>NC_140592.1:1104818948-1106018948 GCF_964204655.1 Triturus cristatus | reverse complement strand
AATACCACTGCGCTACCCTAAACCCTAAGACACTACCCCAGCATGACCCCCTACACTACCCAAACACCACTGCTCTACCCTAAAACACTACTCCCAGCACGACCCCCTACACTACCCAAACACCACTGCGATTCCCTAAACCCTAAATCTACCCCTGCACGACCCCCTACGCTACCCAAACACCACTGCGCTACCCTAAACCACTACCCCCCACACGACCCCCTACGCTACCCAAACACCACTGCGCTACCCTAAACCCTAAAACACTACCCCCAGCACGACCCCCTACACTACACAAACACCACTGCGCTACCCTAAACCCTAAAACACAACCCCCAGCACGAACCCCTACACTACACAAACGCCACTGCGCTACCCTAAACCCTAAATATACCCCCAGCATGACCCCCTACACTACCCAAACACCACTGCACTACCCTAAACCCTAAAACACTACCCCAGCACAACCCCCTACACAACTCAAACACCACTGCACTACCCTAAGCCCTAAAACACTACCCCCAGCATGACCCCCTACACTACCAAAACACCACTGCACTACCCTAAACCCTAAAACACGACCCTCTACACTACCCAAACACCACTGCACTACCCTAAACCCTAAAACACTACCCACAGCATGGCCCCCTACACTACCCAAACACCACTGCGCTATACTAAATCACTACCCCGAGCACGACCCCCTACACTACCCAAACACCACTGCGCTACCCTAAACCCTAAAACACTACCCCCAGCATAACTCTCGACACTACCCAAACACCACTGCGCTACCCTAAACCCTAAAACACTACCCCCAGCACGACCCCGTAGGCTACACAAACACCACTGCACTACCCTAAACCCAAAATCTACCCCCAGCATGACCCCCTACACTACCCAATCACCACTGCACTATGCTAAACCCTAAAACACTACCCCCAGTATGACCCCCTACACTACAAAAACACCACTGCACTACTCTAAACCCTGAAACACTACCCCAGCACGACTCCCTACACTAGACAAACACTACTGCACTACCCTAAAACACTACCCCCAGCATGACCCCCTACAATACACAAACACCATTGCACTACCGAAACCCTAAATCAACCCCCAGCATGACCCCTACACTACACAAACACCACTACACTACCCGAAAACACTACCCCTACACTACACAAACACCACTGCACTACTCTAATCCCGAAAACACTACCCCCAGCATGACCCCCTACCCTACACAAACACCACTGCACTACCCTAAACCCTAAAACACTATCACCAGCACGACCCCCTACACTACCCAAACACCACTGCACTACCCTAAACCTTAAAACACGACCCCCTACATTACCCACACACAACTGCACTACCCTAAAACAGTACCTCCAGCACGAACCCCCATACTACACAAGCACCACTGCACTACCCTAAACCCTAAAACACTACCCCCAGCACGACCTCCTACACTACACAAACACCACTGCACTACCCTAAACCCTAAATCTACCCCAGCACTACCCCCTACACTACCCAAACACCACTGCACTACTCTAAACCCTAAAACACTACCCCCAGTATGACCCCCTACACTACACAAACACCACTGCACTACTCTAAACCCTAAAACACTACCCCCAGCACGACCCCCTACACTACACAAACACTACTGCACTACCCTAAAACACTACCCCCAGCATGACCCCCTACAATACAAACACCATTGCACTACCTAAACCCTAAATCAACCCCCAGCATGACCCCTACACTACACAAACACCACTAAACTACCCGAAAACGCTACCCCTACACTACACAAACACCACTACACTACTCTAAACCCTAAAACACTACCCCCAGCATGACCCCCTACACTACAGAAACACCACTGCACTACACTAAATCCTAAAACAGTACTCCCAGCACGAACCCCTATACTACACAAACACCACTGCGCTACCCTAAACCACTACCCCCCACACGACCCCCTACGCTACCCAAACACCACTGCGCTACCCTAAACCCTAAAACACTACCCCCAGCACGACCCCCTACACTACACAAACACCACTGCGCTACCCTACACCCTAAAACACAACCCCCAGCACGACCCCCTACACTACACAAACGCCACTGCGCTACCCTAAACCCTAAATATACCCCCAGCATGACCCCCTACACTACCCAAACACCACTGCACTACCCTAAACCCTAAAACACTACCCCAGCACAACCTCCTACACAACCCAAACACCACTGCACTACCCTAAGCCCTAAAACACTACCCCCAGCATGACCCCCTACACTACCAAAACACCACTGCACTACCCTAAACCCTAAAACACGACCCTCTACACTACCCAAACACCACTGCACTACCCTAAACCCTAAAACACTACCCACAGCATGGCCCCCTACACTACACAAACACCACTGCGCTAGCTAAACCCTAAAACACCCCTGCACGACCCCCTACACTACCCAAACACCACTGCGCTACCCTAAACCCTAAAACACTACCCCCAGCATAACTCTCGACACTACCCAAACACCACTGCGCTACCCTAAACCCTAAAACACTACCCCCAGCACGACCCCGTAGGCTACACAAACACCACTGCACTACTCTAAACCCAAAATCTACCCCCAGCATGACCCCCTACACTACCCAATCACCACTGCACTATGCTAAACCCTAAAACACTACCCCCAGTATGACCCCCTACACTACACAAACACCACTGCACTACTCTAAACCCTGAAACACTACACCAGCACGACCCCCTACAATACACAAACACCATTGCACTACCGAAACCCTAAATCAACCCCCAGCATGACCCCTACACTACACAAACACCACTACACTACCCGAAAACACTACCCCTACACTACACAAACACCACTGCACTACTCTAATCCCGAAAACACTACCCCCAGCATGACCCCCTACCCTACACAAACACCACCGCACTACCCTAAACCCTAAAACACTATCACCAGCACGACCTCCTACACTACCCAAACACCACTGCACTACCCTAAACCTTAAAACACGACCCCCTACACTACCCACACACAACTGCACTACCCTAAAACAGTACCTCCAGCATGAACCCCTATACTACACAAGCACCACTGCACTACCCTAAACCCTAAAACACTACCCCCAGCACGACCTCCTACACTACACAAACACCACTGCACTACCCTAAACCCTAAATCTACCCCAGCACTACCCCCTACACTACCCAAACACCACTGCACTACTCTAAACCCTAAAACACTACCCCCAGTATGACCCCATACACTACACAAACACCACTGCACTACTCTAATCCCGAAAACACTACCCCCAGCATGACCCCCTACCCTACACAAACACCACCGCACTACCCTAAACCCTAAAACACTATCACCAGCACGACCTCCTACACTACCCAAACACCACTGCACTACCCTAAACCTTAAAACACAACCCCCTACACTACCCACACACAACTGCACTACCCTAAAACAGTACCTCCAGCATGAACCCCTATACTACACAAGCACCACTGCACTACCCTAAACCCTAAAACACTACCCCCAGCACGACCTCCTACACTACACAAACACCACTGCACTACCCTAAACCCTAAATCTACCCCAGCACTACCCCCTACACTACCCAAACACCACTGCACCACTGCACTACTCTAAACCCTAAAACACTACCCCCAGTATGACCCCATACACTACACAAACACCACTGCACTACTCTAAACCCTAAAACACTACCCCCAGCACGACCCCCTACACTACACAAGCACTACTGCACTACCCTAAAACAATACCCCCAGCATGACCCCCTACAATACAAACACCATTGCACTACCTAAACCCTAAATCAACCCCCAGCATGACCCCTACACTACACAAACACCACTACACTACCCGAAAACACTACCCCTACACTACACAAACACCACTACACTACTCTAAACCCTAAAACACTACCCCCAGCATGACCCCCTACACTACAAATAAAACACTGCACTACCCTAAAATCTAAAACACTACCCCCAGCATGACCCCCTAAACTACACAAACACCACTTCACTACCCTAAACCCTAAAACACTACCCCCTACACTACAGAAACACCACTGCACTACACTAAATCCTAAAACAGTACCCCCAGCACAAACCCCTATACTACACAAACACCACTGCACTACCCTAAGCCCTAAAACACTACCCCCAGCACGACCTCCTACACTACACAAACACCACTGCACTACACTAAACCCTAAATCTACCCCAGCACTACCCCTACACTACCCAAACACCACTGCACTACTCTAAACCCTAAAACACTACCCCCAGTATGACCCCCTACACTACCCAAACCCCACTGCGCTACCCTAAAACACTACCCCCAGCACGACCCCCTACACTACCCAAACACCATTGCTCTACCCTAAAACACTACCCCCAGCACGACCCCCTACACTACCCAAACACCACTGCTCTACCCTAAAACACTATCCCCAGCACGACCCCCTACGCTACCCAAACACCACTGCGCTACCCTAAACCACTACCCCCCACATGATCCCCTACGCTACCCAAACACCACTGCGCTACCCTAAACCCTAAAACACTACCCCCAACACAACCTCCTACACTACCCAATCACCACTGCGCGACCCTAAACCCTAAAACACTAGCCCCAGTGCGACCCCCTACACTACACAAACACCACTGCGCTACCCTAAACCCTAAAACACTACCCCAGCACGACCCCCTACACTACACAAACACCACTGCGCTACCCTAAACCCTAAAACACTACCCCCAGCCCGACCGCATACACTACCCAAACACCACTGCACTACCCTCAACCCACACCCAGCATGACCCCTACACTACCCATACACCACTGCACTACCCTAAAGCCTAAAACACTACCCCCAGCATGACCCCCTACACTACACAAACACCACTGCACTACCCTATACCCAAAATCTACCCCAGCACGACCCCCTACACTACCCAAACACCACTGCACTACCCTAAACCCTAAAACACTACACCCAGCATGACCCCCCTGCACTACCCAAACACCACTGCGCCACCCTAAACCCTAAAACACTACCCCCGCATGAACCACCTACACTACCCAAATACCACTGCGCTACCCTAAACCCTAAATCTACCCCCACACAACCCCCTACACTACACAAACACCACTGTGCTACCCTAAACCCTAAAACACTACCCCCAGCACTACTCCCTACACTACCCAAATACCACTGCGCTACCCTAAATCACTACCCCCAGCACGAACCCCTACACTACCCAAACACCACTGCTCTACCCTAAAACACTGCCCCCAGCATGACCCCCTACACTACCCAAACACCACTGCTCTTCCCTAAACCCTAAATTACCCCAGCACGGCTCCCTACGCTACCCAAACACCACTGCGCTACCCTAAACCCTAAAACACTACCCCCCCACAGGACCCCCTACGCTACCCAAACACCACTGCGCTACCCTAAACCCTAAAACACTATCCCCAGCACGACCCCCTCCACTGCCCAAACACCACTGTGCTACCCTAAACCTTAAAACACTACCCCAGCACGACCCCCTACACTACACAAACACCACTGCGCTACCCTAAAACACTACCCCCAGCATGACCCCCTACACTACACAAACACCACTGTACTACCCTATACCCAAAATCTACCCCAGCACGGCTCCCTATGCTACCCAAACCCCACTGCGCTACCCTAAACCACTACCCCCCACATGATCCCCTACGCTACCCAAACACCACTGCGCTACCCTAAACCCTAAAACACTACCCCTAACACAACCTCCTACTCTACCCAATCACCACTGCGTGACCCTAAAACACTATCCCCAGCACGACCCCCTACGCTACCCAAACACCACTGCGCTACCCTAAACCACTACCCCCCACATGATCCCCTACGCTACCCAAACACCACTGCGCTACCCTAAACCCTAAAACACTACCCCTAACACAACCCCCTCCACTACCCAAACACCACTGTGCTACCCTAAACCTTAAAACACTACCCCAGCACGACCCCCTACACTACACAAACACCACTGCGCTACCCTAAAACACTACCCCCAGCATGACCCCCTACACTACACAAACACCACTGCACTACCCTATACCCAAAATCTACCCCAGCACGGCTCCCTATGCTACCCAAACACCACTGCGCTACCCTAAACCCTAAAACACTACCCCCCCACAGGACCCCCTACGCTACCCAAACACCACTTCGCTACCCTAAACCCTAAACCACTATCCCCAGCACGACCCCCTCCACTACCCAAACACCACTGTGCTACCCTAAACCTTAAAACACTACCCCAGCACAACCCCCTACACTACACAAACGCCACTGCACTATGCTAAACCCTAAAACACTACCCCCAGCACGACCCCCTACATTACCCGAACACCACTGGGCTACGCTAAACCCTAAATGTACCCCCAGCACGACCCCCTACACTACCCAAACACCACTGCACTACCCTCAACCCTAAAACATGACCCCTACACTACCCAAACACTACTGCACTACCCTAAACCCTAAAACACTACCACCAGCACGACCCCCTTCACTACCCAAACACCACTGCACTACCCTAAACCACGAACCCCTATACTACACAAACACCACTGCACTACGCTAAACCCTTAAACACTACCCCCATTATGACCCCCTACACTACACAAACCCCACTGCGCTACCCTAAACCCTAAAATACTACCCCAGCACTACCCCCTACACTACACAAACACCACTGTGCTACCCTAAAACACTACCCCCAGCACGACTCCCTACACTACCCAAATACCACTGCGCTACCCTAAACCCTAAGACACTACCCCAGCATGACCCCCTACACTACCCAAACACCACTGCTCTACCCTAAAACACTACTCCCAGCACGACCCCCTACACTACCCAAACACCACTGCGATTCCCTAAACCCTAAATCTACCCCTGCACGACCCCCTACGCTACCCAAACACCACTGCGCTACCCTAAACCACTACCCCCCACACGACCCCCTACGCTACCCAAACACCACTGCGCTACCCTAAACCCTAAAACACTACCCCCAGCACGACCCCCTACACTACACAAACACCACTGCGCTACCCTAAACCCTAAAACACAACCCCCAGCACGAACCCCTACACTACACAAACGCCACTGCGCTACCCTAAACCCTAAATATACCCCCAGCATGACCCCCTACACTACCCAAACACCACTGCACTACCCTAAACCCTAAAACACTACCCCAGCACAACCCCCTACACAACTCAAACACCACTGCACTACCCTAAGCCCTAAAACACTACCCCCAGCATGACCCCCTACACTACCAAAACACCACTGCACTACCCTAAACCCTAAAACACGACCCTCTACACTACCCAAACACCACTGCACTACCCTAAACCCTAAAACACTACCCACAGCATGGCCCCCTACACTACCCAAACACCACTGCGCTATACTAAATCACTACCCCGAGCACGACCCCCTACACTACCCAAACACCACTGCGCTACCCTAAACCCTAAAACACTACCCCCAGCATAACTCTCGACACTACCCAAACACCACTGCGCTACCCTAAACCCTAAAACACTACCCCCAGCACGACCCCGTAGGCTACACAAACACCACTGCACTACCCTAAACCCAAAATCTACCCCCAGCATGACCCCCTACACTACCCAATCACCACTGCACTATGCTAAACCCTAAAACACTACCCCCAGTATGACCCCCTACACTACAAAAACACCACTGCACTACTCTAAACCCTGAAACACTACCCCAGCACGACTCCCTACACTAGACAAACACTACTGCACTACCCTAAAACACTACCCCCAGCATGACCCCCTACAATACACAAACACCATTGCACTACCGAAACCCTAAATCAACCCCCAGCATGACCCCTACACTACACAAACACCACTACACTACCCGAAAACACTACCCCTACACTACACAAACACCACTGCACTACTCTAATCCCGAAAACACTACCCCCAGCATGACCCCCTACCCTACACAAACACCACTGCACTACCCTAAACCCTAAAACACTATCACCAGCACGACCCCCTACACTACCCAAACACCACTGCACTACCCTAAACCTTAAAACACGACCCCCTACATTACCCACACACAACTGCACTACCCTAAAACAGTACCTCCAGCACGAACCCCCATACTACACAAGCACCACTGCACTACCCTAAACCCTAAAACACTACCCCCAGCACGACCTCCTACACTACACAAACACCACTGCACTACCCTAAACCCTAAATCTACCCCAGCACTACCCCCTACACTACCCAAACACCACTGCACTACTCTAAACCCTAAAACACTACCCCCAGTATGACCCCCTACACTACACAAACACCACTGCACTACTCTAAACCCTAAAACACTACCCCCAGCACGACCCCCTACACTACACAAACACTACTGCACTACCCTAAAACACTACCCCCAGCATGACCCCCTACAATACAAACACCATTGCACTACCTAAACCCTAAATCAACCCCCAGCATGACCCCTACACTACACAAACACCACTAAACTACCCGAAAACGCTACCCCTACACTACACAAACACCACTACACTACTCTAAACCCTAAAACACTACCCCCAGCATGACCCCCTACACTACAGAAACACCACTGCACTACACTAAATCCTAAAACAGTACCCCCAGCACGAACCCCTATACTACACAAACACCACTGCACTACCCTAAGCCCTAAAACACTACCCCCAGCACGACCTCCTACACTACACAAACACCACTGCACTACACTAAACCCTAAATCTACCCCAGCACTACCCCCTACACTACCCAAACACCACTGCACTACTCTAAACCCTAAAACACTATCACCAGCACGACCCCCTACACTACCCAAACACCACTGCACTACCCTAAACCTTAAAACACGACCCCTACACTACACAAACACTACTGCACTACCCTAAAACACTACCCCCAGCATGACCCCCTACAATACACAAACACCATTGCACCACCGAAACCCTAAATCAACCCCCCACCATGACCCCTACACTACACAAACACCACTACACTACCCGAAAACACTACCCCTACACTACACAAACACCACTGCACTACTCTAATCCCGAAAACACTACCCCCAGCATGACCCCCTACCCTACACAAACACCACTGCACTACCCTAAACCCTAAAACACTATCACCAGCACGACCCCCTACACTACCCAAACACCACTGCACTACCCTAAACCTTAAAACACGACCCCCTACACTACCCACACACAACTGCACTACCCTAAAACAGTACCTCCAGCACGAACCCCTATACTACACAAGCACCACTGCACTACCCTAAACCCTAAAACACTACCCCCAGCACGACCTCCTACACTACACAAACACCACTGCACTACCCTAAACCCTAAATCTACCCCAGCACTACCCCCTACACTACCCAAACACCACTGCACTACTCTAAACCCTAAAACACTACCCCCAGTATGACCCCTACACTACACAAACACCACTGCACTACTCTAAACCCTAAAACACTACCCCCAGCACGACCCCCTACACTACAGAAACACTACTGCACTACCCTAAAACACTACCCCCAGCATGACCCCCTATAATACAAACACCATTGCACTACCTAAACCCTAAATCAACCCCCAGCATGACCCCTACACTACACAAACACCACTAAACTACCCGAAAACACTACCCCTCCACTACACAAACACCACTACACTACTCTAAACCCTAAAACACTACCCCCAGCACGACCTCCTACACTACACAAACACCACTGCACTACACTAAACCCTAAATCTACCCCAGCACTACCCCCTACACTACCCAAACACCACTGCGCTACCCTAAACCACTACCCCTCACATGATCCCCTACGCTACCCAAACACCACTGCGCTACCCTAAACCCTAAAACACTACCCCCAACACAACCTCCTACACTACCCAATCACCACTGCGCGACCCTAAACCCTAAAACACTAGCCCCAGCGCGACCCCCTACGCTACCCAAACACCACTGCGCTACCCTAAACCACTACCCCCCACATGATCCCCTACGCTACCCAAACACCACTGCGCTACCCTAAACCCTAAAACACTACCCCCAACACAACCTCCTACACTACCCAATCACCACTGCGCGACCCTAAACCCTAAAACACTAGCCCCAGCGCGACCCCCTACACTACACAAACACCACTGCGCTACCCTAAACCCTAAAACACTACCCCAGCACGACCCCCTACACTACACAAACACCACTGCGCTACCCTAAACCCTAAAGCACTACCCCCAGCCCGACCGCATCCACTACCCAAACACCACTGCACTACCCTCAACCCACACCCAGCATGACCCCTACACTACCCATACACCACTGCACTACCCTAAAGCCTAAAACACTACCCCCAGCATGACCCCCTACACTACACAAACACCTCTGCACTACCCTATACCCAAAATCTACCCCAGCACGACCCCCTACACTACCCAAACACCACTGCACTACCCTAAACCCTAAAACACTACCCCCAGCATGACCCCCCTGCACTACCCAAACACCACTGCGCCACCCTAAACCCTAAAACACTATCCCCGCATGAACCACGCCACTGCACTACTCTAAACCCTAAAACACTACCCCCAGTATGACCCCCTACACTACACAAACACCACTGCTCTACCCTAAAACACTACCCCCAGCACGACCCCCTACACTACCCAAACACCACTGCTCTACCCTAAAACACTATCCCCAGCACGACCCCCTACGCTACCCAAACACCACTGCGCTACCCTAAACCACTACCCCCCACATGATCCCCTACGCTACCCAAACACCACTGCGCTACCCTAAACCCTAAAACACTACCCCCAACACAACCTCCTACACTACCCAATCACCACTGCGCGACCCTAAACCCTAAAACACTAGCCCCAGCGCGACCCCCTACACTACACAAACACCACTGCGCTACCCTAAACCCTAAAACACTACCCCAGCACGACCCCCTACACTACACAAACACCACTGCGCTACCCTAAACCCTAAAGCACTACCCCCAGCCTGACCGCATACACTACCCAAACACCACTGCACTACCCTCAACCCACACCCAGCATGACCCCTACACTACCCATACACCACTGCACTACCCTAAAGCCTAAAACACTACCCCCAGCATGACCCCCTACACTATACAAACACCTCTGCACTACCCTATACCCAAAATCTACCCCAGCACGACCCCCTACACTACCCAAACACCACTGCACTACCCTAAACCCTAAAACACTACCCCCAGCATGACCCCCCTGCACTACCCAAACACCACTGCGCCACCCTAAACCCTAAAACACTACCCCCTACACTACAGAAACACCACTGCACTACACTAAATCCTAAAACAGTACCCCCAGCACGAACCCCTATACTACACAAACACCACTGCACTACCCTAAGCCCTAAAACACTACCCCCAGCACGACCTCCTACACTACACAAACACCACTGCACTACACTAAACCCTAAATCTACCCCAGCACTACCCCCTACACTACCCAAACACCACTGCACTACTCTAAACCCTAAAACACTACCCCCAGTATGACCCCCTACACTACACAAACACCACTGCACTACTCTAAACCCTAAAACACTACCCCCAGCACGACCCCCTACACTACACAAGCACTACTGCACTACCCTAAAACACTACCCCCAGCATGACCCCCTACAATACAAACACCATTGCACTACCTAAACCCTAAATCAACCCCCAGCATGACCCCTACACTACACAAACACCACTACACTACCCGAAAACACTACCCCTACACTACACAAACACCACTACACTACTCTAAACCCTAAAACACTACCCCCAGCATGACCCCCTACACTACAAATAAAACACTGCACTACCCTAAAATCTAAAACACTACCCCCAGCATGACCCCCTAAACTACACAAACACCACTTCACTACCCTAAACCCTAAAACACTACCCCCTACACTACAGAAACACCACTGCACTACACTAAATCCTAAAACAGTACCCTCAGCACGAACCCCTATACTACACAAACACCACTGCACTACCCTAAGCCCTAAAACACTACCCCCAGCACGACCTCCTACACTACACAAACACCACTGCACTACACTAAACCCTAAATCTACCCCAGCACTACCCCCTACACTACCCAAACACCACTGCACTACTCTAAACCCTAAAACACTACCCCCAGTATGACCCCCTACACTACACAAACCCCACTGCGCTACCCTAAAACACTACCCCCAGCACGACCCCCTACACTACCCAAACACCACTGCTCTACCCTAAAACACTACCCCCAGCACGACCCCCTACACTACCCAAACACCACTGCTCTACCCTAAAACACTACCCCCAGCACGACCCCCTACACTACCCAAACACCACTGCTCTACCCTAAAACACTATCCCCAGCACGACCCCCTATGCTACCCAAACACCACTGCGCTACCCTAAACCACTACCCCCCACATGATCCCCTACGCTACCCAAACACCACTGCGCTACCCTAAACCCTAAAACACTACCCCCAACACAACCTCCTACACTACCCAATCACCACTGCGCGACCCTAAACCCTAAAACACTAGCCCCAGTGCGACCCCCTACACTACACAAACACCACTGCACTATCCTAAACCCTAAAACACTACCCCAGCACGACCCCCTACACTACACAAACACCACTGCGCTACCCTAAACCCTAAAACACTACCCCCAGCCCGACCGCATACACTACCCAAACCCCACTGCACTACCCTCAACCCACACCCAGCATGACCCCTACACTACCCATACACCACTGCACTACCCTAAAGCCTAAAACACTACCCCCAGCATGACCCCCTACACTACACAAACACCACTGCACTACCCTATACCCAAAATCTACCCCAGCACGACCCCCTACACTTCCCAAACACCACTGCACTACCCTAAACCCTAAAACACTACCCCCAGCATGACCCCCCTGCACTACCCAAACACCACTGCGCCACCCTAAACCCTAAAACACTACCCCCGCATGAACCACCTACACTACCCAAATACCACTGCGCTACCCTAAACCCTAAATCTACCCCCACACAACCCCCTACACTACACAAACACCACTGCGGTACCCTAAACCCTAAAACACTATCCCCAGCACTACTCCCTACACTACCCAAATACCACTGCGCTACCCTAAATCACTACCCCCAGCACGAACCCCTACACTACCCAAACACCACTGCTCTACCCTAAAACACTGCCCCCAGCATGACCCCCTACACTACCCAAACACCACTGCTCTTCCCTAAACCCTAAATCTACCCCAGCACGGCTCCCTATGCTACCCAAACACCACTGCGCTACCCTAAACCCTAAAACACTACCCCCCCCCACAGGACCCCCTACGCTACCCAAACACCACTGCGCTACCCTAAACACAAAAAAACACTATCCCCAGCACGACCCCCTCCACTACCCAAACACCACTGTGCTACCCTAAACCTTAAAACACTACCCCAGCACGACCCCCTACACTACACAAACACCACTGCGCTACCCTAAAACACTACCCCCAGCATGACCCCCTACACTACACAAACACCACTGCACTACCCTATACCCAAAATCTACCCCAGCACGGCTCCCTATGCTACCCAAACACCACTGCGCTACCCTAAACCCTAAAACACTACCCCCAGCACGACCCCCTCCACTACCCAAACACCACTGTGCTACCCTAAACCTTAAAACACTACCCCAGCACGACCCCCTACACTACACAAACGCCACTGCACTATGCTAAACCCTAAAACACTACCCCCAGCACGACCCCCTACATTACCCGAACACCACTGGGCTACGCTAAACCCTAAATGTACCCCCAGCACGACCCCCTACACTACCCAAACACCACTGCACTACCCTCAACCCTAAAACATGACCCCTACACTACCCAAACACTACTGCACTACCCTAAACCCTAAAACATGACCCCTTACACTACACAAACACCACTGCACTACCCTAAAACACTACCCCCTACACTACACAAACACCACTGCACTACCTAAACCCTAAATCTACCCCAAGAACAACCCCCTACACTACACAAACACAACTGCAGTACCCTAAACTCTAAATCTATCCCCAGCACGACTCCCTATACTACCCAAACACCACTGCACTACCCTAAACCCTAAAACACTACCCCCAGCACGATCCCCTACACTTCCCAAACACCATTGCGCTACCCTAAACCCTAAATCTAACGCAGCACGACCCCCCTAAGCTACCCAAACACCACTGCACTACCCTAAACCCTAAAACACTACCCCCAGCACGACCCTCTACACTACCAAAACACCACTGCACTACCCTAAACCCTAAAACAAGACCGCCTACACTACACAACCACCACTTCACTACCCTAAACCCTAAAACACTACCCCCAGCATGACCCCTACACTACACAAACACCACTACACTACCCCCTACACTACCCAAATACCACTGCGCTACCCTAAATCACTACCCCCAGCACGAACCGCTACACTACCCAAACACCACTGCTCTACCCTAAAACACTGCCCCCAGCATGACCCCCTACACTACCCAAACACCACTGCTCTTCCCTAAATCCTAAATCTACCCCAGCACGGCTCCCTATGCTACCCAAACACCACTGCGCTACCCTAAACCCTAAAACACTACCCCCCCCACAGGACCCCCTACGTTACCCAAACACCACTGCGCTACCCTAAACCCTAAAACACTATCCCCAGCACGACCCCCTCCACTACCCAAACACCACTGTGCTACCCTAAACCTTAAAACACTACCCCAGCACGACCCCCTACACTACACAAACACCACTGCGCTACCCTAAAACACTACCCCCAGCATGACCCCCTACACTACACAAACACCACTGCACTACCCTATACCCAAAATCTACCCCAGCACGGCTCCCTATGCTACCCAAACACCACTGCGCTACCCTAAACCCTAAAACACTACCCCCCACAGGACCCCCTACGCTACCCAAACACCACTGCGCTACCCTAAACCCTAAACCACTATCCCCAGCACGACCCCCTCCACTACCCAAACACCACTGTGCTACCCTAAACCTTAAAACACTACCACAGGACGACCCCCTACCCTACACAAACACCACTGCACTACCCTAAACCCTAAAACACTACCACCAGCACGACCCCTACACTACCCAAAACCCACTGCACTACCCTAAACCACGACCCCCTACACTACCCAAACACCACTGCACTACCCCCTACACTACCCAAAACTCACTGCACTACCCTAAACCTTAAAACACGACCCCCTACACTACCCAAACACCACTGCACTACCTTAAAATCTAAAACACTACCCCCAGCATGACCCCCTAAACTACACAAACACCACTGCACTACCCTAAACCACTACCCCCTACACTACAGAAACACCACTACACTACACTAAACCCTAAAACAGTACCCCCTGCACGAGCCCCTATACTACACAAACACCACTGCACTACCCTAAACCCTAAAACACTCCCCCCAGCAGGACCTCCCACACTACACAAACACCACTGCACTACCCTAAACCCTAAATCTACCACAGCACTACCCCTACATTACCCAAACACCACTGCACTACTCTAAACCCTAAAACACTACCCCCAGTATGACCCCCTACACTACACAAACACCACTGCACTACCCTATACCCAAAATCTACCCCAGCACGGCTCCCTATGCTACCCAAACACCACTGCGCTACCCTAAACCCTAAAACACTACCCCCCACAGGACCCCCTACGCTACCCAAACACCACTGCGCTACCCTAAACCCTAAACCACTATCCCCAGCACGACCCCCTCCACTACCCAAACACCTCTGTGCTACCCTAAACCTTAAAACACTACCCCAGGACCACCCCCTACACTACACAAACGCCACTGCACTATGCTAAACCCTAAAACACTACCCCCAGCACGACCCCCTACATTACCCGAACACCACTGGGCTACGCTAAACCCTAAATGTACCCCCAGCACGACCCCCTACACTACCCAAACACCACTGCACTGCCCTCAACCCTAAAACATGACCCCTACACTACCCAAACACTACTGCACTACCCTAAACCCTAAAACATGACCCCTTACACTACACAAACACCACTGCACTACCCTGAAACACTACCCCCTACACTACACAAACACCACTGCACTACCTAAACCCTAAATCTACCCCAAGAACAACCCCCTACACTACACAAACACAACTGCAGTACCCTAAACTCTAAATCTATCCCCAGCACGACTCCCTATACTACCCAAACACCACTGCACTACCCTAAACCCTAAAACACTACCCCCAGCACGACCCGCTACGCTACCCAAACACCACTGCGCTACCCTAAACCCTAAAACACTAGCCCCAGCACGATTCCCTACACTACCCAAACATCACTTCGCTACCCTAAAACACTACCCCAGCACGACCCCCTACACTTCCCAAACACCACTGCGCTACCCTAAACCCTAAATATAACCCTGCACGACCCCCTAAGCTACCCAGACACCACTACGCTACCCTAAAACACTACCCCCAGCACACCCCCTACACTTCCCAAACACCATTGCGCTACCCCAAACCCTAAATCTAACGCAGCACGACCCCCTAAGCTACCCAAACACCACTGCACTACCCTAAACCCTAAAACACTACCCCCAGCACGACCCTCTACACTACCAAAACACCACTGCACTACCCTAAACCCTAAAACAAGACCCCCTACACTACACAACCACCACTTCACTACCCTAAACCCTAAAACACTACCCCCCAGCATGACCCCTATACTACACAAACACCACTACACTACCCAAAAACACTACCCCCTACACAAACACCACTGCACTACTCTAAACCCTAAAACACTACCCCCAGCACGACCCCCTACCCTACACAAACACCACTGCACTACCCTAAACCCTAAAACACTACCACCAGCATGACCCCTACACTACCCAAAACCCACTGCACTACCCTAAACCTTAAAACACGACCCCCTACACTACCCAAACACCACTGCACTACCCCCTACACTACCCAAAACTCACTACACTACCCTAAACCTTAAAACACGACCCCCTACACTACCCAAACACCACTGCACTACCTTAAAATCTAAAACACTACCCCCAGCATGACCCCCTAAACTACACAAACACCACTGCACTACCCTAAACCACTACCCCCTACACTACAGAAACACCACTGCACTACACTAAACCCTAAAACAGTACCCCCTGCACGAGCCCCTATACTACACAAACACCACTGCACTACCCTAAACCCTAAAACACTCCCCCCAGCAGGACCTCCTACACTACACAAACACCACTGCACTACCCTAAACCCTAAATCTACCACAGCACTACCCCTACATTACCCAAACACCACTGCACTACTCTAAACCCTAAAACACTACCCCCAGTATGACCCCCTACACTACACAAACCCCCTGCCCTAACCTAAACCACTAATCTCCTACACTATACAAACACTACTCCCTACACTACCCAAATACCACTGTGCTACCCTAAAACACTACCCCCAGCACGACCCCCTATGCTACCCAAACACCACTGCGCTACCCTAAACCACTACCCCCCACACTATCCCCTACGCTACCCAAACACCACTGCGCTACCCTAAACCCAAAAACACTACCCCAGCACGACCCGCTACACTACCCAGTCACCACTGTGCTACCCTAAACCCAAAAACACTACCCCAGCACGACCCCCTACACTACCCAGTCACCACTGCTCTTCCCTAAACCATAAAACAGTACCCCCTGCACGAACCCCTATACTACACAAACACAACTTCACTACCCTAAACCCTAAAACACTACCCCCAGCACGACCTCCTACACTACACAAACACCACTGCACTACCTCAAACCCTAAATCTACCCCAGCACTACCCCCTACACTACCCAAACACCACTGCACTACTCTAAACCCTAAAACACTACCCCCAGTATGACCCCCTACACTACACAAACCCCACTGCGCTACCCTAAACCACTACCCCTACACTACACAAACACCAAAGCGCTACCCTAAACCCTAAAACATTACACCTAGCACTACTCCCTACACTACCTAAATACCACTGTGCTACCCTAAAACACTACCCCCAGTACGACCCCCTACACTACCCAAACATCACTGCTCTACCCTAAAACACTATCCCCAGCACGACCCCCTACGCTACCCAAACACCACTGCGCTACCCTAAACCACTACCCCCCACACAATCCCATATGCTACCCAAACACCACTGCGCTACCCTAAACCCTAAAACACTACCCCCAGCACGACCCCCTCCACTACCCAAACACCACTGTGCTACCCTAAACCCAAAAACACTACCCCAGCACGACCCCCTACACTACCCAAACACCACTGCACTACCCTTAACCCTAAAACACTACCCAAGCACGATCCCTACACTACCCAAACACCACTGCAGTACCCTAAAAAATAAACCCGCTCCCAGCACGACCCCCTACACTACACAAACACCACTGCAATACCCTAAATCCTAAAACACTATACCCTACACAGACACCACGGCACTACCCTAAACCCTAAAACGCTACCCTCAGCATGACCACCTACACTACACAAACACCACTGCACTACCCTAAACTGTAAAACACTATCCCCAGCATGACCCCCTACACTACACAAACACCACTGCACTACCCTATACCCAAAATCTACCCCAGCACGACCCCCTACACTACCCAAACACCACTGCACTATGCTAAACCCTAAAACACTACCCCCAGTATGACCCCCTACACTACACTAACACCACTGCGCTACCCTAAACCCTAAAACACTACCCCCAGCACTACCCCCAACACTACCCAAACACCGCTGCGCTACCCTAAACCCTAAAGCACTACCACCAGCACGACCCCCCTGCACTACCCAAACACCACTGCGCCGCCCTAAACCCTAAAACACTACACCCGCACGAACCACCTTCACTACCCAAACACCACTGCGCTACCCTAAACCCTAAATCTACCCCGCACAACCCCCTACACTACACAAACACCACTGCGCTACCCTAAACCCTAAAACACTACCCCCAGCACTACTCCCTACACTACCCAAATACCACTGCGCTACCCTAAAACACTACCCCCAGCACGACCCACTACACTACCCAAACACCAGTGCTCTACCCTAAAACATTACCCCTAGCACGACCCCCTACACTACCCAAACACCACTGCTCTACCCTAATCCCTAAATCTACTCCCTATGCTACCCAAACACCACTGCGCTACCCTAAAACACTACCCCCGCCACGACCTCCTACGCTTCCCAAAAACCACTGCACTACCCTAAACCGTAAAACACTAGCCCCAGCACGAATCCCTCCACTACCCAAACACCAATGCGCTACCCTAAACCCTAAATCACTACCCCAGCACGACCCCCTACACTACACAAACACCACTGCGCTACCCTAAACCCTAAAACACTACCCCCAGCAGGACCCCCTACACTACCCAAACACCACTGCACTACCCTCAACCCTAAAACACGACCCCTACACTACCCAAACACCACTGTACTACACTAAAACACAACCCCCTACACTACACAAACACCTCTGCACTACCCTAAACCCTAAAACACTATCCCAGCACTACCCCCTACACTACAGAAACCACTGCACTACCCTAAATCTACCCCAGCACGACTCCCTACACCACCATACACCACTGCACTACCCTAAAACATGACCCCTTACACTACACAAACACCACTGCACTACACTTAAAACCTACCCCCAGCACTACCCCCTGCATTACACAAACACCACTGCACTACCTAAACCCTAAATCTACTCCAAGCACAACCCCCTACACTACACAAACACCAATGCACTACCCTAAACCCTAAAATACTATACCCAGCACGACCCCCTACACTACACAGACACCACTGAACTACCCTAAACCCTGAAACATTACCCCCAGCACGACCCCCTACACTACACCAACACCGCTGCACTACCCTAAACCCTAAAACACTACCCCCAGCGCGATCCTCTACACTACCCAAACATCACTGCACTACCCTAAACACTAAAACACTACCCCCAGCATGGCCCCCTACACTACCCAAACAGCACTGCGCTAAACTAAAACACTACCCCAGCACGATCCCCTACACTACCCAAACACCACTGTGCTACCCTAAACCCCAAATCTACCCCCAGCACGACCCCCTACACTACCCAAACACCACTGCACTACCCTAAGCCCTAAAACACTACCCCCAGTGCGATCCTCTACACTACTCAAACAGCACTGCGCTACCCTAAACCCTAAAACACTACCCCCAGCACTACCCCCTACACTACCCAAACACCACCGCGCTACTCTAAACCCTAAAACACTGCCCCCAGCATGACCCCCTACACTACCCAAACACCACTGCGCCACCCTAAACCCAGAAACACTACCCCCCACGACCTCCTACACTACACAAACACCACTGCGCTACCATACCCCTAAAACACTACCCTAGTACGACCCCCTACACTACCCAAACACCACTGCGCTACCCTAAAACACTACCCCCAGCACGACCCTCTACACTACCCAAACACCACTGCGCTACCCTAAACCGTAAAACTCTACCCCCAGCACAACTCCCTACACTACCCAAACACCACTGCGCTACCCTAAACCCTAAAACACTACCCTTAGCACAACGGCATACAGTACCCAAACACCACTGCACTACCCTAAGCCCTAAATCTACCCCCAGCACGACCCCCTACACTACCCAAACCCCATGGCACTTCCCTCAACCCCAAAACACGACCCCCTACACTACCCAAACACCACTGCACTACTCTAAACCCTAAAACACGACTCCCTACACTACACAAACACCACTGCACTACCCTAAAACACTACCCCAGCACTAGCCCCTACACTACACAAACACCACTGCACTACTCTAAACCCTAAATCTACCCCAGCACGACCCCATACACTACCATACACCACTGCACTACCCTAAACCACGACCCCTTACACTACACAAACCACTGCACTACCCTAAAACACTATCTCCAGCACTACCCAACCACTGCACTACCCTAAACCCTAAATCTAACCCCAGCGCAACCCCCTACACTACCGAAACACCACTGCACTACCCTAAACCCTAAAACACTATCCCCAGCACAACCCCCTACACTACCCAAACACCACTGCACTACCCTAAACCCTAAAACACTACCCCCAGCATAACCCCCTACACTACCAAAACACCACTGCACTACCCTAAAACACGACCGACCCCTACACAACCACCACTGCACTACCCTAAACCCTAAAACACTACCCCCAACATGACCCCCTACACTACACAAACACCACTGCACTACCCTAAACCCTAAAACACTACCCCCAGCATAACCCCCTACACTACCAAAACACCACTGCACTACCCTAAAACACGACCCCTTACACTACACAAACCACTGCACTACCCTAAAACACTATCTCCAGCACTACCCAACCACTGCACTACCCTAAACCCTAAATCTAACCCCAGCACAACCCCCTACACTACCCAAACACCACTGCACTACCCTAAACCCTAAAACACTACCCCCAACATGACCCCCTAGACTACACAAACACCACTGCACTACCCTAAACTCTAAAACACTACCCCCAACATGACCCCCTACACTACACAAACACTACTGCACTACCCTAAAACACTACCCCCAGCACGACCCCCTACAATACAAACAGCATTGCACTAGCTAAACTCTAAATCTACTCCAGCACGACCCCTACACTACCCAATCACCACTGCACTACCCTAAACCCTAAAACACTACCCCCAGCATGACCCCCTGCACTACACAAACACCACTGCACTACCCTAAACCCTAAAACACCACCCACAGCACGATCCCCTACACTACACAAACACTGCACTACCCTTAACCCTAAAACACTAGCCCAAGCACGACCCTCTATACTACCGAAACACCACTGCACTACCCTAAACCACTACACCCAGCATGACCCCCCTACACTACACACACACCACGGCGCTACCCTAAACCACTACCCCCAGCACCACCCTCTATACTACTCAAACACCACTGCGCTACCCTAAACCCTAAAACACTACCCCAGCACGACCTCCTACACTACCCAAACACCACTGTGCTAAACTAAAACACTACCCCAGCACGATCCCCTACACTACCCAAACACCACTGCGCTACCCTAAACCCTAAAATCCTACCCCCAGCATGACCCCCTTCATTACCCAAACACCACTGCGCTACCATAAATCCTAAAACACTACCCCCAGCACGACCCCCTACACTACCCAAACACCACTGCGCTACCCTCAACCCTAAAACACGACCCCCTACACTACCCAAACACCACTGCACTACCCTAAAACCTAAAACACGACCCCCTACACTACACAATCACCACTGCACTACCCTAAACCCTAAAACACTACCCCCAGCACCACCCCCTACACTACCCAAACACCACTGCTCTACCCTAAAACACTATTCCCAGCACGACCCCCTACGCTACCCAAACACCACTGCGCTACCCTAAACCACTACCCCCACATGATCCCCTACGCTATTCAAACACCACTGCGCTACCCTAAACCCTAAAATACTACCCCCAGCACGACCCCCTACACTACCCAAACATCAATGCGCTACCCTAAACCCTAAAACACTACCACCAGCACGACACCCTATACTACCTGAACACCACTGCGCTACCCAAAACCCGAAAACACCACCCCAGGACGATCCCCTACACTACTCCAACACCACTGCGCTACCCAAAACCCTAAAACACCACCCCATCACGCCCCCCTACACTACCCAAACACCACTGCGCTATCCTAAAACACTACCCCCAGCACGACCCCCTACATTACCCAAACACCACTGCGCTACCCTAAACCCAAAAACACTACCCCAGCACGACCCCCTGCACTACCCAAACACCACTGCACTACCCTTAACCCTAAAACACTACCCAAGCACGACCCCTACACTACCCTAAACAATAAATCTACTCCCAGCACGACCCCTACACTATTCAAACACCACTGCGCTAGCCTAATCCCTAAAACACTACCCCCATCACTACCCCCAACACTACACAAACACCACTGCGCTACCCAAAATGCTAGAACACTACCCCCAGCACTACCCCCTACACTACCCAAACACCCCTGCGCTACACTAAACCCTAAAACACTACCCCCAGCACGACCCCCTACACTACCCAAACACCACTGCGCCACCATAAACCCTAAGACACTACCCCCCGCACGAACCCCCACACTACCCAAACACCACTGCGCTACCCTAATCCCTAAAACACTACCCCCAGCACGACCTCCTATGCTACCCAAACACCACTGCGCTACCCTAAACCCTAAAACACTAGCACCAGCACGACCCCCTACACTATCCAAACACCAGTGCGCTACCCTAAACCTTAAAACACTACCCCCTACTCAAACACCACTGTGCTACCCTAAACCCTAAAACACTACCGCCAGCACAACCCCCTACACTACCCAAACACCACTGCGCTACCCTAAACCCTTAAACACTACCCCCAGCACGACCCTCTACACTACCCAAACACCACTGCGCTACCCTAAACCCTAAAACACTACCCTCAGCACGACTACCTACACTACCCATACACTACTGCGCGACCCTAAACCCTAAAACACTACCCCAGCACGACTCCCTACACTACCCATACACCACTGCGCTTCCCTAAACCCTAAAACACTACCCTCAGCACAACGGCCTACACTACCCATACACCACTGCGCTACCCTAAACCCTAAAACACTACTCTCAGCACAACGGCCTACACTACCCAAACACGACTGTGCTACCCTAAACCCTAAAACACTACGCCAAGCATGACCCCCTACAGTACCAGAACACCACTGCACTACCCTAAACCTACCCCCAAAACGACCCCCTACACTACCCAATCACCACTGCACTACCCTCAACCCTAAAACACCACCCCCTACACTACACAAACACCACTGCACTACCCTAAACCCTAAAACACTGCCCCCAGCACTAGCCCCTACACTACACAAACACCACTGCACTACCCTAAACCCTAAATCTACCCCCAGCACGACCCCCTACACTACCAAACACCCCTGCACTGCCAGCCCACGACCCCCTACACTACACAAACACGATTGCACTACCCTAAAGCCTAAAACACTACCTCCAGCATGACCCCCTACACTACACAAACACCACTGCACTACCCTAACCCTAAAACACTACCCCCAGCACGACCCCCTACAATACAAACACCATTGCACTACCTAAACCCTAAATCTACCCCCAGCACGACCCCCTACACTACCCAGACACCCCTGCACTACCCTATACCCTAAAACACTACCCCTAGCACAACCCCCTACACTACACAAACACCACTGCACTACCCAAAACCCTAAAACACTACCCCCAGCACGATCCCCTACACTACACAAACACTGTACTACTCTAAACCCTAAAACACTACCCCAGCACGACCCCCTACACTACCCAAACACCAATGCGCTACCCTAAACCCTAAAACACTATCACCAGCATGACACCCTACGCTACCCAAACACCACTGCGCTACCCAGAACCCTAAAACACTACCCCCAGCACGACCCCCTACACTACCCAAACATGAAAGCGGTACCCTAAACCCTAAAACACTACCCCAGCGCAACCCCCTTGTTGGAAATGGCCCTTTTTGCAGGGTAATCCCTAAGCTTTTTGCCTTCTTTCTGGATTTGTTCTAACCTGTTTTTGTTGGCTTTATGACTCTGGGGTCTTTACCACTGATGATCAGTGCTAAAGTGCATATGCTCTCCCTGTGTAAATATGACGTGAATTGGTATATCCATGAGTGGCTTATTTGGTTTGCCTGTTAGTCCCTAATAGCGTGGCCTGTGTGTGCTCAGGGCTGGTAAACCAAATGCTGCTGGTGGGCCTGCAGCGCTGGTTTGCGCCACCCACAGAAGCAGCTTGTAAAGTGTGTCTCAGACCTGCCATTGCAGAGTCTGTGTGCAGTCCAGAACTGCCATCTTGGCTGTGAAGTGCACCCACTTCCCAGCCCCTGAACCTTCCCTTGGCATCATGTAAGTCACCCCTATGGTAGGGTGCATTGTATGTGTAAGGCAGGACATGCCTTGGTGTGTGTAGCATGTCCTGTTAGTGAATTACACCCAATATCGTTTTTCACTACTGTAAGGCTACCTGTTCTTCATAGGCCAGAATGGGCAGTTTGACTATTACATTCTATAGTCCTAACTGACCCACAGAACATGGTAGAAAAACGTATTTAGTATGCCTGAGCTCAGAATATGAAAGTACATCTTTTAGTAAATTTTATTTTTATATTCTGTGTTTGAAAATACCACTTTTAGAAAGTAGGTCTTTTCTTGCCTAAGCCTTCCAGTGTGTTCTGCTGTTGTGTATTGGTTGTCTGGTTCTGGAGTGACAGGGCTGGGAATTTCCAGGATACAGGGTGAGGTGTCCCAGTGGTGAATAGAGAGATCTGCATCTTGATGGGTGGGAGGCGTTGCACCTGGGACATGAAAAGGGCTGTGCCTTCCCTCCACAATGCTGGCTCCACCTCCAGTTGTGTGTCTGATGTCTCTGCCCTGCACTCTGAAAGGAAGGATGCAGCCTGGTAAACAAAGTGCTCCAGGACTGGGCAGAACAGGTTCTGGCTGGGTTCAGTGACTTGTAGCTTCTGAGAACAAAGACGTTTGGGGTATAAATATCTGTGCTGAAACCCCTACAATTTGTATTGCCCCTGGATCTCAAGACCAACCTCTGTCCGTGGAACTGAAGAGGACTGTCCTGGTGTTGTGTGCTGTTCCCTGGATTGGCCTGCAGTAGCTTTTATTGGACTGGAAAAAGGAGGGACAAGGAGCTGTAAGAGAACTTTTTAATCTTGAACCTGCAATCACCCAAGGGCTAGAGAGAGAACTAGCCCCCTGACTGAAGTCTCAGGACCAGTAGACTTCATTTTCGTCACTAAGGCCTGTTAGCAAGCCGCCGCAGCCGAGGAGCGTCAAGAAAATCATCACCTCGCTGCTGCTGAGAACTCGCCGGCCTGATCGTCGCCCCGCACGTTTCCGGGCCTAAAAAGTATCGCTACAGCTACAGAGCGTCAAGAAAATCATTGCATCGCTGTCGCTGAGGGCTCGCTGGCCTGATCATCGCCCTGCCCGGTTGCGGGCCCCAAAATTGTCGCTAACCCCCGTTAGCGAGCGGCTGCGACCAAGAGCGTGAGGAAAAACATCGCTAACCCGCCGGAGCGGCATTTTTTTTGTGTGGATTATTTGACAACATCTTAGAACTGTGAGTAAAAAGGGTCCCAGAGACCATTGCCCTGAACTGAGCTTTGCATTCCCCATTGGAACTATTTTTGCAGCATCCAGAGAGAATTATTTTTGTGCAGTGTTGTGGTTTCCTCGTTATTTGGTCTTGTGATAAGCCTCTATATAAAGATAACTATTTTTTGATAACTACCTGTGTTGTGTCCCTTTGTAGTGTTCCTCACTGTATTTACTGGGTATGATCATCAACGTTTTACACACTGCCTCTGAGATTAGCCCTAACTGCTCGTGCTACGTTACCACAGGGTGGAGCAGGGGTTGTTAAAGGGGTGCAGCCCTTCACTCTGACTTAGAAAGAAGGGTCCCTGCCTGGACCGTGGCCATCCACTGCCAACCAGAGACCCCCATTTCTAACACCCCTACACTACCCAAACACAAATGCGCTACCCTAAACCCTAAAACACTACCACCAGCACGACACCCTACACTACCTACGCTACCTAAACACTACCCAAACACCACTGCGCTACCCAAAACCCTAAAACACCACCCCATCACGCTGCCTACACTACCCAAACACCACTGCGCTACCCTAAACCCTAAAACATTACCTCAGCACGACCCCTACATTACCCAAACACCACTGCGCTACCCTAAACCCCAAAACACTACCCCAACACGACCCCCTACACTACCCAAACACCACTGCACTACCCTTAACCCTAAAACACTACCCAAGCACGACCCCTACACTACCCAAACACCACTGCAGTACCCTAAAAAATAAACCTACTCCCAGCACGACCCCCTACACTACACAAACACCACTGCAATACCCTAAACCCTAAAACACTACACCCTACACAGACACCACTGCACTACCCTAAACCCTAAAACGCTACCCTTAGCATGACCACCTACACTACACAAACACCACTGCACTACCCTAAACTGTAAAACACTACCCCCAGCACGAACCCCCAAACACCACTGCACTACCCTAAACTCTAAATCTACCCCCAGCACGACCCCCTACACTACCCAAACACCACTGACCTACCTTAAATCGACCCCCAGCACGACCCCCTACACTACCCAAACACCACTGCACTACCCTAAACCCTAAAACACTACCCCCAGCACGACTCCTACACTACCCAAAAACAAGTGGGCTACCCTAAACCCTAAAACACTGCCCCCAGCACGACACCCTACACTACCCAAACACCACTGCACTACCCTAAAACACTTCCCCACCACGACCCCCTACACTACGCAAACATCACTGCAGTACCCTAAACCCTTAAACACTACCCCCAGCATGACCCCCTACACTACCCAAACACCACTGCGCTACACTGAACCCTAAAACACTACTCCCAGCACAACACCCTATACTACCCAAACACCACTGCGCTACCCGAAACCCTAAAACACTATCCCCAGCACGACCCCATACACTACACAAGAATCACAGCGCTACCCTAAACCCTAAAACACTACCCCAGCACGACCCCCTGTACTACCCAAACACCACTGCGCTACCCTAAAACACTACCCCACCACGACAACCTACACTACCCAAACATCACTGCGGTACCCTAAACCCTAAAACACTACCCCCAGCATGACCCCCTACACTACGCAAACATCACTGCAGTACCCTAAACCCTAAAACACTACCCCAGCACGACCCCCTATACAACCCAAACACCACTGCGCTGCCCTAATTCACTACCCCAAGCATGACCCCCTACACTACGCAAACATCACTGCAGTAACCTAAACCCTAAAAAACTACCCCCAGCACGACCCCCTTCACTACCCAAACACCACTGCGCTACGCTGAACCCTAAAACACTATCCCCAGCACGAACCCATACACTACACAAAAATCACTGCGCTACCCTAAACCCTAAAACACTACCCCAGCACGATCCCCTATACTACCCAAACACCTCTGCGCTACCCTAAACCCTAAAACACTACCCCAGCATGACCCCTATACTACCCAAATACCACTGCACTACCCTAAACCCTAAAACACTACCCCAGAACGACCCCCTACACTACCCTAACACCACTGCACTACCCTAAAACACTACCCCTAGCATGACCCCCTACACTACACAAACACCACAACACGACCCCCTACACTACACAGACACCACTGCACTGCCCTAAACACTACCCCCAGCACAACCCCTACACCACCCAAACACCACTGCACTACCCTAAACCCTAAAACACTGCCCCCAGCACAACCCCCTACATTACACAAACACCACTGCACTACCCTAAACCCTAAAACACTACCCCCAGCACGACCCCCTTCACTACACAAACACCACTTCACTACCCTCAACCTTATAACACTACCCCTCACACGACCCCCTAAACTACACAAACACCACTGCACTACCCTAAATCACTACCCCAGCATGACCCTCTATACTACCCAAACACCACTGCACTACCTAAACCCTAAATCTACCCCCAACACGACCCCCTACACTACCCAAACACCACTGCACTACCCTAAACCCTAAATCTACACACAGCACGACCCATCTCCCCTATCCAAACACCACTGCACTACCCTCAACCCTAAAACACAACCACCTACACTACCCAAACACCACTGCACTACCCTAAACCATAAAACACTACCCCCAGCACTACCTTGTACACTACCCACACACCACTGCACTACCCTAAACCCTAAAACAGGACCCCCTACAGTACACAAACACCACTGCACTACTCTAAACCCTAAAGCACGACCCCCTACACTACCCATACATCACTGCACTACCCTAAACCCTAAAACAGGACCCCCTACACTACACAAACACCACTGCACTACCCTAAACTCTAAAGCACTATGCCCAGCACGACCTCCTTCACTACCCAAATACCACAGCACTACCCTAAAACTCTACCCCCAGCATGACCCCCTTCACTACCCACACAACACTGCACTACACTAAACCCTAAAACACTACCCCAGCATGACCCCCTACGCTACCCAAACACCACTGTGCTACCCTAAACCCTAACACACTACCCCCAGCACGACCCCTACACTACCCAAACACCACTGCGCTGCCCAAAACCCTAAAACGCTACCCCCAGCACGACCCCCTACACTACACAAACACCACTTCACTACCCTAAAGCCTAAAACACTACCTCCAGTACGACCTTGTACACTACCCAAACACCACTGCACTACCCTAAACCCTAAAACACTACCCCCAGCACGACACCCTACACTACCCATACACCACTGCACTACCCTAAACCCTAAAACAGGACCCCCTACACTACACAAACACCACTGCACTACCATAAACCGTAAAGCACTACCCCCAGCACGAACCCCTTCACTACACAAACACCACTGCACTACCCTAAAGCACTGCGCCCAGCACGACCTCCTTCACTACCCAAATACCACTGCACTACCTTAAACCCTAAAACACTACCCCCAGCATGACCCCCTACACTACCCAAACACCACTGCGCTATCCAAAACCCTAAAACGCTACCCCCAACACAACCCCCTACACTACACAAACACCACTGCACTATCATAAACCGTGAAGCACTACCCCCAGCACGAACCCCTTCACTACCCAAACACCATGCACTACCCTAAACCCTAAAACACTACCCCCAGCATGACCCCCTACACTACCCAAACACCAGTGCGCTACCCTAAAACACTACCCCCAGCACGACCCTTACACTACCCAAACACCACTGCGCTACCCTAAACCCTAAAACACTACCCCCAGCACGACCCCCTATACTACACAAACACCTTTTCACTACCCTAAAGCCTAAAACACTGCCCCCAGAACAAGCCCCTGCACTGCACAAACACCACTGCACTACCCTAAACCCAAAAACACTACCCCCAGCACGACCCTCTACACTACAAAAACACCACTGCACTAACCTGAACCCTAAATAACTAACCCCAGCACGACCCCCTATACTACCCAAACACCTCTGCACTACCTTAAACCCTAAAACATTACCCCCAGCACGACCTCCTACACTACCCAAATACCACTGCACTGCCCTAAACCCTAAACCACTACCCCCAGCATGACCCCCTACACTACACAAACACCACTGCACTACCCTAAACCCTAGAAAAGTAACCCCCACTCCATGCCCAATCCCCCTTAGTTGTCACTCCTCGTGGTTCCTGCTTCATGTCGTCTCTGAGGGGCGGTGCATGACGTTGTGAGGAAACCGAACAGCCTATGTTTCCTTACAACGACGTGGATCGTCTACATTTTATTAGAAAGCATGGTCATTTACCATACATACCTTTACAACGAAATTCGTTGTAAAGGGATGCATGGTAAATGACCATGCGTTCTTAAAAAATGTGTAGTAATGACTTTGCGATGTACAACGCATGCATGGTAATGCATGCTTTGTAATGGTATTGTGAAGTAAATAAGTTATTGTAACAGCTGGTTATCAATTGGAGCTGGCCCCTGTTCTTCAGTGAGTCATTTATTTGATTAGGAGGAGGGAATGTGTTTTGTTACCGAAAAGTACATTCCCGTGTTGTATTGTGAAAGTGTCCGCGTGGCCTGGTTTCACTTCCGGTGAGAGAGTGGAAGAGGCAGTATCGATCTAAAGGAGTTCTCTTTTTGGACGGGGCCGGCACGACACGTCTTCAGAAAACACAGCTAATGGAAAGCGTCCTCCCCGAAGTGTGGAGCAGCGCCATGATAGGTCAACGAGTGTGCGTCCCACCGCAGTTTGACTGTACTGTGCCGTTCTTGGTTACGGGAGGCAGAAGCGGCATCCATCGCAGGTCCTCTTGTACACTAAAAAAGGACCAAACAATGCTTTCCTTTCTTTTCTTCTTCTGCTGCACCATCTGTTCTTCCTCCTCTACTGCAAGTGGATCAGCTTCGGCAAAACTAGAAGTCATAGTTGTATTAAAAATAAACACACAAAAAAGGTATATCAATATAAAAAGAAGCAAGAAACAGGTCTTCTCTCTATCAAGGACAAAAAGTAAGGGAAATATCAGAAGGATGGATCCTCCCTCTTTCACAATGAAATTGATTTCAACCAATCAGATTCCTTTTTTCTTTTGCTGACATGAAGTCGCGCAGAGTGCACGCACTTGTCACGCACCCGTGAAAATTATATATATCATTATACACTATAAATAAAAAATTCTATAAACTTTTAATAAGTATATTAGCAAAACTGTTCAGTCTAATATCATATTCAAACTTTCTATTGTCATTTTTTCAACTTTAAAAGTACGCCGACGTCTCGACTTAGGCTCGATCTCAGCGCGATCACGGTACGACCCCGGAAATACGCGTGGGGAGATGTTGTGCACATTAAGCGGCTACACCACGCATTTCGTAACTTTACTTTCGTCTAAATTATATTGAAAATAATACTTTAAAAATACTTTTTTAAATACATTTAGACAAACACTTGAAGGAAAACTTTTATTTATAATTAATTTAAAGATATTTCATACTTTACAAACAACGCCAAAGTCGCGACCCCAGCACGACTTTTCAAAATGGCTACCGGAATGCGCGCAGCCATCGTGTAGGATGTGCAAAGGGTGCGCGACTTCTATATAATATTACAAAAAAAAAGAATGAATATAGTTTTTCTAACTAAAAATTATTCACAATTTTTTTTATATATGTATATATGTTTAGAAAATAAAAAAAACATAGGATTGAGTTACTCTAGACTTACAAATTTTCATTTAAAGAAGCTTTGAAATTCACTGAAAAAACCATAGGTTTCAGGCATGTTATAGTTAGAAATTAGCATTAAAAAACCATAGAAATTCACTAAAAAAAAACATAGGTTTCAGGCACGTTATAGTTAGAAATTAGCATTTAAAAAACCATAGAAATTCACTGAAAAAAACATAGGTTTCAGGAACGTGATAGTTAGTTGGACATTTCACTCATAGAAAACCATAGATATTCCGGTGTTATAGTTAGTTCAGCTAACTATAACTCGCACCCCCGCAATGCACTGCTGATGACATCATATATTACATCATTCATAACATGGTCAGTGACATCACTGATGACATCACTGGTGAGATCTCAAATGACATCACTGATGACATCATCCACGTGAAAGTCTGATGCTCCTCCTCACACCTGAATTTAACCTTTGATACACCCACTCTAAAATACAGACTACCATTTTTCAAAAAATAGACACATCAATACCAGTTACTAAATACGCGCTGACTGATTCCTAGTTCTACACACGCATCCACTCATTCACCCATACAGTCACTCATACATGCAGTCACTCATCAATACAACACTATCATATGCACTCATACACCTATACAGACACACACACTGCCACATATCCAGAGTTACTCACACACCTAGTCAGTCATGCAACAAATCAATCATACTTCCATTTACTCGCCTATACAGTTATACAGACACCACCTCACTTATTCATACAGACACTAACACATAATTACTCTCTTATAGAATCACTGATACAAATACACAATCATCCATGCAGCCACTCTCACAATTACTGACACTCACATATAGGTATTTATATACACCATCACTCACATATACTGCCTTTTACATATGGACTTAGTTGCACATGTACCACTGAGACATCCATTCACTCACCAACACACCCATACACACACTCACATACCCATACAGCTGTTTCCACATGCACTCTTGAACCCATACACCCAGTGAATCAACCACTCACACATCTATGCACAATCACACACCTCCCACCCACCCACACACACACTCAGGCAGCCATACAAATACTCAGGCAAGCAATCAATAACCCCTAAAGACACTCCTGCAGCTACTCACCAACCCATGCAGCAGCTTATACAACAACAGACTGACTGATACAGACTTTCACACAGTTTAGTCACTAACCCATGCATTCAGAAAGACACATTTAATCACTCACTTATACAGTCAGTCATGTACCTACTAAATCCTCCATACAGACACTGATACACCCACTCATTCTTCAATGCAGCTTGGCATATATATAAAACAAATTTAAACTTTACGGAAACACACAGTCATTGGATGATGTCATTGGTGATGTCATCAGTGATGTCACTGCTGACCATGTCATGAATGATGTAATATGTGACGTCATCAGCAGTGCATTGGGGGGCGCGAGTTATAGTTAGCTGAACTAATTATAACACCGGAATTTCTATGGTGTTGTACGAGTGAAATGTCCAACTAACTATAACGTTCCTGAAACCTATGGTTTTTTCAGTGAATATATATATATATTTCCTATGCTTGGTTATTTTCATAGGACATCTGGAAAAGTGCAATAATAAATATATTTTGTCTTTCTCTTAAAAGTGCTGCATTAATAAAGGCATTTGCTTCATTTTGACAGTGCATTGATAAATTCATTTGCCTCATTTTGAAAGTGAATTGATAAATTCATTTGCCTCATTTTGAGAGGGCTGAGTTCTTTTTTCAAAGTGTGTCCTACTGTTTCAAGTCTGAAGCAACACATTTTGGTATCCAGAGTTCTTGGGCTTGAACATCTGCCCTCTGATCAGGCCAACCCTTTGGGAGGATCTGGTGTTACAACAGAATGGTTGGGTTCTTCACCTTCATGTGTGGAGATTGAGGAACGATAGCTGAACATCTTCGACCTTCCTTTGGGATGTGGTTGATGGCATCCTGCAACAAAAACTGTATAGCCTGTCCCTGGAACAAATTTGTGGTTTGGTGCTGTGCTTGCCAGACTGTCCCGACCTAACTGTTCGATGTCTTATTGTTTGTTCTGTCTCTTGCCCTGCAAGGCTTTGCTCTTGACACAGTTAAAGGTTATCTTTCGGCCATCTCTGCCTTCTTATGGTTGTCTGATCAGCCCTCTTTATTTCAACTCCTGTTGTGACGCATATTTTGAATGGGTTGATACATATGTTTCCCCCATTTCCCTTTGTGATGACCAATGGGGCCTTCATTTTGCCAGTACGTATCTAATTGTACTCCTTTTCAGCCGCTCCACAGTTGTCCTTTTCAGCTTCTTGCATCAAAACTGTATTCATATTTGCCATCACTTACGCGCGGCATGAGTGAGTTAACTTCATGTTTTGTGTGTTTATCCACCATACATCACCTTCTTTCCTGACTAGCTGGCTCTGCATACTAAGGCATCCTTTCTCCCGAAAGTTGTGACACCATTTCACATCGACCAAACCTTCACTCTACCAGCATTCTATGCTCTATCTCACCCCTCTATGGAGGAGGAGGAGAAGCTCCATCGCTTGGACCCTAAGAGAACTCAGCTTCTACATCGATCTCACCAAAGGCCCACTTTGTGGGGTTTGCACGTGCCAAAAAAGGCAATGCTATGAAGAAGCGTACCATCTCCCACTGGATCGTGCTTCTGATTAAGATCTGCTACACACTGGCGAAGAAACTGCCTCTGGAAGGACTGTATGCTCATTCCAACTGGGCAATAGCTGCTACTACTGCATTGGCATGCGGAGACCCTGTGCTAGACATCTGCCACGCAGCTACATTGGAGTCTCTCCATACGTTCACGAAGCACTATTGTCTGGATAGCAGAATCTGCGTGAAGGCACTTTGCCCTCTCAGTTCTGCAGGACTTCTTGGTTTCAGTCCTTCCATAGCCCACCTTCCTTAGGTACTGCTTTGGTATCTATTCAAAGGTATGGAATCTGTGGCTAGCAGTCTCTTTCAGAAGAACAGTTACTTACCTTCGGTTACGCTCTTTCTGGTAGATACTCGGTGTGGAGCCGCACAGCACCACCTTCCGGAGCGCAGTGGTACTTCAAAAAATAGGTAAGAGTCTCTACCATAAAGAGCATTACCAAAGGTAAGTAACTTGTTCATTTTAGTTAAGCACAGCAACTAACCACATAATGGCTACAACAATATTAGCAGTGTGATTGTGTCCTCATTTTTTTTATAACAAACTTTATTGAGCACCACAAAGTGAGTTCAGGTTTGTCATGACAAGTACAACATGGCATTTTTTGTGTTTTTCTAATCGTATACACGTAGTTCCTTCATGTACTGTTAAAGAAACTGTTAGCATATGCCAGACTAGGAGAGGGTATTCTCAAGGCTAAGTAAGAAAGAATGGGTTCACATATATGATATACAGTACCATGCAGTGCAATAAATAATACACAACTAAACAACCCCTTTAACGCACAACACCCCCCTCCCACCACCCTCCCTCCAGGCCTGTTGTTTCATATATAGTAGTGTGTTTGTGTCCTCATATCATTGCTGGCACACTGCACGCTAATGTCTTACGTTTATTCTACAAACACAGAGCAACCAACCAATGACAGAATGGTGTTTTCGCTGTAAAACTGAAGTCCTCTAGCCCATATATCTACAGAGGAATCTTTCCAAAGTTTAAGAAGATCTCCTGAAAATACAGGCTAGGTCCACGCTATCCAAATACTGTAAATAAAAATTTGGTGTCCAGAAAATGTGGACGTACCTTGGATTACAAGTTTAGCCATGCCTAAATGGGGCCGATCAATCTTCTAAATCTGTTCTATATACTAGTTAAACTGTAACATGTTAAAAAAAAAACTACCCCAACATTGGAATTGTAATATCAGACTCTTTGTAATCTATTGGGTTATGAGAAACCGGTTAATGGGTCCCAGGGAGTGAAGTAGGTTTTTGACAAAATATGCTGCATCGTGCTTGCTTCCCTCCACAGGACAATAGAGGCCTGCTCTGGCCAGAATGCCTTAAGATACCGGACCTATTGAAATCCAATAAATACACACTGAAGCTGTTGGGAAAGGGAAATGAAACAGAGGATAGCAAGTACACTGGAGAAAGGAGAACATTAGATAGCCTAGTGCCGTGAGGTGCAGGGAGGAGGGGAGTTGGGAATAAGAGATTTGGGGGGGGGGGGGGTATTTCAGCTCAGGTTGATATGCTTACTTTACATTGTTCTTAAAAAGGGAAAACTGCTACTAAAGATGACTAAAATTGAAAACGTGACATGCTAAATATCTAACATTTCATTGACAGGTGATGGATGGATTCACAACGTGACAACAAGTGAGTGGAAACAACTTGACCATTTACCCAAGGATATTCCCAGGTAGGTGCACACAGGTCTGTGCTTCGTATATGCGATATAGTAAAGAGGATACTATTTATTACTATTATTCGTAATAAATGTGATTTGTAATAAAGGTAGCATGTAAAAAATGTATATTATATTTATCCTTTGAAAACGTGATTTATGAAAAATAAGCATTGGCAACGCCAATAGGTCGTAAACAATGGTTATTTTATTCGCAGCATATGCAGCAAAAAAACCGAAAAACATATTGCTGCCTATAACTGGCGATAAAAATGTTTTTTCTTTTTCTTCTTTTCATTTATCCATTCTGTATAATGTTGATAGAACAGTATAGGTGCTTTTTAGCAAGCAGATATAGCTGACCTTTTTGGAGTTTTAATGCATATTAATGCCTATCACATAGGATTCTGCATTTCAGGGACTTCATTGAAAGTCCTAAACACTTGAATATTCCCTGCTGCATTGCGTGGAAACCGGAACACCTTTTTGTATTGTTGTCTTTCATGGAAACAGAAGTAAATTATGTCTCTGTCCATGAATATAATGCTATTATGTAGTGGAGGCCTATCGGAGGCGCATTTTCTTTCATAATGTGCATATAAAGTTGTCATGCTGGTTAAATAGCACTGCAATGTCAAGATCATGGCAGGCACCCCTTCCCACAATGCATTGTACTGACAGTTGCCCCCAGAGCCTGTTTTTTACGGCTCCTGAGAAAAGGAACTTAGAACACCTGTGACGTTTCACTCCTCAAAATTCTTTTTTTTTCCTGTCAGGGAATTATTTTTTCTTATTTCACTTTACGTGTATGAATATCTGCCATTGAATGCACCGGTTTACAGACTATTCTGACTGAAAGGTTTAGTCAGAATTACCTTTCTTTTCTCAAAGTGTTTTTCATTTGGGAGAAAAAAGGTAGTTACTGATTCTCATAAGCTTTGTGTACTCTGCCTTCCTGCCTTTCACACTGCCAAGGAATGTGAAATGTGTTAAAAATCAACTGTGAAAGACAGAGGACATTGGATTTGAAGGTATGATTGAGAATATGAAGGAAGAGTAAGACAATAAAAAGTGGCTGGTATACGGGGACATGTGGGAAGAGAAAACCAAGGGGCAGAGAAAGACGCCACCACCCTTCCTATCGCCATTGAAGAATAACAACATAGACATTGCACCGTGTCAGTGCCAACTTGTTCACCTTCAAAGGACAGCTCTCCAACTACTGATTCACATCATGCGCTTTCATCAACCACAAGACATTCAAGATCAGTATCAAGGAAGCCATCATTTCCGTCAACGTCAAAACATCAACCATGGTCATTGGCAACTGTCACACTGTTGACGGTGAAATTCCCAGTGATGGCTGGGTAAGACCAACACTAATGGTGACACATTCACATTTGATGACAAAAGCACCAGGTTTAGCAGCAACACATACACCAGTTTCGTGGAAAAAAACAAGATCTATGTCAACTGCATCATAGTTGATGTCAAAGAGACAGAAAAAGAACATTGTTCCACCTGTGACTCTTACAGTCTGGTCTTTATCACCATCTTCAAACCGTTATTAATCATTGCACTAAGACCCTTGCCAGACATACATTCTCAGCCCATTCCTAAAACTCCTTTTTGGCATTCAGAAAGGGTCACATTCCCGTAACAGCTTCTTTACCATATCGCCAGTAAAGCCAATCATACGATCAGACTCCTGTGCGTCCCCTTGATCTTTCTCCTCCAAGGAAAACATCAAATGCAACTTCCAGGTCTCCAATTAAAAAATTAAAGTGAAAGCCTTCTTCTCCTCATGAATCTACAAGGAGCAAAACCAAATCTCCTCAAAGTACTCTGGTCGGTAGATAAAGGAGATCGTAAACTTGATCCCATTCTCCTAATTCTTACTCGGACGTGTCACAAACATCGTACACACCAATGTCACCCCCTCAGTCTCCAACCAGATCGTAAACTTGATCCCGATCTCCTAATTCTTACTCGGACTTGTCACAAACATCATACACACCAATGTCACCCCCTCAGTCTCCAACCAGGGCATCACCAGTGGATGACATTCTGACATTTTAGGAGGTTTTTGCAAGAGAAGCCGCTAATATTATGTTAGAGACTCCTCAAGCAACAGTCTCTGTAATATTCGAAACCCTCCATACAAGGGCAGTGGCAACACCTATTTTGCTCTTAGTAATGGCTCTTTTAGAAATAGCAGAGGAAAGAATTGTAACACCAGCTACAGTTAAGGCAGTAACACCACTCCTACTGAATGAAGTATAGACCCCCACAACTAGACCCACAATTCCTAAAAACAGATCCAAAACTAGATCCAGTCATTGTCACAGCAGTATGACTCAAGCATACTTCTACCCCAGAATTATCTGCCACGCCGGAGACGGAAAGCAGCAGGTTAAACTGCACAGGCAAAAACATTTGTGGCACTGCGTCAGTTCATTTAAAAAAATGCCAGCACAACAGTGCTACTCAGAAAATACCACTGAGAAATGTGAGATGGAATGCAGTCTTTCCTCCTCAAAACATTGGTAGCAAGACTATAGGAATGAGAGAGGGTACCTTGGTTTGAAACCAAGTAATAAGTGCTGCAGAAGGACAAAGGCCTGCGTCCTATCTTAGACCTCAAGGACATCAACTGCTTCCTCTGGAAGGAAAAGTTTAAAATGCTAACCTTAGCACAGGTCTTGTCTGCCCTCGACCCTGGAGACTGGATGGTAGTGTTGGACTTGCAGGACGCTTATTTTCACATCCCCGTCCTGTCTGCCCATCGGTGTTACCTACGGCTCACGGAAGGCCACGAGCATTTTCAGTTTACTGTGCTCCCATTTGGCCTTACCAGGGCCCCTCGGGTGTTCACGAAAATGTTGGTCGTGGTAGCAGCTCATCTGCGCAGATCAAGGATTCTAGTCTTTCCTTATCTCGACGACTGGCTGTTGAAGGTGGGCTCGCCCCAGGCTGTCGTCTCCCACCTCCAGACTACGGCGGACTTCCTGCATTTGCTGGGGTTCACTATCAATGTGCCGAAGTCACACCTGACTCCTTCCCAGAAGCTCCTTTTCATCGGAGCAGCTCTGGATACAGCGCAGTTTCGGGCCTATCCTACGGAGCAGCGAGTCTGGGATATTTGCGCTTTCATACCGATTTCGGTGAGATTGACTCAGAGGCTGTTGTGCCCCATGGCCTCCTGCATCCTGCTGGTGGATCATGCCAAGTGGCGTATGCAGGCTCTGCAGTGGGACCTGAAGATCCAGTGGGTGCAGCATAAGGGGGATCTTTCCACTATCGTCCAGATCTCGGAGGGGACTGCAAGTCAGCTGCAGTGGTGGCTCCAGAACCAGGATTGGGTCAACGGCAGATCCCTATCCCTTCCCCCAACCAGAGTTCACAGTGGTGACAGATGCGTCACTCCTGGGATGGGGCGGCCACGTGGGAGAGGCGAAGATCAGAGGCCACTGGTCTCTGGTGGAGTTCGGGCTCCACATCAACCTTCTAGAGCTTCGGCGATTCGTCTTGCACTGAAAGCATTCTTTCCTTCTGTCAAAGGAAGAGTAGTGCAGGTGTTCATGGACAACACCACCACCATGTGGTACTGTAACATGCAGGGCAGGGTGGGGCCATTTGCTTTTGGACATGGCTAGAACGTCAGGGCATATCTTTGGTGGTTCAACACCTGGCAGGTTCCTTGAACGCCAGGGCGGATGACCCTGGCCGCCGGTGAATGATGGATCACAATTGGCTTCTTCACTCGGAGGTGGTGCAAGGTCTCTTTCAGCAGTTTGGAGAGCCGTGGTTAGATCTATTTGCCACTGAAGAAAACGTGCAATGCCATCAGTTCTGCGCTTTGGAATATCCCAGGCAGCACTCGCTCGGCGACGCATTTCGTCACGAGTGGAACTGCGGCCTGCTGTATGCCTTTCGGCCTGTACCAGTTCTGCCCAGAGTGCTGAAGAAGATCAAGCGCAACCGGGCCCAAGTCATCCTTGTGGCTCCGGATTGGGCACGAAGAGTCTGGTATCCCAAGCTATTGCACATGGCCATCGATCATCTGATCAGACTGCCTCTTTAGGAGGATCTTCTGTCGCAGCAGCAGGGGATGGTCCTCCACTCTAATCTGTCCAGTCTCCACCTCCTTGCGTGGAGATTGAGCGGCGACAGTTGACGGCTTTCGACCTTCCTCTCGTAATGTTATCTTGGAAGCCAGACGTCCCTGCACCAAAACGGTTTACTCCTGTAGATGAAACAAATTTGTGGCATGGTGCACAGCAAAGGCTGTGGATCCCCTTTCTGCACCCCTTTCAGAGGTTCTCCTCTTCATTGTTTCTTTGGCCCAGCAGGGCTCTGCTTTGGGCACTCTCAACGGCAATATTTCTGCCATTTCGACCTTCCTTCGGCTGCCTGTCCAGCCTTCTCTTTTCAAGTTCCGTATCGTAAATCGCTTCCTTACGGGCATTAATCATTTGTCTCCTCCAACTCATATTGTGATGCCCCAGCAGGACTTGAACCTGGTTCTTACTTATCTGATGTGCGCTCCTTTCGAGCCGCTACATAACTGTCCTCTCAGACTCTTAACCCCTAGAACTGCCTTTCTGAGTGAGCTACAAGCCCTTTCTTCCAAGTCTCCTTTCCTGGCTGTTCATCCGGACAAGGTCGTCCTCCACACTAGGCCTTCTTTTTTCCCCAAAGTAGTTACCTCTTTTCATATAGGGCAGACCATCACTTTGCCGACCTTCTTTTCACCTCCGCATCCTTCTAAAGAGGAGGAGAGGCTCCACCGTCTGGATACAAAGTGTGTGCTTTTGTTCTATCTGGATCGCACAAAACAATTCCGGGTGGATGACCAGCTCTTTGTCGTTTATGTGGGCGTCAAGAAAGGTAGGGCCGTGCAAAAACGAACCATCTCCCGATGGGTCGTTCTTTGCATCAAAATCTGCTATTCCTTAGTGAAAAAGGAACCTCCAGTTGGATTGTGTGCCCATTCCACCCCTGGCGACGGCGGCCACTACTGCTTTTTTGACGTGGAGTCTCCCTTCTTGACATCTGCCAGGCAGCTCCGTGGGCTTCACTGCACACATGTTTACCAAACACAACTGCCTGGAAAGCCAAGTCCAAGGGACGGCTTCTTCGGCCGTTCGGTTCTCCAGGACTTTCTGGTGTGAACTTGGTTCGCAGACCCACCACCGGGGTTGGTATTGCTGGGTATCTATTCTAAGGTGAGGAATCCATAACTAATCGTCTATTTCAGATGAACAAGTTACTTACCTTCAGTAACGATATATCTGTAAGAGACATAGATTAGTAATGGATTTCTCACCCCCCACCCATCCTCCCCGTTCTGCGAACTGACTTCTAGGGTAAGGGACCCTCTTTCAGGGCCTTAGTTTTCATGCACCAGTGGTCAGTGTCTTGCGTGGCTCTTCGCTTCTGGTGAGGAATGTCGTGTAAAGAACTGATGTCAGCACACAAAGGCAGCGTCTAAGTAGATACCGCGACGTCATTCCGGTGACCACAATTACAACGACGTATGTGGAGTCGACCGACGCCACCTATCGACGCTCAGAGGTACTGCTGAGGAGAAATCTCTCCGGATCCAGTCTGACACCTGGGGGTAATTCTAAGGTGAGGAATCCATAACTAATCTATGTCTCTTACAGATATATCATTACGGAAGGTAAGTAAATTGTTCTTCAAGCATTTCTAGAGCGACCAGGATTTAAGATGGTCTATTATCTTTTTTCCCATTGTCCTTATAAGCCTGTACCATTTCTTCCCACTGCGCTGCAATGGGTCACTTCTGCATACCTTGCTTATCCTCCCTACAAAACTCTTTCCCTTCTGCTTTGGCGCAGTAATTAACCTCTCTCTCCCATGTCACTATGATAGGGGTAACATGGATTCCCATTGCAAGTTTATTGCCAGTTTAGCTAGTAACAGAGCCAGGTCAGTAAATCTTGTTGTTACCTTGACTTTCCTCAGTCTGGGATACATACCCAGCAGGCAATTTTCTCTTCCAGGGGATACTCATCAATAGTCATAAGCATTGAATAATCCCCGCCCATGTGTGGGATCCTGGAGCATATAGAAATATACATATATATATGTTGTGTGACCAAAAAGTTCACAGCACTGCCACGACATACATATATACATGTATATAATAACCATAAATATGCAGCCTAACATATATCCAAAATAGGACAACATGCCAAAAATATACAGGTTTTTCTTGCATAAAAAGCAGTATTACTTATAAATACTGTAATAGAAAACATACACTGAAATAGTGTCATACAAGAAAACCTTTATTTTCATAAAGAAAAGCAGGTAATAGAAGGCATTTGGCCTAAAGGCTGCATAGGTGAACATAAAAATCACAGTACAGTAAAAAAAAAACTGGCACCTCGCCTTTAAGGCTTCCAAGAACCTGGACACCGTGCCTTTAAGACCTCCAGGAGCCTCTCTGCTCCCATCATGCACCACAGGTGACAGTTAGATCAGTTCTTTTTTCCGGCTCCTTCTGTGAGTATCCTGGAGCTTGAGCTCTACAGTTTTTGATTATTTCTAGTCAGAAATTGACAGTTTTATCATTCTTTTTCTGTCAGAATGCCAGCATTATTCCACAAATGTCCATCTTGTGGAAAAAAGATGGCTAAATCTGATCCACACTCTGTGTGCATCGTTTGTCTACCTTTCTCTCATAAACCTGACACTTGTAATTATTGTCAGCAGTTTTCTAAACGGACTCTTAGAGACAGAGAAAGGATTAGACTTCATGCCATGCTGGAGAGAAGTAAAAGTCATCATAAGAGTGGCCCTTCTTCTCTTCAGGAACATCGAAAACTGCGAAGATCTACCTCTCCAGAGTCCAGGAAGAGACAGATTCCTGATTGCTCCCAGTCGGCGTCAAGATCGCCGTCGAAGAAGCATCCGAGACACTCTTCAGCGTTGAGGGATAGATCGACGTCTAGACGACAACATTCTTCGTCGCACAAAAGTAAGTCGATGTCGAGACATACTTCGGGCTCGAAGTATACTGGTCCCGAGAGACCTGTTAAACTCCCGTCGACGTCGAAACATCCGTCGGTTCGCGAGGAACACTCCGCCATCTTCGAGGAGGTCGGCGTCCAGGAGCTCGCCGGCGAAGACCCTGGCGCGAGCATACCGGCTGTCGACGTCGAGCTCACCGTCGCAGTCGAGGCGCTCACCGTCGAGGAAATTGACGCCGAAGAAGTGTCCAAGACGTTCGATGTACAAATTTCCAGCTCGATGACGGGGGCGTTCGACGTTGAGGGCTACGTCGAGATCGATGAGACGAGAATCATCCAGCATCTCGCCGCCGAGGAAGTCGACGCCGATGAAGTCGACGCCGATGGTGTCGTCTAGACATCGGTCGGCGTCGAAGGACAAAGATCCTGTGGCAGTTTCTGAGGAGGTTGCAGAGGGGGAGAGATCAACATCGAGGTCACGACGGTCGACGTCGATGACAGCTTCATCATCCCCTGGCCTTCACATCGTTCAAATTTCACTGAAGGGCTCTCCGGTGCCACCAAAGAAATCACATCCTTTTAACCTTTCACCCAGATGGTTAGAAGGGACTGGACATTTTATGAAGGGGGGTGCGGATCATGGAAGTCCGGATTCGGATTATTCTCGCACCTACTCGCCATCACGACATACCAGAAGTCCTCGTCAAACTACTTCATCGAGGGTTTCTCCACAACGAACCCCGAGAAGATCAAGATCTCCTGTCGCCCGCCTTACAAAATCTCGGGAGCGATCTCGTTCACGTCACACTTCCTCTCCCAGCAGGAGGAGACGAAGATCTCCAACGTGGTCGTCATCCACCAGATCGTCTATCAGAAATTACTCTCCAACGTTGTCGACAACTCCACCTTCCAGAGTTTCCCCTACTGATGACATAGGGACTTTCAATGATGTTCTCTGCAGGGATGCCAAGAAGTTCGGCATTACTATGTCAGCTCCTACGGTTTCCACATCTATTATTTTTGAGACTCTACATCATCGAACATCTTCCAGACCTTTACTGCCACTGGTCCCAGGCCTCATAGAGCCTGTCATCCAGATTTTCCTAACTCCAGCCACAGTAGGTTCTGTGCCATCTCGTATTGCCACAAAATACAAGGCTCCGGCTCAAGACTCTCTTTTTCTGCGCTCAGACCCCTCACCAGAGTCAGTTATTGTGGCGGCAGCCAGAAAAGCAAATTCTGCTGCATCTTCTTCTTCATGTCCTCCGGAGAAAGACAGCAAGAATATGGACTCTCTGGGGAAGAGGAAGTGTAATACGTCAGCCTCGGTGATGAAAGTAGCCAGCGCCTCAGCTCTGTTAGGGAGGTATTATAGATCTCTCTGGGACTCCCTTACAAGGTTCACAGAAAAACTCCCGAAAGAAGATCAGCAGGACTTTCAGGAGATACTGCACGAAGGTGGCTTGGTAGCTAACCAGCTGATTAGCGTGGCTGCAGATGCATCTGATCTGGCTGCCCACGGTTATTCCCACGGTATCTGTTCCAGACGTTCTGCTTGGCTACGCCTCACAGGCCTGAAGCCGGATGCTCAACAGAGGATTGTCAATCTTCCGTTTTTATTGGTTCCTCATTATTCGGCGCTCATGCGGATGATGAGATGGCCAAGATGAAGATGGAATTGGATACAGTGAAGGCGGTTGGTCTCGAGAAACGGAAGGAATTCAGAAAGCGCTTCCGCCCCTATGACAAGCGTTCCTCCCAACAGAGGGTTCAAACCCCTCAGTGGTCATCTCAAAATCAGCAACATCAGAGGTCTCAATTCCAGCAGCGACGACCTGGCAGAAGCAGGGGAAACAATAGGCAGCAGTCCTCTGCGGCCAAACAGCCAGCCAAGCAATGAGCAGAAGCTTCCTCCGGGTCCGTTACCCACTCCGGTAGGAGGAAGTATCACCTTTTATCTGGAAGAGTGGAAATCCATAACAAACGACAAATGGGTGCTGAGTATTGTTCAAAATGGATACTTGGTGAGGTTCAAGGCCCCACCTCCATCAAGTCCTCCTCAGAGCAAATCCAATCATCACCTACTGTTGCAGCAAGAGGTGAACAGTCTATTACAAAAAAACGCCATAGAGAAGGTTACGAAACACCAGCAATGTCAAGGAATTTATTCCCGTTATTTCCTGGTCGAAAAAAGAGGCCCGGCAAGAGAATACAGATCGATTCTCGACCTACGGCTCTTGAACAGGTTCATCCGCAAGGAAAGATTTCAAATGCTGGCCCTACACCAGATCTTTCCACTTCTACATCAGGGAGACTGGATGTGTGCTATAGACTTGCAAGACGCCTACTTCCATATTCCGGTGTCCAGGAGGCATTGCAAATTTCTCAGTTTCCAAGTAGTCCGTCAGCACTTTCAGTTTCGAGTTCTTCCGTTCGGGCTCAAGTCAGCTCCCCGAACGTTCTCCAAGTGTATGGCGGTGGTGGCAGCTTTTTTACGAAAGCGCAAAATCTTCATTTACCCCTATCTGGACGATTGCCTCCTGAAGAGCGCCACCCCATCACTGCTTCAGAACCATCTCAGCTACTGTCTTCAGCTGCTGCACATGTTGGGGCTTCAGGTCAACTTCAAAAAGTCGATTCTCAACCCGACCCAGAGAATCTATTACCTGGGCGCCTCTCTGGATACCGTGAAGGCAAGCGTGTGTCCTTCGGAGGAGAGATTGTCATCGATCAAGACCAAAGGGTGTGATCTCCTCAGTGCAATTCATCCCAGTCAGACAAGTCTAGTCACTGTTGGGCTCCATGGCCTCTTGCGTATTCATCGTTCCCAATGCGAGATTGAACATGCGTCCTCTGCAGCAGTCTCTGGAAGGCCAGTGGATGCAAGTTTCAGGTAGCTGGGAGGACCGTGTGACTCTGTCTCAATCTGCCAAGGACTTCATCAGATGGTGGATGAAAAGGTTACATCTGCTGAAAGGAGTTCCATTTGATCAGGACATCCCCACTCAGACTATAGTCACAGATGTCTCCCTACAAGGTTGGGGAGCACACATGGGGTCTCTTCAAGTGCAAGGTCTCTGGTCGGAGACGGAGCGAGGATATCACATCAACTTCCTCGAGTTACGAGCCGTTCACCTGGCTGTCAAGTCTCTGTATCCTTCTCTCCAGTCCAACTCTCTCTTAGTTCAGACTGATAACACCACAACGATGTATTATATGAACAAGCAGGGTGGCACCAGGTCGAGAACCCTCTCTCTGGAGGCACAGTCCATTTGGAAATGGCTTCTCGCAACAGGTCTCAACTGTGAGAAGTTGGCCTGATATGTAGTGCTCACTATTCTAGTGATCCCTGTGTATCATTCCAAACGACCCTTATTGATGATTGGTTGTAAGTCAACCTTATAGACCAGCTATCCTAGTAGCGTGGATACGAGCAGTCTTTAGGCTAAACTCTAGAGGGCGTGTTAAGCCAGCTGTTTACCATCACATATACCCCTTGAACGCCAAGTGAAAGGACACCACACAAGTTGTTATGAAAATAAAGGATATTTATTTATAACAAGACTACCCTGGCTCTTTATGAGTCCGGGAGCTAAGCACACTACAAAACTCTTATGAAAATACTTCTGGTTGCACAATTTACACAAATGCCCGAAGGGCACGAAACCATTTACACTGCAAGTGGAATGGGAAAGGTTAAATAGTTTAAAGTTACTGATTCCGGAGGAATCCGATCAGTGGGACTAAACGAAAAAGGAACTGGACACTTGTAGAGCGAACCTACGATGGAGCACCGAGATGCTCGAGTTACCTAGCCCAGAGGCTGCGGCTGCGTGGGGTTCAGCAAGATGTCGGGAGTCCTCGTTGTAGTCTCGGGAGCCTGAAAGAAGAAGTTGCTGGCAGGCGACCAGTGTCGATTTTCAGAGAGATCCAAGCCTGGATCGGTGATGAAGGAAACCTGAAAGCAGAGGGGACTCAGTTCTCAACCGCTAGCCAGCGATCGTGTGGGTACCAGGAAGGTACCGGCTGAAGTCACCTCGACCAGGTGAGTGGATGACGTCGGACTCGGCTGTTCCTTGGACCAGGAGGCGCGGCGGCGACCCGGAGGGAGGGCGAGCTGTCCCACGAAGGTGTCTGCTGTCGATGATGCTGGGCCCAAGAATGGGACAGCAGGTCTTGGCAGTGGCAAACCCTCGCGGTGGAGTCAAGATGGCGTCGGGAGTGGACCAGGAGGGTCCGAGGTACTCTTCTGTTGAAGGGGAGCAAGAGCCAGTCTGGAGCAACCAGACCAGGGATGAAAGTCTGTCGTGGTGCGTCGTGAAGAGGGCCACAAGCCGGTCGGCGAGTGGTCGGACAACGCGGTGAGCAACAAGGAGCAGAAGGGCCCCCACGCAGATCTCGTGGATGCTGGGGAGGCAGACTTCGGTGCTGGAGCCGCTCAGGGTTAGGGCTTCTCAAACCCTAGGTGCACTCACTCGAGGGTCCCTCGGTGGGCGTGCTAGATAAGCGTCGTGCAGGTTCTGAAGATGGCCGGCCCCGCAGGTCTCGTCACACCTACGAATCTCAGCTGAGCCGATGATGTAGGTAGAGGTCAGAGATGGCAGGGAACCCGGGTCTCGTCGAGCTGGGCAGTCTTGATCCATGGGAGAGACGTGCAGCAAACCGCAAGCGCTTAGGTGGTGCCTGCTGGTGCAGGGTGGCTACTCCTTAGCCACAAGGGAGAGTCTTCAGAAATAGTCAAGAGTTCCTTTCGTGGAAAGTAGTTCAAGATTCAGAATTATCCAATTTGGGAAGGGGACCCGCTCCCACCTTTATTCTAGGAAAAAGGGGCTGGCCCGTGACTCGGTCCTACCTATGGGTGGGACCAGGAGGGGGGTGGTTACACCTCTATCCTTTGTCCGGCTTCGCCCCAGCTCAGGGGCTGGTGTGCCCCCGAAACTGGTTTGAGCTGGGCTATGCACAGTGAGCACCGGGGTGCCACTTGCAATCACCTTCCTTTCAGCCCTGCCTACCTGGGATACACAAACCCTGTCTGGGATGGTGCTAACACCGCCCTTGACAGGAAACCCTTTGTCCAAGCTCCCCTCGCTGGAAGGTCTCCCAGCAGCAGGAGGTCAGACTTGTGTCTGGTGGCAGCATCCATTTTGTGATGCTGAGGCTTGAGTCAACTTTTAACCGGGGTTCAAGGTTACTTCCATGTCGTGCCCCTCTAAAAGGGGGGAATGCTAACCCCGTCGCCAGAATTGGCGAGGGGTTCGTATTCCAATTCGTATGACACCTTACTCGTCATGTGTAGGTGAGGCGATGCCAAAGTTAGCAAATAACCGCAAGGGTTATAATTCATTTTAAAGGAGTTGGCCCGCGTCACCATGGAACGGCTATTAGGATTTGGTTCCGCAAGCCGTCGACGGGCTCAGCTCGCGCCAGAGCACCATCTCACATGATTCCCAGCATTCTGCCTTCAGGATTGATAAGGCCTGCCATAGGAGTGACTGACAGGAATCCATGCGTCCATTTTAGGGTTAGGTATAGGAATACTACACCTACAGCAACGGGTGATTACACCACCTTGCCCCAGCTGTCGTGCAGCCAGTTGTGTCAGATTTAGGCGGCCATCCAGGGGTGGCACAATACATGCTGCAGCCCCTGGTAGGCCCTGGGTACACCGATGCCCTGGATACCTGTGGTATGCTGATACAGGGACTGATAAGGCGGCCCAGTTCCAATTAGTGGATGCACCTAATGTACATGTGTGTTAATTTCGAGAGAGAACAGCTAGGCTGTGGGTCTGATTGGCAGGCCCGCAGCCAGGGAAAGTCGTAAACCAATGAAGCAAAAGCAAAAAAATCTGGGTGATCATAGGATTGCAGACCCTACTCTCCTACATCAACATCGTGTCCATTCATCTTCCGGGTTCCATGAACACCCAAGCCGATTCACTCAGCAGAGACTTTGTAGAAGCGCACGACTGGGTGCTAAACGCCGAAGTCACTCAAGACATCTTTCGACAATGGGGAGTGCCAGACATCGACCTCTTCGCAGACGCGGCCAACACCAAATGCCACGTCTTCGCGTCCAGGTGTGCCCAACCAGGGTCAGAAGGAAATGCCCTTTTGATAAAATGGTCTCAGACATTACTGTACGCCTTTCCACTACTTCCTCTGATCCCTACAGTAATCAACAAATTTTACAGGTCCAATACTGGAATGATCCTGATAGCTCCGGAGTGGCCGCGCCAGTGGTGATACCCGGACCTTCTGTAGTTGTCCGAGGTGCCACACCGCAGGTTGCCTTGCCTTCCGTATCTGTTGTCCAAGAACAAGGGGAGAGTGTTTCATCCCAATCTCTCCTCCCTCAGATTGACAGCATGGCTCCTGAGGTCATTCAGTATGAACACCTAGACTTACCAGCGGATTGTTTGACAATCCTGAAAGAAGCCAAGAGACCCTCCACTAGAAAATCCTATGCTTGCAAGTAGAAGCAGTTTCACCTGTAGTGCAGGGACAATGCTCATAATCCGGTCAAGGGTCAGGAGCAGGTACTGTTGCCATATTTACTACATTTAGCCAAGTCTGGTTTGCAGTTCTCTTCGATTAAGGTGCACCTAGCTGCTATCACTGCATACAGGAAATCTGCATCTCAATCCTCTTTTTTCAAACTGCCAGTGGTCCTTACGAAACTTATGGGTGCTCCTTTTGAACCTATTCACAAGGCCTCTCTGCAACATTTATCATGGAAAACTGCCTTTTTAGTCGCCATCACTTCTGCCCGCAGGGTTAGTGAGATCCAGCCGTTATGTTGTAGAGAGCCGTATACTGTCTTCCATGCTAACAGGGTGGTGTTAAGAACACATCCGAGTTTTCTTCCAAAGGTGGTCTCAGATTTCCACATCAATCAGGCGATCACTCTCCCTACTTTTTTCCCAATCCCTCTACTCCACCAGATAGGTCTCTCCATTCTTTGGACCTCAAGAGGGTTTTGAAATTCTATCTTGACAAAACTAAGTCCTTGAGACACACGGACCGGTTGTTTGATAACTATGGTGTCATAAATACCGGTTCAGCAGCCTCTAAGAGGTCCATTTCTAGATGGATTGTTTCGTGCATATCCTTGGCCTATGAACTAGCTAATAAGGTTCTTCAGGGCAAACCCAAAGCACATTCCACCAGGGGGAAGGCTTCTACCACGGCCCTTCTAAGAAATGTGCCTATATCAGAAATTTGCAAACGCAGCTACTTGGCGCTCAGTTCATACTTTCACCCGCCATTACTACTTAGACTCTGATTCTCAGGCGGATGCCCAAGCTGGGCAAGCCTCTCTAAGGAATTTGTTTGCTTAATGTCAAGATGCTCGGTCATGTATTTCTCTATGCTATTTTCTCGTCGCGAGGTAGTGGGTATGGGCTTGCTACTCTGTTCAGTGCTCATGACTATTGATGTGTATCCCCTGGAAGAGAAGGATTAGTTACTTATCTGTAATCCTAGTTCTCTTCCAGGGGTATACTCATCAAAGTCATAAGCACCCGCCCTCCTCCCCGGACGAGCATTTTTAATATTTAGTAGTGATTGCATCTGTTAATCAGGTTGTTACAAGTTAGTACACCGTAAAAAAGAACTGACCTAACTGTCACCTGTGGTGCATGATGGAAGCAGAGGGGCTCCTGGAGGTTTTAAAGGCACGGTGTCCAGGTTCTTGGAAGCCTTAAAGGCGAGGTGCCGGTTTTTTACTGTACTGTGATTTTCTTTCACCTATGCAGCCTTTAGGCCAAATGCCTTCTATTACCTGCTTTTCTTTATGAAAATAAAGGTTTTCTTGTATGACACTTTCTGATGGATACATCTGCCAGTGGATTCCGCACCTTGTGAATATCCCCTGCGCTAGCAACATTCGGAAATTTTTGTAGCAGTCCACGCCGATGGGTTCGAAGACGACATCACAGAGACACGGCTCTGCTCGCGACTCCGCTGACGTCACCGGCTCCATAAGAAGACCTCGTCGGCGTGATGACGTCAGTTCCCTTTTTTCCGCACCATCGACGCCAACGGATTTCGGGAATTACTGTTGGTAGCTGTACTGTTACTTTGTTTTTCTTCTGGGTTTTTCTTGTTTCTCTTCGAAGAAGATGTCGACGAAGAAGTCGGGTTTCAAGCCCTGTCGGGAATGTGGCAAACACATGTTGTGAGACCGGCCTCACGGCGTTGCCCTCTCCATCATCCAGCCAACCTGCAACCACCCTCAAGACACGACATCTCCGACTCCGGCCGCCCCAGCCACCCCCGATCCACGGGCCGGCCAGAGGCCTGACAGACTCAACACCCTACCACGCATGCCCAACCGAGGGAGCGGGAACCCTCGAGCCAGACCCAGAGGCGCCAGCCCAGTCACACCTCGGGTCGCCTTCCCCGGGAGGACTCAATCGGCCACCAGGCCCCTGGGGAGCAGGCGCCTCCCCTACCGAGCGTCTGGGGTCCCTCCCAGACCCACCTGAAAAGACCAAAGAAGTGAGCGGCAGAAAATCCCGCCGAACCCCCTCCGTCACCCCAGTCCCCCCTCTGCGAGCACTCCGGACTTCAAAGAACCAGCGGAGTATAACAAGGGGTGCCGAAGAAACAAGGACAGAGAAGACCTGGAACCATCTGAGCCTGCTGACGCTGTCGCGGCTCCTGAACGCTGAAGTCACCTGGGCCTGCTGAGTGACTCGCGGCCTCTTGCTATTGAACCATCTGAGCCCTGCGGACGAGGTCGCGGCTCCCGAACACTGAACCACCTAGGCCTGCTGAGTGACTCGCGGCCCCCAGCCATTGAACCATCTGAGCCCTGCTGACGAGGTCGCGGCTCCCGAACACTGAACCACCTAGGCCTGCTGAGTGACTCGCGGCCCCCAGCTATTGAACCATCTGAGCCCTGCTGACGGAATCGCGGCTCCCGAACTCCGACCACCTGTGCCTGCTGAGAGACTCGCGGCGCTCCCCTTGAGGACGACTCGGTAAGAGATCGCCCAGAGATACGACACCCTCCAGCTCGAGGATTGTGAGCTTCCGCAGGGTATTTCGCAGAGACACTATCTTGAAAGACTGTCCCGCTACCCCCATTCCCCACGACTGATTTGTGGTACGTTGTGCCACTGCTGTACTACTTGCCTTTTGGATCATAAAGATCCCTTGAAATCATCGATAAAAGAACCTATCGTCCTACAAAGAATACGTGTGGTGTCACTCTGTTCGTAGTGCATCTCAGGGTGTGCGCGCCTGGTTCGGCTTACTTGGGAGAGGTGGGTCAAAGGGGTGGGCGAGACGTGTATCGAACCCCCCTCCGGCGAACGCCTTTCCAACATTTGGTGGCAGACGACGGGATCCGAGCCGACACCGAAAGAGAGCGTGCAGTGAACGACTGACGCACTACCAAACAGAGATGGAAGGAGAAACCTCCCTGGGTGCCGCAGGTACCGAAGTAAGCTCACCGTTCCGAGAGGATCAATTGAACTATTACACGCATAGAGAATTAAAACAGTTTTGCAAAGACCTTGGCATCGCTACCACCGGACTAAGCACAAAGGAAGACTTCCAGAAAGTACTGAAAGCCTGGGTCGAGACGGGGGCGCCCCCGACCCAAACGGAAGGGGATTCTACCCATGAACCACCAAGCATCCCGGCAAGAAACAACGGGCCAGAGGGGAACCTGTCCCCCGAGGAACTAGCGGACAGAGAGAGAAGCCGAAACCACGAACTTGAACTGGCAAAACTAAAAATCGAGGGAGAGATAAAACTGGCAGAGAAGAAGTTAGCCGTCGAGCAGTTACGGCTACAAGGGGAACTCGAAGAGAAGAGACTCCAAAGGGAGCACGACGAAAAGAAACTCCAGCTAGAACATGAACGCGGCCTGAAGGAGATTGAGTGGCGGGCTAGAAACGAAAAGTCACAGCCACCCGGGAATCCACCGTCCGCTCCCACCGGGGAAACCAAAGTTCACATCCCCAAGGATGTGGTAAAGGAGTATTATAAGAACGATGATATCCAGCAGTGGTTTAAGGCCTACGAAGTCGCCATGACCTCTCACCGAGTCCCGCAAAAGGATTGGGGGGCTGGCCTATGGGGCCGGTTCTTAAGCGAAGGAAGAGACACTCTGCTAGATCTGCCCTCCACGGTCATGAACTCCTACAGCCACATGAAGGAAGCCCTCGTGGGCCGGTACGGACTCACCCCCGAAATGTACCGACAACGGTTCCGAGATTGCAAGAAGATACCGGGCACCACGTGGGTAGAATACGTGAACTTTTACAGCCGAGCCTTGGACGGGTGGATCAAGGGCAGCAAGGTCTCCACCTTCGAAGAACTGTTCGATCTGATTGCCTGGGAACATTTAGCGGCCAATTGCTTTATAGAACTGCGCCAGCATCTCCTGGACAGTAAACTCACCGACCCTCGGAAGCTGGCCGCTGAGGCTGATCGTTGGGTGAACACCCGGGACACCCGGGGCCCCGTGGGGGACTACGGCCGCCACAGTCAGGGTCCCCCCCGCCAGAGGGGCGGAGGGAACCACGGCCGACCCAGAGACTTCCCCGGGGGGTCCTCAACCAGCCCCCCCAGCAGCCCACCAGCGGCGGGTTCGGCACAGTCCCCAGCAAGCACCGGAGCCCCAGGACGACCAGGTCCACGAGCTAGGATCACCTGCTTCCGCTGCCAGCAGCCCGGACACTACGCCAATGACCCACAGTGTCCCCAGTATCAGCGACCCACAACGACCAACCCCACGGCCCGGCAGATGGCCTCCGTGGCTCTGGGGGAAGAGATGGAAGACTCCGAGGAATGGGAACCGGCGGCCATGGCCCTGGTCTCCCTTGGTGATCGAGAAATGGTCCCCGGGACACCCTTGCCCGCCAACACAGAAAAATACCGACAGCGGGTGACCATCAACGGCCACCGAGTCGAGGGCCTTCGCGACACCGGGGCGAGTGTCACCGCGGTCCACCGCAGCCTAATTTCAGAAGACCAGATCCTAACCGGGGCCCTCTGTCCGGTCGTATCCTCCGACAATTCTGAGAGCCTCTGCCAGATGGCGCTGGTGCCCTTCGAGTGGGGAGGGGTCTCCGGAGAACTGAAGGTAGCGGTCCGGACATCGCAGCCCGTAGACTGCCTCCTGGGCAACGACCTGGAGAGTTCCCCGTGGGGGCAAGTAGAACGAAGAGCCCACCTGGAGATGATGGGCCTACCAGAATGGGTCTGCGCCACCACGCGCTCCATGACCGCCCGAGTGCCTCCCTCCAAGGGCGGTGAAGCCCTCTTACCGAACACTATCCCCGAGAGCCGGGACCCCCTCCCAGAAGCAGACAACCCTCCTTCCGAGGGAGAAGGAGACACTAACCCAGGGGAAGGATTGGAACCTTCCGCCCCAGAGGCCCCGACGGAACTCGAAGAACTGCCCGAGTTGGCCCAGTGGCGCTGCGAAGGGGGGCCCTCCCGCGAAGAGTTCTGCCAGGAACAGACCACCTGCCCCTCCCTCGAGGGACTGAGACAACAAGCCGAAGCCCAGGCCGCCGGTGACCGAACCGGAACCCATTGGGTCTATTGGGACAATGACCTCCTATACAGCGAGCAAAAGTCCGCCGAGCTAGGCGCAGCACGAGTACTGGTGGTACCCCTGCGGTTCCGGAGCCTCCTCCTGGGCCTGGCCCACGATGTACCCTTGGCAGGACACTTAGGCCAAGACAAGACATACCAGCGATTGGTGACCCACTTCTATTGGCCCAAGATGCGAGCGAATGTAGAAGCACACTGCAAGTCCTGCCTCACGTGCCAGGGCAGTGGGAAGAGTGGCGGAAAACGCAAAGCTCCCTTACAACCGTTCCCCGTTGTGAGTACCCCATTCGAGCGGGTCGGCATCGACATCGTGGGACCCCTGGATCCGAAGACCGCCCAGGGCCACAGATTCATCCTTGTCCTGGTGGACCATGCCACCCGCTACCCCGAGGCCATCCCCCTCCGCACCGTGACGGCTCCCGTGGTGGGCCGGGCTCTCATGGGGATCTTCTCCCGTGTCGGATTTCCCCGCGAGGTTGTGAGTGATCGCGGCACTAACTTTATATCCCGCTACATGAAGTCCCTGTGGCAGCAGTGCGGAGTCACGTATAAGTTCACGACCCCCTACCACCCCCAGGGCAACGGCCTAGTGGAACGCTTCAACCGAACCCTGAAGGGAATGATCCTGGGCCTCGAAGAGCCCCTGCGCCGGAAATGGGACGTCCTCCTCCCTTGCCTCCTGTTCGCATACCGAGAAGTCCCCCAAAAGTCTCTGGGGTTCAGCCCCTTCGAACTGCTGTACGGACATCCCGTCCGAGGGCCCCTGAGCCTGGTCAAAGAGGGCTGGGAGACGAGCCCCCGGGGGACACCCCCTGATGTGTTCCGCTACATCCTGGCGCTCCGCAACCAGACGAGGAAGTATAGAGAACTTGCAGAGGCTAACCTCGAGGCCAGCCAAGAAGAAATGAAGCGCTGGTATGACCAGAACGCAACCCTGGTCGAGTTCCAGCCGGGCCAGCAGGTTTGGGTCATGGCTCCGGTGAAACCCTGCGCCCTACAAGACAAATGGACTGGTCCCTTCAAGGTGGTTGAGCGGAAGAGCCAGGTCACGTATCTGGTCGACGTGCAGTCCCCACGGAACCCCCTCCGGGTCCTCCACGTGAACCATCTCAAGCCCCACTTTGTAAGGACGGAATTAAGTTTGCTACTGGCCACTGATGATGGGGCGGAAGAAGACACCGAACCCCTGCCCGATCTCCTGTGCACGAAAGACCTGGACGGTTCCGTGGAGGGAGTGAAACTGTCGACCACCCTCACTCCCCAGCAGGCCGACGACTGCCGCCAGCTGCTCAGACAATTCGCAGACCTCTTCTCTCTCATTCCAAGGGTTACCGACTGGTGTGTCCACGACGTGGACACCGGCGACAGCCCGCCTGTGAGACACCGAGCCTACCGGGTGCCTGACCGGGTCCGCACCTGCATCAAGACCGAGGTACAGTAGATGCTCACCCTGGGAGTAATCGAACCCTCCGACAGCCCCTGGGCCAGCCTGGTGGTTCTGGTCCCGAAGGCGGCTTCCCCGGGGGTCGCCCCCGAACTAAGATTCTGTGTGGACTATCGGGGGCTCAATGCGGTCACCCGCGCAGACGCTCACCCTATTCCCCGAGCCGACGAGCTCATCGACCGCCTGGGGGCCGCCCGGTTCCTCAGCACTTTCGACCTGACCTGCGGATACTGGCAGATTGCTCTCACGGAAGGAGCGAAAGAGCGCTCTGCCTTCTCTACGCCAGATGGCCACTACCGCTTCAGGGTCATGCCGTTCGGGATGAGAAACGCCCCAGCCACGTTCCAGCGGTTGGTGAACAAGGTCCTGGCCGGACTCGAGGAGTTCAGCGCAGCGTACCTTGACGACATCGCTGTATTCAGCTCTCAATGGCACGAGCATCTCCAGCACCTCCGACAAGTACTAATGGCCCTGCGCCAAGCCGGACTAACCGTGAAGGCCAGCAAATGTCAGCTCGGGCAAGGCTCCGTGGTCTACCTGGGGCATCAGGTGGGCAGCGGCCAGGTCGCCCCTCTCCAGCCGAAGATCGACGCCATCAAGTCCTGGGAGCCCCCCACCACGCAGACAGAGTTTCGGGCCTTCCTGGGCCTTACGGGGTACTACCGGAGGTTCATTAAAAATTATGGTAGTATCGCAGGGCCCCTCACAGAGTTGACCTCCAAAAAGCTTCCGCAGAAGGTGCAGTGGACCACCCCGTGCCAGCAGGCGTTCGACGCCTTGAAAACCGCCATGTGCACCGCTCCCGTACTCAAAGCCCCCGACTACTCCCAAGAGTTGGTGGTCCAGACCGACGCATCCGAACACGGCATCGGGGCCGTGCTCTCGCAGTTCGACGACAAGGGCATTGATCAGCCCATAGCCTTCATCAGCCGAAGGCTACTGCCGAGAGAGCAGCGTTGGAGTACTATAGAGCGAGAGACCTTTGCCGTAGTCTGGGCCCTCAAGAAACTGCGGCCCTACTTGTTCGGAACCCATTTTCGAGTACAGACGGACCACCGGCCCTTGCAGTGGCTAATGCGGATGAGGGGGGAGAACCCCAAGCTACTACGATGGTCCATCTCTCTCCAAGGGATGGATTTCACTGTCGAACATCGCCCCGGGACGGATCATGCCAACGCCGACGGCCTGTCCCGGTTCTTCCGCTTCGGCGAGGAGAACCCCCCAGTGGATGGGTAGTTCTCCACGCCTTTCAGCTGGGGGGGACGCGTGTGAGACCGGCCTCACGGCGTTGCCCTCTCCATCATCCAGCCAACCTGCAACCACCCTCAAGACACGACATCTCCGACTCCGGCCGCCCCAGCCACCCCCGATCCACGGGCCGGCCAGAGGCCTGACAGACTCAACACCCTACCACGCATGCCCAACCGAGGGAGCGGGAATCCTCGAGCCAGACCCAGAGGCGCCAGCCCAGTCACACCTCGGGTCGCCTTCCCCGGGAGGACTCAATCGGCCACCAGGCCCCTGGGGAGCAGGCGCCTCCCCTACCGAGCGTCTGGGGTCCCTCCCAGACCCACCTGAAAAGACCAAAGAAGTGAGCGGCAGAAAATCCCGCCGAACCCCCTCCGTCACCCCAGTCCCCCCTCTGCGAGCACTCCGGACTTCAAAGAACCAGCGGAGTATAACAAGGGGTGCCGGAGAAACAAGGACAGAGAAGACCTGGAACCATCTGAGCCTGCTGACGCTGTCGCGGCTCCTGAACGCTGAAGTCACCTGGGCCTGCTGAGTGACTCGCGGCCTCTTGCTATTGAACCATCTGAGCCCTGCGGACGAGGTCGCGGCTCCCGAACACTGAACCACCTAGGCCTGCTGAGTGACTCGCGGCCCCCAGCCATTGAACCATCTGAGCCCTGCTGACGAGGTCGCGGCTCCCGAACACTGAACCACCTAGGCCTGCTGAGTGACTCGCGGCCCCCAGCTATTGAACCATCTGAGCCCTGCTGACGGAATCGCGGCTCCCGAACTCCGACCACCTGTGCCTGCTGAGAGACTCGCGGCGCTCCCCTTGAGGACGACTCGGTAAGAGATCGCCCAGAGATACGACACCCTCCAGCTCGAGGATTGTGAGCTTCCGCAGGGTATTTCGCAGAGACACTATCTTGAAAGACTGTCCCGCTACCCCCATTCCCCACGACTGATTTGTGGTACGTTGTGCCACTGCTGTACTACTTGCCTTTTGGATCATAAAGATCCCTTGAAATCATCGATAAAAGAACCTATCGTCCTACAAAGAATACGTGTGGTGTCACTCTGTTCGTAGTGCATCTCAGGGTGTGCGCGCCTGGTTCGGCTTACTTGGGAGAGGTGGGTCAAAGGGGTGGGCGAGACGTGTATCGAACCCCCCTCCGGCGAACGCCTTTCCAACACATGTCGATCACAGATCCACATGACGACTGTGTTTGGTGTCTCTCTTCCGACCACAATGTGGATGGTTGCTCTTGCTGTCGCAAGATGAGCTCCAAAGCTCTAAAACAGAGGGAGGCGAAGCTCTTCATCGCTAAGATGAAAAAAGAAAAGAGAGGAAGAAGGAAGTCAAGATCGAGGTCACGATCGAGGTCGGCGTGGAAGTCGACTTCGGGGCATGCTTTCCGAACCCAGAAGCATAAGAAGAAGAGGAGGCATTCTTCTCATCATCATTCTGATAAGAGTTCGGCTCCGAAGTCGAAGTCGCCGGAAAGGAATCCGTGTCTCCTTCACCGGTCCCGGATTCTCCTGGTCCTTCTTCTCCTTCTTCTCCAGTGACTTCACCGGCTCTGGCTACATCTCCGGTTCTGATGCCATCCCCGACGCCGGTTCCATCTTTGGATCCATCTCCGGCTCCATCTCCGTCTCCGGTTGAAGATCTTCCAAGTCCCGGGTGAGCCTGCGAAGCCGCTTGTTCCACCGTCGGCGCCGGTTGGCCCGAATCCGGTGATGCCTGACCAGTACCCTGCATTCCCTGGGCCAGGTCAGGACCCCTCGCATTATCTGAATGCGATGTATGGGGTGTTCGCGAGAGCCATGTACACCACTGGTGCACCTGCGGGTCCGATGGGTCCAATGGCGTTTAATTTGGGGGTGCCGCAGGTCTATCCGCCGGCCCCTTTCATGCCGTTTTTTCCAGCGACGCCGTCTTGGCATCTACCGGCGCCGAGGACGTCGACGCCGCTTCCATCTTCACCGGCGCCGGCTCGACCTCGTTCGACGCCGGCTGTTCCTGCGGATCCACGCTCGACGCCGGTGCCGGCGCCGTCGGATTCGATCACGGCACCGCCGACGCCGCTTGTGCGGATTCGATCCAGAAGGGAAGCACAGAGAGTGGTGGATGAAAGGAGGTACCTTTTGGAGGAAGCTGAAGAGGGAGAGCTGGTTGAGTCTGATGAGGTGTATGAGGAGCTTAAGGAGGCTAGTGGACTGGATTTGTCTCCTGAGTGGGAAATCACTCCACCTTCAGATGAACCCTCAAAAGATGTGGCTCTTCATTGACCACCCGAGGGTGGAGTATGTATTGTGTGGTCCCCCGGCTGTGGTTAGACGCCCTTTTTCGATGGTTTCCGCCTTGCTTTTTGGTGTTATTTTATTTTTCTTTCTTTGTTTGTATCTCTAAAATTTATGTATCCTGATAACCTCTGAGGTGCACTCAGTAATTTGTTAATTCGGCTGAGCCCCAGGGGGCCTGTTGCTGCCTTGATGTTGTTGAACATGTATATATTAGCGGCCGGCCCTGGTGGTTGTAGGCCCATGTTTGTATTGAGTTTTTATGTACAATAAAGGTTTTCGCAAAAAAAAAAAAAAAGATGTGGCTCCGTATCATGCGGTCTTCAGGAAGGCTGCGGAGCTGCTAGATCTTCAGTTGCCAACTACGGAGTTCAGATCAATTATTCTGACTGAGGTGCTGCATTCGCCCACTACAGTTTCGGAGCCTTTGTTGCTCTTTAATGAGGCCATTATTGACCCTGTTCTGGAGGTATGGCGTAAGCCTTTTTCTGCTCCCGCAGTCTCTAAGACGGTCGCAAGAAGGTATAGGGCGGCTCTAGGGGATCCTGAGTTTTTAACGTCGCACCCATCGCCGAGAGCCTGGTGGTTCAGGCGCCTTGCTCTGGTAAATCCAAGGGTGCTTTCTCTCAGGTTCCAGGGGACAGAGAAGCTAAAAAGGTAGACCAGTCGGCCAAGGTCTTTTCATCGGCCAGCATGGCCCTTAAGTCGACGAATGCAACTTGCCTGTTGGGACGCTATATCCATGCGCTCATGGACTCAGCAAAGAAATTGGCGCCACAGCTTTCTGAGGAGGATAGAGCCGGCTTCAATGAAGTTTTGACTGATGCCCAGGCGGCAGCACGCCAATTGATACAAAGTGGGCTGGACACGGCAGACTCAGTAGCGAGAGTCATGGGGTCTTCTGTTGCCACCAGGAGGAGTGCGTGGCTGAAGACTTCTGAGTTCTCCCTGGATGTGCAGTTGACTTTGTTGGACCTGCCATTTGATGGGTCTGGTTTGTTTGGTAAGAAGGCTGATGCTGCTCTTGAACGCTTTAAGGAGAGCAAGGCTACCGCTAGGTGTTTGGGCCTTCAAACCCAGTCAAGGGGGTCTTTTAAAAGATACAGATGCATCGGAAGGGCATCCTTTCGTTCTTACAGACAGACCCAGCAGCAGCAGCAGCAACAACAGCAAAGCTCTGTGTCCAAAGGTTACAGAGGTAGAATCAGGGGTCGCTCACGTGGCCGTAAACTCTCCTCCTCCTCTTCCTCAGCCCCTCCCACCACCGCAAAGCAGCCCTAGATCCGCCATTCTGGATCATGCTGGTCCTGTGGGGGGCCGGCTTACCCATTTTCTACAAGATTGGGAATCTGTAACTACAGATCTCTGGGTTCTGGATCTTGTAGAAAATGGGTACGCTCTTCCCTTTCGGGAATTCCCTCCAAATTACCCTCCTTGTCAAGGGGCTTGCTCGGAGGACCACCGTCTTCTCCTGCAGGAGGAAGTCCTGAAGTTGTTTCAAAAAGGTGCGATAGAGGTGGTTCCAGAGCAGGAGAGGGGTCAGGGATGCTACTCCCAGTATTTCCTGATTCGGAAAAAGGACGGCAGATTGCGTCCGATATTGGACCTCAGAATCTTGAATCTTTTTCTAAAGCAAGAGAAGTTCAAGATGCTCACCCTTGCTCAGGTTCTTCAAGCGCGGAATCAGGAGGACTGGATGGTGTAGATCGACTTGCAGGATGCGTATTTCCACATCCCCATCCTGAAGTCGCACAGGAAGTATCTCCGGTTTACGGTAGGATCGCAACATTATCAGTTTGCGGTCCTTCCGTTTGGTCTTACTACTGCACCCCGAGTCTTCACGAAGGTGATGGCATCTCAGAAGGTCGGGGATCTCGGTTTTCCCCTATCTGGACGACTGGCTGATAAAAGCGGAGTCGCCAGAGAAGGTGCTACATCATCTGCAGGATACAACTCAGCTGTCGTACAAATTGGGTTTCTCGATAAACGTGCCCAAATCTCACCTGGTGCCCTCTCAGCGCAACCTGTTCATAGGTGCGGTACTGGACACTACTGTGTGTCGAGCATTCCCTCCTCCTCAAAGGATTCTCGACATACAGGAAATGATTCCCTTGTTTTACAATGGAGCGGTCGTTCCAGTTCTGAAGGTTCATCGCCTGCTCGGTCTGTTTGCTTCCTGCATTCTGTTGGTCAACCATGCACGCTGGCATATGAAGGCGCTCCAGTGGTGCCTCCGCGGGCAGTGGTATCAGCACAAAGGAGATCTCAGGGAATCTGTGGGGATCTCCAGAGAAGCTGCGGCGGATCTGTCTTGGTGGAGCGTGGAGGGCAATCTGTCTCAAGGAAAGCCCTTTCATCTACCTCCATCGCTGGCCACAGTGATTACGGATGCATCCACTTTAGGGTGGGGTGCTCATCTGGGGGATCTGGAGATCAAGGGTCTTTGGTCTCCAGAGGAAAGGTTGTTTTACATCAACCTTCTGGAATTACGGGCGATACGTTTGGCGCTCATGGCCTTCCTCCCTTCCCTTCACGGTCAGTCGGTTCAAGTTCTGACGGACAACACTACCGCGATGTGGTATGTCAACAAACAGGGAGGAGTGGGGTCTCTTTGTCTCTGCAGAGAGGCTCTGCGTCTATGGTCCTGGGCTCAGGATCATCAGATTTGTCTGATGGCAAATCATCTGGCCGGAGTTCTGAACGTGCGTGCAGACAGTCTCAGTCGGCAGTTCTCTGCCGACCACGAGTGGAGGCTTCATCCGAAGGTGGTTCGTCACGTCTTCCGGACGTGGGGAACTCCTCGGGTGGACCTGTTTGCCACTCACGAGAACGCTCACTGCCCGTCATTCTGCAGTCTCCAGTATCCGATACAGGGAGCGTTGGGGGACGCGTTTCAGTTGAGTTGGTGCTCTCGACTCCTTTACGCGTTTCCTCCCATACCCTTGATTCCTCGGGTTCTGAGGAAGATTCGCCAAGACCAGGCCCAAGTCATATTGGTCGCCCCGGATGGCCCAAGAAGGGTGTGGTATTCAGATCTTCTTCACCTCTCCTCGTGCCCTCTGCTCCGTCTCCCTCTGAGGGCAGACCTCCTCTCGCAGTCGGAGGGGCAGGTTCTACACCCCCACCTCCAGAGCTTACACCTTCATACCTGGAGATCTGAATTCTTATTCTCTCCCGCCTGATGTGGTAGATGTAATTTTGTCTGCCAGACGTCATTCCACCAAATCTATATATTCATATAGGTGGTCTAAATTTGTTCTCTGGTGTGGAGAGAAGTCAATTGATCCTTTGAAGGCTCGTCTATCTAACATTCTACAGTTTGCTCTTTCTCTTGCTCAGCAAGGCTTTGGTGTGGCTACTGTAAAAGGATACTTATTGGCTTTGTCGGCTTTCCTTTGCTTGCCGGATCAGCCGTCTTTATTTAAATCACCTATTGTTCTTCGTTTTCTCAAGGGCCACACAAACAGGTTTCCTCCTACTCCCTTTATTGTGCCTCAATGGGACTTAACCCTTGTCTTGACTTATCTGATGGGTTCTCCCTTCAAGCCCTTACACAAGTGTCCCTTGAGACTGTTGTCTTTTAAGACGGTCTTTCTCATTGCAATCACCTCGGCAAGGAGGGTAAGTGAGCTTCAAGCTCTAAGTTCAAAACCCCCGTTTTTGACCATTCATGCTGAAAGAATGGTACTCAGGACCAGGGCTGCATTTCTGCCTAAGGTGGTAACTCCCTTCCATCTGGGGCAGTCCATTACCCTTCCTTCCTTCTATCCTCCTCCTCACCCTTCCAAGGAGGAGGAGAGACTTCACCGCTTGGACCCTAAGAGGGCGGTGAGCTTCTACCTGGACAGGACTAAGGACTTCAGAGTTGATGACCAGCTCTTCGTGGGCTTTGTTGGCTTTGTTGGCTGCAGGAAAGGTTGAGCGGTGCACAAGCGCACCCTTTCCAGATGGATTGTCTTGTGTATCAAGATATGCTAACTCCCTGGCTGGTAAGGAACCTCCAGAGGGTTTAAGGGCTCATTCCACTAGAGCAAAGTCTTCCACTTCTGCTTTGTCTAGGGGCGTTCATGTGGAGGACATTTGTAGGGCGGCAACTTGGGCCTCCCTTCACACCTTTGCAAAACATTATTGCTTGGACACCGAGGTGAGGAGGGACGGACACTTTGCTTGTTCCGTCCTTCAGGACTTTCTGGTATAGAAGGGTGGACACCCTCCTCCGGGAGTGGGACTGCTGTGGGAATCTATTCACAAGGTGAGGAATCCACTGGCAGATGTATCCATCAGAAGAACAAGTTACTTACCTTCGGTAACGCTTTTTCTGGTGGATATAGTATCTGCCTGTGGATTCCTCACTGACCCACCCGCCTCCCCGTTGTCCACCCTTGTATACCTTTAGTATATGATGGTGTTTCAAGTTATATTTGTTACTGTCAAAGGCATTGTGTTATTTCTTTTGCCTTCCTGTTTATTCTCCACACTGTGTGTGTTGCTTTATATATTATGTACTGTGTATACTGTGTATATATTGCTGTCAGTCCGTCCGTGTGCCTCGGAAGGCACGGAAAAAAGGGCGGAACTGACGTCATCACGCCGACGAGGTCTTCTTATGGAGCCGGTGACGTCAGCAGAGTCGCGAGCGGAGCCGTGTCTCTGTGACGTCGTCTTCGACCCCATCGGTGTGGACTGCTACAAAAGTTTCCGTATGTTGCTGGTGCAGGGGATATTCACATGGTGAGGAATCCACAGGCAGATACTGTATCCACCAGAAAAAGCGTTACCAAAGGTAAGTAACGTGTTCATTTCAGTGTATGTTTTCTATTACAGTATTTATATGTAATGCTGCTTTTTATGCAAGAAAAACCTGTATATTTTTGGCATGTTGTCCTATTGGATATATGTTAGGCTGCATATTTATGGTTATTATATACATGTATAAATGTATGTCGTGGTAGCGCTGTGCACTTTTTGGTCACACATAACATATATATATCAATATATCTATATGCTCCGGGATCCCGCACATGGGCGTGGATTATTCAGTGCTTATGACTTTGACGAGTATACACCTGGAAGAGAACAAGGATTACAGGTAAGTTACTAATCCTTCCATGCTCTCCTTTGACTTGGAGATAACTTGTGTCACTTCAACCCAGAAGGATCTCAGCTTAGTACAACTCCAGGTTATATGTAGAATATCTGCAGGCAAGTACTGGTGTCACATGGCCGATCGGGACATTGTCGACATCGCTAAGTTAGCATGAGCCTGGCAGTCATGATGCAGCTTTTGAGCATGTTACTACATGATTTTGTTTTTGAGAGACTCTGTTTATGCCTTTCACATGAGAAATGTCTGCTTTGTTCGTTCTCTGCCTGTTCCTGGAGTTTAGTCTGAACACTGTGAGCAAGGTCGATAAACAATGCCCCTTGTTATTCTGTTCTGGTCAGTCCCTAGCACCTAGACAAAACATGCTGACACAGCTGCTGCTGGAAACTCATACTTTGATATTATGGGGATGCATGTTTAGGGGAAACACACTTGGAGAGGGAGCTTTCCAGGGAGAAGAGAAACGCTATTCCTATGATGTAGATATACCATCTATGCACTAAGGTATGGGCTCTGCTGACAAAATCCAGAGATCTTTAATTATATAATAATACTTCTACTTATCAAGAGGAGGGTGGTTAAGCTTTATAGTCCTTTCTCCACCATCTTTATATGATGACATCTCCCTTTATGATATATGGCCTAACTTCAATGCCAACTGTATTAGTTTTATGCATTTTTCTGCTGGTTGTGGCTCGTATACTGAATATCTGATAGAGACATCTAGCCGCAGATTCCTTAACTTAGAGTATCCGCAGGCGTCAGACTGGATCCGGAAATTTTTTGCAGCCGCACCTCTGCGTGCCGGGGGACGGCGCGGCATGGCTCCGCCCTGACGTGATCCGTGGACATGACGCCAGCAAAGCCATATAAGTCCCTCCCGGCGCGCTGACGTCAGTTTCCTTCTTTTCCCGCGTCCCGACGCAGCTCCAGGAGTAAGCGGTTCCTTTGGCCTGGCCTGTTGCCCAGGACTTCTGGATGCCTTCAGGCGTCCGGGATCAGTGTGATACCTTCGGGCGTTAAGGCGTGTGAGGCGTGCGAGCGGCAGATGTCCGCGACCGATCCGCACGCGTTCTGCATGTGGTGCTTAGGAGCGCATCACGACTTCAAAGAGTGCGATGCTTGCCAGCAGATGAGGCCGAAGTCCCTGCGAAAGTGCCGGATGAAGCTATTGGCTGCCCGGATGTCCCGCTCGGCGCCTACGTGCCGCTATCCACCTCGGGCTGGGGCTTCGATTCGAGTCTGGTCGCGGAGTCGTTCTCGCAGACGTCATTCGCCTCACGCAGGTAGGCGGAAGCCCTCACTTCACCGTGACAGCGGGGCTCCCGGTCTTTGCCGGATGCCGGCCCCCAGAGGTCGACCCCCTTAGACCCACCCTTTCCTGGTGATGGGGTGGCACGGACCCAAATGGAAGCCTATTTCAAGGCTCTGCACTCCATTTTTAGGTCACTTCCTCTCCCTGGCGCGCCTTCGGGCCCCACAGTGGAGGTAGGGACTCAGGTCGGATCTTCACCGGTGGGTTTGCCCTCGGCGCCGGCCGAGTCCCTCGACTCCGGTTCCGGAGTCGGTGCGACGTCGGGACAAGGCCTGGACGGGCAGCCCAGTCGGACGTTGAGCCCATCTGCCATGTCTCCGCATAGCCCTTTGCGGCTTCCTGCGCCGATGTCGGCGATGGCCGCACCGTGGGTATCTACTCCTTGTCGACATCCTTCCTCTCCACATGTCTCGGTGGAGGGTGAGTCGACACCGGTCCCAGACAGGGCCGAGTCGCCTCTGCTTATTGTTGATGTCGATACGCCGGAGTGGGCGTCGGTCACTATTGTACCTCTGTTTGAGGAGGACTCAGCTCCAGAACACCCAGGGGTATCTCCTTGCCCTTTGGCTCCACTGCCCCCTGGCCAGTGGCCCCCTATTCATCCACCTGCAGCGTCTCTCTTTTCCACTGGACGAGTTAGCCTTCAACCGTCCCCTACAGATGATCTGTTATTGCCCCCTGGAATGGCTACAGAGGCTAGTGCTGCATTTGAAAGGGCTGTTCGCGAGGCTGCCACTCTTTTACACTTACAGCCTCCCTCGGTCTCTTTGTCTTCCGACTCTTTGTTGCATATCCTCCACCAGGGTGAGGTGGAGGGGGAGCTTTTGCTGCCCTTTGGTGGGTCATTATTTGACACCCTTGGTACATGGGCACGGCCCTCCTCGGTTGACCCTGTGGATTGGGCCATTGCACATCGGCATCGTCCAGCTCCGGATGACCCTGTCTGCTTGTCCCTTCATCCTAGGGCTCAGGGCCGGGCCGTCTAGGTGGCTTTCGTCCCGTAGCCTTCCTCTCCTCTCCCGTTACTGCCTCCCACCAGGGAGTCTCATCATATTTTTGCATCCACGCGTTTGGGCAACCATGCTTTGAACACAACTTGCATGTTCGCACGGGCTACTTTTGCCCTTTGGGACTCGGTTGAAGGTCCTCTTTCCTCTCTCCCAGAGGGTCCTCGTACTGACCTAGCTTGTCTCCTTCATCATGGCCGGTATATGGCACAGTTTACCATTAGATCGGCCATGGATTCTACCGACTCTGTGGGTCGGGCAATGGCCAGGTCTGTCACACTGCGTCACCATGCTTGGCTGCGCGATGGTGGTTTCCCTGAAAATATCCGGGAGAGTTTACGGGATTTGCTGTTTGATGGCGTGTCCCTTTTTGACAGTCATGCGGACTCAGCAGTCAACCGCCTCCTGTCTAACCTGCCATAATTTCATGTTTTTTACGTTCTTTTACGGTCTGTTACTTCCATGTGCAGTGTTGTTCTGAGTCCTGGGTTCATGCTGTAATACCCAGGTGGTCTGGACAGCTTGTCGCCGTTTTTGTTTCACTTTATTGCAGCTGATAGGCTGCTTCTGTTATGTTGATCCTCTGTCTATGAGCCCAGGCTCAAGAGGTGCCCCTGGCTGGGGTTGAGGCTTACCCTATGTGGGGTATTTGTTGGCTACTGTGTAGCTGTCCCCCTTACACATGAGGCATGGTAGGCTCCTGTAGAGTCTTTTTCTGAAGGTGTTGCCCTGCATATCTGACTGTGGTCTTTTTCACTTCATGCAGTGTACCGGTTGGCATCGCTCTATAGCCTATATAGAGCCTATATATATAGCCTCTATAGCCTATATATATTCCTATATTGGAATCTACGGTTCGTCCGTGGCACTCTTTTGCAAGTGTAAATGCTCACTTTCTCTGGGTTTTTGCCTCGTTTGTTTCTTCCAGTAGGGTCCTTTCAGTCTCTCTTCCTTGTCTGCTTCGGTTCTGCATAGTTCTGCCGCTGCAAATGTCCTACCAGTGGACCACCTTGATCGGTGCCCTTTCGCTGTACTAAGGCATGCGGGGTTGCCACGGCACACTTCTCCTATGCTGTATGCGAGTCCGGTGGTTGCTTCCCACTGTATTCGCTGTTACGAAGGACTGGTGCTTTCTGATGCCTGGTTCTCCCCTCCCCTTCTGTGGTGGGTAGTGCTTTTCATACTTTGTTCTTGTATGGTGGTATCTTAATCTCTTGCACTGCTCATGTACATTGCCTTGTACCTTGCTTTCCTGGGTACTTCCCCGGCACGGGTTTTCCTCTTCCCCTGTTGGCATTAGAGCAGGAGATTTGGCATACTTCTACTTCTGGATGCTGCTGCTGCTCTCTGTAGAGGTGCTCTCCTCAGGACGTTCGCTGTCTTCTTTGTTCTTGTGTGCACATCTCTATAAAAATCATGTTACGCTATGTACGCTTTGTGCGGGTCCTTCCTGTACTGTTCACCCTTCCAGTTTACCTCGCGTGGGACTGTGGTTCCTCTCTGCTGAGTGGCAGGTAACACTTATTGATCTGGACTTTATCTGTCCGGTTCTGCTGCAAAATGGCTGTTGCTACCTATGGTGCACTCTTGTTTCTTGTATGCCACTCATCCTTTTGGCTGCAGTCTTCTCCTGATGTTGTTCTGTCTGGCGTCTACACACATCCAGGGGTTACGCACACTAGGTTCTTTCTGCGGTGTCCGTGGGCTTGTCATGGACTTCTCATAGGTGCAGTCCTTCATTCTGTGTGTGTTCATTTCACAAATCCCTTTCTCAGGTTACGTACCTGGTGAGGCATCTCTCGCATCTTGGCTATTCTCGCAGCACTTCCTTGTGCCTTTCCTTTTATGTGGTGTGGTTCTGGCCGTACACACTGTCTACCCTGTGTCCTTCTGCGGCCCGCATGTGCTTTTTGTAGTCCCGATTTTGTTTATCTGAAAGAAACACGTTAGTTAGATTCCTCACCTTAAAATATCCCCAGGCGTCAGGCTGGATCCGGAAAGATTTTTGTAGCAATACCCCTTGCGCGTCGCTAGGCGTCGTCTGCGGCTCCGCGTCCGTCGTTGGCGTTGTACGCCGGAATGACGTCGTCGGAGTACTTAGACACCGCCCTCGTGCGCTGAAGTCAGTTCTTCTTTTTTCAGCGACAGACAGCGCCGATCCGGGAAGAGCTTACCTCTTAGTCAATTTTTTACAAAACTTTTTGACTCTTTTTGGTCTTCTGTCGACTCGACTCTGGTGCCGGTAGGATGCCTGAGTTTAAAGCCTGTGACTCCTGTCATCGACTGATGTCGGTGACGGACCACCATCGCCGGTGCCTTTACTGCCTGGGTGCCGACCACGACGCGGAGTCGTGCCCCGATTGTCAGGCCTTGACCTCGAAGGCTTGGCGGGAGCGGTCCCGTCAGCTTCTCGAGCTTCAGCACTCGGCTCCGCGCCGCTCACGGTCCCGGTCCGGCAGGAGGTCCACGGACCGGTCGCGGAGCCTCAGTCACCATCATCGCTCGTCGGGCTCAAAGTCTTCGGGTAAGTCGAAGCGATCAAAGAAGTCCAAGAGGCGGCACCACTCTTCGGACTCCCCTTGCCAGTCGCGCGACTCGGCCGAGGGTCAGCGTGGTCCCACCCCCGCGGCTCCGTCGGAGCCGCAGGAGCCGCGTCCGTCTCCATACCCGCCGGTCCCTGGGACTGACGCGACTCCGGCGGAGGTAAGTGCCTTTCTCTCGGCCATGAGGGGCCTGGCTCCGCCGTCGACGTTGGCCGGCGCGCATTCGGGCCCCGCGGGCTCGACTGGGCGACCTCGCGTGCCGGCGGCTCCGGCCCGGGGGCCGTCGACGACTTTGGTCCTGACGCTGCAGGTCCCCGAGGGATCCAGGCCTGGATCTCTGTCGGCGCTGGTCGACCTCACGACGCCTCCTCCGCCGGCGCCGACACCGGTCCCCGGTTTAGCCCCTGTCCGGACCCGGCGCCGCGCGGCACCGCACCCGACGCCGATGGATGAGCGTTTCATCTACCGTCCGGCTCCGATCATTCCTCCTGTTTATCAGGAATCGGATGACGGGGGCGACTGGGAGGGGTCTGAGGACCCTATGGCCATCCAGGGCCAACTTTCATAGGACTGGGCAGACGAACTTCGGGATGTCAGTGGTCTGGACATTTCACCGGACGCTGGTTTCATCTCTCCTCCGACTGTGGCCTTGGAGGAAGGTGCAGCTTTCTCAGTGGTGCTGCGCAAGGCGGCCGAAGCCCTGGGGCTCGAGTTGCATGCTGTGGCCGTGAGGACTAATATCCTCACAGAGGTGCTTCAACCATCAGCAAGCTCCACAGAGCCTCTGCTGCAGTTCAATGAGGCCCTCATCGACGTTCTGCAGGGCACTTGGTCCAAGCCCTCCATAGTTCCTCCTGTGGATCGGCACGTGGCCCGGCGCCACCGCCCTGCTCCGGGCGACCCCAGTTTCCTGTCCCAACACCCCACCCCCGAGAGCCTGGTAGTCCAGGCCTCCACTTCCCAATCCTCCTTCCCGTCCGCTCCTCCGGATCGGGAATCCAAGAGGCTGGAACAGTTCGGAAAGAAACTGTTCTCTTCCCTGAGTTTGGGCAGCGGTCTTTGAACACCGCTTGCCTCTTGGACCGTTTCTCCCACTCTCTGTGGGATACGGTGGAGGACGTGCTGCCCCTGTGTCCAGAGGAGGCCCGGACACATCTCTCCCAGGCACTTGCTGACGGGCGAGATGCAGCGCGACATGCCATACGGTGTGGATTTGACACCACGGACTCGCTGGGTAGGGCGATTTCCACCACGGTGGCGCTCCGGCGCCACGCCTGGCTGCGGTCCACGTCTTTTTCGGGGGATGTCCAGAGTGCCCTCATGGATATGCCCTTTGATGGCACTCGCCTTTTTGGTGAGAAGGCGGATAGTGCACTGGCTCGTTTTAACGACTCCCGGGCTACGGCCACTGTAGGAGAGTAGGGTCTGCTTTCTATGTTCACCCCCACTTTTTGCTTTTGCTTTACTGGTTTTCGACTTAGATGTGGCTGTGGGCCTGCTAACCAGACCCACAGCCCTGCTGTTCTCTCTCTAAATTGATACTGTGTACTTTAGGTGCATAACCCATTTGGATAGGATCACCTTATTGGCCCCTGTACAGTGTACCTTAGGTACCCAGGGCATAGGTATACCCTAGGCCTACCAGGGGCTGCAGCATGTATTATGCCACCCCTGGCCTGGCCTTCCATTATGACACAACTGGCTGATCACACAGCTGGGGCAAGGTCGTGTAATCACTCCTTGCTTAGGTGTAGTATTCTTATACCTAACTTACATATAGACACATGTGTACCTATCAGCCACTCCTATGGCAGGCCTTAACAATCCTGGAGGCAGAGTGCTTGGTAACATGTGAGATGGTGCTCTAGCATGAGCTGAGCCTGTCTGCAGCTTTCGGAACCATGTCCTTATAGCTGTTCTATGATATAGCCTACCATATACTCTTAAAGTGCCTTATAATCTTAAACGGTTATGGTAACTATGGTTTGGCTTTATCAAAACATGTCGTGTAAGGTGTCTAACACTTTGGAATAATACCCCCATCCCATTTCTGGGGATGAGGATATTATCCCCCCCTTCTAGAGGGAGAAGACATGTTGTAACCTACTTACCCGGTTAAAGTTAACCAGAGCCCCAGCATCACAAAATGGATGCTGCTGCCACAGACACGAGTCTGACCTCCTGCTGCTGGGAGTGATCCCGGCAAGGGAGGCTTGGACAATAGGTTTCCTGCCTTGGGAGGTGCGAGCACCACCCCAGACAGGCCTTAGTGTATTGGGGCAGGGAGGTATGAAAAGAATGAGACATGCCTGGGGCACACAAGGTGTCCCGTGCATAGTCCAGTTCAAACCGGTGCTGGGGCACTCCAGCCCCAGTCCTGGCGCGAAACTGGACAAAGGGAAGGGGGTGTAACCACCCCCCTCCCAGGTCCCACCCATAAGGCGTGACCTAGCAGGCAACCCAGCCCCCCAGATTAGTAGAAGAGTGGTAGCTGGGCCCCAGGAGATTAGATTATCCTGAACCTGCAACTTGAACAGAAACTCTGGACCTTCGACATTTGACGAAAGAAGAAGACTGAAGAATCTCCCTTGTGGCCAAGGAGTGGCTACCCTGTGCAAACAGGCACCATCAAGAGACTACCCTTTGCTTTGCTGAAGTTCTACGAGGGACCGACTGCAGAGCCCGACCAGAGCCTTGACTTCCAGACTTCTCCGACGCTGATCCACATCCACAGCCGAGCTGAGATCCGTGGAGGCGACGAGAGACGTGGGACCGGCTACCTGGGAAAAGTGGCGAGTATCTTCCAGCGCAGCTTCTGAGGCACCCTCGAAGTTGTGCACCGGGGATTGAGAAGCCCCAACCCCAAGCACCATCTGCACCGAAGATCAGCCCCCCCACACTCCACGAGTCCTGCGTGGGGCCCTTCTGCATTTTCCTGCTTGCCGCGTCTGTCCGGTTGCTTGCCCGTTGGCTAGCGGCCTTTGTGACGACGCACCCTGAAATCTTCACTGCTGGTTTGGCTCCTCCAGATTGGCTCCCGCTTCCTTGCAAAAGAGAAGCACCCCAGACCTTCCTGGTCTGCACCAGAAGCAAGTCCTCCGTTCTTCGTGGGTTCCGCTTGCCAAGGCTTGGTGAGTCCTAGTTCGACTTCGACGCCGCCGACAGTAAGAGCCTTCGTGGGACAGCTCGCCTCCTGGTCCTGGTCGTCCTCGACGTCTCCTGGTACCCGTGGCTGCAGCGACAAGCTTCACCTTTCACCTGCAATCTTCACGACATCGCCTGGTTCCTTCCTGGTTCCACGTGGTCACTGGCTAGTGACCTTGACTCTGTCCCTTCTGCTTGCAGGTATCCTCTCTTCTTGATCCCAGCCTTGGGATCCACCGGACACTCTTCACTGACTGCCTGTCAGCAACTTTCCTTCAGGCATCCATAGAAGTCCACGACGAAACCCGACGCAAGTTCACACCTATGCACCCGCAGCCCGTGGGCTAGGTAACTTGGGTACTTCGGTGCTCACAAGGGTAGTGACTATCCTAGGGTCTAGTTTCCGAGTCTCGACTCTCTAGCTGCTTCAGAAGTGTCCTTAAACTGTTAATTTCTAACTGCTAGTAATTCTATCGACTTTTACGCATTACGCGTGAGTGTTTCCACTCTGCACCTGAATCCCGTGGGCCTCCCACTTCCTAACTGTTGCTAGTGTAGTGTAGCCCCAGCGATTCCCTAGGCCTAGGCCTATCCTATTTCCGTGACAGTGGTCCTTATACCACTTCTTTAGTATATGGTTCGCGTGGCCCCTAGGGCCTAACTGTATTACTTACCTGTGTGACTTAATGTATGCTTAAATAAGACTGTGTTGTACTTACCTCTAATCTCATAAAGAGTGCTGAGGGTTTGACTAGAATAAATACACTTTATTTTATATATATATCTGTTGTGGTGTCCTTTCATTTGGTATTCAAGGGATTATATATGGTATCACAGCTGGCTTCACATGCCATTCAGAGTTTAGCCTAAGACTGCTCTTGTCCATGCTACCACTAGGATAGCTGGTCTAAAAGGTTGACTTTACAACCAATCACCATAAGGGTTGTTTGGACTGATATAAGGTGTACACTAGAACTAGTGACATCATACATCAGGCCAACTTCTCACAGCCACGTCCTTGGGTCTCTCGGCCCCGCGGCCGCAATCTTCCACCTTTCGCCCCTTTCGTTGCCAAGAAAGGGGCGCCTCCTCACGTCCGCCTAGCCACCAGCCGCAGAACCAACCTGCACGCGGACGTGGGTTCCGCCGTGGCGGTACTAGAGGACAAAGTGCCGGTCAGTCCACATCCACCCCGGCAGCATCCGCCTCCTAGTCCGAGCTTTGAGGCCCATTCCACGCCAGTGGGCGGCAGAGTTCGCCATCACCTGCTCCACTGGCGCTCCATCACTTCGGACAGGTGGGTGCTGCAAATCGTCCGAAGGGGCTACTCCCTCCCCTTCGAGACGACCCCTCCAGCCGTGCCACCGCAGTGCCACCGTATATCGGAGGATCACTTGAATCTTCTGCGGGAGGAAGTTACGGCCCTCTTGGCCAAAGAGGCCGTCGAGCGTGTTCCTGGTCCAGAAGTAGGCCGTGGTTGCTATTCCCACTACTTTCTGGTTCCCAAGAAGGGCAAAGGGGCCCTACGCCCTATCTTGGACCTCAGGAGCGTCAACACCTTCCTCCGGAAGCAACGGTTCAAGATGCTAACTTTAGCTCAGGTTCTGGCTGCCCTCGACCCTGGAGACTGGATGGTAGCGTTGGACTTGCAGGAAGCCTATTTTCACATCCCTGTCCTGCCGGCCCACCGGCGTTACCTGCGGTTCACGTGGGTCAGGAGCACTTTCAGTTCACCGTGCTCCCCTTTGGCCTCACCAGTGCCCCTCGGGTGTTCACGAAAGTGATGGCGGTGGTCGCTGCTCATCTGCGCAGATCGGGGGTTCCAGTCTTCCCCTATCTCGACGACTGGCTGTTGAAGGCGGGCTCACCCCAGCGAGTCGTCTCACACCTCCAGACTACGGCCGACCTCCTGCATTTGCTGGGGTTCTCCATCAACGTGCCGAAGTCACACCTGAGACCCTCCCAGAAGCTCCTCTTCATCGGAGCGGTTCTCGATTCGGCGCAGTTCCGGGCTTATCCTGCGGAACAACGGGTCCGGGATATTCAGGCTCTGATTCCCATCTTTCGGCCTCTATCCTGGGTTTCGGTCAGGTTGGTGCTGCGGCTTCTGGGGCTGATGGCCTCCTGCATCCTGTTGGTGCATTACGCCAGGTGGCGAATGCGGGCTCTGCAGTGGGACCTGAAGTTTCAGTGGGCCCAGCATCAAGGCAACCTGTCCGACCACGTCTTGATCTCGAAGGGCACTGCGAACCAGTTGCAGTGGTGGCTCATGGACCTCGATTGGGTCAGCGGCAGATGCCTCTCCCTACACCAACCGGAGCACGTAGTAGTGACGGACGCGTCCCTCCTGGGATGGGGGGGGGCATATGGGAGAGGCGGAGATCAGAGGACTCTAGTCTCCGGCGGAGTCTCGGCTCCATATCAACCTTTTGGAGCTGAGAGCGATCCGGCTTGCACTGAAAGCCTTCCTTTCCTCTCTCCGGGGAAGTTTTGTGCAGGTGTTCACGGACAACACCACCGCCATGTGGTATTGCAACAAACAGGGCGGGGTGGGGTCGTGGACCCTTTGTCAGGAGGCTCTGCGCCTCTGGACATGGCTGGAACACCAGGGCGTCACCCTGGTGGTTCAACATCTGGCGAGCTCTCTGAACGCCAGGGCAGACGAACTCAGCCGCCGGTGCATGATGGATCACGAATGGCGTCTGAACTCGGACGTGGCGCAAGGTCTCTTTCTGCAGTGGGGAGAGCCTTGGTTAGATCTATTCGCCACCGAAGAGAACGCGCAATGTCAGCAGTTCTGCGAGTTGGAATTTCCAAGGCAGCACTCTCTCGGAGACGCTTTTCGTCGCAAGTGGAGTTGCGGTCTGTTGTACGCCTTTCCGCCTATACCACTTCTGCCCAGAGTGCTGAAGAAGATCAGGTGCAACCGGGCCCAAGTCATCTTAGTGGCTCCGGATTGGGCACAAAGTGTAGGAGAGTAGGGTCTGCTATCCTATGGTCACCCCAAATTTTTGCTTTTGCTTCACTGGTTTTATGACTTAGTGTGGCTGTGGGCCTGCTGATCAGACCCACAGCCCTGCTGCTCTCTCCCTAAACTAATTGCAATGCACACTAGGTGCATTACCAATTGGAACTGGTTCACCTTATAGACCCTGTAGCAGTGTACCCCAGGTACCCAGGGCATAGGTGTAACCAAGGCCTACCAGGGGCTGCAGCATGTATTATGCCACCCTGGCCTGGTCTCACTATTTGACACAACTGGCTGATCACTCAGCTGGGGTAAGTTGGTGTAATCACCTCTTACTTAGATATAGTATATCTATATCTAACATATATGGACACATGGTAACCTATCAGTCACTCCTATGGCAGGCCTTAACAATCCTGGAGGCAGAGTGCTTGGTTTCATGTGAGATGGTACTCTGGCATGAGCTGAGCCTGTCTGCAGCTTTCGGAACAACGTCCTTTAGCTGTTTCCATGATATTGCCATACCATATACTCTTAAGTGCATTATGGACCTCGCGGTCAAATGCTAACTCTGGTTTGGCTTTATCAAAACATGTCGAGTAAGGTGTCATACGATTTGGAATACTACCCCCTCGCCAATTCTGGCAACGGGGGTAGCATTCCACCCTTCTAGAGGGACACGACATAAACCTAACCTGAAACCCGGGTAAAGTTAGACAGAGCCTCAGCATCACAAAATGGATGCTGCCACCACAGACACAAGTCTGCCCTCATGCTGCTGGGAGTTCTTCCAGCTTGGGAGTTTTGGACAAAGGGTTTCCTGTCAGGGGAGGTGCTTGCACCACCCCAGACAGGATTTTGTGTAGTGGGTTAGGGAGGGCTGAATAGATTGAGACATGCATGGGGCACACAAGGTGTCCCCGTGCATATGCCAGTTCAAACTGGAGCTGGGGCTCTCCAGCTCCGGCCCTGGCGCGAAACTGAACAAAGGAGAGGGGGTGTAACCACCCCCCTTCCTGGTCCCACCCAGAGGAGGGACCTAGCAGGTAATCCAGCCCCTAGATTTGGAATAAGAGTAGGAGCTGTGTCCCAGGACTTTAGATCATCCTGAAACTCGACTTGAAGAAGAAGAATCACTGGGCTTCGACATTCTGCTGCACAGAAGACTGAAGAGAATCTCCCTTGTGGTCAAGGAGTGACCACCCTGTGAACACAGGCACCATCCAGCAACTCAACGACTGCTTTGCCGCCGCCTCCCGCCGGAGACCGAACCCAGAGCCTGACAAGACCCAGACATCTCAGAGCCTGATCCACAGTCCCTGCAAAGAAGAGACCCGTGGAGGCACCGAGAGACGTGGGACCGGCCATCTTGAAACGTCCGCGACAAGCTGACTGCGCAGCACCCGAGGCATCCTCATCATTGTGCATAGGGCCCTGAGAAGCCCCAACACCGAGCAGCATTTGCACCAAAGACCAGCCCTCCAGCATCCACAAGATCTGCGTGGGGCCCTTTTGCTTTTTGCCACTCGACGCGTCATCCAGGTTACTGGCCCGTTGGCTAGTGGCCATCTTGGCGACGAAATCTACGAACAACACTGCTGGTCTGGTTGCGCCAGACTGGCCCTTGCTCCTGTGAAAAGGAGCAGCCCCTCTGACCTTGCTGGTCAGAGCACCAAGCTTTCATCGACTCCTGGGTGGCTTGCATTAGCCAAGGCCTGTTTGCTCCCATTGAGAAGCCGACACCGCCATCAGCTAGAGCCTTCGTGGGACAGCTTGTGAGTGACTCCTGGACATCGTCGACATCTTCACTTCCACGTGGCTGCAGAGACAAGCTTCACTTTTTCACCTGTTGGCACCCGACATCGCCTGGTTCCTTCCTGGTTCCACGCCGGTCACTGGCTAGTGACTCTGAACAGTGTCCCCTATGCTTTCAGGTCTTCTACTCTTCAGATCCACCCTAGGATCCACCGGAACTCTTCTCGCCTGGCCGCCTGCAGCATCTTCATCTTCAGGCACCATAGACCTGCACGACGAAACCCGACGAACTTTGACACCTATGCACCCGCTTCCTGTGGGTGAGGTAACGCTGGCACTCCGGTGCTCCTGTGTAGAGAAACATCTCTAGTGTCTAGGTTTCCAGTTGTTATGTTCTGGTCCATCCGGAAGACTCCCTTTGCTTTAACTTTGTGACTTTTACGCACCCATTGAATCCAATAGGTGCACGTGTGTAACTTTCAACACTGCACACGCATCCTGTGGGCCTCCGGGTCACTAACTACTGTTAGCTCCTTGTAGTCCCAGCAATTCTCAAGGCCCTAGGCCTTCTTACTTTTCTATACGTGGTTCTTATACCACTATTTTAGTATATGGTTTAGCGGGCCACCCGGGCCCATCCATAATTGTGCAACTTTTGTATATTTAAACATTGCCTTGTTTTAACGAATGTGCTTCTGTGCTCATAAAGAGTATAGGGGATACTTTTAGTAAATAAATACATATATATTTTGAATATATATCTGTGTGGTGGTGTCCTTTCATTTGGTATTCAAGGAGGTTACATATGGTAAAACAGCTGGCTTCACATGCCCTCAAGAGTTTAGCCTGCAGACTGCACTGTCCACGCTACCACTAGGATAGCTGGTCTATCAAGGTTGACTTCAACCACCACCATAAGGGTTGCTTGGCATGGTACAAGATGATCACTAGAACTAGTGAGCAGCATATACCAGGCCAACTTCTCACATTGGTGAGCAGCGGTTGGGATTTGAGCTTGCTGTGTTTTACCAATTGCAATCTTTGAAAATATCATTTGAAAGATCATACAGGTACCTTTAGGTACATATAAAACAAGACTAGTATACATAAGTTCTACTGAACTTAGTTGTTGTAGAGCAAAGGGAGTAGCACACTCTGACTACAACTAACTAGAGAAGGTCCAGTAGGAAAACACCAGTGTAGGTAGATTGCAACACATCCACCTCACTAAGAGAATGACTGGAGAAGCAGGAGCCACTGGGCTTCCAGCTGTTGAGAGTGACCCTCAAAGGGCACCATCCAAATATTCTATGTTAAACTTTCAGGAGTTAAGACAACTGTGTAACACCAGAAGTCTTAAACAGGGTCAAAACGCTACTATAGCCTAACTCCTAGAGCTATTAGATTACTCTGATACTCTAAGGGCCCCTGACTCAGTCCCTACAGGGTCTGGAGAGGGAGGCCACCCATCTGAAGATGATAATACTGATGCCCCTGTCCCTAGCACTCAAGAAGAAGATGAGGGGGAAGATGATTCAGATGAGGATAGAAATAGCCAGGTGCCAGTCAGGAGACTTAGCCAGGCTAGCTTAAGCTTACATGGGACTGGACATGGGATACCTCCCTACAGACCCCCAAGCAGGCTCAACCAGAGACAGAGGGTGATAAGATCCAGCTCAAGCGGATCTGACCATTCCAATGGCTCTAAAGGCTCCAATGCCTCTAATCAGAGAAGGATGACTTCCTCTCAGAGAAGAGAGCATGAAACCAAGATGAGAGAGGCTGAACTTAGGATCCAAAGGCAAGAACTAGAGGTTGCCTTGGATAAGGAAAAACTTGCTAGAGCAAGACAGTCTAAAGAGAGTGGATTAGATGCCACTGGTGGCAGCAATATCACTAAGGATAAAGACAGGCCCTATGACAATAGAAACCTGAGTAAGATTGTGCCCCCCTACAAAGCTGGGGATGACATCCACAAATGGATGACTGCCCTTGAGAGGGCCTGCAGAGTACAGCAGGTCCCTCAGGAGCAGTGGGCAGCAATCTTGTGGCTCTCCTTTGAAGGTAGAGGCAGAGACAAGCTCCTCACAGTTAGTGATGAGGATGCTGGAAACTACCTGGTCCCGAAGAGTGCTCTGATTGATGGGTTAGGCTTAACCACTGAACAGTACAGGTTAATGTTCAGAGACACCCAGAAGACACAGACTCAGGACTGGTCTGATTTGTTGAGTGTGCCACTAAGGCTCTGTAGGGCTGGTTGCTGGGAAGTAAGGTTGCAGATTACACAGGATTGTATAATCTAATTGTGAGAGAGCAAATCTTAAATAATTGTCAGAACCAGCAGTTGCATCAACACCTGATTGACTCAGATCTGACCTCTCCCCAAGAATTGGGTAAGAAGGCAGACAAATGGGTTAGAACCAGGGTTAAGCAAAAGAACCAGAACCAGGGTGGTGACCAAAAGAAGGCAGACCAAAAGGGTGGGGAACAGAAACCTAAAGACCAGAAGTCTTCTCCAGGCCCCCAACAGAATAATGAGGGTGGGTCCCAAACTTCTAAGAAGAAGAAGAAAGAAGGTCAGAAAAAGCCATGGTGTAATGTCTGTAAAAACACCTCTCACTGGACCAGTGATTGTAAGAAAACTGGAGCCCCTATCACTGCAGCCCTTAAGGCACCTGCACCCCCTAGTACAGTTGGCAGTGTTGGTCCTCAGGCTAAGGGAGTAGTGGGGTTAACCTTGGGTACTGAGGGAGATTCTGGCCTAGTCAGAACCCCTACACAGGCTGTTCTGATCTGTGATGTGGACGTGGATTTGTCCACTACTGTGGGTCCTAGTAATCTAGGCAAGTACAGACAGACACCTTTAATCAACAATAAAGTGGCTCAAGCATACAGGGACACTTGTGCCAGTGTCACAATGGTGACACCTGGCTTTGTGGACCCTGGTCAGATAGTGCTAGGTGATAATTACCTAGTGACCAACGCCAGCAATGTCTACTTCATATAGTGTGGCAATTGTTAATTTCTCCTGGGGAGGGGTAACTGGCCTCAAAAAGGTTGTGGTAAGTGCAGACCTCCCAGGTGAATGTCTGTTGGGCAATGACCTAGAATCCTCTCTATGGTCAGAAGTGGAGTACAGGACTCATGCAGAGATGTTAGGGATTTCATCACATGTCCTTGCTGTGACCAGGTCACAGGCCAAAAAGTGCCTCACTGAACCTCAGGTCTTGGAGCCTGGAGCAATGGACCAAGTACCTACCAAGAAGAAGAACAGAAGGGTCAAGGCTGTGCCTTCCCTCCTGCCTGAAAGTGAAGATCAGTCTTCTCAGGAAACTGACTTTGAGACCCCTGAAGGAACTGTCCCTGAAGAGCTTGAACCTGACCAGGTTGAGTTTCTGGGGGCAGGGGGACCTTCTAGGGCTGACTTAAGGCAGGCTCAGTTAGACTGTTCTTCCCTTGAACCCCTCAGACAGCAAGCCGCTGCTGAGGCTGCTGGGAATGCTCAAGGTACCCCTTCCCACACCACATCTTCAACAAAGCCGTCTCCGTCATCGCAACCCATCTCCGGGACGTCATCAACAGCTCCTTCGCTTCCCCCACGTTCCCGGAGAGCTGGAAACACGCCGAGATCAGCGCCCTCCTGAAGAAACCGACCGCGGACCCCACGGACCTCAAGAACTTCCGTCCCATCTCGCTCCTCCCCTTTCCGGCCAAAGTCATCGAGAAGACCGTCAACAAACAACTCTCCACCTTCCTTGAGACGAACGGCTACCTCAACCCCTCAGAGTCCGGCTTCCGAGCAAACCACAGCACCGAGACCGCCCTCATCGCTGCCACCGACGACATCAGGTCCATGCTCGACAACGGGGAAACAGCGGCCCTCATCCTCCTGGACCTCTCGGCAGCCTTCGACACGGTATCCCACCGCACACTGATACAGCGACTCAGCAACTCCGGCATCCAAGGAGCGGCCCTAGAGTGGATCATCTCGTTCCTCACCAAAAGAACCCAGAGAGTCCACCTCCCACCGTTCCGTTCCGAGGCCACCGAAGTCATCTGCGGCGTCCCACAAGGATCCTCACTCAGCCCCACACTCTTCAACATCTACATGAGCCCTCTCGCAGCCATCGCACGTCAACACAACCTCAACATCATCTCCTACGCCGAGGACACCCAGCTGATCCTCTCCCTCACCAACGTCCCCGCCTCCGCCAGATCCAGCCTCCAGCAGGGCATGAAAGATGTCGCGGAATGGATGAAGCTCAGCCGTCTGAAACTGAACTCAGACAAGACGGAAGTCCTCATCCTGGGACCATCCCCCTCCGCCTGGGACGACTCCTGGTGGCCCCCGGCACTGGGCACCGCACCCAAGCCTACGGACCATGCACGCAACCTGGGAGTCATCCTGGACTCCTCCCTCACGATGACCAAGCAAGTCAACGCCGTCTCATCAACTTGCTTCAACGCCCTGCGCATGCTCCGTAAGATCTTCCGATGGATCCCCATCGAAACCAGGAAGACAGTCACCCAGGCTCTCGTCACCAGCCGCCTGGACTATGGGAACACCCTCTACGCCGGAACCACTGCCAAACTTCAGAAAAGACTCCAACGCATACAGAACGCGTCAGCACGTCTCATCCTGGACGTCCCCCGCCACAGCCACATCTCCGCCCATCTGAGAGACCTGCACTGGCTCCCCGTCAACAAGAGGATCACGTTCAGACTCCTCACCCACGCACACAAGGCCCTCCATGACATGGGCCCGAAGTACCTCAACAGCCGCCTCACGTTCCACACACCCACCCGCCATCTCCGCTCCGCCAGCCTCGCCTCTGTTCCACGCATTTGCAAGACCACCGCCGGGGGAAGGTCCTTCTCCTACCTAGCGGCCAAAACGTGGAACACCCTCCCAACCCACCTACGGCTGACCCCGAACCATCTCTCCTTCAGGAAACAGCTCAAGACCTGGCTGTTCGAGCAGTAGCGACCCCCCCCCCTCCCCTCCCCCCCCCAGCGCCTTGAGACCCTTGCGGGTGAGTAGCGCGCTATACAAATTCGCCGATTGATTGATTGAAGGTACCCATAAAGTATATTGGGATGATGGGCTCCTTTATTCAGAGGCTAGTGACCCAAAACCTGGTGCAACCAGGAGGTTGGTTATACCTCTGCAATTTAGGGGCTTCCTTCTTACCTTGGCCCATGATATTCCTCTAGCAGGACACTTAGGCCAGAACAAGACTAGGGACAGGCTTGTCCCTCACTTTCACTGGCCTCACATGAATGAAGATACCAAGGAGTTTTGTCGCTCCTGTGTAACCTGCCAAGCCAGTGGCAAATCAGGTGGCACAACAAAGGCCCCCCTAATACTACTACCTGTGGTGGGGGGTCCCCTTTGAAAGAGTCGGGAATGATATTGTGGGTCCAATGGATCCCCCCACAGCATCTGGGCACAGATTTATACTGGTGGTAGTGGATCATGCCACCAGGTATCCAGAGGCAATTCCCCTTAGGACCACAACAGCTCCTGTTGTGGCCAGGGCCTTACTTGGAGTTTTCTCCAGAGTGGGGTTTCCTAAGGAGGTGGTATCTGACAGAGGTGCCAACTTCATGTCAGGATACTTAACAGCTATGTGGAAGGAATGTGATGTCAACTACAAGTTCACCACACCTTACCATCCACAATGCAATGGGCTTGTTGAGAGATTCAACAAGACCCTAAAGGGTATAATCAAAGGGTTACCTGAAAAGCTAAGGCGAAGATGGGACATCCTTCTACCCTGCCTTCTGTTTGCTTACAGAGGTCCCACAAAAAGGAGTTGGCTACAGCCCCTTTGAATTGTTATTTGGGCACCCTGTAAGAGGACCCCTATGTCTGGTGAGGGAAGGATGGGAGTTACCTCTCAAAAAGCCTAAGCAAGACATAGTGGACTATGTACTTGGTCTCCGCTCCCGGATGGCTGAGTACATGGAGAAGGCATCCAAAAAACTGGAGTCAAGCCAAGAATTACAGAAAGCTTGGCATGACCAAAAGGCTGTTTTGACTGAGTACCAGCCAGGACAGAAGGTATGGGTGTTGGAGCCACTGGCCCCAGCAGCACTCCAAGACAAATGGTCTGGACCCCATACAATTGTTGAAAAGAAGGGAGAGGTTACCTACTTGGTAGACCTAGGAACTCCCAGGAGCCCCCACAGGGTGCTCCATGTCAACAGACTCAAGGCATATGTTGACAGGGCAGACATGGGCTTGCTCATGGCTACAGATGAGGGACAGGAGGAAGAGAGTGACCCTCTTCCAGACCTGTTGTCTCCGAACCCTGAAGATGGCTCAGTTGATGGTGTGGCCTTAGGTGGCAGCCTCACTGAACATCAGCAAAATGACTGCAGACAAGTTTTACAGTCATATAGACATATGTTCTCCTTGACAGCCAGTCAGACTAACTGGTGTAGCCATGTGGTGGACACTGGTGACAGTCTTCCTGTGAAAAGCAAGATTTACAGGCAACCTGACCATGTCAAGGACTGTATAGAGACTGAGGTGCAGAAAATGCTGGAGTTAGGTGTCATTGAGCCTTCAGAGAGCCCCTGGGCTAGCCCAGTGGTTCTGGTCCCCAAACCTCACACACAAGATGGAAAGAGAGAAATGAGGTTCTGTGTGGATTACAGAGGACTCAATGCTGTCACCAGGACAGATGCACACCCAATTCCAAGGGCAGATGAGTTCATAGATAGACTGGCTTCTGCCAAGTTTTTGAGCACATTTGATTTGACAGCTGGCTATTGGCAAATCAGATTAGTTGAGGAGTCTAAGGCCAAAACAGCATTCTCAACCCCAGGAGGTCATTACCAATTTGTGGTGATGCCCTTTGGTCTGAAGAATGCACCTGCCACTTTTCAAAGGTTGGTGAACCAAGTCCTCACTGGGTTGGATGACTTCTGTGCAGCATATCTTGATGATATTGCTGTATTTAGCTCCACCTGGGAGGATCACCTGATCCACCTGACAGAAGTACTAGAGGCCCTGCAAAAGGCAGGCCTCACTATCAAGGCTACTAAATGCCAGATAGGGCAGAGTAAAGTTGTATACTTGGGCCACCTTGTAGGTGGAGGCCAGGTTCAACCACTGGAGAGTAAGATCCAGACCATCAAGGACTGGTCCCCTCCAACTACCCAGACTCAGGTCCGAGCTTTCTTAGGCCTGACTGGGTACTACAGGAAGTTTGTTAAGAACTATGGGTCCATAGTGACTCCTCTTAATGATCTGACATCCAAGAAGATGCCCAAAAAGGTTCAGTGGACAGTAAACTGTCAAAAGGCATTTGATGACCTGAAGAAGGCCATGTGCTCTGCACCTATCCTGAAGAGTCCTGACTACTCCAAAGAGTTTATTGTCCAAACAGATGCTTCTGAGTTGGGGGTGGGAGCTGTGCTTTCACAACTTAATGTAGATGGTCAAGACCAGCCCATTGCTTTTATTAGCAGAAGGCTGACCCCTAGAGAGAAAAGTTGGTCAGCTATTGAGAGGGAGGACTTTGCTGTGGTGTGGGCCCTGAAGAAGTTGAGACCATACTTATTTGGAACTCACTTCAAGATTCAGACCGACCATAAGCCCCTCTTATGGCTAAATCAGATGAAGGGTGAAAACCCCAAACTACTCAGGTGGTCCATTTCCCTACAGGGGATGGACTTTACAGTGGAGCACCGCCCAGGGACTGACCATGGTAATGCAGATGGTCTCTCCCGGTACTTCCACTTAGAACATGAAGACACAACTGGTCAAGGTTAGTCTAATGTCCCTGCGTTGGGGGGGGGGGGGGGGTTGTGTAGGAGAGTAGGGTCTGCTATCCTATGGTCACCCCAAATTTTTGCTTTTGCTTCACTGGTTTTATGACTTAGTGTGGCTGTGGGCCTGCTAATCAGACCCACAGCCCTGCTGTTCTCTCCCCAAATTAATGCCAATGCACACTAGGTGCATTACCAATTGGTTCACCTTATAGACCCTGTAACAGTGTACCCCAGGTACCCAGGGCATAGGTGTAACCAAGGCCTACCAGGGGCTGCAGCATGTATTATGCCACCCCTGGCCTGGCCTCACTATTTGACACAACTGGCTGATCACTCAGCTGGGGTAAGTTGGTGTAATCACCTCTTACTTAGATATAGTATATCTATATCTAACATATATGGACACATGGTAACCTATCAGTCACTCCTATGGCAGGCCTTAACAATCCTGGAGGCAGAGTGCTTGGTTTCATGTGAGATGGTGCTCGGGCATGAGCTGAGCCTGTCTGCAGCTTTCGGAACAACGTCATTTAGCTGTTTCCATGATATTGCCATACCATATACTCTTAAGTGCATTATGGACCTCGCGGTCAAATGCTAACTCTGGTTTGGCTTTATCAAAACATGTCGAGTAAGGTGTCATGCTTGCACCACCCCAGACAGGATTTTGTGTAGTGGGTTAGGGAGGGCTGAATAGATTGAGACATGCCTGGGGCACACAAGGTGTCCCCGTGCATATGCCAGTTCAAACTGGAGCTGGGGCTCTCCAGCCCCGGCCCTGGCGCGAAACTGAACAAAGGAGAGGGGGTGTAACCACCCCCCTTCCTGATCCCACCCAGAGGAGGGACCTAGCAGATTTGGAATAAGAGTAGGAGCTGTGTCCCAGGACTTTAGATCATCCTGAAACTCGACTTGAAGAAGAAGAATCACTGGACTTCGACATTCTGCTGCACAGAAGACTGAAGAGAATCTCCCTTGTGGTCAAGGAGTGACCACCCTGTGAACACAGGCACCATCCAGCAACTCAACGACTGCTTTGCCGCCGCCTCCCGCCGGAGACCGAGCCCAGAGCCCGACAAGACCCAGACTCCCAGACATCTCAGAGCCTGATCCAAAGTCCCTGCAAAGAAGAGACCCGTGGAGGCACCGAGAGACGTGGGACCGGCCATCTTGAAACGTCCGCGACAAGCTGACTGCGCAGCACCCGAGGCATCCTCATCATTGTGCATAGGGCCCTGAGAAGCCCCAACACCGAGCAGCATGTGCACCAAAGACCAGCCCTCAACAAGATCTGCGTGGGGTCCTTTTGCTTTTTGCCACTCGACGCGTCATCCCGGTTACTGGCCCGTTGGCTAGTGGCCATCTTGGCGACGAAATCTACGAACAACACTGCTGGTCTAGTTGCTCCAGACTGGCCCTTGCTCCTGTGAAAAGGAGCAGCCCCTCTGACCTTGCTGGTCAGAGCACCAAGCTTTCATCGACTCCTGCGTGGCTTGCATTAGCCAAGGCCTGTTTGCTCCCATCGAGAAGCCGACACCGCCATCAGCTAGAGCCTTCGTGGGACAGCTTGTGAGTGACTCCTGGACGTCGTCGACATCTTAACTTCCACGTGGCTGCAGAGACAAGCTTCACTTTTTCACCTGTTGGCACCCGACATCGCCTGGTTCCACGCCGGTCACTGGCTAGTGACTCTGAACAGTGTCCCCTCTGCTTTCAGGTCTTCTACTCTTCAGATCCACCCTTGGATCCACCGGAACTCTTCTCGCCTGGCCACCTGCAGCATCTTAGTCTTCAGGCTCCATAGACCTGCACGACGAAACCCGACGAACTTTGACACCTATGCACCCGCTTCCTGTGGGTGAGGTAACGCTGGCACTCCGGTGCTCCTGTGTAGAGAAACATCTCTAGTGTCTAGGTTTCCAGTTGTTAGGTTCTGGTCCATCCGGAAGACTCCCTTTGCTTTAACTTTGTGACTTTTACGCACCCATTGAATCCAATAGGTGCACGCGTGTAACTTTCAACACTGCACACGCATCCTGTGGGCCTCCGGGTCACTAACTACTGTTAGCTCCTTGTAGTCCCAGCAAAATAATTCTCAAGGCCCTAGGCCTTCTTACTTTTCTATACGTGGTTCTTATACCACTATTTTAGTATATGGTTTAGCGGGCCACCCGGGCCCATCCATAATTGTGCAACTTTTGTATATTTAAACGTTGCCTTGTTTTAACGAATGTGCTTCTGTGCTCATAAAGAGTATAGGGGATACTTTTAGTAAATAAATACATATATATTTTGAATATATATCTGTGTGGTGACCTTTCATTTGGTATTCAAGGAGGTTACATATGGTAAAATAGCTGGCTTCACATGCCCTCAAGAGTTTAGCCTGCAGACTGCACTGTCCACGCTACCACTAGGATAGCTGGTCTATCAAGGTTGACTTCAACCACCACCATAAGGGTTGCTTGGCATGGTACAAGGTGATCACTAGAACTAGTGAGCAGCATATACCAGGCCAACTTCTCACACAAAGGTTCTGGTATCCCGAGCTACTCAGTATGTCAATCGATCCCCCGATACGACTGCCTCTTCAGGAGGACCTTCTGTCGCAGCAGCAGGGGACGGTCCTCCACCCAAACCTGTCCAGCCTCCACCTCCATGCGTGGAGATTGAGCTGCGGCAGTTGATGCCATTTGACTTGCCTCCTGAAGTCTGGGATGTCATTCTGGCAGCCAGGCGTCCCTCCACCAAGACGGTATACGCCTGCCGGTGGAACAAATTTGTGGCATGGTGCACAGCAAAGGCTGTGGATCCCCTTTCCGCCCCTCTTTCTGAGGTTCTCCTCTTTCTTCTTTCTTTGGCCCAGCAGGACTCTGCTTTGGGCACCTTGAAAGGTTATCTTGCTGCAATCTCTGCCTTCTTACGGCTTCCTGATCAGCCTTCTCTTTTCAAGTCCCCTGTTGTTTCACGTTTTCTCAAAGGCATTACTCACATGTTCCCTCCTGTCCCCTTCGTAATGCCTCAGTGGGACTTGAATCTTGTTCTGACCTTTCTGATGTGCGCTCCTTTTGAGCCTCTTCACAAATGTCCCATTCGTCTTCTGACCCTGAAAACTGCTTTCCTGGTAGCTATCACCTCGGCTAGACGGGTGAGTGAGCTCCAGGCTCTGTCATCTAAGTCTCCTTTTCTTTCTGTTCATCCGGACAAGGTTGTCCTCTGGACTCGTCCTTCTTTTCTACCAAAAGTGGTGACCCCCTTTCACATCGGGCAATCTGTCACGTTGCCCACCTTCTTTCCGCCTCCGCATTCTTCAAAAGAGGAAGAGAGGCTCCACCGTCTGGACCCAAAACGGGCGCTGTCCTTTTATTTGGACCGCACCAAACAGTTCCGGGTGGACGACCAACTTTTTGTTGGATGCGTAGGAGCTAAGAAGGGGAAAGCGGTACACAAACGGACCATCTCACGGTGGGTCGTGTTGTGTATTAAACTTTGTTACTCCTTGACAAAAAAGGACCCTCCTGTTGGGTTGAGGGCCCATTCCACCCAGGCCACAGCGGCTACTACTGCCCTGGGCCGGGGAGTACCCTTGCAGGACATCTGTCAGGCGGCGACGTGGGCTTCACTGCACACGTTTGCCAAGCACTATTGCCTGGACAGCCAAGTCCGGAGAGATGGCTACTTTGGCCGTTCTGTTCTCCAGGACTTTCTGATGTGATCTTGGTTCGCAGACCCACCACCGGGGTTGGTATTGCTGGGGTATCTATTCTAAGGTGAGGAATCTAACTAACGTGTTTCTTTCAGATGAACAAGTTACTTACCTTTGGTAACGATGTATCTGTAAGAAACATTAGTTAGTTAGATTCCTCACCGACCCACCCATCCTCCCCGTTCTGCGAACTGACATCTAGGGTTAAGGCTATCCTTTTCAGGGCCCTAGATTTTTTGGCACCAGTGTCGGTCTCTTGCATGGCTCTGCGTTCCTGGCGTGGAAAGCTATGTACAAGAACTGACGTCAGCGCGCGAGGGCGGCGTCTAAGTACTCCGACGACGTCATTCCGGCGCACGACGCCAACGACGGACGCGGAGCCGCAGACGACGCCTAGCGACGCGCTAGGGGTATTGCTACAAAAATCTTTCCGGATCCAGCCTGATGCCGGGGGATATTCTGAGGTGAGAAATCTAACTAACTAATGTTTCTTACAGATACATCGTTGCTGAAGGTAAGTAACTTGTTCTTCATGTCCGCCCTTTCCAAGGTCTCTTTGGGAATGGAAGATTGCGCACTATCAAGTCTGGTGTCTCTAGTAAGATTGGATCTTCCTGGGCATGGTCAGCACCCTCCCGCTGCTGTCCCCTGTGTCCTACTTGGTGCGCTTCCACAGTGCTTCTTCCACTGTTAGCCATATTAAACCTGTATGCTTGGACTCGGTCATGCTGTCTTGTCCTCTCTCTGGGCCCTTCTTTTCCTGAGGTTTTGGACTCTTTTGTTAAGCACTGCCCTTCTGGTTCTGTGCTCCCTTTCTACCCTGTGTACTCTGATGGGCTATATGCCGTCCCTCAACGGCTTGTGATCCTTTGCCTCCCACTGTTTGTCGCTCCTTGCAGAGTTTCTGGTCTGGGATTCGCCCCTGTGGCATTCCTGCCCCCACTGTGTCTCGTCACCTTGTTGACGGCTGGGTTCCTTTGGAACTTGGTGGGGTTCAGTCGCAGACCCGCCTCCATGCCACCAGCACTCCATTGCATGTCGGAGGATCACTTGGCCCTTCTCCGCCAGGAGGTTGTAGCTCTCTTGGCCAAGGGAGCTATCGAAAGGGTCCCTGTACCAAAAATAGGTTGTGGTTGTTACTCCCACTACTTTCTGGTAGCCAAGAAGCACAAAGGCCTGCGTCCTAACTTAGACCTCAGGGCCCTCTATCGCTTCCTCCAGAAGGAGAAGTTCAAAATGCCCCGTCCTGCCATACCACAGGCGTTACCTGCGGATCACGGTAGGCCATGGGCATTTTCAGTTTACTGTGCTCTCCTTTGGCCTTACCAGCGCCCCTCAGGTATTCACGAAAGTGATGGCGGTGGTTGCAGCTCATCTGCGCAGATCAGGGGTTCCAGTCTTCCCCTAACTCGACAACTGGCTATTGAAGGCAGGCTCGTCCTTGGCTGTCGTCTTCCACCTCCAGACTACGGCGGAATTCCTGCACTCGCTGGGGTTCACTATCAAAGTGCCCAAGTCACACCTGATTCCCTCTCAGAAGCTCCTTTTCATTGGAGCAGTTCTGGATAAAGCGCAGTTTCTGGCCTATCCTGAGCAGCGAGTCCGGGATATTCAGGCTATGATACCGATGTTTCAGCCTCTATCCTAGATTCCGGTGAGAATGACCCTGAAGCTGCTGGGCCTCATTGCCTCCTGCATCCTGCTGGTGGATCATACCAGGTGGCAAATGCGGGCTCTACAGTGGGATCTGAAGTTCCAGTGGACGCAGCATTAGGGGAATCTTTCCGATGTCGTCCAAATCTCGGAGGGACTGCATGTCAGTTGCAGTGGTGGCTCACGAACCGAAATTGGGTCAGCGGCAGATCCCTCTCCCTTCCCCAAGCACAATTTACAGTAGAGACGGATGAGTCACTCCTGGGATAGGGTGGCCACCTGGAAGAGGCGGAGATCAGGTGTCTCCGGTCTCCGGCAGAGTCCTGTCTCCACATGAACCTTTTGGAGGTCCGGGCGATCGGTCTTGCACTTGAAGGCATTCCTTCCTTTTGTCAAAGGAAGAGTAGTGCAGGTGTTCACAGACAACACCACCGCCATGTGGTACTGCAATAAACAGGGTGGGGTGGGGTCATGGACCCTATGTCAAGAGGCTCTTCGCTTTTGGACATGGCTGGAACATCAGTGCATATCCCTGTTGGTTGAACACCCGGCAGGTTCCCGGAACACCAGGGCCGACGAACTCAGCCGCTGGTGCATGATGGATCACGAATGGCGTCTTCACTCAGAGGTGGTGCAAGGTCTCTTTCAGCGGTGGGGAGAGCCTTGGTTAGATCTGTTCGCCAACGAAGAGAACACGCAATGTCAGCAGTTCTGCGCATTGGAATTTCCAAGGCGGCACTCCACTCGCCCTGCAACGCTTTTGGTCGCGAGTGGAATTGAGGACTCCTGTACTACTTTCTGCCTGTACCACTTCTACCCAGAGTGCTGAAGAAGATCAAGCGCGACCGGGCCCAAGTCATTCTTGTGGCTTTGGACTGAGCACGAAGGGTCTGGTACCCCGAGCTCTTGAGCATGGCCATCGATCCTCCGATCAGACTGCCTCTTCGGGAGGATCTTCTGTCGCAGCAGCAGGCGACTGTCCTCCACCCAAACCTGTCCAGCCTCCACCTCCTTGCCTGGAGATTGAGCGGCGACAGTTGACAGCTTTCGACCTTCCTTCTGAAATCTGTAATGTCATCCTGACAGCCAGGTGTCCCTCCAGAAGATCGGTATACGCTTGTAGATGGAGCACATTTGTGGCATGGTGCACAGCAAAGGCTGTGGATCCCCTTTCTGCCCCTCTTTCGAAGGTTCTCCTCTTCATTCTATCTTTGGCCCAGCAGGGCTCTGCTCTGGACACTCTTAAAGGCTACCTTTCGGCCATTTCTGCCTTTCTGCACCTTCCTAATCAGCCTTCTCTCGAGTCTCCGATTGTAAATAGATTTCTAAAAGGCGTTACTCACCTATTTCCTTCTTCCCCTTTCATAATGCCCCAGTGGGACTTGAACCATGTTCTTACTTACCTTATGTGTGTTTCCCTTCGAGTCACTACATAATTGTACTCTTTATCTTCTTACCTTGAAGACTGCTTTCCTTCTTGCCGCCACATCTGCTCGCTGGGTGAGTGAGCTTCAGGCTCTTTCCTCCAAGCTTCCTTTACTTACAGTTCATACGGACAAAGTGGTCCTTCGCACTAGGCCCTCTTTTCTGCCCAAAGTGGTTACCTTTTTCTACATAGGTCAGACCATCACATTGCCCACCTTCTTTCTGCCTCCGCACCCTTCCAGAGATGAGGAGAGACTCCACCATCTGGACCCAAAACGTGCGCTGTCCTTTTACCTTGACCGCACTATAGATTTCCGGGTGGACAATCAACTCTATGTGGGTAATGTGGGTGCCAAGAAAGGTCGTGCCATGCAAAAACGTACCATCTCTCGATGGGTTGCCCTATGCATTAAAATCTGCTATCCTTTAGCGAAAAGGGAACCTCCAATAGGACTGCGTGCCCCGGCGACAGCAGCCTCTACTGCTTTGGGACGTGGAGTTCCGCTGATTGACATTTGCCAGGCAGCCACGTGGGCATCCCTGCACACGTTCACAAAACATTACTGCCTGGATATCCAAGTCCGGCGAGACTTTTTTTTCAGCCGTTCAGTTCTCCAGGAGTTTCTGGTGTGAACTTAGTTTGCAGACCCACCTCCGGGGTTGGCATTGCTAGGGTGTCTATTCTAAGGTAAGGAATCTATCGTTAGTGGTCTCTTTCAGATAAATAAGTTACTCACCTTTGGTAACGATGTATCTGTAAGAGACATATCCTTCCTCCCCGTTCTGCGTACTGACTTCTAGGGATAGGGACTCCCTTCCAGGGCCCTAGTTTCGTGCACCAGTGGTCAGTGTCTCGCATGACTCTGCGCTTCTGGCGTGGAAAATTGCATCAGAACTGACATCAGCGCGCAGGGGCAGTGTCTAAGTAGACACCGCAACGTCATCCCGGTGACCACGATGCTAACTAACGCTGAAGAGTTGACCAACGCCACCTACCGATGCGCAGGGGTACTGCTACAGAAAATTCTCGGATCCAGTCTGACGCCTGGGGGTAATTCTAAAGTAAGGAATCTATAACTAATTCATGTCTCTTAAAGATACATTGTTACTGAAGGTAAGTAACATGTTCATCAGTGTGCAGGGTGCCACTCAAGTCTGTCAATTTCAGGGCAGTGTGAAGTGATTCCGAGCTGCACAATGCCACCTAGTGGCGTGGAGTTTCCAGATCCAGCCTGCCACCTGAGGAGTATCCTAAGGTGAGGAACCTGCAGTTAGATTGAGTATCGACCAGAAAAAGCTTTACCAAAGGTAACTAACTTGCTCATCTTAGAGATATGTACGCTTTAGGACTTGCAGGAATTCACAGAATTTATAAAGTGCCAAAACTAAGGGGCATATTTATGAATAAGTCACTCAGAGCAGCGATTCAGCTTGGTGCGCTGCGTGACTGGGAAAGGGCAGGAATGCACCATATTTGAAATACGGTGCATTCCTGTCCTTGTCCGTGCGCTAGCGCTGTTTTGGCTGCCTAGCGCCAACGCAGGCACCCTTGCACCATGGTGCAAGGGTACCTGTATTGCATGCAGGATTGTTTTTGTGCACAAAAAATAATCCTGAGAGGCATATTCCTCTATCTATGTGCATAGAAAGAGGAACTAGCGAAGAGAAATAAAGATATTTCTCCTTGTTATGCCTCCCCTGAGAAGGCATATCTTTTTGAGACGGTTCCAGGTCTACCAGTTCTGGTAAATCTGGGAATGCATCTAACACCATTGGAGTTGCATAGGAACACCCATGGAATGCCTTCCCAGGACATAGTAATACAACGCAGTGATTTGCACTGCATTATTCCGGATTATTGAAGCCACTCAGGGCCTCACAGAGTGGCCTTGCGTGGCTTCGTAAATCCTATTTTTGAGATGTGTTGCGCGTGCACCACGTTCCTTTGTGCAAGTGTGAAGCAACTGGGCTCACAAATATGGCCCTAAATTGGTATCCAGAAGTTTCCACAGCAACCATGGAACAGCCAGTCTGAAACAGAAAGGTCTTTTTTAAATGTATTTATCTTTAACAACTGGAAAAGTGCCATCAGTCACTTAAATGCTCTTGGTCTGTCCAGCCAGAACAATCTATGGGTCTCTTCCTGAAACTTGTATTCTGTGCCAGATAATGTTACCTTGTAGAAAACTAAACTATAGAGAGAAGGAGCGCCGAAATTATCAGTTCGTATCACAATCAATTGTTGAAATTCTTCTAAAAAATAAGTCCTCAGGCAGTGGATTCAATGCAAAGTTCTTCTTCTTTATTACAAATCAACAGAAATTCATTTCAAACTGCTGAATTCTCATTTCCAGTAGCTGAGTAGTGCTCCATAATTTAGATCTGATTCCACAATTTAAATCAGCCAACGTGATTCGTCCTAAAAGGACATCATCAGGGCTGAAATAAGATAAATAAAGAAAACATATCAAAATGTGTTCATTAAATCTTCATAATCAAATAAAATCTATGTTAACCTATCTATTGTACATTCTTATAGAAAGAACATCACCTGCCTATATCCATTTTAATTTTTTCTTCTAAGTCAAGATGGGGAGAAAAAATGTTTTAGTATATATGCAAATATTGTAATCCCAATATCATCAAATATTGTATCATAATTCATGAAAACACGGAAATATTACAAAAGGGAAATAAATCACATCTTAACAAATCTCCAGTGCCCTTATTCAGTAGTGAACGTTTTAAGTGTCCTTCTATACTATGGGTCAATGGGGAAAAAAGGTAATTTTAATCCAAACTTCACTCACTACATACCTCCAATTTTAACAAAACGTTCTGTCTTGATTATCTTCAATCAACAATTTTATGGCTCTGCCAAGCACTGTTCCTACTAGTCTTCTCTAGAAGTTTTTTTTTTAAACTTCTAGAGAAGACTAGTAGGAACAGTGCTTGGCAGAGCCATAAAATTGTTGATTGAAGATAATCAAGACAGAACGTTTTGTTAAAATTGGAGGTATGTAAATTAGCTATAATCAAGTATTAGAGTCGTTCACAGCAATCCATGGATACTCATGACTCTAATACTTGATTATAGCTAATTTACATACCTCCAATTTTAACAAAACGTTCTGTCTTGATTATCTTCAATCAACAATTTTATGGCTCTGCCAAGCACTGTTCCTACTAGTCTTCTCTAGAAGTTTAAAAATGAGTAGTCAGCAAATTTAAAAAACATATGTGAATATATTGCAGTATGGCCCCCAGGTAATATTTAAATACATTTTTGGTTATCTAAAGAATCTCACCTCTAGTTAGCATTTCAGTTCAACCACGTGTAACAGCTCCCAGGCAGTCTCTGTGTCCTCGCAAGGCAAACGCGTTTATGGATCGTGTTTATTTCTCCTGCTACAAGTCTATTTGTATATATTCATCAGCAAATATACCTTAATGACTTCATCCACATCTGTTTTTGTGAAGGTATTTCGGCGCTTGGCTTTGGGTACTCAATTTAGTGTTTAGTCGTAGTTTTGAGCTGAATTTTCACAGCATGTACATTTTACTGGTTGTTTCATGGTATCTCATGTGAGCTGTTCGCCGGCAGCAGTAGGCTTCCAGGCTTTGAGCAACTTGTTTATGCCCACACTAGTTGCGATGCTGCGCCGAATCTTAATGCGTGCATCTCATTAACAAGCATTTGCAATGCAATAGGTCTCGCATTTGCGAAAATTTGACCTATTGGTATTGTAAATGATAATGCCTTTTATTATTGTATGTTTTTTAAACATATAAATAAAAGGCATTGTCATTTACAATGCTAATAGAACAAAATCTTGCTAATGCGAGACCTAATGCATTCCAAATTCTTGTTTTTTAGAAGAATTTCAACAATTGATTGTGATACGAACTGATAATTTCGGCGCTCCTTCTCTCTATAGTTTAGTTTTCTGTAAGGGTGGTTGACGTGCTGTGGACCACGAGGAGTGAGCACCAAAAATCATTGAATATATTTTTACTAAAACTATTAATCGACTAGTGCGCTGTTGTGCTAAGCCCTCACCGCTGGAGCTGGACAAATAGTTTTTTACCTTGTATGTAGTTCAGGTATTCCTTCACTATATTCTCCCTTAGTGCTTTAAAGAATTGTAAAATCAAGGTTGAAGTTGTTCAAGATTAAATGTGTCTTAGCTTTCTATGTTGGGCGCATGGACGTTGACCAGGAGAATCGTATGGCCAAGGAGCCAGCCCTTCTCCAGTATTGGGGTGTCTTTCATAGATTCACATGCTTGAATATTCCCCGTCGTCGAAGTGGGAGTCCCACGGTACATAACAAAGCAGTAATAACCCAAGCCCATTAGGCATAAAAGAAAGAAAAAACCATAGAGTTTTCATAGATAGACAACTTGTCACTTCTATAACACATCACTGTCGTTATGTTCTAGGCCAAATCCAGCCAATCAGGCGTCCGCACCCTCTAGAACCCTCTCCCCAGAGACTCAGGCTCTCAGATTTTCTACCGCACGTCGTGTGAAGGGAGTCTCCCTGAGCTTGCTCAGTTTTTTCTTCTCATACTTCACAGAAGATTGAGTTTATGATGTCTACAACCAAGAAGTCCCTCTTCAGATCTTGTGGGAGCTGTGGTAAACTGAGACTTCATTCTGAAGATCCTCACAAAAAATGCATTTATTGTTTATACCCTGAACATCAGGTAAAAGACTGTAAAATTTGCAGAACCTTCTCACAAAAAACTTTGAAGGATAGAGAAGGGCGTCTCCTTCTGTGGCTACAGAAGTTAAAAACTTCAGAAAATCCTGTTTCTGATGTGGAGAGTGTATCTTCCATCCAAACTGCTCCCTCTTTGAAAAGGTCCTGTGAAAAGGTTTCTCCTAGACCTAAGGTGATGAAGAAACATCATGGAGAAAAGATTTCTACACAACCTTCTACTTCAAGAGGGGTGATTTCCCCCCCCCCCCCAGGAGTCTCTCTGTTTCATTGACGCCCCCGAGATCGGATTCTCAGGCGTCTAAGACTCCATCTGCGCAGTTTTTACCTCAGAAACTGCCTCTCTCGTCGACGAGCTCCTCTACGCTTCCTCCGTCGACGAGAGCTGCCGTCGTCGCATCTACATCGACGACCTCGGCATCTATGTCTATGAAGCCAACCATGATCATGTCGTCGGCGTCTTCATCGTCAACGCTGGTGTCAGTTAAGGTGAGACCCATTTCATCGACGCTACCCTTAACTTCGTCATCGACGACTATCAAACAGAAGCAGAAGAAAACGTCGTCGACGGGTGCTTCGTCGTCGAAGGGTGCCTCGTCGACGAGGGTGGTCTCTTCGTCGGCGGTGGCTCTGCCGTCGACGGTAGCTCTGCCGTCGACGGTAGCTCTGTCGTCAACGCTGACCTCGTCGTCGACGGTGGCTTCGTCGTCGACGGTGGCTTCGTCGTCGACGGCAGTTCAACACCGAATTCCAGCGTCAGCAACAACGGCGACGACTCCAACTCTGGATTTTCTACCATTAGAGACTTCAAACTCTCTGCTTCAACGACGGCATTCGTCTCTGGATACCCTGATGCCACTTAAAACACCTGTACAGCCTCCTGAAGTGCTGTTTTCATCTGACAATGAAGACTACGAGGATGATAGATTTCGGGCTGCTCGCAGTCCTTCAGAACTTCTAATTAAATGTCAGGACTCGGATGATGATGACGAAGACTTGCAACAAGATGATTTCTCATCTTATGACACACGTCCAGTTCAGGAACCTCATATGGCACAATTGCCTTTAAGTCTGATTTCCAATTTACAGTACATGCTGGATGATTATAATCGCCGTTTTCCGCGGTCTGGCCATACCACTCCAACGCCGCAGACACCTCAACAACCTGTTTTTCCTAGGGAAATCAGTGGCCAGAGAACAATGTCTTGGGGTTCCTCCAATCACACTGGAAGATATTGTCAAGGAACAAGATGATGACGCTGACCAGGAGGAAGGTGAGCTGGATGATGCTTCCCTCCTTTCTGACTGGGACAACTATCAGATTCAAACACCTTCTCCCGCTGATCCAGCCCCTTTGGATTCTCCCCCAGTTGACATTGGTGGTTTTTATTTGCTCATGGAAAGAGCAGCGAAAAGATTTCACCTCCCTATGACAACCAGAGAGGAGGATTGTTTCTTATATGACTTTAAGGACCAACCTCAAAAGCAGGTCCGCTGCATTCCAATCATTGATTTTATATGGCAAGACGGCCTTAAATTGATGCAGACTCCTAATTCGATTCCAGCCATCCTTCCTAGGATAGACAAAAAATACAAGGCTCCTCCAAATTCTCCAGCCTGTTTGACTTCACAAACAAAGCCTGATTCTATTATTACTCAGGCAGCCCAACGCCGATCTAGGAACCCTTCATCTCCTTTGTCGGCACCTCCAGATTACGATGGTCGACGGCTGGATGGCATAGGGAAAAAAAATTCCACTATTGCGGCTGCTACGGTTCGAGCGGCCAGTTCTTTGGCGATCTTGTGCCGCTACGATCGCCAAATGTGGTCGGACATTTCATCTCTGATTAATCTCATTCCTGAATCATCCAGGCCAGAGGCTTTGAAGATTCTCCAAGAGGGAGAAAGAATTTCTTTGGAGATTATAGACTGCGCCATTGATGTCTCCTCTTCTGGCTTCCGTCTTTTGGCTGGTGCTGCAGTCCTCAGGCGTCAGGGCTGGTTACGGGCCACGTCTATTCGTCACGAAGTGCAAACAAAGATCCTGGACATGCCTTACGACGGCGAGTCCCTTTTTGGCTAGCATATAGATGATGCCCTTCAAGCAATTAAGAAGGACACTGACACAGCTCGTGCTCTAGGATCTTTACAATTCAAAAAACAGCCTTTTCGAGGCGCAAGAGGTTGTGGTTCCTCTTCTTCCTTTCGTGGTAATTCCAACCAATACAGGCAAGGACAAAACCGCTATTCCTCACAAAATCAGCAATCTTATCGGCAGCAAAATTCTTCCAACTACAGAGGCAAATCTTCTTACAGAGGAAAGGATTCCTCAAAGAAACAATGACTCTCACTACCCTCGGTCACGGACTCCTCCAAAACTTGGAGGTCGAATCTCCCACTTCTTCTCCAAATGGTCGCAAATAACCACAGATCAATGGGTTCTCGATATTGTGCGCAGGGGACACGCTTTGGAATTTATAAAGATTCCTCCAAATACTCCACCACGAGGTCCTCCTCCTGCACATTTGAAAGAGCGACTGAAGCAGCTAAACATTTTATTGAGAAAAGGCGCGATCTAAGTGGTGTCAAAACTTCAGAAGGGCAGGGGGTTCTACTCAAGGTTCTTCCTTATACAGAAGAAATCAGGAGAATGGCGTCCCATTTTGGATTTGCAAGCCCTGAACAAATACATAAAGACACAAACTTTCCGTATGTTGTCCCTACAAGAAGTCCTTCCTTTTCTCTCTCAAGGAGAATTCATGACAACACTAGATCTACAAGACGCTTATTTTCATCTTCCCATATTGCCACGACACAGAAAATTCCTCAGATTCAGGGTGGCCGGACGAGATTTTCAATTCGAGGTCCTGCCATTCGGCCTGCGTTCTGCTCCCCGAGTGTTCACAAAAGTCCTTGCACCGGTGGCAGCTTACCTTCGCCTTCAGGGAGTTCAAATCTTTCCCTATTTAGACGACTGCCTTTTAAAGGCGAAGTCTTTCGAACTAGCGTCCAAACAAACTCTGTTTTGCAGATCCCTTTTCCAATCTCTGGGCCTCACACTGAACTTAGAAAAATCTCAGTTGCACCCAGCTCAAAACAGATTGTTCTTGGGAGCCATTCTGGATACCACTCTAGGAAAAGCTTTTGTGTCGCACGAACGACGACAACGTCTTAGCGATCTAGCGGCCTCTATCCATCTAAAAGAGTTTGTTTCTGTCCGACAGTTGTAATCTTTCCTAGGGATGTTGTCGTCCTGCATTCCTCTAGTCCCTCTCTGCCGCCTGAAGATGAGACCTGTCCAAGAAGAACTGGACAAGCAATGGGCTCAGGTCTCGGGCACTTTCAACGACTTAGTCAGAGTCACCCATCGCTTACAAAGAGCTCTTTTGTGGTGGACTCACGAAGATCATGTCTCCGCGGGGCGTCCTTTTCTAGCGGACACTTCACAATTTACCCTCACCACCGACGCATCTCTCGAGGGTTGGGGCGCCCACTTGCAGGGCCTAACTGTGAAGGGCAAGTGGTCTGTTCATCAAAAGACGATACACATCAACCTGTTAGAATTACTGGCCATCTTTCTGGCTTTAAAAGCTTTCAGAACCATCCTTCACGGAAGCACGGTATTGATCCGGACGGACAACACAACGTGCATGCACTATATCAACAATCAAGGAGGCACGAGGTCCGTTCTGTTTTCCCTTCAGGCTCAAAAGATTTGGGATTGGGCGATTCAACGTCACATTGCCCTCACAGCAGTACATGTTCCGGGAGCGTCCAACATTCTGGCGGATTCCCTAAGCAGATCCTCCACGACCAATCACGAATGGGAATTGCACCAACCCATTCTGGATCACATATTCCAGCTATGGGGTCCCCCAAATCTGGATCTTTTTGCAACCTATCTGAACCGGAAATGCCAGTTCTACGCAAGTTGGCTTCCCCAACCAAAGTCATGCGGGAATGCCTTTTTGATGAACTGATCCACAATTTATGCTTACGCCTTTCCACCGATTCCTCTAGTCCCCAAGGTTCTACGGAAAATGAGGAAGGAACCCTGTCGGCTCATCCTAATAGCCCCCCGATGGCCTCGACAAATATGGTTCACGGAGCTGCTGCTACTGTCTCAGTGCAAACCAATCATGCTTCGTCCTTTTCCGAATCTTTTGACCATGGAACACGGTCAAATTTGTCATCCCGATCCTGCGTCTCTACACTTAGCGGCTTGGAACCTGAGTACTTTGAATTTGTGAATTTGGACATCCCTTTGGAGTGCAGAGAAGTCTTAGCAAAGGCTAGAGCTCCTTCTACTGTAAAAACTTATAAACTAAAATGGAAACGATTTTGTTCATGGTGCAGTGATGCCAAAATTCATCCTATACATTCCAAGCCAGAGCAACTTTTACCTTTCTGTTTGCACCTAGCAAAATCAGGCCTTTCATATGCTACCCTTAAAGTCTTTTTAGCGGCAATCTCACGATTCCGTCAAGATGACTCTAACTCCCTTTACTCGTCAAGAGTAATGCAACAATTCTTCAAAGGACTTTTTCGGATGTTTCCTCCGATACGTCGGCATCCTCCTCCTTGGCATTTAAACATTGTATTGGCGCAGCTCATGAAATCGCCATTCGAGCCAATCCATAAGGTCAGCCTCAAACATCTCACGTGGAAGACTTCTCTTCTCCTAGCTCTTACATCCTCACGCCGGGTCAGTGACTTGCAAGCATTTACCATTAACCCACCTTTTCTTCAATTTACTAATGACTCTGTCCTGCTTCGCACCAATCCGGCCTATATCCCTAAAGTGCCATCTGATTTCCACCTCAATCAGCCGGTTGTTTTAAAAACATTTTTTCCTAATCCTCAAACTTTTGCAGAAAAGTCCCTTCATTCTTTGGATGTCAAGAGATGTCTCAAATTTTATCTTCAGAGAACTGCTGCCATTCGTAAAAATGACCAACTCTTTGTCGCCTACGGACGCATGCGACAAGGTCATCCTGTCACCAAACAATCTATAGCACGTTGGATATCCTCTGCTATTACCTTTTGCCATCAACAAGGAGGAAAACCTCTCGCTGCTGCCGTGAAAGTGCACTCCACAAGGAAGGTTTCTTCTTCTACTGCGCTTTTTGCTGGAGTCCCTCTTCAATTCATCTGTAGAGCGGCGACATGGTCCAGCAGACACACCTTTATGAGGCACTACTGTCTGGATGCTGCAGACAACACGGACACAGCCGTGGGACGAGCAGTCCTTCGTAATCTTTTAAAATAAGGTGAGCCTCTGATGCTTCCCTCCTCCTGCATACAAGGTACTTTTATTTATTTATCTATAATATATATATATATATATATATATATATATGGCTTTTATATGCATATAGTCTTCTGCACTGTATATGCTATTGTTTTGATTCTTATGTACCTTATATTATTCTGCTATCACTGCTCACTACTTTTATTCAAGCATGTGAATCTATGAAAGACACCCCAATACTGGAGAAGAACAAAAGTTACTTACCTGTAAACTGTGGTTCTCCAGTATTGGTGTCTCTCATAGATTCACATGCGACCCACCCACCTCCCCTCACAGGCTCTATTTTGTATTTGACTTTGTCACTCTTGTGTTACGAAAATCTGAGAGCCTGAGTCTCTGGGGAGGGGGTTCTAGAGGGTACGGACGCCTGATTGGTTGGATTTGGCCTAGAACATAACGACAGTGATATGTTATAGAAGTGACAAGTTGTCTATCTATGAAAACTCTATGGTTTTTTCTTTCTTTTGTGCCTAATGGGCTTGGGTTATTACTACATTGCTTTGTTATGTACCGTGGGACTCCCACTTCGACGACGGGGAATATTCAAGCATGTGAATCTATGAAAGACACCAATACTGGAGAACCACAGTTTACAGGTAAGTAACTTTTGTTCTTCTCCAATAAGTACCTGCCTGCCAGGTCAGAATGCACTGCAACAGTTCTAAACGGTAGACGCTTATGCACAAGTATTGAGACCCCCCTCGAGTAGGTGCTATAACCTGAAAAGTACCTGTTAGGGCCCCCAACTGGCAGCAAAGTTCGGAGATGAATGTGGGGGCAGGTGCTTCTATTGGAGAAATGCTATATCCGCATGATCTCATGATGGGGCTGCAAGTAATGAAGCACCTGCTTACGTTTGCGAGTGTCATTGAGCCCCCGAACATTCCAGGACATCAGGGTAATTTTCTCATTATGGCTAGTGTTACGTGACATTAATGAAATTCTCAGCAATTCTGTGTTGTGGATCGCAAGAAATAGTGTTAGACTTAGCAAATAGTCAGTGAAAGTAAAGAAGAGTTACTAACCTAAAGTATCCCCACCCCCCCCCCCCCACCCATTCCCTTACCCTCTACGTAGGGGAAATCCCAGTTCCCGGTTAGATACATGAGAAAACGTTGCAACAGTCAAAACCACAAAAAGGTGCCAAAGCACGGGGAAAGCAACGCTACAACTATTCTCCGGGCTTGAAAAGAGACTCATAGAAACAGATTGTGAGGACTATAATTCAAGCGGACCCTTAAGAATCAGTGAGAGGAGCAGGTCAAACATAAGTTCAGTACTTAACAGTTCATTGAACTGCGGCGGGCATATCAACTTGCGGAGAACAGTTCAAAGCTGGCGCCATAGTCCGGCAAATGAGGAGATCGATCCGGGGTAGGCGATCTGTGCAACTGGGCAGTGTTCGAACGATGTCTGAAAAACTAATGCACCTCGGCTAGGGCATCGAAGACTCTAGATCTGCCATCTGCATCCACCTTCAAACGTGTAGGGTAGAGCATCCCGTACTTCAGACCAGCCTTACGTAGAGCAACTTTTACTGCCCCGAACTTCCGACAGGCCTCCTGTACCATTGCGGTGAGATCAGGATACAGCGAGATAGAGGATCCCTGCCAGTCCAAAGACCTTCGCTCCCGGGCCAAGCGCAGGGCGATGTCTCTGTCTTTAGAGTTCAGCAGCCATGCCATGATTGGGTGGGGTGGACATCCAGGATTGGGGCGGGGACCAAGGGTCCGATGTGCCCTCTCAACGACAAAGGTGGAAGTGAAAGAGTCACGGCCAAATAGATCACACAGAAGGCCCTCCACAAACCCATCGGGCTGCCCAGTGTTTGTCGATTCTGGAATACCATTAATTCGTATGTTATTGCACCTCCCCCTGGCTTCCAAATCTTCGTTCTTCATGGCGATGGTTTTGAGCACTTTTTCCATTCTTTCCAGGCGTTTGGTTGCCTGGGCTGAGCCGTCCTCCAAATTCGAAATTCTGCCCTCAGCTGTGTCCAGCTGTGTGTCATGCTTGTCCATTCTGGCCCCCATTGCGTCCAGTCTCCTGTCTAAGGCATCGAATCGTGTGTCCAGCGCTTTGAATCCGGCCTGGAGTTCCGCCATCAGGGCTTCATTACCCAGTGCAGGGGGTTGGAGAGGCCCAGCAGCGTCACCCACCTCCGCCATAGTGCCACCAGTGGGGTCAATCCCACCCGCTGTCTTCCCGAATAGCAGTTTCTGCTGTTTCGGGTTTACTTTCCCGATATCTGTGAAGGGTAAGGGTTTGGGCACAAAGGTGCGCCGGGCCAGTTACTAATGAGGGTGGTGATTGAAGGTCTGATGGCAAAGAGGAGGGAGGATTGGTCGTCTTCGGCGCTGCAAGGGTTGCCACTGGAGCCGGAGTGTTGCTTAGGGAGTAGGCGACGCTCAGACACTGCGGTTGTTGCGCCCTTGAGTAGCGCCTGTACCTAGGGTTCCGCTGTTGCCCGCTGCTATCAGGCGCGTTGCGCTAGTGTGTTAGATCGGGCTTCGAAATGGGAGCTGGGGGTGTCGATCGCACTGCTGTGGGCGCTGTTCCTTTTGAAAAGGCCTGGGGGTGTCAGGTCAATGAGGCAGGAGCGGGACCCCAAGGGAGGAGGGGGCTCCACAACGATCCGGCCATTCCCCAGGCTCACCGTGGACCCTGTCTCCTCGGGGGTATCGGGCGGGCCTACCTGTCTACTGTGTGGGCAGGTTCCTCCACTCTAGTCCGCCTACCCCACCGTTGGAATGCTGGGAACCACGCAGTAGCAATCCGGAGGTCGCAAGTAATCAGTCCTATGTACAGAACACACCGATTCTCATTGCGCAACGAGGCGCACCCCTCGTCTCCGGTGGGTGGAGGAACAACTTCAATCCCTGGCTCCCCTGAACGCACCAGACCCAGTGCGCATCTCAATGCTGTGGTGCCACAAAAGCACGGGGGGCTGAAGAGCGGGGCTCGTTGGAGGTCAGAGTTCGTCGGGAGCCCGATGAGATCCTCGCCGCGATACTGCCGTATCTGGGGCCGCTAGATTGGCAATATATTCCGGGGGATTTAGCAGAGCTTCAGATCTACGTGGCCATCTTGATCCGAAATGCATTGGGCATGTGCATTGTAAAAAAAGAAATGGAAGTTTTCTTCAAGGGCACCAACAAGATCTCTTCGATATATGAATGAATATATAGGAATGTATTTATTTGAATTGTGTATGATTTTGTACAGATTGTGAGAATCTCCTTAGCTCAAAATAGATAACTTGGTCCAGAAGATTCATATAATATAAGCAGGTTTATTCCAAGATGATTGGACCCATCCAATCCTACAGCCAGCTCATCAGCATTACAGTTTCTCTTCCAACAGCCACTGGTCAAGAACCCCACCTTCAAACCATTACATTCTCTCACCTAGGCTCATTCAAAGCTGTTATGTTATGTTTATTTGTAGAGCATGCTTATCACCCAGGTGAGTATCATGTCATTTTCAGAAAGGGGAGGATCCCTAGCTGAGTTCTATTGGAAGAGACGCATTTTCAGTTTCTTCCCGATGGTATCTAGGTTGTGAAGTGCTTGGTGTGTGTGTGTGTGTGAGCAGTTTGAAAAGGACAGGCTTATGGGTGGGGAGTCATGTGGATTTATTTGAGGTGAGTTGATATGTGGATGCTGTAGGAGAGTAGGGTCTGCAATCCTATGATCACCCAGATTTTTTGCTTTTGCTTCATTGATTTATGACTTTCCCCGGCTGTGGGCCTGCCAATCAGACCCACAGCCTAGCTGTTCTCTCTCGAAATTAAACACATGTACATTAGGTGCATCCACCAATTGGAACTGGGCCGCCTTGTCAGTCCCTGTCTCAGCATACCACAGGTATCCAGGGCATCGGTGTACCCAGGGCCTACCAGGGGCTGCAGCATGTATTATGCCACCCCTGGAATGGCCGCCCAAATCTGACACAACTGGCTGCACGACAGCTGGGGCAACGTGGTGTAATCACCCGTTGCTGTAGGTGTAGTATTCCTACACCTAACCCTAAAATGGACACATGGATTCCTATCAGTCACTCCTATGGCAGGCCTTATCAATCCTGAAGGCAGAGTGCAGGGAATCATGTGGGACGGTGCTCTGGCGCGAGCTGAGCCCGTCGACGGCTTGCGGAACCAAGTCCTAATAGCCGTTCCATGGTGACGCGGGCCAACTACTTTTAAATGCATTATAATCCTCGCGGTTATTTGCTAACTTTGGCATCGCATCACCTACACATGTCGAGTAAGGTGTCATACGAATTGGAATACGAACCCCTCGCCAGTTCTGGCGACGGGGTTAGCATTCCCCCCTTTTAGAGGGGCACGACATGGAAGTAACCTTGAACCCCGGTTAAAGTTGACTCAAGCCTCAGCATCACAAAATGGATGCTGCCACCAGACACAAGTCTGACCTCCTGCTGCTGGGAGACCTTCCAGCGAGGGGAGCTTGGACAAAGGGTTTCCTGTCGAGGGCGGTGTTAGCACCATCCCAGACAGGGTTTGTGTATCCCAGGTAGGCAGGGCTGAAAGGAAGGTGATTGCCAGTGGCACCCCGGTGCTCACTGTGCATAGCCCGGCTCAAACCAGTTTCGGGGGCACACCAGCCCCTGAGCTGGGGCGAAGCCGGACAAAGGAAAGGGGTGTAACCACCCCCCTCCTGGCTCCACCCATAGGTAGAACCTAGTCACGGGCCAGCCCCTTTTTCTTAGAATAAAGGTAGGAGCGAGTCCCCTTCCCAAATTGGATAATTCTGAATCTTGAACTACTTTCCACGAAAGGAACTCTTGACTATTTCTGAAGACTCTCCCTTGTGGCTAAGGAGTAGCCACCCTGCACCAGCAGGCACCACCTAAGCGCTTGCGGTTTGCTGTAAGTCTCTCCTACGGATCAAGACTGCCCAGCTCGACGAAGCCCGAGTCCCTGCCATCTCTGACCTTTTACCTACCTCATCAGCCCAGCTGAGAGTCGTAGGTGTGACGAGACCTGCGGGACCGGCCATCTTCAGAACCTGCACGACGCTTATCTAGCACGCCCACCGAGGGACCCTCGAGTGAGTGCACCTAGGGTTTGAGAAGCCCTAACCCTGAGCAGCTCCAGCACCGAAGTCTGCCTCCCCAGCATCCCCGAGATCTGCGTGGGGGCCCTTCCGCTCCTTGCTGTTCACCGCGTTGTTCGACCACTTGCCGACCGGCTTGTGGCCCTCTTCACGACGCACCACGTTTGTTTCATCACTAGTCTGGTTGCTCCAGACTGGCTCTTGCTCCCCTTCAACAGAGGAGTACCACGGACCCTCCTGGTCCACTCCAGACGCCATCTTGACTCCACCGCGTGGGCTTGCCACTGCCAAGATCCGCTGCCCCATTCCTGGGCCCAGCATCATCGACAGCAGACACCTGCGTGGGACAGCTCGCCCTCCATCCTGGTCGCCGCCGCGCCTCCTGGTCCGAGGAACGGCCGAGTCCAATGTCATCCACTCACCTGGTCGAGGTGACTTCAGCCGGTACCCTCCTGGTGCCCACACGATCGCTGGCTAGCGGTTGAGAACTGAGTCCCCTCTGCTTTCAGGTTTCCTTCATCACCGATCCAGGCTTGGATCTCGCGGAACATTGACACTGGTCGCCTGCCAGCAACTCTTCTTTCAGGCTCCTGAGACTACAACGAGGACTTCCGACATCTTGCCGAACCTTCCACAGCCGCAGCCTCTGGGCTAGGTAACTCGAGCATTTCGGTGCTCCATCGCAGGTTCGCTTTACAAGTGTCCAGTTCCTTTTTCGTTTAGTCCCACTGATCGGATCACTCCGGAATCAGTCACTTTAGACTTTCTAAACTTCTCCCCTTCCACTTGCAGTGTAATGGTTTCGTGCCCTCGGGCATTTGTGTAAATTGTGCAACCAGAAGTATTTTCCTAAGAGTTTTGTATTGTGCTTAGCTCCCTGACTCATAAAGAGCCAGGGTAGTCTTGTTATAAATAAATATCCTTTATTTTCATAACAACTTGTGTGGTGTCCTTTCACTTGGTGTTCAAGGGGTATATGTGATGGTAAACAGCTGGCTTAACACGCCCTCTAGAGTTTAGCCTAAGACTGCTCGTATCCACGCTACTAGGATAGCTGGTCTATAAGGTTGACTTACAACCAATCATCAATAAGGGTTGTTTGGAATGATACACAGTGATCACTAGAGTAGTGAGCACTACATATCAGGCCAACTTCTCACAGATGCATGTTAGGAGGTTTAGTGTGAGTGTGGGTTCTGCATTCTGAATGATCTGGAGCCTGTTCGTGAGGTGGGCAGAGATTCCTACATAGAGTCTGTTCCCTTAGTCTAGCTTGCTAGTGATTAGGGCCTGGGTGATGGTTCGGCAAGTGTTGAGAGGAATCAATCTGAAGACTCTCCTGAGGATCTTGAGGGTATGACAGCAGTACGAGGCAATTGAGTTAACCTGGTTGGACATAGATATATACTTTTCAGTCACAATACATAGATTCCTGGCTTAGCTGGACAGAGTGGGTGTTGGTCCTAGTACAGAAGGGCACCAGGCCGATTGCCAGAGTGTGGTATCTCTATAGAGAAATGCAACCTCCATCTTGTCTTAGTTGAGCTTCAGGCAGTTTGATTTTAGCTAAAGGGTGATTTCTGACATACAGTTGATAAACTTTGCTTGGGTGGGTGTTTCCTTGTGGAGGGAGTGGATGATCTGTGTGTCATCAGTGTAAAAGATGATTTTGAGACCATGTGTTCTGATGATGTTGGCAGACAAGGTCATGTAGAAGTTTAAGAGCTAAATTTAGTGGAACATGCCACACATTAATTTGTCCCTCATCTACCTCCTTTCTCTCCAAGTGCCTAGAGAGGGGGGCCGTATATCTTGACACTGTGCCTTTTGTGGGAGCAGGGTTGGGTATACGTCTCTCTTGTATTTAGTTTAAGGTCATGTGGCTAGTCTTTAATTGTAGGCACGGGCTTTTTTGCCCATCTCACCGCCATTGTCCTCTTGGTGCAGCATTCAGTGTTTATTGTATGATACGTTAGTCTGTGTACAGTAGTGTTTCCATTGTTGTTCTGAAATTGGTTTTTTAGATTGGCATCCTAGCATCGTCTTAACAGCGGGACTCCCAACACCTTTACATTTGAGTGTCATCATGTATATTGAAGACTAATCGTATGGAGTTAGCAATTTCGATCACCTGTGAGTATGAGTAATTCCTAGGTATCTACAGGATGTGTGACATGTGCCTTCATCAGCTTACAGTAGATTCTAAAATAAAGTAAGACATCCAGAGGTGTGACATCACCCATTGTCTTAAACTGGGAGAGCAAATGGAATTTACTTTCCAGAAACAAGTCGCCGAATTTGTCTATCTTCAACTGGTCAATAGAAGTTTCACCATAGGTACATATGTAAGCTTTATTCCAGGGTTAGCTTCTTTCCCACTGCCTGCACTATACCCTTTTGATGCCCAACTAGTACAAGCTACAGTGTTGATACAGCCTCGACTACATGACAGTGGCCCTACCAGGATTGTGGCGATCGGAATAGGGATAACCAAATCTCACGCAATAGTAATGTGTGTTGCTGGTGATGTGGAATGATACCAATTACATGCAAACTGTTTTTGCACCCTGCTCAGGCAAAATGTAGGGTCAGTATCCCCAGCTCATTCTAGGTTACTTTCCCACCAGTTTTTGAAAAAGGCATTATTTAAGCAAATGTGAATGTTGATAAAGCGTACTGCAGTAAGCGAATATAAATGTTGATAAAAAGTACATCAGCTTAGGCAGGATAGCCATAATCAAGAAGGCAATCCTACCACCATTGACAGTCGGAAATTGATCCACCTGTCATTCAGTTCCCTCATTTTGACTTTCCCAGCTCCATAATTGTCCCTGAGACAATAATCGCCTAGATAGCAGTGGATCTGCACGCCCAGATACCTAACTGGCACGTTTCTGAGCTCAAGGGGAATTGAGATACAAACTCACAGTGTAGCCTTTTGCACAGCATCATCTCTGACTACTACTCCAGTTTATGTAGAAACCTGATTTACTTTGGAACCCTTTTATTTTATGAAAATGAGGCTAGGATCTGCTCTGTTTGTTGGACCTACAGCAAAGATGTCATCTGCATATAATGGTAGCTGTACTTTATGGTCACCAAAGCACAGTCCCCAGTCTGTATAGTGTTCTCTAAGGACACCCCTCAAAGGCTCCAAGGCAATCACAAACCGCAGTGGCAACCATGCTGAGTCTCTCTAGCAAGCACAATTTCAGGTGAAAGTTGATTATCGTCACTTGGTCTGCAGGTGTGGGGTATAGAAGCTCAGTCCAAACTATAATACACTCCCCCACCAAACCCAGTCTCCTAAGCACAATAAACTGGATTTTCCACGTGCTTTTTCTGTATCTAAAAGTTCAGCCATTGCACTTAAGTCCAGGCAGATCTAATGTTTCAAGCATAGAGTGCACAGATAATATGTCGTTGAATGTCACTTCTGGGGTGTGGGAAGAACCTGACACGGAGGGCAGGTCTTCACCTACTGATGCGCGAGGAAATTGCTGAGAAAATTCTTTGCACATAGTCTCGCGCCTGGGGGTATTCAAAAGGTAAGGAATCTACAGTTATATAGACTATCCACCAGAAGGACCATTACTTTATTTTTTAGGTTTTTTTAATGGCACCAACAAATGTTTGCATTGCTAGGATCACCTTCTTACCAGCTTCAGGGGCAAGTAGGGTTGTTTAAAAATAAAAAACATTTTACCACAGTTTTGCATCATTGTAAGAGATAGACAATTTTTCTTAATTTTGTGTTTTCATCCTACTTCCAGATTGTGGTGGAAACAGTTGTGAAACCAATGCGTGAGCCCAGAAAGTTATGAATTTCTGAAAAGTAGACAACATTCTGAATTCAGCAAGGGGTCATTTGTGTAATCCATCAATATTTCCCAAAATTGAATTGTTGAAATGAAGCAAATGATGACAATGATTAGGAAAAAATAGGCATTGGTGAAAACTTTTTTAATCAGTTATTGTCTGTCATGATGGCCGTATTACTAAAGCAGTATACTGTTATTCCCGACTCTTCTGGTCTCAGGGATATATGGGGTTTGTAGGTCCTCCAAATCATGCGATACCCAGAGCCAACCACTGAGGTGCAGCTGATAATTTTTCATTGTGTACTGACCATGCAGCAAATCATATGGTAAAATATAACAAAATAACAATGGGTGTCAGGCAAACTTATGTATCTCTGTAATGTGCTCAAGATGCTGAGTTTAGGAAAATTGTTTTTTGCACACCTCTGAATTTGGGGTTATCCATATATAATATGATTCAGAGGATATTTTGCAAATTAACCTCTTTCTTGAATGCTGGTTTACATTTGGAAGTCATAAATGCAAAGAAATTAATTTGATAATTTAAAAAAAAAAGTTCTTCTATTCTATATTCCCACACGTCTTCTGATAAAAAATGGTACCACACTTGTGTAATTGGGCCTAACAGCTGAGGCCCAAATCACCCCAAATTCCATATATATATATATATATACATACATACATTTTTTTTTGTTGAAACATTTTTTTATTATTTTTCCAACACATCAATACAGCAATCAATTCTCCCCCCCCACCCATTCAGGAAATACCCACATTTACCAGCATTTCCCCTCAACCGTCCCACCCAATCCCTTCCCCCCCCCCCCCCCCCCACCCTCTGTCAGTGTGCCCCCATCTACTACCCCTTTCCCACTCTCGATGTTTTCCCTCCCCCTGGTCAAGGCAATACAGGGGCCTCACCTCTCCCTAAATCAACAGGACCTTCCCACTAGCCCAGTCCAAAGTATAGGCGGTCAGGGCCCGCCATCCCACCTCAACTACTCCCCACTCCCCACTGCCACCTCCCCATCAGACCCATTCCCTCCCTCCCCCGACTCAGACATCAACCCCTGGAGTTCTACCACCAACGCCTCCCATGCCCGGGCTGTCGCTAGCGCTTTCTCGTCCTCTCGCCGGAGAGCCAGTTGCACCCTGAGCGTGCCCTCAGCCCCCGCCCAACGCGCCAAGGCTGCCCTCCAACGCAGGAAGCTGGGTCCCCCCGGGATTTCCAGTGCAGAGTCAATTCCCTCTTAGCCAGTATCAGCCCTAGATCATAAAATTTGCTCGTGATATATACATACATACATACATATATATCCACCACCTCTAATCCAAAAGAATGGATTACTGTAGCGAGGGGTGCCACATACAGATTAAAAAGGGTGGGACTCAGGGAAGACCCTTGCGGGACTCCACAAGGTAATGAGTAGGAGTCAGAGTGAAATGATTTATATATATATCAAATATAGGTAGCTGGGATATGTAGGCTCTAGCTCAGTCGCCACCCACAAAACCTACCAAACCTAGACATTTCATAAACATAGTGCCCAGGAGATTCCAGGGTAGTGTGACTCGCGTTGATCCCATTCTGTTTTTTAAACCGGAAGGCCTTGTAAACCCCAAACTTTAGGTACAAGCACACATTTTCCTGCTGTTTCTGTTGGAGAATGTTCAGAAACTTGAATGGATCCACAGATTTCCTACCACTCAACGCTCCCACACTTGTCCTAATAAAAATGGTATAGGCCCCAAAACGAAACATAGACAAATTAAATTTTTCCACTCAAAACCAACTTTTCTTTTTTTTTTTGCTATTTGGAGAAATGTGGATTTTGGGCTTACGCTCAGCCGCCTCCCAGTGATACCTACCAAACCAAGAGATTTTTGAAAACGAGACTCCCAGGTGATTCCATGGCGGCCTGGTTAGTGTAGATTCCTCTTAAATTTTCTTACCCTCAATGCCCCTCAAACCTCATATTTTGGCAAAAATCAAACTTTTTCTTCATATTTCTCTGAGAATAGGCTCTGGAATATGCGGAATCCATAAATATCCTACCACTCAACATTCCCACACATCTCCCAATAAAAACGCTAAAACACATATGGAGCTGGGCCTAGCACCCATGACAGGAACAGAACAAACCAGGGACCATGCGAAGAACATAGAGGTTTCGGAAGGTCCTTATTTTGATCTGTTCCTGTCACACGTGCTAGACCAAGCCAAAAATGTGGAGTACCCTTTTCATTGTAAAAACTGTGGAAACACTGGGTGGTAGGAATTTATACCCATTAAAGCCTTTAAAAACCTCCCATCTTGTATCATACTCTAGAACAGAACCCACATTCAAGTCTACATATTCCTTGATGGTTTTGTGCACCTTGTTATGAAAAACATTGTCAAGTAGGGCATGATCGGAATCGGCACTTTTTTTATGTTCCAGTTGTAGGGAGGTGTAGCTCAAACACTACAATTGAATGATCAAATTATGTACTGGGTAATATGCCTTTCTCCCTCATCCATGTGCATGGATCTTCTGTGAGTACCCAATAGTCAGTCCATGCCACGATGCAGCATCATTGACATAGAGTAAAATGTATACTCTTTGTTTTTAGGATGCGGTAGCCTCCAGAAGTCCACTAGTTTACATTTGTCCTTAAGCAGAACAAGTGCCCACATTACCAAGGGCGCAGTACAAACTGCTGGTGTTCTGTTCATGGAGAGATCCAGGACAGCATTATGGTCACCTTCCCATATCAATGACTGGTCCCGTACTCAAATTCAAATTGAAAAAAAGTGTGTAGTTAATTAAAAACAATACACATCCCCGCAATTCAACATCTGGAATTCAGAGAAATTTAAAAAACAAGGCAGGTGTCTTTACATTTAAAACAATTGACACTGCATTACAAAAGGTCATGGATACAAATATCTTAAAATAATTTAAAATGAGCTTGTATTTTTAGCCAGTTGGCAGGAAGTGTCTCGAGAGTGTGCAAAGTGTGCTAAAGAACTTATCTATATCATCTCTTGAAAGGTAGACCCAACTGAGGTCCGCTCCACGTTTCTGCTACAGATGGAACGTAGTAGATCAGGTTGCCAGGAGATGCCCCTTACTTTGACTTTATGTTCATTGAGTCAGCTGTTTTAATAGGTTGTTCTGCTCATTGAAGACCTTTTCTCTTTCATCCAAAAATGTCAAAAACGTCACCATCTGAAACGTTTATGCGAATATGCTCAAGATTAAGTGCTGCAATAAGAGTTTGTCTGCAAGTTTGTATCATAGCTTGGTTGAAGACCCTTTACAACATCTTTCTGGCAACATAACAGGAGAAATGCAAAGGAGGTGAATCATAGTCTCTTTCAGCACCACACAGTCTACAGATAGCTGCGTCATTTGCTTTTAACCAGGAGGGCATCAAGCCCAGTGTTGGGTGGACACCCAGCCTGGGTCGCATAGACTTCAGGTTTGTGTGAAATGTGTACCTGAGTACTGATTAGAGTATGGCTGAGATTTGAGCAACTTCTTGGTGTTAATCACTTGCTAGGCTTGGGCCGTCTTTGCCTGGTTAGCTTTATCCCCTTGGAAAGAAATATTTAGGGCTTATTACGAGTCTGGTGGTCCACGCACTACCAGACTCGCGGGTGCACGTTGGTGGTTTCCAACCGCCCCATAACAACCAGGGCTGTCTGGCTGCCCTGGGACCACCGCAACCTCTAGGGATCAGAGATCCCTGGCGGTTGCTCGGCGGTATTGAGTCCGCAATATGCTTGGTGGGGACTCAGTGTCACACTTTACATGGCGGTGCGACCGTCATGAAAAGTGTGGTGTTGACAAAACACAAGGTGCCTCCCGCCATGTGGAATGCGCAAAGGACTGCACAACATGTGCCCCCCTGTGTACATGTGCACCAATATCTGCAGACATGGGCTGCAGCAGCCCATGCCATGCAGGTACTGCCTTAGAGGTTCCTCTCTATTTCATAGATACTGCCATGGAAATGCCAAAGAACTGCCCGCCAGACAGAGAAAACTCCTGATCTGGCAGGCGGTTTGTACATGGGTTTAGCAGAGTGGTAGAGGGGCAGTCCCGCACCGCCAGGCTCATAATGAGGCCTTTAGTAATGATGTTTTGCTTGTTTTTTAAAGACGCTTGAGGATGTGTGGGAATTCCACAGATTTGTGGCTTTCAGTGACTGTAGAGCATCCTTAAAAACGGTTCTGAGATTAGACATTGAATTTTGTTTATTTTTTGCCAGACTCGAGTCATAGTGCTTGTAGGAGAGTAGGGTCTGCTTCCTATGGTCACCCCCACTTTTTGCTTTTGCTTCACTGGTTTTCGACTTAGATGTGGCTGTGGGCCTGCTAATCAGACCCACAGCCCAGCTGTTCTCTCTCTAAATTCATACTATGTACTTTAGGTACATATCTCAATTGGTGAGGATCACCCGATAGGGCCCTGTACAGTGTACCTTAGGTACCCAGGGCATGGGTGTACCCTAGGCCTACCAGGGGCTGCAGCATGCATTATGCCACCCCTGGCTGGCCTCCCAACATGACACAACTGGCTGATCACTCAGCTGGGGCAAGGTCGTGTAATCACCCCTTGCTTAGGTATAGTATATCTATATCTAACATATATGGACACATGGTAACCTATCAGTCACTCCTATGGCAGGCCTTAACAATCCTGGAGGCAGAGTGCTTGGTTTCATGTGAGATGGTGCTCTGGCATGAGCTGAGCCTGTCTGCAGCTTTCGGAACAACGTCCTTTAGCTGTTTCCATGATATTGCCATACCATATACTCTTAAAGTGCCTTATAATCCTCGCGGTCATGGTAATTATGGTTTGGCTTTATCAAAACATGTCGTGTAAGGTGTCTAACACTTTGGAATACTACCCCCACCCCATTTCTGGCGATGAGGATAGTATTCCCCCCTTCTAAATGGAAAAGACATGTTGAAGGCCTACTACCCGGTTAAAGTTAACCAGCGCCCCAGCATCACAAAATGGATGCTGCTGCCACAGACACAAGTCTGACCTCCTGCTGCTGGGAGTCCTTCCAGCGAGGGAGGCTTGGACAATAGGTTTCCTGCCTTGGGAGGTGCTAGCACCACCCTAGACAGGACTTAGTGTATTGGGGCAGGGAGGGATGAAAGAAACGATACACTGCCTGGGGCACACAAGGTGTCCCATGCATAGCCTTGTTCAAACCGGTGCTGGGGCACTCCAGCCCCAGTCCTGGTGCGAAACTGGACAAAGGGAAGGGGGTGTAACCACCCCCCTCCCTGGTCCCACCCATAGGAGGGACCTAGCAGGTAACCCAGCCCCCAGATTAGTATTAGAGTGGGAGCTGAGTCCCTAGGACTTTGGATTATCCTGAACTGAAACTAGACACGAAACTCTGGACCTTCGACATTCGACAAGAAGACCGAAGAATCTCCCTTGTGGCCAAGGAGTGGCCACCCTGTGCAAACAGGCACCAACAAGCGACCTGCCGTTTGCTTTGCCCAAGTTCTACGAGGAACCGACTGCAGAGCCCGACCAGCGCCTTGACCTCCAGACTTCTCTGACCCTGATCCACATCCACAGCCAAGCTGAGATCCGTGGAGGCGACGAGAGACGTGGGACCGGCTACCTGGGAAAATTGTCGAGTAGCTTCCAGCTTAGCTTCTGAGGCATCCTCGAAGTTGTGCTCAGGGGATTGAGAAGGCCCAACCCCGAGCACCATCTGCACCGAAGATCAGCCCTCCACACTCCACGAGTTCTGCGTGGGGCCCTTCTGCATTTTCCTGCTCGACGCGTCTGTCCGGTTGCTTGCCCGTTGGCTAGTAGCCTCAGTGATGACGAACCCTTGACTTTTCACCGCTGGTTTGGCTCCTCCAGATTGGCCCTTGCTTCCCTGTGAAAGAGAAGCACCTCAGACCTTCCTGGTCTGCACCTGAAGCGAATTTCCCATTCCGCGTGGGTTGCCTTTGCCAAGGCTTGTTGACTCCAATCGGGACTTCAACTCCGCCAGCAGCAAGATCCTTCGTGGGACAGCTCGTACCCTGGTTCTGGTCATCCTCGACGCCTCCTGGTCCACGCAGCTGCAGAGACAAGCTTCAAGACATCACCTGTGTTCTGCACGACATCGCCTGGTTCCTTCCTGGTTCCACACGGTCACTGGCTAGTGACCCAGACTTTGTCCCCTCTGCTTGCAGGTGTTCTTCCTTCAAGATCCATCCTTGGATCCACCGGACATCTTCCTCCTGGCCGCCTGCCAGCATCTGTTCTTCAGGCATCCATAGGATCCAGCGACGACGCTCGACACATCTTCACACTTATGAACCCGTCTCCTGTGGGTGAGGTAACGCGAGTACTCCGGTTCTCCAGTGGATATTGACTATCCAAGTGTCTAAGTCTCTAGTTGCTTCCTCCTAGTTACTTCGGAAGTGTCCTTATTCTTCCTATTTCTAATCGCTACATTCCCATTGACTTTAATGTAACCCGCGTGTGTGTTTCCACACTGCACACGCTTCCCGTGGGCCTCCCATTTCCTAACTATTGATAGGGTAGTGTAGCCCCAGCGATTCCCTAGGCCCTAGGCCTACTCCCTGTTCGTGACGTGGTACTTATACCAATTTCTTAGTATATGGTTTGCGTGGCCCCTGGGCCTAACTGTATTGTTCCTGTGTAACTTAACGTATGCTACTTAAGAAATTGTTGTGCTTAGACCTCTGAACTCATAAAGAGTGCTGAGGGTATATGTTAGAATAAATACATTCTAATTGTATATATATCTGGTGTGGTGTCCTTTCATTTGGTATTCAAGGGATTATAATGGTATAACAGCTGGCTTCACATGCCATACAGAGTTTAGCCTAAGACTGCTCTTGTCCATGCTACCACTAGGATAGCTGGTCTATAAGGTTGACTTTACAACCAATCACCATAAGGGTTGTTTGGACTGATACAAGGTGTACACTAGAACTAGTGACATCATATATCAGGCCAACTTCTCACAGCGCTAATGTGTTTTCCCCTGAAACAGACAATTAGTTATAGATTCCTTACCTGTAGAATTACCCCCAGGCATGAGAATGGAGGTGGAGAATTTTTTCATCAGCAGTACCCCTGTGCGTCGAAAGGTGGCGTCGGTCGACTGCGCGTTCGTCGTTGGCGTCGTGGTCACCAGAAGGACTTCGCGGTATCTACTTAGACGCCACCCTCGTGGGCTGATGTCAGTTCTTTTTCTGCGGCAGCCATCGCAGATCCGGAGAGATCGGTACCTCCAGTCACTTTTTGACTGACTTTTTTGCGACGTCGACAACGTTTTTGAGTCTATCGACCCCTGGTGCACACAGGAATGTCCACGGGACCTTTGCCCGGCTTCAAGGCTTGTGACACCTGTTGCAAACTGATGTCAGTTACGGACCTGCATCGCGTGTGCCTGTGGTGCCTGGAGTGCGACCATGATCCTAAGTCGTGGTCCGACTGCCGGACCATGAATCCGAAGTCTTTGCGGGAGCGGTCCCGAAAGCTTCTTGAGGCCCGGCAGTCCACTCCGTGCCGTTCGTGTTCCCGGTCGCGTGGGACGTCGAGGGACTAGTCGCGGAGTCACTACCACTCCTCATCGAAGTCTTCGCACTCCTCAAAGCACAAGAAGTCAAAGAAGCATTGTCACTCTTCGACTTCTCCCAGTTCGTGGGGCGACGCGACGAGGGATGCAGACGGTGCCCGTCACGCGGCTCCGCGTGCGGCGCCTGAAGGGTCGATTACAAGTCTCCTTTCCTTTCCGGGACCCGGAGTGGCCCCTGCCCAGCTTCGAAGTTTCTTCGAAGCGAAGCATGCCATCTTTGGCCAGCCCGACTCCGCCAGTGCGCCTTTGGGCCCCGGGTACTCGGCTGGGGGCCCTGTGCCTTCGAAGCTGGCGGCTCCTGTCCCGGCACCGCAGGGTCCCCTTGGATCCAGGCCTGGATCCGTATTGGCGCTGGTCGACCTTATAACACCTCCCCCGGCGCTGATCCCACCGGCACAACGTCCACACCTGACGCCGGTTGTGTCCCCAGCCGGCGTCGACCCGGGCCTCCACCCTGACTTGGACACGGAGCTGGACCGACATCGACCAACGCCGGATCCGGCGCCGAGCTGTACTTTTGTACATCTGTTCTACCTTAGTGTTTCCTACAGGCCAGATTGGCAACCAGATTAGGGTGAGGAGGACTGGGAGGGGTCTGTAGACACTTTAGCTGACCAGTTGGAGGAATCGGACCGGAGAGAGGAGTTGGGGGATGCCAGTTGGCTGGATACCTCCCCAGACCTTGGCATGATGTCTCCTCCTACCGTGGCTATGGAGGAGGGTGCTTCATACGCAGTGGTGTTGCGTAGGACGGCCGAGGCCCTCAATCTCGAGCTACCTACGTTGGCGGTCAGGACGGGAGGTGCTTCAACCGGCTGCAGCCTCTTCGGAGCCCCTGGTCCAAGCCGAACACAGGGGCTCCTGTAGATAGGACGATTGCCCGATGCCATCTCCCGCCTCCGGGCGACCCGTCTTTCCTCTCCCAACACCCCATCCCTGATAGCTTGATGGTCCAAGCCTCTATGTCCAAAGGTGCATTCCAGAACACACCACCTGATTGGGAATCCAAAAAGTTTGACCATCTTGGGAAGAAGTTGTTTTCTTTTTCCAGCTTGGGACTGCGGTCGGTATACACCACATGTCTGTTGGGCCATTACACCCACTCAGTGTGGGATATGGTAGCGCAGGTGCTGCCACAGTGCCCAGAGGAGACTGGGCCGTTCTCTCCCGTGCATTCGCCGAGGGCAAAGACGCAGCCAAGTTTACCATCAGATGTGGACTGGACACTGCCGACTCGCTAGGCAGGATGATTTCAACATCTATAGCCTTTCGACGCTACGCCTGGCTGAGGTCGACTGTTTTTTCTGGGGATGTCCAGGCTACCTTGCTGGACATACCTTTTGATGGCCGTCTCCTGTTTGGCGACAAAGCGCACAATGGGCTGGAGTGCTTCAAGTACTCCCGGACTACGGCCAAGTCCTTGGGCCTCTCCACCACCCGTCCTGCGCAGTCTGCTTTTCGCCCCTTTCCTGGCTACGGAAGGGGTGCCCCGCCACATTCCACCCAGAGCCACAGGCCGGCGAAAGCTGTCCAGCTCCTGCGCGGCCGGGGACATGGGACCCACCGTCGTGGGTCTGGGGACCAGCGAGCGTGCCAGTCCACCAGCGCCCCCTCTGCAGCAGCCTCCTAGTCCAACCTTTGAGGGCCACCAATCGCCAGTGGGTGGCAGGATTCGCCATCACCTCCCCACTGGCGCACCATCACATCAGATAGGTGGGTTTTGCAGATAGTCCGAAGGGGCTACTCCCTCTCCTTCGAGACTACCCCTCCATCCATGCCACCTCAGCACCATCGCATGTCGGAAGATTGTCTGGCCCTTCTCCAACAGGAAGTTACGGCCCTCTTGGCCAAGGGAGCCATCGAGCGAGTTTCTGCCCCAGAAGTAGGTCATGGTTGCTATTCCCACTACTTTCTGGTGCCCAAGAAAGACAAAGGCCTGCGTCCTATCTTGGATCTCAGGAACGTCAACCGCTTCTTCCGGATGGAGAAGTTCAAAATGTTGACACTAGCTCAGATCTTGTCTGCCCTCGACCCTGGAGACTGGATGGTAGCGTTGGACTTGCAGGATGATTATGTTCACATCCCCGTCCTGCCTGCCTACCGGTGATACCTGCGGCTCACAGTAGGCCACGAGCACTTTCAGTTTACTGTGCTCCCCTTTGGCCTTACCAGCGCCCCTCGGTTGTTCACGAAAGTGATGGTGGTGGTCCCAGCTCATCTGCGCAGGTCAGGGGTTCCAGTCTTCCCCTATATCGACGACTGGCTGTTGAAGGTGGTCTCATTCCAGGCATTTGTCTCCCACTTCCAGACTACGGCGGACCTCCTGCACTTGCTGGGGTTCACTATGAACGTGCCGAAGTCACACCTGACTCCCTCAGAGAAGCTCCTTTTCATTGAAGCAGTTTTGGACACAACGCAGTTTCAGATTTATCCACCCGAGCAGCAAGTCCGGGATATTCGGGCTATGATTCAGAACTTTCAGCCTCTGTCCCAGGTTTCAGTCAGAATGATAAACAACAGTACGAAATCCACGGGTCTCAAACAAACGCTAAGAAAAAATGTGCAGTGAAAGCTACAAACAGATGAATGTCTAAGCTGTTTGAACAGAGTCACAACACACAAACCTCAAAAAGCCCAAGGGCATTTCCCTTGTTAGGACCAAATCCCTCACTCACCACAAAGGTGACATGCTTCATCATGGGGATTCTCCTCTCCAAGGAAACCTAGTTCCTTGGAGGGCTACAACTCTCTCACGTCGAGAGAGGAGCACAGGGATGTTTTACCCTATTGAATAGGATATCCTAAATCCTCAAGTGAAAAGTATGAGTGCGAGTGAAGGCGCAGCGCAAAACAAATATATTTAAATATATATATAAGTGCAAAAAATGTGATATAGAACTGGATAAGGGTTGTATCAACCAGTATTTATTCAAATACATCCTTTGCCAGGATTAAAAACAGCGCACCAGCGGTATGGATTTAAAACCGCTCTGGTGACAGTGAAAAGACGGTCGACATGTTTCAGCCAAAATGCCCGTGAGTGGGGCGGGCTTTCATCAGGACCAAACCAAGTGCTACTGCAATCAACATGAAAAACAGTGCAAACAAAGGATACAAAATATAATATTCCAGTATATCCAATCACTCTTCAGGCAATCATTGGGATGAAGAGGAATATATACCTAAAATGTAGAAAGATATAAAAAAAACGAATAAATCAAATATTCTACAAGCTTCTCAGAGGTATGAAATGTGACTCAATCAAAAATAGACAAGATACTAATTGCAAAATTCTTACCCGCATCTGCTGGGTACTTGAACCCACCTCAGCCTAGCAGCCGCTCAGGAAGGGGGCACCGCTCTAAAAAGAAACGGTGTACATAGTGAGATTCCAACAATGTCCTTCCTATGCCTATGGGTGAGATATCACCCCTATAGAAAATCATGGAGGGATATCTATACAATCAATTACAAAGCTAGGTACGTCTCAGGAACCTGAGCAGTGTGACACAATACAAAATGAAAATTGACTCGGAAAACACCACAAATGGAGCCAGAGGTCTATTTTAAAATCATCATAATGGCTAACCCCTTAAAGACTCTCATAGTTGTGGCTAAAAATAAGAAACAGTGAAAGGCCAAACCACTCCCACAACACTGACTCTCTCCATTACTGCAAAGTCAACAGGTAAAAACGGCCAAAAAACGGGTCTCTACAAGGTCCTGTCCACACTCACCTATCCGTCGGTACTCCAAACGGTATAGAGCCGACCACCGGAGGTGAACTACACACGGGACCTGGGCCTTAAATAGTACACCACTCCGTTCAAACCGATTACAGCTGGGCTGGTCACGTGGAAGAGAAAACTGCGCAGTAGCGGGAGCCGGTATGCTTACTGACAAAAACACTACCGCCTGCACAGACGCAGACGCTGAAGACGCTCTGCTAGATACCCGCGCATGCGCAGATTCACAACTCTCTGGAAATGGATGTGATAGAAATGAAACGATCGTGGTGATCATCTATTAAGGATGCGGCAGGGGAGCAAAGTAAGTGAGCAACCTCAAAACGAGACAAAGCCCCTCACAACTCGTTGACTCCTCTCCAGCTGGATGTCATGCACCACACGAGCTTATGCTAGGCATGCGCTTGACTGTCAAAGCATGCGTTAGGCAAACAAGGAAACCAAAAGGTAAGCTTTAGCACATGTGTCAAGAGTGATAAAAACACGAGTAATAAAGTTGTGCTGCAGCCTCAAAGATACCAAATAACTCATGGACAAGGCAAACGCAGGCGAAAACGCAACCTGCAATCATGTACAACTGGAAAAAATGGCAACCAGAGCCATGTAACCATAAGTGGACCTAGGAGCATAAAGTGTAACCCAGTCAGAATGACCCTGAGGTTGCTTGGGCTCATGGCTTCCTGCATCCTGGTGGTTGATCATGCCAGGTGGCATATGTGGACTCTGCAGTGGGACCTGAAGTTCCAGTGGGCACAGCATCAGGGGAATCTGTCCGATTGTATTCAGATCTCGGGGGGGCACTGCATGACAATTGCAGTGGTGGCTAACGAACCAGGATTGGGTCAACGGCAGATCCCTCTCTCTTCCCCAATCACAGTACACAGTGGTGAGGGATTCTTTTTTTATTAAATTTTTATTTTTGAATTTTTAAAGAATCAGCATTGGTGATATAACAGTTTCATAATATTAACATTTGTTACATGATACATAGAAAAGAGACTTTAACCCAAAGAAAAGACAGTCGGTCATAGCTGCAAACAGTGGAAATTCAGCGTAAAGGATAACAAATTTAATCATATCCAGTTCTTAATTGGAGCCCATAGTGATAGTCCAAATTTCTTTTTCTCCCTGCCTTTAAGTTTGTACAAAGCGGTTTCCAACTTATACAGAGAGAGTAATTTAGTCATCCACATACTAAAAGACGGTGGATCGGGGTTTATCCATTGGGAAGTGATACATAATCGGAGAATTACCATACATAGAAACAGAAATCCTTTCTCAGGAGCAGAGCGGGTTCTAACATTTGCATCAAACTCGACACCAAACAAGACTAGTTGAGGTGACAGATTAACTGAGATGCCTAGACTTATATTCAAGAAGTTTTGTATCTCCTTAAGCCAAGGGGAGATAACGGGGCAGTCATATATCATGTGGACCAAATCTGCAGCCCTTAAAGTGCATCTGGGACAGAAGACCCCTCGATTTGCCCCCCATTTAGCTACCTTAGCTGGAGAATAGTATAGGTCAAAGATAGCCATGAAATATTGACTCTTATGCCTACCTGAAAATAATAGCCGATCGGCTAGATTAAATACGGTTTGCAGGTCAACCCCTGTTATCCCCAACCTCATCTCCCAGCGGTGCTCATATAAAGCAAGGTCATCCTGTTGACATGCAGTCATAATTTTGACAAGTTGAGAGATCTTACATCTCCCTTTTACACATTCAAGTATCGAGTTCTTTTCCAGGCTAATCTGTCCTTTTAACTCTAAATTGGCTAAAAAGCTGCGAATTTGGAGGTATTTAAAGAAGTCTGTATGTGGCAGCCCAAATCTTTCTTGGAGTTCTGCAAATGAGATTAATTGTTTTCCTATATAAAAGTCACCAATGGATCTGACACCCTGAGCGCTCCACCTCCTCATTATATAATCAGAAAAAATTGTAGGAAGTTTGCCTGATATTCCCACAGGCATATATCGATTATATTCCTTAAAAGAAAAATGTTTACAAATTTTTGACCAGATTGCTACAGCTGCAGCTAGAATCTTGAAACGTGTCTTTTTGTAATAGCTGGGCTCAATAAACTTAAAGAACATATAGTTAGCTTCTGGGCCAAAAACAAGTTCATAAATAGATGGGGAATTAGCTGGATCCTTGTAAGACTGTACACCAAAAAACAGAGTTCCCATGTGTTGTAACATAGCCATCCAATAATAGTGTTGGAATTGAGGGATATTTAATCCCCCCCTATCCCTGGCTGAACTTAGTTTTTTATAGGTTCTCCTTGTTCTTTTATACCCCCATAAAAAGCGGGAGCATATTCTTTCGATTTTCATAAAGATTGAATTAGGGACCAGAAGTGGGATCGTGCGGAATAAATAGAGAAATTTCGGGAAGACTACCATCTTAATAACATTACACCTGCCATATAATGATAGATGCAAGTAATCCAGATTCTCTAGCATTTTATTTGTTAAGGTTAGGGTGGGATCAAAATTTAAACTGACTATAGACTGTACATTGGCCGCAATTTTCACCCCAAGGTAAGTCGTCTCTGTAACTATATTAACGCCAGATAATACATCAGAGCCAGTATAAAGAATTTGGGTTTTGTGTAGGTTCAACTTATAGCCAGACACGGCACCAAATTCTGATGTCAAAAATTCAATACGTCTCACTGCATTGGGGACATCTAATGTGACCACAGCCACGTCATCCGCATAGGCTAGAACTTTTACCGACTCGGTCACAGGCTGTACTGAAATAATCTGCAGATCATGCTCAATCTTAATCAAAAGGGGCTCGATATAAAGAGCAAACAGGAGAGGGGAGCAGGGACACCCCTGCCGAGTACCCCTGTGGATCTTAAACTCCCCAGAGCAATTACCTGAAATACGGATTGTGGCAGCTGGACAGGTGTACATAGCTTGTATAGCCTTAATAAAGGAAGATGGAAACCCTTTCCAATAGAGAGTTGCCCATAAAAATTCCCAGGAGACCCTGTCGAATGCTTTCTCAGCATCCAACAGGGCCACCCCTATTGGAACTTTAGAGACCTGAGACCAGTCCAGAAGAGAAATTATACGCCGGACATGATCCGTAGTGCCTCTGCCTGCCACAAACCCATGCTGACGTAATGAGACATGTGATGGAATGATCTTTCCAAGTCTTCTAGCAAGAATCTTGGAAAAGATCTTGCTGTCTGAGTTTATTAGTGTGATGGGGCGGTATGAGCCTGGCTCAACCGCATCCTTACCTTTCTTTTTGAAAACGATTATGATTGTTTTGGACCAAGAGTCGGGTACGAGACCCAAAAAAGCTTGCTGGAAGAGAGATAGTAACACTTCCTGAAGCTCAACCTGGAAAGAGATATAGAACTCCAGAGGGATCGAATCCGGCCCCATTGCTTTCCCCCTTGGCAAGGATTCCATTGCCTGAGTAATTTCCTCCCATGATATAGGAGTAGACAGACTTTCCCTCTCAGCCAGGCTCAGACCCACCGTAGTGATTTCACCTAAATAGCCCCGCGGGTCGAGAGTTTCCCCATTTTCGTAGAGTTTTTGGTAAAATTGTTTAAATACCTCCAAGATACCAGGCTCCGAGTTTTGCAGGGACCCATCAATGTCCTTTATTTTATCAATTTTGCTTTGGGACTGCTTTTGCCTTATTCTATTGGCCAGTGTTTTCCCCACCCGCTCTCCATATTCAAAGCATTCACTTCGGAATGTCTGATATTTAGCTGCCGTTTCATCCGCATGATGATTATAAATTAAAGATCTCTGTTTAACGAGGTTAATTTGTATAGTAGAGACATCCTTTCGATCCTTAATCTTTTGAGCCAGTTCTCGTTCCAATGCGCTTAACTTTAACATATCTTGTTCGTTTTTTTGTCTTATGACATTACGTTTCTTAAGTACATATCTAAGGGTTTCCCCCCTTACACCAGCTTTAAAAGTATCCCAGACCGTTGTATCTGGAGCAGAGCCATTATTATTTACAAAAAAGTTTGGGAGCCAAAGTTTGATACAGTTCCGATATTCTTCGTCTACTAATAGCTTCCTATCAAAAGTCCATTTATATTTTGTACATGGCCCTGTAGAGATCTGAAAGTTTAACACAAGAGGATTGTGATCTGATATCATTCTAGGCAGTAACATGATAGTATTATCTGCCAAAATGGAGGATGAAGCAAAAATATAGTCCAGGCGCACTAATTTTTTATGGGGAGCAGAGTAAAAGGTGCTGCCTTGCTGGGATTTATTAAGTTGGTTCCAAGCATCGTAAAGACTTTGTTTCCTTGCTAAGTTGCATAAGGATCTAAAAACTTTTGGTTTCCGACCTGTATAATCAGTCCCTGACTTTATATTAGATGTTTCGGCTAAATGTATATTAAAATCACCGCATAATATGATAGGGTGGGGCCATAAGGCTAATTCCAAATTAAGGGAGTCATATAATTCGGGATCATCTACATTGGAGCCGTATATAGTGCATACAGTTATGACCTCCCCTGTATCAAACCCAGCCTCAATAATGGCCCACCGACCGTATTTATCCTCTTTATGCTTTTTACAGAGGACAGCACCTGGTTTACAAAAAATTGCTACACCTCTTGTATTAGTAGACTGCTTAGAACAAGTAATAAATTCCAACCCCAACTTTTTAAGCCATAACCTGTTGGCCCAAGCAATGTGTGTTTCTTGAAGACAGACAATGTCCCATGCGAGGGCCCTGGCTATTTGTGCGAAAACCAGTCTCTTTTTAAGGTCATTCAGACCACATATGTTTAACGTACAAAGCTGTATTTTCCTCATTAAATAACAATTTTTTAAACTTAGACAAAAGAAGATTGATCATGTCTACATCAAAACTAGTCCATGCAACAGCCCTTGTATTGCTATTTTTTAGCCAGGCCTCTAATATCAAACAATAAGTAACAAATATAAACAAAAACATCAATGCTGATTTTTCATTCCACCCCCCTCCACCCCCCACCTGTGACCCATCAACCCCCACCCCAGCCCCTCCCCAACCCAACCTTACCCTTCCCATGGAGCAAGGGGACACTGTCCCAAAGATGGTGATGAGTTGGCTGCCACCCCTATCCCCCCCCCCCGGACCTTTATTCCAAATTTGGAGTATAGCCGATCCGTGCCTTACCATGCCTAACCTAACCGAGACCATCCCAACCAGACTATTAAACTGAGAAAGGCTAAGAACCTCTATAGCTTATGTAGACATTCTTTAGCAGTAGCCTCTTCCGTAAATACTGATGACCGTCCTTTTATGATAATTTTGAGTTTCGCAGGGTTTTGAAGATAGACTTGCGCCCCTTTCTCTTGGAATTTCGGGATCAGCTGTCGGAATCTCCACCTGAGATCCACCGTTGATTGACAGAAGTCAGGTCTCACCAAAAATTCGCAGCCCATAGCATGGGCTCTCTTATTAGGGCGAGCCAGATCAAAAAGAGCCTCCCGAGCAAGGAAATGATTTAGATTAATTAAGATTGCTCGGGGAAAAGAGGTTTCTTGAGCAGCTGTTTTCTTTTGAAAAAACGGAAATCGATGAGCCCTCTGAACTTCTAGTTTCCAGTCCCAGCTGCTAGTATCGGGGAAGGCTTCGGTCAGAAGATCCACCACGAACTTCCGAGTGTCTGTCCCTTCTTTTCCCTCCGGTACCCCAAGAATTCTAAGATTGTTGACAGTGGTGAGGGATTCTTAAAGTAATAACAATTTGTAGGCAACAAGAAACCTGGCGAGAATCAGGTTTCGTACATACGAAATGATAAACAGAAACTCCGAAAGACAGTTAAGAACAATTCATTTTATTCATACATATCATTTTGTTAAAACAGGTGTGACAACACCAAAAAGAATAACATGACAATAACATGACGATTAATCTGACCATACATATATTTCTAATCTGAAAGAAACACGTTAGTTAGATTCCTCACCTTAGAATATCCCCAGGCGTCAGGCTGGATCCGGAAAGATTTTTCGTCAGCAATACCCTTGCTCGTCGCTAGGCGTCGTCTGCGGCACCGCGTCCGCCGTCGGCGTCGTGATCGCTGGGATGACGTCGTCGGAGTACTTGGACGCCGCCCTCGTGCGCTGACGTCAGTTCTTCTTTTTTCCGCGCCAGACAGCGTCGATCCGGGTAGAGCATACCCTTTTAGTCATTTTTTGACTAAACTGCTTGGACTCTTTTGGTCTACTCTCATCGACTCAACTCTGGTGCCGGTTGGATGCCTGGTTTCAAACCTTGTGACTCCTGTCACCGACTGATGTCGGTTACGGACCATCACCGCCGGTGCCTTTACTGTCTTGGGGCCGACCACGATGCCGAGTCGTGCCTCGACTGCCAGGCCTGGACGTCGAAGGCTAGGCGGGAGCGGTCCCGCAAGCTCCTCGAGCTCCGGCATTCGGCTCCGCGCCGTTCACGGTCCCGAGCGAGGAGGAGGTCGAGGGACCGGTTGCGGAGCCGCAGCCATCACCACTCGTCTGGTTCCAAGTCTTCGGGTAAGGCGAAGCATAGTATGAAGTCCAAGAGGTGTCATCGCTCTTCGGGCTTCCCTCGCCGGTCGCGTGACTCGGCTGAGGGTCTGGGTGGTCGGAGCCGCAGGAGCCGCGTCCGTCCCCATACCCGCCGGTCCCTGGGACTGACGCGACTCCGGCGGAGATCAGTGCCTTCCTCTCGGCCATGAGGGGCCTGGCTCCGCCGTCGACACCTGCCGGTGGCTCCGGCGCCGGCTCCGGTCCCGATGCCGCAGGTTCCCTTGTGATCCAGGCCTGGATCCCAGTCGGTGCCGGTTGACCTCACGACCCCTCCGCCGGCACCGACTCCGGTGCCACCCCCGGCGCCGCCTTCGGACGACCCCGTTCCCCGGTTCAGTCCCGGTCCGGGCCCGGCGCCACACCCGACGCCGATGGGTGACCATCTCATCTTCCGCCCGGCTACGATCATTCCACCTGCCTACCAGGAATCGGATGACGGTGACAACTGAGAGGGGTCTGATGACCCTCTGGCCCGCCAGGGCCAGTTATCACAGGACTGGGCAGACAAGCTGGGGGATGCCAGTGGCCTCGACACCTCTCCTGACACTGGCTTCATCTCTCCTCCGACCGTGGCTTTGGCGGAAGGTGCTGCATTTTCTGTGGTGTTGCGTAAGGCGGCCAAAGCCCTAGGGCTGGAGCTGCCTACTGTGGCCGTGAGGACTAACCTCCTCATTGAAGTGCTCCATCCGTCAGCAAGCTCCTCGGAGTCTCTGCTGTAGTTTAATGAAGCACTAATGGACGTTCTGAAGGACACCTGGTCCAAGCCCTCCACAGTACCTTCTGTGGACCGGAACGTGGCCCGGCGCCACCGCCCTGCACCGGGCGACCCCAGTTTTCTGTCCCTGCACACCACGCCCGAGAGCCTGGTTATCCAGGCCTCTACTTCCCAGTCCACCTTCCCGTCCGCTTCCCCGGATCGGGATTCCAAGAGACTAGAACAGTTTGGTAAGAAGCTGTTCTCCTCCCTTAGTTTGGGACTGCGGTCTATTAACACCGCTTGTCTCTTGGACCGTTATTCCCACTCCCTGTGGGATACGGTGGAGGACGTGCTGCCCCAGTGTCCGGAGGAGGCCCGGACACGGCTCGCCCAGGCTCTTGCCGAGGGACGGGATGCAGCGCGGCATGCCATCCGATGTGGATTGGACACTAAGGACTCGCTGGGTAGGGCAATGTCGACCACGGTGGCGCTTCGTCGCCACGCCTGGCTGCGGTCCACGAGTTTTTCTGGGGATGTCCCGAGCACCCTTATGGACATGCCCTTCGATGGCAGTCGCCTTTTTGGCAACAAAGTGGATAGTGCGCTGGAGCGCTTTAAGGACTCCAGGGCGACGGCCAAGTCCTTGGGCCTCTCGGCCCGCGCCCGCAAACTTCCGCTTTTCGCCCCTTTCGTGGCCAAGGAAGGGGCGCCCCCTCACGTCCGCCTAGCCGCAGGCCACAGAACCAACCTTCGCGCAGACGTGGATTCCGTGGAGGCGGTACAGGGGGACAGCGTGCCGGTCCGTCCACATCTACCCTAACAGCATCCGCCTCAAAGCCCTCCTAGTCCCTGCTTTCAGGCCCATTCCACGCCAGTGGGAGGCAGAGTTCGCCATCACCTGCTCCACTGGTGTTCCATCACGTCGGACAGGTGGGTGCTGCAAATCGTCCGAAGGGGCTACTCCCTCCCCTTCGAGGCGACCCCTCCAGCCATGCCACCGCAGTACCACCGCATGTCGGGGGATCACTTGAATCTTCTACAGGAGGAAGTTACGGCCCTCTTAGCCAAGGGGGCCATCGAGTGCGTTCCTGGTCCAGAAGTAGGTGGTGGTTGTTATTCCCACTACTTTCTGGTTCCCAAGAAGGGCAAAGGGGGCCTACGCCCTATCTTGGACCTCAGGAGCGTCAACGCCTTCCTCCGGAAGGAGAGGTTCAAGATGCTCACCTTAGCTCAGGTTCTGGCTGCCCTAGACCCTGGAGACTGGATGGTAGCGTTGGACTTTCAGGACGCTTATTTCCACATCCCCGTCCTGCTGGCCCACCGGCGTTACCTGCGGTCCACGGTAGGCCACGAGCATTTTCAGTTTACCGTGCTCCCTTTCGGCCTCACCAGTGTCCCTCGGGTGTTCACGAAAGTGATGGCGGTGGTCGCAGCTCACCTGCTTCCAGTCTTCCCCTATCTCGACGACTGGTTGTTGAAGGCGGGCTTGCCCCAGGCAGTCGTCTCCCGCCTCCAGACTACGGCCGACCTCCTGCATTTGCTGTGGTTCTCCATCAATGTGCCGAAGTCGCATCTGAGTCCCTCCCAGAAGCTCCGCTTCATCGGAGCCGTTCTGGACTCGGCGCAGTTCCGGGTCTATCCTCCGGAACAGCGGGTCCGGGATATACAGGCTCTCATTCCAATCTTTCGGCCTCTATCCTGGGTTTCGGTCAGGTTGGTGCCGCTGCTTCTGGGTCTGATGGCCTCCTGCATCCTGCTGGTACATCACGCCAGGTGGCGGATGCGGGCTCTGCAGTGGGACCTGAAATTTCAGTGGCAACCTGTCCGACCATGTCTTGATCTCGGAGGGCACTGCACGACAGTTGCAATGGTGGCTCACGGACCGCAATTGGGTCAGTGGCAGATCCCTCTCCCTACCCCAACCGGAGCACGTAGTAGTGACGGATGCGTCCCTCTTGGGCTGGGGGGGCCACATGGGAGAGGCGGAGATCAGAGGACTCTGGTCTCCGGCGGAGTCTCGGCTCCATATCAACCTTTTGGAGCTGAGAGAGATCTGACTTGCACTGAAGGCATTCCTTCCTTCTGTCCGCGGAAGTGTAGTGTAGGTGTTCACTGACAACACCACCGCCATGTGGTATTGCAACAAGCAGGGCGGGGTGGGGTCGTGGACCCTTTGTCAGGAGGCTCTGCGCCTCTGGACATGGCTGGAAGATCAGGCCATCACCCTGGTGGTTCAACATCTGGCGGGCTCTCTGAACGCCAGAGCAGACTAACTCAGCCGCCGGTGCATGATGGATCACGAATGGCGTCTACACAGTGGGGAGAGCCTTGGTTAGATCTATTCGCCACAGAAGAGAACGCGCAATGTCAGCAGTTCTGCGCGTTGGAGTTTCCAAGGCGGCACTCGCTCGGAGACGCTTTTCGTCGCAAGTGGAATTGCGGTCTGTTCTACGCCTTTCCGCCTATTCCACTTCTGCCCAGAGTGTTGAAGAAGATCAGGCACGACCAGGCCCAAGTCATCTTGGTGGCTCCGGATTGGGCACGAAGGTACTGGTATCCCGAGCTACTCAGTCTGTCGACTGACCCCCGTTACGACTGCCTCTTCGGGAGGACCTTCTGTCGCAGCAGCAGGGGACGGTCCTCCTCCCGAACCTGTCCAGTCTCCACCTCCTTGCGTGGAGATTGAGCGGCGACAGTTGATGCCATTTGACTTGCCTCCTGAAGTCTGTGATGTGATTCTGGCAGCCAGGCGTCCCTCCGCAAAATCGGTATACGCCTGTAGGTGGAACAAATTTGTGGCATGGTGCAGAGCAAAGGCTGTGGATCCCCTTTCCGCCCCTCTTTTTGAGGTTCTCTTCTTTCTTCTTTCTTTGGCCCAGCAGGGCTCTGCTCTGGGCACTCTTAAAGGTTATCTTTCAGCTATCTCTGCTTTCTTACCAGTTCCTGATCAGCCTTCTCTTTTCAAATCCCCTGTTGTTTCTCGCTTCTTCAAGGGCATTACTCACATGTTTCCTCCTGTCCCTTTCGCAATGCCTCAGTGGGATTTGAATCTGGTCTTGATGTTTCTGATATGCGCTCCCTTTGAGCCACTTCATAATTGTCCCCTTCGTCTCTTGACGCTTAAACTGCTTTCCTGGTAGCCATCACCTCTGCTAGAAGGGTGAGTGAGCTCCAGGCTCTCTCTTCTAAGCCTCCTTTTCTTTCTGTCCATCCGGACAAAGTTGTTCTCAGGACTCGCCCTTCCTTTCTCCCTAAGGTGGTCACTGCCTTTCACATCGGGCAGTGTGTTACGTTGCCCACCTTCTTTCCGCCTCCGCATCCTTCGAAAGAGGAAGAGAGGCTCCACTGTTTGGAACCAAAACGAGCGCTGTCTTTTTATTTGGACCGCTCCAAGCAGTTCCGGGTGGACGACCAACTCTTTGTTGGCTACGTGGGCGCTAAGAAGGGGCGGGCGGTGCACAAACGAACCATCTCTCGGTGGGTCGTTTTGTGTATCAAAGCTTGTTACTGCTTGGCTAAGAAGGAGCCTCCTGTAGGGCTGAGGGCCCATTCCACTCGGGCCACAGCGGCGACAACTGCCCTGGGCCGAGGCGTCCCTTGAAGGACATCTGTCAGGCAGCGACGTGGGCCTCGCTGCACACGTTTGCTAGACATTATTGCCTGGACAGCCAAGTCCGGAGAGACGTCTTCTTTGGCCGTTCTGTTCTCCAGGACTTTCTGGTGTGATCTTGGTTTGCAGACCCACCACCGGGGTTGGTATTGCTGGGGTATCTGTTCTAAGGTGTGGAATCTAACTAACGTGTTTCTTTCAGATGAACAAGTTACTTACCTTCGGTAACGATATATCTGTAAGAAACATTAGTTAGTTAGATTCCTCACCGACCCAACCATCCTCCCCATTCTGCGAACCGATATCTAGGGTTGAGGTTATCCCTTTCAGGGCTCTAGAATTTTTTGGCACCAGTGTTGGTCTCTTGCATGGCTCTGCGTTCCTGGCGTGGAAAGCTTTGTACAAGAACTGACGTCAGCGCGTGAGGGCGGCGTCTAAGTACTCCGACGACGTCATCCCGGCGATCACGACGCCAACGACGGACGCAAGGGTATTGCTGACGAAAAATCTTTCCGGATCCAGCCTGACGCCTGGGGATATTCTAAGGTGAGGAATCTAACTAACTAATGTTTCTTACAGATATATCGTTACTGAAGGTAAGTAACTTGTTCTTTAATTCACATACATTCTAATAGAAAAATACACGAAAAACACATAAAAGTGCATAGTATGGTAAAATAACTCAAAGGTGGCTGGATCTAAGTAGATGAAGATGTTAATCTCTACGTGCGTTTCGGCGTGACAAACGCCTTCTTCAGGAGAAGCCACTTGAATTTCTGCACGAAAAACAAAAATTCATGTAACATAACACAACACATAAGACAATGTAGTACACTGAGTCTGTAATATATAAAACATTGTGCATTGTACATACATACTAAGGTCTTCCACATATATAATTATACTAAAACCTAAAATCGACCATGAAACAAATTATTTCTGGTCGGAGAAGCCAAAAAGTGACAGGGACAAGAAAGGTATCCAAGATATGCCACCGGGTGAGTAAACAGATTACTATTCATAGTGTTTAGAAGTAAGAAAATGAAGAAAAAGACCCAAAAGTGTCTGGTAGTGAAAGAAAAAGAGATGTGAAACATGGTCTGAAGGATCTCTAATTAGCAGAGGACGCTTACCTATTAATCAAGTACAGAACACCAGGAGTTTAACCACGGTCACAGAAACGGTGGATGAAACTAAGAGGGGGATGAAATAAAAAGGCCTTTAACTTTAAGTTTGTTATAACATCTCAACAAAAATGATGAATTGTCTGAGTGGACGGCCTTAAGTTACCTGTCCACAGCCTTACGTCGCCCAATCGATGATATACGAAAGGGTCAAAAAGGGGGTATTATGCTGTCCCTTGTATGAATCTAAACGATATTGTACATATATTAAAGCCTGATGCAATAGATGGTCAACATGACTGATATTAGATCATGAGATATATATAAAATCATGAATATATACCTGAAAATAGGTCACTCTGATGTATTATGTATACACTCAAGGCGATTGGACACTTGAGCCCAAGACGTCTAGAGGTGAGAATTCACAAGACGAATAAGTGAACTGATTTAAATCTAGTGGTGAACAGGAAGCGGACAACTATCCCACTTGAGGCTGAAAAACACAAGTAGAATTAAATATACCCCATCTTCTGAAATAAAGGAGTGATGGAAGGTAACGTACAGTAATACAAGAGGTTACCTGTTCTTTCTAAAACGTGCGATATGAGCCACGAGTCCTCAAGTGACGATAGGCTCTGCGGATGGTATAAAACCGCCGTGAATAGTAAGAAACCACAAGAATACACCAAGCGCAATTCTGGAATATATAAAAAGATTTTTTTTTTAAAGTGTAATAAATTCTGCTAAACAGGAATGTTTAGAAGGGGCTGTAAGAGACATGTACTAGACTACAGAATGCTATCGTGCATCTGATTTAAGAAGTACCCTCATAGTCTCCTACTACCTGTACAATTTAACTTGGTAGGTGTTCCAAGTAGGCAAGCGGTGCAAAGCGGCACGCTAGTCCGCAACAGGGATAGGGGACATTATATACAATGGAGGCAGGGACTAACAGCACTTACGCTTAAAGCTACTAGACCCCAACTGTCCACATATGGCAAAATATAGATTATAATGCGCAGGACTTTACGTATTAAATAGACAAGCTATATACTGATGTATTTAGCTGAATCATGGGTTAGAGTACGGCCAAGATGGAGCAAAAACCTGAATATTAACCAATGACAAACAATTGAGCGCAATAACATTCTAAACGCACTGTGTCCTCAAGGTAAAATAAAATCTAAATAGGCAGGGTAATCTGAGGTTTAACTTACATGTCGCCGGGATTAAGAAAGTCCGCCCTGCCTCCAACGATGTGTACATGGGATTGTCGACCATGGCTGTCTTTAAATAGGCCAGTTCGAGCGCGCCCAAACGAGTGGGCTCTATATTTAAGCATCATGTGATGAATACATTCAAGTGTGCGTAGAGACAGTCTCTATGGCATATGCATACGGGTATAGCAAAAAACACTAGACAGCTAACTCTTGAGGTTAAATAAACGGACATATCTTGTAAACGTCGATGGGGCAATAGTCATGCAGTATAAAAGTGAAAAATCTAATTCGTAATTAATTTTAAAATAACAAAAACGATAAACAGTATTAAATTAAACCAGGGATTGTACACAATTTAGTCATCCCTATAGGGTTTGGCACAAGATATTCTCAAATAATAAGCCTAATCCTATTTAAGAGGGAGTGACTGCTCGCAATGAAGGATAATTATCCATCATTTGGTATTATATTTTATAGCGTTCTCCCATTGGATGTCATTGTTTAAACCCTTTTTATTAGATGCCAGAGTGAAAATCCAAAACGACTCCCGTTTTTCACGGACCTCCTCGGTTTTGACAGTGCCTAATGTATCAAGATTTTCAATTATAAACCAACGTATTTCGTTAGATTTATGTTTGAATTCCAGGTAGTGCTTTACCAAAGGGGCATTAATTTTTGAAGTGTGAATTTTTGAGCGATGTTCCGTGAGTCGGGTACAAAAAGATCTGGAGGTCTCGCCCACGTATCTAAGTCCGCAGGGGCAAACAAGGAGATATATTACATTTTTGGTCTTACAGTTTGAAAACTTATAGGGGCGAATGATTTGGCCCTGATATGTGTAACCAGCGCCCTCTTTAGCAGTCTCGCATGCTTTGCAATTCATGCATTTGTATGTACCTTTAATCGGCAATTTGCCATCAATAGTCTTCTGAAAAAATTGTATTCCTTCAGTAAATCTGGACCGGGTAATAAAAGTCCTTTATATTTTTGTTTCTTCGGTGAGCGAACAATGGTTTAGGCATCTTTTCATTCTCTTCTAGATTGCTGTTAAGAATATGCCAATTAGAATTGATGATCTGACAAACTTTATTGTTCATCGTCGAATGTCTAGTGATGCATACTAGTTGGTTATTAGTAGTCAGTGGTTTAGGTTGTAAAAGACAATCACGATCATAGAACCGTGCTCGTTTAAAGGACTCCCGAATTAGTCTATGTGGATACCCACAAGAAAGAAACTTGATTTTCAACATGCCTGCCTGGATATCAAAATCATGGATGTTGGAACAATTCCTCCAGAGACGGAGGAATTGGCTAACGGGTATACTTTCTTCCTAGGCACGCGGATGGTAGCTATCAAAATGTAATAGCGTATTGCGTGCCGTGGGTTTAATAAACAAGTCAACTTCTAAAACTCCTTCATTATGTCGTATGAGAATATCAAGAAATTCCACTTGATTTTTACTGGTATGTGATGTAAAATGAAGGTTGATGTCACACATATTGAGATATTAAAGAAATTCAGTTAGTTTGTCTTCCGTATCAGTCCGAATAAAAAAAATATTGTCAGTGTAGCGTGACCAATTAGAAACAGATTCATAAAAGGGGGCTACTTCATTGTGGATATGCATCATCTCGAAGTAAGCCATATAAATGTTGGCCACTGAAGGAGCTACAGAAGCTCCCATACTTATGCCCTTTATTTGCTTGTACAGGTTATTTTCAAACTCAAAGGTGTTCTCTGTTAAGACAATTTCTAAGCATTGAAGGAGAAATGTTTTAGGACATATAACATTGTATTTGTCAATGAACCAGGAGGTGGCTGCTAGGGCTTTATCTTGAGGGATATTACTATATAAAGCATCAATGTCTAACGTCACAAGTATGCTAGTGGCCTGATTAAAAGGAACATGTTCCACTTTATTAATGATGGCTGTAGTATCCATAACATACAAAGGTATTTTGTATGGTCTTCGTAGTTTATCTGAATATTTTGAAAGAGGTTCCGAAATAGAATCAATAGTGCACACTATCGGACGATAAGGTGGATTTACTACGTCCTTATGAATTTTGGGAATACCATATATACATGGCATTTTAGGTTCCGGTTGATTCAAGTAATCAAATTCTTTAATACAAATGAAGCCATCATCTAATGCATGTTTAGTCAAACGTTGGATTTTAGACTTCACTTTAGATGTAGGGTGTCGATGTATAAGAGAATAAAAGTTAGTATCATTAAGGTGAGAGACTTAATTTTTTGTTCATAAGTGGAGGTATCGATAACCACTATGCCACCTCCTTTGTCACAACATTTAATAGTCAATGCTTTTTCATTTGATAATTTGTGGAGGGATTGGAATTCTTCTCTGTTCAAATTGTTTAAGGGTTTGGGTACAAACTTTGTTGCTCTATTAACGCAGTTAAGAACAGTATGTTCAAATACCATGACCTCAGGTCCAAGTTGGTCTAGAGTCGGCGTGAATACAGAGGGGTTCGACATGCCTGAAAGATTAGTGATGTTAATACAAGAATCTTCTTTGTTTCTTTGTCCATAACGAATTTCTTGAGCCTAAGCTTGCGAAAGAATGTGATGATGTCTTGATAAAGCTAAAAAATATTAGTAGTAGAGTGAAGCACAAACTATAGCCCTTTAGATAGCAGGTTGGTGCTAGCAGTATCTAGAAGTGTAGAGGATAAATTGAAGATGGGAATTATGTGCGAGTTTCTAGCATCTGGTTGTTGCTGTGCTGATGGTATGCATTCGGGTAATTGCCCTGAGTTGGATTCTGAAATCGCACTCTGGGTTTCCCCCTGCGTTGGCACCACGCTGCCCTAAAAAAGGCTGCGGGGCATTATGATTAGAGTTAAAAGTTCTGTGAGATCCTGCTGGCTCATACTGATAAGTGGTATTATCTCCTTCAGAATCAGAGGTATCGGATAATGTGTGTACTCGGGAGTTCCTAGAATTATCCTCATTGGGGTAATGGTTCTGTTTATAGAAATTCTCGGACAAGTAAGGAAATTTTTTTCTTTTGTATTATATCTAATATCCTTCTGTAATTTATCGAGTTTACGTTTAAGCAGATAATCCTTAAAGGATGAGAGTTCCTTATCAGCCTGTTCTATTTTCTTTTTCGCTTCATCAAGAACATTGTTCTTTCTTATTTTTTCTTCTAATTCTAATAGCTCATTCTGGAGTGCTGCTATTAGTTCTTTTGCTGTTTCCACAATTAATATCATTAAGTCACACAAACATCTGTTCGCGATCAGACTCAATTTTTCCAGGAATTGTTTGACATGTATAAAAAGACCTGGAATATTTCCTATACGGAGGCCCTGTGGAATAACTCCTGCTTTTAGGTATTTAAGCATAAATTCACCGTGGGCCTCCATCCTAGCTAATTTCTTTTTGAGGAAGATTAGTTCATTTCCCTCATCATTTCCTCGGATACTAGTGGTAGAACTGCCACTAAAACTAGAGCTGGAGCCCACCAGTGCGGCAAATTCCTCATCAGTGAAACCAAAAGTTTTCAAATGGTCCATCTTAAATTTTATAAACTGGAAGAGTAACAATTCGAGTTCAAATGGACCAAAAGGGAACTGAGGGAGAAAAAAGAAGAAGAAAGAAGAAAAGAAAAGTTGATAGGAAACAAGAGAGGATGATCAAAAAGACAAATGAAGAATACAATTAAGGAACACCTGAAGACACAAGAAACCAATGTACAATGCAATTAATTATAAAAACAGATAATACTAACAACACGGCCCCGCACAGACAAGCTGTGGGTAAATCAACTGTATCAAACAAGGACCCCCTAAATCTGCTAGTAGTTCCTAGGGCAGGGAAACAATTCTTAAAGTAATAACAATTCCTAGGCAACAAGAAACCTGGCGAGAATCAGGTTTTGTACATACAAAATGAAAAACAGAAACTCAGTGTACTACCGAAAGACAGTTAAGAACAATTCATTTTATTCATACATATAATTTGTTAAAACAGGTGTGACAACACCAAAAAGAATAACATTACAATAACATGACGATCAATCTGACCATACATATATTTCCATTTAATTCACATACATTCTAATATAAAACTACATGAAAAACACATAAAAGTGCATAGTATGGTAAAATAACTCAAAGGTGGCTAGACAAACGCCTTCTTCAGGAGAAGCCACTTGAATTTCTGCATGAAAAACAAAAATTCATGTAACATAACACAACACATAAGACAGTGTAGTACACTGAGTCTGTAACATATAAAAAATTGTGTATTGTACATACATACTAAGGTCTTCCACATATATAATTATACTAAAACCTAAAATCGACCATGAAACAAATTATTTCTGGTCGGAGAAGCCAAAAAGTGACGGGGACAAGAAAGGAATCCAAGATATGCCACCGGGTGTGGAGTCGGCGTCGTGCGCCGGAATGACGTCGTCGGAGTACTTAGACGCCGCCCTCGCGCGCTGATGTCAGTTCTTCTTTTTTTCGCGCCAGTAAGCGCAGATCCGGGAGAGCTACCCCTTTTAGTCTTTTTTGACTAAGTTTTTTGATCCTTTTTGATCTTGTCTCGACTCCGGTGCCGGTAGGATGCCTGGTTTCAAAGCCTGTGCTGACTGCAACCGCTTGATGTCGGTTACGGATCATCACCGCCGGTGCCTTTATTGTTTGGACCTCGACCACGACGCGGAGTCGTGCTCGGACTGCAAGGCCCTGACCTCGAAGGCTAGACGGGAGCGGTCCCGTAAGCTCCTCGAGCTTCGCCACTCGGCTCCGCGCCCCTCTCGATCCCGGTCCAGGAGGAGGTCCAAGGATCGGTCGCGGAGCCGCAGCCGACGTCATCATCGCTCGTCTGGCTCCAAGTCTTCGGGTAAGTCGAAGCACTCCAAGAAGTCCAAGAGGCGACACCGCTCTTCGGACTCCCCTCGCCGGTCGCGCGACTCGGCCGAGGGTCAGGGTGGTTCCACCCCCGCGGCTCCGGCAGAGCCGCAGGCGCCGCGCAAGTCCCCATACCCGTTGGTCCCTGGGACTGACGCAACGCCGGCGGAAGTCAGTGCCTTCCTCTCGGCCATGAGGAACCTGGCTCCGCCGTCGACGCCCGCTGGCGCGCCTTCGGGCCCCGCGGACCCGACTGGGCAACCTTGCATGCCGGCGGCTCCGGCCCCGGCGCCGTCGATGGCTCCGGCCTCGACGCCGCAGGTTCCCGAGGGACTCGTCCCCGCCGACGCCGGTCGACCTCGTCACGCCTCCTCCGCCGGCGTCGACACCGGTACCACCTCCGACACCGGCTCTGCTCGGCGTCGAGCCCCGCTCCGGACCCGGCGCCGTTACGGCGTCGATGGACGCCGCGTACGGCGCCGTTAGAGACACATTATGTCTATCGTCCGGCTCCGATCCTTCCTCCTGTTTACCAGGAATCGGATGACGGGGACGTCTGGGAGGGGTCCGATGACCCTATGGCCGTTCAGGCTCAACTGTCACAGGACTGGGCAGACAAACTGGGGGAGGCCAGTGGTCTGGATACCTCACCAGACACTGGATTCATCTCTCCTCCGACTGTGGCTTCGGAGGAGGGTGCTGCTTTCTCTGTGGTGCTGCGCAAGGCGGCCGCAGCCCTTGGGCTCGAGCTGCCTGCCGTCCTCACTGAGGTGCTTCAGTCTGCAGCAAGCTCCACTGAGCCTCTGCTGCAATTCAATGAGGCCCTCATTGACGTTCTGCAGGGCACCTGGTCCAAGCCCTCCACAGTCCCTCCTGTGGACAGGAACGTCGCCAGGCGCCACCGCCCTGCTCCGGGCGACCCCAGTTTTCTGTCCCAACACCCCACCCCGAGAGCCTGGTTATCCAGGCTTCTACCTCCCAATCCTCCTTCCCGACCGCTCTGCCGGACCGGGATTCCAAGAGACTGGAACTGTTTGGCAAAAAGCTGTTCTCCTCCCTTAGTTTGGGTCTGCGGTCCTTGAACACCGCCTGTCTTTTGGACCGTTATTCCCACTCTCTGTGGGATACGGTGGAGGACGTGCTGCCCCTATGCCCGGAGGAGGCCCAGACACGACTTACCCAGGCTCTGGCCGATGGGAGGGATGCAGCACGACATGCAATCCGATGTGGGCTTGACACTACGGACTCGCTGGGTAGGGCGATTTCTACCACGGTGGCGCTTAGACGTCACGCCTGGCTGCGGTCCACGTCCTTTTCGGGGGATGTCCAGAGCACTCTCATGGACATGCCCTTTGATGGCACTCGCCTTTTTGGTGAGAAAGCGGACCGTGCGTTGAATCGCTTTAAGGACTCCCGGGCTACGGCCAATTCCTTGGGCCTCTCGGCCCCGCGGTCGCAAACTTCCGCCTTTCGCCCCTTTCGTGGCCAAGGAAGGGGTGCCTCCTCATGTCAGCCTAGCCACCAGCCGCAGAACCAACCTGCGCGCGGTCGCGGACGTGGTTTCCGCCGAGGCGGTTCTGGAGGACGACATGGTCAGCCCACATCCACCCCGGCAGCATCCGCCTCAAAGCCTTCCTAGTCCGAGCTTTCAGGCCCATTCCACGCCAGTGGGCGTCAGAGTTCGCCATCACCTGCTCCACTGGCGGTCCATCACGTCGGACAGGTGGGTGCTGCAAATCGTCCGAAGGGGCTACTCCCTCCCCTTCGAGACGACCCCTCCAGCCATGCCATCGCAGCACCACCGTATCTCGGGGGATCATTTGAATCTTCTCCACGAGGAAGTTTCGGCCCTCTTGGCCAAGGGGGCCGTCGAGCGCGTTCCGAGCCCAGAAGTAGGTCGTGGTTGTTATTCCCACTACTTTCTGGTTCCCAAGAAGGGCAAAGGGGGCCTACGCCCTATCTTGGACCTCCGGAACGTCAATGCCTTCCTCCGGAAGGAAAGGTTCAAAATGTTAACGTTGGCTCAGGTTCTCGCTGCCCTAGACCCTGGAGACTGGATGGTAGCGTTGGACTTGCAGGACGCATATTTCCACATCCCTGTCCTGCCGGCCCACCGGCGTTACCTGCGGTTCACGGTGGGTCAGGAGCACTTTCAGTTTACCGTGCTCCCCTTCGGCCTTACCAGTGCCCCTCGGGTGTTCACAAATGTGATGGCGGTGGTCGCAGCTCATCTGCGCAGATCAGGGGTTCCAGTCTTCCCCTATCTCGACGACTGGTTGTTGAAGGCGGGCTCGCCCCAGGCAGTCGTCTCCCACCTCCAGACTACGGCGGATCTCCTGCATTTGCTGGGGTTTTCCATCAACGTGCCGAAGTCACACCTGAGTCCCTCTCAGAAGCTCCTCTTCATCGGAGCGGTTCTCGATTCGGCGCAGTTCCGGGTCTATCCGCCGGAACAGCGGGTCCGGGATATTCAGGCCCTGATTCCCATCTTTCGTCCTCTATCCTGGGTTTCGGTCAGGCTAGTGTTGCGGCTTCTGGGGCTGATGGCCTCCTGCATCCTACTAGTGCATCACGCCAGGCGGCGCATGCGGGCTCTGCAGTGGGACCTGAAGTTTCAGTGGGCCCAACATCACGGCAACCTGTCCGACCATGTCTTGATCTCGGAGGGCACTGCACAGCAGTTGCAGTGGTGGCTCACGGACCGCGATTTGGTCACGGGCAAGAGCCTCTCCCTTCCCCAACCGGAGCATGTCCTAGTGACGGATGCGTCCCTCCTGGGATGGGGTGGCCATATGGGAGAGGCGGAGATCAGAGGCCTCTGGTCTCCGGCGGAGTCTCTCCTCCACATCAACCTCTTGGAGGTGAGAGCGATCCGACTTGCACTGAAAGCCTTCCTTCCCTCTGTCAGGGGAAGTGTCGTGCAGGTGTTCACGGACAACACCACCGCCATGTGGTATTGCAACAAACAGGGCGGGGTGGGGTCGTGGACCCTTTGTCAGGAGGCTCTGCGCCTCTGGACGTGGCTAGAACACCAGGGCGTCACCCTAGTGGTTCAACATCTGGCGGGCTCTCTGAACGCCAGAGCAGACGAACTCAGCCGCCGGTGCATGATGGATCACGAATGGCGTCTGAACTCCGATGCGGCGCAAGGTCTCTTTCAGCAGTGGGGAGAGCCTTGGTTAGATCTATTCGCCACCGAAGAGAACGCGCAATGTCAGCAGTTCTGCGCGTTGGAATTTTCAAGGCGGCACTCGCTCGGCGACGCTTTTCGTCACGAGTGGAGTTGCGGTCTGTTGTACGCCTTTCCGCCTATACCACTTCTGCCCAGAGTGCTGAAGAAGATCAGGCACAACCGGGCCCAAGTCATCTTGGTGGCTCCGTATTGGGCACGAAGGTACTGGTATCCCGAGCTACTCCGTATGTTGACCGATCCTCCGATACGTCTGCCCCTTCGGGAGGATCTTCTGTCGCAGCAGCAGGGGACGGTCCTCCACCCGAACCTGTCCAGCCTCCACCTCCATGCGTGGAGATTGAGCGGCGGCAGTTGATGCCATTTGACTTGCCTCCTGAAGTCTGTGATATCATTCTGGCAGCCAGGCGTCCCTCCACAAAGACGGCATACGCCTGCCGGTGGAACAAATTTGTGGCATGGTGCACAGCAAAGGCTGTGGATCCCCTTTCCGCCCCTCTTTCTGAGGTTCTCCTCTTTCTTCTTTCTTTGGCCCAGCAGGGTTCTGCCCTGGGCACCTTGAAAGGTTATCTTGCTGCCATCTCTGCCTTCTTGCGGCTTCCTGATCAGCCTTCTCTTTTCAAGTCCCCTGTGGTTACACGCTTTCTAAAAGGCATTACTCACACGTTCCCTCCTGTCCCTTTTGTAATGCCTCAGTGGGACTTGAATCTTGTTCTCACATTTCTGATGTGCGCTCCCTTTGAGCCTCTTCACAATTGTCCTCTTCGTCTTCTGACGCTTAAGACTGCTTTCCTGGTAGCCATCACCTCGGCTAGACGGGTGAGTGTGCTCCAGGCTCTATCGTCCAAGCCTCCTTTTCTATCTGTTCATCCGAACAAGGTTGTCCTTCGGCCTCGTCCTTCCTTTCTACCGAAAGTGGTGACTCCCTTTCATCTTGGGCAATCTGTCACCTTGCCCACCTTCTTTCCACCTCCGCATCCTTCCAAAGAGGAAGAGAGGCTCCACCGTCTGGACCCAAAACGTGCGCTCTCCTTTTATTTGGACCGCACAAAACAGTTCCGGGTGGACGACCAACTTTTCGTTGGATATGTGGGTGCTAAGAAGGGAAAAGCTGTGCACAAACGGACCATCTCCCGGTGGGTCGTTTTGTGCATCAAAATCTGTTATTCCTTGGCAAAAAAGGACCCTCCTGTTGGGCTGCGCGCCCATTCTACTCGGGCCACGGCGGCTACTACTGCTCTGGGATGGGGTGTCCCTTTGCAGGACATCTGTCAGGCGGCAACGTGGGCTTCGCTACACACGTTTGCCAGGCATTATTGCCTTGACAGCCAAGTCCGGAGGGATGGCTTCTTTGGCCGTTCTGTCCGCCAGGACTTTCTGGTGTGATCTTGGTTCGCAGACCCACCACCGGGGATGGTATTGCTTGGGTATCTATTCTAAGGTGAGGAATCTAACTAACGTGTTTCTTTCAGATGAACAAGTTACTTACCTTCGGTAACGATGTATCTGTAAGAAACATTAGTTAGTTAGATTCCTCACCGACCCACCCATCCTCCCCGTTCTGCGAACTGACATCTAGGGTTAAGGCTATCCCTTTCAGGGCCCTAGAATTTTTTGGCACCAGTGTCGGTATCTTGCATGGCTCTGCGTTCCTGGCGCGGAAGGCTATGTACAAGAACGGACGTCAGCGCGCGAGGGCGGCGTCTAAGTACTCCGACGACGTCATTCCGGCGCACGACGCCGACGACGGACGCGGAGCCGCAGACGACGCCTAGCGACGCGCAAGGGGTATTGCTGACGAAAAATCTTCCGGATCCAGTCTGACGCCTGGGGATATTCTAAGGTGAGGAATCTAACTAACTAATGTTTCTTACAGATACATCGTTACCGAAGGTAAGTAACTTGTTCTACTGCAACAAACAGGGCTGGTTGGGGTCCTGGACCCTATGTCAACAGGCTCTGCATCTCTGGACATGGCTGGAACATCAGGGCTTATCCCTGGTGGTTCAACACCTGGCAGGTTCTCTGAACGCCAGGGTGGACAAACTCAGCCGCAGGTGCATGATGGATCACGAGTGGCGTCTTCATTAGGAGGTGGCGCCAGGTCTCATTCAGCAGTGGGGAGAGCCTACATTCGCCACCGAAAAGAACGTACAATGTCAGCAATTCTGTGCGTTAGAATTTACAAGGCGGCACTCGCTAGGCAGCGCTTTTCCTCGCGAGTGGAGTTGCGGTCTTCTATACGCCTTTCCGCCTATACCACTTCTGCCCAGAGTGCTGAAGAAGTTCAAGCTTGACCGGGCCCAAGTCATCCTTGTGGCTCTGGATTGGGCTAGAAGAGTCTGGTATCCCGAGCTGTTGCACATGGCCATCGATCCTCCGATGAGACTGTCTCTTCGGGAGGATCTTCTGTCGCAGCATCAGGGGACGGTCCTCCACCCGAACCTGTCCTGTCTCCACCTTCTAGCGTGGAGATTTAGCGGCGACAGTTGACGGCCTTTGACCTTCCTCCCGAAGTCTGTGATGTTATCTTGGCAGTCAGGTGTCCCTTCACTAAGACGGTATACTCCTGCAGATGGAACAAATTTGTGGCATGGTGCACAGCAAAGGCTGTGGATCCCCTTTCCGCCCTTCTTTCTGATGTTCTCATGTTCCTCCTTTCTTTGGCCCAGCAGGGCTCTGCTCTCGGCACTCTAAAGGGCTACCACTCAGCCATTTCTGCCTTCCTTAGTCCCCTGTTGTAAATCCCTTTCTTAAGGGCATTACTCATCTGTTTCCTCATGTTCCCTTCTTAATGCCTCAGTGGGACTTGAACTTGGTTCTTACTTACCTTATGTGCGTACCTTTTAGAGCCGCTTCATAACTGTCCTCTCAAGACTTCTTACTTTAAAGACTGCCTTTCTGGTTGCCATCAACTCTGCTCAGATGGTGAGTGAGCTCCAGGCTTTTTCTTCAAAACTACATTTTCTAGCTGTTCATCCGGACAAGGTCGTCCTAAGAACCAGACCTTCCTGTCTTCCCAAGGTGGTTACTTCTTTACACATTGGTCAAACCATCACTTTGCCCACCTTCTTTCCGCCTCCGCATCCTTCTAAGGAGGAAGAGAGGCTCCACCGTCTGGATCCAAAACGGGCGCTTTAATTTTATTTGGATCACGCCAAGCAATTCCGGGTGGATGACCAGCTCTTTGTTGGCTACATGGGCGCCAAAAAAGGTCAGGCCATGCACAAATGGACCATCACTAGGTGTTTTTTTTGTGCATAAAAACTTGTTATTCTTTGGCAAGAAAGGAGCCTCCAGTGGGACTGCGCGCCCATTCCACCAGGGCGACGGCAGCTACCACTGCTTTGGGACGGGGAGTCCCCCTCAACGACATCAGTCAGGCAGCTTCGTGGGCATCTGTGCACACATTCACGAAACATTACTGCCTGGACAGCCAAGTATGGAGAGACTGCTTCTTTGGCCATTCTGTTCTCCTGGACTTTCTGGTGTGAACTTGGTTCGCAGACCCACCTCCTCGGTTGGTATTGCTTGAGTATCAATTCTAAAGGTAAGGAATCTATAACTAATTGCCTCTTTCAGATGAACAAGTTAACTTACCTTCGGTAACGATATATCTGTAAGAGACATAGATTAGTTATAGATTCCTTACCGCCCCACACATCCTCCCCGCTCTGCGAACTGACTTCTAGGGTTAAGCGTTCTGCAAACTGACTTCTAGGGTTAAGGACTGCCTTCTAGGGCCCTAGTTTTGTGCACCAGTGGTCAGTGTCTTGCATGGCTCTGCGCTTCTGATGGATACATCTGCCAGTGAATTCCTCACCTTGTGAATATCCCCTGCGCCAGCAACATTCAGAAACTTTTGTAGCTCTCCACGCCGACGAGGACGATGTCTCAGAAGCACCGCTCCGCTGACGTCACTGGATCCATAAGAGCACCTCGTCGGCGTGATGACGTCAGTTCCCTTTTTTCCGCGCCGTCGATGCTAACGGTTTTCTGGGAATCTCCATAGCTTTGGCTAGTTACTTTGTGTTTCTGCTGGTGTTTCTCTTTCTTCTTATTTAAAGATGTTGACAAAGAAGTCCGGATTCAAGCTGTGAAGGGAGTGCGGTACGCACATGTCCATCACAGATCCGCACGAGGACTGTGTCTGGTGCCTGTCGTCGGTTCACGACGTCGAGGGATGCTCTTGCTGTCGAAAGATGAGTACTAAGGCCTTAAAAGAAAGAGAAGCCAAGTTGTTTATAGCAAGGATGAAAAAAGAGAAGAGATGTCGAAGACGCTCCAGATCGAGGTCAAGGTCGAAGTCGACGTCGGGCATACTTCTAAGTCCAAGAAGCATAAAAAGAAGAAGAGGCATAGTTCTCGACACCGTTCGGATAAGGAAGCGGCTCCGAGATTGACTTCGCCTACTCGACGTCGTAAGGACTATGTTTCTCCCTCTCCTGTCTCAAATCCTGCTTCTCCTGTTTGCCTGACCTCGCCTGCGGCTTCACCGGAGCACTCTCCGGCTCCATCTCCGACGCCGGCACATTCTCCGGCTCCAGTTGAAGAAGCTCCGGCTCCTGATGAGTCTTCGACTCCGCTGGCGCCGATTGGCCCGAGTCCATTTATGCTTCAATCTGAGCCAAATCCCCTCTGTCCAGGCCCGGGACAAGACCCATTGCATTATTTGAATGCAATGTATAGAGTCTTCACTAGAGCGATGTACCCCTCTGGAGCACCTTCGGGTACCATGGGTCCAATTCTTTTAATCTGGGGGTTCCTCAAGCCTACGCTCAGGCTTCATTTATGCCTTTTTTCCCGGCGACGCCGTCTTGGCATTTCCCGGCACCGAGGACATCGACGCCGCTTCCATCTTCACCGGTTCCAGCTCGGCCACGTTCGACTCCGGCTGCTCCTCCGGATCTGTGTTCGACGCCGGCTCCTGCGCCGTCGGAGTCGGTTGCGGCGCCGCCGACGCCGGTCCTGAGGATTAGGTACAGGCGAGAAGCTCAAAGAGTCCTAGAAGAGCAAAGGTAACAGGTTGAAGAGATGGAAGAGATGGAAGAGGGTGAGCTCATGGAGTCTGATGACTTGTTTGAAGAGTTGAAGGAGGCTAGTGGCCTGGATTTGTCACCAGAGTGGGAGATTACTCCTCCAGCCGATACTCCCTCTAAAGATGTGGCTCCCTACCACACGGTCATTAGAAAAGCAGCGGAGCTTTTGGATCTACAGCTGCCAACTGCTGAATTCAAGCCTAACATCCTCACTGAGGTCTTACATTCTCCCTCCACCGTGACAGAGCCCTTTTTACCATTTAATGAGGCCATCACTGAACAGTCATGGAGGTATGGCAAAAGCCCCTTTCAGCTCCTGCGGTTTCTAAAACTGTGGCTAGAAGGTATAGGGTGGCTCCAGGTGATACAGACTTTCTTACTTCCCATCCTTCTCCGGAAAGTCTGGTGGTTCAGGCTGCTTGCGCTAAGAGGTCTTCCGGTGCCTTTCCACAGGTCCCTAGTGACAGGGACGCTAAAAAACTCGACCAATCAGACAAGAAAGTCTTCTCCTCGGCTAGTATGGCCTTAAAGTCGACAAATGCCACCTGTCTCTTGGGCCGTTATATCCACGCTCTCATGGATTCTGCTAAACAGCTGGTTCCTAAGTTATCTGAGGAGGACAGGCAGAACTTTAATGAGGTGCTGTCAGACACTCAGGCGGCTGCGCGTCATGTTATCCAGAGTGGCCTGGACACTGCGGACTCTGTCGCCAGAATTATGGGCTCCTCGGTTGCCACAAGGAGAAGTGCATGGCTGAAATCATCTGAGTTCTCCCCTGATGTGCATGCAACGCTTCTGGACCTGCTTTTTGACGGTTCTGGGCTTTTTGGTAAAAAGGCTGATGCTGCATTAGAGAGATTTAAGGGAAGCAAAGCCACAGCCAAATCTCTGGGTCTGCAGACACAGCCTAGGGGTTCTTTTAGGAGATACAGAGGCTTTGTAAGGTCGTCCTTGCGGACCTACAGGCAGCAGCAGCAACAACAGCAACAGAACACCCTGTATAAGAGCTACAGGGGCAGGATCAGAGGTCGTGCTTGAGGTCGGCAACCCTCCTCTTCCTCTTCCTCCTTCCCTCCCACCACTCAAAGCAGCCCTAGATCCACCATTCTGGATCATGTTGGTCCTGTGGGGGGCCGGCTTATCCATTTTCTACAAGATTGGGAATCGGTCACTTCAGATCTTTGGGTTCTAGAAAATGGGTATGCTCTTCCCTTTCGGGAATTTCCTCCAAATTACTCTCCTTGCCAAGGTGCTTGCTCGGAGGTCCATCTTCTTCTCCTGCAGGAGGAAGTCATTACGTTACTAAAAAAAGGTGCAATAGAGGTGGTTCCAGAGCAGGAGAGGGGTCAGGGATGCTATTCCCGGTATTTCCTGATTCCAAAGAAGGATGGCAGGCTACGTCCAATCCTGGACCTCAGGATCTTGAACCTTTTTCTGAAACAGGAGAAGTTCAAGATGCTCACCCTTGTGCAGGTTCTTCAAGCGCTGCAACAGGAGGACTGGATGGTGTTGATCGACTTGCAGGATGTGTATTTCCACATCCCTATCCTGAAGTCGCACAGGAAGTATCTCCGTTTTACGGTAGGGTCGCAACATTATCAGTTTGCGGTCCTTCCGTTTGGTCTTACTACTGCACCTCAAATCTTCACCAAGGTGATGGCAGTGGTGGCAGCCCATCTCAGAAGGTCGGGGATTCCAGTTTTCCCCTATCTGGACGACTGGCTGATCAAAGCGGAGTCGCCAGCGAAGGTGCTTCATCATCTGCAGGATACAACTCAGCTGTTGTACAAATTGGGTTTCTCGATAAACGTACCCAAATCTCACCTGGTGCCCTCTCAGCGCAACCTGTTGATAGGGGCGGTACTGGACACTACTGTGTGTCGAGCATTCCCTCCCCCCTCAAAGGATTCTCGACATACAGGAAATGATTCCCTTGTTTTACAATGGAGCGGTCGTTCCAGTCCTGAAGGTCCTTCGTCTGCTCGGTCTGTTTGCTTCCTGCATTCTTTTGGTCAACCATGCACTCTGGCACATGAGGGCACTCCAGTGGTGCCTCCGCAGGCAGTGGTATCAGCACAACGGAGATCTCAGGGAGTCTGTGAGGATCTCCAGAGAAGCAGCAGCGGATCTGTCTTGGTGGAGTGTGGAGGGCAATCTCTCTCAAGGAAAGCCCTTCCATCTACCGCCATCGGTGGCCACAATGATAACGGATGCATCCACTTTACGGTGGGGTGCTCATCTGTGGGATTAGGAGATCAAGGGTCTTTGGTCTCCAGAGGAAAGGTTGCTTTACATCAACCTTCTGGAATTACGGGCAATACGTTTGGCGCTCATGGCCTTCCTCCCTTCCCTTCACGGTCAGTCGGTTCAAGTTCTGACGGACAACACTACCGCGATGTGGTATGTCAATAAACAGGAAGGAGTGGGGTCGCATTGCCTGTGCAGAGAGGCTCTGCGTCTTTGGGTTCAGGATCATCAGATTTGTCGGATGGCAAATCATCTGGCCGGAGTTCTGAACATGCGTGCAGACAGTCTCAGTCGGCAGTTTTCGGCCAACCACAAGTGGAGGCTTCATCCGGAGGTGATTCGTCACGTCTTCCGGACGTGGGGAACTCCTCGGGTGGACCTGTTTGCCACTCTCTAGAATGCTCACTGCCCTTCATTCTGCAGTCTCCAGGGAGCATTGGGGGACGCGTTTCAGTTGAGATAGGACTCACATCTCCTTTACGCGTTTCCTCCCATACCCTTGATTCCTCGGGTTCTGAGGAACATTCGCCAAGACCGGGCCCAAGTCATATTGATCACCCCGGATTGGCCAAGAAGGGTGTGGTATACAGATCTTCTCCACCTCTCCTCGTGCCCTCAGCTCCGTCTCCCTCTGAGGGCAGACCTCCTCTCGCAGTCGGAGGGGCAGGTTCTACACCCCTACCTCCAGAGCTTACACCTTCATGCCTGGAGATTGAACAGGGCAACCTGAATTCTTTTTCTCTCCCGCCAGATGTGGTAGATGTAATTTTGTCTGCTAGACGTCATTCCACCAAATCTATCTATTCCTATAGGTGGTCCAAATTTGTTCTTTGATGCGGAGAGAAGTCTTTTGACCCTTTGAGGGCTCGTTTATCCAACATCCTTCAGTTTGCTCTTTCTCTTGCTCAGCAGGGCTTTGCTGTAGATACTGTTAAGGGATATTTGTCAGCTTTGTCGGCATTTCTTTGTTTGCCTGATCAGCCATCCCTGTTTAAGTCACCTATTGTTTTACGTTTCCTTAAGGGCCTTACCATCAGGTTTCTGCCTACTCCTTTTATTGTACCTCAGTGGGACTTAAATCTTGTCTTAACTTACTTGATGGGTTCTCCCTTCGATCCCTTGCACAAGTGTCCCTTGAGGCTGTTGTCTTTCAAAACAGTTTTTCTCATTGCTATTACCTCGGCAAGGGGGGTAAGTGAGCTTCAAGCTCGTAAGTTCAAAACTCCCGTTCTTGTCCATTCATGCTGAAAGAATGGTACTAAGGACCAGGGCTGCTTTTCTGCCTAAGGTGGTAACTGCTTTCCATCTGGGGCAATCCATTACCCTTCCTACCTTCTATCCTCCCCCCTCACCCTTCCAAGGAGGAGGAGCGGCTTCACCGCTTGGACCCTAAGAGAGCCTTGAGCTTGTACCTTGATAGGACTAAAGACTTTCAAGTGGATGACCAGCTTTTCGTGGGCTTTGTTGGCTGCAGGAAAGGCAGAGCGGTGCACAACCGCACCCTTTCCAGATGGATTATCTTGTGCATCAAGATATGTTACTCTTTGGCCGGTAAGGAACCTCCAGAGGGTATAAGGGCTCATTCTACCAGGGCAAAGTCTTCTACATCTGCCTTATCTAGAGGTGTTCCTGTGGAGGATATTTGTAGAGCGGTAACTTGGGCCTCCCTCCACACTTTCGCGAAGCATTACTGCTTGGATTCTGAGGTGAGGAGGTACGGACACATTGCTCATTCCGTCCTTCGGGACTTTCTAGTATAGAAGGGTGGACACCCTCCTCAGGGAGTGGGACTGCTGTGGGAATCTTTTCACAAGGTGAAGAATCCATCAGAAGAACAAGTTACTTACCTTCGGTAACGCTTTTTCTGGTGGATACAGTATCTGCCTGTGGATTCCTCACTGACCCACCTGCCTCCCCGTTGTCCACCCTTGTATACCTACAATAGTGATAATGTTTCAAAATTAATTTATTACTGTCAAAGGAAGTGTGCTATTTATTTTGCCTTCCTGTAGTATCTTCACACTGTGTGTGTTGTTTTGTGTATTATGTACTGTGTATACTGTATATATATTGCTGTCAGTCCGTCCGTGTGCCTCGGAGGCACGGAAAAAAGGGCGGAACTGATGTCATCACGCCGACGAGGTCCTCTTATGGATCCAGTGACGTCAGCGGAGCCGCTAGCGGAGCCGTGCTTCTGTGACGTCGTCCTCGTCGGCGTGGAGAGCTACAAAAGTTTCCGAATGTTGCTGGCGCAGGGGATATTAACAAGGTGAGGAATCCACAGGCAGATACTGTATACACCAGAAAAAGTGTTACCGAAGGTAAGTAACTTGTTCTTCAGGCGTGGAATGTCGTGTAAAGGAACTGACGCCAGCGTGCGAGGGTGGCAGCTAAGTAGCATCTGTGAGAAGTTGGCCTGATGTATGATGTCACTAGTTCTAGTGTACACCTTATATCAGTCCAAACAACCCTTATGGTGATTGGTTGTAAAGTCAACCTTATAGACCAGCTATCCTAGTGGTAGCATGGACAAGAGCAGTCTTAGGCTAAACTCTGAATGGCATGTGAAGCCAGCTGTGATACCATATATAATCCCTTGAATACCAAATGAAAGGACACCACAACAGATATATATATATAAAATAAAGTGTATTTATTCTAGTCAAACCCTCAGCACTCTTTATGAGATTAGAGGTAAGTACAACACAGTCTTATTTAAGCATACATTAAGTCACACAGGTAAGTAATACAGTTAGGCCCTAGGGGCCACGCAAACCATATACTAAAGAAGTGGTATAAGGACCACTGTCACGGAAATAGGATAGGCCTAGGCCTAGGGAATCGCTGGGGCTACACTACACTAGCAACAGTTAGGAAGTGGGAGGCCCACGGGATTCAGGTGCAGAGTGGAAACACTCACGCGTAATGCGTAAAAGTCGATAGAATTACTAGCAGTTAGAAATTAACAGTTTAAGGACACTTCTGAAGCAGCTAGAGAATCGAGACTCGGAAACTAGACCCTAGGATAGTCACTACCCTTGTGAGCACCGAAGTACCCAAGTTACCTAGCCCACAGGCTGCGGGTGTATAGGTGTGAACTTGCGTCGGGTTTCGTCGTGGACTTCTATGGATGCCTGAAGGAAAGTTGCTGACAGGCGGTCAGTGAAGAGTGTCCGGTGGATCCCAAGGCTGGGATCAAGAAGAGAGGAGACCTGCAAGCAGAAGGGACAGAGTCAAGGTCACTAGCCAGTGACCACGTGGAACCAGGAAGGAACCAGGCGATGTCGTGAAGATTGCAGGTGAAGGTGAAGCTTGTCGCTGCAGCCACGGGGACCAGGAAACGTCGAGGACGACCAGGACCAGGAGGCGAGCTGTCCCACGAAGGCTCTTGCTGTCGGCGGTGTCGAAGTTGAACTAGGACTCACCAAGCCTTGGCAAGCGGAACCCACGAAGAACGGAGGACTTGCTTCTGGTGCAGAGCAGGAAGGTCTGGGGTGCTTCTCTTTTGCAAGGAAGCGGGAGCCAGTCTGGAGGAGCCAAACTAGCAGTGAAGATTTCTGGATGCGTCGTCACAAAGGCCACTAGCCAACGGGCAAGCAACCGGACAGACGCGGCAAGCAGGAAAATGCAGAAGGGCCCCACGCAGGACTCGTGGAGTGTGGGGGGCTGATCTTCGGTGCAGATGGTGCTTGGGGTTGGGGCTTCTCAATCCCCGGTGCACAACTTCAAGGGTGTCTCAGAAGCTGCGCTGGAAGATACTAGACACTTTTCCCAGATAGCCGGTCCCACTTCTCTCGTCGCCTCCACGGATCTCAGCTCGACTGTGGATGTGGATCAGGGTCGAGAAGTCTGGAAGTCAAGGCTCTGGTCGGGCTCTGCAGTCGGTCCCTCGTAGAACTTCAGCAAAGCAAAGGGTAGTCTCTTGATGGTGCCTGTTTGCACAGGGTAGCCACTCCTTGGCCACAAGGGAGATTCTTCAGTCTTCTTCTTTCGTCGAATGTCGAAGGTCCAGAGTTTCTGTTCAAGTTGCAGGTTCAGGATAATCTAATCTCCTGGGGCCCAGCTACCACTCTTATACTAATCTGGGGAGCTGGGTTACCTCCTAGGTCACGCCTTATGGGTGGGACCTGGGAGGGGGGTCGTTACACCCCCTTCCCTTTGTCCAGTTTCGCGCCAGGACTGGGGCTGGAGTGCCCCAGCACCGGTTTGAACTGGACTATGCACGGGACACCTTGTGTGCCCCAGGCATGTCTCATTCTTTTCATCCCTCCCTGCCCCAATACACTAAGGCCTGTCTGGGGTGGTGCTCGCACCTCCCACGGCAGGAAACCTATTGTCCAAGCCTCCCTCGCTGGAAGGACTCCCAGCAGCAGGAGGTCAGACTCGTGTCTGTGGCAGCAGCATCCATTTTGTGATGCTGGGGCTCTGGTTAGCTTTAACCGGGTAAGTAGGTTACAACATGTCTTCTCCCTCTAGAAGCGAGGGATAATATCCTCATCCCCAGAAATGGGATGGGGGTATTATTCCAAAGTGTTAGACACCTTACACGACATGTTTTGATAAAGCCAAACCATAGTTACCATAACCGTTTAAGATTATAAGGCCCTTTAAGAGTATATGGTAGGCTATATCATAGAACAGCTATAAGGACATGGTTCCAAAAGCTGCAGACAGGCTCAGCTCATGCTAGGGCACCATCTCACATGTTACCAAGCACTCTGCCTCCAGGATTGTTAAGGCCTGCCATAGGAGTGGCTGATAGGTACACATGTGTCTATATGTAAGTTAGGTATAGGAATACTACACCTAAGCAAGGAGTGATTACACAACCTTGCCCCAGCTGAGTGATCAGCCAGTTGTGTCATAATGGAAGGCCAGGCCAGAGGTGGCATAATACATGCTGCAGCCCCTGGTAGGCCTAGGGTACACCTATGCCCTGGGTACCTAAGGTACACTGTACAGGGGCCAATAAGGTGATCCTATCCAAATGGGTTATGCATCTAAAGTACATAGTATCAATTTAGAGAGAGAACAGCAGGGCTGTGGGTCTGATCAGCAGGCCCACAGCCACATCTAAGTCGAAAACCAGTAAAGCAAAAGCAAAAAGTGGGGGTGAACATAGAAAGCAGACCCTACTCTCCTACAGCATCCGCAATGTTATCCTGGCAACCACGACGCCAATGATGAATGCGGAGCCGACCGACACCACCTTTTGACTCGCAGAGGTACTGCTGACGAAAAAAAATTCTGAGGCCTGGGGTAACTATAAAGGTAAGGAATCTATAACTAATCTATGTCTCTTACAGGTATGTCGATACTGAAGGTAAGTAACTTGTTCATCATACTCATTACACCACCCCTCTTACAATCTTTCTTGCAATCATCATAGCTTTTTTCAACAAAAGATCTACCCTAAAGTGACCCTTTGGGGGACCAGTTGGGCATTGTAGCACCGGACCAATGAGGAGCAACGCCCTATGATGAAGCATGACAACCCCTTGGGGATGTGTGAGGGCAACATGAGACAGTCTCATTGACTGCCCCCGTGCCCTTGCTCCAGTCTCACACAACCTGCCTAGATTCTTTTTCTCCTCCTCTAGGGACAGTAGCCCTAATTTTGTAAATTTGTGATCTTTTCACCACCACATGAAAGCAAAATTTTAGCATTTTTGCACACACTAGAATTCTCTAGGAGGCACATTCTACCTGGAGTGGAGCTCGAAACTACGATCTGCCTTTCTGCCTCTACCCCTCTTGGCTCGAGTTCTGAAAAAGATCAAGACTGACTGGGCCCAAGTCTTCCTGGTGGCTCCTGATTTGGCTAGGAAGATGTGGTATCCAGAACTTCTGAGCATGGGCAACTGTCTTCCGATCAACCTGCTGCTTCTGGAGGATTTACTGTTGCAGCAACAAGGCAGTGTGTCTCCACATTCTGCACCTCACAGTGTGGAGATTGAGTGACAGCAGCTAGTTTTATTTGATCTTCCTCTCGAAGTTGTTGTTGATGCAGCCAGGTGTCCATCTACAAAATCAATGTATGTCGGGCGCTGGGACAGGTTGTGGCTTGATGTGGCACCCGTCAGATTTACCTTCTACAAGCTAAGCTGCCTGAAGTTGTTTGTTTTGTCGTTTTCCCAGCAAGGGCTTGGGCACTGTTAAAGGCTATTTTTTGGCTGTTGGTTGCCCAATCAGTCTTCTTTGTTTAAGTCAGCTGTTGTGATGGTATTTTTTAAAGGTTTACTGCAAATGGTTCCACAAAAGCCAGTTGTGATACCAGAGTGGGACTTGAATTTGATTCTCAATTTTCTAATATGTTCCCTATTTGAGCCAATACACAGGTGTCCATTGTGTCATTTGACACTGAAACCGTTTTTCTGGTCGCGGTCATATCAATACATGCGTGAGTAAGATACAGGTCCTCTCAGTCCAGCCTCTGGCCCTCTCGGTCCAGCTGCTGACCCTCTCAGTCCAGTCTCTTAAAGCATTCTTCCCAGCCAACATGATGTTGGGAACTTGAGCTGCATTTCTGCCGATGGTAGTAACATCTTTCCACTTCATTCAAGCTATAGCTCTTTTGACTTTCTTTGCCCTTCTGGAAAGAGTAGAGACTGCATAGTTTGGACCCCAAGAGTGCCCTCAGTTTCTATATTGTTTGTACCTAGGAACATCGGATCCACGATCATTTCTTTGTGTGTTTCTTGGGTGCAAAGACATTCTGCTACGTGTTAGCTAACAAGCAGCCATCTGAAGGGTTGAGAGCTTATTTTACTCGAGACAAGGCTGCCGCTGCTGAACTAGTAAGCGGGGTGGCTGTCCTGGATATTTGTATGCTGCTACATGGGCATCAGTGCACATGTTGACAAAGCAATATTGTCTTGACAGTCCGTTCCTTTGGGATGCACATTTGGTCCTGCAGAACGTTTTGATTTGAGCCATTCCACAGACCCTCCACCAGGTAAAGGACTGCTTTGGTATATATTCACAAGGTGAGGAATCTGCAGTTTGAACTATCCTTCAGACGAACGAGTTACTTGTTACTTGCCTACAGTAATGCTCTTTCTGTTGGATACTCTTTTATAAATGCAGATTTCTCTCTGATCCTGCCACTTCCCTGTTTTGTAGAATGGGAGGGCTCTTTTGCCATCTAAAAAGGTCCCAATCCAGAGAGATGCACACTGGTCAAGCCAGTTTGCTGATGGACTCTTCGTTTGAGGGCATGGACAAGCCTTAGAAGGCAACTGACGTCAACGCACCTGGGAGGTGCTTATATGTGGCCCTACTTGTCCCTTCCGGAGTGGAACAAAGTTGGTGCAGAGCTGCACGATGCCACCCATCAGTGCACAGTACTGCTTTTGAATTTACATATTCAGTCTGACGTCTGGGGGGAACATTCACAAGGTGGATACTCTGTGTAAAAGTTTGATCAAACTTCTATTGGTGTGTGATTAAACTGCAACATGGACTTAAATCCACACCTTCACCAGGCATTAGTGCCTTGACGCCGAAGTCTGCAGGTATGACCATTTTGACAGATTTGTAATGCAGGACTTCTTGGTTTTAGCATCTCCTCAGACTTGCAACTTGAGAAGCTTCACATTGGCAGTTGTCTCTAGCAGTCAATACTTGGCACACTTGACAGTCACGAGGAGCCCAAACTTCATGATTTTCTCAAGGGAGAGTTCACACTGATGCCAGCCAACGAGCCAGGACCTGGGGGTACCTCTTGGGTATCTGGACTTACTCCAGGAGAGGCTGGCACCAGGGCTCTGGCAGGTCCAGTTGGTGCTGGGCAGTTGTAGGGAGGCCTCTGAAAGCTTTTTGAGTCCCTGTAGCTCACATAAGAGGTCAGTCAACTGCCCCATGCATCACTATGGCTAGCCCAGGATCAAGGCAAGCAGGTCCAGTCTTCCTTCTTCCGACAGTAAGACAGTCCTTCCAGCAGCAGATCCTTATGGCAGCAGCCCAGTCCTCCTTCTGAATTTTCCACAGGTCCAGGAGTTTTCTGATTGTAGGGTTTGTAGATCCCATTTATATATGTGGAGGCAGCCTTTACGACTACCTGCATTCTTTTTTGTTTTACTGTACTCTTTGACACAAGTGTGGGACTCTGGTGACGGACACGTTTGGCTCTGATACACCCTAAATTATGTCTGAATTTGTATGTACATTTCTTAAGGGAAAGATTGCCATATGAGTAATTGCTGTTTATTTATCCTTCAGTGTTATAAGTGGACCCTGCTGAATGGGGCCACCGAGATAATTACCAAGTTGAATGTATGTCTGGTATTTAATATTTTATTGACAATAGCAGAGTGACACATACCCTGTGGTCCTGGCGAATGCCCTTGAACTCTAACAAGTCACCTATGGCAAAAACATGTTGACCTGTCCTCTCCTGATTTTTAATCATATCAAATGGGGGCACCAGAATAAAGGATAAATTTCGCCCACCAAGAGATAGTTTTACTGACACTTCATATTATTTTGCACCCTGCCCCTTATTCTAGAACACTACCATTGCTCATCTTATACTAAAAAACGTCCACTCCTTCTCCTTAATTTTTCCTTTGATAAGTTGTAGCCCACACATGGTACCTTGTGATCCATGTGTGAAGAGGGAATTCAATGATGAAGCATGTCACCTTCGGGTGAGTGAGGGTTCTCGTCCTAGCAGCATAGTGCTCCTTTTCTTTGTTCACTCACTTGTCCAATTCATCTGTTTTGTATCCTTGGGCCACCAAGACGTAAAAAGTGTCTGCGATAAAAGGTTTATTTTGCTTGGTCGAAGTGGAAGTTTAAAACTGCACTATAGGCTGCAATGGTAGGCCTTAGCCATTTTTTAAAAGGCTACTTTAGTGGGTGGTACAATGAGTACTGCTGCCCACTAGTACATGTACACATAGTTTCTTAATTTTTTTTTTTTTTTTTAAGACCTTTATTGAAATTTGCACATCAGGTTACATAATAAAAAAGCTAAGTTACGACAAATAACGATGGGCGGAAGAAAGAGCACATCTGTTGCATACATCGTAAAGGCACTAGTACATTAATAGCATACAGCTGAATCTAGGAGGGAATGATAGGAAAAGGAGTGGGAAGGGCATGGAGGGGCACTCGATGCAGACAGGGTACCGGCGGAGGAGGCTGCAGAGAATCAACAGCATGCAGAGGGGGATCAGCACATCTCTACGATCCAGCACTGACGGCCGCCGCGGGCGGTGAGCCGGCAGGGAGCGATGGAGAGGTCGCAGAGGGAGATGCGCTCCGGCGGAGGAGGTATGAAACAAGAGTGCCCCAGATATCACAAGGTCGGCCAATTGCCGGTGTCAATTCCCAAAATTCGGACAGGAGCGTCTGACAATGCACAGCATCCTCAAGCCAAGCACTAACCCTGGGCGCGGGCCTCCGACCCCAATGCATGGCGACTCTACGACCCTCGAGAACAAGTAGCCTAGCGGTGAGCCGACGGTAAGCGTCCGGACTATGTTTCACAAAGCCCAAAAGGCAGACCAACGGGACAAGGGATACAGATGAGGAGGTAGTCTCAGTAATGGTGGTGCACACATCGCGCCAAAATGCAGAAACCTTGGGGCACAGCCAGGCCAAATGCGAAAAATCCAGAAACATAGTTTCTTAATTAGAGTTTTGGTAAGAATGATATCCAAGTCATCAAATGATGATTGCAGTTACATTTTTACTATTGGGAGCGGTCTTTTGAACAAGGACTAATATGCCTTTGTAGAGGTTTCAGTTTGTTGTGGTTATTTCCACTTTCTTCCTGAGTTTTCACCTCGCTGCTAGATCTACCACACTTGGTTGGGTAGGTATTGAATTCTCTGTGCTCCTTTTCAATATGGCTGTGTGGTTTGACTTGGCTGTAAGCTGGTGCTTATGACATGGCGGGCGTGGTTGCCATTATTGTTATTATTATTTCCCCATTGCAATTCATGATTCTCGCTATGATGGCTCATGGGGGGGGGGGGGGGGCCCTGGCCGAGGGGGACCACCAACGTTCGATGCGCCATGTGTGTGGCCAGGGAGGCCCCACACCCGAACTTCACAGTGGCTGGGCTTTCTGACACGGACTGTTCTAGGGCCACAGCACCTCCTACGCCACTTGTCTCTGCACTGGTCCCTGCACCAGGTCCAACCCAGGCACCAGCCACCTCTGGGGCCCCACCAAGATCCACCCTCACTGCGCCCTCAAGCAGCCACCGTCTTGGGAGAACCCCCAGAACTTTTTATTCACTCACAGGAGACGTGGTCCAGGCAAAATTGTAGCATGTACTGGAGCATGTAAGGCATGTCCCCCAGGGGGAGGTAGGCAGCAGGTTAGATTGACGTCAGAGGCCCCATGTGTCCAAGCGCGGGCCGCTCGCACAAGTAGCGCTGTCGAAGATGTACCACCCCCGCCAGCTCGAGGGGAGAAGGAGAGAGGATGAGGGCGCCAAGCCTCAGTTACGTGGAATGCAGCCCCCCCCCCCTTTAGCAACACCTGTTACATCCCCCCCCCTGGGCTGGCAATAACCGGAAGTCCAGAGTTGCTGTTGGTACTGTGGATGGGCTCCTCAGACCTGATCATGAAGAAAGAGGCCTTCCGATATGCCCAAATTGTGGCAGTGGATGACCCCAGCACTGCTGTCTCTAGGCAGGCTCCCACAGCACAGTCATCAGACGGGCCGGCTCCAATGCACAGTCACTCCAACCATGTGGTCCGTGTCCTCGCTAGTCCACAAGGCGGGGGAGAAGGAGGAACCAAACGCCATCTCCTGATGGCAGCGTCCTTGCACGCCCTCTCCCCCAGACTGCCTGTCTCCACTTGGCACAGAGATTCGGGTCCTCTGACCGCAGCCTCAGGCACCACCGCTAGCCCTTCCCTCTCCCAGCCCCCGAAAACCTGTTCAGGCCGTAGCCGACAGTCCACAGGCCTGCCATATGCCGAGGCACTCCCCACTGCAGGGGTGATGAGGCTGAGCCAAATACACAGTCCAGGGGTGCAGAAGTGCATCGGCAACAAATCCTGAAGCCACTGGTCCCTTCGTGTAGCAGCCGACGGCAAGATTATGTAGGGTTCTGTCTGGCCACTTAGGAACGCGTCCTGTCGGCCATCTTGTGTGGCCATGCCCCCAGCCACAAACTTATTTTAATCAAAATGCAAACTAATTGAACATTTAAATAAATGCAGTCCAAGCTTGAGAAAATGTGTTCACTTGACATGAAGAAATTCACTTTAAAATCTAAAAAGTAGGGTTGGGCAAAGACATTGTCCAAACCTTTAAGTTATACTGAGATCTGAAAGTGTAGAAGCTGCAAAGTTTATGTAGAAGTCCAGTTTGTAACTTTTGGGACAAGTGACAACCTTTTAACTTTAAGGAAAGTAGTTTCTGACGGACACTTCTTACCGCAGATTCCTCACTCTGTGAATAACCCCAGGTGCCAGACTCCATCTGGAAAATCTTCTCACCAATTCCCATGTGTGTTGGTAAGTGGCATCTTGTTGCTCCACGTCAGTTCCATCTCGCCCTGTATGTGAGGTGGGGGCTCCTACTTAGCCACCACCTTCATGCGCTGACCTCCATTCCTTTCTTACCGCACCTTCCGACGTGGGTCTGGAGCTTGTTTCCACAACTTCTGTAAGGCTCACAGACTGTTTCAAAAATCTTTTTCCAGTATGCAAGGCATGCACCTCTGAAAATGACAGGTTTCAAGCTTTTTAAGTATTGCCACAAACAGATGGACCACCAAGAAGTACGTTTTTGGTGTCTGGGCTCCAGTCAAGAGTCATGCGTCAAGTGTGCGAAGATTAATCAAATTCTGTATCGCAGAACACTGCTAGAAGATGTGGAAGGCCCAGTCTAAGTTTAGGATGCACTCACGCTTCCGAGGCAATTCCCAGGACCTTTCATCCTTGAAGTTCTGCTCATCGAATAAAACACAAGAAGTCAAAGCATGGCTCCCCTTCGTACCACCACTCCCACCATGAGGTGTCGTATGACGACCTGGGCACCTTCAGCCTGCGAACCTAGTCTCCATCCTCAGAACTGACCCTGGCCTTTATCCGGATGCACCTTGAGTTCCCCAGGCAATTTGCAAAGCCATAACAACTCCACAAATTGAAGGGGGCCAATGATAGTGTATTCTGTACCCAACCAGATCCCCCTGGTGCTCCTTCGGGCCCTAGGTACCCGAGGTGACCTTCAGTTGGTTTACCGCTGGCGGATTAGACCGTGCCTCTTGACCCTGACTCCGGGGCCAGCACGAATCCCTTTTATGGCACCGAGACCGACACTGCAACCCCAAGCTTCAATGCTGGCACCTGAGGGTGGGACAGTAGTCCTTTTTGCCTCGCAGGGTCATCCGCCACACCCTCCACCAAGATCACAACCACTTTGATAGCATTCCCTCTCTGATCCCCAGACATTGTTGTAGCAATATGATGATGATGATGATGAAGAAGAAGGTCATACTTCTGATGAGTACAATCTCTTTTTCGACCTACAGGACAGACACAGCCTATGACACTGGCCTACATTCACCTACCCTGGCAACAGCTACAGAGGAATCTGTCTTCTTTGCCACTATTATAAGGAAAGCTGCAGAGGTCTTGGACCTCACTTAAACCACTAGTGAAGTCAAAACTAATCTCCTCACGGATGATCTTAAACCGGGACTGACATCTCAGTTGCCTCTCCTACCATTCACATGCCCTCACGTACACATTGCTGGACACCTGGGCAAAGCCAGGATCTTGTCCCCCTGTGAATAGGCAGACTGGAAGGTGGCACAAATCTGCTCCTGGGAACCTTGCCTTCCTCCTTCGGCACTCTACTCTGGAGAATCTAATGGTGCAGGCCTCCACAATTCAACTTAACCCAACTGTGTTTCCAACCACCCCGCCAGACAGAAACACATGGAGGCATTCGATGAATTTCCCCCTCAGCAGCCTTATACTAAAGTCAGTCAATACCAGTTGCCTCCTGGGGAGATACTCGCATATGTTATGAGTAATGGTGGCGGGACATTTTGCAAGCCGGCCAAGATAATACTTCCAGCTCAGTACTCCTCTCCTCTAAAGGGCCATGCAGCCAGCCTCTCTTCTCCTAGAATGCGGTACCTGCTGGATAATCTTATTGTCAAGCTGTTTCAGGCTGTTAACAATGGTTTGCTCCATCAGGATGGTGACAAAACGATGTCAGAGGTTTCCCATATGTGCCTATCTAGGGCAAGAGAGTTCTTGTCAGAGGGAGAGGCTGTTGTAATGGGGGGGAGGGTGGGGGGGGGGGGGGGATCTCGTCTCTGGAGACTTTTATTGTTAGGGTGTTGTCAGGCAGTCAGCGCTCCCACTTGCCCCCATTGTTGAAGTTAGAGTGAGGTGGACCCTGGTAAAGTTGTTGTTCTGAGCTGGTGGAAAAACAGTGATCACAGGGCCGAGACTGAGAGAGAAACATAGAGTTAACTTGTCAGGAAAATGGAGTACTGTGCACAGAGCTGAATCACTGAGCCTGTGACATATGAGGAGGCTGAATCTGAAGCTTGTGAAGTATGATCCCTAGCCTGGCTTCTCAGTGTGTTGTCCAGGGGAGTGCAAGAAGCTTGAGGGATCACTTCAAACATTTCTAGGCCAGTAACCAATAATGTGCTGATTAGTTAGTTCAGCCTCAGAAGCTAGCACCAGTGCAGAGCGAAAACAATGCACATGGATGCCAGCAAGACTTCATGGAGCCAAAGTGGCCAGAGAACAATACCTGTCCGTTCTGTAGAGGAGGGCAACACAACTCACACTTAACACGTTACTTCATTGCATTCAAAGATGGCGGTTGCAGATGCGCAACCATCAGCAGCTGCCATATTTGAACGCATTTAGTAATGTTTTAGCAAATACTGTGTATATGTGTGCATCCACGTGGCCATCTTTGAATGCATTTTGGTTTATTTTAGTAAACTCCATTCAATGATTGCCACAGTGGATGCTCCTGCATCTCAGGTGCCCAAGCCTGAATAGCATTTACTTCAACAAAGCCATTTGTAGAATATCGCTCTGCTGTCAGCCTTTTTGAAATGGTCAGAAACACTTTAAGATTATCACCAGCCAGTAGCACCGTGAGTGGCAAAAATTTGAAAAAGGAACGATTTCCAAAAGAAAAACCAAGGTGATTTGGGGGACACGAGAATTCTGGGTGAAGAGGTCAAATGGCTAGCCGAAAATGAAAGAAAAAAGTCAAACCCCCCTCCCCCTGGGTGCAAGGTCTGACAGCAGTGGAATAATACAGCAACCAATCAGAACACTGTCACTGTGAGACCTTGAATAATCCTGGGTGGGACAAACACAACAACAGGGACAAAAGCATTGAATCAGGAGTAGGAAATTGAGATAGATAACAGAGCCATCCAATCTTAAGCAAGGGGCCGACTCAAAGCATATCTAATTATTTGAAATCAATAGATATGACCTAGAAAGAGCTAAATCTGTATGTAGCCAAGGCCTAAAAATTGAGAAATGTCCCATGGGCAGAGATTCTGAGGCAGGATGTGGCTGAAAGACATGTAGCAGCAGGTAGTAAATATATTTCCTCTTCACTTTATAGTTAACTATTTCAACTTTGCGTTTGCTCGTTATAAAACTAATTAAATTCCTGGATGGGAACGGAGTTTGCTTTCTAGACGTGTCGCCCAGTTTATATTTAACAGTCAAGATTCACTCTGCTCCACTATTTATATTCTTTGAATAAAGTTGAACTTCTTATGTACAAACACTCCATGAAAGAAAATCATCTTTTTATGAGGTTAGTGAAAGTGCAAGTAATAGTGAGGAGTGTAAGATACACTTTGTGTTTTATTACAGAATACTTTCTATGTTTTTCATATAAGCATTTATGGATCCTATTCCGAAAATGTTTTAGTGTTGAAGTTGAGCAAACATTTAACTCTATTTCTAAAACAGCATTTTTGAACTCCCAAAATTCCACTTATATACCTCTTTAAGTTTGCGATATGATTTTACGTGATATTAACTTGAATCACTGCCATCACCAAGCGTTTGAATGTGTACATGCAGATCACTGCCTAAAAGTGTGTTTAAGAATTAGACCCTAGATGTTCAAATGCTTTTAGACTGTTAAGTACAAATTAAAAAATTGTTCTTACAGAAAGAAACGATAACGTTCATAACCAAGATGTTAATGCTTGATAACAATATAGAATCACTTTTGGTCTGAATTGTAATGCTGGATTGTGTTTGTGAATTAATGTGGACTGTTCAGTGACTGTACTCAAAGAAATCGACTAATTTTTAATTGTGAAGGCCTATGTGCATTTGTTTTTTTTGGAGCTCATGTAAATAACATGCTTTATTAGAATGTTTAGGTTGAGGTGATAAGTTAGAGCAGCAGTGAAGGGACATAAGCTCTCAGAATATAGAAAACATCAGTGTGCAAGCTAGAATATCTACAAGTTCAAGGCAGGAAAGGCATTCCAGTATTCTTCGATGACCAAGCCCAGGCCAGAGTTACTGCAGATAAGAGTGATCTATCTTCTGGTACAAGGTGAGGAAGAGAAAAGCTGAAATACATTGAGTAGAAGGGGGCGGGGGCAAACAATGTTTACTGGTGATGCAGGTTTACTTTATTGTTGTTCTTTCCACAGATTCCCACAAATACCCAACAGGAACTTGCAATATCATGTTGAGAAGTAGAGACTTAAGTAATGGACACTGAAAGGCCTTTTACAGTGCATGATCTAATTTCTTCTTTTTTAGATTTTGTTCTCTCGCACAACACATGCAATCTATAGATGACGTACTGGTGTTGTGTGTAATATTACTACTCCAGTCAGTGATTTTTACCAGTGCAAATGCCATATATGAAGTTTGGGGATTTGCCGTTGCACAATTGTATTTAATTGGACCAGAAGTAAGAGGCACCTACAAATGAAGGGCGTATCCTCGTCTCTGTTTTTATTCAGGTTTATAAAAAACAAAATGTAATTTTAACCAACCACATTATATTGATTTTCACATTAATACACAGCTGCATCCCCTTAAATGTACACATTTGAAATAACATCCCACTTGATCTGATCACATGGCACCGACCACCTCCCAACCACACCATACATTTATACAGGTAGTCCATAGTGGGCACACCACTTTCCCCATATCTTTACATGCCTTTGAGGGCAACCCCGGGCTCCATATACAGGCCATTCCTGGTGCACACACCGGGCGCCTCCAGCAGCGGGCAGTGTCCCGTTTGGCCTCAGGGTTACCACTCCAATAAAACTCCTCTCAGAACAAGATTCTCCAATGACCTCTAAGAGCCCTAAAAAAACCTCATAAGGGCCCAACGTAATAGTGTGTTGCGGGGATTCTGCTCATGCACAGAACTATGCGCAGGAAACCAGGACCTCAGTGAATTGTGATGTACCAAAAAACTCACCTCAGTACCCAGAACCCCTATCCGACTAGCATCAGTGTCTCATTTGTTCTCCGTATCATCTCGAAGCTACCAATGATTAGACAACCCGGAACAAGCGACTTAGAGTACTCTCAGGAATGGTGGGAATCAGAAACACCTTTTCGTTATTATTCTCATATCAGTCCACAACAAGAGTAATCAGAGACACGGAAATGTTTAAAATGTTTATTTTTAACTACGTTCTCTAAGGTGCAGTACTTTGGCTAATATAAGCAGACAAATGATCAGAAATAAAACAATCAGCGTTGTTACAATTCCATAAAAAATAATGGGAGAAATCATATTATAATGATAGTGGAAACAAGTCCTGTAATACCTTGTGAACCACTCTCCCCTCTGGCTAGTAAGCTAGTTTTATATACTAATAGAAGGTCTCTAGGTTTGAATGGGGAACCCCATACATCAAAGATCAGCTTAGGTGAATCACATCACAGGATCAGATCTGCTCTCTGTGTCTGGAAAGGTTTTCTCCAAGCGTCTGAATCATGCATGCAAATGCAATATTAAAGGCACCCGAGTTTCAGATATTTTCACCTGTGTGCTTGTTGTGTCTAGAGCGTGGGCCGATCAACCTGAATTCAACAACATACATTGTTATTTGACCCCGACGGCTTCTGCACACAGTGTTCAGACTAAGGTCACGGTGCACGTCTAGGGATGTGAACAACAGACCGTTCTCATGTGAAGAAAAAGCAAGCAAGCGGTTTTACTTGTAATAACAGCTACCTATAGTGTTGTGTGCAAAAGCAGCAAAGTGGCAAGATGGCGTTTAACTTCTAAAAACGCTTATGCTAACATAGCAATGTGTGCAGACAAAACCCTGTCTCCACTACACCCTCCCTTGATCGGACCACAAACAAAATAGGGAACCAATGTAGGAAAGCAGAGTTCAAGTTCGAGTGAAACAGAACCAAGTTCATATATTGCCAATCCGTATAATTGGTAGTGAAAATTCGAATCGTTTGTTGGGGAAAAAATAAAAAACAAAAAAATCAATCAGGGGCGGTATACAGCCCATTATTGGAATAAAAATTAAAATAAAAAAAATTCAAGGTAGTACGTGCGGAAGATGGATAATAGCCAATCTAATCCATCAACGTGTAGACACAGTATGTTGCAACAGCCTCCAAGAGGAAGTCATTGTAATCTTCAGTAAATGAGTCAGCCATCCCGTCTAATAAAGTAAATGAACATACATGTTCTTCGAAAACCGGAGCCTCTAGCACCATCAGACGACAACTTGCGTGTTCTTCAAGATAACTTCGCGCCAGGAAGTCATGTGCTGCTGCATGTATATCCCAATTCCCTAGGATTCCGCGCGCAGCTCCACAGGCCATAATCCCGATACCAGAACAGTCCAACTCATGAGCCACTAAGGGACTCATTAGTCGATCATTATCCGGGTCAGGAGACGCCGTGTTCGACAGGCACAAATCCAGAGCCCATTTGAATGGACAATCTAGGCAATGGAAAACAGGTTGCACGCAAGAAAAGTATGAGAACCGGAAGGATAATCCATAGGCTACGCTCAAAGTGGCCAGTGGTAATGTTCCATAGTAGTCAAGCATCCGGTTGCGCAGTTGGAAGAGCCGGGGCCGGCTGTCGTGTGACACAGATCGTGCAGCCATTGCGGCGCAAACAAACCAACAGCAGCATGCCAGCCGTCAAGGCGAGGATTAATGGAAGCCCGCCGGAGACGCTGGAAAAAATAGAATGAAAAAATGCCGGTATTACACCAAATATTGTTTGGAACGAGGTCACAAGGCCGGAGCCCACAACTTTGAAAAAATGCACCAAGCCAGTTGTTGACAAGGCATTGAATATAGTGTGAATCAGAGCACTGAAATTAAGTGGGAGATCAGTATTTAAAAGATCATGCACCTCAGTGCGGGTGTTAGCCACGTGAAGGACAAATGTTTCACGGGAGGAAGTCAGGGCGAATTCTTTTTGAGACAATAGAGCCCTTATTCTGCTCATCTTGTTGAACTCTGCTTTCAAGGTTGGTATGGAAGGCCAGATGGATACATCCAGTCTCCCTTGCGGGGGTGGGAAAAGCACATTCTTACAACAGACTACACGTTGTGAGACAGTTACAATGTACGGAATCCCTACTAGCATCCCGCAGCATGCCTCATTATTTAAAAGCAAATAACTACCGTTAGCCAATAACGTGAAAGTGGGTGCAATCGCTGGCACAGGATTTCCTTTCAGAATGCAAGCTAAATTCGGGGCGTGAACGTTGCATGCGCCATGCAATTGGATGTTCCTACAAACTACTGAATGATCAGGTGTGGAAGTGCAATCCACTCCTTTTAAATAAACCTCTTTACCCTCTCTCATGCACCTGTATGTAAATGGGAGTGACCAAACTTCATGTAGGAAAGCGTTGCCTAGTGGTTCATATCTGCCTAAGGCGTAATGTTTCATACATGAACTGAACTTAAACAATGGAAATGGTAGTTTGATTAACCCATGGATAAGCCACACAGCTGAGTTTGATTCGGCCACACAAAATGGTAAAGGTTCCAAGTTCTCAATATGCAATAGTGAATGTGTCGCATCCTTCATGGACATGAGCTGTTGTTTATCAGTCAGATTGAACGGCAAGAATAAAGACGAAGTATTCATGTAGTCCCAGGGAACTTTCCCAGCCTTCAATGTTTGTAAAGTCCATGCAAACTGCATTATAGAACACAATTGATTTTAACCATGGTATAAAACAGACATATCATCCTGAAGAATGTCCACAACAGATGAAACAATATTATCTAATGTGTAAATTCTGGAAGAAATGGTGTTAATGCTTTTATCAATGACAGCAAGCAGTTTTTCCAAATTTGCTTGATCAAAAGCCCTCAATCTAGAAGCAGCTTCAATTTGAGATAATTTCCAAACTTCGTTGTAAACAGCATACACCTCCTTTGGACCTGCCACCCACAGGGCCCTTAACAAAATCATTCAAATCTACTTTGACATTTAATTTGGATAAATGAAGTTTAACAGATGCCAAGGTGGAATGTTGCAGCCAGTTTTGAGATAACTTTCCTACAGAATAGGTAGTAACAGAATGGGAAGATTCAAATCGGGGGTCTATCCTAACCTGTGTATAACCTGGGAGCAGTCCCAGAAAACGATGTTGACAGGAATCTGAACTTTTCTGCAATAACAACCATCCTTCGGGATCCAAGTAGGAAATGTTGAAGGATGTATTAGTAATGAATGACTGCAATTCATCAAGGGACAGATCTGTGTGATTATCTCATGTTGGATAAGCGCCCAGATCAGGAATAGAAGGGAAATTCATCTTTTTAGATGTAGCCAATCCAAAGCAGGTGGTCTGAAAAATAGTAGAATTCAAAAACAACAGGTGGTTAGGTATAAGGCATGCCCGATGGAGAGCTTCTGTGCCTTGTACCTGCCAAGCTTTAGAACCCCAAATAGATTTAAAGATCAATGGTATCTTTCCACAGCTCAAAGCCCCCTACAGCTAATTCATCCATAAAGGACTTTGAGTACATTAATTTAGTGTTGGTCAGTCTAACTTTGGAAGCTGACTCCGCAGCCATTTTAAAATAAAAGGCTTCAGTTTTAGACACACTGAAATCAGAAAAATATGTAAATTTTTTCACTAGAGTTTTGGAGCTGCCTTCAATTGGTGCTGGACAATGTTCACATTGCGTATAATTAACCAAATTTCTAAATGTATTCGCTTTATGCAGGAAATGAGTGCCATAGTGTTGGTAACAAAACAACTCTCCATAATTTGCTGTGTCTAAATAAAAATCTTCAGCATCAAAAGCAGCATAATATTTCAAATCCAAAAAAAGAGCCTTGACAGCTTGGACATCCCAATCATCAGAGCATATGTTTTGTTGCACAACATCCCCCATAGAAACACGAAGTACATTTGGGACATTATTCACCTCTGTAGGGCCATGAATTAGAAATTTGACAGCATCCCATACAATCCCATCTAACACAGGCCAGGCAGTAATGTTAACAAAAGTCTGGTCTCTTTTCATGATGTGTGACGAGGAGTGGGGTGCCAAAGTTCCATCAATTAATCTAATTGCAGATCTTTCGGTTTGATAGTGTCCATTTACTAGACGAAAAAATACAACCACGAATCCAATCGACATAAAAAAAAATAGATATGAGCACCAGCCAAATGGAAGTCCAAGGGGGTATTAAAATATGTCTTTTAAATCAAACAGCAAAAATATAAATTTTCGATGGGGCATTCGATATTGTAGAGTTAGTGTCAAATGAAAAACGTGACTGGTCAACTACACTTGATTGCACACCAGGCAACGACACATCTGTGGGACAGGTGTACTCTGTATCTTCAACGGGACCAACAGCCGGTGGAGTCAATAAAGGATTAGTAACTGTATGCATCTCGATGGCAAGGTCAGGCCTGTTGGTAGTTGTCGGAGCCAAAACAGAATTTCTCAGCATAGCTGGACAAGAGACCGCTGGAGTTCATACTAAGAAGAATCGGCCACTCGCTGTAGTTTGACATTGTCAATGGAGATGTACCTGTTATCCTTGCGACCAGGAAGTGGAGTTAAAATGACTGTTCTTGTACCCTGCACGCCAAGCACTGGAACCGGTGCACGATAAGAGGGGCCGAACTCCTTCTTGTTTTCCACCTTCTCACGGCCCAGGTCCCCAACTCGAGGTAGCCAGCCAACTACTGGAATCTGAAGTGCAGCATCAGTTGTGGAGGGCAAGTGTTCCTCTTCAAGACTGTCTTGAGTCTCTAATAGATTCTGTAATACAGCAGAATGATCATCTATGTCAAACGGTGCGGCCGATGCCGCCATGTCTAGACAATCAAGGTCTGGGACAAACATTTTTCTGCCAAAGAGCATTTCGTATGGGTTCCACCCACCCAGAGACCTTCTAGGGAGATTATTAAGTGCACGCTGAACACTATACAAATGGGCCAACCAGTTCCTGCCAGTACCTAAAACCCTGGCTGTCAGGGATTGCTTTAAGTCACGGTTCATTCGCTCCACAACACTATGGCCCTCAGGCCGGTATGGAGACAAAAATTTGACTTGGACCACCAAAGATCCCATGGCATCCTTGTACGCCTTAGAGGTGAATGCTGGACCCTGGTCCGAATGGAGGGTACCACATGCAAAACTTCCCACAAAGACACGCAAATCCTCATGACAGTTCGAGCATCTGCACTCCTTTGCGGCCAGACCCATAGAAAACGTGTGCACGAATCCACTGCAACTAAGATGTACTTATACGCAGTATCAGAGGAGAAAGGACCGCAGTGATCCAAATAAACACACCCAAGTGGTTTATTAGATATGTACAACTGTGTTTGAGGTGGACGCGCAGCAGTCGAAGGTTTAGTCTGCTGGCAAATGTCACAATTGAGGACATAAGCACGAGTCCGTTTATACAATCTGTGCCACCAGTAACGTTGTTGTAAGAGAATAACAGTCGCAGAGATGCCGGCATGGGCAGAAGCCATACCTTCGTGAGCGGCTGTTATCAGGGAAAGCCTGGAGGTGGCTTTGGGAATCAATCTGTCACCAACGTTGTTAATTCTCATGTAGGGAACTTTATCAGGACTTAAATAAGAGTATTTGGAAGGGAAACCTCTAGGGTAATTATCGCCCTTCTCTGTAGCAGCAATAGCTGCCAAGATGTCATCATCAATCTTACTTTTGGATCTTGTAACTGCTGCTACCAGATATGTTGCCACTGCCGTTTTCGCTGCTTCGTCAGCTAAACTGTTGCCAACAGCGTGGTCACCTACGCGCTGGTGACCAAGAGTATGAATCACATTCACGAGGGGCAGAAGTTGTTTAAGTTCTGTGACTCGTACCCAAAGCATTTTCTGTTTGATTGTGCTACCTTTGGAATCATGATATTCATTTTGAGACCAAAAGAATAAATTGTCGTTGAAAGACTGAACACATTCAAAAGAGTCACTCACTATAAGAGTAGTCACTCGAGGATCAGCAAACTCCAGTGCAAGCACCAGAGCACGAAGCTCTGCCAACTGAGCGGTACAATCACCCAATGTCTGCTTGTGCACGACATCAGACTTGAATTCTCCATTCACAAACGTACCAGCCACTATTGCGCAGGCTGCTGAATAAGCGTGCTTAGAATCCGTCGCCGGTTGCGCGAACCGTCAGTGTAAATTATACAATGGTAATCCTCAAACGGGCACAAGGATAGAAGAGCTGGATGAACAAATTCATACTGCAAATACTCCTGAGTCTGCAATGAGGCATCAAGGTTGAAAGTGACATCCGTAGACGTCAAAGAAGTAGCCCATTGTATCCAACGTGGATGCAAAGCTTTAGAATTTGGTACACTGGCTTTCGTCACTGCCTCTAGGGCAGGATACGGTGTGACAAACAACATGCGTTTCCCTTGCGACAGCGCTCTCTCGTTTAGAATCGCCATCTGCACTGCAGTCAAAACCTTTGACAGTGGAAAAGCACATTTCAGCCAAAGTGTACAAGTGTGACTTGTAAGCAATAGGGACTGTGTCTCCCTCATTGAACGTTAAGTACGTGAAACCCACTGTGCCAGGCACAATCCTTATTACGAGGTTAGTGTGGTTATCACACGTCAATAAGCGAGAAGATCAGCCTGCAAATATTGCAGGATAGCTGAATGTTCTGGCAGACAGCTCGATTTGGAAAAAGTTGGTTGTACCAAGGCATATAGCTTGATACACTGGGCATAATCGGGAATGTAAGTACGCCCGAAATTTTAAAAACTCAGTAAAGATTTTAGTTTTTTCAGAGATGTCAGAGCACGCAAACACGCGCATTTCTCCAGGAAGTGAGGTGCTAAACCTCGACCTTCGTTGTTGAGTTCATAGCCTAAGAACAACACTGTATACTCTGCAATGTGTGATTTTGCAAAGTTAAATTTGTATCCGAAGTCTGCAAACATAACAATGATGAGGTGAACGCGACACAGATGCGGCCATAATTCGTCTTTGAGATAGATATCATCAACATACGAGTACGCATCAGGGTCAATGCTCTCCAACAGAGAGACTACACGCGCGGCAAAGACACCTGGACTGTTTTTGTAGCCCATGGTTAATCTTTTAAACTGTTTCTGTTTGCCGCCAGAAGTAAAGGCTGTCCATTGACTACTAATAGATGACAGGTTATGGCTATAAAATCCATTGAAGATGTCAAGTGTGGTCTTAAACCTTTTTCTCACGAGACTATCAACGAGGGCAGAACTGTGGGTGTTTTGTACCGCGCAGGTCAGATAATGAGAGTTCAAATGCCGATAATCCAAAACTAGGCGGTACGACCCATCAGGTTTGGTTACAGTGAAAAGAGGATTATTCATGGGTGACACACTTTTCAATTACACCTTGATATTCCAATTGTTCAAGGATTTCTGCAACGTGAGATCTAGCTTCTCCACGCATGGGATATTGGGGTTGTGGCTGTGGCATAGACCGTAACGGGATCTCATGGCTTGGTGATAATTATCCCTTCCAACCTGTGTAGGGTACAACACCGGAGCAAGCACTTGTACCCACTCTTGTGCAAAGTTCTGAGCCTGCTCCTTCGGCACAGTGTGCGCGAAAGATGGGAGGATTAACGAAAGCTGGGGGCCAGTCCGCCTCTGCTAGCAAAATGTCATATGTAGAGGTCAGATTTTCCAAAAAAAATCCCTTTTATGGTACGTTGTATGTCACCTTCTATTAAAAGGTCTATGTCATATAGTCTGTCAGGAGGAGCCACTAGTAACAGCAGTTTCTACAGTAATAAATGTGTCAGTTGCTGTCGCCTTCAGATATGGACGCAGTGCTTGCCGCACTATTGTAACCTCCGCTGCGCTGTCTAGCAGCGTTAGTGTCCATGTCAGGTTCCGAAGCTGTGTTCTCACTATCTGTGGCATACCTCGCTGTTAGTGCAGCAACTTTCTTTTTCTGAAACGGAGGTCGTTGACGTGCAAATTCGTCCTGCTTACCTTTACCATCAGCCGGGCGGGGCTGCTCACGTCGTTGTGGGGCACCCCGACCTTTGCCACGTTCTCTGCCACTGGATTGTGAAACCGATGTTTCCTGTGAAGAACAAGGAAAACGTTGTTCAGGAACTTGATATCTATCAGGAGACCCAATTCTAGTGCGATCTCGCAATTCATATGTGCGTTCAGTAGTCACTGGTATCGGTGACATGGGACGAGCCCCTGTTTCTGTTGCTGTTTCCCCTGCTTCTTAGTTTTCCAATTTTGTTTAGGGAAAGCTGGACGGTCGTCTTTAGTAGACTTAACCGTCGGAGTTTTCGGTTGCGCTGTTGTCTTAGCAAAGGGCTTAACACCCAAACTATTGTGGCCAATAGTCTTATAAGCCTCCGCAATAATTCTTGGTAACTGCCGGGGTTTATCGACGTTGGCGACGAGGCGCAGCTCATTCGACACTTGAAAGTTAGCAAGGAGGAGATCAGCAACTACAATGAACACGCCGACAAGCCTCATTCCTAACTCGACCGCCGCCTCCGGACCGTGCTCATCCTGAACACGCTTGATCACAGAGGGCAGTATTGTCATAGATGGTGTGCCGAAGCACTTCGCGTAGACTGCTGCAAACACTTTACCCCAGTTCTCACAATCTGTCACCTCTGGGACTAAGTCTTTCTGCAAACTAATGGTAAGGATCCTGTGTTTTTCCACAGGAGTAGAATTTGGAAATACTGCTTCCAGCTGGTCATATTTCTCAGCAAGCCAATAAGGCATATCGTCCTAGGGAATTGGGATATATATGCAGCAGCACATGACTTCCTGGAGCAAAGTATTCTTGAAGAACACGCAAGTTGTCCTCTGATGGTGCTAGAGGCTCCGGTTTTCGAAGAACATGTATGTTCATTTACTTTATTAGACTGGATGGCTGACTCATTTACTGAAGTTTAAAATGACTTCCTCTTGGAGGCTGTTGCAACATACTGTGCCTACACGTTGATGGATTAGATTGGTTATTATCCTTCTTCCGCACGTACTACCTTGAATTTTTTTAATTTAAATTTTTTATTCCAATAATGGGCTGTATTCCGCCCCTGATTGATTTTTTGTTTTTTATTTTTTCCCAACAAACTTTTCGAACTTTCACTACCAATTATACGGATTGGTAATATATGAACTTGGTTCTGTCTCACTCGAACTTGAACTCTGCTTTCCTACATTGGTTCCCTATTTTGTTTGTGGTCCGATCAAGGGAGGGTGTAGTGGAGACAGGGTTTTGTCTAGATAGGGTTATTCTGGGGGCGCTTGTCCATTACCGAATTAACCATGACGGGACTAATAGTAATCCCGGCCGGGCCAGCTGGTTGCGTCACAACCCCAGGTGCCCCCACCTGGACATTGCGAGAGACGTATTGCACTAAAGCCCGATGTACCGCAATCAAGGCGGTATGGAGTTGACGTAAGTCATCCACCGGGGCTTGCAAATATCGTGGATGTGGTGTGAACCCGGCCAAGACTGGCCAAGTGGCCCCAGGAATGGACAAGGGACCTAACCGAAGCGGAGTTAAGGTGTGGGGGAGGGCGCCATTGAACCAAATATGATGCTGCCAAGCGGAAATAGGAATTTCCTGCGTCCTATACGGCGTGTAATTAGCTGGAACTGTAGGAGTGTATGCGTCAAACGTCTTATCGTCCGCATTCACCTCCGGAAAAGTAACCCAAGAGTAGAAAAGCTCATAGGGGAACGATGCATCGGCACTCACTACAAAGATAATAGACATTCCATCGTCAGGGACCCCGAACTGTGTCAAATGACGCCGGAGAGGTGCGCGACTATGCGCTGCAATAGCAACTTCAGCCATAAGGACGCAGAGAAGAAAAACAATCTATATTAAACCGTAACACAAAAAGCGTCAGTAATTCAAAAAGAAACCTTTTTAATTGTCAAGCTTGAATGAACCTATAAGTCAACTATATAGGTAGGTTTAAACCATCACTCCCGTCAACCGAAAACAAGAGTGAGGGTGTTGTGGACAAATAAAAGCACTACTAAGGCGTCTCAATCATAAGACCAAAACGTTAGGTGCGCCATGTTGTGGGGATTCTGCTCATGCACAGAACTATGCGCAGGAAACCAGGAACTCAGTGAATTGTGGTGTACCAAAAAACTCACCTCAGTACCCAGAACCCCTATCCGACTAACATCAGTGTCTCATTCGTTCTCTATATCATTTCAAAGCTACCAATGATTAGACAACACAGAACAAGCGGCTTAGAGTACTCTCAGGAATGGTGGGAATCAGAAACACCTTTTCGTTATTATTCTCATATCAGTCCACAACAAGAGTAATCAGAGACAGGGAAAAGTTTAAAATGTTTATTTTTAACTACGTGCTCTAAGCTGCAGTACTTTGGCTAACATAAGCAGACAAATGATTAGAAATAAAACAATCAGCATTGTTACAATTCCATAGAAAATTAAGGCAGAAATCATATTGTAATGTTAGTGGAAACAAGTCCTATATTACCTTGTGAACCACTCTCCCCTCTGGCTAGTAAGCTAGTTTTATATACTAATAGGCCTCTAGGTTTGAATGGGGAACCCCATACCTCAAAGGTCAGCTTAGGTGAATCACATCACAGGATCAGCTCTACTCTAGGTGTCTGGAAAGGTTTTCTCCGAGTGTCTGAATCATGTATGCAAATGCAATATTAAAGGCACCCAAATTTCATATATTTGCAGCTGTGTGCTTGTTGTTTTAGAGCGTGGGCCGATCAACCTGAATTCAACAGCATACATTGTTATTTGACCTTGACGGCTTCTGCACACAGTGTTCAGACTAAGGTCGCTATGCACGTCTAGGGATGTGAACAACAAACCGTTCTCATGTGAAGAAAAAGCAAGCAAGCGGTTTTACTTGTAATAATAGCTACCTATAGTGTTGTGTGCAAAAGCAGCAAAGTGGCAAGATGGCATTTAACTTCTAAAAACGCTCATGCTAACATAGCAATGTGTGCAGACAAAACCCTGTCTCCACTACAAGTATGTTCCAGGACGGCCAACATTTCCTGTGTCACTCCCTCCCAGAATGGTACTAGGCGTGGACAGGAAACATGTCATGTGAAGAAAGTCAGCATTGAGGGCCCAACAGCGTGCACACCACACCCATCCTCTGGAAGCGGCGCAGAATGAGATAAGTAGATAGTTGAGTTGCATCATCAGCAGCCTAGAAGAAATAGCCAGCTCCCGCAGGGCAAGACAAGCATCTCTCCAGTCCTCATCATCAAGTTCCCCCATCCATCCCTCCCATTGACATCGTAACTGAGGGAAGCGATCCAGGGCATTAATGCTCAGAGTCCAATATATCGTTGAGATCATTCCTTTACCCAGACGACCCATTAATAGCTTTGCTTCTAGAGGGCTGTATTTGGGTATCTCCATATCTGCTGGAATATGAGTTTAAGAGAGCATGACAAAGTTGAAGGTATTGAAAGAAATGTGTTTGTGATAGTCTATAATGTTCCTGTAGCTCTTGAATAGACACCAGGAGTACCGCCTACAAATATCGCCCAAGTGGGTGATGACTATGCGGGTCCAGTGTACGAACTCTGCAAGGCTGTCCACCTGGTGTAACCAGGTGCCTCACCATAGGGGCATCACATCCAGTATGTAAGACGTAGGGCTGCCCTCCAGCACAGCACCGTCATCCAAGTACAAGATGGGGACAAAGGGGTGCCATACAATAAGACTAACAGTCCATCAAATCCCAGAAGATACAGCTTGAGCCGGTAGGCCAGGTCGTCCCAACATCCGGTGAACCACTCATTTACCGCAGCCAGTTGAGCAGCAAGATAATAGGCATAAAGGTCTGGACTATCCAGGCCTCCGTCGAACGGCGACTTTATAGCCGACACAAAAGCCATGCAATGTTGTCCGCCTGCCCAAACAAATGAGGTTAGTTTCGAAGTGATGGAGCGGAACCACGCCCGAGGAATGGGGTATGGATAACTCGCCAGGATGGAGAGATATCGGGCAAAGCACATAATTTGAAGTAAACCAGTACGTTCCATCGGGTTGAGGGGAAGGCGGCTCCATCTGCGCCAATCCTGATCAATTGCCGACTGAAGCAGACAAAAATTAAGAGACTAGCACAAATCCGGCAAGCAGGAGATGTAGAAACCAAGTTACTGAAAAGAGCGGTGTCTAGTAGGAATGTCTGGGCACCAACTGCTTCCCATTGCATCACCCAGTACCGAAACCAGTACGGATTTGCTAGCGTTCACCCGCAGGCCTGACGCTTTGGCATATAGCTAAAGGAGCTCAAAACACCGGGGCCCTGTCGTTGAAGGATTGCTGAGGAAAAGCAGAACATTGTCTGCATACTGAGCAATGTGATCATCTATAGTTTCCCCCGACTGCCATCCTTGAATCCACGCATCACAACATATTAGACAAGCTAATGGCTCTATGGCAAGAGCAAACAGCAGCGGGGACAGGGGGCACCCCTGAAGCGTACCTCTGCGAATCTGGAACAGCGGGTAAAGAGTCCCGTTGACTCTGACTTGTGCCGATGTGGCCGTATATTTCTGTTTTTCCCAAGTTGCAAAATACGGGGCCAAAACTTGCACGCTGAAGTGCCACCTCAAGGAACGACTAGGAGACCATATCGAAGACCTTCTGAAAATCTTTCAGGAGTATGGCTAGTTCTTCCCCCAACCGTGGCACTCTAGAGAGCGCCTGCTGCACCCTTCGGATGCAATGGTGAGGACTCCTCCCCGGCATGGAGCCGCACCGGTCTGGGTGTACCAGGTATCAGAGGGTCCGGCTGACCCTGCCCATTATCACCTTAGCGAAGATTTTAAGATTGGCATTAATAAGAAATATTGGGTGGTACGATGAACAGCATTACGCTGGTTGGTCAGCCTTGGGCAGAATTACAACAGTGGCAACATCAAGGTCTGGGGGAAAGGAACAGCGCTTCAGAGCGTCAGCATATAAGGCTGCTAAGTGTGGGGATAAGACATCACGGTAATTTTTGAAAAACTCGCTGGGAGAGCCATCAGGCCAGGGGTCCTCCCCAACTGGAGATCAGATATTGCCTGCTCTACCTCCTCCACCGAAATCGGCAACTCCAGTACAAACACCAAGGAGGGAGGAATAGTCGGTAGTGGAGTATCCCCCAAAAGGGAGCAGTTAGGTTCCTCCAGGGGTGGCGGGCGCGCTGCATATAACTCCCGGTAATAAGTTGAAAATGCTTGGGCAGTGGTAGGCAAGTCCTCGCACAGAGTGCCAGAGCCATCCGTAATCAGCGGAACCACTCTGCTGGAGACCTCTCAAGTTGCCAATTGTCGGGCTTCTCAGGACGTGCTGGTTACAGCGGCGCCCGTTCCCATGTTCGAGAGCGGAGAAATGAGCCCCGCCTGCTGTTCTCTGTCAGCGTGCGAGGGCGGGGCTTAATTAGTACTTAAAGGAGGGTTCGGCGCTGGCAACGCTTTTCGCGTTCCAGCACGGATCCCGCCTGGCCTCTCACCATTTTTCCCCTAACTTACCTGAATCCAGTTGACTGTAGTTTCTTCCTTGCTCATGTTGCTGGGCTTCTGGTGTGTCCTTCTTCTTCCTGGGTCCTCTGGTATTCTTCCGGGGCTTGTCGACACGCTGCTCCTTCCCGGCTGGTAACTTTGTATCAAGGGAACTTCTGGTTTTTTTTAACCCTTAGCTTCCTGGTAACTTGTCTCTGAAAGACAAGATATAAGGCAAGGGCTATAAAGGTTCATAGTATCTTTGTTTTTTGTTGTATTCAGAACTGCTTTTTAGAAATAAGATAAAAGGCACTTATCTGATGGTTCTACGCTCTTGACGGGTGCTTCTTGAGGTCCTCTTTATTTCTGGTAAACTCCTTTTTGGCTGCAAAGAAGAAAGAAAAAATACTAGTTCAAAAATCCCAAACCCCACTAGTGTGTTTTTGCTTATTGTGACCCCTGCTCTTTTTTCCTTTGTTTTCTCCCCGTGCTTCCTCCTGACTCTGGAAATGAGTTTTTTGGGTTTTTCCCTAATTGCAGGAGTAACGGGTACATTATTATTTTTGACTAATGGTCCTATCTACTCCTATGGTGTCTCTAACCTAAGTTTGTATACTATTGTTCATTCCTTGTTTTAAATGCAAACTTCCGCAGTCCTTTTTACATATTGAACATTGTCCTTCCTTGTAGACAGTGGGAGTGTTCTAACGTCCATGGGAGTTGTTTCTTCTCACGTAGTTGTCCTATTCCATTTAAGGTATCTCATTAGACATAGGGGAGGAGTAAGATATAGCCAGAACCTTTTACTCATGTTTAGTACTCACCTTGTGCTTTCTCCTTCAGAGTTCTAGAAGACCACCCCCACAGAAGATCCAGTGGACGTCTACCTCTTCTTCCTTCCTTTGTTTAGTTTCCCTCCTTCCCCACCTTACCTCTTTTGCTTTGACTAAGTTTGGCAAAGGAGGTAGGTGAGGGAAGTTGGGATTTAGCATAACTTCCATCCATTTCGTCCCTGCAGAAAATCCAGGTGAGCCTTGACAACAATACAACAGCTTCCCCGACTTGTCACCCTGGGCATATATCCTTTGAGTAGACACTCTCCAACATTGTCTCGCCTCCTCCAGAGAGACCTGGCAGAGCTTAGCCCTCATCATTTCCAATGAATGGGCTATGGCCTCCAATACAGGGCTCATTCCTATACCCTCAAGCACAGTGATCTGGGCTTCAAGCTCAGTAATGTGAGCCTGTTTCTGCCATTCCTCACTCCTCACATTTTCCGTCAGACGACCTTGGAGGGAAAGCTTACTTGCTGCCCACAGGGTACCACGCAGCAACATGAAAGTTTGATTTTCACTGAAGAAAGTCTGTGTTTCCTGTGCTTTGAAATCTGCACATTTCTGGTCGGTAAGGTTCCATGCATTATAGCGCAAAATTGGACAGGAAGATGCGTAAATAAACACCCCACTCAAGAAAAAGAGGAGCATGATCTGAATTGCCTCTAGGCAGTATATGAAAGGTGTGGACCTGCAGAAGGTCACAAGCAGGGAGCCAGAGTAAGTCAATACATGAGTCAACCCCATGCGCAGCCGACAAGTGAGTATATGAGCGAGGCACGGAATTCCGACAGTGCCAGGCATGTCAAAGCCCCATAGAATCCGCCCACGAGACCAGGCTCGCCAAGCACGCACGGTGGCTAGGCCACGGACTGTCACATATGTCCCGGTCAGGATCGGGAACTGTTTTGAAGTCCCCCCTCAACACACATCACTCCAGATGGAAGGGATGTAATGAGGGTTTGAACTGCATGCAGTGTGGGTTGTAACAGCTGCGGGGGATACGTCATGATACAAAATTAAGATGTTTGTCCTTCAGTCGCACCTCTGCGCCCGCATACCTCCCCTGAGGATTCCAATGTACCTTCAATATTGTAAGGGGAAATGTCTTATGAAGGAGTATAGAACCCCTAACATAACCCGCGTGGAACACATGGTCATATCGAACAGACCCCAGAAAATAGCAACAGGTGCCCATAAGGTGAGTTTCTTGGAGTAGCACTGTGTCCGGTTTGTGTCGCTTGATGTGACGCAGGACAGCCGATCTTTTGATAGTGTCAAAGAGACCTTGCACATTCCACGTTAATACTTTAACCATGGGAAAACTGAGTGACGGTCCGTAGAGCCACCCTGGTCCCAACAAGGCAATGTCATCAACCATCTCTAGTTTGCTGTCAAGTGTCATTTTCATTCCTATATTTTTATCCAGTACTCATTACAATGCTAATAATGTTACAATTGAAACAGTGTGCTCAGGGTTGTAGTTAACATGGCATAGTGTCAGTGGGGCCAAAGGCTGTGAGGGCCACCAGCACCCAATATTGTGTGTTTTTTAATATTTGGCTTCAGAAATGGTCGTTGATGCTATATGATCATGGCATTTTGCAGTGCCTCTGAGCATTCTGCTGGTGAACGAGTTAGGACTGCCTGAAGGTGCCATTCGCGAAATAGGCACTTAGCCTATTGTGCTTAATGTCCGACTCTGATGTAAGCCTCATCAGATTTAAGGCCAATTTTGAGTCGAGTGAGCAAGCGCTTGCATCCTGCATTGCCTCCTCTCTGCTTGGCCCTTTCCAAACTATGTTGTAGTGTTGCACATTTTTTGGTTTGAGCTAGAAGGCTACAGCTAGAAAACTGGAGGTGGGCGACAGAGTGACACAGGTTAGGGAACCACTAATGGGAAGAGGCGGTCTGCAGGCTTCTCTTCCTTTTCACAGGTTCACACCCTACCATGGATTTTTGTAGGCATCAAGGATCACCTTCCTTACCTCCGTCGGCACTACTAACCAAAGCCTTCTGCAAATGTTATTTCTATATTACATTGGGTTACAAAAGGAAACAAGCATTTGCAATGCATTCGGTCTCGCCTTTGGGACCTTTATGTATTTAGCTATGCAGCACATTAGCCTGGGTGCTGAAACATCTACTGTTCTTTAACATGGAGGGAAAGTAAGCACCAAACTGAGTGATACGCCGGTATGGGAACACATGGAGAGAAATATTGCCTTTCAGCAGGAAATGGTATAGTCCAAAGCTCTGTTTTTAATATAAAAGCAGGGCACTCTGTGGTCATATCACTGAAAATACAAGATTTGAAAAAAATATTGTCTATGGGTGCTCGTGGAAGACAATTTCTATGGGCTGGAATCTAGAGAATGCTAAGGTGATTCTGGTATTTTACTAACCTCTGCTGGTCGTTTTCTAAAAAAGAAAGTTAAATAGAGCAGTTGAAAGAACAATAAAAAAAGAAAGTCCATCAGCAGAAAGCAATTCTGGTATTTTACTGACCTCATTTTCTATCAAGAGGCAGTGGAACAGAAAAAAGTCCCTAAGCGGAAGCAGACAGGTCTTAGGTCTGATCTCCAGAGCCCACAAAGTACATACAAATATAAGTATATACTAAAGTATATATACTAAAGTGTATACAAGAGGTCTTGAATGCTCGACTTAAAAACTAATAAGCCAACATCTATCCAAGCTTCTCACTTGACTACTGCTCAGAACCCTAGGACCAAGAAAGTACTTCCCTAGGAGACTTAGTTTATTGTGAGTGTTTTATCGCTGCACGAACAAACATACAATGCCTACTGTTAACAATGTGCAATAAACTGTTGCTATTGTAATAAAGACCTACATCGCTTACAACCATATACCCAGGAGATGAAATAAAATCATGCTCCAGTGTATTTAGCAAATGGATAGTTTATTAATCAAATGGATAAAATGCACTTTAGAGAGAGAAATTAATTACTCTATGCATTCTCACAGTCCACTTGAAATTGAATTACATCAGCAGTGTTTGCATGAGCAATCTCAAACTATTACTCACAAAGCTGCATATGGTAGAATGGAACAGCCTGCGCTTTGATGCATCTGAAATGTTGGCACCATCAGTCATCACCACTTCATTCCCTACAGTAACTGCCAATTGCCCATATATCATCCACTTAATGGTTCCAAATTGTAGGAAACAGCACATACAGTTTGCCAAAGTCCTACAGGTCCACATTTAGAAGAAACTAGACTCAGTAGCACCTACAACCAACATTATCTGGAATGGTGGCAGAAAGTTTTCAGTTCTGCTGGTAGGTATGTGGATCAAACTAACGTTCCCTACAAAGGCTAGATTACTTACCAGGTTGGTTTGTGTCTGGATTGTATCCCAGCAGTCGAGTCCATCTTGGAGCCGAACAATGAGCTAAAAAATGTAATAACATAAAGCAAACCTAACAAAACATAACACCACAGAACAAACAACACATAAAACACATAAATCAAAACATTACAAATCAGAAATACCGAAAAACACAGTAATATAAAGATAGAACTAATTTCCTCTGTAAATTGGTGTACGGCCAAAACACACAGTCTTAAATGTCACTCTCACTTAAACACAATCCAGAAATAGTCTCCTGAGGGTCAATAAAAGCTCTTCTATACTAGATGGATAAAAATGAATAGTGTAGGTTGATTTTCTGAAAAAACATCTGAAACTAGTCTAGGAAAGAAGAGATCGCAGGTAGAAAGCAGGTAATTTGTAGTATGGTTATTTAAACTGGCAGAGAATCAAGGCATGGCAGGCCGGGATCCACGAAGGATGTAAAGTCTCAGGTCTCCAGGCTGTTTCATCGTGCACCTACTTGCTGGGCTTCACGATAATGACTAGGAGGAGATCACAGTGGCTCCTCAGATGGGAGAAGTGGTGGGAAGCCTGAGGAGAGAAGTACCTCATCACCCATCTCACCCCGCCTCTCTGAAGGGACAGAGGCGGTGCTCTCCCATCAGTGGCCTGATCTGGAACCTGTGGTGCGTGCTCAGTGTGTAGACGGTTCTGGTGACAGTAGTGGCAAGCCAACCCACACGGTACCCGTGGAGCGGGAACTGAAGTGGGAACTGGAGGTGATCTGTGGTGCCGAAACTTCCTGGGCAGCTGAGCTGAACGAAGCATGAAATTGGGGACCTAAAGATTTTGAACTGGAGCTGTGCCAGTCATTCAGTGGTCCCCGCCTAAGAGACGGATGGGTGGCGGCAGCTGCTGGGGGAGGACAGTATTGCCTGACAGCAGCATTTGGCTCTTACTATGCCCCTTCTGACTCAGGCACTAGAACAGACCAGGCCATTGTAGGACGCAATGCCTCATGCGTGGGTCTCTTAGAGCCATGGGACTGGACAACTTTTTAACATATTGCGTCACTCGTAGGGAAAAGAAATGAACGCTCCCAATGTTAAAGCCACCCTTGCCTGAAGGAAAAGTTGCACAGGCTGCACTCTGTTGCTCTCTATCAGCTGTGTGCTTCCCCTCTGCCCCCTCCATTTGTTGCGCTCGCTCTTGTGTACTTCTTCCCCCGCGTTGTTCTGCCCGCCCTCTTCACATTCCTTTCTTGCTCATTGCTTCTCAGAGATCTACTAGTTAACGGCAAAGCTGCAGATACATCAAGCTGATAGAAAGAAACAACCAATGTGCACACAACACAATGGCATATTGGCAGATGAAAGAAATTTCGTGAAATTTTTGGAGACCCGTTGCGCCTCGCCCTCTTTACTTTTATGCTCATTAACAGAACGCTTCTAAATACACCAAACCCCACTGGACTGAGCCCATCCAATCCCAGAACGGCTTGCAGGTACTGGTACTCACTTTGACTTTTCAAGCAGTTGTAGAACATGACTGCAGCCCCGCAGCGACTGGCATGCCCCCGCAGCCGCGCTGCCCTTATCGCCGCCCTGCATGCACTGGCAGGCTGCAGACACCGCTTCTCGAGCACCCGGACGCGCCCTGCAGAGCCCGCGCGCCGATGCAATTACAGGCCAAATAGCAATCCTGCTGTCAGGCCCGGGCCTCAGCTGTGGCGCTGATGGCAGCCCTCCCTGGGCACTGTGCGGGCAGAACAACACATGTGAGAAACCGGGCGGGCGCGAGAGACCCACACCCCTAATTATGTCAGAGCGTCGTCTGCTAGGCTTATTTCTTCAAAGTTCTGACGAGAGCGGCTTTCGCGGAGCATGTGCGGCACTGGCAGCCATAACTTTTCGGCAGCGCCGAGGTCTTTCTTTCCCACGAAGCACTTAGTGATGCAGAACCAATGCAAGTGTGCCAACTCGGAATATACAAGGCACGAGCACTACCAGGAGTGCTCGGGAGGGGGTCGGGGGGCCCCAAGAAGTCACGGACTGCGGGAGAGGGAGGGTAGGGAGGGACAGGGAGAAAGTAGTCTGTGCAGTGAAGGGGCCAGTAGCCATGGAAGGATACAAATGACTGACATGGCTGTCATGGGGAGGGACTAACAACCTTAAAACCAATCGGAAGGCAGCATTTATAACCTAAGTCAATGAAGAAGATAGGCTGGAGAGTGGGCGGAGCTTCCACGAAGCTTCCACACTATAGTGTATACAGCATGCCTCTCAAAGCGATGGCAGCACATTTGCGCTGCAACGCTAGGCGAGACCTAAAATAGAACTTAAAGCTGGTGTCCTAGATGGCAAAGGATTTCTTACAAAACGGTCATTTATCTTCTAAACTGTAAAACAGGTATCTCCAAAGAAGCTCTCTGAATTATACTAAAAACCTTCCCTCTTAGCCCTGGCAATTTCCATGATCTTCACATAGCTCTTGAATAAATAGAATTGGCGTGGATATGGGATTGTGAGAACAACTGCATGAAAGTGTGTCAGACTAAATATCGTGGTTGATGGCATAGTATGCACCTACTGGCTGAAAAATTATATCTGTTAAAGTTGTGAGGAGGTTTTTCTCTGGCCTGATCATACAAAACAGCTAGTTACTGTATGTCCTGTCACTGCGCCTCAGGCAAGCTTTACTTGTTAGCCCCAAAGCATTATTTAGCCTGATAACCTCTGCTCCACATTTGCCACATTTCTCTCAAGCCATGTAGAAGAATCTTACATGTTGAATGCACCGTTTTTGTGAATAAGCGAGGTGCTTTTCTATCTTAACGATTCTTAACCTATGCACACGCTCAATTTAACATGTAAAGTTACATTTAGTAGATATGGCAATGCATCACTAAAAGAGTAGAAAAGTTCTTGTGTTTTTCTTGTTTCTCTTTAATCCAATCAACGCCCAGCCAACACGTGTTTCGTCGAAAGGGGAAGACCCCACGAATTCTTCAGGGCTGTATGGCTCTTCAAGTTCTAAGTTCTATATCCTCTCTGCCGGTTATCCTTCTGACCCGGCTGGTCAATTAATCACAACACGATACCCACAATAATGTTCCTAGAGCACGGTAAATGGTCCCACCTTAAGTAAGGTTCGGTATATCCTCCCGAGTGCGAAGGCTGTCCCAAAGTTCAAGTCCCAATTACAACCACAATCTGGTCATTCCCTTAGCGAGTACGCTCGATCGGAGTAAACGTCCTGGGTTCGCGTTCTGAGACGGAAATCTTACATGCTGAACACACTGTTTTTGTGGATGAGCGAGTAGCTTTTCTATCTTAACCCGTTGTCCTTTAATAGATATGAGTATTCAAAAAGTGTTTACTTCCATTTACCACACACCTCATAATTCGACAGTGCTAAGTTGGTAGCTCTTAGCTTTCACGCTGGTTTTTTATCCAAAGAAATGTTCTCGAATAACTAGTAATATGTATTGGTTTGCTGTTTTCAACATAAAACAAAAACATTTTTGTGGTCATGTAAACCATGGCAGTTGGTCCACCTGCTGGCAAGGTCGGCCCCACCCCTGTTTATCGTTCCCTCTGTTGGGGGACCGCTAGCTGAGCCGAAAGATCTCTGCCTGGCTTGCGGGGATCTCTTTGCTTTAAATGGATGTTCGGTGTGGTATGTCGAAGTAAGGCACAGGTGAATGCTGAGCATGCACCATGTATGTTATTTTGCCCGTTAAGCATGTATTTCTTGTATTTCACAAACACTCTCATAGTAGGAGTTATTATTATTATCTTTGTAATAAAAAGAAATCATTGGCTCAGGCATGCAGGCAGTTTTTTTCCTACAATGTCAAGTCCATTGATTGGTTTCCTTGTCTGGGACTGCCATTCCTCGCATGGTAGGCTCAGGCAGGGACATCCAGTGACAATCTGACCAACTTAGCAATGGCAAGCCAACTGTAGCTGAGAGCCTGCAGTCCTCGGGCGGAAGGACCATCAAGTCAAGAGTTTCTGCCTTCCCCCCCCAAAAATGGAGTGTGTGATCCATACGTTTTTTCATCAAATTCAGGTGAGGAAGACAGGCGCTTTAAATGCTCTAATGAGCAGGCATCTGGCGGCCTAATTCAAGCTTTGCCGGGTTTAAGATTTCACAGCCCTGAGGTCAAAACCTCATCAGCTCAGCAACGTCTTCTGAGAACCTCCCCTGATGAACTCAGAGCGCTTTAGTTTTAAGCCCTGGAGTGCTCAGGGCTGACTGTCTATTTGTCTATGCTTACAGTTTTGTTCTGCATTATACATGCAGGACTATGTGTATCTTTACTCAGACTGGTGATCTCTGCTGTTTTCTTGTACAGCGGCTTGTGGTAGAGGTAATCAAGTGTCACACAAGAGGTATGCAAGTGCCACAAACAGGCACAGTGCAGATTTATATGTCACACATATTTATAGCAGTGACTTGGCAGCTATGAAATCTTTTGGATTTCATTTCATTTTCAGTACAAAATCCTCTACCTGAGAGGGCCATCCATCCTCTCTTTTTTTCCCAGTCTTAGCTTTTTGATCTAGATCTAGTTAAGTGTCAGCTCTGGTGGTTTTTATTGTGTTCTCCTGCATTGGTCCATGGCCTAGTAAACCTGATTCTCTAATAGCACTGTCCTGGACCATTGCTGGATAAAAATACACAAAGTATATTGTCTACAGTTACTGAGAGTTAAAAGAGTATAAGGCGGCAACACCAGCACCTCTTTTCAGTAACAGTGCAGCAAATGTTTTTTTTTGGACACGTTGTCAAAAAAATATTGAAAGACAGCCACCCATATGCATGCACAGCCATCATCTTTTAGTGTATGCACAGGTGGCCATTTTAGAATTGATTTAAAACCTGTGAAAAGATGGGTGGTGCCTGCACTTCTCACACAGATGGGACGTGGCGCTCCACAAGCAAGAGCAGTGTCTGCGAAGCTGGGGGGTTCTTGACAAATTACAAAAAAAAGTTTTTAAAGAAGGGAAAGAGTGTATTTTTTCTAATCAGTAAAATGGGAGACTTTGACCCACAAGTACCTGGCACATGATGGCACATAAGCTATCACTCCCAGTGAGGCTATTTATTAATATAATCTGTTTACTGCACAATCACTTACTAGCTGCAACAAAACAAACACCTCACTTAATGTACATTCAATTTAGATTGAATGGTGTAGTAGCAGAAATCCAGGTTGCATTGAAAGGGCTCCATCGGGTGTCATATTCTCAACATGATATTGAGGTATCCAGAACGTTGATAATTTGTTAAAAGATGTAAGCATTAAGTAAGTAGCCTTTCACTTAAAATCTTTACATACAATTCTGATCACCATAAGGCCTGTCTTACCTTTTGAAAGTGTTTGTTTGCAAAAACCGTGTTGCCTTTTTAAATGTTTTGCAATCAATAGAGGTTCCATTGGCAAAATATTCTATTTCAGTATCAGAATCCACAATTCTCCACTATGTTTCAACTTATCCCAAAACACATATATGAGAATCGAATTGCAGGTAAAGACCACCAGACTCATCCAGTCTACCTTTTATCCTGTCAGTTCTTATTACATGGGATGTACACGATCTCTAGCTAGGTTTGTCCTTTCTTTCTCACTGCTCATACTCCCCTTTGCCTATTCCAGGATATTTTTGCTAAATTTACAGTTGTCATCAACACCATGTCTTCTGTCAGTAGGTTCCATGCATCCACTGCTATTTTTATGTGAAATACTTTGTAATGTTAATCCTGAACCAATCCCCCATCTCATATTGTGACCTTTAGTCCTAATTTAGGTGCCTACCATGCTCTTCCAGAAGCTGGATCCAGATAAATTGTAGCAGATGGAAATGTATAATGTGCCAGTTGTACTGTAATGCAAACAAGTGTCGAGTGTTGTGTTTGGTGATTAGATACTTAAAGGCAATGCAAAATGTGAGGTCAGATATGTGATTGGCAGTCAGACACGGGAGAGGGGGACCCATCCAGGGTTCTCAAAGTTACTATAATTAGCGAAAAATAAATAGCAAAACCAATTAACTTATATTGTTTGGATGATGTATGAAAACAAATGGTACATTTTAATCGTCTAGAAAAGGTGTTTGCAAAATCAAAAATTAGTCTGGATCTTTGTTCTGATGTCTACATCTCCTAGTAGCAGGCAGAGTATGGCCGCAGCAACCAAACCTTAACTTTAAATCATAGGGCCTGATTTAGAGTCTGGCAGACCGGGTTATTCCGTCTCAAACATGACAGATACCCTGTATCTATTAATACAAGTCAGTTGTATCCTATGGCACTTTTAATATGACGGACGGAATAGCTGTCACGTTTGTGAGGGAGTAACCTGTCCGCCAAACTTTAAACCAGGCCCATAATCATAGTCGCCGTCCTTGGCGTGAGGCCAATAATGCAGATGTTCACATTCTGAAACAGTAAACTGTCTGCATGAAATAAGTGTTCAGTGTGAAGCAAACTATAGGTCAAAATTTCCTTAAAAGAATCCTTTCAAAAGTAAATAGTTATTGAGAAGAAATGTGGTACATTCCAGAAGAGGGGGTTAAGTAAAAACAATATGCGGATTAAAAAAAGTAGAGCAAGCACGGAGTTTCCTCTTTGTGAGGAAGTATGGGAAAATCCTGAGATAAAGTAGGGATTTACTTTCATATTCGGTCAGAATGTGGGAAGACTGGATGAGCTAGCTGGCCCTCATCTAAAATTGATAGACTGTTGTCTGCCTAACTTGTGGACGCACAAACAGTTTTCAAACTGCCCTTTTGAAATCAGGGTGGGTGGCATGTTTCTGGAAGAGGGGCAGAGCAATATGAACAGCAGCCATTTTTCAACTTTCAATAATCTGGGTTTACAGACTGTTATAACGGCAGGATGTGTTTTTTGTTACAAAAATGTTCTTTACGGTAATATTTAAAACATCACACTTAACAAATTCTGATTACATGTTTGCAGATTATGGCACACAGCCTGCCTAGGAAAAGAAAGTGAAGTGATGGTCTTTGGTGGAAGTAAAGATGACTTGTTCTCACTGGACACAGTTAGTACATTAACGCATTTTCTGGGGTTTAATATATATTTTCTTTTTATAAATATATGCTACAGGACGTGCATGTTTGTATGTGTAAAAAACACACGACCAAATATGTTGTAAGATGGATAATTCATTGATAATTGTTTCTTTTTACTGGGCTATATAATTGCATGGCTTCTTAATTGCCCAAGCAATAGTTGAAGAGTGATATGTTCTGTTTAGAACTCCTCAGGAAAATGCTATCAAGCGGGATTTGAGGCATTTTCCCATTGGAAAGGGAGTAATGCATGAAATGTCAATTTGCTAATGCAAGATTACATTGAAGACTTTCATTTGCATTTAGGTAGAATGCATGTTATTTTGCAATTTGTAAATTACGTTGAAAGTTGTCCGCTACAATCCAATGTGTAGTACCCCAGATATTTTAGCTCGCACCTTCTCCACATCTCATGTTTCAAAAAACCCTCTGGCACCTGGAACTTTCAACCTCCCTCCAATATTTGCAATAAAATAGTGATCTATGCTCCTTGCAAGAATATTTCATTTCAGTATGTTTGAATCATTCTTGATTCGAGGGTCTCTTTTTATTACCATTCTGTCTAAAACTGCAGGACATGCTTGGATGCTTGAGCTGGGTGTTGATTCCATGTGAACAAACCATATACGTATGTAACACAAAGCAATGTGACAATGTTTATATATTCAAATAGTTGGGTCGAGCATCCACCATGTGTGAACTGCACCAATATATTGACAGCACAGGGAAATATTCTAAATTTGTGTGTAGAGTGGTTAAAGGTGCACGTGCATCTCAAAAACAATTGATGGACAGAATGCAGAACAATGTCATACATTCACCCCAGTACAGTGATCTAGGCCTAAAGCCATCATTTTTTTGCTCACAATGCCATTCCAGTTTGGGCCCGGCCATATGCAAATCAGTCTTGACCCTGCGCCCAATGGGAACAGTCCAGCCCGAACTGCCAGGCCAGGTCCTCCCTGGACTGGAAACAAGCATCCTACGACGGGTTTTGGGGTTTCAGCCCTCATCAGCCAGGATAGCTTGACTCCTGTGGCATGGAGAGCACGGGACCCACGTCTGGGCATACCCGTCCCACTCGGGGTGATAAATGCAAAAACAACAATTGATGGACAAAATGAAGAACAATGTCATACATTCACCCCAGTACAGTGATCTGGGCCTAAATCCATTGTTTATTTGCTCACCATGCCATTCCAGTTTGGATATAATTAGAAAGAGATAGGGGTGCACTCTAAGTTGTCTGAACTCAAAATTATGTGAATAATTTTAACAAAAGGGTGCTACACTATGTTAGTGTGTTGACAAAACACATATTTGAAAATACCAAGTTATCAGGAAAAAGAACCTGAATATAGTGTGCACTGTTCACAGGAACATATTGTTCAAAATTGTAAAGCATAATACAAAGTTTAACACACAATAAAATATACCACCATTTTGTCATGTTGAGAAATATAATTGATCAAACAATTGAAAATAATATAATTCTTCTGAACATATCCGTTCTAATAAAACAATTGCAATTCAGAAGTATTGCGTTGACAGAAATAAATGTTTGATTTACAACATCAAAGAACATAATATGCACTATGCGTGCTGTTGTATCCTCAAGAGTTCTTCATTTATATTACAGTTGCTGATGTAAACAATATATGGCTGTCGTAAAGCCCAATGCATTTCGGGACTCGCAGGTCCCTTCCTCAGGGGCAATGTTCTGTAAGTAAGAAAGTAGAAAATAATGGTTGATATACTCTAACTGTAATCGAAGTAAATAGCGCTAGTCCCTTGCCCAGCGGAAAAAAGTTTGAATAATAGAGAAAAATGGTAAGGTGGTGAGTGATATATAGATTAGTCAGCACCATCTAGTGGGTGAATCATGTGTCGATGGTAGGAACATGAATACTCGTGACTCTGGTGTTTGAATAAAGAAACCAATATCAGATGCTAGAAACTGCTATGCGTGGTAAAAAGTGGATGAGGAACAGTGAAATGAAATAGTACCTGGCGAATATATAGTTGCCATATATCTGTAAATGCCTCAGTTTCTGAACACCTGAAACAGTATGATGGATTAGCTCGCACACTAGATACATTACTGAAGTAAAATGAATAACATTAACACATCTCAGACGAAATGGCAGGTATCAATAAACTAGCACCCCCACTAAACTAAGCAAAAAAACGCATAGTTGCAATGGCAACTTACCGCGTGTATTAGTCTCTCAGAAACGTAACCGGATCTATGGACCGGACTCCAAAATGTATGGAGGATAGTAAGCAGGTAAAAATCTAAATAATTAGGGAATAAACACGGTGTAAGACCAAACTCACAGCTAGTATGCCTCGAAATACTATCAATGCTATAAGGTAACACAGTACCTTAATACGAATAGATGATGCTAAACGAAGTCTCCATCTATGAGGGTAGTCAGTGGAGACGGAAATGACCCGTAGCGTTATAACGTTGCACGTCAAAGCATGCAAAATAGAAATGGGACTGCGTATGTGATGTCCGATACTTGGTGTTGGTATACAAGCAATTATTGGAAATACCGCGTCTCTTGCTATAAACCCAATAAATAAAGTACTGAAAGTTTGGTTCCAGTTTGGACCCAGCCATATGCAAATCAGTCTTGACCCTGCGCTCAATGGGAACAGTCCAGCCCGAACTGCCAGGCCAGGTCCTCCCTGGACTGGAAACTAGCATCCTAGGACCTAGGCCCTCACCAGCCAGGCTAGCTTGACTCCAGTGGCATGGAGAACACGGATTAAACCCAGATCCTTGTGACTGGTGAAAGTTTGCATTGTCCAGCATTCCGTCCATCAATTGTTTCTTTTGCATATGTCACCCTAAGTGGGAAAGATATACCCAGACGTGGGTCCCTTGCTCACTTTGCCACTGTATTCAAGCTAGCCTGACTGATGAGGACTGTTAGCCCGAAACCGGTCCCAGGATGCTTGTTTCCGGTCCTAGGAAGACCTGGCTTGGCAGTTCGGGCTGGACTGGTCCCAGGAGGAACAGGGTCAAGACTGATTTGCATATAGCTGTGTCTGAACTGGGGTGGTAAAGTGAGCTAAAGAATGATGATGGATTCAACCCAGATCTGTGACTGGGGGTGAGTGTCTGAAAAGTTTCAGCCCTCCGTCCATCATCTTGTTGTGTTTGCTTTGCTCGCCCTTAGTGGGAGGATATGTCCAGACGTGGGTCCCTTGCTCACTTTGCCACTGTATTCAAGCTAGCCTGACTGATGAGGACTGTTAGCCCGAAACTGGTCCCAGGATGCTTGTTTCCGGTCCAGGGAAGACATGGCTTGGCAGTACGGGCTCGAAAAGTGAGCTAAAGAATGTTGATGGATTCAACCCAGATCTGTGACTGGGGGTGAGTGTCTGAAAAGTTTCAGCCCTCCGTCCATCATCTCGTTGTGTTTGCATGTGCATCTCAGCCTTACTGCCTTAGCGGTATCCCCACATGCATATCTGGCTGCTTCCCAATTAATTTCTACGTTTTTCTCTGATATTCGTTAAATGAATGTATGCTGTAATGCAGTTTAGTTCCGCAGCAGTGGAAAATAAAACCTTTTTTAGTATTTACAATGAAAGTGCTAACAGTTAGGTCACGCCCCAATAGTTTCCTTCATAGCAACTCCCACCCCCTCTGTCGAAGCTTAGTAGCTCATTCTGCGTTTTCTAACAATTCTTACCCCATTTGTTACAATGGCGTGCCATTTTGTGGTTAGAAATTCAAAGCTGATAGGCATTTTCCCCATTCGGAAAGGTTTTAAAATATTCTTCCTGTATCATATTCCTTTACGTGTATATGGTATTGAGGCTGTTGATATACCCTGGCGTCTGTTTCTTGGCCTAAATAATAACTACCTTTGCTAAACTAATGCAAGAAGTTGTGGCCTAATGACTAGAGCTGGCGACTTTAGAAGTGAGGCACCAGGTTCGAATCTCGTCCTCGGCACAGCATTCTGTGATTCTAGGCAAATCCCTTAACCTCCCCATGCCTGAAAAACAGCGATGGAGCCAGTGCTTAATTTGTAAAATAATAAGTGCCGGGGCTCTCGTAATAAGGCCACTGCAGCTTCCACCACACATTGCTCATGCTACGCTGCCAATGATAGTAACAACACGACTACTAACCATCACACTCCTTCAACTGTGTCGCAGGCTGGTTTATGTGTTTATTTATTTATCATTCTTTTCGACCATAGACACCTGCTTCAGTGTGCTGGCAGCTCAGAATGATGTGCTGTCCACCAAACATAGTTCCTGAAAGCTGTACAACGTCCTAACCATTAATCATCGTGATTATATGAGCAGTGACAAAAAACTAGGCTGAACGTGTTGTGGAAGGTTCTTTTGTTGAGAAACTGTGAGGCAGTCAAGAAGTAGTTATTACTAGATGTATGCGGCCTTTAGTCCCCGCTACCAATTTGTTTGATGAATATTGTTCTCTCTGATAAGACTCGTTGACTCAAAAATAAAATAAAATTTTTGAGGCACCTTTTGAAGATGAGCTGCATCCTGTGTACAAGTGTACGGTACGACGGCGGCTACTAGGCTAGGCAAGCAGTGCATCGTCATCAAAGAATCTTGTGGAGCCGGAGCTACCACCACGGTGATGACCATCACGCCAGCACGCTCTCCCCAAAAAAGCAGCATTGGTTTGGCAATGGGCATGGCATATTGGCATGGCTACGCGCGCCTGCTACTACTTAGTACTTGCTTACCGTCCGTTACTTGTGGTGGGCCTGGTGGCTGGGACACTGCTCTGCCTGCCTTTATTAACTAATTAGGCCTGGGCCTGGTGCTGATTCTGTCTGCCCTCAACATCGTCAGGCTGACTTAAATGACTCACAGGTTGTGGGTGTGCTAGGGCGTGGCAATCTTTGAAAAATCTGCGCACGCTGCCGCACAGTCCCTACCCCGGCAGAACCAAAATCCAGCCCAATCAGTGTCTCACCCACCAGCAAAACTGAACTAAGAGGCGCCATCAACATAGCATATGAACAGTACTACTGCATATGAATCGCCTCTTGGCTCAGGCTCAGTCTCACAGCTAGATGAAAAAGAGAATCGTACCAAGAGCCCCACTGTGCTTATTGCTAAGAGTTATGACATGTGGTTGTTGAGGAGCGGTTGGGGCCGTGACCTGCAGCTGCTCACCTGTCCCTGCCTCCTCACTCTCCTCTTGCAAGTAGATATGGTTGCAAAATGGCAAAGCCAAACAGGATTTCATGCATGCACGACTATGATACAGTTTTTGAGAGACGTCAGCCTCAGGACTGTAACGGGGTGGGAGGGACAATGAATATCTGTGCGTTACAGGACCTAGGGGCTAGAGTGGCGACTTTGAAGCTAAGTACCGGGTTCGAGTCTCAGCAGCAGGCTCAAACATTCTGTGATTCTGGGCAATTTATTTATTTTCCCTGTGCCTAATAATAAATGTGTCCGTCTGCAATGCAACTGGTGCTTATGTAAAGCGCTCCGATAACCTTCAGGTTGAGTACGCGCTACATAAAACTTCCAAAAACAAAAAAATACTGCAGGGGGCCCATTATTTTGCTTTATGCCAGAGGCCGGCCTTCCCTGGCGTAGCCTCTCCTAAACTGTTATTGGGGTTACTGTGCTTGGAAACACTGGAGCCAAATAGTGCATCCCTCGGAGTGAAAATCTGCAGCACGTCTTTTAAGAGTTACTTTCAACTGGCAGGCTATATCATCAAGGCAATATGTGAGGTGCAGCAGATTCCTGATAATTAAGTGCCGGTGCTAAGCACCGGAAAGCAGCGGCACAAATTAAGCAGTGGCTGGAGCTAACTAAAATGCCCCCAAACCCGAGAGATGAAAAATAAAATTGTAATTAAGTTAATTTATTATCATTTTATTTTTCATCTACCTGTCCTGAACCAAGAGTCAGGATGGGGCCGGGCTTACTGAGAGCAGCAGCAGGGAGGATGGTGGGCTGCCGGGCACTTCATTTCAAAGTGCGCGTTTCCTTTGGCCAGCTATCTTCCGAAGGCCAGACAGACATGCGCACGTTGAAACTTCTTACCCAGCTGTCATAAGACTGCCGGGTTAGAGTAAGTCCAGACTTTCAATGCCCTCAGCAGTGCAAAGAGCGGCCACTCCCCCCAAATCTGGTTCATCTCTCATGCATCGTGAGAGCAGTGCCAATGAGAGCCGCACCAGGATTGGTTAAGGCACTTCACTGGGGCTGCGCTGAACACCGTTCTTCAAAGTGAGGAGGAGGATGTGTCACAGTTAAGTGGATTTTATTTTTTACCCACCACCCTTTTGCCCTCCACACCACTCCCCATAAATGCCGTCCGCCACTGCTAAAAAAAAAAAAAGGTGAGAATCTCTAGTTTGCATGCAAAGCTTTCTAATGCACAACTTCGGGCTACATAAAACAGCAAAAATAAGTAAATAAAAATAAACTAATTGGATGCACGAAGCTATGTGCCAAAGCTATTGAAATATGAGCTATTTCCAGGAACACCACACATACTGATGTGTTTACCCCGGAATCGGTTTTTAGTTCTCAGTGTTTATGTATGTTGTGTCCACCACAGAATCACATTTTATTTTCTTTGGCTATATTCTACTTATCTGAAAGAAACACGTTAGTTAGATTCCTCACCTTAGAATATCCCCAGGCGTCAGACTGGATCCGGAAGATTTTTCGTCAGCAATACCCCTTGCGCGTCGCTAGGCGTCGTCTGCGGCTCCGCGTCCGTCGTCGGCGTCGTGCGCCGGAATGACGTCGTCGGAGTACTTAGACGCCGCCCTCGCGCGCTGACGTCAGTTCTTTTTTCCGCGCCAGTAAGCGCAGATCTGGGAGAGCTACCCCTTTAGTCACTTTTTGACTAACTTTTTCGATCCTTTTTGATCTTGTTCGACTCCGGTGCCGGTAGGATGCCTGGTTTTAAAGCCTGTGCTGACTGTAACCGCCTGATGTCGGTTACGGACCATCACCGCCGGTGCCTTTACTGCTTGGGCCTCGACCACGACGCGTCGTGTTCGGACTGCAAGGCCCTGACCTCGAAGGCTAGACGGGAGCGGTCCCGTAAGCTTCTCGAGATTCGCCACTCGGCTCCGCGCGCCTCTCGATCCCGGTCCAGGAGGAGGTCCAAGGCTCGGTCGCGGAGCCGCAGCCGAAGTCACCATCGGTCGTCGGGATCCAAGTCTTCGGGTAAGTCGAAGCATTCCAAGAAGTCCAAGAGGCGACACCGCTCTTCGGACTCCCCTCGCCGGTCGCGCGACTCGGCCGAGGGTCAGGGTGGTTCCACCCTCGCGGCTCCGGCAGAGCCTCAGGCGCCGCGCAAGTCCCCATACCCGCCGGTCCCTGGGACTAACGCGACGCCGGCGGAGGTCAGTGCCTTCCTCTCGGCCATGAGGAGCCTGGCTCCGCCGTCGACGCCCGCTGGCGCGCCTACGGGCCCCGGGGACCCGACAGGGCTGCCTTGCCTGCCGGTGGCTCCGGCCCCGGCGCCGTCGACGGCTCCGGCCTCGACGCCGCAAGCGCCCGAGGGACCCGTTCCCGAGTCCCCGCCGACGCCGGTCGACCTCGTCACGCCTCCTCCACCGGCATCGACACCGGTACCACCCCCGACGCCGACTCCGCTCGACGTCGCGCCCCAGTTCAGTCCCGCTCCGGGCCCGGCGCCGCTACGGCGTCGATGGACGCCGCGTTCGGCGCCGCTAGAGACACATTATGTCTACCGCCCAGCTCCGTACCTTCCTCCTGTATACCAGGAATCGGATGATGGGGACAACTGGGAGGGATCTGAGGATCCTATGGCCGTTCAGGCTCAGCTGTCCCAAGACCTTTTGATTTTACTAAAATTTTATGTATAATATTCTTGCACAAAGGGGCTTTGAGCCACCTCTCTTAATCCATTGGTCTGTTGAATCATTTACATTTTGCCCACTACAGCATAAGGCAGTTAGTTGGTCAGCCTAGTTCAGCTACTGGCTAACTTCACTTTGAATGGCTGCATTTAGCCCTTTCACAAAGAGCATATACACACTCAAGGTAGTTCCTTTAGTGCGAATGTTTTTGTTTTTACTTTCTTATTAGTTTTAGTGTTGCCGTTGAACGTTTTTTATCAGATGAGAGTATAGGGAAAATTTCAGCTTTCTCAAGTCCTGTCTTCCGTCAATGCTGTTAAAAATTCCTTGTGAAGTGGCGTTTGTGTATCTAACTCCTGCTTTTTCACACCATACCAGCAGCTCACATGAACTCCAACATACACTCATTAGGGTGTTTTATCTTTGCAGCCGCCTGCCTGCCATTCCTTTATTCTGTCCTCCTTGCATTCCTTTTCTTTCTTATACATATAATTTTAGTAAAATTAAACGTTCTTGGCTAATGCCAGGCCTAAAAAGAGATAGAATGAAAGGAGCAAATGGAGATTCAATTGAGCAAATTCCACAACGTGGTTGCAGCCCCTGAGAAAGCCATCTCCTAACAGAGCATATATTACCTGTAAGAGGACTGCTACCCTACAAACATTATTAGTGTTTGAGCTATAAAATCTGGCCAGCCTTGTAGCCTCTGCATTGCAGCTTCGATAATGACCGTAGTTAAATAGGAAGCCAAAGAAGGATTTATAAGAATGCTTATATGGTCATGCTTGCACTAAAAACCCCCAGCTTTCCAAAGGAATGAAGGCAGGGGGTTTTATTGAAGGGCACATGCAATTGGTTTATTAGTAAACTCTTGATACATTCTTGAGAATGTCAGAAACCATTTCCCTCATTGTAAACTATACATTTTTTCTGTTAAAATCTTTTTATTCATAATCAAATTAATCAGGCCATGTAAATAACAATTTCTAATGGATGGTACTATCTGCAGATACCTCACCTGTAGAATAATCCCCAGGTATCAGACTGGATCCAGAAACTTCAGAGCTATCACATCGCTGGTAGGGGGGCGATGGCTTTCAATCGACATCAACAGTGGCCCCAGGAGATGTCACCAAAGCCAAATAGCGCCTCCACCACGTCAGTTCCCTTTTTTCTGTGCCTTCGACATGGATTCGGAGCGCGCTCTTCAAAGTTGTGAATTTTCCTCACAGAATAAATTTACCTTTGTGCAGTACGATGTTGCCACCCAAGTGTTGGAGTTTTAAGCTCTACAGGGACTGCGAGGGACCGATATCTATTACTGACCCCAACTCCATTTGTCTCTGGTGCTGTGGTTCAGGCCACTACCAGCTCTCCTGTTCATCATATCTGAACATGCACCCTAGAGCCATCTAGGAACAGAAGGCAAAGCTCTTCGTAGTTTGCGTCAGGGCTGACAGGCGAGGTTGATGAAGCTCAAGACCTCTTTCAAGCTCACCATTATTCCTCTCATCGGGTCAGGTAATCATCAGTCACCACGCTTAATATCTGAACCAGTGTGAAGCAAGACCACAAAGTAGCTCAAGCATAATTGATTATGCATGAGCTAGTTTGTGACCTTACACTTCTAGGTTGCGCACAGAGTGCACACTGTTCAGATACGAGCGTGGTGATTGATGATTACAACACTATAAGAAATTGGGAAGTTGGTTGGCTGGGGTGTAAGCCCTAGTCAAGCAGCCACCACAATCCATGTCAGGGTAAGGCACAAGCAAACCTCAAATTAACCTATGCTCACCCGCTTGGTAGCTTGGCACAGAGTGGTGAAGCTTAACTTAGAGGCAATGTGTAAAGTATTTATGCATCAAAACTTAATGAGTGAGAAGTCTTTACAAAAGATATATCCTCATCTTCCCAAACAAAATGCTTCAACAAACTAAATGAGGAAATATCTTGAATATCATAAAGTACATGTAAATGGTCTATCCGAGACCGGTAAGTGACAGCACCCAGGTAAATCGGTGCTCACCTTACATTTGTCTCTGACTTGTGTGAGATTAAAGAAGAGTTTTATGGGTATATACCTAGGCGTATATATATATATTTATTAGGGTCGTCACCCACAGATACCACCTGTGATTTGCTTCATCATTGGACCCTCACTCACACACATAAGGTGTGTGAGTAGACTTGACACGTTTGTAAGCTAAGTTCTGTGATAACTGTGAGTGAAGGCAGGGGATCTTGATGAGTTTAAAATAACCTCAGTGGCTAGATTAAAAGTATGAAAAGTGACACTATATTAGGATATAATAGTCCCAAGTGTCTAATCGGCTGACATGTTTGAGCCACAAACTGCCCCAAAAGGTCAGTTGGCTTTGTTCAGGACCTTGATTTCCCTGCTAGTTATAATAAACAACCTACTGGCATGTACAAATCAAATTGTTTTTTTGAAAAGCATGCACATTACAGACCATACACTGAGGACCTTTTCCTTGTATAGTCAACTGCTGAAACGAGAGAAATTCATAATCAAATTTAGGCGTCCTTAAATTTTTTATGTGCACCCTTAATTCCGACACACAACATTTAAAGACATCAGACAGACAGTGGTGTTTTACACCCGATAACAAAAAATGGGAAAATAGAGTAAGACATACCTACATGTCTAGGTCAATTTACCGACTTCATAGGGAAATTTCAGGGATTGACCGTCCCTATAGTCACACACTAATGGGAATGGACACATCATTATTTAGATTGACGTTCTTAGCCACAGTTTAGATTTTTCTGTTGGAATCAGAGATTCAGTAAGTATAAGGGTTTTGTCTTACTTCGTTAAGGGTACCGGTTCGCTCAACCCTCGAGGAGTGCCCCTGTCTCCCTGAATGTTGGAGGTCGAGTTTTTTACTTCCTGGTTTTTAAGGACGCCCTTGATTGTGCTTGGGATCGTGTGACACCTCATCACATTGCATATGTTCGAATACTTTAGTATGTTATTCCAGGCTATCCCATCATTTATTCCGGTTGTTTGTGTAGAGAGTCTGAAAACACTCACATCTGTTCTTTTCAAAAATAAGTTTTTCAATGTTTCTGGTTTCTTCTGTCATGTGTTACAGGACTGTCCATCTCATGTCATTCGGGGTGTGATGATTGTTTATGAAGTGGGCTGCCATTTTGGTTGTATTACCTTTACACCTTTTGGTACTTCTGTGTTCTACAATTCGTGTGCCTATTTTTCTGGTCGTCATGCCTATGTACCTAAGGTTACATGGACATGTAATGAGATAGATGACATGCAATAGCACGTAGAGAGCAATGAAATTCGTGGGCATAATATACACATTACAGTATAACACCCACTACTTCAGCACCATGGGATAACAGTATAATGTAACAACAAACTGCAACACTGATGATCACACTGCTGCCAAGCAGTTGCGTGAATGGTGATTACAATGCCACCAGTAACGCTCTGTAAAGGAGGCACAATGCATTTTGCCGCAAAGCCTGTTCACAAGAGCACAACGCTGATCAGAGCAACTACCAGAGCTACTACCAGTTGTGGTAATAGTGCCCCTAGAGCCGTAGCCCATGGCCATGACAACACACCATAAAAGGAGCCCACAACAGATTTAGTCAAATATAGTGATTTTTAATAAATAAAACAATACCAAAACAACAAAAATCCAAGTAGTAGAACCAGAAATAGTTTTTAGTGAAAATAGCGACAAAAAGCAGAAAGCGACTACTGGGGATATCTCTGAATTCAGTTGGATCCCTCGGTCTATGCTGTCTATGCTCTCCTGAGCCACTGAACTGACCCATGGGGAACCCATCTCCTCACCTGTGGACCCCATCTGGAGACAACCTTCTAGAGGTATGCCTTTGAAGTGCACAGATGCCCTGCTTTCCTGCCCTGGCTCCAGACTAACTACTGGGGATATGCAGCCCTTGTTATGGAGAAAGGACATAGCCTATCCAGGAGTAAGTGAGACTGGCCTAGCTCCTCCCTCACAACCTGCCAGTGATGGCCCACTCATTCACACCTATTTAACATTGTATGACGCTGTCTAGGAGTGATACACAAAGCCCAACTTTGAACTACTACCAGTCGTGACCAGAGACAGGCTGCAGGCGCCAAATGGGTAAGGCAAGAAAATGGCAACTTTCTAAAAGTGACCTTTTCAGAATTGTTAATTAAAATCTGAATTCACCATAAATCAGGATTTGAAATTAGGATTCCAGAGACACCGAACTTGTACAGTTATATCTTCCCATATGGAAATTACACTTATAAAATATAATAAGGTAATCCCAATGTTATACTTTGGGCAATATAAGCCTTGCAGTAGTGGAAAACGAATCTAAGAGTTTTTCACTACCAGGAAATGGAAAACTTAAAAGTACAAGTCCTGACTTTTAAGTACATTGTACTAGCCCCCTGGGCTGTCCAGGGCCTACCCTGGGGTGACTTATATATATTAAAAAGGAAGGTTTGGACTCGACAAAAGGTTTATTTTGCTCTGCAGCGGCAGGCCTGAGCCATGTTTGAAGGGCTACGCAAGTAGCTGGCACAATCAGTGCTGTAGGCCCACTAGTAGCATTTCATTTACAGGCCCTGTACCATTGTACTAGGGACTTATAAGTACATTGAATTTGCCAGTTTGGTATGAGCCAATATTACCATGTTTAGAGGATAAAGTATATGTACTTTTGAACTGGTTAGAAGTGGTAAAGGGAACAGAGTCCTATAGCCAACAAAAGTGAATTCAGCTAAAAGGGGCGGAGGATGGCAAAAGGTTTGGGGGTGACCCTGCAGAAAGGGTAATTTCCAACACAAACCCCCCTCCAGCCTAAAGCCAGGGTAGACTAGTCAATACCTTGATGGGCATCCCTGCTTAGGCTATAGAACGTGGACAATAGCCCTCAACTGTAGGAGCACCTGCCAGTTCTACGCCTCTCTGAATTTAGATGGATCCCTCTGTTTATACTATCCTAAGCCACTGAACTGACCCATAGGGAACCCTTCTTTTCACCTGTAGACCCCATCTGTGAAACACCTAACCTTAATTTGCTCACAGATGCATCCCAGTAGGCAGATATTACCACCATCACCAACAGAGTGATATGGCCCATGCCACCCCTTGGATCAAACTTCTGTTCCCCAACTCAAGGAAAACTCTGCCATTAAGGACAGTAACTAAGAGAGGCCACTGACAACCGTCAGTGTCAGGAGCCAGGCCCCAGGCCATCCATTGCGACTGGTCCAATCCATGTAGTAGGGGCAATGCATTGATTCTGCTCTGGATCGCGGCTCAGCTCAGGAGATGCATTGGTTCTGCTCGGGATGCAGTGTTCAGTAGTGAAGATGCAACACTTGCGCAACCAAATCACAGATCGTATGTTAATATCAGCCCAAAAGGCATGTGGCACAGTGGAAGGCTGGCTGAAGAGAACATCCTCTTTCCAAAGGTATCCAGCCTTTTGGATTCCCTATCCAGTGGATACAGTGATCAAGTGAATACTGGACATCACCCTTCTCCACACTTTTACTCTACATGAGAGGATTGCTGACATCCATCTGTGTGGTCTGGTGGGGGACGAGGCAAACCTGAAGTGCAGGCTAGTCTTCACTCCCCCTTCAAACGTGACTACAGTAGTGACAGATGCCTCCACCTCAAGGTGGGTAGCTCCTGTGGAAGATCTGGAGTTCAGGGGTCTATCATCTCAGATTCCTCAGGTTTTTCATATTGACCTGTGAGAATTGCTCTCAATCCATTTTACACTCAAGGCCTTCCTTCCCTCCATCAAATATCCGTCCATCCAGGTCTTGATGAATGACACAACTGCAATGTGATAATTCCACAAGCATGAAAGTGTTGAGTCTATTGTCTTAGGCACACCACCAATCCCATAGCAAAGTCTCTGAATGTCAGAGCTTGCAGCCTGAGCCAGTGCCTTCTACTGAAAGTAGTCCAGGATATCTTCGCCCAGTTAAGAACTCCTGAGGTGTACTTGTTTACCTCTTTGGAAAAAGCTCAGTGCCAACAGTTCTGAACCCTCCAGTATCCACTGAGCAGACCCATGGGGGACACTTGTCAATTGAGGTGGAAATTCCAGCTCCATTATGCATTTCTCCCCATACCTTTGACTCCCCAGGTTCTGAAGAAGATTCGCCAAGACCAGGCCATTCTCATCACCCTGGATTAGCCACGGAGGGGTGTGGTGTGCATACCTTCTGTAGGAGAGTAGGGTCTGCTTTCTATGTTCACCCCCACTTTTTGCTTTTGCCTTACTGGTTTTCGACTTAGATGTGGCTGTGGGCCTACTAATCAGACCCACAGCCCTGCTGTTCTCTCTCTAAATTAATACTATGTACTTTAGGTGCATAGCCCAATTGGATAGGATCACCTTATTGGCCCCTGTACAGTGTACCTTAGGTACCCAGGGCATAGGTGTACCCTAGGCCTACCAGGGGCTGCAGCATGTATTATGCCACCCCTGGCCTGGCATTCCATTATGAAACAACTGGCTGATCACTCAGCTGGGGCAAGGTCGTGTAATCACCCCTTGCTTAGGTGTAGTATTCCTATACCTACCTTATATATAGACACATGTGTACCTATCAGCCACTCCTATGGCAGGCCTTAACAATCCTGGAGGCAGAGTGCTTGGTAACATGTGAGATAGTGCTCTTGCATGAGCTGAGCCTGTCTGCAGCTTTCGGAACCATGTCCTTATAGCTGTTCTATGATATAGCCTACCATATACTCTTAAAGTGCCTTATAATCTTAAACGGTTATGGTAACTATGGTTTGGCTTTATCAAAACATGTCGTGTAAGGTGTCTAACACTTTGGAATAATACCCCCATCCCATTTCTGGTGATGAGGATATTATCCCTCCCTTCTAGAGGGAGAAGACATGTTGAAACCTACTTACACGGTTAAAGTTAACCAGAGCCCCAGCATCACAAAATGGATGCTGCTGCCACGACACAAGTCTGACCTCCTGCTGCTGGGAGTGATCCCGGCACGGGAGGCTTGGACAATAGGTTTCCTGCCTTGGGAGGTGCGAGCACCACCCCAGACAGGCCTTAGTGTATTGGGGCAGGGAGGGATGAAAGAAACGAGACACTGCCTGGGGCACACAAGGTGTCCCATGCATAGTCCAGTTCAAACCGGTGCTGGGGCACTCCAGCCCCAGTCCTGGCGCGAAACTGGACAAAGGGAAGGGGGTGTAACCACCCCCCTCCCAGGTCCCACCCATAAGGCGTGACCTAGCAGGCAACCCAACCCCCCAGATTAGTAGAAGTGTGGTAGCTGGGCCCCAGGAGATTAGATTATCCTGAACCTGCAACTTGAACAGAAACTCTGGACCTTCGACATTCGACGAAAGAAGAAGACTGAAGAATCTCCCTTGTGGCCAAGGAGTGGCCACCCTGTGCGAACAGGCACCATCAAGAGACTTACCCTTTGCTTTGCTGAAGTTCTACGAGGGACCGACTGCCGAGCCCAACCAGAGCCTTGACTTCCAGACTTCTCCGACCCTGATCCACATCCACAGCCGAGCTGAGATCCGTGGAGGCGACGAGAGACGTGGGACCGGCTACCTGGGAAAAGTGGCGAGTATCTTCCAGCGCAGCTTCTGAGGCACCCTCGAGGTTGTGCACCGGGGATTGAGAAGCCCCAACCCCAAGCACCATCTGCACCGAAAATCAGCCCCCCACACTCCACGAGTCCTGCGTGGGGCCCTTCTGCATTTTCCTGCTTGCCGCGTCTGTCCGGTTGCTTGCCCGTTGGCTAGCAACCTTTGCGACGACACACCTTCAAATTTCCACTGCTGGTTTGGCTCCTCCAGACTGGCTCCTGCTCCTCTCTAAACGAGAAGCACCCCAGACCTTCCTGGTCTGCACCAGAAGCAAGTCCTCCATTCTTCGTGGGTTCCGCTTGCCAAGGCTGGGTGAGTCCTAGTCCGACTTCAACGCCGCCGACAGCAAGAGCCTTCGTGGAACAGCTCGCCTCCTGGTCCTGGTCGTCCTCGACGTCTACTGGTACCCGTGGCTGCTGCGACAAGCTTCACCTCTTCACCTGCAATCTTCCGACATCGCCTGGTTCCTTCCTGGTTCCACGTGGTCACTGGCTAGTGACCCAGACTCTGTCCCTTCTGCTTGCAGGTATCCTTCCTTCTTGATCCCGGCCTTGGGATCCACCGGACACTCTTCACTGACTGCCTGTCAGCATCTTTCCTTCAGGCATCCATAGGAGTCGACGACGAAACCCGACGCAAGTTCACACCTATGCACCCGCAGCCCGTGGGCTAGGTAACTTGGGTACTCCAGTGCTCATCAGGGTATTGACTATCCTAGTGTCTAGTTCTCAAGTCTCGACTTCCTAGCTACTCCAGAAGTGTCCTAAATCTTAGTAATTCTAAACTGTACTATTTCTATCGATTATACGCATTACGCGTGAGTGTTTCCACTCTGCACCTAAATCCCGTGGGCCTCCCACTTCCTAACCTTGGGTAGTATAGTGTAGCCCCAGCGATTCCCTAGGCCTAGGCCTATCTTATTTCCGTGACAGTGGTCCTTATACCACTTACTTAGTATATGGTATGCGTGGCCCCTAGGGCCTAACTGTATTACTTACCTGTGTGACTTAATGTATGCTTGAATAAGACTGTGTTGTACTTACCTCGAATCTCATAAAGAGTACTGAGGGTTTGACTAGAATAAATACACTTTATTTTATATATATATCTGTTGTGGTGTCCTTTCATTTGGTATTCAAGGGATTACATATGGTATAACAGCTGGCTTCACATGCCATTCAGAGTTTAGCCTAAGACTGCTCTTGTCCATGCTACCACTAGGATAGCTGGTCTATAAGGTTGACTTTACAACCAATCACCATAAGGGTTGTTTGGACTGATATAAGGTGTACACTAGAACTAGTGACATCATACATCAGGCCAACTTCTCACACCTTCTGATCTTCTTCACGTGTCTCCTGCTCAAGCCGCCATTCAGACTGGACCTTCTCTCCCAGTCCGGGGTAATGGTTCTGCAGCCCAGTATCTGAAACTTCTAACTACATGCTTGGAAATTGAGCTGGGATATCTGACTTACCTATAAGCTGCCACCAGAAATGGTGGATGTCATCTTGTCAACACGTCGCCCTTCAGTAAATTCACTTACTCTGACAGATGAAGCAACTTTGTTGCATGGTATGCAGACAACTGTAGATCCCTTTTAGGCTAAGTTGTTACAGGTCTTACAATAAGTTCTTTCTCTTGCCTAGAGTGGTTGTGAAATAGGCACGTCCTAGGGTTATTAGGCTGCGTTGTCAGCGTTCCTTTGTTTGCCATCCAGCGTACTCTTTTCAAATTTTCCCATTCTAATGAGTGTTCTGAAAGTGTTACAAATGTGTATTTTCTACCCCCCTTTGTTGTGCAGCTGTAGGATCTTAATTGCATTTGTCTGGTCTTATGGGGACTCCCTTTAAGCCCCTGCAGGGCGCGTAATTCTGTCAGAGTACGCTCCACGGAATCCAGCGGCGGTAGAAAAAAGGCTCCACCTCCTGATATCACCAACACCCTGGAGTAATAAACAGGGTGTTCGAGGGATCAGGCGAGGGAAGGGTACGTGAAGCACTATGTGCGACTCAATCTCCCTGACACTAGTGGTGGCCAAAGAAGGTATTTTCCAACCTTTTCCTGCCGCCCCTCCTCCCGGCTGTTCCTCCGCCGGTCCGGTGGGGAGCGTCGTGGACACAGCCGCACTCTTGTTCCGGGGCCAGGCCCCTGCATTTTTTGGTTTAGAAGGGCATTCCCTCACGTAATGTCCCCCTTTACCGCAATACATGCATAACCCATGCACTCGTCGATTTTCTCTTTCTTCTCTTGTCAAAGGTGTTCTAACAGCCCCTATCTCCATAGGTTCCGACACCAACACCTGAGTGTCAACCAGTCGTCGAGGGGTTCTCTCCGAGCGGCCGGGCCCTTTGTCCCACCGCCTTCTATCACCCCCTCTCTCAGCCATGCGGCCATCCAACCGTAATGTTAGATTGATCATTTCCGTGCACGTAGTAGGCTGGGGATCTATCTGGGCCAACACATCCTTGAGCTCGTCCCTTAAGCCCTGATAGAACAAGGATATCCTTTTCTCCTCTGGCCACGCCGTCTCAGCTACGAGCCTGTTAAAGGTAGTGAGATACGAGACCAACTCATTCTTCCCTTGTTTAAGTTCTAGAAGTTCCTTATCAGCACTAAAGGTGGTGGCCCGTCGGTCGAAAACCTTTTCGAATTCTACTCTAAAGGCCGCCCAATCGGAAAGGACCGCGTCGTTGTTCCGAACCAATGGGACGGCCCAGTTGGCCGCATCCCCTACAAGGTAGGATATAGCAAAAGCTGCGTGGTGTGTAGGGAACGAGGCCGGCTTACAAGAGAAGTGCAGCAGTATCTGTGTCAGAAAAACCTGTACCTTCAACGGGTCTCCTGCGTATCTCTCCGGACTAGCTAAAGGGATAGGCGGAGGTACCGTGACCTGTATCTGAGATGCTGCCGTAGAGGCGTCAAACGGGTTTCGAGACAACCTCTCTACCTTATCCCTTAATGCCGCTGTTTCTGCCTTGGAGGCTGCCAATTCTTGTTGTACAGCCAACAACGCCTGAAGGTCATCGTCCATCGACGCCATTTTCCACCACCCCTGGATTGGGCAGAGCTAATTTCGCGGGCGCGTAATTCTGTCAGAGTACGCTCCACGGAATCCAGCGGCGGTAGAAAAAAGGCTCCACCTCCTGATATCACCAACACCCTGGAGTAATAAACAGGGTGTTCGAGGGATCAGGCGAGGGAAGGGTAGGGAAAGGAACAGCAGGGGAGTTAGGATCTGCAACAACAAAACAAAGGAACAAGTGCATTAGACATGTGCATATAACTCTACTCTCATGAATTCTCGCTAGGAGGTTGTTCGAGATACCTGGGAATGATGAAAGATGTAAAAACTCCCCCCAGAAAGTCTTCGGTAGCCTTTAAGGATATACGATTCTGTAACACAATACCACAATTATTAATGGCTTTGTTTTCCCCCCCCTTCTCTCAGACACTCTGCACCAGCAATATTATCATCACACGTACCCCAGACAAAACCTCCTCTTCCTCAACTGGGGGAAGTGCATGTCCCTTGTACAAACTCCGGAAATCAAGAAGAATGTGTTAGCAGACACAATGCCCCATCTTGGGGTTCTACTAGCACCCAACGGTTTCGTCACCGCTATGCACTGTAAATGGTTTCGGAGGCTCATTTAGCCACACGGGATGCGTGCGGTTTGATTGTATTGTCTTCAAAGTTATTTATCCAAACCCTGAGAGATTTCTCTAAATGTCACGACAAAAGCACACACGGTAGCGAGCAGTTAACATCACCGCGCCGCTCCGCTGTGCTGCACAACCAAAGGAAACAAAAATAGAAGAGAACAGTCTCTGTGCTTCCTAATATCACAGACTCATAACCGGAACCGCCCTTCGGACTCCGTTATAAGGGGAATTAAAAGCAAACCAAGTCCGGAAACCGCGAGAGCGAAACTGCTCTTTTCAGCGGTACTCACGCTTCCGCCGCGCCGCAAATCCGGCCCTTTGAAGTCCTCGCCGGTTCACCTAGCGGCCGAAACAGAAGTCCTACGGAGACAGCCCTTGTGTCCACAGGTCAAAACGGAAGTAACTGCAGAATTACACGCGCCGGCTCTCGTCATCCGAGCCCCTTTATCCACTCTTCCGCCCTGGCATCATGGGAAATGTAGTTTTTCTTCGGGAATCAGCGAGGTAGGCGCCGCTGTGCCCGATTCCTGACATGGTTGTCCGTTAAGGATGTTGACTCTAAAACATGTCTTTGGAGGCTATAACCTCAGCCAGACGGCTGAGTGAGTTTTCAAGCTCTTAGTTTTCATTCTCCTTTCACCGCCTTCTATCCTGATAAGTTGGTGTTGTGAACCAGGGATACATTCATTCTAGAGGTGGTAGCTCCTTTTCCCCTAAACTAGTCCATAGCCCTTCTATCCCCCTCCCCAGACCACTACAAAGGAGGTTCGATTGCACAGATTGGATCCTAGGAGGGCTGTTAACCACTACCTAGACTGCACCAAGTATATATTTCATCTAAACCAGTCCATCACCCTTACCAATTTCTGTTCCCTTTCCCATCCTATGAGGATGAAGTTCGATTGCGCCGATTGGGTCCTAGGCAGGCTGTTAACTATTACCTAAACTGCACCAAGGATATATGTCTGGATGAACGTCTCTTTCTGGGGGACTGTGACACCAAGAAAGGCAAAGCTGTGTAGAAAAGGACTCTTTAGAGGTTGATCATCCTCTGCATTAAGACCTTTTACGTCTTTGCGAAGAAGGAGCCGCCAGTTCCTCACCCTGGCACACCAACTTCCTCATTTCCCCGAGGTCCAGCACCTGGTCAGAGGCATCACTGATCACTCACCACTGTGGCCAGTCTTTGGTCTCCATAGAAGCCGGACCGCCGGGAGATGACACGTAATCCCTGGTACCTAAAAATACTTCGGATCAGAGGAGACCTCCTAGAGGCGATGAAACGTTATTTCTTAGAGAACGAGTCCTCAGTAGACTACTCACAGACCCTACGGGAGGCATACAAAGCAGTAATTAAAGGACAGGTCCTCTCCCTAGTAGTGGGACCCAAAAGGGATAAGAATGTCAGGTTAGAGACGCTTGAGCGAGAGATTCATGAGTTGGAAACTATACTTACAGAGCAGGGGCACATAGAAACCAAACACGCTCTAGGCCTGAAACAAAAACAGAATAGGGACACAGCAACAGATGCCGCTAGGGCGAGCTATAAAGCAACGCAGTATTGCCTCTACAAGGTTTATAAATAAAGCTGGGAAACTTCTGGCCTTTCCTAGACAGGTGGGAACAGAATGACTGTTGGGTGTTGGAGATACAGACTGCCACGGGTACACGGGCAAGGGATCGACAGAGTGTTGCAGATGCCTTTCCCACCTACTACACAGAGTTATACTCCCCAGCTAAGACCGCTTCGGTGGAAGAGTCCAGAGAACTGCTTGTGAGAAGTTGGCCTGATATATGATGTCACTAATTCTAGTGTACACCTTGTATCAGTCCAAACAACCCTTATGGTGATTGGTTGTAAAGTCAACCTTATAGACCAGCTATCCTAGTGGTAGCATGGACAAGAGCAGTCTTAGGCTAAACTCTGTATGGCATGTGAAGCCAGCTGTTATACCATTTGTATTCCTTTGAATACCAAATGAAAGGACACCACAACAGATATATATAAAAATAGAATGTATTTATTCTAGTCAAACCCTCAGCACTCTTTATGAGATTCGAGGTAAGTACAACACAGTCTTATTTAAGCATACATTAAGTCACACAGGTAAGTAATACAGTTAGGCCCTAGGGGCCACGCAAACCATATACTAAGTAAGTGGTATAAGAACCACTGTCACGAACACAGGATAGGCCTAGGCCTAGGGAATCGCTGGGGCTACACTATACTACCAAAGGTTAGGAAGTGGGAGGCCCACGGGATTCAGGTGCAGAGCGGAAACAGTCACCCGTAATGCGTAAAAGTCGATAGAAATAGTAGTTATTAGAATTTAACAGTTTTAGGACACCTCTGGAATAGCTAGGAAGTCGAGACTAGGAAACTAGACCCTAGGATAGTCAATACCCTTGTGAGCACCGGAGTACTCAAGTTACCTAGCCCACAGGCTGCGGGTGCATAGATGTGAACTTGCGTCGGGTTTCGTCGTTGACTCCTATGGATGCCTGAAGGAAAGTTGCTGACAGGCAGTCAGTGAAGAGTGTCCGGTGGATCCCAAGGATGGAATCAAGAAGGAAGGATACCTGCAAGCAGAAGGGACAGAGTCTAGGTCACCAGCCAGGAGCCGGGAAGGAACCAGGAAGGAACCAGGAAGGAACCAGGCGATGTCGTGCAGATGCAGGTGAAGAGGTGAAGCTTGTCGCAGCAGCCACGGGTACCAGGAGACGTCGAGGACGACCAAGACTAGGAGGCGAGCTGTCCCACGAAGGCTCTTGCTGTCGGCGGCGTCGATGTCGAGTTAGGACCCAACAAGCCTTGGCAAGCGGAACCCACGCAGGATGGAGGACTTGCTTCTGGTGCAGACCAGGAAGGTCTGGGGTGCTTCTCTTTCACAGAGGAGCAAATGCCAGTCTGGAGGAGCCGGACCAGCTAGATAAAATCAAAGGTTCTTCGTCGCAGAGGTCACTAGCCAACGGGCGAGCAACCGGACAACACGTCGAGCAACTCAGGTGCAGAAGGGCCCCACGCAGGACACGTGAAGTGTGGGGAACTGATCTTCTTTGCAGATGGTGCTCGGGATGGGGTCTTCTCAATTCCCCGAGCACAGCCTCGAGGAAGCCTCAGAAGTCGCGCTAGTCAGTTACTAGCCACTTTTCCCAAGTCGCCGGTCCCACGTCCCTCGTCGCCTCCCCGGGCTCTCAGCTTCGCTGCAGATGTGGATCTGGGTCAGAGGTGTCTGGAAGTCTCGGCGCTGGTCAGTCTCTGCAGTCGTCCCTCGTAGGATCAGTCGCAGAGCAAGCAGCGGTCGCTGGATGGTGCCTGGTTGCCCAGGGTGGTCACTCCTTGGCCACAAGGGAGATTTCTTCAGTCTTCTTCCTGAGGTCGAAGGTCCAGAGTTTCTGTACAAGTTGCAGATTCAGGATAATCTAATTTTGCAGGGCTCAGCTACCTACTGATATACTGGGCTAGTGGACTGGGCTACCTGCAAGGTCCCTCCTATGGGTGGAACCAGGAAGGGGAGTGGTTACACCCCCTTTCCTTTGTCCAGTTTCGCGCCAGAGCTGGGGCTGGAGCGCCCCAGTGCCGGTTTGAACTGGACTATGCATGGGACACCTTGTGTGCCCCAGGCAGTGTCTAGTTTCTTTCATCCCTCCCTGCCCCAATACACTAAGTCCTGTCTGGGGTGGTGCTCGCACCTCCCAAGGCAGGAAACCTATTGTCCAAGCCTCCCTCGCTGGAAGGACTCCCAGCAGCAGGAGGTCAGACTTGTGTCTGTGGCAGCAGCATCCATTTTGTGCTGCTGGGGCTCTGGTTAACTTTAACCGGGTAAGTAGGTTTCAACATGTCTTCTCCCTCTAAAAGGGAGGGATAATATCCTCATTGCCAGAAATGGTATGGGGATATTATTCCAAAGTGTTAGACACCTTACACGACATGTTTTGATAAAGCCAAACCATAGTTACCATAACCGTTTAAGATTATAAGGTACTTCAAAAGTATATGGTAGGCTATATCATAGAACAGCTATAAGGACATGGTTCCGAAAGCTGCAGACAGGCTCAGCTCATGCTAGAGCACCATCTCACATGTTACCAAGCACTCTGCCTCCAGGATTGTTAAGGCCTGCCATAGGAGTGGCTGATAGGTACACATGTGTCTATATATAAGGTAGGTATAGGAATACTACACCTAAGCAAGGGGTGATTATAGGACCTTGCCCCAGCTGAGTGATCAGCCAGTTGTGTCATAATGGAAGGCCAGGCCAGGGGTGGCACAATACATGCTGCAGCCCCTGGTAGGCCTAGGGTACACCTATGCCCAGGGTACCTAAGGTACACTATACAGGGGCCAATAAGGTGATCCTTACCAATTGGGTTATGCACCTAAAGTACATAGTATGAATTTAGAGAGAGAACAGCTGGGATGTGGGTCTGATTGGCAGGCCCACAGCCACATCTAAGTCGAAAACCAGTGAAGCAAAAGCAAAAAGTGGGGGTGAACAAAGAAAACAGACCCTACTCTCCTACACTGCTGGCCAACAACGGGCTCCCATGCCTCTCGGACATGGCTCTCCTGGAAGAGAAACCCTCAGAGGAGGAAATCATACTGCCGATACGCGACTTAAACTTGGGTGTAAAGTGATTGACCTCAACGGTGTGCCAATTGAAATTTACAAACTGACAGCTTCCAAACTGGCCCCTCACCTACTACATATGTTCAAAGAGAGTTGACAACTGCACTTGCTCCCTAGAGACCAAAGATTGGCCAGCATAGTTATTACTAAATATAGTAAATGACCAGATGAATGCACATCATGTTGGCCAATCTCACTCTTAAATGCTGAAATTAAGATACTAGCTAAGGTACTGGCCTCCCGAGTAATTCAGGTGATACCAAGCCTGGTTCACCCGGATCAATCCTGTTTTATGCTGGGAAGAAGCTCCACTCTCAACTTATGGCGTACTGAGCCAGGCCGACAAGTCCAAGGAGGACGCCCTGGTGCTCTCACTTGATGCCAGAATGGCGTTGGATGCAGTTGAATGGTCATACATGTTCGCCAAGCTGGGCTATGGCCTGCGTGACACAGCATGGCTAAAGCTCCTGTATACCGGACCGTTAGCAGAAGTCAAAGTAAATAGGGGTACATCTCAGGTGTTCGTACTCCAACACGGTACCAGGCATGGTTGCCCTCTCTCGCCATAAAGGTTTGCCCTAATAATAGAACCTTTGGTGGCCTGGGTCAGACGGGACCCACTGGTGAGCCCCAAATGACATTCTGCTCTACGTGACAAACCCCGTCTTCACACTAGACAGATTAATGCACATGCCATGTTTCGCCAATATTCCGGATATACCTTTAACTGGTCCCTTATATATATCCTACATGGATGAATACCAAAACTGCCCCGCAGCTGTGAGGCAATGATCGCAACAGATTGATTCCGGTACCTTGCAATCTATATAACTGAACTTCACTTGTTCTATAGTTGTAACCTGACACCACCTCTGGAACAACTGAAGCGAGATGTCGAGCACTGGCGGTCTGCATCTCTGTCGCTTCTCGGCAGAGCTGCGCTTTTTAAAATGATCTTGTTGCCGCGTTTCCTCTATGCCCCGCACAACTGGGCCTATCTGATCCCCATGTTCTCCTTCAAAGCAATTGACGGTGAAATAGGACATCACTCTGGGATGGTGGACTGGCATGAATGGCAGTAAATAAACTAACGAGGAGATGATGTGATGGAGGGATTGCCCAGCCCAACATCCAGAAATACTACTGGGTGGCTCAACTAACGCCATTAACCACTCGGTTTTCCTCCCTGCAGAAGAGCCTGCATTCTGAATAGATAAACAGGTCATTTAACCAGGAGGGCACCCCATGCCATATACGGTGGAGTGAGACACACTAACCTTAGGGGTCAAACAGCGGTAATAATCAATCTCTGGCACACAGCATCACTCCCATTCTGCTGGAGGGACAAGATAACACAGGCCACACCCTTTAGGGAATACGGCAAAACTGGGTTTCCCTAGGAACACAACCAGGGTTTGATAAATTAGACTTTATTGGCCTCTCCAGAGTAGGAGATCTCTGGACTTAGGGAGGAGTGACCACCTTTGCTGAGTTGTAGCACGAGTACCAGCTAGCCCCCACTGAAACATACCGCTAGCTACAGTTCTCTTCTAGGGGATCCTCATCAATAGTCATAAGCACTAGAATATTCCCGCCCGTGCGCGGGACCCCGGAAACATAATCATATATGTGATAAACATATATGCATCTCCACATATATATACATATATAAATAATAAAAAAGTAAATGCAGCCTTTCATAACCAGAGCTGAATAATGCTGTAAGGACTCCCCTGTATATTATAAATAATATATGCAATATAAACAATATATCACAAAAAACAGGGAAGAAACAACAGCAAAGCATGTTTGAAAACTGTTTTAATGCTTAGCATTTAGCCCAAAACCTCGGATAGGACTGAAGGCATTGACAACTCACAGGCTGCATTGTAGAAAACCACAGCCTAGAAAGGCTAGAAAGCTAACTCATAGCAAAAGAGAAAAACTGCCACCGTGCCTTTAAGGCAGCTATGACCCCTAGCTTCCCATCATGCCTCAGGGGTAACAGTTAGGTCAGTTGTTCTTTCCGGCTCCTTCAGTCAGGACCCTGGTTACACAGCTCCACTCTTTTCTGGTTTTATTCAGAAATAATCTACTTTTTTCAGAAAAATGTTATCTTACTTCGACGTCTTTCATCCAGTCAAGTAAGGTGTTTGCTTTTTCTGACAGATTTTGGTATTTTTACCACTCAAAATGCCATCCCTTTTTGATCCCTGCCCTTCTTGTGGAAAAAAGAAGGCCAGGTCAGACTCTCACTCAGTCTGTATTCTTTGCCTGCCTAAAGGTCATGTCCCCAAGTCTTGTCCTCATTGCCAGTCTCTCTCAAAAAGAACTTTGAAAGACAGAGAACGAATTTGTCTTTATGGGCTGGCGGAAATGGCTTCCAGAGGCAGGTCTCCGGTAAGAAAAGGCTCCAAGAGGCCCAGATCCTCTTCTAGACCATCAGCGTCGGGCTCGGCGCTGAGAAAACAGCCACCGGAGGGACATACATCTAAGAAAAGACCGTCGACAGCGGGCTCGCCGTCGAGAGAACGCAGGCATGAAGGTACGTCACTACATTCAACGTCGAGAATTCGACAGCCTCCGCCGTCAACCCGGCGACGATCGGCATCGAGGAGTTCCAGTCCACCGCCCGCAACACGGCGACGATTGGCTTCGAAGAGCCAGAGCCCTCCGCTGTCGTCAATCCGGCGACGATCGGCGTCGAGAGCCAGCAGACCTCGTTTGACGTCGAAAGCTGATAATCCTCCGTCGCCGTCTCACAGACGCCGTTCGACGGCGAGGGGAGAGAATTCTCCGCCATCGCAGACCAGGCGGCGATCGGCGGCGAGAACGAAGAGTCCTCCGCCGTCATCCCGGCGACGTTCGACGTCGAGGACCAGAAGCCCTCCGCCGGCGTCAGTCCAATAACGCTCGCCGTCGAGAGCTAGCAGCCCTCTGCCATCGTCATCCCACCGACAATCGGCGTCGAGGAGAGGAATTCCTTCAGCGACGACGATCCCACATCACTCGACGTCGAGACGAAGCAGTATTTTGCCGTCGTCGAGGCGCCATTCGCCGGCGACACATTCAATGCCGAGGCAAGCGGAGTCAACGCCGAGACCGCTCACAGAACCTGGTCGAGCTTCAACGGTTAGAAGAAGATCTCGATCGACGTCGAGGAGAGCTCTGTCGCAGCGGGCTATACGCTCGACGTCGAGACCCCCACCGCATAGGTCTGCAGAAGGTTCAGTGGTCTTAGTGACTGAATCAGCATCGAGACACTCATCTTCTCACTCTTCGAGACGTCCATCGACGCATTCTCCATCTGCGTCTCCACAACATCATGCGAGGAGATCCCGACAGAGATCCCTGTCACATCAGAGGAGGGCCTCTCCGTCTATACACCTGTCTCCGAGATGGCTTTTACCAGTCCATCACGGGAGTAAGACTCTGGCGGGCTCATCAAGAAGGGAGGAAGAATATACGAGCCCTGTCCACAGATCCCCTCTACAGAGATTGGTACAGTAGGTGGATAAATCGCCTTCGCCGGTACGTCAGCACTGTGCAGGAAGATCTAAGGAACGCAGGCCTTCTACGTCTCATCACCACAGAAGGAGGTCTCCTTCATGGTCATCTTCCTCCACCCACTCCTCTAAGAGGGACTATTTGCCTACTCTATCGGACAGCCCTCAGTCGAGAGTGTCTCCGATAGATGACATTAACACCTATCATGATGTGCTGCAGAGAGGGGCACAGAAACTGAACATTGCAATGTCCACCCCTCAGGTCGCGACAACAGTGATCTTCGAGACGCTGCACCAAAGATCTGCTTCACGCCCTTTGCTACCTCTGGTTCGTGGGCTTCTGGAACCAGTAATGGACATTTTTCTAACACCCTCAACGATTAAGGCTACACCGGCCAGGATTCAAAAGAAATACAAGCCTGCTGATGTAGACCCGGTGTTTTTGAAAACGGATCCACCTGAGGATTCATTGATCATTGCAGCGGCACGTAAAACGCACGCAGTCTCTACTCATGCGTTGGTCCCTCCGGACAAGGAGAGTAAGTCCCAGGATTCTTGGGGATGAAAAGTTTGTCGCTCTGCAGCTTCTTCACTTAAAGTCTCCAGTGCAGCAGCCTTATTAGGTCGGTACGACAGATCCTTATGGAACACTTTGGATCGTTTCAAAGTTACCAACGGAGGATCAGAAGGACTTTGAAGAAATCATTACAGAGGGCTCCTTGGTAGCTAATCAAATGATTAGCACTGGAGCGGATGGTGCCACACTATCGGCGCATTCGTATGCGCATGGAATTTGCGCAAGGAGGTCTGCCTGGTTAAGGCTTACAGCTCTAAAACCGGATGCTCAACAGAGGATCCTTAACCTTCCTTTTTCTGGTTCTTCATTATTTGGCTCCCACACAGATGAAGAAATGGCTCGAATGAAAGCCGAGTTAGACACTTTGAAGGCGGTGGGGTTAGAAAAGAAAAAGGACTTCCGACGAAGATACAGACCCAGCCGGCGCAAGGGATACCAACAGAGGGTTCAAACCCCTCAGTGGTCCCAAAGCAAGAACCAAGGAAGATCGCAATTTCAGGGTCGGAAGTCTACCAGAGGTAGAGGAGGTAACCAACAACAATCCTCCTCCACCACTCGAACAGCAGGAAAGCAATGAACCAGAGCTTCCTCTGACGCCTTTGCCCACTCCAGTGGGAGGAAGTGTTTCATGCCATCTGAAAGAGTGGTGCAACATAACAAAAGATCGTTGGGTGCTCAGTATACTGCGCAATGGATACACACTACGTTTCCGTGTGTCTCCAAAGGACATTCCTCCAAAAAGATCTCGTCCTCACCAGCTAAAATTACTAATTCAAGAAGTGGTGGCGCTTCGTTAAAAAAAAAGGCCATAGAAAAGGTTCCCCACTCTCAGCGAGGAAAAGGAGTGTACTCCAGGTACTTCCTTGTGCCAAAAAGAGATCAGGAGCACAAGTTCTGACCTATCCTGGACCTGCGGTCACTGAACAAGCTCATCTTGAAAGAGAAATTTCGCGTGCTGGCGCTTCATCAAATATGTCCACATCTGCAAGCAGGAGATTGGATGTGTTCAGTGGATCTCCAGGATGCGTATTTCCACATTCCTGTAATTCCCCGTCATCGCAAATTCCTGCGATTCGTGGTCGGCAGCAGTCACTACCAGTTCAGGGTGTTGCCCTTCGGACTAAAATCTGCCCCATGAGTCTTTACCAAGTGCATGGCGATGGTGGCGGCAGCTCTACACAGAAGAGGACTGTTCGTGTATCCATACTTGGACGATTAGCTCTTGAAAGGGCCATCTCCTCAGCAGGTAAAGAGCGACTTCCAGGTGTGTCTATCTCTGCTCCACAAGCTAGGCCTGCACGTGAATATGGAGAAGTCGGTTTGCCAGCCTACACAGGTGATCCAATACCTGGGTTCCGTTCTAGATACAAGCCTAGGAAGAGTGTTTTCTGTGGAACAGAGACTTTTATCAATTTGGCAGAAGTGCGAAGTTCTTCTCCAGACAAATCGCCCAACGGTCCGGCAGGTAGCATCCCTATTGGGATCAATGGCTTCTTGCATATTCCTCATTCCCAACGCCAGGCTGAGGATGAGGCCTTTACAACAGGACCTGGAGGACAAGTGCGACCAGGCTACGGGTCTCTGGGAAGACCGGATTGGGCTTTCACAAGCAGCAAAAGTGTCGGTTCTATGGTGGACTCGTCCACGGAACCTCCTAGTGGGAGTCCCCTTCCATCATCCTGTTCCTACCCAGTCCTTGGTAACGGATGCAACGCTTCAAGGGTGGGGAGCGCACATGGATTGTCTACAAATGCAGGGGCGGTGGTCCGTCAGGGAGCAATCCTACCACATAAACATGTTAGAGCTGCGGGCAGTCCATCTAGCCCTGCAAGCTTTTCAGCCCTCGATCATGTCCAACTCAGTCCTCATCCAAACAGACAACACGACCACCATGTATTACCTCAACAAACAGGGTGGTACGCGCTCTCGCCCTCTCTCCCTGGAGGCTCAAAAGATATGGCATTGGCTTCTAGCCCGAGGCCTCTCTGTCACAGCGGTGCACCTTCCAGGGGAACAAAACGTGCGAGCAGACGCACTCAGCCGGGACTTCCAAGATCAGCCAGACTGGGTGCTAAACGACGAAGTAGTTGCAGAAATTTTCCATCAGTGGGGACAGCCTTCCATAGATCTGTTTGCAGACTATCTATACAAAAAATGCCACGCCTTCGCCTCCAGGTTCCACCGTCCAGGGACGAAGGGGAATGCTCTTTTGATGGATTGGTCCGGAATATTTGCATACGCCTTTCCTCCCCTGCCTCTGATTCCGAAGGTGGTGTCCAAGCTCATCCGGTCCAACATGTCGATGATCCTGATAGCCCCAGACTGGCCTCGACAGTGGTGGTACCCGGACCTATTACAGCTGTCGGTGCACCCCCACAAGAAGCTTCCTTGCAGGTCGGACCTACTGACCAAGATGGACGGGAAGATCCTACATCCCAACCTTCCCTCACTGAACTTGGCAGCATGGCACCTGAGGTCCTGCAATATGGACATTTGAACTTACCACAGGACTGTATGCATATACTAAAGGAGGCAAAGAGACCTTCCACAAGGGCTTCGTATTCCTTTAAGTGGAAACGGTTCTACCTGTGGTGCACTCGTAATAACTTTAATCCAACCACAGGGCAGGAGGAGGTTATTCTTCCTTACCTCCTGTACTTGGCTAAATCAGGGTTGAAGTATTCATTGATCAGAGTACATTTAGCGGCTATTACGGCCTACAGAAAGTCTCCAAGCCAGCCTTCCTTTTTTCAACTACAGGTGGTCAAGGATTTCCTACAGGGGTTGAAGAAAGTGTATCCCCCTGTTCGGCCTCCTTCTCCTCCTTGGGAGTTGAATCTGGTCCTCTCTAAGTTGATGGGTCCTCCTTTCGAGCCCATCCATAAAGCCACGCTGCAGCATTTGACATGGAAGACCGCTTTCTTAGTCGCGATTACATCAGCCACAAAGAGCCATATACTATCTTTCACCACAACAGAGTAGTATTAAGGACTCACCCTGCTTTTCTGCCGAAAGTTGTATCTGATTTTCATGTTAATCAGTCAATTTTGTTGCCGTCCTTTTTCCCCAATCCTGCAACTCCTGCGGAAAGGTCACTCCGTTCCCTAGACCTTAAGAGAGTGCTTAAATTCTATCTAGAGGGAACAAAGGTCATAAGAAAATCGGACCAATTGTTTTTAAATTATGGTTCCATGAGGACAGGTTTTCCAGCTACCAAGAGATCCATTTCTAGATGGATAGTGTCTTGTATAAAATTGGCCTACCAGCTGGCAAATAAACCCCTATTGTTGTCACCTAAAGCACACTCCACTAGGGGGAAAGCAGCTACAGTAGCTTTCTTGCATGACGTTCCGATGGCAGAAATTTGCAAGGCAGCAACCTGGAGATCTGTGCATACTTTCACAAGGCATTATTGTCTTGAGTCCAACTCCAGGGCAGATACTCAAGTACGCCAGGCCTCCTTGAGAAATCTGTTCAGATAAGTGAAATGTCTGAATTGTCAAGTTTAGTTGTCTGAGCTTGATTGTTAATTATTATTTTTCCTTTGCCCGCAGTGGATGAGGTGAGGCTCGCTATTCTATTCTAGTGCTTATGACTATTGATGAGGATCCCCTGGAAGAGAAGGATTAGTTACTTACCTGTAATCCTAGTTTTCTTCCAGGGGTATTGTGAGAAGTTGGCCTGGTATATGATGTTCACTAGTTAAAGTGACCACCTTGTACCATGCCAAGCAACCCTTATGGTGTGGTTGTAAGTCAACCTTTTCGGACTAGCTGCCCTAGTGGTAGCGTAGGCTAAGCAGTCTTTGAGGCTAAACTCGTTAAAGCGTGTTAAGCAGGCTGTTTTACCATATGTAACCCCCTTTTATACCAATGAAAGGACACCACACAGATATATATTCAAAATATATATGTATTTATTACTCAAAGTATTCCCTAGACTCTTTATGAGCACAGGAGCACAAATCGTTAAACAAGAAAGTATTACAATATACAGAAGTTGCACTTTATATGGATGGGCCCTGGTGGCCACTCAAACCATATAATAAAATAGTGGTATAAGTACCACAAACAGGAAAGGGAAAAGGCCTAGGGCCTCTAGAATCGCTGGGCCTACAAGGAGCTAACTTCAGTTAGTGACCAGGAGGTCCACGGGTCGCGTGTGCAGTGAGGAAAGTTACACACGGGCTCCTATAGGTTTTCAATGGGTGCGTAAAAGTTCAAAAGTTACTGCTAGAAGGGTCTTCTGGATGGACTACGAACTTAAGACTTAAAACACAGACACTAGAGAGGTTTCTCTACACTTGGGCACCGGAGTGCCAGCTTTACCTCACCCACAGGAAGCGGGTGCATAGGTCTCGAAGTGCGTCGGGTTTCTTCTATCTGTTCAATGGAGCCTGATGACAAAGATGCTGCAAGCGGCCGGTCCAGAAGAGATGCGGTGGATCCACGAGTGGATCGGAGTTGTAGAAGACCTGAAAGCAGAGGGGACAGTGTTCACAGTCACTAGCCAGTGACCGGCGTGGCACCAGGTAGGTACCAGGCGATGTCTGGTGCAAACAGGTGAAGAGGTGTAGCTTGTCTCCGCAGCCACGTGGTCCCTGAAGGTCGACGACGTCCAGGAGTCGGTTCACGAGCTGTACCACGCAGGCTCTCGCTGTCGGCGGTGTCGGCGACTCGAAGGAAGCAAACAAGCCTTGGCAAAAGCAGAAGTCGTGAAGAATGAAGAAAGCTGATTACTCTGACCAGCAAGGTCAGAGGGGCAGCTCCTTTGGAGGGGAGCAAGGGCCAGTCTGGAGCAACCAGACCAGCGTCGTAGATTTCAAGGTTCGTCGCCAAAATGGCCACTAGCCAATGGGCCAGGGACCGTGCAGGCGCGTCGAGTTGCAAAGTGCAGAGGGGCCCCACGCAGATCGTGGAGATGCTGGAGGGCTCACCTTTGGTGCAGATGCTGCTCGGATGTTGGACTTCTCAGGACCCAAAGCACAACTCGGAGGGAGCCTCTGTTGTCGCGCTTGCAGCTTGTCGTGGGTCTTTCAAGATGGCTGGCTCCACGTGTCTCGGTGCCTCCACGGGTTCCTTCTTTGCAGGGACTGTGGATCGGGCTGTGAGAGGTCTGGAGGTCCAGGTCTTGTCGGGCTCTGGGCTCGGGCTCCGGCCCGATGCGGCGGCAAAGCAGACGTCGAGTAGCTGGTTGGTGCTTGCGTTAGCAACATGGTCACTCCCAGACCATAGGGGAGATTTCCTTCTGTCCTCTGTGCAGCAGAGCATCGAAGTTCCCGTCTTCTTCTTGTAGTTAAGTTGATTCCAGGATGTCTGAAGTCTTAGGACAGTGAGAAGTTGGCCTGATATGTAGTGCTCACTATTCTAGTGATCACTGTGTATCATTCCAAACGACCCTTATTGATGATTGGTTGTAAGTCAACCTTGTAGACCAGCTATCCTAGTAGCATGGACAAGAGCAGTCTTCAGGCTAAACTCTAGAGGGTGTGTTAAGCCAGCTGTTTACCATCACATATACCCCTTGAACACCAAGTGAAAGGACACCACACGAGTTGTTATGAAAATAAAGGATATTTATTTATAACAAGACTACCCTGGCTCTTTATGAGTCAGGGAGCTAAGCACAATACAAAACTCTTGAGAAAATACTTCTAGTTGCACAATTTACCCAAATGCCCGAAGGGCACGAAACCATTTACACTGCAAGTGGAATGGGAGATGTTAGAGAGTCTAAAGTTACTGATTCCGGAGGAATCCGATCGGTTGGACTAAACGGAAAAGGAGCTGGACACTTGTAGAGTGAACCTACGATGGAGCACCGAAATGCTCGAGTTACCTAGCCCAGAGGCTGCGGCTGCGTGGGGTTCAGCAAGATGTCGGGAGTCCTCGTTGTAGTCTCGGGAGCCTGAAAGAAGAAGTTGCTGGCAGGCGACCAGTGTCGATGTTCAGAGAGATCCAAGCCTGGATCGGTGATGAAGGAAACCTGAAAGCAGAGGGGACTCAGTTCTCAACCGCTAGCCAGTGATTGGGTGGGCACCAGGATGGTACCGGATGAAGTCACCTCGACCAGGTGAGTGGGTGACGTCGGACTCTGCTGTTCCTCGGACCAGGAGGCGCGGCGGCGACCAGGATGGAGGGCGAGCTGTCCCACGAAGGTGTCTGCTGTCGATGATGCTGGGCCCAGGAGTGGGGCAGCAGGTCTTAGCAGAGGCAAGCTCACGCGGTGGAGTCAAGATGGCGTCTGGAGTGGACCAGGAGGGTCCGGTGTACTCCTCTGTTGAAGGGGAGCAAGGGCCAGTCTGGAGCAACCAGACCAGCGATGAAAAACTGTCGTGGTGCGTCGTGAAGAGGGCCACTAGCCGACGGCGAGTGGCCGGACAACGCGGTGAGCAGCAAGGAGCAGAAGGGCACCCACGCAGATCTCGTGGATGCTGGGGAGGCAGACTTCGGTGCTGGAGCGGCTCAGGGTTAGGGCTTCTCAAACCCTAGGTGCACTCACTCGAGGGTCCCTCGGTGGTCGTGCTAGATAAGCATCGTGCAGGTTCTGAAGATGGCCGGTCCCGCAGGTCTCGTCACACCCACGAATCTCAGCTGGGCTGACGATGTAGGTAGAGGTCAGAGATGGCGGGGAATCCGGGTCTCGTCGAGCTGGGCAGTCTTGATCCGTAGGAGAGACGTACAGCAAACCGCAAGCGCTTAGGTGGTGCCTGCTGGTGCAGGGTGGCTACTCCTTAGCCACAAGGGAGAGTCTTCAGAAAAAGTCAAGAGTTCCTTTCGTGGAAAGTAGTTCAAGATTCAGAATTATCCAATTTGGGAAGGGGACTCGCTCCTACCTTTATTCTAGGAAAAGGGGCTGGCCCGTGACTAGGTCCTGCCTATGGGTGGGACCAGGAGGGGGGTGGTTACACCCCTATCCTTTGTCCGGCTTCGCCCCAGCTCAGGGGCTGGGGTGCCCCCGAAACTGGTTTGAGCCGGGCTATGCACAGTGAGCACCGGGGTGCCACTTGCAATCACCTTCCTTTCAGCCCTGCCTACCTGGGATACACAAACACTGTCTGGGATGGTGCTAACACCGCCCTCGACAGGAAACCCTTTGTCCAAGCTCCCCTCGCTGGAAGGTCTCCCAGCAGCAGGAGGTCAGACTTGTGTCTGGTGGCAGCATCCATTTTGTGATGCTGAGGCTTGAGTCAACTTTAACCGGGGTTCAAGGTTACTTCCATGTCGTGTCCCTCTAGAAGGGTGGAATGCTAACCCCGTCGCCAGAATTGGCGAGGGGTTCGTATTCCAATTCGTATGACACCTTACTCGACATGTTTGGGTGATGCGATGCCAAAGTTAGCAAATAACCGCGAGGATTATAATGCACTTTAAGGTAGATGGCACGCGTCACCATGGAACAGCTATTAGGACTTGGTTCCGCAAGCCGTCGACGGGCTCAGCTCGCGCCAGAGCACCATCTCACATGATTCCCAGCACTCTGCCTTCAGGATTGATAAGGCCTGCCATAGGAGTGACTGATAGGAATCCATGTGTCCATTTTAGGGTTAGGTATAGGAATACTATACCTATAGCAACGGGTGATTACACCACCTTGCCCCAGCTGTCGTGCAGCCAGTTGTGTCAGATTTGGGTGGCCATCCAGGGGTGGCATAATACATGCTGCAGCCCCTGGTAGGCCCTGGGTACACCGATGCCCTGGATACCTGTGGTATGCTGATACAGGGACTGATAAGGCGGCCCAGTTCCAATTAGTGGATGCACCTAATGCACATGTGTGTTAATCTCGAGAGAGAACAGCTAGGCTGTGGGTCTGATTGGCAGGCCCACAGCCAGGGAAAGTCGTAAACCAATGAAGCAAAAGCAAAAAATCGGGGTGATCATAGGACTGCAGACCCTACTCTCCTACAACACAGCTCCTACCTTTAAGCGGATTCTAGGGGCCGGACTACCTGCTAGGTCCCTCCCTAAGGGTGGGACCAGGAAGGGGGGTGGTTACACCCCCAATCCTTTGTCCAGCTCGCCCCAGGTCCGGGGCTGGTGTGCCCCAGGACCGGTTTGAACTGGCATATGCACCGATGCTCCTTGTGAGCCTCAGGCATGTCTGATTCCATTCAAGCCCTACCTGACCAATACACAAAATCCTGTCTGGGGTGGTGCACGCACCTCCCCTGGCAGGAAACCCTTTGTCCACGTCTCCCAAGCTGGAAGGACTCCCAGCAGCAGGAGGGCAGACTTGTGTCTGTGGTGGCAGCATCCATTTTGTGGAGCTGAGGCTATGTCTGATTTTACCCGGGTTTCAGGTACTGTACATGTCGTGTCCCTCTAGAAGGGTGGAATGCTAACCCCGTCGCCAGAATTGGCGAGGGGTTAGTATTCCAATTCGTATGACACCTTACTCGACGTGTTTTGATAAAGCCAAACCAAAGATAGCATTTAACCGCGAGGTTCATAATGCACTTAAGAGTATATGGTATGGCGATATCTGGAAACGGTAGAAGGAAGTTGTTCCGACCACTGCAGACAGGCTCAGCTCATGCCAGAGCACCATCTCACATGGAACCAAGCACTCTGCCTTCAGGATTGTTAAGGCCTGCCATAGGAGTGACTTATAGGTTAACATGTGTCCCATTTAAGGTTAGGTATAGGTATACTACACCTAAGTAAGAGGTGGTTACACCAACTTACCCCAGCTGAGTGATCAGCCAGTTGTGTCACATTGTTAGGCCAGGCCAGGGGTGGCACAATACATGCTTCAGCCCCTGGTAGGCCTTAGATACACCAATGCCCTGGGTACCTAGTGTACACTGGTACAGGGGCTCACAGGGTGATCCAGTTCCAATTGGTTATACACCTAGAGTGCATAGTGTCAATTTAGTAGAGCGAACAGCAGGCTGGGGGTCTGATTAGCAGGCCCACAGCCTCAATATGTCAAAAACCAGTGAAGCAAAAAGCAAAAATTTGGGGGGACCATAGGATAGCAGACCCTACTCTCCTACAGGTATCCTCATCAAAGTCATAAGCAACCCTCCCGCCTCCCCGGGCAAAGGATCCTTATTGTTAAGGAATTGTCGACTCTTTGTGTTATGGCTTTGTGTCACCGCAAAGAACAACTGACCTAACTGTCACCCCTGAGGCATGATGGGAAGCTAGGGGTCATGGCTGTTTTTCTGTGTTGCTATGAGTTAGCTTTCTAGCCTTTCTAGGCTGTGGTTTTCTACAATGCAGCCTGTGAGCTGTCAATGCTTTCAGTCCTATCTGAGGTTTTGGGCTAAATGCTAAGCATTAAAACAGTTTTCAAACATGCTTTGCTGTTGTTTCTTCCCTGTTTTTTTGTGATATATTGTTTATATTACATATATTATTTATAATATACAGGGGAGTCCTTACAGCATCATTCAGCTCTGGTTATGAAAGGCTGCATTTACTTTTTTTATTATTTATATATATATATATATATGTATATATCTGTGGAGATGCATATATGTTTATCACATATATGATTGTTTCCGGGGTCCCGCGCATGGGCGGAATATTCTAGTGCTTATGACTTTGATGAGGATACCCCTGGAAGAGAACTAGGATTACAGGTAAGTAACTAATCCATACATCACGCACCCCAAGCGGCACTACCGAATGCTGCAGACCTCACAGAGTCTTCACCCCTGGAGGACAGATTACTGGACGAACATATGCATCAAAGGGCGACTTCCCTCATGTACCAAAAATTAATTAACAACTCATCGGATGCCCTGCCGTGTCCGCGGGAACAGTGGACGTGAGACCTTGTGGGCCTGGAGTACAATGAATGGCCTAAAGCCCTGGTGTACCTAAAGGAGGTGGCCATACAGTTGGGGTTCCGTTTAGTGCAGCAAAAAATTCTCCACCAATCCTACTATGCAGGGATCACCATGGTAAAAATGGCTGGGGCAACTGAGACGGGTTGTCGTAGGCAATGCGGCCAGGTTGGCACATTCTTTCACATCATATGGAGCTGCCCGGAGGTACAACTGGTGTGGGAGTAAGTGGTTGTTTGTATGAATGAGGAATGTGGGAGCAATATGAGCACTTCTGCAGAATGGTGTCTATTGAACATCTGGAATGAGACAAACTTAAACCGCATATAGTGTATATGGATGACTCTGGGAATGGCGACAGCCAAGCAAAATATTGTAAGACTGTGGGGAGTGGAACAAGCACCACAACTGGGGGACTAAAACCAGGACATGGATACTTGGTGCATGTTGGCTGAGAAGTTGATATATCAAGTTTGTGACTGTCCCTAAAAATGGGCGAAAATCTGTAGAAAATGGAATGAATACAGGGACAATCCTTGCACTCCTCTCACCTATATTGACTCCAATGCATCGCTCCCTAATCAATCTGCATTGAATGTTGATGTTCATAATGCTATGAACAGCTAGGGAGGGGACACAGAGAATAATTGACATTGAGGGGGAATTGCTATGTATGACCATGCCAGTGTCCTCAAGATCTGTTGTGTGTAATGTAGGGGAGAGTATAGGTGAAAGATTACAATGTTACCTGAACCTATATTGTGGGACCTATATGGAATATAACACTTCTATCCCCTGATTGTTCACGTACCACATTGCAGTCATGTTGTCTGTCAAGATCTGGACAGAGCAGCCATGAAGGGATGGGAGGAAGGCCATGAGCACCAGCTGAATCGCCCCCAGTTCTAGCAGGTTGATGAACAAGTTACTTACCTTCGGTAACGATATAACTGTAAGAGACATAGATTAGTTATAGATTCCTTACCTTGTGAATTACCCCTAGGCGTCAGACTAGACCCAGCACATTTTTTCGGCAGCACTACTACTGCGTGTCGAAAGGTGGCGTCAGTCTGCTCGTCGCCAGCGTCGTGGGTGCCAGGATGACGTTGCGGCAGCTACTTAGACGCCACCCTCGCACACTGACGTCAGTTCTTTCATTATCCGCGCCAACCAGTGCAGATCCGGAGAGCGCGGTACCTCCAGTCATTTTTTGCTGACTTTTTTGATGACTTTTGTCAACACTGTTGTAAGTCTTAGACTCCTGGTGCCCGTAGGGATGCTCGGTTTCAAGGCTTGCGGCTCCTGCCGACGGTTGATGTTGGTGACTGATCCGCACCGCGTGTGCCTGTTTTACCTGTAACACGACCAAGACTCCAAGTCGTGTTCTGACTGCCAGACCATGAATCCAAAGTCTTTGCAGGAGTGGTCCCAAAAGTTCTGCGTCGTTCAAGGTCCCGGTCACGCAGGAGGTCAAGGGAACGGTTGCGGAGCCGCTACGACCAGTCTTCTTCAAAGTCTTTGCACTCCTCAGGTAAGTCGAAGCACAAGGAGAAGTCGAAGAAGTAGCGTCGCTCTTCGACTTCTCCCCGTCCATCGGCCGATACAACGAGGGATGCGGGCGGTGCCCCTCCCGCGGCTCCGCATGCAGAGCCTGTTGGGTCGAATCCGAGTTTCCCTCCCTTACAGGGACCCGGAGTGACCCCTGCTCACCAGCTTTGAAGCTTTTCCGAAGCGATGCATGCCATCATTGGGCAGCCCGACTTCACCAGCGCACATTCGGGCCCGCTGACTCGGCAGGGGGGCCCTGGGCCTTTCGACGCCGGTGGCTCTGGCCCCGGCACCGCAGAGTCCCCTTGGATCCAGGCCTGGATCCGGATCAGCGCCCGTTAACCTTGTAACACCTCTCCCGGTGCCAATTCCACCAGCACCACGTCTGCAGCAGATGCCAGTTCTGTCCCCAGCCACCGTTGACCTCAGCCTCCATCCTCATGGAGACACAGTGCCGGTCCGGCATGGACGGGTACTTTTGGGCCCCTGTTCTACCCTGGTGTTCCTTTCAGGCCAGATTGGCAACCAGAGGAAGGTGAGGAGGACTGGGAGGGGTCTGGAGACCCTTTGACTGACCAGTTGGACCATGATCCGGACTGGAGAGAGGAACTGGGGGGAAGCCAGTGGTCTGGATACCTCCCCAGACCTTGGTATGTTGTCGTCTCCTACCCTGGCTACGGAGAAAGGAGCGCCTTACGCAGTGGTGTTGCGTAGGGCGGCTGAGGCTGTCAACTTCGATCTATCTACGGTGGGAGTCACAACAAACCTCAGGTGCTTAAGCCAGCAGCGAGCTCTTCGGAACCCCTGCTGCCGTTTAATGAAGCCCTAACCGACATCCTTTTGGGCACCTGGTCCAGGCTCAACACAGGGGCTCCTGTGGATAGGATGATTGCCCGACGCCACCCCACATTCCTTTCCCAACACCCCACCCCTGAGAGCTTGGTGGTCCAAGACTCAACGTCCAAAGGCACATTCCCTAACGCACCACCTGCTAGGGAATCCAAAAAGCTGCACTACCTTGGGAAGAAGATGTTTTCTTCCTCCAGCTAGGGACTGCGGTCGGTAAATACCGCATGTCTGTTGGGCGGTTACATCCACTCTGTGTGGGATACGGTAGCGCAGGTGCTGCCACAGTGCCCGGAGGAGGCCCGGGCCGTGCTCTCTCATGCAGTTGCCATGGGGTGAGAGGCAGCCAAGTTTACCATCCGATGTGGGCTGGACACCGCTGACTCGCTAGACAGGACAATTTCCATGTCAGTAGCCCTTCGACGCTACGCCTGGCTGAGGTCGACTGGCTTATCCGGGGATTTCCAAGCTACCCTGACGGACATGCCCTTTGATGGCCGTCGCCTGTTCGGTGACAAAGCGGACAGCGCGCTAGAGCGCTTCAAGGACTCTCAGGCTACGGCCAAGTCCCTGGGCCTATCCACGACCCGCCCTGCACAGTCTGCTTTTCACCCCATCGTGGCTACGAAAGGGGTACCCCGCCACGTTCCACCCAGAGCCACAGGCTGGTGCCAGCTATTCAGCCTCTACGCGGCCGCGGACGTGGGACCCACCGTCATTGGTCTGGGGGCCAGCGAGCGGCTCAGTCCACCACCACCCCCTCTGCAGCAGCTTCCAAACCCCCCTAGTCTGACCTTTCAGGGTCACCAATCGCCAGTGGGCGGCAGGATTCGCCATCACCTCCCCCACTGGCGCACCATCCCATCGAACAGGTGAATTTTGCAAATAGTCCGAAGAGGCTACTCCCTCCCCTTTGAGTCTACCCCCCAATCATGCCACCTCAGTACCATCGCATTTCGGAGGATCATTTGGCCCTTCTTCAACAGGAAGTTATGGCTCTTTTGGCCAAGGGAGCCATTGAGCGATTTCCAACCCCAGAAGTAGGTTGTGGTTGCTACTCCCACTACTTTCTGGTGCCCAAGAAGGACAAAGGCCTGCGTCCTATCTTGGATCTCCGGAACGTCAACCGCTTCCTCCGGAAGGAGAAGCTAAGAAATGTTGATGCTAGCTCAGGTTCTTTCTGCCCTCGACCCTGGAGACTGGATGGTAGCGTTGGACTTGCAGGACGCCTATTTTAACATCACCGTCCTGCCGGCACTACTTGCCGTTCACAGTAGGCCGGGAGCACTTACAGTTTACCGTGCTCCCCTTTGGCCTTACCATCGCCCCTCGGGTGTTCACGAACGTGATGGCGGTGGTCATGGCTCATCTGCGCAGATCAGGGGTTCCAATCTTCCCCTATCTCGATGACTGGCTGTTGAAGGCAAGCTTGCCACAGTCAGTCATCTCCCACCTCCACACTACGGCGGACCTCCTGCACTTGCTGGGCTTCACTATAAACGTTCCGAAGTCACACTGACTCCCTCTCAGAAGCTCCTCTTCATCGGAGTGGTTCTGGACTCAACGTAGTTCTGGGTTTATCCTCCCAAGCAGCGAGTCCGGGATATTCAGGCTATGATTTCAATCTTTCAGCCTCTATCCCGGGTTTTGGTCAGAACGACCCTGAGGCTGCTGGGCTTCATGGCCTCCTGTATCCTGCTGGTAGATCATGCCAGGTGGCATGTGGGGGCTCTGCAGTGGGACCTGAAGTTCCAGTGGGCACAGCATCAGGGGAATTTGTCTCATTGCATTCAGATCTCGGAGGGCACTGCACGACAATTGCAGTGGTGGGTAACGAACCGGGATTGGGTCAACGGCAGATCCCACTCCCTTCCCCAACCAGAATACACAGTGGTGGCGGACGCATCACTTCTGGGGTGGGGTTGCCACATGGGAGAGGGCGAGATCAGAGGCCTCTGGTCTCCGGCAGAGTCCGAGCTCCACATCAACCTTCTGGAGCTCCGGACGATCCGTCTTGCCCTGAAGGCATTTCTTCCCTCTGTCTGGGGAAGAGTAGTGCAGGTGTTCATGGACAACACCACTGCCATGTGGTACTGTAACAAACAGGGTGGGGTGTGGTCGTGGACCCTATGTCAAGAGGCTCTCCGTCTCTGGACATAGCTGGAACATCAGGGTATATCCACCCCACTACACGCCCTGAAGAAAGTCCGTGCACCCTTTATGGGGCAACAAGGACAGAAACATGTTGGCAATAGGGTCCTAGGACCATAATATCCCTGGAAACCCTCTATTTTGTTTTTACTATCAGTGCCAGACCCAAGAATAAAGGGAAACTGGGGTCTGACACCGATTCTTAATCTTTAACCCCTTGGCCAAATATCATCTCAATAAGGGCTCCCTGAAATATTGGTTGAGCCCACCCTGACTTTTAGGCGTCGGGGTGTCCCGATGATGAAGCATGACACCACTAGGGTGTGTGAGGGAATATTATAACAAAAGGACTTGCTTCCTTTCCCATACTTAGGTGGTGTTATACACTTCAGATAGGGCATACCATCATTCTGTTTTGTTTTAGTTAGCTACAGATTTTGTTGGCTGACTGGTCAACCACGGGAGTACTTATAGTGACTTAGTGTTTACCCACGGGAGGGTGTACTCCCTCATAGAGTTCCTCTCGGCCCCTCGCCTAACTAGGAGTCCTTCCTTGTAAGGTATGTGAATCAGGTTCTCTGAACGCCAGGGCGGACAAACTCAGCCGCAGGTGCATGATGGATCACGAATGGTGTCTTCACTCAGAGGTGGCAAAAGGTCTCTTTCAGCAGTGGGGATAAAAGCCTTGGTTAAATCTATTCGCCACCAAAGAGAACGGGCAATGTCAGCAATTCTGTGCTTTGGAATTTCTAAGGCAGCACTCGCTTGGCGACGCTTTTCGTCGCGAGTGGAGTTGTGGTCTTCTATACGCCTTTCCGCCTATACCATTTCTGACCAGAGTGCTGAAGAAGATCAAGTGTTACCGGCCCCAAGTTATCCTTGTGGCTCCGGATTGGGCACGAAGAGTCTGGTACCCTGAGCTGTTACACATGGCCATCGATCCTGCGATCAGTCTGCCTCTTCGGGGTGATCTTCTGTCGCAGCAGCGGGGGACAGTCCTCCACCTGAACCTGTCCAGCCTCCACCTACTTGCGTGGAGATTGAGAGGCGACAGTTGACAGCCTTCGACCTTCCTCCCGAAGTCTGTGATGTTATCTTGGCAGCCAGGCGTCCCTCTACTAAGACGGTATATGCCTGCTGATGGAAATATTTGTGGCATGGTGCACAGCAAAGGCTGTGGATCCCCTTTCTGCCCCTCTTTCTGAGGTTCTCTTGATCCTCCTTTCTTTGACCCAGCAGGGCTCTGCTCTGGGCACTCTAAAGGGCTACCTCTCAGACGTTTCAGCTTTTCTTAGGCTTCCTGATCAGCCTAGTCTTTTCAAGTCCACGTTGTAAATCGCTTCTTTAAGGGCATTACTCATCTTTTTCCAACTGTTCCCTTTGTAATGCCTCAGTGGGACTTGAGCGTGGTTCTTACCTACCTTATGTGTGCTCCCTTTGAGCCGCTTCGTAACTGTCCTCTCAGACTTCTTACTTTAGAGACTGCCTTTCTGGTTGCTATCACCTCTGCTCACAGGGTGAGTGAGCTCCAAGCTTTTTCTTCAATGCCTCCCTTTTTGGCTGCTCATCCGGACAAGGTCATCCTACGAACAAGACCTTCTTTTCGTCCCAAGGTGGTTACCTCTTTCCATATTGGTCAGACCATCACTTTGTCCACCCTCTTTCTGCCTCCACATCCGTCTAAGGCGGAAGAGAGGCTCTACCGTCTGGATCCAAAACATGAAAACATGCGCTTTCTTTTTATTTGGATCGGACCAAGCAATTCTGGGTGGATGACCAGCTCTTTCTTGGCTACGTGGGCGCCAAAAAAGGTCGGGCCGTGCACAAGTCTGGCCGTGCACAAACAAACTATCTCCCGATGGGTTGTTTTGTGCATCAAAGCTTGCTACTCTTTTGCAAAGAAGAAGCCTCCAGTGGGACTGCACGCCCATTCCACCAGGGCGACGGCAGCTACCACTGCTTTGCGACGGGGAGTCCCCCTCAATGGCATCTGTGAGGCAGCTACATGGGCATCTTTGCACATGTTCACTAAACAATACTGCCTCGACAGCCAAGGTTGGAGTGACAGCTGCTTTGGCCGTTCTGTACTCCAGGACTTTCTGGTGTGAACTTGGTATTGCTGGGGTATCTATTCACAAGGTAAGGAATCTATAACTAATTGTCTCTTTCAGATGAACAAGTTACTTACCTTTGGTAATGATATATCTGCAAGAGACATAGATTAGTTATAGATTCCTTACCGCCCCACCCATCCTCCCCGTTCTGCGAACTGATTTGTAGGGTTAAGGATTTCCTTTCAGGGCCCTGGTTTTGCGCACCACCAGTCAGTGTCTTGCATGGCTATGCTCTTCGGATGTTCGAAGTCGTGTACAGAACTGACGTCTGCGCGCAAGGGCAGTGTCTAAGTAGCTGCCACAACGTCATCCCGGCGATTACGAAGCCAACGACGAACGCGGAGCCGACGGACGCCACCTTTTGACGCGCAGTGGTACTGCTGACGAAAAAATTCTCCGGATCCAGTCTGACGCCTGGGGGTAATTCACAAGGTAAGGAATCTATAACTAACCTATGTCTCTTACAGATATATTGTTACCAAAGGTAACTAACTTGTTCATCAATCTGCGAGAACTGAGGGCAATTCAGCTGGTGCTCATGGCCTTCTTCCCCTCCATTCATGGCTGCTCTGTCCAGATCTTGACAGACAACATGACTGCAATGTAGTACGTGAACAATCATGGGATAGGAGTGTTATATTCCATATAGGTCACCCAATATAGGTTCAGGTAACATTGTAATCTTTCACCTATACTCTCCCCTACATTACACACATAACAGATCTTGAGGACACTGGCATGGTCATACATAGCAATTCCCCCTCAATGTCAATTATTCTCTGTGTCCCCTCCCTAGCTGTTCATAGCATTATGAACATCACCTATACTCTCCTCTACATTACACACATAACGGATCTTGAGGGCTGACTTTTTACCTAGATACAACACTGCACACGGAACGCGGGCTATTCCCTGGTAAAAGCCTCATACATTATGCATGAGTATTTTTGGAAACTCAACAGGACTACCTTCTCCTGTATGATAACTGTGTATAAAGTTCATTCCTGACGTCATCCTAAGTCCGACAAGTGGCACAAGCAAGGTAGAACCCCCGGGGAGACCTTTGGGTATATAGACATCACATCTTGCTGAGACAGAGGAGATTAGGACTTCCCTGCCGACACCCTGACGCGAGTTGCTGAGGTTCCTGCATGCAGATACACCCGCTCGCAGTGGTCTAACATACCTTGCGGGGTGTCCAACTCGATACCAAAACGGGGTCCCACAGTCTCTCCCTTCAGGTAAAGGGGTTAACTTTATCCTTGAGGGATTCTTGGCTTAACACCTACATACATGCTAGGTACATCTAGTTAGGGTAGCATTGTAGGAGTACGCATTTTATTCTCACGTATTTTATATACTTGCCTGTATTCATGATTATAGCAAAGGGTAGAAATCTACCATCCGTTTACTTTCTTAGTGCTTCTAATCATTTCTATCTGTTACTGTCCAATGGTTGTTTCAGCACACCTATTTAACACTAGAATAATGACTGTTCAATAAATACGTATTGAACAAGCATTGGCATAGCCGATAGATCTCGCTTTTGGGACCTTATAAGTATTTAGTTATGCAGCACAATATCCTTGGTGCAACAACATCAACTGTTGCATGACTAAACACTTATAAGGTCCCAAAGGCGAGACCTATTGGCTATGCCAATGCTTGTTTTCCCAGGAGACGGGCAAAACAAGAATTCAACACTCTCTTCAATCAATATAAACGAGCTGATAGGTTTCGGAAGCAGGTGATTTCTAAGAGCATGCACGTAGGAACTGTAACTTCCCTCGCAGAGAATGGTGTCCTGCTAGCTTCATCTGGTTTAAGGTGGAGGTAATGTTACACTTTTTGCAGTGGAATGGCCGAAGGTAAAAAAATACATAACACTTCTAAAATCAGCATTGCCAATCATTCCTATATAACGCAGATGTGAAGAAAACAAATTATGCAACGTAAACAGTTTTATCCTCATTCTGTGTTTTACAGGCTCCGAACTGAATGAATATATAAAAAAATAACTGTGAAATTGGATTAGCTTGTCAGCACTTGCATCAGGATTTTATAGCAATGCGCGGAGACATTTAGCAATAAATACTTTGCTGCTTACTAGAGCCTCCATAAAAGAGCAGATAACCTCATAGCTTTAGCTGGGATGAAAAAACTGGGGGGGGTCTCTCAAAAGGGAATGTCCGATGTAATTAAGGGTGTGGCTTAAAACATAGAAGATAAAAATCTGTGCTTGGCATAGTGTGCCGCCCGACTGATATTTTGCTGTTTCTGTCATTGCAACCAGATATAGAATACAACAAGTAACATTATTCAGGATAGCCAGGACGTTTGGCTTTGTCAACGGTTGTTAGTTGCATAAGATAAATAAGCAACACCAGCTTTGTTGAATATATTATTGAAAATGCTTCAATTTTGAAATGATGAAACTGTAAAATAACTAACGAGTATCTTTGAAGTTACTCAAGAGCAGGGAAGACTGGTATTGTTGCAAAATTAAGATTTAATTTCCACCCTGAGGGTGAAGTCAGGGAAAAAATGGAGCGCCCGATAGGGACCCGTCTCAGCATCTGCAGGTACCGAGCACAGGCAGGACCTGGCCCACTTAAAAATATGGAGAACCTTAAAACGTTCTTTAACACCATGAACAGCTAGAACTCACAGCTATCTTCCTTCTTTTTCAGCTCACCAACAGATAAGGGGTCATGTGCTTCATAGTTCTATGTTGTAGTGAATGTACAGCCTTTTGTGGTGAAAGTATTTGCCTGCTGGGGGAATGCTTGCACTGAGTATGTAAGGTCAAAAACTATAAGCCGTTCAACTAATAATGAGCACGTTTGTTTAGTTTAAGGTATATATGCTCGTTATATACGGTTGTTTTGATCAAGAGTACTTTAGGTTACTCTTTAAATTTTTTTTTTTTTTTTTGAAAGATTTTTATTTTCTTTGCAGCAGTACAAAATAAAAGTTGTGTATACAATTTTCCATCAGCATAGAACAGTACATCACACGATATCACAAGCAGCACTTTAAAATCACCTCTTTGCAATATAACATCTCTGACAGCACAGCCCCATATGTCCCCCACCCCACCCGTGGTCTCTCCTATCAGTCTGTGTCCGAGGTTCCATCATCCTGCTCTCGTGGTGGATCGCATATGCCTCCCCTGAATTTATTCCATGCCCCCCATATTTTACTCCATTTACGAGGGCACCCCCGCCTAGTAAACACCATTCGCTCAGCTAGCATGGCAGCATCCATGTCCCTTTCCCAGGCGACCAGCGTTGGCGCCTCCACCGCCCCCCATTTTTGGGCTATGTTTCGTTTAGCTACCATTATCCCCAGCGTAGCCCAACTCTGAGCCTGACGAGTGAGGTCATTGGGTACCCATATATTCAGCAGACAGCGTCTAGACTCCGGCACTAATGACACTCCCTCAGACTGTGACATTGTCCTCATCACCCGCTTCCAATATTCTCTGATTGTGGGACATTCCCATACTGTGTGAAAGAAGGTACCCTCTTCCCCACAGCCGCGTAGACAATACGGATGTGCTACTCTGCCTATCCTGTGTAGAGTGTGTCTGGTGTAGTATGATCAGTGTAGAATTCGGAGCTGCACCAACCTGAGTCTCGAGGGTATGCCCACCTCCCGCGGCGAAGCCAGCGCCTCCCGCCATTCCAAATCGTCAAACTCGTCTACATCACGGGACCATTTCTCTCGCAGGGGTCCTGTTGGATCCGGCAGGTTGTTCACTAGTTTGCGGTATGTGAGTGACGTGGCCTTCTTATGCATATAATCTGTCAACAACCTATCCTCCATGGGCGACGCCTCCGGAACTTCAGCACCGGGTGGTAGTACTGACATTAAGGCGTGCCTAATCTGTGTGTAACGGAACAACTCCGAGGGCGCTAGTTCATATTGCTGTTGAAGGCGTTCGAATGGGACTATTTCGCCCCTGTGCCACGTTGCCCACCGTAGAGATACCGATGTTGTCCCAGTTGTCAAAGCCGTTACTGTTCCTGAGTCTTCCTAAACGCTTTATGTCCCACAGCGGCGTGAGCTGGGTCAGAACCCCGCGCCACCCCAACCTGGCCTGAGCCGCATGCCAAATGATGACGGTCTGCCTCTGAGGACTGATGAGCGCTGGGGCCAGTCTTCTGTCATACAGGGGTGAAAGCATACCTCTCGTGCCCAGTATGTCCCTATCTGCCTTAAACGCGGGGTCCGACTGTTGAGCATGAAGCCATTGGTTGATTACCTTCAGCTGCGCCGCCCAGTAGTAGAGCTGGATGTTTGGGAGCGCTATCCCTCCGTCGTACCAGCCACGTACCAGTTTGGATTCTGCGATGTGCGCCAGTCCGTTACCCCACATAAGGCCAGATACATGTGCCGCAATTGTGCGGAAGTAGGCGGGTGGTACCTGATATGGCGTATTTTCCAGTACATATAAAAAGCGGGGTAGGGCCATCATTTTAAATAGCGCTGCTTTCCCCAACAGAGTCAGCGGCAGTGTACCCCAGTGACGCACATCTCTTTTGAGGCGGTCCACTGGAGGTTGTAGATTCCGTTTGAAGAAGTCCACTGAATCCGCAGTGATAGATATACCCAGATATTTAAATGACCCCTCCGCTATCCAGAGTGGGCAGTCCGCGGGAAGTCGTGGTGGGGGGCCGCGCAGCACATACATTACTGATTTGGACCAATTTATGGTGTATCCTGATGCCCTTCCGAAAATCGTACAAATATTGAGCAGGATCAGTATGGAACGCCTCGGGGAGGACAGGTACAACGAAACGTCATCTGCATAAAGGGAGACACGATCCTCCCAACTGTCCGACCATTTGAGACCCCGTATCATTGGTTCCCACCGTATCCACGCCGCTAGAGGCTCCAGCACCAGGGCAAAGAGCAGCGGTGACAGGGGGCAACCCTGGCGCATGCCACGCGTCAGGGGGAAGTCCCCAGACATATGACCATTAGCAGTAATGTGAGCCATTGGCTTGGTATATAGGAGTCTGACCCAGTCACAGAATTTTGGCCCAAAACCCAGATGCAGGAGCACTGCAAATAAGAAGGGCCATTCGACCATGTCAAACGCCATTTGCGCATCCAATGACAGCAACACCGCCGGTTCCTGTAAACACTCCATCCGAGCCAGTGCGCCGTGCAAGCGCCTCAAATTGAGGGCCGTGTTTCTGCCCGGCATAAAACCAGACTGATCCGTATGTATGATTTTCGGCAAGTGCGGTGTTATCCTAGTCGCCAATAGTTTCGCGAGGATCTTAGCCTCCGCATTAAGTAATGATATGGGACGGTAGGAGGTACACCTATCAGCAGGTTTACCCGGCTTCTGTATAGCCACTATGGTGGCCGTACGTTGATCCGGTGGGAGTTCGCCCACTTGCAGGCTGTCAGTAAACATATTGAGCAAATGAGGGGCAATAGTCCCGACCGTCCTCTTAAAGAGTTTGACAGGTATGCCATTCGGTCCCACCGCTTTACCTGACTGTAGTGTCCCGATTGCCGTCTGTAGCTCTTCTACTGTAAGATCTGCCTCAAGTGTGCTCACTGCCTCAGGGGTAAGTTTGGGCATATCAAGATCTTTCACATATGCCAACGCCTCTTCCACTGTCATGCAGGAGGCTAAAGAATAGACTGTTTGAAAGTGGCGTGCTAGTGTTTGTACTATCGCACGTGGATCAGACCTGTCTTAACGAGACTCCCATGGCGGATGCCTGACGGAGTGAGCTATACATACTGAGCTTTTTAATAAATTGTCTTTGCACTCTTCTTGCGCGCTGTTTTAAATTGCATTGCACTGTGTCTTTGACTCATGACACTGTTTTAATTGTTCACTGCTCTTCTCTCCTGAGGCAAAAAGCCGGGAGATCTCGCTCTGTACTCTTTTATTTCATCGTGTGGGGGACTCGGTTCCTTACCTATTTGGGGGCAGTTGCGCACCTACCTGCAACCCTGGTGGCCGCGCCACTCTTCCCCTGCCACCCTCTTGCCGTGCTCTTCTGGGCGCCCCCCTCTCAGCCGATTAGGAGCTGAGGGACAGACGGGGAGTCTGCGCACAAGTTCGGCGGCCATCTTGGGTGAGGCAGGCTTGCTAGTTTGCGGACTAGGCTTGCTGCCTCACAGGCGGGAAGTATAAATTTAGACGGGGATGGCTCCGCGCAGCGGACGCGAGCAGCGGATGCGCCAAAGGAGCGCCTAAGGAAAGCCCGTCTGCGCCCGGAGGCGGACGGGTGGGCGACCTTTGGACGCAGCACCAGGGAGGAACCCGAGGCTACTCTGCAGCACATCTCCTGGGCTTAAGACAGTCTATTCATAGAGGCTGCATTGTCCATGACCACTGTTTTAAGGGAAATTTCCATTGCACTGGCTGTGGGTGGTCATTGAAGGAAGTATGGGCTGAGAGGGGCCCCGCGGAGCGATGGCACCATGTCATCCCGACGGTGGGGCGGGGACCATCTGCGCTCTTCTAAACACTCGGTCTGCAAGCAAACATGCTCTGGATCTGTTTAACTACCTATCAGAATCTAATCCTGCCTGCCTTTTCCTGACGGAAACCTGGCTTGGCGAAGCTTCAAGTCCAGATGTAGCTAATGCCCTGCCCTCTAACTACTTTATGCTGAGGAAAGACCGGTGCACAGGTAAAGGAGGGGGAGTGGCTCTGGTGATAGATAGACGCTATGAGTGCTCTATCGTACCTACGGAAGACATTCCTGGGGCAGAAGCATTGGGATTTTGCCTGACACTTTCACCCGCCCAATCTTGCGCGGGTCTGCTGGTTTACAGACCCCCAGGTTCTATTGGATCATTTCACGAGGGGCTGGGCTCAGTGATTTCAGCAATGAGTGTACAGTTTAAACACTTCGTTCTCCTGGGGGATTTTAACATTCATTCGGATGCTGCGGATACCATCAAAGTCTTAGACATCACTACTCCACTGGGCTTGTCACCCTATGTAGTGTCTCCTACTCACAACAAGGGGCATATATAGGACCAAATTTTCTCCACTATGCCTATTACAGTGGCTCTCCCCCCTTCCCGTGTTATGGTCTGACCACCTACTAGTGACTTTTAATATCCAGTATAAAACCACCCTGACTATTAGAGACAATGGGTGTCAGCCCCGGTTGTCCCGTGCCCTCCATCGAGTAACACCGGATATGATTGAACAATATCTGTTAACTCACCCCTGTTTGTCGACGGGTGACATAGAGGAGGACTTAGTCCGCTTTCAAACGTGGCTCACGCAGTGTTTGGGGGAATTGGCACCGCCTGGGCGGACTCCTAAGAACTCTACGCGAGCGTCTGCCCCATGGTTCACGCCAGCGCTCAATACCAGTCGACGGCTCTGTAAGAAGGCCGAAAGAGCATGGCGATCAAACTATCTGGAACCATTGAGGAAGGCCTATAGGTGCTGCACTAAGGCCTATCTCAAGGAAATTTATCTGGCTAAGAAAGCCTACTTTGCTCGAAGGATTGAGGAGGCCACTAACACCAGCAAAGAAATCTTCCTGATTTTGAAGGAATTCACATCGCCAGCCTCCTTCACTCCGAAGTGCTCTTTTCCGGAACCTTGGGTTACGCAACTGGCAGGCTTCTTTGCTAACAAGATCAAAAGCATCCAGGCAACTTTTCCATCTGTTGTGATAGGGGGAGTGTCTAATCCAGAACCCCATTCCTTTGTGTCTGACTCTGGGCTGCCCAGTTTGTCGAGCTTTCCTCCTATTGAGCCTCAAGTCTCACTGGAACTTCTTTCTAAAATGAAATCTGGCTCTCCGCTGGACCCCTGTCCCGCTAAGTTTCTAGCCAAAGTGGCATATGTCATCAACCCCATTGTTAATCCGATTTTAAATCGTTCATTGGAGACAGGGATAGTGCTGCTTGCCTGGAAACAGGCGCTGGTTCCTCCTCTTTTGAAGAAACCCTCTCTGGACCCCGCCATCCATGCTAATTACCAGCCTATCTCTCTGCTCCCGGTCCTGGCTAAGGTGGTGGAAAAGCATGTACAGTCCGTTCTCTCAGACTTTGTTGAGTCACACGGTGTTCTGCATTATACCCAATCTGATTTCCGTGGGAATATGAGCACGGAAACGGCACTGCTGGAGATGGCGGAGGCCATGAAGGAGGTTCAGGACACCGGAGGGAAGGCACTGCTGGTGTTGCTTGATCTTTCGGCGGCGTTTGACACCGTTCCACACGACCGCCTATTGGTTAGACTCTTGGAGATTGGCGTCGGGGGAACGGTGTTCAGATGGTTTAAGTCCTTTCTCTCCAACCGGCAACAGACAGTCTGGGCTCCCCCGTACTCGGCGGCAGTGCCGCATCTGGAGGTGGGTGTACCCCAAGGGTCGATATTAAGCCCAACTCTTTTCAACATATATATGTCCCCTCTGGCGGCGCTGTCTGAGTCATTTGGCGCCCAGATTGTCTCATATGCTGATGACACTCAGCTTCTCTTCACATGCGGAAAAAACATGGACTTTAACGGGGATCGCATTAAAAGCTGTCTGGGTGCGGTTTTTGCCTGTTTTCAACTTAATCAGTTGAAATGCAACTCGGACAAATCTGAGGTTCTTTTCTTCGGCTGTCCTCCGAATCCCTGTTGGAAGTCCTGGTGGCCGGCGGATATGTTTCCTCCTTCCGCTGTGGCCTCGGTGGCTAGGAATCTTGGTGTTAGGATGGACAATTGTCTTACTCTTAAGCCACAGATTCTGAGCCTGGTCGGTCAGTGTTTTGGGATACTGAAAATGCTAAGGAAATTCCTCCCTTTCCTATCTATTGCCCATAGGAAAACCACGGTGCAAGCTATGATAGGATCAAGGCTGGACTACGCTAACATCCTCTACCTGGGTCTCCCGAAGTACCTTCTTTCACGCTTGCAGGTAGTGCAGAACTCGGCCGCACGGGCAATCTTTGGCCTCGGCCATCAATCCCATGCTGCGGGACTGCTGGAGTCTCTTCACTGGCTGCCAATTCAGAAACGCATTGAGTTTAAGGCTCTCACCATGGCGTTTAAGGTACTCCATGGCACTGGTGCCCTCTATTTGAGGATGAGAATTGGTTTTCACCTGCCTTCCAGAGCCTTGCATTCGGCGTCATTGTCTCTGACCACGGTCCCGGCAATTAGGCGTGGTCGAATCGGTGGGCAGTCTTTTAAATATCTTGCGCCCCGGGCCTGGAATGCCCTCCCACTGTCCTTAAGAAAGAGTGAGAGCTTACTGTCGTTCGGAAAGGAGCTCAAAACATGGCTGTTCGGCCAATAAGTCTCCTCTATTTCGCCGGGGCTCTGCCGTTATGGGTCTGATAGCGCCGGGACACACTGCTTGAGTAGCTGAGCGCTCAATAAAACACCAGCTAACATAACATAACATAACATCAGTTGTTACCTGTCCCTCCCCGGAGCTAAGCTGCGTTATCCATCTGGCACCTTTGTCCCTTCTCTCTAGCCATGCCAGCAATTTCCCAGTTTTATCACCGATGTCATATATCTTGTGCCGTGTGGCTTCCAACTTCTGTTTGGTGCGCTCCGTAAGGTGCTCTCTATACCGTCTCTGCTTGACCTGTAGGTTATGAGATGTCTCAGGGGTTGGGTCTTTGGCATGCTGGGCCTCTGCCGTGTGCAGCTCCTTTTCTAGTGAGTGCAGTTCTAATTGCTTTTCACGCTTATGCGCTGCAACTGAGGCGATGGCCTGCCCCCTAAGGACTGTTTTATATGCCTCCCATAGGACAGTCAGGGAGTCAACTGACGAATCATTTTCCTGAAAGTAAAGGCTCGTAGCTTTCGTGATTGCCTTCCTGATTTCGGGGACTTGGTGATAGCCGGGGTATATCGGGTAGATGCGGCATCTCGTTAGGTGGTAGTGTGTGTACTGTAGGAGTATCGGAGAGTGATCAGAAATGCCCCTAGGTCTGATCTCTATGCTGTCTATATTCTGAAGACTACCCACGGACCCCAGGAAGTAATCTATTCTTGTTAAGCTATTGTGCACCCCAGAGTGGTATGTGAACTGTTGCGTTGTTGGGTGATGTCTCCTCCACAGATCCACAAGCCCAAGTGCTTCTACAAAGCTCCCAAGGTGGGACACTCCCGTGCCACCTGCTCGCGCAGGGTATCTATCAACAGTTTCGTCTATAATGGCGTTGAAATCCCCGCCAAGGAGCAGCTTCCCCTCCGGTAAGTCAAGCAAAAACCCACTAAGCTCCGGGAGCGCCGACGCTTACAGTGCAGGAGGAATGTAAACGGAGACTATATTTAGAGGTCGTCCTTCCCATTGAGTGACTATTGCTGCGAACCGCCCTGATCCATCAGTTTTGGCTTTATGTATTATTAAAGGGGAATGTTTCCGCACCATTATACCCACCCCCCTGGACCCTGAAGAAAACTGAGTGCGCCACCATCTTGTACCCCCATCTATCCATCGCCTTGCTAGTGGTACCGGTAAGGTGGGTCTCTTGCAGTAAAACCACCGCTGGGGCGCTCCTCTTGATACAGTGCAGGACCAGACCCCGTTTTATCTTGTCTCCCAGGCCACGCATGTTCCACGTGAGCAGGGAGAGAGGCTGTACTGGAGTCAAAGGGCCCACGGTAGATGCCCCACGTGCTGCGTCAGTCGTTACAATAGCTGGTGTAGCTTGGAAATGGCATTGCGGATGCACCGGCGCAAGTCGCGTGCTCTGTAGTGTTTGCCTGTACTGCATATCTAGATACTATTTCCAACATTAACTTAGACTTTTGAGAAGAACCTTCCAACAGTCCCATACACCCCAACTGCCTCCCTGCCATACGGACTCAGAACTGTCCGCCACCCCAACTCAGCAGAGTGCTCAGAACCCAAACCCCAAAACATTACTTGCGTGTAAGGGAGCGGGAAGTCTGAGGAAGACCGTTTACATCCCCTGTCCCAAAGTCCAGATGTACAAATCATTTTAGCGTAGCAGAGCAGTCACTGCTAGCCCCAGCGGGCATCCAGTCATACTGTGCACCTTCAGTACAGGATAAACGCGCAGTATCTCACTATCCGGTTTCCCCCTGTGACTGTCCAGCCTCCTCCACCCTTCGGTCATGGCCATCGAGGTCCTCCGCCATTCCAGGATGCCGTCTCTGCCTATCCGAGCACCCGGAGCTCTTCACCTGTTGCCACCCCTCGAGCCAATCGTGAGCCTCCTCTGGTGTCTCGAAGAACCACGTCTTCCCATCCGCAACAACCCACAGCCGCGCTGGAAAAAGCATGGAATAAGGTAGTTCTCGGGCTCTTAATTTCTTCTTGACCTCTAGGAAACTCCTCCGACGTGCCGAGACCGCCGCCGTATAGTCCGGGAAAAAGGATACCACTGAGTTCTGCACACGCAGGGGAGGCGCCAATCGGGCTGTTTGAAGAATGGCGTCTCTGTCGCGGAAATTGAAGATGCGAGCCAGGACCGGTCGGGGGGTGCCCCAACCTTAGGCCTGCCCCCAGGCACCCTGTGTGCGCGTTCCACAGAGAAGAAAGTGGAAAGCCCTCTGGGCTGCAGTCTGGTTTTTATCAGTTCCTCTACGTAAAGCCCTTCACTCTCGGGAATTCCCGTAATTCTAACGTTGTTGCGACGGGAACGCCCTTCCTGGTCATCCAGTTTCGTCGCTATGCGCTTGTTTTCAGCCTCCAGCTGTGCCACTTTTTGGATTAGCAAGGTAGTGTCCTTCGTTAAAGTTGCAGTCGCTTGTTCCACTTCCGTGACTCTAGCGGACATTTTCTGGAAGTCCGCCCTGAGGAAGGTACACATCTGCAGAAATAGACGCCACTGTTGTTATGAAGGGCGGCCATGATATCTTCCAGTGTCACTTTGGGCGTTCCCGCTTCCTCCGAAACCTTATCTGTGCGACCAGACCGCTCCGGCAGTGGGGGAGAGTACTTATTGTATGCAAATTTATCCAGCTTTCCCTGTTGGTTCGTGCGGTTCTCTTTCCCACTCATCTTCAGGCAAGTAAGTGCTCTCATTTGCCACCCCTCCGCACCGCTGGGCGAATGGTGGATCAGGGATCACTGGAGAGAAGTCCCCGGCCTGCCACCCAGTCGCTCTGGTCAGCGTCCTCTCATGTGGGGGGTGGGGGGGAGGGGGGCACCACCGACCCCGCGTCACAATCCCCGTTGGTTGACACCTTTTCCTAGCAGGAACCACCTCTCCAGGTTCGCACCAGGGTCAGCCACAGCTCCACAAGCCCACTCTCCCCAGCTCTTGCCCGCTCAATCCTCCTCTGTCGGGCACTACAGCCTCCTTGAAGCACCGCGGGGTTCCGTTGCCAAATGACACGTGCACCGCCGCTTAGTGATGCCGCCAGTTGTGCCCCGCCGGGTCCCCTTGTCACAGGTGTCCCACTGGGGATCGGGTCAGCCGGTTCACTCCTGAAGAAAGATCCCCAAGCGCTTCACCAGGGGCGCCCCACGCGTAGCACGGCACAACCTCAGGAGGCCCCGACCGGGCCGGCATTGCAATGTCGGAGCAGCCCCCGTCACTCATCGGCGCCCGTCAGGTCCCGCCGCTGGCCGTTCGATTCACTCCGCTGGCGCTAGCTCAGGGCCGCAGACGGAGCGCGGATGTCGCTTCGCCTGTCGGGCGCCCTCACCTCCGTACCTCGCTATCTCCGGCACTCCTCCTGGGCGGCCCCGGGCCTCACGTACAGCACCCGGGCCGTTCTGCAAAATTTAGTCCCCGGTCTCGGCCGCCGGTATAGGCCTCGTCAGACAGCACGATCTTCACAGCGTTCTGGGCCACGGGGAGACACTGGGGTTGAAGTAGTTGGCGCTGCTCCTCCTGGGCCACGTGCTGGTGTCCTTTGGGTACAATTTGCTTCCCGGATTTATGTGCGGATTTCAGGGGAGACAGCCTCACCCTCGGAGCTCCTTTAGGTTGCGGCCATCTTGCCAGGCAGCAAATCACGCCAACCCCCCCCCCCCCCCTTTTTCTTTTTTTTAATTTTTTTTTTTTTAAAGAGTGTCGCGCATTGTTATTCCTTGGGGGTTTAAAAAAAAAACCAACATTTTCTATAATTGTTATTTTCTAGGTTGTGCCTGAGCTTTAGACCGTTGCAGGGGCAGCGCGTGACGGGACCTGCCACATCAGTAAATGGAACGGTGGACTTGTGTACCTAAGCTCTCATGGGGAGAGAATTTTCCTTCTGAGTGACACAATGCAAGTCTGATTTCTTTATGTTGCCATACTGATGCTCAGACGTGTACATGCGGCGGCCATCCTAATATATTGAGCGGCCGACTTTGGAACTGGGCTCGAGTCTCTGCGTCGGCTAAACATCCTCTTGAGTCTGGGCAAATCACCCCCTGTGCCTACGAAAATGAACGTGTAATGTAACTGGTGCGCATGTAAAGCGCTCCATTACCTTCAGGCCGAGTTCGTGCTACATAAACTGCAACAAATATTTTTTTATTTTGTTCACATGTGCATTGCAAGTTTATTTCACTGCAGCTTATGAACTCGAATCATTTAATGACTGCGGCTCAATCTAAGTTTGTGAGGCAGTTGAGCTGTTTGTTAGTATCAACATTTACAACTGAGCAGAATTTAGGATCTGAGGATGATAGTTTTTGGTCTGCAAGAGAAGTGGGAGCTCACATTTCGGACAATTTTTCTAAGGTTTCACATAAGAGGACACGTGGAGGAATTTAAGGATCAAAAGGCAAGGGAGAGAGAAAACAAGCAGCAGCTAAACACGCGAATGGTGCGCGCCGCACGCCTTGCACTAATTAACAAGCAGCAGCTGTTTTCGGGAGTGGTGCGTGCGCAGTTTGCTCTTTTTTGAAGCACATACTCGTGCTTGTGGCGCGCCTCCTGCTCTCTCCCGCAAGGTGGATGCCGCCAGAAGCACGAGTATGTGCTTAGAAAAAGAGCAGAACGACGGCTAAAGGTCCTACTATGCAGCGCAGGTGAGCTGCGTAGGCGAGAACTGAAAACGTCCATACCGTTTATTCTGTTTATCTCTCTGAGACTAAGTGAGCACGAGTGACTGGGCAAATACTTGTACACTGTTTCCACGGTCTTGAGGGATCAGGGTTGTCATGTTCGATAGTTTCCAAGAACTATTCTGTCCCTGGTAAGAGGGGTTTCTAGTGGCACTGTGAGCTAGCTGGTACACAGGCCAACCTACCCGGTGGGGGTGTCTAGAATCAGTCTGACACCAATCCTACAGTGTATGTTGCCTAAACACGCAGATCCTATATAGGTTTTATAGGAACTACACAACAGAAGGGTCTCATCTCCTGTGGCAGGAAGCACTGAAACTCTGGTTGTGATCATACTGTCATGGAATCTGGCTGATAGCCAACCAAGTAGCAGGCTTTCTGAATGTCAGAGCCAGTGTTATTATTGCTTCTCACAAGTGGTATCTTCTACTGGGGGTATTCCTGGACATGTTTGACAAGTGGGGCACTCCTCAGATGGACCTAATCTCCTCCTCAGAAAATTCTCAGTGCCAGCAGTTCTGTACCTTGCAGTATCCGTGAAGGAGCTACATTAAGTGTTTCTCCCTATACCCTTCATTCCTCAAATTCTGAGGAATATTCATCAAGACCTGGCTAAGGTAATTTACATTGCCCTGGATTGACCAATGTGGGTGTGGTATACAGACCTTCGGCACTTTTCCCTTTATAGTGGAGGGTTGCATAGGGCCTTAGGAAGTTATTCCAAATAAGCCTATTTTTGTTGGGTTATTTATACATTTTATTGAATGTATATGTATATAGACTATCCCCGAGGAGCTACAGCTCCTATGAGTCCAGTGGTGATTGTCTTTGGCTTCACCCACTACCAATATGGCCAACCGCAGTTAGCGGCCTAGTGTTTTCCTGACAGGAGTGATGATGGGCCAGGAGCGTCTGCTGTGTCTCCCTGACTGTCAGAGTAATGGCAGCGTTGGCGGGAGAAGACGCACTGTAGGGGCTAAAACCACGTGTGTGGGGCCTACATAGGTGATAAACCTGTTGATGGACCCGTAGCTTGCACTGTACAGGCTTCTATTCTATGACTAGTATAGTCTACTGAGTGTGGTCTGGGACACTTTGTTATAACACCAGAGATTGATATGCACATTCGTTTCATTCTTTCAGACTTTGTGTGCCGAAAGTGTTGACCTACGCTGGTGACTTGTGAACTTGACTTGAGCTGAGATTTCTTGAGTATGTTTATCCTCCTGTATCAATCAATCAGGGAATTGTAAGCGCGTTACACACCCGTGAGGGTCTCAAGGCGCTGGGGGATGGAAGGGGGGGACGGCGCCGCTCCGTTCAGCCGAAGAGCCAGGTCTTGAGCATTTTCTTGAAGGTGTTCAGGGAGGGTGCGAGTCTGATGTCTGCCGGTAGCTCGTTCCAGGTCTTGGTTGCAATGTGGGAGAAGGATCTTCCGCCTGCTCTGGCTCTGTGGATGCGGGGGGTTTCAGCCAGTGCGAGGCTGGATGATCGTAGGTTTCTCTTAGGTACGTGGAGGTTTATTCGTTGAGGTATTTGGGTCCGTTGTTGTGCGGGCATTTGTAGGCGTGACTGAGTACGGAGAGCCAGTGGAGTCACCGCAGGTGTTGGCTGTGTTCGCGTCGGGGGATGCCGAGGTTGAGTCTGGCCGCGGTGTTGTGTATTGTATCAACCACGTTGCGGTCTTATGATACATATCGCACAATGTGCTAGGCAGTCGGCTATATATTTGTAGTAACTGGGTCAAGGCAGGCACTGATTAGTTATATTTGGTGGCCAAGACATACTTGGCTCCTGCACTTGGAGAGGACCTAATGTTGCACTAGTACGATGGTGAGGTGTCATCTATGCAGTAGATTTACTGACACTGATGTGGCATTGATTGCAGAGTGCACAAACCAATTTCAGGTGGCATGTCTACACTATGAAGGTAGCTTGAGGTGTTTTTTTAACCATGTGGAAAACTGATATTTTTGACTCAACCACAATAAGTGATTCTTTCATGTGATGACTTCATGAAGCACCCTGGCACGCAGAAAGTTAGAGGTGAGTAGAACGATTCTGGTTGAAACCTTTGTTGGATGTAGTACAATTTAAGGACACGGACTGAGTTTTCTTTTTTTTTTTTCAGGCAGGTAAGTTAGTCAGATGACCTGATGAGACCCTACTAGTTGTTCTTCGACAAACCCCCTCTTTTGGTTGGGTAACAATTGCAGACCGCCAAGAGATATTGTAGTCATTTAGTTACTATCTCTTTTTCAAAGTATTCTAGAGTTATTTTTCACCCATTGGGACTTCTACAGTGTATTGTTTTATGTATGTTATGTATATATGTTCACCAATTGAGCACTATGCCATCTGCACTACGTTCACATTGTATATCTTTGCTTCTTACTCTTAATTAGAAATTGTTTAAACAAAAAAGTGTGTCCCTATGCGGAGCCTTGGTCAAGGATGGGAGTGGGACGGGATCGTTCACAGGCATGGCAAATGGGCAGGATGGCACGGCAGGGCTTCCCCTTGTCGCCACTGTTGTTGGCCCTGGCGATAGAACCTTTAGCAATCGGGGCACCGCTAGAACTGGGCGACTGAGGTAGTGGAGTGGGGAACACCTGCCACATCATCTCTTTATATGCTGGTGATGCCTTGTTCTACGTGGCCTCTGCACGGGACCCAGTACCCAGGCTGCTGAAACTCCTAGATGAGTTTGGAGCTCTATCGAGACTTCGCTTAAACTGGGCTAAGTCATTGACATTTCCTCTGGCGCACTGTACAAATACAATTACAATACAATGCAATACGGATGCTCCACTTGAATGTAGACAAGGTTATAGATACGCTTCTGAAATCAGTGACATTCTGGAACACGCTACCTCTGTCATTGATGGGCAGATTGGCAATCCCCAAAATGATTGTACTGCCCAGATGCCTATATAATAAGCTACAGAATTTACCATGTCCAATTACTAAACCCTAATTTACTCGACCACATTCGGCACTAACCTTGTTACTATGGGCCGGCCGACGTAGTAGAGTGGCCTTTCGTACACTTGCCCTGAGATATAAAGAGGGAGGCCTGGAAGTGCCCAGTTTTGAGTTATTGTGTTACGCTGCACACTTGCAGCATGCAGGAAGGTGGTTTGACACTAGAGGCAATTGGGAGCAGCGCTTATTAGCGGGTGTAGTAAAGGTGGAACAATTACCTGTGTTCCTGATGGAGGGCTCGGGAGTCAGCGAGGAGCTTCCATACATAGTGCGACACACAGCACACATCTGGCAGCAGTATGTGGAAACAGTACTAAAACACACCCCATTTCATAGTGAACTCCCCATATAGATATTAGATCCGGTCCAACAAATGATGGAACATATATCCTTTCTCATTTGGCAGGCAGGTGGGTGTGAAACACTAGGAGCCGTACCCCGGTGAATCCTTCCTTACTAATGGACAAACCTGTGATGCTTTAACGCTAGGGCAAGGGCAATACATACATTAGGCTGGGCTGGCTGACATTGCCAAGACAACGTGGCCCAAATATCCAGCTGTCCTGCAAACTACAGGTACGCTAGACATAATATTGACCTATGGTGCAGGTCGACATTTATTTACACACCTGGTGCACCTTGGGGCGGATTTAACAACAATGCTGTAAAATCAGCCCTCAGTTACAAAACCAGTCTCCACACTTGCAGCCTCCAGGGCAAATTCCCGGTGTGGCTGGTCCCACCATGGTGCACAGTGCTGAAGGAGGCCCCTGGGGCTCAGGGCCCTTGCTCCGCGGGGGCTGTCGGGACTATTGTTACGCCACTGGCGGCTCCTACCAGCGTCTTGAGAGCTTTGGAGTTTCTGGATCGAGTCTGACATCAGGGATTGTTTGGAATCTGCAGGTAGATGGAGTATCCCGGAGGAAGATTGTTACAAAAGGTAAGTAACATTTTCTAATGGATTAGTAGAAGCCTGGCTATGAAGCTGGCAGCAACCAAAACTTTGTAACGCATATGCCCATTCACTAATTAGGAGGTAAAAAACAACGCCTAGACAATTTCCATAAAAATGATTCCTTGAATCTAAAACTGTCAGCTGGAGAAGTCATGAAGAAAACCTGGTGGCTCTCAGTATCGCTTCCAGTCCTATGCCGAGGAGTTGGTTCTACCACTTATCCCGATGCACCCTGAATTTTCAGGGTCATCAGCTACATCATATCTGATTGAGGCCATCCTGTAAATCTTTGGCACTCTTCCAGCTCCCTCAGGTGCACCTTTGGCCCACAAGGATCTGCGGAGGTCTCTATTCAGTGTACAGCTGGCAGGTCCTCCCGCAGTGCCATCTGCGCCTCCTGAATCCATCAAGGTTTCTGTCCTGATGCCATAGCCAACTTCAATTCGGCACCAAAATCCATGCCGATCGTCACAACCGACGCTGGAGAAAGTCCTCTCCACAATAGTTGTATGCAACCTCTGAGCCAAAGTTGTCTTAAACCTGGCTGAGATTGTTTACCAAAGCTGTACTGAATCTGGTCCTATTGTAATCCAACTTAGACAGAACTATGCTTTTACCTCAGGGCCACAATCCAACAACTTTTCTGTTATAACTCTGATCAAAGTCAACCAGCTTACAGAGGTGACAGTGGAGATGATGAGGATTATCCCCCCAACACTTTGATGTTGACAATCTGTACATGAATTTGCAGGAGGCCAGTGGGTTGGATACTTCCCCGGACACTGGATTGCTTCCCCTGGATCTACGGAAGAGATTGCTTTCTTTGCTGTGGTGATAAGACCTGCAGTGGAGGTGTTAGACTTACAGCTCCCATATATGGAATTTAAGACTAACGTGTTAATGGAGGTTTGGCAACGTGGACAGGCTTCCTGTGGGCTATTACTGCCATTCTATAAAGCCATGATTGACACCTTAATGGGAACTTAGTCTAAGCCATGTTCCTGCCCACCGGCGAACAGGCAGATACACAGGCACATCAGGCTGGCTCCAGGCACTCTGAATTCTTAAAGCAGCACCCTACACAGCCAGAAAGTCTGGTGGGCTAGGGTTCCACAAGAAGAGTGAACCCAATTTATTCCCTACAACACCCCGGCCTCCAGACAGTTAGCGCTAGCTGTTTGCTGGGGAAACATTTCCATGCTTTATGGGACACGGTTAGTGAGATCTTATCAGCAGTCCTTGAGGAGCTTTGGGCCAAACAACCTCAGACCATCCAGAATGTCCAGGCTACTGCTAAATACATTATCCGACTGCGTGGGTGGAGCAGTGGACACTAGCGTGGTGGTCCAGCATCACACCTGAGTGAGATCCTCCAGCTTCTCTGGTGACATTCAGGCCTCTCTGATAGAAACGCTATTTGATACATTTTCAGTTTGTGAGAAGTCGGTTTACACTCTGAAAATGCTTCAAAGAGTGCCAAGCGCATTCATTAGGCCTTTCTACACCTTAACCGAAAGGGAAGGTGCATCGTCTTTTAGCATCGCAGTGCGTTATAATTCCTTACTAGCACTATGAGTCAGGGCACATAAAAAGTGAACTAGCCATCACCTTCCATAGCGCTACCTGTGCACAGATGACAGGTTGAGTAGGAAAGTAATCTTCCTCACTCACACTATATGTGTACCTGCTCGTCTACAAGTGTGTTAACATGTTACACTCAACCTTCTCAGAGGCCCTTAGCCCAGCTGGCCACATGCATCTTACCTCATATTAAAAGGTGAGCACTCGTAAAGAATTTACACAGAGCAATACATTGAGTAAGTTTCCATATAAGAATCTAATGCCACACAGTTAAAAAAACAGAGGTTCACTACAATCAAAATCCTCTTCATTACACTTGTGGGCCATGAAAGGCTACCTCTGGAGAAGGACCTACACTCGCAAGGTAATACAACTCCTCTGCTACTCTTATTGAAGCCTAATTTCAGTGTCATGATACAGCCACATTCATTGCAAAAACAGCAGTCAGTAGTTCACAATACAAAATCAAGTAGATTTGTTTGTGTAATTTAGCACTTATTCATCTGTTGATACCAACTGAAGTAGAGTTGTAGCGTGTTTAAGCTGGTTGATAATTATTGGACCATACAGGAACAGTGCACAGAACACATTTTCATTGCTTAACGGAATTCAAATACTGCATTGGCCTTGTTGAGATAGCCCCCTTTTCAACCAGTGGAACAGGATAATGAAATACTGCTAAGACTTAGCTATCTTTAGATGGAATTTGTGCTGCAAGTAGGTACTTCTTTCTAGTAAATGTAAGGATCTATAAAAATGGTTTTACGCATGTGGGATGGAAGAAGCTGAATGTATGACTCTGAAGTGATGTCTGTACCCTCATTTTTAACCCTCCACCATTCAGAACAATTAACCTTCCAAGATTATACCTCCAACCCAATTTGACTTCTCCAGTATTGGGGTGTCTTTCATAGATTCACATGCTTGAATATTCCCCGTCGTCGAAGTCCCACGGTATATAAAAAGCAATAAGTGTCATGTATATATATATATACATACATAAACCACATAAGAGCATATACATAGCCAAATAAACTTTATAAATATTTCAAAATAACATATCAAGTGAAAATACCATAGGATAGCATTGACACATAGGAATGCTAAAAAAATGAGAAAAAAGAATCACTTTACTGACATATCACTGTCGTTTTATAGTCCAAACTCTAGCCAATCAGTCGTAAGCACCCTCTAGAACCTTCTCCTCAGAGGCTCAGGCCCTCAGATTTTCTACCGCACGTCGTGTGAAGGGAGTCTCCCTGAGCTCTGCTCAGTCTTTGGTCTGGTTTGAGTTTTTCTCATCATGTCTTCAAGTAAGAAGTCTCTTTTCCGTCCCTGTTCCTCTTGTGGGAAGTTAAGGCTTTTTTCTGAGGACCCTCATGAAAAATGTATCTACTGTCTTTACCCTGACCATAAGGTAGCCAACTGTAAAATTTGTAGAACTTTCTCTCAAAAGACTTTGAAGGACAGGGAGGGTCGCCTATTGTTGTGGCTTCAAAAACTGAAGGATACGGATAACCCCCTTTCTGAAGTGGAAAGTGTGGCCTCTGCTCGAACAGGAGTCTCCTCCAAGCGTAGTAGTATTCAGGACTTGCCGTCTCCCTTTCTAAAAAAGAAGAGACTTCATCTTGGGGAAGTGTCTGCAGGCCAAGTCTCTGATACTACGCCAACGCCCCGAGATCTAGCTCTCAGGTGTCTCTGACTCCGTCAGCGCATGTTTCTGGCCAAAAACGTGCAAAACCGTCGACGGGCCCGTCGACGGTCCCTCCGTCGACGAGATCTGCCACTTCATCAACCTCGTCGACGACTGTGACAACGGTTTCAAGCAGATTTTCTGCATCGTCTACGACGACTTTGTCGACGTTTTCACCGTCGACAGTGGTGTGTGTTTCCCTAAAGACTGTCTCGTCGACGATTCCACTATCTTCTTCGTCAACGACTAGGAAGATTATGCTTCCGTCGACGTCTAAAGCTTCGTCGACGATATTAAAGAAGAAGAAGAAGCCATCGCCGCCGGCGCTTACAACATCGTCGACGACAGCCTCGTCGTCGGCGGCGGCCTCGTCGTCGACGACAATCTCGTCGGCGCGAGCTTCGCCGACGGCAGCCTCGTCGACGGCAACTACGTCGACGGCAGCCTCGTCGACGGCAGCCACGTCGACGGCAACTTCATTGACGGCAACTTCATTGACGGCGGCCTCGTCGACGGCGGCCTCGTCGTCGATCATTTCGACGACGGTGGTGTCAAATTTTGCAACTATGCCATTGGTGCCAATGTCTACACCAGCTCCAGTGTCGATGGATGAATCCTTGCTGCAGCGTCGTCATGCTGTGCTGGACTCTGTCATAATGCCACCTGTCACTCGGCCACCTCATCAGCTATTCCCCTCGGGTGATGAGGAAGTGTCTGATTCTGCTGAGGATGCTCAGTCCACTTTTTGGGATGCTCGTAGTCCTTCTGAGCTCCATATTAAGTGCCGAGATTTCAAGGAGGATGACTATTCGCAGGACTATTACTGTCAAGAGCAGTAGCAACATCCCCCTGCACAAGTTCCTATGGCGCAGCTTCCTTTATCGCTCATCTCCAACCTTCAATTTATGTTGGAAGATTACAATCGTCGCTTTCCGCCTTCCTCTCATGGTTCTCCACGTGACACGCCATATGCCGTTCCGTCTCCTCCTGTGGTGCCAACGATGCCGGCACCATCCGCACCTGCATTGGATCCCCCTGCAACGGGTGTGGTTGTGGATAATCTGGATACGGAGAAGGGAGAGCTTCAAGATGAGGACTCTATGGCTGACTGGGATGACTATCAAATTAATTCGCCCGCATCGCCTCCAACATCGCCAGTGAACTCACCACCTGTCGACATTACAGGATTCTATCAGCTGATGGAAAGGGCGGCTCAACGTTTTCACCTTCCCATGGTGGTTAGGGAGGATAACTGCTTTCTGTACGACTTCAAGCCCCAGCCGCAGAAACAGGTACGGGCCGTGCCCATTATAGACTTTATCTGGAATGAAGGCATTAAACTAATGAAGACTCCTAACTCCATCCCGGCAGTGCTCCCGCGATTGGAGAAGAAGTACAAGGCCCCGGACTCTTCTCCAGCTTGCTTAGTGTCTCAGTGTGCCCATAATTCCACGCCACAGGAAATACTTACGTTTTCGTGTAGGCCACAGGGATTTCCAATTCAAGGTCCTTCGGCCTCCGCTCAGCTCCTCGACTCTACACAAAGATCCTGGCCCCGGTGGTGGCCCATTTGGGACTGACGGGCATTCAAATATTCCCATATTTGGACGATTGTCTCATCAAATCTCAGTCCTCCCACCAAGCGGCCCTCGATACTCAGCGCTGTCTCACTCTGTTTCAATCTCTGGGCTTGTCGATCAACGTGCAAAAGTCTCAGCTCACGCCAGCTCTGTACAAGACCTTTCTCGGCGCTACCATCGATACGAGCAGGGCTATGGCCTTTGCCTCTGCAGATCGGCAAACACGAATTCGACAGCTCGCAAGCTCCATCGCAGCAAAGCAGTCAGTTTCAGTCCGCATATTAAAGTCCTTTCTGGGGATGGCGTCCTCCTGCATCGCTTTGATCCCACATTGCAGACTGAAGAGTCGTACCATTCAGGAGGAATTGGACAAGCAATGGCGTCAGGTCTCCGGTTCGTTCAACGACCAGCTCGTGGTGACAGCTCGCATTGCTCAAGCGCTGCATTGGTGGACTCGTCCTTCCAACATCGCAGCGGGAACGTCTTTTCTGGCGACAGCCCCAGAGCTCGTTCTTACCACGGATGCATCCATGGAAGGATGGGGTGGACATCTTCACGATCTGTCCGTCAAAGGCAAGTGGACAATGGTTCAGCGTTCCTGGCACATCAACAGATTGTAGCTGATGGCCATTTTCCTGGCGTTGAAATCCGTCCGCCTCCAGCTCCAGGGGGAGTCAGTCCTTATTCAGACGGACAACACCACCAGCATGCACTACCTGAACAAGCAGGGTGGGAAAAGATCTCCGCTGCTTTCCCGGCTGGCTCAGAGGATTTGGAGTTGGGCCATAGTCCATCGGATTACGCTCCTGGCAGTTCACCTGCCCGGCATTTCCAATTTTCTAGCGGATGCACTCAGTCGGTCAACGTCATCGACCCACAAGTGGGAATTGCACCAGCCGACTCTAGACTTTGTCTTCGGCCTTTGGGGTCGCCCGACTGTGAGAAGTTGGCCTGATGTATGATGTCACTAGTTCTAGTGTACACCTTATATCAGTCCAAACAACCCTTATGGTGATTGGTTGTAAAGTCAACCTTATAGACCAGCTATCCTAGTGGTAGCATGGACAAGAGCAGTCTTAGGCTAAACTCTGTATGGCATGTGAAGCCAGCTGTGATACCATATATAATCCCTTGAATACCAAATGAAAGGACACCACAACAGATATATATATATAAAATAAAGTGTATTTATTCTAGTCAAACCCTCAGCACTCTTTATGAGATTCGAGGTAAGTACAACACAGTCTTATTCAAGCATACATTAAGTCACACAGGTAAGTAATACAGTTAGGCCCTAGGGGCCACGCAAACCATATACTAAAGAAGTGGTATAAGGACCACTGTCACGGAAATAGAATAGGCCTAGGCCTAGGGAATCGCTGGGGCTACACTACACTACCAACAGTTAGGAAGTGGGAGGCCCACGGGATTCAGGTGCAGAGTGGAAACACTCACGCGTAATGCGTATAATCGATAGAAATAGTACAGTTCTGAAATAAGCAGTTTTAGGACACTTCTGGAGTAGCTAGAAAGTCGAGACTCGGAAACTAGACCCTAGGATAGTCACTACCCTTGTGAGCACCGAAGTACCCAAGTTACCTAGCCCACGGGCTGCGGGTGCATAGGTGTGAACTTGCGTCGGGTTTCGTCGTGGACTTCTATGGATGCCTGAAGGAAAGTTGCTGACAGGCAGTCAGTGCAGAGTGTCCGGTGGATCCCAAGCCCGGGATCAAGAAGGAAGGGTACCTGCAAGCAGAAGGGACAGAGTCAAGGTCACTAGCCAGTGACCACGTGGAACCAGGAAGGAACCAGGCGATGTCGTGAAGATTGCAGGTGAAGAGGTGAAGCTTGTCGCAGCAGCCACGGGTACCAGGAGATGTCGAGGACGACCAGGACCAGGAGGCGAGCTGTCCCACGAAGGCTCTTGCTGTCGGCGGCGTCGAAGTCGAACTAGGACTCACCAAGCCTTGGCAAGCGGAACCCACGAAGAATGGAGGACTTGCTTCTGGTGCAGACCAGGAAGGTCTGGGGTGCTTCTCCTTTGCAGAGGAGCAGGAGCCAGTCTGGAGGAGCCAAACCAGCAGTGAAGATTCAAAGGTGTGTCGTCGCAAAGGCCGCTAGCCAACGGGCAAGCAACCGGACAGACGCGGCAAGCAGGAAAATGCAGAAGGGCCCCACGCAGGACTCGTGGAGTGTGGGGGGCTGATCTTCGGTGCAGATGGTGCTTGGGGTTGGAGCTTCTCAATCCCCAGTGCACAACTTCGAGGGTACCTCAGAAGCTGCGCTGGAAGATACTCGCCACTTTTCCCAGGTAGCCGGTCCCACGTCTCTCGTCGCCTCCACGGATCTCAGCTCGGATGTGGATCAGGGTCGGAGAAGTCTGGAAGTCATGGCTCTGGTCGGGCTCTGCAGTCGGTCCCTCGTAGAACTTCAGCAAAGCAAAGGGTAAGTCTCTTGATGGTGCCTGTTTGCACAGGGTAGCCACTCCTTGGCCACAAGGGAGATTCTTCAGTCTTCTTCTTTCGTCGAATGTCGAAGGTCCAGAGTTTCTGTTCAAGTTGCAGGTTCAGGATAATCTAATCTCCTGGGGCCCAGCTACCACTCTTATACTAATCTGGGGGGCTGGGTTGCCTGCTAGGTCACGCCTTATGGGTGGGACATGGGAGGGGGGTGGTTACACCCCCTTCCCTTTGTCCAGTTTCGCGCCAGGACTGGGGCTGCTGTGCCCCAGCACCGGTTTGAACTGGACTATCCATGGGACACCTTGTGTGCCCCAGGCAGTGTCTTGTTTCATTCATCCCTCCCTGCCCCAATACACCAAGGCCTGTCTGGGGTGGTGCTCGCACCTCCCAAGGCAGGAAACCTATTGTCCAAGCCTCCCGTGCCGGGATCACTCCCAGCAGCAGGAGGTCAGACTTGTGTCGTGGCAGCAGCATCCATTTTGTGATGCTGGGGCTCTGGTTAACTTTAACCGGGTAAGTAGGTTTCAACATGTCTTCTCCCTCTAGAAGGGAGGGATAATATCCTCATCCCCAGAAATGGGATGGGGGTATTATTCCAAAGTGTTAGACATCTTACACGACATGTTTTGATAAAGCCAAACCATAGTTACCATAACCGTTTAAGATTATAAGGCACTTCAAAAGTATATGGTAGGCTATATCATAGAACAGCTGTAAGGACATGGTTCCGAAAGCTGCAGACAGGCCCAGCTCATGCTAGAGCACCATCTCACATGTTACCAAGCACTCTGCCTCCAGGATTGTTAAGGCCTGCCATAGGAGTGGCTGATAGGTACACATGTGTCTATATATAAGATAGGTATAGGAATACTACACCTAAGCAAAGGGTGATTACACGACCTTGCCCCAGCTGAGTGATCAGCCAGTTGTGTCATAATGGAAGGCCAGGCCAGGGGTGGCATAATACATGCTGCAGCCCCTGGTAGGCCTAGGGTACACCTATGCCCTGGGTACCTAAGGTACACTGTACAGGGGCCAATAAGGTGATCCTATCCACCTAAAGTACATAGTATTAATTTAGAGAGAGAACAGCAGGGCTGTGGGTCTGATTAGCAGGCCCACAGCCACATCTAAGTCGAAAACCAGTAGAGCAAAAGCAAAAAGTGGGGGTGAACATAGAAAGCAGACCCTACTCTCCTACACAACCCCCCCCCCCCACCCCCCAAACTTAGGGACATTAAACTAACCTTGACCAGCTGAGTCTTCATGTTCTAAGTGGAAATATCTGGAGAGTCCATCTGCATTGGCATGGTCAGTCCCAGGTCTATGTTCCACTGTGAAGTCCATCCCCTGTAGGGAAATGGACCACCTAAGAAGTTTGGGATTTTCACCCTTCATCTGAATTAGCCACAAGAGGGGCTTATGGTCTGTCTGAATCTTGAAGTGAGTGCCAAACAAGTATGGCCTCAGCTTCTTCAGGGCCCAAACCACAGCAAAGGCCTCCCTCTCAATAGCAACGTTTCTCTCTAGGGGTCAGCCTTCTACTTATAAAAGCAATGGGCTGGTCTTGACCATCTATATTAAGTTGTGAAAGAACAGCTCCCACACCCAACTCAGAAGCATCTGTCTGGACAATGAACTCTTTGGAGTAGTCTGGACTTTTCAGAATAGGTGCACTGCACATGGCCTGCTTCAGGTCATCAAATGCTTTTTGTCAGCTTACTGTCCACTGAACTTTCTTTGGCATTTTCTTGGAGGTCAAGTCATTAAGTGGTGTCACAATGGACCCATAGTTCTTAACAAAGTTTCTGTAGTACCCAGTCAGGCCCAAGAAAGCTCTGTCCTGAGTCTGGGTAGTTGGAGGAGTCCAGTCCTTTATGGTCTGGATCTTGCTCTCCAGTGGTTGAACCTGACCCCCACCAACTAGGTGGCCCAGGTATACAACCTTGCTCTGCCCTATCTGGCACTTAGTGGCCTTGATAGTGAGGCCTGCCTTTTGCAGGGCCTCTAAAACATTCCTCAGGTGGACCAGGTGATCCTCCCAGGTGGAGCTAAAGACAGCAATATCATCAAGATAAGCTGCACAGTAATCATCCAACCCAGTAAGGACTTGATTCACCAACCTTTGGAAAGTGGCAGGTGCATTCTTCAAACCAAAGGGCATTACCACAAATTGATAATGTCCTCCTGGGGTCGAGAAAGCAGTTTTGGCCTTTGCATCCTCAGCTAGTCTGATTTGCCAGTAGCCTGCTGTCAGGTCAAATGTGCTCAAAAACTTAGCAGCTGCCAGTCTGTCAATGAGCTCATCTGCCCTAGGTATTGGGTGGGCATCTGTCCTAGTGACAGCATTGAGACCTCTGTAATCCACGCAAAACCTCATCTCTCTCTTACCATCTTGGGTGTGAGGTTTTGGCACAAGAACTACAGGACTAGCCCAAGGGCTCTCTGAAGGTTCAATGACTCCCAGCTCCAACATCTTTTGTACCTCAACGTTTATGCAGTCCCTGACATGGTCAGGTTGCCTGTAGATTTTACTCTTCACAGGCAGACTGTCACCAGTGTCCACCTCATGGGTGCACCAGTTTGTCCGACTTGGGGTCAGAGAGAACATATGTCTGTAGGATTGCAGAACTTGCCTGCAGTCCTGTTGCTGATGGACAGTGCGGCTGTCAGAAAAGACCACACCATCAACTGAGCCATCATCAGGGTTCTGAGTCAACATGTCTGGGAGAGGGTCACTCTCTTCCTCCTGCCCCTCATCTGTAGCCATGAGTAAGCCCATGTCTGCCCTGTCAACATATGCCTTCAATCTGTTGACATGAAGCACCCTGTGGGTGCTTCTGGGAGTCCCAAGGTCCACCAAGTAGGTGACTTCTCCCTTTTTCTCAACAATAGTGTGGGGTCCAGACCATTTGTCTTGGAGTGCTGCTGGGGCCACTGGCTCCAACACCCACACTTTCTGCCCTGGCTGGTAAACAGTCAGCACAGACTTTTGGTCATGCCAAGCTTTTTGGAGTTCTTGGCTTGCCTCAAGGTTTTTAGAAGCCTTGTTCATATACTCTGCCATCCTGGAGCGGAGACCAAGTACATAATCCACTATATCAAGTTTGGGTTGTCTGAGAGGTCTCTCCCATCCTTCCCTTACTAAACATAGGGGTCCTCTTACAGGATGCCCAAACAAAAGCTCAAAAGGGCTGTAGCCAGCCCCCTTTTGTGGGACCTCTCTGTAAGCAAACAGAAGGCTGTGTAAAAGGATGTCCCATCTTCGCCTAAGCTTGTCTGGTAAACCTTTTATCATTCCCTTTAGGGTCTTGTTGAATCTCTCAACAAGCCCATTGCACTGTGGGTGATAGGGTGTGGTGAACTTGTAGTTCACACCACACTCCTTCCACATTGCAGTCAAATATCCTGACATGAAGTTGGCACCTCTGTCAGAAATGACCTCCTTTGGAAAGCCCACTCTGGAGAATACTCCAAGCAGGGCCCTTACCACAACAGGAGCTGTTGTGGTCCTCAGGGGAATAGCTTCTGGATACCTGGTGGCATGGTCCACTATCACCAGTATGAATCTGTGCCCAGATGCTGTTTGTGGGTCCATTGGTCCTACAATATCTATGCCCACTCTTTCAAAGGGAACCCCCACCACAGGTAGTGGTATGAGGGGGGCCTTGGTGGTGCCTCCTGATTTGCCACTGGCTTGGCAGGTGACACAGGAGCGACAAAACTCCTTGGTATCTTCTGACATATGGGGCCAGTGAAAGTGAGGGACAAGCCTGTCCCAAGTCTTGTTCTGGCCTAAGTGTCCTGCAAGGGGAATATCATGGGCCAAGGTAAGAAGGAAGCCTCTGAACTCCAGTGGTATGACCAGCCTTCTGGATGCACCAGGCTTGGGGTCTCTAGCCTCTGAATACAGCAGCCCTTCATCCCAATACACTCTATGGGTACCTTGAGCATTCCCTGCAGCCTCAGCAGCAGCCTGCTGTCTGAGGGGTTCAAGAGAGGGGCAGTCTAATTGTGCCTGCCTCAGATCTGCCCTTGAAGGTCCCCCTGTCCCAAGAAACTCAACCTGATCAGGTTCAAGTTCTTCTAGGACAGTTCCTTCAGGGCTCTCAGGATCATCCTCCTGTGAGGGCTGATCCAGTGCCTGAGGCAGGGGGGAAGGCACAGCCTTTACCCTACTGCTCTTTCTCTTGGTTTGTGACTGGTCCATAGTTCCAGGATCCAGCACTTGTTCAGTGGTGCACTTTTTGGCCTGTGACCTGGTCACAGCAAGGACATGTTCATCTATCCCTAGCATTTCTGCATGGGTCCTATACTCCACTTCAGACCAAACTGAAGTTTCAAGATCATTGCCCAGTAAACACTCCACAGGAAGGTCTGAACTAACAACAACTTTCTTGAGGCCAGTTACCCATCCCCAGGAGAAGTTAACAATTGCCACACTATGGGAGGTTGTGGCATTGCTAGCGTTGGTCACTAGGTAGTTCTCACCTAGTATGATCTGTCCAGGGTCCACAAATGTGACACTAGCCCCAGTGTCCCTGTAGGCCTGAGCCATTCTTTGGTTGATAAAAGGAGTCTGTCTGTACTTGCCCAGGTTACTGGGGCCTACAGTAGAGGACAAAGCTAAGTCCCCATCACAGATCAGAACAGCCTGAGTAGGTATTCTGACTAGGCCAGAATCCTCCTCAGTTCCCAGGGTTAACCCTACTACACCCTTTTGCTGGGAACCACCACTTACAGCTGAACTAGGGGGTACAGTTGCCTTAGGGGCAATGGTGGCTGGGGGCTTATCCTTTTTGGTGCACTCACTAAACCAATGTGAGTTGGACTTACAATAGTTGCACGATGGTTTCTTTTGGCCATCTTTCTTTTTATCCGTTTTGGGACCACCCTCCCCCTGAGCCTTTTGGGGGCCTGGTGAAAACTTCTGGTCTTTTTGTTTCTGATCATTACCCTTCTGGTCTGCCTTTTTCTGATCACCGCCCTGGTTCTGGTTTTTCTGCTTAACTCTAGTTCTGACCCATCTATCTGCCTTCTTTCCCAATTCTTGGGGAGAAGTCAGATCAGAATCAATCAGGTGTTGATGCAGTAGCTGGTTTTGACAGTTGTTAAGGATTTGTTCTCTCATGATCAAATTATACAATCCTGTATAGTCCTTAACCTTACTTCCCACTAGCCAGCCTTCCAGAGCCTTAGTGGCACAATCTACAAAGTCAGTCCAGTCCTGAGTCTGTGTCTTCTGGGTATCCCTGAACAACAACCTGTATTGTTCAGTGGTTAGGCCAAACCCATCAATCAGAGCACTCTTCAGGACAGTGTAATTGTCTGCATCCTCATCACTAACTGTGAGGAGCTTGTCTCTACCTTTCTCAGAGAACGAGAGCCACAAGATAGCTGCCCACTGACATTGGGGTACCTGCTGTACTTTGCAAGCCCTCTCCAAAGCAGTTATCCATTTGTGGATGTCATCCCCACATTTGTAGGGAGGGACAATCTTGCTCAGGTTTCTATTATCATAGTGCCTGTCTCTATCCTTAGGGATATTGCTGCCACCAGTGGGTTCTAACCCACTTAACTTTTGTTCTCTAGCCAGACCAAGCTTCTCCTTGGCAAGGGGAAGTTCTTCCCTCTCAATCCTTAGATTAGCTTCCCTCATTCTGGCTTCAAGCTCTTTTCTCTGGGGGGAAGTCATTCCCCTGTGAGAAGAGGCATTAGAGATGCTAGAGACATGGGAGTGGATGGATTCCCTTCAAGGGGATCTGTCTCTCCTGCTTCTCTGGTTAAGCCCACTTGGGGGTCTGTCTGGGGGACCCCATGCAAACTCCCATGTAAGCTTAGGTTAGCCTGGCTAAGTCTTCCTACTTGGCCCTGGCTGTATACCTCCTCATCTGAAGTCCTATCTGACTCATCTATAGCGGGTAGACCCTCCCCTGTACCTAGGGTACCAGCCTGTGAGGCCCTAAGAGCATCATATTCCTCTAGGATCTGCACTAGCTGAAGGAGGGTAGGGTTTGCACCCTGTTTTAACTTTCTGGAGGTACACAATTGTCTCATCTCCTGAAAAGTTAGGGTATCATATCTAGAGGGGATCTTTCTCAGACCTACCCCTCCTGAGAGAGAATCTCCTTGATCTCCTCCCAGAGACATGATCTAGTGAGGGTGTGGTGTGTGCACCTACCTACACTAGTTGTTTCTACTAAACCTCTCTAGTAGTTGTAGTCAGGGTGTGTTAGGCCCTTCAACCTACAACCACTAAGTCCAGTAGGACTTAAGTATTATAATCTATGTTATATGTACCTAAACAATATCTGTGTGATCTTTCAATTTAGTATCTCAAGATTACAATGGTATTACAACAGCAAGCTCAGATCCCAACCGCTGCTCACCAATGTGAGAAGTTGGCCTGATGTATGATGTCACTAGTTCTAGTGTACACCTTATATCAGTCCAAACAACCCTTATGGTGATTGGTTGTAAAGTCAACCTTATAGACCAGCTATCCTAGTGGTAGCATGGACAAGAGCAGTCTTAGGCTAAACTCTGAATGGCATGTGAAGCCAGCTGTGATACCATATATAATCCCTTGAATACCAAATGAAAGGACACCACAACAGATATATATATAAAATAAAGTGTATTTATTCTAGTCAAACCCTCAGCACTCTTTGAGATTCGAGGTAAGTACAACACAGTCTTATTCAAGCATACATTAAGTCACACAGGTAAGTAATACAGTTAGGCCCTAGGGGCCACGCGAACCATATACTAAAGAAGTGGTATAAGGACCACTGTCACGGAAATAGGATAGGCCTAGGGAATCGCTGGGGCTACACTACACTACCAACAGTTAGGAATTGGGAGGCCCACGGGATTCAGGTGCAGAGTGGAAACACTCACGCGTAATGCGTATAATCGATAGAAATAGTACAGTTCTGAAATAAGCAGTTTTAGGACACTTCTGGAGTAGCTAGAAAGTCGAGACTCGGAAACTAGACCCTAGGATAGTCACTACCCTTGTGAGCACCGAAGTACCCAAGTTACCTAGCCCACGGGCTGCGGGTGCATAGGTGTGAACTTGCGTCGGGTTTCGTCGTGGACTTCTATGGATGCCTGAAGGAAAGTTGCTGACAGGCAGTCAGTGCAGAGTGTCCGGTGGATCCCAAGCCCGGGATCAAGAAGGAAGGGTACCTGCAAGCAGAAGGGACAGAGTCAAGGTCACTAGCCAGTGACCACGTGGAACCAGGAAGGAACCAGGCGATGTCGTGAAGATTGCAGGTGAAGAGGTGAAGCTTGTCGCAGCAGCCACGGGTACCAGGAGACGTCGAGGACGACCAGGACCAGGAGGCGAGCTGTCCCACGAAGGCTCTTGCTGTCGGCGGCGTCGAAGTCGAACTAGGACTCACCAAGCCTTGGCAAGCGGAACCCACGAAGAATGGAGGACTTGCTTCTGGTGCAGACCAGGAAGGTCTGGGGTGCTTCTCCTTTGCAGAGGAGCAGGAGCCAGTCTGGAGGAGCCAAACCAGCAGTGAAGATTCAAAGGTGTGTCGTCGCAAAGGCCGCTAGCCAACGGGCAAGCAACCGGACAGACGCGGCAAGCAGGAAAATGCAGAAGGGCCCCACGCAGGACTCGTGGAGTGTGGGGGGCTGATCTTCGGTGCAGATGGTGCTTGGGGTTGGGGCTTCTCAATCCCCAGTGCACAACTTCGAGGGTACCTCAGAAGCTGCGCTGAAAGATACTCGCCACTTTTCCCAGGTAGCCGGTCCCACGTCTCTCGTCGCCTCCACGGATCTCAGCTCGGATGTGGATCAGGGTCGGAGAAGTCTGGAAGTCAAGGCTCTGGTCGGGCTCTGCAGTCGGTCCCTCGTAGAACTTCAGCAAAGCAAAGGGTAAGTCTCTTGATGGTGCCTGTTTGCACAGGGTAGCCACTCCTTGGCCACAAGGGAGATTCTTCAGTCTTCTTCTTTCGTCGAATGTCGAAGGTCCAGAGTTTCTGTTCAAGTTGCAGGTTCAGGATAATCTAATCTCCTGGGGCCCAGCTACCACTCTTATACTAATCTGGGGGGCTGGGTTGCCTGCTAGGTCACGCCTTATGGGTGGGACCTGGGAGGGGGGTGGTTACACCCCCTTCCCTTTGTCCAGTTTCGCGCCAGGACTGGGGCTGCTGTGCCCCAGCACCGGTTTGAACTGGACTATGCATGGGACACCTTGTGTGCCCCAGGCAGTGTCTCGTTTCATTCATCCCTCGCTGCCCCAATACACTAAGGCCTGTCTGGGGTGGTGCTCGCACCTCCCAAGGCAGGAAACCTATTGTCCAAGCCTCCCGTGCCGGGATCACTCCCAGCAGCAGGAGGCCAGACTTGTGTCGTGGCAGCAGCATCCATTTTGTGATGCTGGGGCTCTGGTTAACTTTAACCGGGTAAGTAGGTTTCAACATGTCTTCTCCCTCTAGAAGGGAGGGATAATATCCTCATCCCCAGAAATGGGATGGGGATATTATTCCAAAGTGTTAGACACCTTACACGACATGTTTTGATAAAGCCAAACCAGTGTTACCATAACCGTTTAAGATTATAAGGCACTTCAAAAGTATATGGTAGGCTATATCATAGAACAGCTATAAGGACATGGTTCCGAAAGCTGCAGACAGGCTCAGCTCATGCTAGGACACCATCTCACATGTTACCAAGCACTCTGCCTCCAGGATTGTTAAGGCCTGCCATAGGAGTGGCTGATAGGTACACATGTGTCTATATATAAGATAGGTATAGTAATACTACACCTAAGCAAGGGGTGATTACACGACCTTGCCCCAGCTGAGTGATCAGCCAGTTGTGTCATAATGGAAGGCCAGGCCAGGGGTGGCATAATACATGCTGCAGCCCCTGGTAGGCCTAGGGTACACCTATGCCCTGGGTACCTAAGGTACACTGTACAGGGGCCAATAAGGTGATCCTATCCAAATGGGTTATGCACCTAAAGTACATAGTATTAATTTAGAGAGAGAACAGCAGGGCTGTGGGTCTGATTAGCAGGCCCACAGCCACATCTAAGTCGAAAACCAGTAAAGCAAAAGCAAAAAGTGGGGGTGAACATAGAAAGCAGATCCTACTCTCCTACACCGACTATCGATCTTTTTGCAACCCCACAGAACAGCAAATGCTGGTTTCCCCACAAAGGGTCGTGTGGAAATGCCCTTTCGATAAATTGGTGCAGGATATTTGCTTATGCTTTTCCGACGATCCCTCTGATTCCTCGAGTGTTGCGGAAGATGCGGCAACAACCGTGCCATGTGCTCCTCATAGCTCCACGGTGGCCTCGGCAGGCATGGTTCTCGGAGTTGCTCCTCCTCTCCCAATGCGAACCCATCCTTCTTCACCCGAGGCCGGACCTTCTAACAATGAACGACGGTCGGATATGCCATCCGAATCCCAGTTCACTCAGCTTGTCGGCTTGGAACCTGAGCACCTTGAATTTGCTCATTTGAACATTCCACCGGCCTGCAGGGAGGTGTTAGCTAGGGCGAGGGCGCCCTCCACAGTGAAGACTTATAAGCTAACGTGGAAGCGATTTTGTCTTTGGTGTGCGTCGGTCCACATCCATCCAGTGCACGCCTCCCCGGAACACATTCTGCCGTGCTTCCTGCAGTTGGCGCAGTCTGGACTGTCGCATTCCACCTTAAAGGTCTTTCTAGCGGCAATATCTCGCTTTCGTCAGGACGGCTCGTCCTCTCTCTATTCATCTAGAGTAATACAGCAATTCTTCAAGGGTCTCTTCCGAATGTTCCCGCCCATTCGGCGTCCTCCACCCACATGGCGTCTTAACATCGTATTGGCTCAGCTCATGAAGGGGCCCTTTGAGCCAATCCATTCGGCGGATTTCAAATTCTTAACATGGAAAGTGGCCCTCCTCCTTGCACTGACTTCCTCCCGCAGAGTAAGTGACATTCACGCCTTTACAATACAACCTCCGTTTCTTCAATTTAGATCGGACTGTGTAATTCTCCGCACTAATCCAGCTTTCATGCCTAAAGTGCCATCCGATTTCCATCTCAATGAACCAGTAATCTTGAAGACCTTTTTCCCGCATCCGCAGTCTCCAGCGGAACAGAGTCTACACTCTTTGGACTTAAAGAGGTGCCTTAAATTGTACATCAGCAGAACACAATCCTTTCGCAAGTCGGATCAGCTGTTTGTGGCCTACGGACGCTCTTGTAAATGACAGTCGGTTACCAAACCCACGATTGCACGTTGGGTTTCTTCAGCAATCTCCTTTTGCCATCAAAAGGCTGGCAAGCCTCTTTCTTCTGGAGTAAGGGCTCATTCTACGAGAGCAATGTCATCTTCCACTGCCCTGTTCGCTGGTGTACCCATCCATCAGATTTGCCGGGCAGCTACGTGGTCCAGCAGGCACACGTTCACGAAGCACTACTGCCTGGAGTCGATTAATGAAGCGGACACGGCTGTGGGACAAGCAGTTCTGCGGAATCTGTTTAAATAAGGTGAGCCTCTGCTACTTCCCTCCTCCTTGGGTATTGTCAATTGTGTATTAAATACATTGTCACTGTATTTCATGCAATATTAATACGGCCTTGTCAGCCGGTTGCTGCTTACTGCTCACTATTCTATTCAAGCATGTGAATCTATGAAATGCACCCCAATACTGGAGAAGAACAACTGTTACTTACCTGTAAACTGTGGTTCTCCAGTATTGGTGTCTTTCATAGATTCACATGCGACCCACCCTCCTCCCCTCAGAGGCTCTCTTCTCCTCATCAGACTCTTGGTCACTCTTGTGCTAGGAAAATCTGAGGGCCTGAGCCTCTGAGGAGAAGGTTCTAGAGGGTGCTTATGACTGATTGGCTAGAGTTTGGACTATAAACGACAGGGATATGTCAGTAAAGTGATTCTTTTTTCTCAATGCTTTCCTATGTGTCAATGCTATCCTATGGTATTTTCACTTGATATGTTATTTTGAAATATATATAAAGTTTATTTGGATATGTATATGCTCTTATGTGGTTTATGTATGTATATATATACATGACACTTATTGCTTTTTATATACCGTGGGACTCCCACTTCGACGATGGGGAATATTCAAGCATGTGAATCTATGAAAGACACCAATACTGGAGAACCACAGTTTACAGGTAAGTAACATTTGTTCTTATGTGTTGGTAGATAGTAAAAGAAGAGCTGGCATGTTGCCTGCTGAGGATGGTTGTAAATTTACATTAGGTTACATAGGTAGATAAAGATGCACATCTAGTCTCATCACGCATAGTTTTTTCACAGCTTATAGGACCATTTAGTCAAATCCTATTTTGGACAGGTGGTGGAGGGGGAGCAAAAGGACTAAGAGCACAGATGTTTCTGGATAGGTAATCTGTTCCCTGAAATGTGAACACTATCAGTCTTTGTTGGAATTAATCAATTGTTTATTTTTATTTTTGGATTAGGGTCACTGTAACGATTTGCTGATTTTCCAGATTCAACCCTACTCCCTTCTCAGGTAAGTCTGTACTGTGTATGCCTATACAAATAAAGGTGTCACATTTGACACTTGATTTGTGAAGTTAAACGTCTCTGAAATCTCCCCCTTTCCCAGCCTCCTTGGGTTTAGATACATTAATTACAGAGTTATTATGGTTGGCTGACAGTGCCGCAATGATCTACACAGCTGACAAAAACAATCTTGTGCATGTATCATAATCATATCCAGTGTTTTGTCCTGTAAATCTTTCTTCAAATCATATAGTGATCCTAAAACATTTAAGCAAAAGATACAAGAGCTGCCAAGTTATAATTATTTCAAGTCACTATAACTCGTGCTCTAAGGTAACTGTAACTTGCGCCGCATCCCCATGCACAGTTTTCTCATCAATAATTTAATTGCAAATGTTGCAGTGATATTATCAACGATGTCATAGAAGATGTAGTGAGTGATGTAATATGTGGAATAATTAGCAATGCATGGCGAGGGCGCGAGTTATAGCTACCTTAGGGCACAAATTATAGTTACTTGAAATAACTATAACTGGTTAATGTCAGTGTTTTTTTTTTGTTTAAAACGTTACGTTGTTACTGAACATTTCACTTAACTGTAACATTACTTTAACCTTTGTTTTTTTCAGTGAATTGCTAGGGGTAATTATAATGCAAAGTATTATTTTGTTACTGTGCGTAAAGCCAATCCCACGCCCTGCAAGGCCAAAGGCCATGCGCCGTAGGGGGCTGGCTGTAGGGCCTGACCTGTGGCCAAGCTACCCACAAGCAGCCAACCCGCGCTGCGCTCAGCAAGGGGTATTGGCCACAGGGCCTTTCCTGTGGCCACGTCCTGTGGTCAACCCATCCAGAGCCAGCCAATCCCACGCCACGCAGAGCTGTTGACATGCGCAGCATAGGGTTGACCTTCAGGCCCTCATACCCGATACCAAAATATGTATATGGCCCTGTGGCCAGCCTCATAGGCAGCCAAATCAATGCAGCATACAGCCTTTGGGGACCTCATACCCAGGGTTCAAAACATATATTAATGGGAGGGGGATTTGCAAACCCCCTCCCCGAGCCTTATTAGACCCCTGGAACCCCATTCCCCGGGGCATGTTATTTAATAAGGGAGGGGGCGCACAGGACCACCCTCCCCAGGCCATTTATGGCCCCGGAGAGCCCATTCCCTAGGGCCTGCCTTGAGTATAGATGGGTGCAGGGCACACACCAACCACCCTGTTGGGGGCCACGTTGGGAGACCCAGGGCACCCACTACCCCAACTGGCTTCCTGCATAGTGCAGGAGCCAACATTGTTCCCGCCCGGAAGTAGCAGCTATTTTCCACTGTCCTTCTGTGGAAATATGGATTTTTCTGGTCAGTTATGTCCCCTATCTTGGACCCCAACGGTTCTATGTGCATGTTACAAGTACATGTATGTTCCCTCCAGTTCCAGTTATGAAGACGCAAACACATGTGCGTCCACCGTCAACATGCCCTCTGTCAGATCCGCCATGAATAGGCCGGATATTCCCTTCCTAAGTACGAAAGGCCACCGCCTTTATATGGCTCACTTATGCCATTTTACAGTCCAGGCAAGTAGGCCCTGATTCTGTCATCGAACTCTTCCTGCCTTTTGCCTCTGAAAACTCCAGTCTGAGCCTGCATCTGTGACCATGAACTTTGTCTCATTCTCTGCGCGGCTCACGAAGCCTGACATCAGCCTATTCTCTGCCAAGAACTGTATTTCACCTTCGAGTTATCTGCTTCACCCCTTAGCCGATGCATTCCTGTCTCGTAGTTTAAGTAAACATTCTGCCAGCTACCGAGCAAAGGCCCGGCTTCTCTGTCTTTATGCAAGTAATTCATAGCCCTGTTACTATGGAAGATTCCGCCCTCGCATCTAGTGTAGACACTTAGACGCTTGTACACGCACTAACAGTCAGTATAGTCAGTATAGAATAGATTCTGTCCGAGAGTCCTTCTTTTATGGATAACATAGTTCTTAGTTCTTTAAACATAGGATGTTAGATATGATTTGGGATTAGGTTGACTTGACCCCCCAGACTTTTCGTCTCCACATGTAGAGCTAAATGTCAAGTCCCCTTCACCCCCTAGTTGCACGTCAATCACACGTCATGCTGCTGCGCGCGCATCTATGCCAAGTATTATCTTATAGATCCACCTATATATGACATCATAACCAATTATGTTCCTTTTTACTCCTTATTACACCCATTTTCGGTTACGCATATGAATCGTCATTTTCCTTATCAATTGTTACGCCTACTGCATTCGCTTCATTGTAATGTATGTACTATAAAAGTCATTTCTTGTCAATAATGTATGTACTTCACTTCCTGAACCTCCGTGGTGATGGAACTTGGAGCAACCGATTATAATCGTTCATTGGAATAAAGCCCATTCCGAACCTCTGATACCACGGATTCTGCCTCTCATTTTACTGAGCTGTTTTATTATGTTTCCGTATCAAATTAAGTCCAGGTAATGAAAATTATTTACCACATGAATGGCGCCCGAACAGGGACACTTTCTCATCTCACACGCCGGCGGTGAGTTGCAGGCCCGGTCTCCTGCCACAGCTGGACGGACAACAACGCGTACCAGCAGGATTTCCTGTATCTCCCTCCGGTCAAGCGGGGGCGACTGAGGCTGCGATCAACACCCAGACGAGGCGGTGAGAAGTGCGAAGTATCCCGACCAGAGCCTAGCTGAGAGAGCAAGATCCGAGGTATACAGAGGCCCACCAGTTTCCGAAGTCCCAAGTCGAGTCCAGTGTCCGAAGCGTTCGAGTCGAGTCCAGTCCGGTTCAAGTTCAGTCAAGTTTCTGAGGCCTTCCGTTTCCGAAGCTACCCGGTGAGTACCATTACTGGGGAGGCATTTCTGACGTGCACATAAGTTGTGCCGGTCAAGACGGGTTTGGGTACACAAATCCGGTCTGCACTGTTTCAGCAGTGTATCTGTACTGTTTAGCAGTATATCAAGTATTCCGAAGTATCTAGTTATTGTCAAAGAATTATGCTTGGTGATTAGTTATGCAGACGATCATCATTGTTGGTTATTTTAAAGGTTAAAAAAAATGTTTAATGTTTAATGTGTTAAACGTCCTGCATATTGTGGTATGAATGGTTGTTCATTATTGTGCTTTTGTACTAAGTGTGTTCAAGATTAAGTATCAGATCAGTTCTCAATATGCCGCTCTTTTCGAAACTAAGACAGATCACAACCAGAAAAGGGGTACTCGAAGAAGCTGTTCCCATTCCTCCTAGGGACACTCCAGGGTACTTCATGTATCATAAACATGGCTTAGACGCTATATTATTTCTTGATTTATGGGTAGACTACACCAAGGGATTACCAGAAAGTCAGAGGTGGCCCACAGCGGGGACCTGGGATGCAGAGTGCATCGTGAAAGTAGAGGAAGAATTATGGAAAAAGAAAGCTAGACAATCGCAGAAAGACGCCATTGAATTATGGCGTAAAGAATCATATAGACGCACAGAAAAAGCACGTAGACAGGAAGAGAAGAGTAAAGAGAATTCCAATGAAGTCCGAGAAAATCTATTAATTGAAGAAGGTGCACGAGTGAAATCAGAACAAGTAGACAGACAAAGAAATGCCCTTATGAATGGTATGTATCCCCTTCTGGCTGAAGGATTACCTAAGGCTACTCCAGAAATACCAAAAGACTTGCCAACCCCATTATTTCCAATAAAGGTACATCCTAAGGGGCATCCTAGAACCGCAGAAGATGTTTTTCTTTCCTCATATTTAGATGACGCAGCTCCCGAGTATGCTAATTCCGCCCCACATAGACCGCCTATCAGGGAGGTTCAACGCCAAGATCCAGTACCCGTATCGTTACAGCAACAAGTTCTGACACAAGTTCCGGCAAGCACATCTGTTTCTGCATCTGTTCCTACAGCTACTTCTATAGCTGTGTCCACACCTATAGTTGCTGTGTCACGTTCAACGAATCCTTTCACACCCGACACCCCAGATGGGGCTACGGGAGGTGCTAGTAACATTTTCTCTACGCCACCCAGAATAAATAAACTTACCTTTCAAGAGTCAGCACATTCACGTACCCCCAAACTCATAAATGCCCGTACGCTTAAGGAACTTCTTATAGATTGTAGATATGACCCTGTGCCCGGCAAAGAGGACGAAATGACCCTAGCCTCATTACGTATCAGACGAGCCGCAGTGTATTTAGGGAAATTACCAGGAATGACTGCACATCTAGATAATATATATCATTTTGTCCAAACCGGACGAGATTCTGAATGTATTAACAGAGCTATGGAATACCAGAAAGTGGAAATACAGGGGGAACTGTTACGTTTCCTCATAAATTGTGTGATCAGAAATCAAGACCGACCAGGGGTAGACCCGGAAGCAATGCAAATTCTTACCAGATGGAGTCAGAATATATCAGAAGGAAGACATGATAAGCAGAATTGTATAATAGCCATGTGCCGAAAGATCCGAAAAGAAATAGAACGCCTACACGAAGAAAGATTAGCGGTAGACCAGTTCGATCAAAGCGAGGAAGAAGGATCAGGACTGCCCACAGGACAGTCAGAAACTATAGCCTATGTAGGTAGAAGAAGATCTTGTAATAGTACTAGATGTCTTACTGATCCGATGCGTCCGATGTGTCTAGAAAATAACAGAAAATTTCAAACACCCATAGTCCATATAAGGTCTAACGAGCATTCGTTCCAAACAGCTGATAAATTACTCCGAGAACGAAGGGGTTATCATTTTCTCGATTCTATGGATGAACAAGAATTAGCCAGGTCAGCTGTCCATTGGGTTGACAGTCCCGGAAAATATAGTGATGATACAGTAGCACGCGCATTTTTGAATCTCACCCCGGATGAACAGCGGTTAGCTGGGATTTATATGATTCAACAACTCATTATACTATATCAGAGTCAGCATTCGGACCCTGGTCCCTTACCTGACATATTGACTGAATTACTCATGAATAGATGGAAAGGTTCAGGTACTAAATTGATTAAAGAAATTCTAGAATCAAGAAAGCAGTATATTCTTTTTGTATGTTCAGATCGTGTCTCATTGCCCATCAAGGAAAGAACCACGTATTACATGGATAGACAGAATCCCTTACGAGAAGTGCACCCAATAAAGGGCGAGGACAACGAGTTTAAGCGCGTATTTGTATATACGCCCATATCAAAAATAGAATTGTTAGAAATGAAGAAAGTGGTACCCAGTCATGACAAAGATCCAGCGGGTTTTCACCGAGAAATTAAAGACATGCTACTCATGGGAGAGTATACCTATCCCGACATTATGACAATATTAAAGGTATTAATGCCTGCTGGCATTTATGAGAAACTCAGGGAAAAAGAGTGGGAGGTAGGAGACCAAAAGATAGAATGGTCAGTATTAGAAGCAGAAGAAAAGGCCCGAACTGCAGGAGCAGGACTCGGGGATAAAACTAAAGCACTACCAGGTTTATTAGTACAGGTACTGCCACGTTTATTAACTACGAAAAAGGAAGATTGGGGTACAATTTCAGCCTGTAAACAGAAGCAAGATGAAGACACTAGTGATTACTATGCCCGATTTGAAAAATGTTTTGGTATAAATAGTGGCATAAAAGCAAGTAGCGAATCATACCCACATCTGTTTGTAACAAAATTAGTAGAAAATGCCCTGCCCCAAGTAAAGAATAGAGTATTAAAATTCGAGAGTACCTGGCAAGGTAACACTCCATCACAAATGTTACAAATGTTACAATACCATCACAATAGAATTAGAGAGGAACAAGAACATGAACACAGACGCATGAAAGACACAAAAATGAAAATGCTAGTTTCTCAGACAGTTCCAGCTGAAGGACATAAAAAGGGTATGACACATTCCGGTGATTCAGCAGGACCTGTAAAAGGGACATGCAATTATTGTAAAAAGCCAGGTCATTACGTACACGATTGTCCAGTTTTGAAACATAATATCGCCATAGGTAAAACACAAGAAAGACCACGACCACTTAGACAGGACCAGAATGAACAAGGAGCTCCGCAGCATGCACAGTCCATGCCAGCTCCACAACAGTCTATACAGTTTGTGCCAGCTGCACCAGCGCTGCCTGTTGCTGCCACACAAACCACGACACGACAACTGTACCAGACCGCACAGTACGACTATCCTGATTACCAACGATACGCATGAACCAGCCTAGAGAGGGAAGTTGACTTACCCCTTATCGAGATCCCTGTAGATCAAGAAGGACCTTATGTACATAGTGAATTGTTAGGCCAAGACAGAAAATTTTTACTCGATACAGGGGCAAGTCGAACGACCATAAAACGTAGTGAAGTTCCAGGGGCACCGCTCTCAGGCTCTCAGAATATTTCCCTTGGTTTTTCAGGAAAACCTATTGTTAATGAAGTGTCACAACCTCTTCCACTTACGATAGGACCTTTGACCCGAACTACCGATTTATTGCTTACTAAATCATGTCCAGAAAACCTGTTAGGAATAAAAACATTGAAAGCTCTAGGAGCTATAATATGTTGTTCTCCGGAAGGAGTAAGATTGTTTTTACGTGATTTTAAAGGTCATTATGTGTCTAGAGACATGGATCCCCGACTGCAGACTATACCTACACATCTATGGGCACAAGGCCCTACTGATGTTGGTTGCATGAATATTACACCATATCGAGTCACATTAAAGGCAGGAGTGGTACTACCACGAATGCGACAATACAAGTTACCACCAGATGCTGTAGTGGCTTTGCTACAAATCATTGACGAGCTCATTGCCCAAGGAGTGGTTGTAGAAACGGACTCCAATGTATGTAATTCACCGATAATTCCGATTCTTAAACGAACAGATCCAAAGGCCCCGCCAGTATATCGATTGGTTATTGATCTGCGCGAATTAAACAAGTGTATTGTGCCACAATTCCCTGTGGTCCCTGATATCTCGTCATTATTGACAGCCATTGATTCCGAAGCAACATTCTTTACTGTAATTGATCTTAAAAACGCCTTTTTCAGCGTCCCAATAGATCCGGAAAGCCAATATTTGTTCGGATTTAGTTTAAATGGGCGTAGCTTTAAATTCTCACGCGCACCTCAAGGATTTACAGAAAGCCCCAGCATCTATAGCCAAGCACTGAAACGAGAACTCGACAGTATCCACATGCCAGTTAACACTGCCTTGCTTCAATATGTCGATGATCTGCTGATCACCGCCCGAAGCGAACCCGAATGTGAAAAAGCATCACTGACAGTTTTACAATTTCTAGCAGAAAAGGGGCACAAGGTGTCCCCTTCTAAGCTGCAATTCTGTGTCCAGCGAGTTATTTATCTTGGACACTCGCTGTCCAAGGAGGGAAGGCAGCTTACACCCGACCGCATTCAGTTAATAGCTAACATGCCAATACCCAAGACACAAAAGGAAGTACGGGCTTTCATAGGCCTCACTTCATATTGTAGACAGTGGATCCCCCAATATGCATTTCTAGCAAAATCACTCATTCAGTTGACAACCCAGGAGGCAGCCACATCGACTGTTCTCCCTTGGACTCAGGAACATACACAAGCTTTTGAAAGCCTAAAGAAAGCTTTATGTCAAGCACCTGTTTTAGCAACGCCATGTTACAGAAAACATTTTACACTCTTTGTTACAGAACGCGAAGGTACTGCCCTGTCAGTACTCACACAGGAACAAGCAGGAGCACACAAACCATGTGCTTATTTTTCTTGCACATTAGATCCAGTAGCTCAGGCTCTGCCTGCGTGCCTGAAATCAGTGGCAGCGACAGCATTAGCAATCAGACAAAGCGATGCCATAGTGTTAGGACATCCATTGACAGTACAAGTACCACACGCCGTAGAGGTTCTTGTGAATCGAACGCAAACACAACACTTGACTATTGCGCGACTTACAGGGTACGAACTTACATTGTTTCAGCCACACATAGAAATCAGACGCTGTAACACATTGAATCCTGCCACACTTTTACCTGTAAATGGAACAGACCCATTAGCCCACGACTGTATTGATGTTATTACTATCACGACGAAACCCAGACAAGACTTGACAGATGTTCCATTGTCAGATCCAGACCTGACGTTGTATGTAGATGGTTCATGTATGAGAACAAGTACAGGAGAGTTGGTGGCTGCTTACGCAGTCACAACAGATACTGAAGTCATTGAAACTAATCGTATAAATACTTTGTCAGCTCAAGCCGCAGAGCTTATTGCTCTGACACAAGCCTGTATTCAAGCCACAAGTAAAAAAGTCAACATATATACTGATTCACGTTATGCATTCGGAGTTGTACAGGACTTCGGCGTGCTGTGGCGAGAGAGAGGTTATTTAACTTCCCACGGTGCCCACATTCAGCACGGACCCCTCATTCATGCCTTATTAGATGCGATACATCTACCGATTGCAATATCGATTATGAAATGCAAAGCACATACGAAAGTTACTGATATCATTTCTCAAGGCAATGATTTAGCCGACAGAACAGCTAAACAGACTGCTCAAACACAAACATCCGACATGACAAAGACAATAGTCCCGACACATTGTATGACAGTTAAAGATCCTACTTTTGACGTAATTGACATCCAGACACATGCTACATCAGAAGAAATAAAGAAATGGACTGAATTAGGAGGGATCCAAACGGATCAAGGATGGATGATGAAGGAAAAGTCCGTGTGGTTCCTTCCTGATTCAATGGTCCAAGTTATAATTAACACTATACATAGTCCAGCACATCTAGGAGAAAAAGCTATGCTAGACAGCATTCAACACATTTGGTTCAATAAACATTTACGAGCAGCAGCCAAACAAAAGGTCCGTACCTGTATGATCTGTTGCCAGTTCAACCCAGGAAAAAGTGTTCCCGTAGAACAAGGTGGATTTCATCCTCCTAATCACCCTTTTGAAGTCCTCCAGATGGATTATATCCAGATGGAACGATGCAGAGGATTCAAATATGTTCTCGTAGTTGTCTGCGCTCTGTCCCGCTGGACGGAGGCATACCCGGTTTCAGATTACACTGCCCCGACTACTGCCAAACAGTTGGTTCGAGAATTCTTCCCACGATACGGTTTACCACGTGTTGTTCACTCAGATAACGGCCAGCCGTTCTCATCCGAATTAATGAAACACGTTTCACTTTTGTTAGGTTATCAGTGGAAATTCCACTGTGTCCGACACCCCGAAGCAGCAGGTCTCGTAGAAAGACATAATCAGACTCTGAAAATTAGATTGTCCAAAATATGCAGAGAGAAAGGTGTCGACTGGGTAGTAGCATTACCAGTTGCACTCTTTTACACAAGAATGGTAGCACACTCTCGAACAGGGCTATCCCCGTATGAGGTGATCTTCGGCAGACCACCAAATATGTGGGGGACGCCTATACCACGAAAAATAACTGATATTGACTGTAATATGCTGACAGATTACTTGGCTTCTTTGATGTCTGCACTACAATCTTGTCGTTCACAGGTAGCTGCAGCCTTTCCCGACAACACTGAGGTGAAACCCCATGACGTAGTTCCGGGTGACCTTGTGTTTGTGAGAAATTTCGACCGAAAGACCCAGCTGGAGCCCAGGTGGAAGGCACCCAAGTTGGTCTTGCTAACCACAAGGACAGCTGTGAAGATTGAAGGCAGGAAAGGATGGATTCATTCAAGTCATATCAAGAAATTTCATGGACTTCCTTCAGATGTAACCAGCCCACCTCGTGTGTCCTCACCAATTGACTCAAAACTACCTTTGGCTGAGACCGACAGTAAAGAACTCTACAAACTAAAATTAAGGCCTAGGCCGTCGGACTATTTGATTGTTTAAGTCCTCTCCTAGGTGAAGCGGTTGAATCTGTCTCCGACATGTATCGCCTAGACCTGAATCATGGACAGTCGCGAAAAATAATGAAACGACAGGCGTATTGTAAATCACTGCGTAGCCATTGCATAGTGACATTATTAATCTTGTTTTTCTTAAGTCTTTTAATAATTACTGCAAGTATATTGTTGCACATATATTACCCTATTGCCAGAAACGTTTACAATGTTACTGCTGAACATTCTTTTAGTGACTTACCCCCGCATGAATTGTCTTATAGACTTGCGCTGCGCAATAACACTTTCATTAGTATGTTACATCATTCCCATCAGACTAGTAATGCAACTAATTGTTGGGTGTGTGGCCGGCTCCCTCCCTATCAGAATTATGAAGGAGTCTTGCCTTTCTTTCCACATCCGTTTACACATAATGGCTCCTGTGGAGCATGGTTTAGTTTAATCAATTCCATAGACTCAGATACAGCCGTTTACCAAGACCAGTGGGTATGGGGAAATCTGAACCTAGTTTTATTCAAAGTCTGTTACCCTGACAAGGAGGGTCGCCCCAAAGGAACAGGAACTGATCTAGAAAATGAAGTATATGGATTAGGTAACTTTACTCCTAATCTCATGGTTCTAAATGTCGAATCCGAAGTTGAACTAGTTTTACCAACCATGTCAGTATTCCCAGCGAAAGGTGAATTGTGTGTAAGAAAAGTTGGTTCCATACATATGGGCCATAGTAAATGCACTACTACAGTAGAATTCAGTGATCAAGGTAAATCTTCATTTAGAGCTTATCGCCACTCCTACTTTATATGTGGTCAGACTGCATATATGCGTCTACCTCTAGATTGGGATGGTACCTGCTACATTGCATTCCTTTTGCCACCTGTTTTCCTAGCTCCTCCTGATTATTATAGAAATATTCATTTAGTACACAACAGAGAGCGGAGAGATCTCCCGATTGTCGATTACACTGAAACAGCATGGGAAAAATACACCGATTTCAATAAAGGCATCTTTCCCTATATAGGTACTGTTACTAATAGTAAGCTGATACGTAGATTAACTAGAACTCTTGAAGCAGTAGTGAATGAAACTATTTCCGCCTTAGGCAATTTAACAGAAGAGCAGTCTGCTATGCGGATTGTTGTGCTTCAAAATCGTCTTGTCCTTGACGTCATCCTGGCTGATAGGGGCGGAGCTTGTAGGGTCATCGGATCAAGCTGCTGCGTATTCATACCAGAAAATTCGCCATCTGTATATAAGGCCATAACCCGCCTTCATAAGATTGTAAGCCAGATACACCAGAATCCAGGCACCTGGACTTGGTCCGGTTGGTTTTGGAGTGTGATATCAGCCTGGGGATGGAGAGTCCTATCCTTCCTAGGTATTGGCCTTCTCATATTATTCAGTTGCTGTCTATGTCTGCAGTGTGGACCAGCGATTTGTGGTCTGTGTACCACATCGTGCATTCCACGTCAAGATTTTCATTCAAGATCCCGGAAGAAGAAAGAAGAACAAATGATGCTATATGAACAGATCAATGGATTAATGAAGATTGATATCTCTTGACGGGCAAGTAGGGGACAAGGAGGGAATGTGGAAATATGGATTTTTCTGGTCAGTTATGTCCCCTATCTTGGACCCCAACGGTTCTATGTGCATGTTACAAGTACATGTATGTTCCCTCCAGTTCCAGTTATGAAGACGCAAACACATGTGCGTCCACCGTCAACATGCCCTCTGTCAGATCCGCCATGAATAGGCCGGATATTCCCTTCCTAAGTACGAAAGGCCACCGCCTTTATATGGCTCACTTATGCCATTTTACAGTCCAGGCAAGTAGGCCCTGATTCTGTCATCGAACTCTTCCTGCCTTTTGCCTCTGAAAACTCCAGTCTGAGCCTGCATCTGTGACCATGAACTTTGTCTCATTCTCTGCGCGGCTCACGAAGCCTGACATCAGCCTATTCTCTGCCAAGAACTGTATTTCACCTTCGAGTTATCTGCTTCACCCCTTAGCCGATGCATTCCTGTCTCGTAGTTTAAGTAAACATTCTGCCAGCTACCGAGCAAAGGCCCGGCTTCTCTGTCTTTATGCAAGTAATTCATAGCCCTGTTACTATGGAAGATTCCGCCCTCGCATCTAGTGTAGACACTTAGACGCTTGTACACGCACTAACAGTCAGTATAGTCAGTATAGAATAGATTCTGTCCGAGAGTCCTTCTTTTATGGATAACATAGTTCTTAGTTCTTTAAACATAGGATGTTAGATATGATTTGGGATTAGGTTGACTTGACCCCCCCAGACTTTTCGTCTCCACATGTAGAGCTAAATGTCAAGTCCCCTTCACCCCCTAGTTGCACGTCAATCACACGTCATGCTGCTGCGCGCGCATCTATGCCAAGTATTATCTTATAGATCCACCTATATATGACATCATAACCAATTATGTTCCTTTTTACTCCTTTTAATGAAAATTATTTACCACACTTCTCTGGTGCGAGAGCAATATGTGTTCTCTTTCCCTGCCGAAACAGAACAGAAGTCCGCTCCCTACTGGCGGTAGCATGTTTAAATCTCGCGTCAGGTGGGAGCAGACTTGTCTTCCCTACCCGCACTCCTGCAGGCATGGAAGCCATGTTTGCTCCTGTCTGGCAGGAGATTTAAAAATCCTCCCATCAGTTGGGAGCAAACATATGTTTTCGTGCCCGCGGTTGTGCGGGCAGGGAAACTACTGTGTCCTGGGGTAGGCTCCACATGAGACAGTAACAGGGCCATCCACAGGAGTGAGATGGCCCAAGGGAAATAAAGCTCCCTTGGCCAATAAGAATGCTCTATTTTTAAACTGGTTCTCCCGCTAGAATCTCTCAAGCCTCTCACGGACTCACCCGTCCAGCTATACAATTATTTTTGTACCTTCAGTCTTCAAAAAGTACTGGATGGATTTACACCAAATCACAAAAAAAAAACAATCTGTGGACCTAGATCTAGCTTCTTTCCAAATTTGGTGTAGTTTCGTTCAGCATTTTTTGCAGTAGCCTTGTCTAAAGAAGTCTATGGAAAATGCATGGGGATTTTGCGTTTTGGGTCACCACCATTTTTTCTTGTGCCTCGCTTGGCGTATCGCCCCGAAACTTTTCATGCATAAACTAGTTGACTGCCACTGGGTAATATATATACATTACCAAGTGGCATTCCCCACTGAGTAGTTAAAGTGAAGTTGTCTGTTCCATAGGATCAACGTTTTTTGTGTTGCTAATACTTTGGCACAGTTGGACGAATCTCTAGAAAACTTACCAGAAAGTTGCTAATTTTCGACTAGTTTGTGCATGGAAAGTTTCCATGGACCCATGGTACGATGTTCTCCTGCAAGAGAAAGATGATTAAGTATATGGCGACGCCCCAACCTCAAACCCAAAGTGTGACAGTTATTTAGTAGTGGAAAAAACCATAAGTAGAATGCAAAGATAGATGCGAGGACAGCAGAAACTCCAAAGGGAGAGGGAGTACTTATTGACTACTGGTGCAGAGAGAGGCATTTACTACAGAGAATAATATAACTGCAGATGGGCTGTTATTAGTTATTGTTGAACTGCCGATTTTCTAAGGCTTCATGGAAAATGAAGCCTTATTTTATTTATTTATTTTATTTATTAGAACTTATAAGGCGCAACAGCTACCCAAAAAGGGTTTCCCGGCGCCGAAGATACAGCAGAAAACAATATATATGACCAGAACAAGCTGATTGAGATTATAGGTCAAAAAGCCAGGTTTTAAGATGTTTACGGAACCCGTCATAGTTTTCCTCCTTGCGAATGAAGAGAGGGAGGGCGTTCCAGTACGAGGGCCCAAGGAAGGCAAAAGATCTGCCACCCATTCTTGCCAGTTTAAATCTTGGAATACAAAAATTTGCAAGTGATTGGGAACGAAGACTACGATTAGGATGGTAGAGCTGGGCCAGAGATAAAAGATAGTTAGGAGCTGTGCCCGCCTTGATTTTAAACATCACGGTCAAAGCTTTGAAGCGAATTCTGTTTTCCACCTTAAGCCAGTGGAGTTTCTTACGATGAGTTGAGACCTCAGAATGTTTCGGGATTTTACAGAGTAGACGGACTGCAGCGTTCTGAACAAGTTGCAGTCGGTTAACTACCGCTTTGTTAGAGCCAAGATACAGTACATTACCGTAGTCAAGTCGAGAAGTGATCAAGGCATTGACAACGGTCTTCTGAGTAGAGAGGGGTAACATCCATATGATTTTCCGTAACCATTTGATAATGGTAAGACAAAGACCCACTACTTTGTTTGCTTGTTTACTCATAGAAAGCGTACTGTCCAGAATAAATTCTAGGTTTCGTACATGGGTCACTGGGGAAGGAATTGTGGCCAACTGGTCAGGCCAGTGGGAAGAATTCCACAGCTCATGCTGTTTACCCAGGAGAAGAACCTCCGTCTTGTCTCCATTTAACTTTAGTTGGTTGCTGGTCATCCAATTCAGGATGTTTTGCAGCCCCAGCTTAAGGAGAGAAGAGGAGGAAGGACGGGGCTCTGAGAGGGAGAAAATAATCTGAGAGTCGTCGGCGTAGGTCATGAGTGCGAGTCCAGATTTTTCAGCAATATCAGCTAGAGGTCTCAAGTAGATATTGAAAAACAGCGGGCTCAAGATAGAGCCCTGTGGTACGCCGTGTGAGATTGCAAAAGAGTCAGAGCAGGCTATGGAGGAATTTATTTGGAAAGACCTGCCGCTCAAAAAGTACCGGATCCAGTCCAGTGCCTTACCACACACTCCATTCCTACGTAGTGCCTTGATAAGAATTTCGTGAGATATAGTGTCAAAGGCCGCGCTTAGGTCAAGTAGTACAAGCGCGACCGTCTGACTCTTATCAAGTAGGTTTCTAATGTGCTCAGTGACTCCAAGAAGAGTGGTTTCTGTAGAGAAGCCGACACGAAAACCAGATTGTGAGGGGTGCAAAAGAGAATTTTTTTCCACAAAGTAGGCTAAGGTCGAATGAACATGTCTCTCCAAACATTTGGAAAAGGCGGGGAGAAGAGAAATGGGTCTGTAATTTGACAGCAACGGTGTAACCATGGCATGTTTCCAGAGGGTCGGGACAGACGAATCCTCTAATGAAGTATTGAGCGTGTTGACAATAACCTCCAGAGATTGGCCATCAAGTAATTTCAGGATTTTTATCGGGATAGGATCCCTAGGGGAGCCAGACTTAATATTTTTAAGAATGGATTTCATTGAGTCCACCGTGATGGGAGGCCACGCTGCTAAGATGTTATCACCCGGAAAGATAGGGTCCCAGTCGGTGGAAATGGGTGGCACAATATTGTTGACGGACACGTCTCTGATAATTTTCTCAATTTTTTCCACAAAGAAACAGCCAAGATCCTGACACCGTTTCGCGTCCAGTGGGGGAGGAAGCGCTGAGGTGTGAGCTCCCGCTAGGTCTTTAACTAGATTAAACAGAGTCTTTGATTTATTAGAAGCCTCCATAATAGAGCGAGAGACAAAGGAGGCGCGCGTTTTAGTACAGGCTGTGTGGTATAAGTTTCTAGCCTTCTGATAAGTACTTTTAGCATCAGGGTCGTAATCTTTACGCCATTTTCGCTCCAGAACCTTACATTACAAGCCTTACATTTTGCTTGATGCTGCTATTGAACATTAAAGTGAAGCTAGAAGCCATAATCCTTACTTCCAATCCTGACATAGAATACATTCTCTGAACACAGTTTTGTGAGTGACACCTGTGTCCTTAGTGATGTGATTAGTTATGGCATTGAAGGTCATGTGTGAATTTTTTTTGTGATGTAATTGATGTTGTTTATGATAATGTAATGTCATATTTGAGGTCATGGAAGTGCATGGCAGCGTTTGCAGTTATTGTTGCCTACCTTAGTGTAAGTTCAAATTTGTGTTTTCTTAGTTTGGGATATTTCAGGTTTTAATGATAGACTTTGATCTGAAATATGACATATGTGTGCAGTGGGCTCTAGGTGTAGGGTGTGGCATTTGGCCATGCTTTTTATCGAGCCCCTGTGCCATATGATACTTTGTCGGCTAGGGGCTATATTTGGTCAATAGAGGCTAAACACCGATCAAATGTTATTTATTTTTAATTCAAAAATAAGCTAGTCAATAAATGGAAACATATGTCACAAACCTTTTTCAAACAGTAAAGGAAAGGAAGGGTAATGTTAGAAGAGAGACTTCCATAGATATGAGAATAAGCTGGCTTTTGCCTTTAATTGTTAATCCTTCCACTTTTTTCCCATCTTGCCCAACAGTTAGCTCGGTTGATTTTTCTGGCTCCTGGAAACAAGATCCTAGGGCACTGAACTCAGCTTTTTGGCACTGGAAACCTTTCAAATTCACTTTCACCCAATGTTACTGATGGCCAAGAGTGTTTTCCAGTCATTTTCTGACGGAAACAATCTTTGCTGTTGGGATGCCCTCCGTTTTTGTGACGTGCCTTACCTGTGGAAAAAAAAGGGCTTGTCACACCCTAACAACCTCTGTATTATGTGCTTGCGAGGGGATCATTGCCATGAAAGCTGCCTGAAGACTGCATCACCAGAAATGTCCAGAAGACCTCTCTAGGACAGGCAGTAATGCAGGCTTCATGACCTGCAGGAGAGGCTTTAAAATGCTGCTCCATGGAGGTCTGAGGGATGAGCAGAAGGAGGACTTTCTACCACAGCTCCTTCATCACTCTCCAACGGCACCTTGAGGGGAAAGAGCCACAGAAACAACAACTCAGAAAGAGGTGCTGTCCCTGGTTGACGTCTATGAAGTTGAGGACAAATACAGCCGGGTCTAGTGGCTCAGTGGACTAATGCATCCACTGCAGGGGCCTGTGTTTGACCTCATGGTCACAGGTTCAAATCCCAGTGGGTCCACTTAGCATTTCATCCATCTGAGGTCGATAAAATGAGTACAATTGAGTTGGGTAATAATAAACATCTGTTATTCAGCACCTTGAGACCCATGGGTGATAAGTGCGCTTTACAAATACACATGTTATGTTACAGTGGCAACTTACCATTAAAGGATGGAATGCCACAGACATTCTACATCGAAATACCATCCATAGTTGAAGCGTTCATCAACATCGAAGAAACCCAGGCTTTCGCTGACTAAACCATGTTGAGCTCAGTGGCCATTCACTGTCAATACCATCTTTGATGTCTTACTTCTCGCCTTTCTATTTGCGGGGAAGATACCTACACAGAGGAGATTATTATAACTGTTTTGCATAGCCATTAGCAGTAAACTTCAACTCTGAGAATTCCTAGCGCTTAGTCCCGTACAAAAGAGGTGACTCCAGTTGTTCATTCCTCCTCTACTCCTTCACCGAGAAGGCCTGTTTCTCCAGCACCCCCAGCTTCAACAGAGATTTTATTGTCTCCTCATCTACCAAAGTTACCAGTAAGGGCTCAGGCTTTGCCATACTCTTTTCTTTGAAAACCATTGTTACTTATTTTGCGCTGCGTCCTCACCACTTCTCTCTTAGCATCTCTCATCTGTGGAATTTAGTACATTGATAGTGCCAGCCAGGGTCACAGGACAATAACTTTGCCAGTGAAGGTTCATAGACCATCTAGCCAAATAGCCAGGCGGGGGATTGCTGTACAGACTGGATCTCATTTTTCAAATTCATGAAGTAAATCCAATTGTTGAACTTAGTGTCCTGGCACCTGAGTTCTTACAGTATGAGCATTTGAATTTGCCTCAAGACTGTATGGACATTTTGAGAGAAGCAAAGTGTTCCTCCACTGGAACATCTACTCTTTCAAATGGAAGAGGTTCCGCATCTGGATTATCCAGAACAGTTACGATCCCTCGTGACTTATTTTTTCATCAACTAAGGAATACCTTGCAGCAATCTTGGTATATGGGAAATCTCCTTCACAAACCTTTTCCTCTAGAATATTTGTTGTGATGCTCTTCTCGGAGGGTATTAAGAACTTATGGGTCCCTCCTTTCAGGCTGTACATGAGTATCTTTAGAGCATTTGACGCGGAGCGCTGTTTTATTGGTAGTTATAATCTTCTCTTGCAGTGAGTGAGATTCAGGCATTGTGTTCTCAGCAACTTTAGTCTGCATTCCATAAAAACAGGCTGGTGATGCAAACTTATCGGAGTTTGTTGCCTTCCTAAGATGATCTCAGAATTTCACATCAATGATTCTATTTCTTTAGTGACTTTCTTTCAAAATCCATCCACTCCAGCAGATAGAGCACTTCACATGACGGTTGAGACATTTTTTTTCTTTTTATTCTTCAATAATCAACGACTCAGCCCGGCCAATGCGTTTTGTCTCATAGAGGACTTCATCAGGGCTGTAAAGGATACATACATAAATTTAAATACATATCAAAAAAGTGTAACACAAACATTTTATCTTAACATCATGATATGAGCATGATTAAAAAACTGGTGTTGGTCGGGCTGAGTCATTGATGGTTTGAAGAATAAAAATGATTTTTTTTTAGACATCACACTTTGGCTCCCTTGTTAGTTCGAACCTGAAGAAGAAAATATTGATAATGACAACATTGAACAAGCGTACACCAGAAGAAAACGATGAGTAAGTTCTATATAGTAAAATTGTTGGACAATCACGGTACTCCCTTTTTTTTTTTTTTTGCTTATTTGTATTCATGGTTTTTCTGAGTAGTTTGACCATTTAGGGGTGAGTGTCCATTATTACTACTTAACAGGACTAGCATTTGTGCGACCACATATAGCCAGAACTACTCTTGCTTTGGGATTGTACATCTCCTGATGGATTTTATATTAAGATCTTCTATGGGCTAGCAAAGAATCAGCCCCCAGAAAGCTTGCATAGTCATTGCACCAGAGCAAAGACCACTACGGTGGGCCAGTATCAGTCATTCGCTGGGCTGCAACGTGGGTATCTCTCCGCACGTTCAAACAGCATTGCTGCCTAGGCAACCAGGACGGGCATTTTGTTCAATCTGTTCTGCAAGATATCTCGGTCTGAGCCATTCCACAGACCTACCCTCTGGGGATTTAGGGCCAGATGTACTAAACTTCTAAATAGCGAATCCTATGAAATAGCTATTTAAGAAATGCAAAATGGAATGTACAAAAATTGAGTTTTCCTAATAACGATTCCTATATAGGGGCCCGATTCCGATCTCGTTCGGAAGGGCTCTGAATTGTATGAGGAATTGTCTAAACTGATCCGGTGACCTTGTTCCCTACTGCATCGTTCACAGTTCTGAACGACCAAGTACGATACCTTGAAAGCCTAAGCGCTGACTGAATCGGTTCTGCAAGGCATTCGGAGAGATAGAGCTTTCTGGAGCCGAATCGTACAGCTCTATGGACTAGATTTTCCAAGTGAGCAAGTACGATGAACGATTCGGATAGCCTTCACGATTCAATTAACCTTCACAATTCGGTTTGCCTGGATCGAAAAAGCTGCCGGATTTAGTCTTTGGGGTCCCGTAGCTGGCCCCCTTTCACTTGGGGCCCTCTAAATCGGGCCCATGGGTCACCTGTTCCCACCCATGCACTTTGTGGCAGGCACCATGTGGTGCCCGCCACAGGGTGCATGAATATCCCCGTCCACCGCATTTGACAATCCAAACCTGTGTACGCGATCGGTACACAGGCTCCAATTGAAGTCAATAGGAGTCTGACCGAATCGTATCCGGATGCATTCAAATGCATCGTACTTGTTCAGTCAGACTCCCATACCAGAGTCGTCTGGAAAGCATTCCAGACACGATTCGGTCCCAATGATTTCCGAACGAGATCGGAATCGTCCCCAGAGTAGGAATCGCTATTGGGAAATCGATATTTAGTTAATGTTAAACCATTTGTTACTATCGGCCTAAAGGCCCATAGGTACATATGGTTTTGCATTTCCAAATATGCGATTTCCTAATAGAAAATTGCAAATTTGGAAATGCAAAACCAAGGGTGCCTATGGGACTAAAGCCCCTTTGAGGCACCACCAAAGAATGTGGTGCACATGTAAAGTGCACAAATGCCCTAGGGGAGTGTGTGCTACATGGCACTTTTAAAAATGCATTTTGGGTGCATTTTATAAATATGCCCATGGTTAACATTGACTGGGAGTTGATGGTAATAGCATTTCCTAAATGGCCATTTCACATTTAGGAAAAACTTTGTGCATGTGCTTAGTAAATCACAAATAAGAAATCCCTATTTGCTATTTCCTATTTAGGGAATCACAAAATATGCTTTCTACTGCGTTAAGGCCCTTGTAAATATTGAAAGGCAGTATTGCAGTTCTTAACAAACTGAAATTTCGATTCGGTCCGTTAAGAAATGCAATTTACTTTCGTACATCTGGCCCTTACTGCTTTGGTATCTGTTTACAAAGTGAGAACTCTACGGTTAGAAGTTTTTATCAGAAGAATAAGTCACTTACCTGCTGTAACAATATTTCTGCTAGATACTTTATGTAATCGTAGGTTCCACACCAACTCACCCTCCTACACATTTTGTGAAATAGACTTATACACTCTACTAACCACTAATAAGATACAAATCTAGGGAAATTGCACACTGGCATATCTGTTATCGATGGGCTCATCGTCTGGTTATACGGACAGAGATGAGAAAGACACTGACGTCAGGGGCTCCAGAGTAGCAAAGGTATAGTCACCCCGTCATCACATGCGGAGCAAGACAGATCCAGCGCAGAGCTGTACTATGCCACCTACCGTCTTGCAAGGCAATTGTTATTGAAATCTTACAGGATCCAGGAGGTATCCTCAAGATGAGAAATCTGTGGTTAGATAGAGTCATCTCATAGCGACTTCTAACCACAGATTCCTCAACTTAGTATTATTCCCAGGTATCAGACGGGATCCAGAAAATCTTGAGCAGTACCGCTGCACGCATTGTTCAGCTCTGTGTCATCCTTTATGGAATTTGACATAGACGGTGCCTATGTAGGCACCACCCCGTGCGCTAACATCAGTTATTTTCTTTACCCGCCAGTCACCACAGATCCGGATAGAGCTACCCCTAGTCAATTTTGACTGACCTTTTTTCGACTTGTTGTTGAAGATGTTTTTGAGAATGTATTCTCCTGGTGTGCCACGAATGTCCCCAGGTTTCAAGCCATATAGTGCCTGTCACAGGCAGCTGTCTGTGACAGACCCACAATTGGTTTGTTTGTAGTGCTTGGAACGGGACGACAACTCCAAGACTGGTGAGGACTGCTGCGCCATGAACCCGACGGCACTGATGGAACTTTCCCTAAAGCTCCCTGTTGCCTGACATCTGACGACCCCACAATGTTCAATATCCCAGTCACGTAGACAATCTCAGGATCGCTCACGGAATCCCTTTTGGCATTCACCATCTCACTGCATCCGTCATCAGGGTAGTCCCACAAACACAAGTCGAAGCGTTCTTCAACTTCCCCACTCTGGTGGAAGTCATCGGACAAGGTGCAGGAACGTTGGCACTCTAGGCCTCACTCCGCAATGGAGCCTGTGTCTGGGTCAACTCTGTGCCTCCCAGACCTTTCGAGAGCCGGTGCAATCCCTGCCTAACTTAAGGAGTTCTATGAGGCCATGCACATCATAACCAACCCCTCCGAAGTGCGTTTGGGTTCCATGGATTCAGGTGGGGCCCCTGCTGGATTTCCAGTGGCGGGTCCGGTCTCATCTCCAATCAGGCCCCTTTGATCCAGTGCTGGATCTCGAGCAGCTTCGCCTGCAAAACTGCTATCTTCCTCTATACCCGCTCCAGTACTGTTGATGCCCCACAGGGGTGCTGACCCCATCATCATTCCTGTCATCGATACAAAGCCAGATGGGTGTCATCCAATGCCAACAGGTACCATGCTCGCCGAGTCGGAGCCAGTTCCTTTTAACCTTTGTTAGGCATACAGAGGGAGACGATTGGAAGGGTTCTTAGGTCCTATATGGAAGCCATCACCCCCTTGAGGAACCAGAGGACAACTGGTATGAGGAAAAGGCAGACGTCAGTGGTTTGGACACCTCACCAGGCACTGGCTTGGTCTGACCTCCCACCGTGGCTAACGAGGAGGTGATGCAGAGGGTGGTTGAGGTCCCGGACCTCCAGCAGTAGCAGTCAAGACGAACATCTTGACAGAGGTACTGCAGTTGGGAGTTGCTTCTTACAAACCCTTACTTCAATTCAATGAAGCCCTTACAGATGTCCTCTTTGGGGCCTCGTCCAAATCCTACACAGGGTCTCCTGTGCATAGGACAATTGCCTGTCGCCATTGCCTCGCTCCTGGGGACACCCCAGTTTCCTCACTCAGCACCCTACCCTGGAGAGCTTGGTAGCCCAAGCCTCCACCTCATGTGTTAACCCTTGCACGTTCCCTACCACTCCACTAGATAGGGAATAAAAAATGCTGGAACCCTTTTGGAATAGAATGTTCTGCTCCGCCAGCCTAACACAGTGGTTGGTCAACACCGCATGCCTTTTGATCCGATACACCCACACTGTGTGGGACTTTGTTGCGCAAGTGTTGACTGTGGTCTCGGTGGAGACACGAGCCAAAGTCACTCAAGCAAATGCTGGACGGTGAGATGCAGCAAAGTTCAGGCCAGTCCACCACCCCACAGCAGCTGTAGCCTCAAAACCCCCTTAGAATGCCCTTATACCAGCATGAATACCCAATTGGGGGAGGGGGGGGGCAGGATCCGCCTTAACCTGTCCCATTGGCAGCCCATTGCATTGGAAAAGTGGGTTTTACAAATTGTCAGGAGGAGCTAATCCATCCCCTTTCTGGAATCCCCTCCACCCATGTCACTGACTTAAGATCAGCTGACGGAGGACCCCTTCTCCTTGGTCCGTCAGGAAGTGTCGGCCCTTTTGGCCAAAGTGGCCATCAAGATGGTAGGTCATGGTTGATATTCCTGCTACTTTCTGATGCCCAAAAAGGATGGAGGCCTCTGTCTTATTTTAAACCTGCTTTTTCTGAACTTCTTCCAGAAGGAAACATTCAAAATGCTCACATTAGCTCAAGTCCTGTCTGCCCTGGAGACTGGATGGTAGTATTGGACTTGTAGGGTGCATATTTCCACATCCCTGTTCTGCCTAACCACAGACGTTACCTGCGGTTCAGTGTGGGCCAAGAGCACTTTTAGTTTGCCATGCTCCCCTTTAGCCATACCAGCGCCCCTCTGGTGTTCCCCTGGGTGATGGTTGCCGCATATCTGCGGAGGTCAGTGTGAGAAGTTGGCCTGGTATATGCTGCTCACTAATTCTAGTGATCACCTTGTACCATGCCAAACAACCCTTATGGTGGTGGTTGAAGTCAACCTTGATAGACCAGCTATCCTAGTGGTAGTGTGGACAGTGCAGTCTGCAGGCTAAACTCTTGAGGGCATGTGAAGCCAGCTGTTTTACCATATGTACCCTCCTTGAATACCAAATGAAAGGACACCACACAGATATATATTCAAAATATATATGTGTGAGAAGTTGGCCTGATATGTAGTGCTCACTATTCTAGTGATCACTGTGTATCATTCCAAACGACCCTTATTGATGATTGGTTGTAAGTCAACCTTTTAGACCAGCTATCCTAGTAGCGTGGATACGAGCAGTCTTTAGGCTAAACTCTAGAGGGCGTGTTAAGCCAGCTGTTTACCATCACATATACCCCTTGAACACCAAGTGAAAGGACACCACACAAGTTGTTATGAAAATAAAAGGATATTTATTTATAACAAGACTACCCTGGCTCTTTATGAGTCAGGGAGCTAAGCACACTACAAAACTCTTAGGAAAATACTTCAGTTGCACAATTTACACAAATGCCCGAGGGGCACGAGAAACCATCTACACTAACAGTGAAATGCGAATGGTTAGAGTCTGGAGGTACTGATTCCGGAGTGATCCGATCAGTGGGACTAAACGAAAAAGGAACTGGACACTTGTAGAGCGAACCTGCGATGGAGCACCGAGATGCTCGAGTTACCTAGCCCGGAGGCTGCGGCTGTGTGAAGTTCGGCAAGATGTCGGGAGTCCTCGTGTAGTCTCAGGAGCCTGAAAGAAGAAGTTGCTGGCAGGCGACCAGTGACGATGTTCGGAGCGATCCAAGCCTGGATCGGTGATGAAGGAAACCTGAAAGCAGAGGGGACTCAGTTCTCAACCGCTAGCCAGCGATCGTGTGGGTACCAGGAGGGTACCGGCTGAAGTCACCTCGACCAGGTGAGTGGGTGACGTCGGACTCGGCTGTTCCTCGGACCAGGAGGCGCGGCGGCGACCAGGATGGAGGGCGAGCTGTCCCACGAAGGTGTCTGCTGTCGATGATGCTGGGCCCAGGCAGGGGCAGCGGATCTTGGCAGTGGCAACCCAAGCGGGGGAGTCAAGATGGCGTCGGGAGTGGACCAGGAGGGTCCGTGGTACTCCTCTGTTGAAGGGGAGCAAGAGCCAGTCTGGAGCAACCAGACTAGTGATGAAACAATCGTGGTGCGTCGTGAAGAGGGCCACACGCCGGTCGGCAAGTGGTCGAACAACGCGGTGAACAACAAGGAGCGGAAGGGCCCCCACGCAGATCTCGGGGATGCTGGGGAGGCAGACTTCGATGCTGGAGCTGCTCAGGGTTAGGGCTTCTCAAACCCTAGGTGCACTCACTCGAGGGTCCCTCGGTGGGCGTGCTAGATAAGCGTCGTGCAGGTTCTGAAGATAGCCGGTCCCGCAGGTCTCGTCACACCTACGACTCTCAGCTGGGCTGATGAGGTAGGTAAAAGGTCAGAGATGGCAGGGACTCGGGTCTCGTCGAGCTGGGCAGTCTTGATCCGTAGGAGAGACTTACAGCAAACCGCAAGCGCTTAGATGGTGCCTGCTGGTGCAGGGTGGCTACTCCTTAGCCACAAGGGAGAGTCTTCAGAAATAGTCAAGAGTTCCTTTCGTGGAAAGTAGTTCGTGATTCGGAGTTATCCGATTATCTGATTATCCAATTTGGGAAGGGGACTCGCTCCTACCTTTATTCTAAGAAAAGGGGCTGGCCCGTGACTAGGTTCTACCTATGGGTGGAGCCAGGAGGGGGGTGGTTACACCCCTATCCTTTGTCCGGCTTCGCGCCAGCTCAGGGGCTGGTGTGCCCCCGAAACTGGTTTGAGCCGGGCTATGCACAGTGAGCACCGGGGTGCCACTTGCAATCACCTTCCTTTCAGCCCTGCCTACCTGGGATACACAAACCCTGTCTGGGACGGTGCAAACACCGCCCTCGACAGGAAACCCTTTGTCCAAGCTCCCCTTGCTGGAAGGTCCCCCAGCAGCAGGAGGTCAGACTTGTGTCTGGTGGCAGCATCCATTTTGTGATGCTGAGGCTTGAGTCAACTTTAACCGGGGTTCAAGGTTACTTCCATGTCGTGTCCCTCTAAAAGGGGGGAATGCTAACCCCGGCACCAGGACTGGCGAGGGGTTCGTATTCCCATTCGTATGACACCTTACTCGACATGTATAGGTGATGCGATGCCAAAGTTAGCAAATAACCGCAAGGATTATAATGCATTAAAAGTAGTTGGCCCGCGTCACCATGGAACGGCTATTAGGACTTGGTTCCGCAAGCCGTCGACGGGCTCAGCTCGCGCCAGAGCACCGTCCCACATGATTCCCTGCACTCTGCCTTCAGGATTGATAAGGCCTGCTATAGGAGTGACTGATAGGAATCCATGTGTCCATTTTAGGGTTTAGGTGTAGGAATACTACACCTACAGCAACGGGTGATTACACCACGTGGCCCCAGCTGTCGTGCAGCCAGTTGTGTCAGATTTGGGCGGCCATTCCAGGGGTGGCATAATACATGCTTCAGCCCCTGGTAGGCCCTGGGTACACCGATGCCCTGGATACCTGTGGTATGCTGAGACAGGGACTGACAAGGCGGCCCAGTTCCAATTAGTGGATGCACCTAACGTACATGTGTGTTAATTTCGAGAGAGAACAGCTAGGCTGTGGGTCTGATTGGCAGGCCCACAGCCGGAGAAAGTCGTAAACCAATGAAGCAAAAGCAAAAAATCTGGGTGATCATAGGATTGCAGACCCTACTCTCCTACATGACCCCCCCCCAAACTTTGGGACAATAAGCTAACCTTGACCAGGTGAGTCTTCTTGCTCTAAGTGGAAATACCTGGAGAGCCCATCTGCATTGCCATGATCAGTGCCAGGTCTATGCTCCACTGTGAAGTCCATCCCCTGTAGGGAAATGGACCACCTAAGTAGTTTGGGGTTTTCACCCTTCATTTGATTTAGCCACAAGAGGGGCTTATGGTCGGTCTGAATCTTGAAGCGAGTGCCAAACAAGTATGGCCTCAACTTCTTCAGGGCCCAAACCACAGCAAAGGCCTCCCTCTCGATAGCTGACCAATTCTTCTCTCTGGGGGTCAGCCTCCTGCTAATAAAAGCTATGGGCTGGTCATGACCATCAAAATTCAGTTGCGATAGAACAGCTCCCACACCCAGCTCCGAAGCGTCTGTTTGGACAATGAATGGTTTGGAGTAGTCTGGACTCTTTAGGATAGGTGCTGTGCACATGGCCTGCTTTAGGTTATCGAATGCCTTCTGACAGCTTGCTGTCCACTGAACTTTTTTTGGCATCTTTTTACTTGTCAGGTCGTTTAGCGGGGTCACAATGGATCCATAATTTCTGACAAATTTCCGGTAATAACCAGTCAGGCCCAAGAAAGCTCGAACCTGAGTCTGGGTGGTTGGAGGAGCCCAGTCCTGGATGGCCTGTATTTTGCTCTCCAATGGTTGAACCTGGCCTCCACCTACAAGGTGGCCCAGGTATACAACCTGTGTCTGCCCTATCTGGCACTTGGTGGCCTTGATAGTGAGGCCTGCCTTCTGCAGGGCCTCTAACACTTTCCTCAGGTGGACCAGGTGATCCTCCCAGGTGGAGCTAAAGACAGCGATATCGTCCAGATACGCCGCACAGAAGTCGTCCAACCCAGTGAGAACTCGATTCACCAGCCTTTGGAAGGTGGCAGGTGCATTTTTCAAACCAAAGGGCATTACCACGAACTGATAATGCCCACCCGGGGTAGAAAATGCTGTTTTGGGCTTGGCCTCCTCAGCTAACCTGATTTGCCAATACCCAGCTGTCAGGTCAAACGTACTTAAGTAGTTGGCCGAGGCCAACCGGTCGATAAGTTCGTCTGCTCTTGGTATCGGGTGGGCGTCGGTCTTAGTGACCGCATTGAGACCTCTGTAGTCCACGCAAAACCTCATCTCTTTCTTACCGCCCTGGGTGTGAGGTTTCGGCACGAGCACTACGGGACTAGCCCAGGGGCTGTCCGAGGGTTCAATGACTCCCAGCTCCAACATTTTCTGCACCTCTGTCTTGATGCAGTCTCTGACATGATCAGGTTGCCGATAGATTTTACTCTTTACGGGCAGACTGTCCCCAGTGTCGACCTCGTGGGTACACCACTTGGTCTGACTGGGTGTCAGAGAGAACATATGTCGAAAGGATTGAAGAACCTGTTTACAATCCTCTTGTTGATGTCCAGAGAGGCTGCCACAAAAGACAACACCATCTACTGATCCATCGTCAGGGTTCTGAGAGAGCAGGTCTGGGAGAGGGTCACTCTCCTCCTCCTGTCCCTCATCTGTGGCCATGAGCAAGCCCATGCCCTCCCTGTCGACATATGCCTTGAGCCTGTTTACATGGAGCACCCTGTGGGGGCTCCGGGGAGTTCCCAGGTCTACCAAGTAGGTGACCTCTCCCTTTTGCTCAATGATCGTGTGGGGCCCAGACCATTTGTCTTTGAGTGCTGCTGGGGCCACTGGCTCCAGCACCCACACCTTCTGTCCAGGCTGGTACACAGTCAGGACAGCCTTTTGGTCGTGCCAAGCTTTCTGTAATTCTTGGCTCGCCTCCAGGTTTTTAGACGCCTTTTCCATGTACTCCGCCATCCGCGAGCGGAGACCGAGCACATAGTCCACAATGTTTGATGCCGGCTTTCTGAGAGGTCTCTCCCATCCTTCCTTTACCAAACAAAGGGGTCCCCTTACAGGATGTCCGAACAGAAGCTCAAAAGGGCTGTAGCCAACCCCCTTCTGCGGGACCTCTCTGTAGGCGAACAAGAGGCAGGGTATCAGGACATCCCATCTCCGCCGAAGCTTTTCAGGTAGCCCGTGAATCATCCCTTTTAGGGTCCTGTTGAATCTCTCAACAAGCCCATTGCATTGTGGGTGATAGGGTGTGGTGAACTTGTAGTTGACACCACATTCCTTCCACATAGCAGTCAGATATCCCGACATGAAGTTTGCACCTCTGTCTGAGACGACCTCCTTAGGGAAGCCCACTCTGGAGAACACTCCAAGTAGGGCCCGTGCCACCACAGGTGCCGTAGTGGTCCTAAGGGGAATAGCTTCAGGATACCTGGTGGCGTGGTCCACCACCACCAGTATAAACTTGTGCCCTGATGCTGTCTGGGGTTCCATTGGTCCGACAATGTCGATCCCCACTCGTTCAAAGGGTACCCCCACCACTGGTAGTGGTATGAGGGGGGCCTTTGTCGTGCCACCTGACTTACCACTGGCTTGGCAAGTGACACAGGAGCGGCAAAACTCCTTCGTATCTTCGGACATGTGGGGCCAGTGAAAGTGTGGAACAATTCTGTCCCAAGTCTTATTCTGGCCTAAGTGACCTGCAAGGGGAATCTCGTGGGCCAAGGTGAGAAGGAAACCTCTCAGAGACAAGGGGATGACCAGCCTCCTGGTCGCACCAGGTTTGGGGTCTCTTGCCTCAGAGTACAGGAGTCCATCGTCCCAGTACACTTTGTGGGTACCTGTGGCGTTCCCTGCAGCCTCAGCAGCGGCCTGCTGTCTGAGGGGTTCAAGTGAGGGGCAGTCTAACTGTGCCTTCCCCAGGTCTTCCCTGGAGGGTCCCCCTGAGCCCAGAAACTCAACCTGACCAGGTTCAAGCTCTTGCGGCTCAGTTTCCCTCAGTTCTTTAAGGTCAGCCTCCTCGGAGACTTGATCCACGACCTGGGGCAAGGGGGAAGGCGAAGCCTTACCCTTACTGCTCCTTTTCTTGGAAGGTGTCTGGTCCGTTCTTCCAGGATCCAGCACCTGTTCAGTGGGGCATCTTTTGGCCTGTGACCTGGTCACAGCAAGGACATGTGCTGGCAAACCTAACATTTCCATGTGAGTCCTCTGCTCCACTTCTGACCATTGTGACGTTTCCAAATCATTGCCCAACAGACATTCTACGGGGAGGTCTGAACTAACCACAACCTTTTTCGGGCCACTTACCCCTCCCCAGGAGAAATCAACAACTGCCATACTGTGATTGGTAGTGACGTTGCTGGCATTGGTCACTAGGTAACTGGTACCTAGCATGATCTGTCCAGGGTCCACAAAGTTAGGCGTCACCATGGTGACACTGGCACAAGTGTCCCTGTAGGCCTGAGCCACTCTTCCATTTATCAAAGGTGTCTGCCTGTATTTGCCCAAAGTATTGGGACTGGCATCAGGGGACATATCCATATCCCCTGTACAGACAAGGACGGCCTGAGTGAGCGTGCCGACTAAGTCGTCACTCCCCTCGGTTCCCAAGGTTAACCCAACTAATGCCTTGGGAGGCGCACTACCACTGCTGACTGTACTAGGGGGCGCAGGTGCCTTAGGGGCTGCAGTGGTAGGAGTTTGCCCTCCTTTCTTGGTGCACTCACTAAACCAGTGAGTCTTACTTTTACAGTATTGGCACCACCTTTTTGACTGGCCTTCTTGAGTCTTCTTCTTCTGTGAAGCCTGACCCCCACCCTCTTTGGTTTGTTGGGGACCTGTCGAAGACTTCTGGTCATTTTGTTCGTTCTTGTTACTACCCTTCTGGTCTGCTTTCTTCTGACCACCCTGGTTCTGATTCTGGTTCTGCTTGACCCTTGTTCTGACCCATCTGTCTGCCTTCTTTCCCAATTCTTGGGGAGAGGTCAGATCCGAGTCGACAAGGTGCTGATGCAACAATTGGTTCTGACAGTTGTTTAAAATCTGTTCTCGCATGATAAGATTGTACAATCCTGTGTAATCAGTAACCTTGCTACCCAGCAACCAGCCTTCCAAAGCCTTAGTGGCACAATCGACAAAGTCAGCCCAATCCTGAGACTGAATTTTCTGGGTGTCCCGGAACAGCACCCGGTACTGTTCCGTGGTTAAGCCGAACCCATCAATCAGTGTGTTCTTCAGGACTTGGTAGTTGTTAGCATCCTCAGCTCTTGTAGTGAGGAGCTTGTCCCTTCCTTTACCTTCAAAGGAAAGCCACAGTATAGCTGCCCACTGACTTGGGGGGACGCACTGGACAGTGCAGGCCCTCTCCAAGGCAGTTATCCACTTGTGGATGTCGTCCCCTTGTTTAAAGGGGGGCACTATTTTACTCAGGTGTCTAGTGTCTATACCCCTGTCTTTCTCTCTATTGAGAATGCTGCCACCAGCGGGATCTAACCCACTTAATTTCTGCTCTCGGGCCAAGGCAAGTCTTTCTTTGGCGAGGGCAAGTTCTTCCCGCTCGATCCTCAGATTGACCTCCCGCATCTTCGCTTCATGCTCCCTCCTCTGAGGGGAAGTCATTCCTCTCTGAGAAGGTGCCTGAGAGACATGTGTATGAACCGATCTGCCAGATCCTCTGGAGAGAGACCTAGCTCGTCCGTTCCCAAGGTTAAGCCTGCTTGAGCGTGGGCCCGGGGCTCCCCCAGTTCCATTCTCATGCCTGCTTAAGTTGGTCCTTGTAAGCCTGCCGACTACCACTGGACCTTTGTCTGCCTCGTCTCCCGATAACTCGTCCTCGTCCTCCTCCTCTGTGTGGAGGTCGAGGTCTGGGTCACCGAGGGTTCCCTCTAAGGGGGGCATGTTCCCATCTGCACTGGGGGGACCTGGGTTAGAGGACCTCCTAGCATCGTACGCCTCTAAGAGACCTATCAGTATTGCGATGGTAGGGTTAGAACCCTGGTTTAGCTTCCTGGAGGCACACAGTTGTCTCATCTCCTTGAAGCTAAGAGTTGCATATCGTGACACGACCTGTGGAGGGTCACTGACCACTAGGGGAGTCCCTGCAGACTCTCCGTGGACCGACATGCTTTTCTAGTGAGGTGTAAGTGTTGCACCTACCTACACTATGGGTTTACCTACTGATCCCTTGCTAAGAGTTGTAGTCAGGGTGTGCTAAGCCCTGTTACACTACAACAGCCGGTTCAGTAGAACTCGGAGTATTCTAAGTTAAGTTATATGTACCTGGGTACTTATGTGATCTTTCACTGCGATATTCTTAGGATACGTGTGTGGTAAAACAACAGCAAGCTCAAATCCCAACCGCTGCTCACCAATGTGAGAAGTTGGCCTGATATGTAGTGCTCACTATTCTAGTGATCACTGTGTATCATTCCAAACGACCCTTATTGATGATTGGTTGTAAGTCAACCTTTTAGACCAGCTATCCTAGTAGCGTGGATACGAGCAGTCTTTAGGCTAAACTCTAGAGGGCGTGTTAAGCCAGCTGTTTACCATCACATATACCCCTTGAACACCAAGTGAAAGGACACCACACAAGTTGTTATGAAAATAAAAGGATATTTATTTATAACAAGACTACCCTGGCTCTTTATGAGTCAGGGAGCTAAGCACACTACAAAACTCTTAGGAAAATACTTCAGTTGCACAATTTACACAAATGCCCGAGGGGCACGAGAAACCATCTACACTAACAGTGAAATGCGAATGGTTAGAGTCTGGAGGTACTGATTCCGGAGTGATCCGATCAGTGGGACTAAACGAAAAAGGAACTGGACACTTGTAGAGCGAACCTGCGATGGAGCACCGAGATGCTCGAGTTACCTAGCCCGGAGGCTGCGGCTGTGTGAAGTTCGGCAAGATGTCGGGAGTCCTCGTGTAGTCTCAGGAGCCTGAAAGAAGAAGTTGCTGGCAGGCGACCAGTGACGATGTTCGGAGCGATCCAAGCCTGGATCGGTGATGAAGGAAACCTGAAAGCAGAGGGGACTCAGTTCTCAACCGCTAGCCAGCGATCGTGTGGGTACCAGGAGGGTACCGGCTGAAGTCACCTCGACCAGGTGAGTGGGTGACGTCGGACTCGGCTGTTCCTCGGACCAGGAGGCGCGGCGGCGACCAGGATGGAGGGCGAGCTGTCCCACGAAGGTGTCTGCTGTCGATGATGCTGGGCCCAGGCAGGGGCAGCGGATCTTGGCAGTGGCAACCCAAGCGGGGGAGTCAAGATGGCGTCGGGAGTGGACCAGGAGGGTCCGTGGTACTCCTCTGTTGAAGGGGAGCAAGAGCCAGTCTGGAGCAACCAGACTAGTGATGAAACAATCGTGGTGCGTCGTGAAGAGGGCCACACGCCGGTCGGCAAGTGGTCGAACAACGCGGTGAACAACAAGGAGCGGAAGGGCCCCCACGCAGATCTCGGGGATGCTGGGGAGGCAGACTTCGATGCTGGAGCTGCTCAGGGTTAGGGCTTCTCAAACCCTAGGTGCACTCACTCGAGGGTCCCTCGGTGGGCGTGCTAGATAAGCGTCGTGCAGGTTCTGAAGATAGCCGGTCCCGCAGGTCTCGTCACACCTACGACTCTCAGCTGGGCTGATGAGGTAGGTAAAAGGTCAGAGATGGCAGGGACTCGGGTCTCGTCGAGCTGGGCAGTCTTGATCCGTAGGAGAGACTTACAGCAAACCGCAAGCGCTTAGATGGTGCCTGCTGGTGCAGGGTGGCTACTCCTTAGCCACAAGGGAGAGTCTTCAGAAATAGTCAAGAGTTCCTTTCGTGGAAAGTAGTTCGTGATTCGGAGTTATCCGATTATCTGATTATCCAATTTGGGAAGGGGACTCGCTCCTACCTTTATTCTAAGAAAAGGGGCTGGCCCGTGACTAGGTTCTACCTATGGGTGGAGCCAGGAGGGGGGTGGTTACACCCCTATCCTTTGTCCGGCTTCGCGCCAGCTCAGGGGCTGGTGTGCCCCCGAAACTGGTTTGAGCCGGGCTATGCACAGTGAGCACCGGGGTGCCACTTGCAATCACCTTCCTTTCAGCCCTGCCTACCTGGGATACACAAACCCTGTCTGGGACGGTGCAAACACCGCCCTCGACAGGAAACCCTTTGTCCAAGCTCCCCTTGCTGGAAGGTCCCCCAGCAGCAGGAGGTCAGACTTGTGTCTGGTGGCAGCATCCATTTTGTGATGCTGAGGCTTGAGTCAACTTTAACCGGGGTTCAAGGTTACTTCCATGTCGTGTCCCTCTAAAAGGGGGGAATGCTAACCCCGGCACCAGGACTGGCGAGGGGTTCGTATTCCCATTCGTATGACACCTTACTCGACATGTATAGGTGATGCGATGCCAAAGTTAGCAAATAACCGCAAGGATTATAATGCATTAAAAGTAGTTGGCCCGCGTCACCATGGAACGGCTATTAGGACTTGGTTCCGCAAGCCGTCGACGGGCTCAGCTCGCGCCAGAGCACCGTCCCACATGATTCCCTGCACTCTGCCTTCAGGATTGATAAGGCCTGCTATAGGAGTGACTGATAGGAATCCATGTGTCCATTTTAGGGTTTAGGTGTAGGAATACTACACCTACAGCAACGGGTGATTACACCACGTGGCCCCAGCTGTCGTGCAGCCAGTTGTGTCAGATTTGGGCGGCCATTCCAGGGGTGGCATAATACATGCTTCAGCCCCTGGTAGGCCCTGGGTACACCGATGCCCTGGATACCTGTGGTATGCTGAGACAGGGACTGACAAGGCGGCCCAGTTCCAATTAGTGGATGCACCTAACGTACATGTGTGTTAATTTCGAGAGAGAACAGCTAGGCTGTGGGTCTGATTGGCAGGCCCACAGCCGGAGAAAGTCGTAAACCAATGAAGCAAAAGCAAAAAATCTGGGTGATCATAGGATTGCAGACCCTACTCTCCTACAATATGTATTTATTTACTTACAAGTATCCCCTATACTCTTTATGAGCACAGAAGCACATTCGTTAAAACAAGGCAGTGTTTAAATATACAAAAGTTGCACAATTATGGGTGGGCCAGGTGGGCAGCTAAACCATATACTAAAATAGGGGTATAAGAACCACGAATGGAAAGGAAGGAAGGCCTAGGGCCTTGGGGATCGCTGGGACGACAAGGAGCTAACTGTAGTTAGTGACCAGGAGGCCCACAGGATGCGTGTGCAGTGTGAAAAGTTACACGTGTGCACCTATTGATTTCAATGGGTGCGTAAAAGTCACAAAGTTAAAGGAAAAGGAGTCTTCCGGATGGACCAGAACCTAACAACTTTAAACCTAGACACTAGAGATGTTTCTCTACCCAGGAGCACCGGAGTGCCAGCGTTACCTCACCCACAGGAAGCGGGTGCATAGGGGTCAAAGTGCGTCGGGTTTCGTCGTGCAGGTCTATGGAGCCTGAGGATGAAGATGCTGCAGGCGGCCAGGCAGGAAGAGTTCGAGTGGATCCAAGGGTGGATCTGAAGTGTAAACGACCTGTAAGCAGAGGGGACAGTGTTCAAAGTCACTAGCCAGTGACCAGCGTGGAACCAGGAAGGAACCAGGCGATGTCGGGTGCCAACAGGTGAAGAAGGGAAGCTTGTCTCCGCAGCCAAGTGGAAGTGAAGGGATCGACGACGACCAGGAGTCACTCACGAGCTGTCCCACGAAGGCTCTAGCTGATGGCGGTGTCGGCTTCTTGATCGGAGCAAACAGGCCTTGGCTAATGCAAGCCACGCAGGAATCGATGCAAACTTGGTGCTCTAACCAGCAAGGTTAGAGAGGCTGCTCCTTTTTACAGGAGCAAGGGCCAGTCTGGAGCAACCAGACCAGCGGTGTTATTTGTAGATTTCGTTGCCAAGATGGCCACTAGCCAACGGGCCAGTAACCGGGATGACGCGTCGAGTGGCAAAAAGCAAAAGGGCCCCACGCAGATCTCGTGGATGCTGGAGGGCTGATCTTTGGTGCAAATGCTGCTCGGTGTTGGGGCTGCTCAGGGCCCAAAGCACAGCGTTGAGGATGCTTCAGGTGCTGCGCAGTCAGCTTGTCGTGGACGTTTCAAGATGGCCGGTCCCATGTCTCTCGGTGCCTCCACGGGTCTCTTCTTTGCAGGGACTGTGGATCTGGCTCAGAGATTTCTGGGAGTCTGGGTCTTGTCGGGCTCTGGGCTCGGTCTCCGGCGGGAGGCGGCGGCAAAGCAGTCATTGAGTTGCTGGATGGTGCCTGTATTCACAGGGTGGTCACTCCTTGGCCACAAGGGAGATTCTCTTCAGTCTTCTGTGCAGCAGAACGTCGAAGTCCAGTAGTTCTTCTTATTTAAGTCGAGTTTCAGGATGATCTGAAGTCTTGGGACACAGCTCCTACTCTTATTCCAAATCTAGGGGCCGGATTACCTGCTAGGTCCCTCCTCTGGGTGGGACCAGGAAGGGGGGTGGTTACACCCCCTTTCCTTTGTCCAGTTTCGCGCCAGGACTGGGGCTGGAGAGCCCCAGCTCCGGTTTGAACTGGCATATGCACAGGGACACCTTGTGTGCCCCAGGCATGTCTCAATCTATTCAGCCCTCCCTAACCCACTACACAAAATCCTGTCTGGGGTGGTGCAAGCACCTCCCCTGACAGGAAACCCTTTGTCCACACCTCCCAAGCTGGAAGGACTCCCAGCAGCAGGAGGGCAGACTTGTGTCTGTGGTGGCAGCATCCATTTTGTGATGCTGAGGCTCTGTTTAACTTTACCCGGTTTTCAGGTTAGGTACATGTCGTGTCCCTCTAGAAGGATGGAATGCTACCCCCGTCGCCAGAACTGGCGAGGGAGTAGTATTCCAAATCGTATGACACCTTACTCGACATGCTTTGATAAAGCTAAACCAAAGTTAGCATTTGACCGCGAGGTACATAATGCACTTAAGAGTATATGGTATGGCAATATCATGAAACAGCTAAAGGACGTTGTTCCGAAAGCTGCAGACAGGCTCAGCTCATGCCAGAGCACCATCTCACATGAAACCAAGCACTCTGCCTCCAGGATTGTTAAGGCCTGCCATAGGAGTGACTGATAGGTTACCATGTGTCCATATATGTTAGATATAGATATACTATATCTAAGTAAGAGGTGATTACACCAACTTACCCCAGCTGAGTGATCAGCCAGTTCTGTCAAATAGTGAGGCCAGGCCAGGGGTGGCATAATACATGCTGCAGCCCCTGGTAGGCCTTGGATACACCTATGCCCTGGGTACCTGGGGTACACTGTTACAGGGTCCAATAAGGTGAACCAGTTCCAATTGGTAATGCACCTAGTGTGCATTGGCATTAATTTAGGGAGAGAGCAGCAGGGCTGTGGGTCTGATTAGCAGGCCCACAGCCACACTAAGTCATAAAACCAGTGAAGCAAAAGCAAAAATTTGGGGTGACCATAGGATAGCAGACCCTACTCTCCTACAGTCAGGCGTTCCAGTCTTCTCCTACCTTGACGATTGGCTGTTGCAGATCGGCTCAACATAGGCAGTCGTCTTCCACCTCCAGACTACAGCAAACCTCCTGCATTCACCGGGGTTCAACAATGTAGTGAAGTCACACCTGACTCCCTCCAAGACACTCCCTTTCATCGGAACTGTTCTGAACACAGTGCAGTTTCGGGCCTCTCCTCTAGAATGGCGAGTACAGGATATTCAAGCTATTATTCTGATGTTTCAGCCTTTATCCTAGATTTTGGTGAGACTGACTCCGAGGCTGTTGGACCTCATGGCGTTCTGCTATTGGTACATGCCCGTTGACATAGGTGGGCTGTGCAGTAGGACCTGAAGTTGCAGTGGGCACAGCATCAGGGGACTCTCTTCAACCTGGTCCAAATCTTGGTGGGAACGGCAAAAGATGTGCAGTGGTGCCTGATGAACCGTGATTGGGGAAAGCCCTCTACCTTCCCCAACCAGAGCTGACTGGTGACAGATGCATTACTTCTGAGCTGGGAAGGCCACAAGGGAGAGGTGGAGATCATAGGCCTCTGGTCTCCAGCGGAGATGGGCTCCACATCAACTTGTTGGAGCTTCAGGTGATCTGATTGCAATTGAAAGCCTTTCTTCGTTCATGAACAACACTACGGCAATGTGGTACTGTACCAAACTGGTGGGGTCGTGGACCCTCTGGCAAAAGGCCCTGCATCTCAGAACATGGCTGGAACATCAGGGTATTTTCCTGGTTGTTCAACATTTGGCGGGCTCTCTAAATGTCAGACAGAACAAATTCAGCCATCGATGCCTAACGGATCATGAATGGTATCTCCATCCAGAGGTAGTGCAAGGTCTCTTTTAAAAGTGAGGAGCGCCTTGGTTAGACCTGTTTGCCTCTGCCAAGAACATGCAATGTCAGCAATTGTGCGTGATGCAGTTTCCGAGGCGGCCTTTGCTCGGCGACACCTTTTATCTCGAGTGGCGCTCCGGCAACCTGTATGCCTTTCCGCCGATGCCCAGAGTTCGCAAGAAGATCAGGAACAACAGGGTCCAAGGCATTCTTGTGACTCTGAATTTGGCACGGAGACTCCTGAGCATGAGCATGGGTCGTCCGATCAAGCTGCCTATCTGGTAAGTTCTTCTGTCCCAGCAGCAAGAGAGGGTCCTGCACTCGAACCAGCGTACCCTCCACTTTCATGCATGGAGATAGAGAGGTGAATTTCACAACTTTCAATGTCCCTCCAGAAGTCTGTGACGTTATTCTGGCAGCCAGGTGTCCTTCCACTGCTGTTTAAGATTTTCTGGATCCCGTCTGATGCCTGGAGTTAATTTTAATGTAAATAGTCTGCGACTAGATAGAGCCTCTACCAGATAAGGCGTTACCGAAGATAAGTAACGTATTCTTCACGTACTCGTCCAACATTTTTAGATTTATGGGTGTGCCATTCTATTCACTGTTAATGTTTATTGATGAGGATCCCCTTGATGGGAAGGAAAAGTTACTTACCTATAATCTTGGTTCTCCTCCAGGGGAATCCTTATTAAAATGATAAGCATACCTCTCACCTCCCCGGACAAATGATTTTACATTATTTATCTTATGTACTGGTTCCTGTTGGTCCCATAAAAATTAACTGATATTTCATCTGTAGGGCTTGTTGGGATACAGAAGCCAGACTGTGCCCTTAAAGGCATAGTGCCAGTTTTTCTACTCATGTCTATGGCAGCCTATCTTCTAATTTTCCTCTGCTTCTCCTTTCTATTCCTTTTTAAAAAAGGTTTGTGAAAGATGTTTCTAGTCACCTTTTATGAACTATTTGATTTCGATTTTTTTAAATGAAACACAAAGTTTGGTTAATTTTTAGCCTTTTATTAGTTTGTAGTAGACTTTTTCTCTATTTATAACACTCTTTTCTACTGAAATGTGCTCCAGGATCCCACGAATTGGTGGGACAATTCAGTGCATAACTGAAAGTTGGGAAGGCAGGAGCTATGTGCTGGAACAGGTTTGAAGACACTGGGATTGGGGTTGTGGAACTGAAGTGGGTAATGTCTGTTAGGACAAAATTACACAGACAAGTCGTATACTGAACAATAAGGAGAAAATGTGACAGTGCAGACAGAATAACGATTGACAAATTATAAAAGAGGTTGCCTGCACCTTGGAAAATGATCTCTGTGAAGAGATTAGATCGTATAAAAGGTAAGGAGCTATTGATCTCTGGGAACATTCCCAGGATTGGTTGAGGTGCAATGCAAGAGGAACGAGCTCTCAGAATTCAGTGCCACTCTTGGTAATAACAATAAACGTGGTTTCAATTTAACCATAAGAGAGGGACAAAGGGAATAGAGCGAGGAACACTGAAAGCAGGAACTGGGCTAAGGGAAAAGACCAGATTCGAACAGAAGGGTGTGACTGAACTCAAACTCTGCAGAAAAGGGAACACTGAAATCAAAGAAAGGGAAACAACAAATTAAGACAGGACTGGAACAATGAACCTAGGATAAGGAACAAGAATTTGGGACCTAGGGCCACATGTATTAAGCATTTTTGTGGTCGGAAATGGCTGACTGCAAAAATGCTTTTACATATGTATGAAACACAAATTGCGATTCGGTATTTGGTAGGGGCGTGTTTAGGGCGTTCTTGTCAAATACCAAATCTGAATATGATGTATGAATGTTTTGTGAATCAATTACGGTCGCGAAACATTCATATTTAACCGACTCCTTGAATGAGGTGGTAACCCATTCGCAACTTGGAAGGAGTCCCTATTTGGGAATGGAAAAAAGTATTTTTAAGAGCAGGCAGTGGTCCCACGGACCACCGCCTACTCTTAAAAACTGAAACTTTAAAGTTTAATTTTTTCTTTTTAAATACATCAAGCTGCGTTTGAAAAATTAAAAAAGACTGCTTTATTTAAAAGAAATCGCAGACATGGTGGTCTGCTGACCTCAGCAGTCCACCATCCCTGTGATGGCATAGATTCCTAAAGGATCGCAAATTGCGACCTACCTTTTTCATACATTAGGAATAGCGATTACCAAATTGCGATTCACAGAAAATCGCAATTAGGTAATCGCTACTTGAAATAATAATACATGTGGCCCCTAAGATTCTGCACACCCGTAAGAGTAAGAGATGGAGTATGCAGACAGAACCAGAGTCACTGGCATATAAGAGGGACAGAAAAGCAGTAGTAAAAAGATGCAGGTAAGTAAAAGTACCAGAACAGGGAGTGGAGAGCAACAAATAAAGGGAAATCAAATGACAGAGAATCAAGGAGAAAGCCTGGAATCAGTGCAGCAAGAGAGCACTAGACAGAGTGGAGCCTCAGCAGTAAAGACTGAGGCAAGCCACTGCACCCTGCGCTTCCAAGGTAGTAATAGCTAGAACCTCAGGGAAAGAGCACAAGTGCTGGACCGAGAGGCAGGTTTGAGTCATTAACAAGGTGCAGAGTAAGAGAACCAAAAATGAAGGGAGGGCTGCACAGGAACTTTGAGAAGGAAAGACTATGGAACCCAGCAGGTACACAGATGGGAGCAGACACACCAGGAACAGAGTGTGCAGTAGAGTTGAGCGTGACAAGCCGAGGAAGTACTTCTAAATGAGTCAGTGTATCTGTAGGAGTCAGGAACAATGATGGTTGAGTGAAGTTCCACTCGCAGGGCATGATCGAAACAAGGTTTGGCAACTGAATGAACTGCATGTACCACAATGCACGAGGATGGTAAAGTAGAAACCAAGGCTGGAATGTATTGTGGAGAGAGGTGTGCAATGTGATGAAGTGTTCGATATGGTCAGGTCTGAAGGCAGGACCAAATAGGGCTTTCATATGTAAATGTAAATGTCAAGGTACTTATAGAGCGCACTGTCACCAGACGGCCACCTTGCGGTGTCGCCTTTGCGGTTTCCTGGCGCTGATACTCATACCGCTGTGGAACCCCTCCTGGCTTTCCCTGTGAAGTGTCCACTCCTGGGCACCCCCAGGGTGAAGCCAGGCATCCTTAGCGCTGTTGGGGCCGGTGTGGAGGCTAAGCAAGCTATTGCCCAGAGTTGCAGCGTGGGACCCATGATTAGAATAGGCACCGAGACGAGAATAGACAGGTCCGAGGAAATTAAGCCCGAGCCCCGCCGAGGCGGGAATCGAACCCTGGTCCCTGGCCAGAACTCTGCTTCAGGGTCTGCCACTCTAACCATTGAGCCACACTCCTCCACCATGAGCGCCACCAGGTGGTCAGATGGCACAATTCTGTCATTCTTGTTTATCTGATTTTCAAATGAGCTACTTACCTTTCAATAAAAGTAGTGTTCAAGGCACGTGTGCTGTAGATACACATGCTTTGCATACTCCTGCCAGCTAGTGTTGACTCTGGATGTTTGTAAGTTGTTTTTCTTCGAAGAAGTCTTTCCTAGTCACGAGGTAAAGTGACTCCTCCTTTCGGTGATAGTGTGCATGGTCATCGACTCCATTGTTAGATTGGTTTTTTTCCCACTATCAGGTTCGGACATGTATTGCTGCGCTCCGGTTCGAAACCGTTCTTCAGTTTCCCCTCAACGTGCAACAATCCTCTCTACCGTCGACGGTATTGTTTTGGACGAGTTTCCCACTTCTCCACGTATCATTTTAGTCAGTGGATTCTGCTTTTTGATTGGAAAGCTTAGTGAACGGCCTTCGGGCGTAAGAGCGTCAATTCAGCTCTCCATCGATGGAACCGACACCGTTCAAATTCTGCCCTCAGTGCCACGCGAAGTATACGCTCAGTGACTCACACAAAGTGTGCAACTTGTGCTCGTCTCCAGAGCACAAAGAAGACGACTGTGATGCTTGCAGATCGTTTATATCAAACAAAACTCTTCGCGATCGTCGGGCTCGACGTTGAGAGATGCAGTGTCAAAGCATTGAAGATACGTCGGACATCTTCGGTGAAGACTCCGGTCAAAAAGATGTTGGTGCATCAGCGGCAGAGGAGGAGGAAGCCTTCTCCATGCAGAACTCTTATTCGGAGCTTGAGATAGACCTAGACTCCAAATAGTGAGTACGGAAGACCCCTTGCCCCACCAACTCACCCACAAAAAACATAAGGCTTTGGCACCACCTCAGCCTTCTAGTCAAGGTCCACACCGAGACGACGTTTCCGATGCCTCGCCTCCAGGCCCGGCTCTGAATCACCCACTCAAGCCTTCTGGCTCAGTACCGAGTCCGCAAAAATCCTGGTTTGAACCAAAGCCCTCCGGTTCCAAACAGAAATCCATCTTGGAGCCGAAACCCTCCCCACCGAAAGTTGAACAGCCTTCAGAGCCGAAATCTTCCATACCGAAAGGCCAGCCCATGCTGGCACCAAAACCGAAAGATGTCCCTTCGGATCTGAATTTAGATATTGTTCCACCAAAAATGGATCCCAAACAAAAGAGACTGTATATTAGCCCTGAAACAGGTCATGTTCATACTACCTCGGAAACACAAGATTACTGATGAGGACACTCATAAGATTGATTTAAAAAAAGAAGTTTGTTGCTACCAGTCCTTTTCATCCACTGCCACCATCCCCTCCACCACCCCCCTCTCCACCTTCAAATCCTTTGCAAATCACACCTCAGGATTCTCCACAATCTCAACATGATTTTTGGTATGCCCGGTGTAGGACGTAGAAACTGATAAGTCTAAAACTGGCGTTTCTCAAGACCCTGAGAGTTCTATCCAGTATATTCTCCCAATCCTTGTCTTTCAGGGGAATATCCAGGTCTACTGTCCAATGGTCTCTCAACTTTGCGAAAGGTTTGATGGAATCTTTGCCTATTTCTCTGTAAAGGCAGGTGACGGCCTTTATGGTGCCTTCTGCTGTTCCTATGTATCCACATGTGAAGTGGTGGTCAGTTTCTAAGTTGCCTGTCCCCAGTGCCTTCATATAGCCCCCGCAATCGCTCTATGGAGCAAGAACTGGCTGTGAGGGATGTCCCAGTCCGTTCTAAATGTATCGAATCGTATTAGTTCCCCATCGCTATATAGGTCTCCCAATTTGGTGGCCCCTGCCTGCATCCAGTCCTCTAGTCCCCTCCAGTGACCCCCATGCGGCAGCGCTCGGATCGCTATCAGTGGGAGGTCCGGAGAGTAGGGTCGTGGGTTCGGTGTCTTCTGGAGACACCTATTCCATCATCGCAGTATCATTTTCAGTTGTTTATGCATTCCCACAGTCCGCAGGAGGGTGCATAAGAGTTCATCTCTCCCTGGGGTGAAGGACCCTATTTCCCTTTCTGGTTTCAGTCTCCCCGCTATCCACAGTGTAAGCCTCTGTAGTTGCCCTGCCAAGTAGTATGATTCGAAGTTAGGGATAGCCAGTCCCTCTCTGCGGCCGGTCGTTTTAGTGTTGCTAAAGCCACCCTCCACCAGCATGAGTCAAGCTCTGCAAACCATGTCCTTTGTACCCACACAGGCTGTGTGGTGAATAAATATATCAGCTTGGGGAGAGCCACCATCTTTAAGAGGGCAATCCTACCCGCCACAGACACAGGGAGCTTCCCCCCCCAGAAGGTCATGCTGTCTTTTAGGGATCTTAGCGCCCCTCCCATATTCCCTTCTTGGGTGTCTAGCTGGGAGTGATAGATTTTTACCCCCAGGTATTTAAGACAGTAAGGTTCCCATGTCAAATCTCCCAGACCCTCCGACGGGATACTGCCCTCCATCAATGGGAAGAAGAGGGATTTCTACCAGTTGACTCTGAGCCCCGACACGGACCCAAACTCCTCCATCATGTCTCTGCCCCCACGCAGTTCCCCCTCCAAATCCTTCAGGAATAAGAGTAAATCATCGGCATACAGAGCGATGTGGTGTGTATGTCCCCCTAGGCGTAACCCTTGGTATCTACCGCCCGTTCGGGCTAAGTGTTACACCTCGAGCCTCCTGTACAATACCCAAGATGTACCTCTGTGATGTAAAGCAAGGCAGGAATAGCTGGACACCTTCTTTGTGTATTTTCATTTACTCTGCCGGTGCCACAGCTGTGGGGAATCATGAACATAAATTCGTAGAAGGGAGCTTTGCTCTGCTTACTTCCTTGTATTAGGTTTGGACTACGCCCCTTTCTTTTGATTCCATCGCCTTCAATATCTGTTACCGGCGTTTCCTGTTGATATCTCCGTTTTTGGTTCTCGCGCGGGAGAGAATCACTCAGCGTTGGAGCCAGTCTGTTTTCGCCAACCTGGAATTTCTTCCTGCATATCGTGAGCGTGTAAGGAAGTATTTGTATATACGGGCACTCGCCCTGACAAGATACAAACTTGTGCCTTTCCACGGGGGAACTACTCCGTATTGCAACAAAACTTTCCTCTTACTCATTTTTAGGTCTCGCTAGGCAGTGCGCATGCACTGTCTCTCCGAGACATCTAGGGCCTCATGTAGGTAAATTACATTTACCACTTCATAAATACCGAATCATACCGATTCGGTATTTATGAAGTGGTAAATGCAATGTAGGTAAAAAGTCGGTAAATATTACCGATTCGGAAAAATTCGGTAATTACCGAATCGGTATTTACCGATTCGGTAATGAGGCATACCTTCCCATTGATTCCTCAATGGGAAGGTATGCCTCATTACCGAATCGGTAAATACCGATTCGGTAATGGGGGGAGCACATTCAAGGGTGGCAGGGTGTCACATTGACACCCTGTTGCACCCCTGATTCCTGCATGTGTGCACATGTGGCACACATACATGCCCTGAGGGCATGTATGTCTGCCACATTGCACACTTAAACGTGCACAAAAATGCTTTTTTTCACCTATTCGTCATTTACCACCAACCTTTAGTTGGTGGTAAATAACGAATCCCCACACCCACAACACACTCCCCCTACATCCCATTTCATGATTCGGTATTTACCGAATCGGTAAAATTACCGATTCAGTAATTTTACCGATTCGGTAAATACCGAATCATGAAATGAGCCCCCTACATCTCAAAAGCCCAAATACCGGTCGGTGACGGTATATTTACCGAAAATCGGCCGTTACCGACCGGTATTGGGCTTCCTACATGAGGCCCCTAGTAATCTAAATGCATGGGGAAACTCCGCCTATTGCTGGTTAATTTCTCCCCGCTTGCCATTAGTTAATTTTTCCTTTTTCTTTTGTTAGTGTGCTTACTATTGGGTCTTTAACTTACGTTTAAAAAGGAAGCAGCACTACCTAACTACAATCTCGTTACACAAATTGTTTTTTTTTAAAATAGTGCGCATTAACATGCGCGCTAACTTACGTTATACGCATGCGCCAAAAGTATCCCACTATCAAAAACAGGAAGTGATGTGCACACACCACTCTTCCGCTTGTCTCTGTGCCTGCTGGCGTGCACTTACGCCATGGGGAAGAAGGTCGATGTTATCCTGGCCGCTGCAGCGTTTTAGTTTTTCATGGACGCGCTGCATTCTTTCAGAACCACAGGACAATCATGAAACGGGCCGTGGTTCTGCCGTGCTGTCTGTCATGTATCAGCCTCAAAGTAATCCCTACCGAGGGGCGTGGCTTTGCTGAGCTGCGAAATGGCCGCGTGCTAGAGCGGCTCCGCCGGCCGAGTTCAATGAATCCATAATTAATCCGGCAACACTGCCTAAAGTCGAGAGCCTGTTACCATTTTCTGCCCTGCATGTGCGGCGGCAGCACCGGGGAGCAGAAATTTGAGCAGGCGGAGCTGGGCGGCGGTGAGGAAGACTGTGAGGCCTGCCCACGCCCGAGTTATATAACGCTGGGGCCTCGCGTGACTACTACCCCGGGAGGCGCCGAGCAGCGGCTGGGGACGCGATGAAGAGAGTGAGGACGACGACTGAGAGGAGACGGAGATCGCAGCCGGAGGTCCCCGCGACTGAGTGTATCGGCTCCCGCTGACACCAGAGGATCCTGAAAGGTCGACGGGGGAGAGCGCCGAGCATAAGCTCGGAAAGGAAGATACTCGACGAATCCAAGAGTGCGCTGCTAACTTCGGAGGTTGCGGTGGGACAGTGCGGCGGCAACGGGTGCTGCGATTACACCGCCTAGGAACATTTTCGGCGCCGTACCTATCCTGGTAAGCGAACGCGGATGTGCTCTGCTCCTGCTTTCGCCGAAGCCTGGCGGTGGATTAAGGCTCTCAGGAGGTGATGCCATTTTGGGGGAGTCCTCGCCCAACTGCCGCTGCATGGGCTTTAACACTGTCACTTGGATGCCCGGGAGATTGCTGGCTCAGGGGAGCTCGCATAGCAAGTAGCGGCCTGGCCCCTTGCTTGGAGTGTGTGAATGGTTGCCTGACAGGAGTCCCAGCGGGGACATCGTGGGACTTCAGGGACAATGCTGTGGACGGCGTGACTACGAAGGGCGGCGGATGATAGAGCGGCGCCCGGCTGGTGCTTAGGCAAGTGGATAGACTGCTGACCTGGTGCTGCAGCCCTAAAATCCTTTGAGGTGGACGGCTGGAGGATAGCCCCACGAAGACAGGTGGAAAGGGGGCCGCTGAGGTGATGGACTTTGCCGGTGCCGCACGGGGTGTGGTAAGATACTGGTCGTGCACATGCTGCTGTGCTGCACTACAGGATAGCGCCGACGCCGAGGGCTGAAGGAGCCGGGCCATACTGTGAAGCACTTCTTGGAGCACACGGGGCAGAGGGGGATAGGCCTCTAGTGCGCACTGAGTAAGTCAGACAAGGATCGGGGAAGCCTGGGCACACGTAGAGAGCCATACATGGCAGAAGACGGCATCCTTTAAGAGGAACAATAGTGGAAGAGCAAGATCTGCTGAGCGTTCCCAAAAACGTACAGCGTGAGTCCAGCTAGAGCTGCTGGGATAGTGAGGACCCTGAAAAACACCTGCCACGCTACCCTACAGAGGGGTTAATGACTGTGTCAGATATCTGCTGGAAGTGATCAATTCCATGTGGAAGTGAGAGGATAACAATTGGACCGCGTCCCGCGCCTGGCAGCAGTGTGTCTCACAAGGGGTGAGCCCGCCTATAGCAAACATCGCCACACAGAACCAAGAGCCAGCCAAGATGGGAAACCTGACACGCGGCAACCCAGGAATACTTTCGGAAAAAAATCCAGCAAAACGACAGAAGGCGAGTCTAGCCAACAGAGCCAGGCGGAGGATGGTGCTGCATCCGTGCTTCCGGAAGAAGACATCCGATCCATGTTCAAAGATCTGAAATCAAGTCTTCAAGGCCTCGACTCCAAAATGGATTCCCTTGCAGAAAGAATGGACAGGATAACGCAAAGGGTGGAAAAGCCGGAAGGCCGTATGAGTGTATTGGAAACTAGGGTTACTGAGACGGAAGAGGGGCAAACAGAAATGGACAAGAAATTGCGTGAAATGGATGGGGTGCTGCATGCAATCAAGTTAAGGAATGAGGATTTGGAAGCCAGATTGAGGAGAAATAACGTAAGAATTACAGGAATATCGGAAACCACAGACATACAAAACATGGAGAAATACAGTGAGACCATGATGACAGATCTTTTTGGCCCAGCCTTGTCCGGCATGTTTCTAATAGAACTGGCTCACAGAACGCTTGGCCCTAGGCCACGACAGGGTGCACCGCCGAGACCACTGGCGAGGGTCCTCAACTATAGGGATCGTGATGTGATCCTTAAAATGGCGCGAGAGAAAGGGGCCATACAATACAACGGGAATAACATTGCCATGTACCCAGACTTCACGCTACAAGTCCAGGAGGCCCGTAGAGAGTTTAAGCCAGCCAAGAAGATTTTTCAACAGATCGGCACCAAGTACTCGTTGATATATCCCGCCAAATTGCGGATCCAAGGTCCTGGCAAGCCCACATTCTTTACGAATGCGAAGGCTGCTTTGACGTACGCGAAGCAGATGGCCAAGGAGCAGAGGCAGAGAACGTTGTCGGAAGACCCTCATGCGGCAAATAAACTAAGTGATAATAACTGAGAGCTCCGACATATTACGCTGGATGTGCAGATAAGTCTATATATAAGAGATGTTAAGCGGCTGGGTTGATGATGGCTGAGGGGTCCTTTGACTGCACTATTTTGATAGGTTGATACGTCAATCATCCTGTAATGTAAAGGCCCCCAGCGCGCGTGTTGAAACTGATGAGGATACATAATGGCTCTATGACTTGGTACAGTAAGTGATATGCTCGGCCACCCTGCCATTAGTGCAGGGGTGTTATCCCGGCGGACCCATGTTCCCCATGGGATGATTCCCTCAGGGTTCCTTTTATGGAACATTTGTTTACAGTTGTGGGGAGTTGGGGGGGTATGACAACCGGTTTGGGGGTTGGTGTGGGAGGGGATGGGGGAAGGGACAGTTCATTTTTGGGTACCTGCTAAAATATAAATGTACACCCCGTAGTCGATAGTGGTTGACGCGTGTGGATATATCCATAGGAATGCTGCCAAAACTGATTGCAATCTGCCTGAGGTTCTGTTAACTGCTGATCTGGCGGGCCCTGCGTCACCTACAGGTCGTAAGCATATCCAGTATCTGTTTTTACTATGTCGCACCTGAAATGTCTCACATGGAATGTTAGAGGCTTAAATGATCGTCGGAAGTCGAGATTGGTCCATTCTTACCTCTCTAGGCATGGAGTGGACATATGTCTACTGCAAGAAACACACTTGACGGGAGGGACGGCGGGCATGCTCAGGAACAATAGATGGGGGGAGGTGGTGGAAGGGGGATACTCCAAATACTCACTGGGAGTGGCTATATTGATACGCAAGGGACTACAGTGGCGCACACATCGCAAAATGATGGATAGGGAAGGACGGTATATTTTATTACAAGGCACACTGTACAATACGCCCACGGTGATAATCAACACTTATGGCCGGAACACGGACGCCCCTGACTTTTTTCAACATATCTGGCAAATGGTGCAATCTTTGAATAACACTACAGTCATCTGGGGTGGGGATTTTAATGTCAACCTTTCCCATGTAGCTGACAGGCAGGGCACATCACGTGAACACCACCCGAGGGCGGCCGCGATGTTGTAGGATATCATATCTGACCTGCACCTAGTAGACTCCTGGAGAGCGTTGCACCCAACGCTTAGAGAGGGCACTTATGTGACGCACCAAAGCAAAGCCTGGTCGAGGCTAGACTTCTGGTTGCTATCTAAAGACATGCACACTTGGGTCACCACGGCTACACACGACCCGCGTACACTCTCGGATCTTGCACCCACACAGCTGACATTTAAAGTGCCAGGTCCATATATAACTCCGTTCAGCTGGAGATTTCCTTCAGGGGCATTGCTGGACCAAGTCTTCCGTGAAGAGTTACGGGGGAAAATAGAAGACTATTTCACACTCAACGAGGGAACGGTGGAATCACCTGGTACGCAATGGGAAGCATTTAAAGCTGTGATAGGGGGAGACTGTATAGCACTCAAAACAGGAGTCCTTTGAGATATACGAACCACATTGCAGAAACTGGAGCGTGAGATTGGAGCGTTGGAACGTGCACAGGTTCACTCCCCATCCCCTGCTATTGTGTCGCAGATTAGGTCTAAATTGTCAGAATTTCAGGCAGAGGCGGAGAGGGAAACGGCATATTTATACAAACATTCTCAGGCACGGCGCTATGGAGAGGGGGAAAGAGCTGGGAACACTAGCAGGATTACTTAGACCACCTAGAGGGGCGGATTATATAACTGAAATGCTTGCAGAAGACGGAGAGCTGGCCAGAACGCCGCCAGAAATTTTAAGTACAAGTCCCGGTATTATGAAACACTATGCTTCCAAATCCAACCCTTCACAGTCTGACATTGTGGACTATCTGGACACCATGGCTCTGGCATGGTTTAGCGACAGAGCAAGGCAATACATGGAGCTTCCCATCGCGGTAGAAGACATTAGGCAAGTAATAAGCAGCATGCCTGTGGGGAAAGCTCCGGGGGCAGACGGGCTTACTGCGGCCTTCTATTAGGAATACTCCGATCTACTGGCCCCGCGTCTCTTGCAGGTATACCTAGAGGCTATATAGACAGGTATCCTCCCTTCCACGTTACGAGAAGCCACTATAATCGCTCTGCTGAAACCTGCCAAGGACCCCGCTGAGCCTGATTCATACCGCCTACTCTCTTAATGCTAAGATGCTAAGATTTATGCCAAACTCATTGCCAATAGGTTGCAACCAATGTTGCTGCAGATAGCATTGCCGGACCAATCTGGTTTTATACCAGGCCGCTCAATTGCCCATAACTTAAGAACGCTGTTTGGAATTCTCCATTATTTGGCCCCTCATGTACAAGCATTTGCTGCACTATTATACGCCACGAAGGCGTTTGACTCATTGGAGTGGAAGTTCCTCTTTGTCCTGCTATCCCGTCTGGGGATTAGCCCTTTATTTCTCTTTTTTTTTTTTTTTTTTTTTTACTTTTAAAAACCCTGGGTTTTCGCCCCACATAGGACTGGCCTGTATCAGCATTAAACTCGGCCTCTAGATGTATATTTAAGTCTCCACATACTACTAGAGGTCGTGGCCATAATGCTAATTCGTTGTTGATTGAATCTATCACTTCGGCCTCATCCAGGTTAGAACCATATAGACTACAAACTGTAAAACCCTCCCCATTGATCCTCCGCTCCACAATCACCCATCTTCCCCACGGATCCTCCCTTTTCCTTTTACATTCCAATATACCCTTTTTCGACAATATAGCAACCCCCCTAGTATTGGTTGATTGTCGTGAACAGCCCAATAGTTCCATCCCAAGCATACCCAACCATGCTCTACGAGCCCATGAGATACGAGTCTCCTGAAGGCACACTAAATCCCAACCTTGCGACTTCATTAGCCCCGCTAGAACCTTACGCTTATTGGGATTATTTAGCCCAGAAATATTGAGGGTACAAAAGTTAATTTCCTCATTTAGTAATATAAATTTTTTATACCCCTAGCCATTAGAACATAAACATATATAGAAGCACAGGTGAACAATCCTGGACAAGGAACTAATACATTTGTGATCTGTACACGAAAAAAAAAAAGAGAGAAAAAAAATCAAGGAGAAAAGAAAAAGTAAGGAAGGATCAGAAAACACATATAGCTGGGTTGAGTAATGTCCGATAGTTGTAGCGTTCACAAATGCTAAAGTTTGTAGTTGGGTTTTTCTTTTTCGCCCCCCCTTCACCAACACCACCCCCCACCTCCCCACCCCTCTGCACCACCCTCCCTCAACCCCCCACACCCTCACCCCCTCCACCCAGCCCATGGAGCTTAGGGACATATGCCCCCTTTGATGTAGAGTCGATCTCTCCCATGAACCTCCTCCCCGATGCAGTGCAAGCCTCAATAGAGAAAAAGGTCATACCTAACTTAAAGCAAACCAGAAAAAGCAAAATACCAAGGAGCTAAGATTAGTCCTTGAAACCCCACAATTGGTAACACCATTAGGTGCACATGGTTTGTAGAAATTCATTAGCTTTTACTTCAGAAAAAAAAACCTTTGTATGACCTTTAAATATTACTTTTAACCTAGCCGGATTTTGAAGAAAGATTTGTGCCCCCTTAGCCTGGAATTGTGGGATCAGCTGACGCATTCTCCAGCGGGTCTCGACCGTGGCCTGGCAGAAATCCGGTCTTACAAAAAATTTGCAGCCCTTCCCATGGGCTTTTTTTTTAGGGCGTGCCAGGTCATATAGAGCCTATACGTGAGATAAGAATAGCACGTGGTATAACCTCTTTCTGCCCCCTTCCCTTCTTTTGATTAAATAGGAAACGGTGTGCCCTCAACACCTCCTTTTGCCAATCCCACTCACCCAGTCCCGGAAAAGCCTCACTCAATAACTCAATGACAAACTTCACTTCCCTCCGGGACCCCTAAAATGCGGAGATTGTTGCGTCTAGCCCTATTCTCTAAATCAATTAATTTCCATTGCATATCATCTCTCTGGGACCGCAATGACGCTGTTACTTCTTTCTGTGATTCTAAGTCGTCTTCTAAAGTTGAGATCCTAGCTTCGGTCTCAACCACCCGTGTTACAATATCAGCACAAGACTTAGATATTCTTCGTATTGCGTTTTGTAGCCGCTTGCATGCACTCTGAGACCGATTACTCTCTGCCTGAGTTTCAGCTCTATGGGCCATTGTAAGATCATAGATGGTGGTGAGTGTAATCTCCCCCAAGCTTGGATCTTTCTCTACAGGAATAGTCCCGACCATGTTAGTAGGAAGAGTATCTATATTTGGAGAGTTCTGATAGTCCCATGACAGTGAGGCGTCAGATCCCTGTTGTCTGGCCAGCATAAGACTGCTCTTATTACGCACAGCCCTTTTCTCAGTCGTAGCAAAGCCCGATATATCTGAGTTCCCTTCATCATCATCTGGATTAGAGTCTTCGAGCCATTCTTTAGCTAGGCTCTCGACAGAAGAGTGCTCAGGCAGTGAAAAAAAGTCATCAGTGTTAGAGACTTTATCCGGGATATCCAAATTATTGGGGCCTCCGAGTTCTCATGTACCCTACTAGCCGCCCTGTTTATGCCCACATCAATATTATGTTCCGCTGCTCTCATAGCTGTTAGAGACATCGGCTCTTGCAGGGATAGTCCTGATACAGTCTGTGACTCCCGTGGCTCAATAGGTTTATCAAGAAGGCCTACAGTTCCCACAATGCATTGTTTAAGCAAATGCTCGCTGAGGCTTTCCAGAGCAATTTCAGTGCGCTGGAGATCTGAGCCCGAATCCAAAACCTCATCCGGAGCCTGGGGACCCTCAGCAGGCACAGAGATCAACCGAGCCAGAGGTAGAACAGTGGACTCACCAACAGCGCCGTCCGAGTCAGCAATCGCCTCACTGCTCGCTCTGCTGCTGCCTTCCACAGGTGCGACCGCTAACTCAGAAGCCGGTCCTTTCCTCGGAACCCGTGAAAAGATTGCAGGTACAATTGCAGATATACTTTGGATGCTTGCCTGTATCCTTGCTGACCCCCCAAGAGGTGCTACATTAGAGTCCGTGTCCAGGGCTGAAGGGGTCTGCGTTAGCGAACCCTTTCGGGCCATAGAACTGGTACTCTTGAGAGTTTACTTGCTTGTTGTCTTTGCTCCCGCCGCAACCGTAGCCGTAGCGTTTCTAGTTTTGACGGGAGTCCCGGTCATCGACACAGTGCCTTTGCCACGCTGAGCTCGTGAGACCCCCTTCGAGGCCATCATCGGCCAGACGCTCAGACACCGCGGCTCGCCACTAACAAGATAATGGAGAGATAAGCCTCTGTGGTCTCCCCAGCCTCCTAGCGAAAAAGCTCTCCAGCGCATCTACAGCTCCGGGACAGCGAGCACCTCCTTTGAAATCCACCGGTCTTCTTCGTAAAACAGTTTATACCTGCCACTGCATCACCGGAGAAGAGAAAGCTGACTCACCCGGCCGACTTGTCGGCCGCCATCTTGCTCAAAATGTGAGCCCTTTATTTCTCAAACAAATTCAGTTGCTTTACACGTATCCTATGGCACGGGTTAGGATAAACGGGCAAATGTCGGAGCCTTTTGCCATAACAAGGGGAACACGACAGAGTTGCCCGCTGTCGCCATTGTTGTTCGCCATCGCTACGGAGCCCTTGGCGGCCAGGCTTCGCCAACACCATACACAAAGGAGCATAGGGTTCACATCTAGAGGACTGTTGATATCAATGTATGCTGATGACATGATAATATATTTAACAACCCCTAAGGATTACTTTGTAGAAGTAATGCGAGGGATCGTTTGTTAATGTGGGCTTACGGGCATTCAGGTAAACTGGTCTAAATCCGGGATCTTTCCGCTCACTGATAATACCGGTTGACACGGACGTTCCTATACAGTGGGCTAGTGGGGAAGTTAAATATTTGGGAATATGGGTGAGCAGATCATTGCATGAAATATGGCTGGCAAATTACAGAACAGTAGTGGATTGGATAGAATGCAAAATAAAGAAATGGAAACAGCTACCGCTGTCATTGATGGGTCGAATAGCCATCATTAAAATGGTAATCCTGCCCAAATTCCTATATCTAGTCGTAAATATTCCGATGCCGCTAAATACACATTTTTTCAGGAAACTAAGATCACACATTCTTGACCTGGTATCGGCGGGCAAGCAGCCCAGAGCATCCTGGAAACTGTTGACATTACTCTTTACCCAGGGTGGATTGGGTGCACCCGATTTTGAACTTTACGCCTATAGCGCTCAGGCGCAATATCTGCACTTTTGGCAGCACCCAACGCCCTTTCAACCCCATGTGGCGGTCGAAATTGATAGAGTGGCTCCCACTCCGCTGAACACAGCGATCTATCAGCCTTATAAGAGACCCCATTTGGAAATTGACACGGTAGAAACCATGACGTGGGCATGGAGAGGGATTGCAAAAAGGGCCCATCTTGAGGAACTGTACGCTCCATCTATGCTGATGGGGGGTAACCCGCTATTAACTCCATTAACGGACAAAGCAATCACACTGTGAGGTAAGGTGCATGCATTGGAGAAAGGTAGCGATCTATTTTCGGACGATACATTCCTGACATTACAACAGATGTGTACCTCACAAACACCCACGGCATCGGACATGCTCCTGTACTATCAGATTCGGCCGCATGTCGGGCTAGATATGTGTCCTTCCCGCAGGCGCCTCCTGCACTACCCGCGCTAGAAAATGTGTTGGCTAACCCATCTCCTCGTAAATTGATTTCACGCATCTACAGTATAACGCAAAAAGAGTCGCCTGTAATCACGTACAAGGCCAGGGCGGAGTGGAAGAGTGATTCTAACCTTGTTATCACAGACAAACAATGGCAATACTGTTGCTCACCATTAGAAAACCTCTCACCCAACTATAGACTGCGGCTAATCCACTTTAACTTTTTACACAGACTATATCGCATGCCTTCTCAGCTGCATCGCATGGGCATTCATCCAGACACGAGATGTGGGGCTCCGAACACCACATTTTCACATTTAGCATGGGATTGCGGACCGATAGAGAGATTCTGGGCGGAAGTAATTGGGCATATTAGACAAATTATTAATAATCAGATACAAGCCACTCCACTGACGGAGCTTTTGGGCTTTGTCTCCGAGGTCCCAAAGAGCTCTCGGAAGCTCACGGCCATGCTGCTGCTACTGGCTATGAGGCAGGTGGCAATTCACTGGAAAAAGCAGCAGCCCCCTACGATAGCTGCATGGGTGAACACTGTGGTTTATTGTAAGGACCAACTATCTCACTATTGGGAATTAATGCCTAGTAGATCCAGGCCTACGGACATCTGGAAACCATTTGTGGCCTGGTTGGGTGCGGGGGGGTCAGACCTTCAAAGGGATTAAGCGGAGAGTCATTGGTGGTATTGCTATGAACTGGAGGTCATCGCTGAACCTCTTAGGCTAGGGTTTTACGTGTGGGGAGGGAGAGAATTCTGAGATTAGCGCCATAGAGAGGAGTGGAGGGCCGGCTGGACCACGACGACCACACAAATCACACGACGTATAGGGTGACACCATAGTAAATTTGGGTAAGGCAGGTGGGGTGGGGGGTTGTTGTTATGTTAAGATTCATCAAGTACAAACTTACGTCATAAGCTGTAATAGGACCACCAGCAGACATTGCGGATGGTGAGATACAAGAACTATACATCGCTGCCGGCCCGCTGGGTTGTAGGCACAAGAGCTGTGTCCTGATGGTAAAGTTTATACATGTTACATGCTGCCGGCCTCCGGGTTGTGGGCAAACAGCTGTGTCAACTGAGATTTATGCATTACATTTTTTTTTTTAAAGTAATCCCTACCGAAATGACGGTATGACGAGATGGGGGTATTTAAACTCAAAGCTGCTGGGCGAGAAGACTTTTCTTTTTCTCTCCCGTCACACTAGCGGGCAGAGAGACCATGACACGCGTATTTAGTAGTTTACTGCTGCCTCCTCGAGTGCGGTGTCATTCAGCCCTCGAGCCGCCTTGTCCCTCACCACTCGGGGCACACAGACGCCTCAGCCCACAGTGCTGGTCACCCCTCCTGTCCATCTGTTCCTGAGTGTGTCACTCAGCAGATAGCTCTATCGCTCCTCGCCTCACCCCTTGGGCTCTGGTTTTTACTAATCTCTGGGGTCCGGATGTCGCTCGTACCTTTGGGCCCCAGTGTCACTGACTCCCTGGAGTCCAAGGTCACTGACTCCCATGGGCCTGTGTGACACTAGCCTTTCGGGCGAAGGATCACTCGTCTAATTTTCGCATAGGTTACTCTCACCTCTGACACGTCTCATCTCTTTACGGTTCACAGGGCTGTTCACACCCCGTGCGCCAGTATATGTCCTCACCTCTTGGATCCTGCGTCTCTCTCTTCTTCTACCAGGGTGCAACATACCCCGCACCCTTTAAGCTCAGCTGCTACTTCCTCTCGGGCCCTAGTGCCACCCACTCACACAGGTTATCACTTGTTTCCAGTCACCAGGGATGTCGCATTTCATGTCAGTCTTTTTTCCACAAAACATTATTTCGTACTGCATTAGTTAGCTTTGTTCCATTGTGAAGGAGCGAAACTACAACTCCCAGAATGCAGTCGACTGTAAAATGAAAGACCCTTACTATGAGATGCAGGGGTTGCACAACCCAGAGCCTGGGGCTCCGGTGTCACCCCTCAGGCTTCAGCGTTATTCCCCTTGCGTCCATCAGTTGTCACTCCTCCTCGAGGTTCCTGTGTCACTTACCTTTCAGTCTCCTTTGTTGGTGGTCTCTCTTCGGGCACCTCGCGCTCGTCGCTGAGGTGCAAATGTCTCTCCTGAACACCCCCGAGCCTCATTGTCTCTCACCTGTTCAGGTGTGCGGCGGTTCCAGGGACTCACTCTGCTCAGGAGGCTCTTGCAGGCTCTAGTAGCCCATGTGCGGGTCCAGGCGCAGTCTGCCCCGCAAGAGCTATCACAGTCTGTACGCAACTCTGGCAGGCTCTCCACGCCGGGTCAGGCACTCTGTACACTGCCCTGGCTGTCTCTCCCCGGATCCCACAGTCTATCCTGCACTCTGGGTCCTTCCTCTTCGCGACAGAGACACTCAGACTGAAAGTGGCAGCGCTGCACGGCTTCCCCTTCCTCCAAATCGCGTCTGTCTCATCCGACAGTCCTGCTTTCTCCTCTACCGGTGCCTGCCTCTAACTTATCCCTACTCCGACTCTTCCACACTGCCTCCGGGCTTCTCTCCCCTTTCTCTGACCTTTCTTAGTATTTCCCGCTTATCCATTCCCAATCTCTGCTTCCAGTCCTGTTCTTTCTCTGGCTCCCCTGCTCTTTCTCTGACTTTTCTCACTCTCTTCTAAGCTCCTTCACTCACCCTCGCTGTCTTATCTCTCCCCTCTCACTATCTCTAGCTCCTCTTTCCCCCATTATAGCTCCCTTCCACTCTCCACACTTTCCATAGCTGCAAAGTGTTGAGACTGTTTGTGTGACATTTCCATGTTTCGTGTGTGTGTGTGTGATATTCACATGCTTTAGCAGTGACACTTTATCACGAGTAGAGGCAACTAGTAGTAATGGTCAATTAATGAGATAAATTGCAGAAATGATTGGATGACACCTTCAGACATTACTCGGGTTTTCAGCCAACATCAAAATTGCAGTATGGGACACGTAGTTCCGTTCTTAAAGATTACTGGAGACTAAACAAGCGGCACAGGATTAAAGTGGTGCATATGCCACCCTGGCTACTTACTTTAAATCCATGCAGAAGCAAGTGTGTGTGTTAGGCGTTGAGGGGTTAAATGTACTTTACACATTCTATCTATTAAAAGAGCTAAATCTCGAGCCGTGGGCGGCCTAGGCTCAAGGACAGCAGGGCAGGAAGGGGTTGGGATCCAGGTATTTTAATGACCGCCGCCTCCTCAGAGCCCACACCGCTGTCATGCACTCCTCGTCTCAGAGGACGTCCCCAAGGCGATGGCACAAGTACACAAAGGCTCATTGTGTTTGAAAAAAAGATCGCTGTCCGCAGTGTCCAGTGCCCATGGTGATGGGTTTTCTAGTTTATTTACATTTTTGTACAGTTTTTCCCAATATTTATGAAGGACAAACGATTGGGGCTTCCTGACCCCCTAGTTACTGCATTATACCTTCGCTGCTTGACTTTGTTACCTGGTCGCTCTTTCAGAACAGCATGGGTCTCAAAGCTAACCGTTGCCCTCTTAAAATTCTTTTAACTTTATGGTACAGGATTCATGTGGTTGCATGCAGACTCTGATTGATTTCTTTATGAGATGGATATTCCTACTGTTTAAGAAGCTGTGTTGTGGTACCCGATTCGGTGCTGAATTTTCGTGTCATGGATCAGACCATAAATCTTATTGGCTGTTTCGTTTGAGCCCAGTGTTTCTGCTTTGTTTGCTGTCAGTTGAGCAATATCTTCAAGCGACATCTTAAATGGGTGCGTGGAGGATGGAGCAGACTCTGAAATATGCTTAACAATGTTCCAAAACGCACTCCCCAAATTTGTATGTGTATGCGTTAATAGGTTAGTGCTATTTGTGCATCTGTGGTACGGCACGGACGCGTGGCGGCGATGCGCAATCTACGACAAAGGTTTCTCCATTTTTGCAGAAACGCACCAGCGTTTTCATGTTGGTACACTTTTAGTTAAACTACGGCAGAACTAACTTGCGGAAAATAGAGCACACAGTTGAACTCAGCATCATTAGTAGAGGAACCAAGAGCTACTTGGGGCACATCCATGCGAGCATTACTTTTGGACGTTTTATGTGGAACAACAGAGCACTATAGAATCTGGGGAGGCCACTTTTGTGAAGTCACAACATCATGATACGTGGTTTACATGCCAGAGGCAGATGACCGGCAATTAGAAGCAACCACATTAATAATAAGCTCTGTTCACCAGGCTCTTGGCATTCAGCATGTTTTATTGCACTTTATTTCTTTACTATGCACTTTATGCACATAGGTAACTAAAGCGGTGCTGAAGTACACTTATATTGTTTACTTGTCGAGACCCCTGATGAAGGGTCGTAGGATAGGACCCGCAATGCACTGGGTATGATGAGCCACATTAAATACCATTGAATATTGGCATGCTACGCTACACTAATAATGACAATATGAATGCATTTAAATTCATATAAGACAATTAAGATTCTATCAACAATGGAATTGTGTAAATAAAAAATAATAATTCGCTCCATTGAGTGCAATATAATTATGTAGCATATATTGAAAGATTCTGGATGAGTTTGAAAGTGAGACAATGCCGAAAGGGAGAGGAAAAATTGAGAAGAGGGGGGAGGGGGGGGGGGGGAGAGAGACTTAGGGCCTCATGTAGGAAGCCAAATACCGGTCGGTAACGGCCGATTTTCGGAAATTGTACCGTTACCGACCGGTATTTTGGCTTTTGAGATGTAGGGGGAGAATTTCATGATTCGGTATTTACCGAATCGGTAAAATTACCGAATCGGTAATATTACCGATTCGGTAAATTTACCGATTCGGTAAATACCGAATCATGAAATGAGATGTAGGGGGAGTGTGTGGTGGGGATTTGTTATTTACCACCAACTAAAGGTTGGTGGTAAATGACGAATAGGTGACAAAAAGCATTTTTGTGCACGTTTAAGTATGCAATGTGGCAGACATACATGCCCTTAGGGCATGTATGTGCGCCACATGTGCACACATGGCCGAATCAGGGGTGCAACAGGGTGTCAATGTGACACCTTGCCACCCTTGCATGTGCTCCCCCATTACCGAATCGGTATTTACCGATTCGGTAATGAGGCATACCTTCCCATCAATGGGAAGGTATGCCTCATTACCGAATCGGTAAATACCGATTCGGTAATTACCGAATTTATCCGATTCGGTAATATTTACCGACTCATTACCTACATTGCATTTACCACTTCATAAATACCGAATCGGTATGATTCGGTATTTATGAAGTGGTAAATGCCAGCCCACCTACATAAGGCCCTTAGAGAGAGATTTAGAGAGAAAGAGAGAGATAGAGAAAAAGAATGAGAGATTTAGAGAGAGATTTAGAGAGAGAGAGATTGATAGATAGTGAGAGAGTGAGTGAGAGATTTAGAGAGAGAAAGAGAGAGATTTAGAGAGAGAGAGAGTCATTTTCAGGGAGAGCTTCGGCACGGGTACCCCCTTCTTTGGAAGCGGTATCTGGGGGTTACTGACCCCCACTGAACCCCCTGCTCCCCGTCACACGAGCGCAGGCAAGCAGGGCGGCGGAACAGGCAGGAAACTGCACTCCTCTAAGCGGCCATTTTCCATATCTCTGGCCAGCAGCAGGAAAAAGTTTTACCAAGACGGCATGCGCGGCTGTTGCACCGCTGCAGGAGAGAGGCGAGCTCCTGAGTCCGACGGGCCTTAAGAGGTGCTCGGCAGCGGGTCCTGGGTCTGGTGAGAGGGTCTGGTGAACAAAGTGAATAAACACTAATTGACAAAGCCGATATGCTTGGCTTGTGTATAGCGTGCTCACGTGGTAGTACACTACGCATTAATACATGAAAAGAACACGCACAAGAGCACAAACACTGAAAGAGCAACACGCATACAAATCCCCACACACGGAGCAAGACTGCGACACGTACTCGCGCAATATTGCACGCACATACAGGCACACATGCAGGCATGAGATACCCGTGCACACACCAGACCCCAGATATCCAGACACCCGGGATGGCCAAAGACTAATGGGCATAAAGCTACCCACGGACTAAACAGAGGACTTCTCTCTTGTGCACATACACACAATAACATCACACACACGTTAGTTAACAGGCATACACATGCTTTTATTTATTGACATAAATAAATCAGCAAATCCGCCTTTCTAGTAGATTTTTTTCCCATCGAAATGTAGATGCCCCTAATCAGCATTTAGGAATAGACTTGGAGTTCCAAATGTTCAAGCTGTAGTGACTACGAACAGGTCCAAACACATGCTGACATTCAATAGAGCATCCTGGTTCAATGAGGCGTTTCAGGGAGTATAGGAGGAGGAGGAGGTTTGGGAGACAGAGCGAAAAGTGAGAAGAGGAGGTACTAAAATAAAGAATCCCATTTTTGTGAAGCTTATATTACAGTGGGCAGGAATGTGAAAACAAGAGAATCTTAGTTTTTGAGAAAATCCGTATGAGTGCCGTCCAGAGAAGGACAGTAAACAAATATTCTGCGAATGAAACTGTAGATTTGTGCTGAAAATAGGGAAGGAAGTAAATATATGTGTATCATTGACACCGAGGTGCTAAGGAAAAACAAGCGCGGTCGCGAAAGTGAAAGCGACCGCGCTGGGTTAATTAGTAACCCGATACTGGAATGCAGGTAATGGGAACAGATGGCGCTGTGTGGCAGGCTGCACGTAACCGCAAGCCTTAGGCTGTGGGCGGCTACAATTCCAGGCAAGGTGGGAAAAGCACCTGCCTGTGGCCAATTGCGTGCGGTCTTTCTTAGAAAGATGCATGCAAAGGCCAATAGTGTGGGAGCCCCCCCCCCACCAAAAACACACGCACAAGCTTGTGGTCCCACTTTGAAGCCCTTACAAAAAGTCTCGCAGCGCAGCGCATGCGCGCTGGCTCAGTCGAGACCTAACCAGACCCAACTGCCCAGCATTATTTGTGATTGACAGATTGACATGCACAAAAATGCACGTGCAACATCACAAACAATTGGAGGGTGACACCAAGGGGGTTCATGAAAGACCCAGCAAACAAATATTGGCTTTAGCCTAGAACCAGTATGCAGTGTGTAGTACCCCACCCTTCTGTGGGCAGCCCTTTAAAAGTACACTTGAAAGCTGTGGTGCTTTTGTCAGGAAACAGTGTTTACCAAGAAATCTTTACCTCGCATTACCTTTACCACGCATTACCATGCAAGTCTTTACCACGTATATATATGTCTTTACAATGAAAATCTAAGTATATATCAGGTAGGTGAAATCCATTTTTTTCTATATAAGGAATTAGGGTAAGGGCCTTTTAAGGGTTGAGGTGTGGGTAAGGGTTTTACGTGGTAAGGGAGTTTTTGGGGTGGGTAGGATTATTGGATGGTAAGAGAATTTTTAGGAGTATTGGGTGGTAAGGGTATTTTGATGGTTTAGGGGTGGGTAAGGGTATAGGGTGGTATGGGTGTGGTTTAGGGGTGAGTAAGAGTATTGGGTGGTAAGGGTGTTGTTAGGGGTGGGTATGGTGTGGTTTTGGGGTAAGAGTATTGGGTGGTAAGGGTGTTTTTAATGGTTAAGGGTGGGTAAGGGTATTGGGTGGTAAGTGTTCGTGAAAGACCCAGTAAATAAATATTGGGGTTAGCCAAGAAATAGTATACAGTGTGTAGCACTCAGTCCTTCTATTGGCAGGCCTTTAAAAGTACACTTTTTAAAGTGGTGTTGCTTTTGTCGGGAAACAACATTTATCAAGCAGTCTTTACTACAAATTACCATTACCATGCAGCCTTTTACCACGCATTTGCCTTTACCACAAAAACGTAAATATATATATCAGCTAAGTGAAACTAATATATATATATTGATCAAGGCCCTTAGGGGTCGAAACGTGTCATGGCTGTGCATGAGAAGAGCAATAAACGCTGATTCTACACCAAACTGTGATCTGTGCTCTGGTGTTTTCGAGGCGACAGCCGGAAGAACGGTAGAGTGTTCTTTAGGACAAGGGTGTTTTAAGGGCTTAAGGGTGGGTAAGGGTATAGCTTGGTAAGAGTTTTGGGCGTTTGGGGTTGGTAAGGGTATTGGGTGGTATAGTCATATATCCCTTTTGTCATTTAAAAATACATTACAAGACTTTTTCAAGGCTGCAAAGAGTGTGCATAAAAAACTCACATTACTAAGAATAAATCGCTATTTAGAAGCTGTAGAAAAAGAGCTCACGTGTGAGGGAGGAAGAAGAAGTGAAACGAGTATGAAATGGTGATTCTACCATAACCATTTTAAAGAAGTTGCGGCCATAAACTCCCGGTGTACTCTCCTGAGTGCAGATAATATGATAGAATGCCCGTGTGCAAAGAGTAGAGTAGAGTCCAGGCCATGACTGGTCCCCTAACGAATAGGTGAATCCAAGACATTATTTGTGGTTGATGAGGCTAAATGGTATTTATTCCACCCTTCTGAGATGTACCTGTATAACACGGAGTTCCTATGTCCGTGTAGTAAGTAGTTCATAAGTCAAGTAAGAGTACAAGAGCCGCTATGCTCAATAGTCATTTGCAAGTTGAGGGTCAAACGATGAAACCAGGTGACACACAAGGTGCCCTGTGTAGTCTAAAACCAAGCAACAGGTCATCACCTGTGACATACGCCAGTGACACATACTGTAAATCCTATTTAAGGCACTTAGGTAGTTTAAGTTTGCTGCCACCCCACTGTCCAGTGGTCAAACAATTACGCAGCTGTGGCACTCCTTGACACCAGTTGCCCCAAGAGATACTTGGTATCTAAAAAGTGATATAGACCGAGAACTATAATCAGGGCCACTGGAACTATGCGGCAGGAGAGGGGCAAAGTATGCAGTAGGGTTAAGTAAATTATGAGGCAAGAAAACGGCAAATTGTGCGGCATAATGTAGCCCATTTTAAAAATAGTTTTACATTATTATTTTGTACTTTTTACACTTGTTGACACTATCTGGGCATTGGCTGCACCTCATTAGTACCAGTTTAATACCGAACTATAGCAATTAGCAGCAACAAGGTGACCAGTCAACCTTTTGCAAAAGGCCTCCCACTGTGCTGTAACACGTGCCATTGAGTTTTTAGTAACTTTTGAACCGTTTGAGCTACAAACTTTTTTTTGGGTTAAAATCTGCAGATTATGCAGCAGATGACGGATTATGTGGCAAATCTACAATTATGTGAAAATCACTGCGGCCGTACAATTGCATAAATCCAATGGCCTAGACTATAATCATGTTAACACACCCTCAGTCAGTAGGCGTATAAACACAAATAGATGTCTAGCATACCTTTATAGAAAGTAACCACAAATTTGCTTCCCATATCGTAGAAGGACAAATTACGCCTACAATTCGACACAACCTACTGTGGTGTCCAAAAACATGTTCTGTTTAAGGATACACTGTGTGAGGATACACTTGCAACTCACATCTTAGGAGGTAAGTAGGACCACATCTGCAGCTGCAGATAATGTTGTCAGCCTACATGTAATGTGCACGAGGCACACGGTCAGCTAGTGTAGAAGTATGTGTTTGTGTTTTTCCCCATGCATATTCTGACCTCCTATACCATGGGTACTCACAAACTTTCTCTCGGGGGCCAAATTTACAGTATGGTATGTGGCCGAGGGCCGCACCGGTGGGGACGGGGTCAGAGGGGGATGGGCGGGGCTAAAGCAAAAAATAAATTGTGACCATGAGGTTGAACACAGGTCCCTGCAGCAGACGCCTTCGTCCACTGAGCCACCAGACCCGGCATACACACATCTCTCTCTCTCTCTCTCTCTCTCCCTCTCCCCCTTCCTCCCCTCACCCTCCCCATCCCGCTCCCTCCCCCCCTCTCTCCCCCTCTCTCCCCCTCTCTCTCCCCCTCTCTCTCCCCCTCCCTCCCTCCCCCTGTCTCTCTCCCCCTGTCTCTCTCCCTCTGTCTCCCTCCCTCCCTCTGTCGCCCCCCCCGTCTCCCTCCCTGTCTCCCTCCCTCTGTCTCTCTCCCTCCCTCTCCCTCCGTCTCCCTCCCTCTCCCTCCGTCTCCCTCTCCCTCTGTCTCCCTCCATCTCCCTCCCTCCGTCTCCCTTCCTCTCTCCCTCCCTCCCTCCATCTCTCTCTCTCTCCGTCCCGGGTATCTCTCCCTGTCTCTCTCCCTCCATCTCTTTCTCCCTCTCCCTCTGTCTATCTCCCTCTGTCTCTCTCCCTCTGTCTCCCTCCCTGTCTCCCTCCCCCTTTCTCCCTCCCTCCCTCCGTCACCCTCTGTCACCCTCTGTCACCCTCCGTGTCTCCCTCCGTGTCTCCCTAACTGTCTCCCTCCCTGTCTCCTTCCGTGTCTCCCTCCCTTCGTCTCCCTCCCTGTCTCCCTCCGTCTCCCTCTGTCTCCCTCCCTCCCTCTGTCTCCCTCCATCTCCCTCCCTCCCTCTCCCTCCTTCTGTCTCCCTCCCTCTGTCTCCCTCTCTCTGTCTCCCTCCTTCTCCCTCCCTCTCCGTCTCCCTCCCTCTGTCTCCCTCTCTGCCTTCCTCTCTCTGTCTCTCTCTGTCTCCCTTCCTCTCCCTCCCTCTCCCTCTGTCTCCCTCCCTCTGTCTTCCCCAGACTGCGCCTCTCTGTCTCCTTCTCTCTGTCACCGTCTGTCAACCTGTCTCCCTCCCTCTCCCTCTGTCTCCCTCTCCCATCCTCCGTCACCCTCTCCCATCCTCCGTCACCCTCTGTCATCTCACCCCCTGTTTGTGTCAGCCCTCAGCCCAGCTGAGACAGCTTCCCAGCGTGCGCGCACACACAGCCCCACCCGAGTACTTCACAGGTCTTTAAAAGACCATTTACATGTTAATAAAGCTTTGTTGTATTTCACCTGTTAGGCCCCTGTATCTCCACTTTGCCAATCACTGGAATCCACCGGCCCCCACAGAGCAGAGTCTCAGAGTCCGGGCTGCTGCACCCAGCAGTGTTTGCTAACACTATTTTTTTTAAAACATAGGTAGGATGTCTGCAAGGTCCGCAGGCCGCCAAGGAAGGCTTGCCGGGCCGCTGGCGGCCCGCGGGCCGTACTATGAGTAACCGTGTCCTATACCAAACGGGGGTTACTTCTATGGTCACTGAGGACACTTGTGAAAATCATCACTTGGGAGGTAAGACGGTAATAGTAAGTACTGGGTTGATACTATGGTCAATTTTACATGCAATATACACAGGGCATGTTTTTGGACACCACAGTAGCTTTTGTTTAATTGTAGGCGTACTTTGTCCTTCAGTACTATATGGGAAGCAAATTTGTGGTTACGGTCTATAAACGCATGGTGTACATCTATTTGTGTTTATATGCTACTGGATTGTGGGTGCGCTAACATGATTATAGTTCTCAGTCTATATCACTTTTTAGATACCAAGTATCTCTGGGGGCAACGGGTGACAAGGAATGCCCTAGTTGTGTAATTGTTTGACAACTGGACATTGGGGTGGCAGCAAACCTAAACTACCCAAGTATCTTGAACAGGATTTACAGTATGTGTCATTGGCATGTGTGTGTGTCACCCGGGTTCATCGTTTGACCCCAACTTGCAAATGACTATTGAGTATAGCGGCTCCCAAATACCCTTTCCTCCATGATTTACCATTGATATACATTTATATTTTTCCACAGATACTCTTACTCGATTTATGAACTACTAACTACACGAATATAGGAACTCACAGTGTTAAACAGGCATATATCACAAGGGTAGAATAAATACTATTTAGACTTAATCACAAATGGTTTCTTGTATTCACCAATTCGTTAAGAGGCCAGTCGTGGCATGGGCTCTACTCTTTGCACACGGGCATTCGATTGCACTATCTGCACTTTGCACGCTGGAGAGTACAACGGGAGTCTACGGTCGAAACTTCTTTAAAATGGTCATGGGAGAATCACCATTTCATTCTTGTTTCACTACTTCTTCCGCCTCCCTAACAGGCGAGCTCTTTTTCTACGGCCTCTAAACGGTGATGTAATCCTACTAGGATTAGTGTGTTTTCTGTGTTGTCAGCTTAACTCCCAGTAATGTAAGCCTTTTATGTACACTCTTTGCAGCCTTGAAACAGTGTTGTAGACGAAACGTGTTGGCTGCCTCATTGGAGATACATTGTATGTAACACGAAGAAGATTTGAAGAAGAATACAAGTCAAGAATATGAGCAAAACACTCTGACTTTTACTATTGACGTTTCATTGTCTTAAGAGACTGGTCAGGACTTGCCTCTGCGTGCTTCAGTACGTTTTTTCTCGCTTACACTTACCATGCTGGGGATCTGGTCCAGGACGGAACATGCACCCATGGTGGCAGGGTGTCCGTATCAGGTGAGCACCACGACTGGGACAGCCTTTGCCATTATTTCCTCCCAAATGCTTGATGTGCCAAACCTATAGCATAGCCCTCATTTTTGTTTTGTATACAAGCTGGAGCTTTAAAACGGGTAAGCAAGTACACCGCCTTCCATACCAGCACACAATTTTCCCCAGATGCACTGTGGGAAATGCAGTGCATAATAACGCTCACTTCAGTTGAAAGTAGGATCTTTCATTTGGTCATTCAAGTAAAAAGATCATCTCCCATATCTTTGCTGAGAAGGATCCTAGCACTTCAGCTACCTCAGGCACGGAACTCAAAAGAGCCTTCGAGTTACTGAGACATAACTACTGCAGTGCTGGATACAAGGGATGAACTCTGTTCCAATTTAAAGAAATGATCTCATATCACACCAGCCCTCAAAGAAGTGCACTGGCTTCCGGTGGCCAATAGTCCAAACATCTTGGCACCATTTTCAAAGCCTGGAAGAAGAAGCACAAATTTAAGCCCGCCTTGCCGAAATACAGCACTGAAATGCAATCTGGGGTCCAATAATGTAAATTTCTCGTTCAGACCTGACACCGTTTACCCTGCAGGTACTTAAATGTCTACCTTCTTACCAGTTCTCTACCCGCTGAAGATCAGATCGGAGATGTTCACCTAAAAGCGATCCTTAACTTCAGTCACTATAATCAACTTGAGCGGGCGGAGCCATTAGTTATGCCGTGTGTGCAGTGGCCCCAGGGTCCAAATGCCCAAGGTTGCCACTGAACCCTAATTATTGCTATATTTTACTACCGGTGCAACAGCTAAGAGCCCATTTGCATTCATGGCACTAGGGCCCATAGCACCCTTGCTAAGCATGGGGAATTAATCACTAATAACTGCCCTCTGCTTATCCCACCATGAGCTCAAAAAAGGGCACAAGACAGCACTTTACAAAACAAGAGCATAAATATGCGATTCAGGGGTGAATACATAAGAAAATCAGAACAAGCGAGTACAATGGGAAGACTAGAGATGTAAAAGATTTAGCAAAAATCATTGAGGTCTAACAGCCTGAATTTACTGACTGGTTGACAGCAGTTACGGATGTATCTTTCGAGATGCAGCTTAGGGACAGTCTAGCATTCTGTTGAACTTTACATCAATATAAAACTATTAAAATGATCTGCACCGTCACTTTTACTAAATGCCTCTCTGGTGATAAACACAAATTTGAAGCGAAGGGTAGATGTTGCATCCAAATACTGAAGGTCTAATTTCAGTTGGAAAAAAACCTGTAGTTTACTGCCATGCCAAAGAGCAACGAGTACAGAATAGGTAGACTGGATGCAAACATACTTCATTCTCAAAGTTCTTCGAGACATAGTCTATGTGCAATGTTTATGCAACCAGGAAGTATAAAGGTTGCAGGTGGACCACAGAGGAAACCGTGCCAAAATATGACGAAGACATACCAGAGATCTGGGCCCTCCCTGCTCCAATTCACTGGGGGAGCAGTGGAGTTCACACACAGAGGGTAGACAAAAACAAAATGGCCACCTCCCACAGGTAGCAAGAGAGCTCACACCATTGGGGTGACCAATGGCTCCATGTCACCGGAAAGCCAGCTTCCCAGCGATGGTCTTTCCTCTAACCAGGACTCCCTTTCAAGTGTGTTAGTGCAATTTGCCCAATGGAGACTTTAAATAAAATCCCAATACTGGGAAGCTGGTGTCGCGGTGACAAGGAGTCATCGGTTACCCTACACACAGCCAACAGAAGGTGCTGCCAAAACGCTTTCCATTTCTGATGGGATGTAGGAGAGATCTCATACAGCAAGCACAGCTTTCCATTTCTGATGGGATGTAGGAGAGATCGCGGACAGCAAGCATAGGCTCCTGAAAAGTAGTCAACAGGAAACACCACCAGTGTCAGGCCGGGCTCCACCAGGATAATGTGATCATGTAAATGGAAATAAACACAGAAGATTCATCTGATCGTGGTCACCGGAACTTCCTATCGCCTTTCAATCTTTAAAAAAATAGGGAAAGGCAGACTTCTGAGAAGGTATGAAAAGAACACGGTACAAACAAGATGGCCGAAAAAGAGCTTGTGTTATCCCCAAGGAGTCAAGCGAAACCAGAATTCAAAAGGCGTGGTAGTGATTTGCAGGTATATTCTCTTGCTACGTTCAACGGAATTAAAAAGATATGGGGTGAGGCGGGGGCGCAAGCAGACATGCAGTATTCGCCTCTGTGGGAGCCGGCCTCGTGGCGTGGTCCTGTTCCCCCTCGCTAAGCCGCACGAGGTCCCATGCACCTCGGGGCTCCTCCATTTTGGATTATACGTCACTCCACGTGACCACCTGCGTGACCCCGCTTCACCCGGCCTCTGTCCCAGCGAGGCCCGACATCGAGGCGCCAACCCCTGGCCCGGGGGATACCACGTGAACCCTTCCCACTCCCGGCGGAGGGCAGTATCGATGGGACCCCCAACCGTCCTTCCACACCTAGGTGCGATCACCCCACAGCTCTCTGGGGCCTGGCGCCTCTCCTGCTGGGCGTCTGGCTGCTCCCTACCCGGCCTCTCCGCCCCCTCCGGGCGCAAGGGTCCGGACATCAAAGGGCTCCAGTCCTATATCTGGGGCGACCCGACAACAGGACAACAGTTGTATCCCGGAGTCAAGAGCCCTGCTGATCGGATCGCGGCTGACCCTACGGAAGAAGACTCATCCTGAACCCACACTCTGAGCCCTGCTGACGACGTCGCGGCTCCCCCGTGCTTGAAAGACCTTCACGAACCTTTGGGGCCCTGCTGACGCTGTCGCGGCCCGACCTTGTTGAACCTTATTATCAGAGCCCAGCTGACCTCGTCGCGGCTCGACCGAAGCGGATCTACCACCGGAGCCCTGCTGACTGTGTCGCGGCTCGACCCAAGCGGAACTACCACCCGAGCCCTGCAGACGCCATCGCGGCTCCCCACGTCCGAGCCGCTCCGAGCCCAGCACTCAAGGTCTGGCGCAGAGCCCTCCCGTACCTGGTTGGTACTAAGACTGTCCCGCTACCCTAGCCCTCTAACAGACATTGAGACCCTTACTGGATCCCTCGATCCCACTGTAAATATTGAAACGTGCTACTTCTGATAAAGAACCAAGTCAAGCAACTGATATTGAGTCCTGTGTGGTGGTGTTACTGGGCCTAGTACGATTATAGGAGAAAGACCTTCCCGAAGGGGGCTTCTCAGCGGCGCTCGGCTATAACTGTGCGGTAGGAAGGTGCGCCGGACTAGTCTCCCCGACTCCCCGGCGGTCCTCCCTCCAACAGCCTCTATTCCGAAGTCTTCCTACGAGGCCGGGCCTTAGGGCAAATGTTTTTGTTTTGGTCAAGAGATGCAATAACCTCTTGTCGAAATGCCAGCAATACGACCCCTCGCCCCGCTCCGCGGAGGGACTGCAAGTTACACACACATTGCCCCAGCTGCTGGAGTGATCTTTGACCCCTCTGTAGACATACTGATGTGATAATGGCCCCTCGACTCCCTCCTCCTCCCCCCCCTTGAGCTCAGCCATTAATCACATCCCAGACACAAAGCATCACTCACTCCTTCCTGGTTAAGTCCCCGCAGAGCGCTGCAGGGAGCGGGCCTACCCTGACCCCCTGAAACCTCCACCCCGCCTACACAAAGCCCCCTTCCTATACGACCACCGCCAAAGGTCCGCATCAACATAAAAAGTAATATTCAGCGGGTCGCTTCTGTTGTGGCAAGATTTTTTTCTGCCTTTATTTTGAAAAAATAGATGCTAAACAAATACTTTAAACAGCTTTAGAGAGGTCGATAGATTACTACCTCAGCTGCAAGGTCATTGTGCACAGCCACTAAATATTCCAATACGATCTTTATCACCACCACAAAAGTCAATATTAAAGTTAAAGCGGCGCACAAATAATACTCATTTTGCTTACTGTCCTTTCCGGACAGTTTTCTTTCCAACGGGCACAACTCGGCCGTTTATCCTTCGGAGGTCGATACAATGAATAGCGTTAAGATAGGGAAGGACGATAGAGGGTGTCAGCATGTCGAGCCGTGTCACTACTTGACTTCACGCACACCACTAAAGCTCCCACTTAACTTCTACTAATTGACTTCATCACAAAGACATATGTAGTAAATGCATGGAATGCGCTCCAACGTCTCGTCACGGGTTGTAAGCGCTACATAGATACAATTGCTATTGCTGCACTGTAGAATTACACTCGTCACTTCGTGACGCAATCCTGGTTATTATTAGTGCAACTTGTTTCATTCGAACACACCCCTTCTGGAACCCATAAGATTGGTTAGAAAAAGCAATGTAAACAAAAGCATACTAAAGAGACAACGTAGTAAGAAAAACAAGCGTGCGCGCGCCTCGGGCGGCAGCAGGGGGAGGGGAGAGAGGAGGGGGCCTGCGCGATTCCCTTTGCGGAGCGAGCAGGAAGGCGTGATAATTGATAACATATGGCGCCAGCTCCTCGCTCCCGCAAGTGAATCGCCAGACGTGCACACGTTGCCATTGGAAGCAATGCAACGCGTGCACGTTTTTGCTGGGCAAGCTGTGCCGATTGCTAAAGGTCTCTTTCCTATGTAGCGCATGCACGCTGCATAGGCGAGACCTAAACAAAAAAAGCATCAACCAGACTGCTTAAACTCACCAGAACCACTGCAGCAAGAACCTCAATGTTCTACAGTGAACTGTGACTGGCGGCCGGCAAGTGGGTATCCACTACCAGCTTGTTCAATCAAGTGAATGGTAAATTAAGCATTTGCAATGCAATAGGTCTTGCATTTTCAATAATAAAAGGCATTGTCATTTACCTTACCAGTAGGTCAAAGTTTCGAAAATGCGAGACCTATTGCTTTTCAAATGCTTGTTCTTATTCTTTGCTCTCATGAAGGAAGCCTGTTTTCTAGACCGAATTTCGGATGGAGAGCTAAAACACTACCCGACCTGCAGCACAAAAAAGGTCAGTGCACTGATGGAGAAGTATTTACACTGTTTATCATTATATAAGAAAGAGAAAAAAAAAATCTTTGCTACTTTGTAGCTTCCTCTGCACGTGTTTGTGGGAGTGCTTTCAACTTCTTAAACGTGGAGGACATATATCTTGTTTGTAAGTGTATGATTATACACATACACAAAGAACGCTTACTTGGAAACAGAAAAGCCTGAATTGATAGTTTATGTCACAGTCAGCTCTTGATTAATGTTTGTTCAGATTTTGGCTTTTAATCCGGACGAGTTCTAGCAGTGCAAAGTGTATTGCTGCTGCCTCCTATCTCAAGTGGTCCCATTTTCTTGTCTCTTCTCTCCTGAGAGAAATTAGGTTATAATTGAGGTTGTCCTTAAACTCAGTTTGGCGCTGTCATTTGGCAGAGTTGGGTTCCCTCTTAGCTTCTGTGGAATCAAGATCTCCTGCAGGTAGAGGTTGAGTACTGACTCTAAGCAGGCCAAGGGCTCCATGGCTAAGGCAAACAGCAGGGGGAAAGGGGGCACCCCTAGCGTGTTGCCCTCTCCACCCTATACTGATTTACCGATATCGTGCGGCCCATCCGCACCCTGGCCAGGGGCTCCGAGTACAACAGGTGCACCCATCGTATGAAACCGTGTCCCACCCCCATCAGTTCCAGAACCTCATAGAGAAATCTCCATTCCAGGCTAGCAAATGCCTTCTCAATGTCCATGGCAAATATCGATCCCCTCTCCTCCCTCCCGCCCGCCTGCCTTGAGTATGGATAGGAGCCGCCTAATATTGAGAGTCGTGTTTCTTCCCGGAATGAACCCCGCCTGGTCTCGGTGGATGAGAGTGGTCATGCAGGGGAGGAGTCTCTTCACCAGTAGTTTGCTCAGTATTTTAAAGTCTAAGTTAAGCATTGACAGCGCACTATAGGCCGCACAGTCTAGGGGGGATTTGCCCAGCTTGAGCAGTGGGATCACTAATGCTCGCGTGTGGTTTTTGGGAGGACTCCCTCTTCTCCAGCCACTGCATACATCTTTGCCAATCTTGGGGCCAGTTCCTCATATGTGGCATAAAACTCCTTGGGAAGTCCATCCGTGCCTGGGGTCTTGCCCCTGGCAAGTCCTCTGATAGCTGCTCTAATTTCGTGCTCCGAAATTTCAGCCCCCAGCTGGTCCGCATTGCCTTCGGTCAGAGTGGGGAGGGGGAGGAGGGCCAGGAATTCCCTCTCCTCCCCTCCCTCTTTAGTCCCCTAACTCTTGTAGAATTTTTTATATAATTCAAGGAATCTGTCATTTATCTCAGTCTTTTTATATAGAGGGTGTCCCACTTGATCAGCTATTTCCATTATGTTATTACTTCTGCGGGCTGGGTTGGCCAGCCAGGCCAGAAGTGTACCTGCCATATCTCTCTCCGCATGGGTGCAGTCCATATATGTTTTATAGTCAAAACATCTGTCTTTCCTCCTGGATTGCTGCTCTCTCCTTTGAGTCCAATAGCTCCTGTCGGAGCTCTGGGCATTCAGGTCTTTGTTTCTCTGTGTCATGCATCTCCCGCTCTGCCCTTTCCACGTCTGCAATTGGTGTCCGGCTGACCCCAATGGATGCTGCCATGCACCTACCGCCGATTACAGCCTTAAAGGCTTCAATTCTGTCAGCCTAAAGTGGGTGGAGTCAACATTTTCAGAGAAGTAGGCTGTTATATGTTCCCTAGTTTCCTGAAGAAAGACCTGGTCCTCTAGCGCTTCAGGTTTAAGATGCCAGATGGGGATGGGCTGGTGTTTCATTCCCCATTTCAAACTAGTCATGACCGGGTTGTGGTCCAATATCGTGCGGGTCAGGTATTCCACCCCCTACATTAAGGCATGCATGTCAGGCGAGCACAGGAAGGTGTCCAGACATACGTGTAACTCGTGTACATGTGAGAGGTAAGAGTATTCTCTATCTAGTGGGTGTGTGTGTCTCCAGATGTCCACCAAACCCCACTGGGATTGTCACTCTGAAGACCTTCGCTGCCCTATAGACTGGGGATTCCCAGAGTGGAGGGTGAGAGCAGTCCAGGGTGGGATCTGCTAGACAATTAAAATCTCCCCCCAGGATAATGGAGCCAATCATGTAGGGCGTTAGGATGCCAGAAATCTTTTTTTTTTAAACTTTATGTTATTGGTTTTTCAAGTAATATAACTCATAAATACAATAGGCGCACATTGAAATGCACAGCTTACAGTCACATACGGCACAGTTAATATTGCAATTAAGTTGACAGTTTACCATAAGATCCATCACATAGTCCATCACGCCCACAATGTACAGTCTATAATCCGTGCTTTTGTTTTGAGCAATTGTAGCATCTCTTAGGGTTCCCATATGTATATGACAGTTAGGTATTCAATACAACATCATTGGTTTGGGACATCAGAGAGCTATTTATAATGATAGCAAACATTAACATGGTAAAGATCCAGCACTGACGATAAATTTCAAAGTGTAGTTCCCAGCACATACCTCATGAGTGGTACACGTGGACCTTGTGGGATAAAGTTTAGGGTGAAGTTAGTGTCAGGCTGCCATCTGGGTCCTCCATCGGATGTGCAAGGAGGTAGCTTGTGAGGGGCCCCCATATATCTCTGGGTCGTGAGGTGCTAGGAATTAGCTCCACGTAGTGGGATAATTGCTCCTGACAATATATTAGGTCGCGGAGCCAATCCTTAAATTTAGGCGCCCTTCCTCTGCCCCAATGGCACGTAACACGCCTTTTTGCCATTAAGAGCCTCAGTGAGACATATCTGCGTTGTGGTTTAGGGATGTGTTGGGTGTAACGCAGTAAAGCCAATCGTGGAGACTTCTCGATAGTTAACGCTGTCATCTGCTCCATGGCTTCCAACACCTGACTCCAATAGTCAAGTACTTCAGGGCAGTCCCAGGCTAGGTGTAGAAAATCAGCGTTCAGGGTTTTACATCTATCGCAACAGTCTGATTCCCTAAGGTTGTACTTGCGCATTTTAGCAGTAGTAAAATACAGGCGATGGACAAATTTAAAATGCAAGATGCGTAGCCTGCTACTGGCAGAGATTTGCTCTGTTTGTGAGCAGCAATATGTCCAGTGGGCTTCCGACAGCGCATAGCCAAGTTCTGATTCCCACTGTGCACGTGAGGGGCACGGGGGTGTCTCCCGTAGAGTAAGTACGGTGTGATAGACCCTGGAGACCAGTCATCGTGGGGAGGTGGCGCAGAGCATCAAGTGTAGGGACGTGAGACTGGAAGGCTCCTGAGCGAACTCCGGATGGATGCAGCGGACGCCCTGAAGGAGGCGAACATAAAGGAAAACATCTAGGGGGTATGGTTGGTGCCCATGAAAAAAGTGATCAGAGTTTCGAAACGTCTGAGCATGGTAAAGCTCTCCCCACGTGTTAATGTGAATGCGCTCTCTAAGTCGTCGAAATGCCGTCTCCTGAAGAAGCTGCATATTGGGGTGGTAGGCTAGGGGAAGTGATGGGGAGTAGAGCATGGGGCATTGAAGGATAGCCCTGAGTCGATTCCAAGCCTTAATCGTGCATGTAAGTGTGGTGAGCTCTTTATCCCGCAGGTTAACAGTGGTGTAGAGTGCTCCCTCAATGGGTATGGGGTCGGCTAGCCAATGCTCCGCAGCCACCTGCGGCATGTATCGTGGGGGATGTATCCAATAGTAAGCGTAGTGAGCTTGTGCACTTATGTAATACAACTCGAAATCAGAAATGTCAAATCCTCCCTGTGCATAGGGTCTAGTGAGAACGTTCCACTGTAATCATGGCTGTTTGCCTCCCCATACCAGTCGGATCATTTCGGACCGTAGCGTTTTGATAAAACATCCTCCAGGGTGATAGGGAATATTTAAAAACAGATATAGTAACTGCGGCAGTACAGCCATCTTAATTAGGGATGCTCGCCCCGCCAGTGATAGCGGTAATGCGATCCATTGGGTGACGCAGTCGCTGATGTGCTCGATTGTGGTACCATAATTGAGGTGCATCAGCTCATCTCTGTCTCGAGAAATGCGAATCCCCAGATATCGCAAGTCAGTGTTGCACCACTCTACTGGGAAATCTAGGGGAAATCTGGTAGTAGATGCGGTGAGAGGGAAAATATGGGATTTCTCCCAGTTGATGCGTATTTCAGACAGCCTTCCAAACACAATGAACTCTCGTAACATGGGCTTCAGATTCTCTTGCGGGTCTCTGACTTACAATGTGATGTCATCCGCATAGAGAGACACCAGGATTTGTCGTAAGTTGCACCGAAGTGCTTTATTTTGGTGGTGTATGGTTCTACTGCAATGGCAAACAATAGAGGCGATAAGGGGCAACCTTGTCTGGTGCCCTTGGAGATTTCGAAAGCTTGAGAAAGATGACCATTAATAAGAACGTTGGCCGTCGGTTTCTGGTAGAAAAGCTTTATCCAGGAGGGAAGTCCATGCGCTGCATCACCCCAAACATGTAGTCCCATTCGACCGAGTCGAATCCCTTGGAGGCATCTAAGAAAAACCGCAGCTATCGGGAGTTCCGGCTGGACATTATTAAGGACTGTGAAAAAGGTCTGCAGGTTGTGGGTAGTAGCCCTACCGGGTACGAAGACCGATTGGTCAGGAAGGACCAGTTTTTCCATGAGAAGGCTGAGTCTATTGGCTATGAGTTTGGCCAGAATTTTTGTGTCACAATTAATCAGGGATAGTGGCCTGTACGAATCGCAGTGGACTGGGGATTTCCCGGGTTTGAGCAGGGATGTGATAAGTGCTTCCTGCATGGATGGAGGGAGTGTATTAGATTCCAGCGAGTCTTCATATCCCTCGCGAAGAATGGGAGCCAATTGGTCTAAATATGTTTTATAAAATTCGATGGGTATGCCGTCCATACCAGCTGCTTTACCAGACTGTGTTGCATTATCGCCTCCCGTACTTCATCTAGATAGAAAGGAGCGCATAAACATTCTCGTTGAGAATCCCCTAACCATCCAAGTGCCACATCCCCTAGGAACTCGTCAAGGTCGAGTCGGTCATCCTGAGTGGATGTGTACAGTGAGAAGTAATGCATGGTGAACATGTGAAGGATATCTGCTGTGTCGCGATATACTTCCTCTGCAGGCCCATTCACTTCAAGGACATAGTTAGAAAATCATGGCTTTCATATGGTCTCTGCCAGTGCCTTTCCAGGGCGTTCACCTTCCCCGTAACGCCTAGCCACCTAGTATTTACCTCTGAATTTGGTTTCACGGTTGGCGGTATCTGTATAATCTGAAAGTTTCTCTCGAAACTCTCGTTGGATATCTTTGTCTGGGCCAGAGGAGAGTCATGTCTCTAATGCTTTTAGTTCGGTCTCAAGTTTCCGTAGTGTGTTGTGTATGTCCATAAGTACCCCCGCACTCTTGGATATGCAAATTTCCCGAATGGTAACTTTAAAGGCCTTCCATATGGGGCCCACATCCTCCACCGAACCCATATTCCTTTATAAGAAATCACGAATTTCTTCCCCTAATTCGCTGTGGAATACTGTGTCAAGTAATGCTAAAGGTTGCAATCGCCAGCCACAGCGTGGTGTGCCGTAACCTGGTGATGTGAGTGTAAGCAGGACTGGGGAGTGGTCGGAATATGTGCACGCTAAATGTGTAATATTCTTTATGGCGGAGCAAAGTCCTTGAGAAAGGAACCAGTAGTCCAGTTGTGCCCACGAGGCTGCCTATGCAGTGAAATCTGTGCCTTCCTGTCTATGGGGATACATGTGGTGCCATGCGTCAAGCAAGGCATTAGGTTTGGTTATGTAGAACCGCGCAGGCTTTTGTGTGATGTGTGATGCTGGGTTGGATCTATCGATGGAGGGATCGTGCGCTACTTTAAAATCTCCACACCAGATTATGTGAGAAGAGCCTACTTCCATAATCTTGCCCCACAAGGTCATAAAGAAGTCTGGGGCATCTGTGTTAGGGTCATAGCAACATGCAAGTATTACAGAATCTGTACCTAGTCGACCCCATGCGAGGCAGTATCACCCGCCAGGATCACTAAATGTGCCAGCCAAGGCAAATGGAGTTTGTTTTTTGATGATGATGGCGTCCCTCTAGCATATGATGAATATGAGGAAAAGATCCTGTGGTCTGCCCATTTATGTGCAAAAGTATTGTTGTGTGCGGGACTAATATGAGTTTCCTGCATCATCGCTATATGGGTTTGGTGCCTATCTAGATAAGCCAGTATCTGACGTCGTTTCCGTGGATCCCTAACCCTCTGACATTCCAAGTGGGGATGTTTATTTTACCAGAGGATATTGTGTCAGCCATGGGCCCTGAGTACTTATAGAAAATGGCTCAACAGCCACACAGTGAACATGATATGACGCGTGTGAATGCCTCTCAGTCTAGAGTGCTGTGCAGTCTTTGAGCTAAATTCCGAAGTAATCAAACCTCCCCCTCCCACTGAAGCAACCCCAACATGCCAGAATTACATTCCCCACCCCCCTCCCTAACTCCCAACAACAACAAATACATACTGCACATATTGTGCAGCTAAAACAATGGGGGATCGCCCGCTAGGGGGAACCCCTAGGTGCATGCACGTGTACACCTCACCTTCAGAGATCGGGATTGGTGGTACAACTGATCTCAGAGAGGGCAGAGGGTGCCTGGTGCGATGTTTGGCCAAATATTTTAAAAAAACATAGTGACACCTTGTTTTGTCATTATTGTCTAAGCCAGTTATTTGAAAAACATTTGTTTTTGTCTTTTGCTTTAAGATGGTTTTCTCCGATGTCGCCATGTGTTTCGCGCCTCCTGGCATTCTGGTAAACTAATTACAAGTGTTCAGTGCAGGTTAATCGCTTCTATTGGTGATACAGAGCCAGGAGATGCATTAGGTGAGACGGGGATTTTATTGGTGCGTTTCAGATCTTTGAAGAATTCGTCCACCTGCTGTGGTTTGGTGAAGAAGGTCTGCTTTCCCTGATGTGTGACCCTAAGCCACGCTGGGTAAAGCAGTGCATAGTCTATTTGGGCTTGACGTAGTTTTTGTTTGGCGGGCGTGAATTTGCACTGTCCTGCACTGTCGCTGTAAAATCAGGATATATAGTGAACGTGTTGCCATCAAAATTCAATTGGCGTTTATCCCTAGCCACTCGTAGCGTGACGTCCCTGTCCCGAATATTCAAGAGTGTTGCCATAATGGGCCGAGGCACGCTTCCCGGTGGCGGTTGAGGTCCCAGAGTACGATGTGCACGTTCGACGATGAATTGGGATGGGAAGGAGTCCGCGCCGATGGACGCCAGAAGTAGCTTCTCAATGTAATCTTCCATTTTTCCGGTATTTGTACTTTCCGGAATACCGAGAACGCGAATATTATTGCGCCTGCTTCGTGCTTCTAAGTCTTTGTTCTTTGCCGCTATTAATTTCAAGATTTTGTCCATTTGTGCGACCTGTGTCGTAACCTGGGAGGTAGCGTCCTCTGTATCACATATACGGCGCTCTATATCTTTTATTCGTTCTTCATGGCCATCCAGCTTATGAACAATTGTGCCCATTCGCGCCGACATGCCATCCATTTTTTCTGCTATGGTGGTAAACCCCTGTCGAACCTCTTGCATAGATTTCATGTCCTCCCTCATCATGTTGGAGGATTCTGGAGTGATAGCTCCTCCGGCCGCATCCAGCTCCTCCTGCTGCACTCGAGTATTCTTCTTGGCCTCAAATGTAAGCCGTGATTGTCGTGTGTCCGGTTTCCCCATCGCGCTCACTAAGCTAGCCTGTGGGGGGCAGACCACAGTGAGAATGTCCCCTTTGGTTGCTCCGGTAGCTATGTTACTCAATTTGTTCAAGTGGCTCAGTTGTTGGGAGCGCGCTGGTCTTAAGAGAAGGTGGCCCTGTATTGCCTGTTTCCCTGTGTGTGCCCCCCCTGCAAAAGCGCCACGCCACTTATTCACTTTGCCTCTATGGTAGCCAGATATAAACAAAGGGACTTGTGTTCCAGCAGCGTGTAGAGTTGAATGTGTCTCGGGCTGCCTCTAAACCGCCTGTGCCTTTCAGTGATGCCCACCAAAGATTTTGCTGTATCTCGCACTCTGCACGTTAGGGTTGTGCAATGGCGGCCATGTCGGCAGCCGACGCAGGGGCTTCACACCATACGCTCATATTCCTTTCAGTGCGCTCAGTAGGGAATGATCGCGGCTCGGTTTCTATGCTGTGTGGCGAATAGCAGACATCTTCTTGTATATGGGAGAGTCGCTCTAAGCAATCCAGTAACCGGCTCTTGGATCACACTGATTGGGGGCTACGTCCGGTGCTGCCGCCACTGCCGGAGGGGCCCTCCCTCCACGATCGCACTTGTTTGTTCCCAGCACAGAATCCCCTGCCGGCGAGTTTGATGTTGCGCGCTTGACGTGTCGAGGCAGAGAGCAGCGTGACACAGCCTCACCTTCTTCCAACGTTGAGTGCTCCCCCGAGTATCACCAGGGAAGGCCCAGCCATCACGTGGGAGCCGCGAGTCTCTCGTAATGCCACTCGCCGATCGGCGGTTCCAGGCTGCACAGGTGGCTGTAGCAACGCAGCGGGATCAAACGTGTAGCAGCCCTCAGTAACACACCATCGAGATGAAACTTGCATCGGAGTTGCAGTTATTGAAGAACTCTGGATTGCCATAGTGATTACCAGCACAGGTGCATGTGGGCAGGATTAATAAATGGATCTTTCGCGCTGAGCTTCAGGAGCCTCACATCAGTACGGCCATCTTGCTCGTGCGCCACCTAGCGCCCCCCTAGGATGCCAGATATCTTATCTAAGAAAGCAGCATGATCTGCATTCGGCCCGTATATGTTAACTATTGTTACGTCGTGTCCATCCAGTCTGCGCGGGACTATTAGATATCGGCCCTCCAGGTCAACCCTGTGGCCCGTATGTTGGAAGGGGTCTCCTGCCCTTATCCAGACCAATACCCCCTAGCAAATGCTGAATATGAGATGTAGTATGCCTATCCTCGCCATCTACGGTGTAGCACAGCTCCCTCTGAGGCCAAGGTATGGGTGTCCTGCCGCAGGGCCATATGACCCCCTGTCTATTCAGGTGGGAGAATATTTTATGTTGCTTCTGCATGGTATGCATACCCCTAACATTCCAGGACAAGAGGTTAAATGTCATTCCGCTACCCATTTCTCCCCCACCGCCAATTCCTCCTTGTGCCCAGGCGCTCTTCTAGAGACGATCCATACGGTCTTTGTTAGCTTTCAGCCCCTTGTTGTCTATCCAGAGTTCCCTGCAGTGTCCCAAACTTAAAACTTTGTAACCTCCATAACTCTCCCAGGTTAAGTGAGAAGTTCTCCCCCATCCAAGCTTTGCACATATATGCGACAACTAGCAGAAAATGAAACTCAAGCTGGGGCAGTCCAGGCGCACAGTCCGAAGAGGAGCAGTGCCCTCTTCGTTCTCTCTGGCGGTCCATTCCTCTTTCCCACTTGTCCTGCCTGGGTTTGTCTTGATCATGACTGGTGCCTGCTGGTCAATCCAGTCCCACACCGCTTGTGGCATATTGAAGAATCGTGTCCCTGCGGTTGAGCTTTACTTGAGCACCAGTTACGTTACCACATTCATTTCTTGGTAGGCACAGGGAAATTAAGTGATTTCCCCAGAATCACAGGATGCTGAGCCGACGCCAAGGGTCAAACCTGGTTCCCCAGCTCCAAATTCGGCAGAACTGGCCTTAAGGCCACAACCTCTCCCCTAATGGTTATTGCCTGGAGCTTACCAGCAATCCGACAAACATTCCACCTCGCTCTCACAAATTGTCTCCAGAATATCTGCAATTGCTCGAACAGGAAGTGCAATCTCTCTTACTAAAAGGAGATATAGAACCTGTTTCAGTACAGTACCAAGGTTCAGGGGTTTACTCTCTATATTTTCTAATTCTCAAAAAGGACGGTTCCTTAAGACCGATTCTGGATCTCAGAGAGTTAACCAATATATACTGTCTGAACACTTTCACATGGTGGCCCTTCAACAGGTACTTCCACTTTTACAGAAGGCAGATTTGTTCTGCTCTCGACTTAAAAGACACATTTTTATGTTCCATTCACCCAGCTCATCGCAAATACCTCAGATTTGTGATAGCAGGTAAGCATTACCAATTCAAAGTACTTCCATTTGGAGTGCCTACAGCGCCCAGAATATTTACCAAATGTCTGGCAGTAGTCACTGCTCATTTCAGGAGACAGCATATTCACGTCTTCCCCTACCTAGACAACTGGCTCATCTAAGCGAGCACTTACCAAAACTGTCTACGACAGACTCAAATGAGAATAGGCCTACTTCATCAACTGGGCTTTAAGGTCAATGCACAAAAATCTCACCTGCATCCTTCGCAGATGCAATCTTACCTAGTAGCCGCTCTAGACACAGTCAAAGCTCTAGCCTCCACAATGTAGCCAGAATTCACAACATTCAGTCTATGATACTACAATTTCAGTCCAACCAAGCCTTACCAGCAAGAGTGTTCATGCAAATGCTGGGAATGATGGTGTCTTGCATCGCAATTGTACCCCATGCAAGGCTTCACATGCGTCCCCTACATGAGTGCTTGGCACGTCAATGGAATTAGTCGCAGGGTCAATTTACCAATCTAGTGTTGGTAGACGGCCGTACCCATCGCTCTCTGCAGTGGTGGAACCCACAAAATGTATCAAAAGAACAGCTTTTCATTTACTCTATTCCACAGATTATGCTCACAGCAGACACATCTCTGACAGGTTGGGGTGCCCATCTCCAAGATTACACAATACAAGGCCTGTGGAGCACTAAGCACACAAGTCTTCACATAAACTATCTAGAGCTGCTTCTATCAGTTTTTCTAGCGCTCAAAGCTTTTCAAACTCATCTAATGGGCAAAACTGTCCCAGTCATGACAGCAATGTATTATGTGCAAAAGCAGGGAGGGCACACTCTCTCTAACTGTCACGACTTGCTCAGACCATTTGAAGATGGGCAATCCATCACAGGATTTATCTTCTGCCAGAACACCTCCCAGGATTAAACAAACAGATTGCCGACCTCCTCAACAGGAGACAGCAAATTCACGAGTGGGAACTTTATCCCCAGGTTCTCCTTCCATATTTTCAACAATGGGGATTCCCACAAATAGACTTGTTCGCCGCAGTCGACAACGCAAAATGGCCAAGCTTCGGCTCCAGGTTCCCCCACCTGCTCTCAAAGGGCAATGCCCTATGGATGAGCTGGTCAGGGATATTTGCCTACGCTTTTCCTCCTCTCCCACTAATTCCTTATCTGGTTCGGAAGCTCAGGCAAACATCCCTCACACTAATTCTAGTAGCTCCCACATGGGCCTGTCAGCCATGGAACACCACCCTATTGGAGCTGTCACTAGTTCCACATCAAAAGCTGCACCTCACCTCCAGGCTCCTCACACTGAACCATTGAGAAATCAGACATCCAAATCTCAGAACTGAATTTAGCAATCTGGCTCCTGAAGTAATAGAGTTTAGTTATTTAAATCTACCACCAGACTGTATGAATATTCTAAAAGAAGCAAGAAAGTCTACCACAAGAGCTTGCTATGCAGCAAAGTGGAAAATATTTGTTGTCTACTGCAATAGCAACAAAATCAATCCTCTAGATGCTTATATACAAAACATTATCTGTTACACTTACAGCAAACTGAACTAGCTTATACGTCTATTTGTTTGCATCTAGCAGTGGTAGCTGCATATTTACAGAGCAGGCAACATTTGTCACTCTTCAACATTGTCCATAAAGGCTCATGGGTCCACCTTTTGAACCTTTGCACAAGTGCTCTTTGCAGTTTCTCTCATGGAAAGTTGCTTTCCTCATCGCAATCACCCCCTTAAGGAGAGATGGTGAGTTACAGGTATTAACATTGGAAGAACCCTTCTTTCAGCTACACAAAGACAGGGTAGTTCTCCGCAACAACCCTAAATTCCTCCCCAAAGTGGTTTCTGCTTTTCATATAAACCAATCGGTTGAGTTACCTGTGTTTTTTCCTCAACCTGATTCTGTAGCAGAACGCTCTCTTCACACGCTTGACATAAAAAGAGCTTTATTGTACTACATCGATAGGACAAAAGACTTTCACAAATCAAAACAACTGTTTGTTGCATTTGCTCCACCTCACAGAGGCAATCCCATTTCTAAATCTAGTATTGCAAGATGGATTGTTAAATGCATTCAAACATGCTATACAAAAGCTAAAAGAACTTTATCCATGCCCCCTAGAGCACATTCCACTCACAAAATAGGGGCTTCTGTGGCCTTTTTAGGTACCATTCCTCTAGCTGAGATATGTAGCTGCCTTACATATGTTAGCACATTTAACAAACACTATTGTGTAGATGTGTTAGCACGTCAACAAGCTAAGGTAGGCCAAGCAGTACTTAAAACACTGTTTCAAACAACTGCAACATCTACAGGTTAGCCACCACTTTGGGAGTATACTGATATGTAGTCTATGCAAAGCATGTATATCTACAACACACATGCCTCAAACGGATAATGTTACTTACCTAGTAAGCATCTGTTCTTGGCATGTACAGCTGTAGATTCACTTGCGCCCACCTGTAGTTGTTGCAGTTCTTCATTGTACATTCATACAAATGGACATCTCTATACTACACTTACTTACTCCACCCTCTTGCAGGAAAACAAACTAACAATGGAGTCGATGACCATGCGCACTATCACAGAAAGGAGGAGTCACTTTACCTTGTGACTGGGAAACACTTCTTCGAAGAAAAACAACTTGCAAACATCCGGATCCAACACTAGATGGCAGGAGGTTGCAAAGCATGTGAATCTACAGCTCTACATGCCAAGAACAGATACTTACTGGGTAAGTAACATTATTCTTTCTTTTTACTTACGAAGTAACAATAATGTTATTGGGCTTTATCTATTTTATCACACCGAATCAGAGTTTCTGAGTCCATCCAACTTTTGGAGTAAGCCGTAACTGCTTTTCCTCGCTAACCTGCGAAAGTCACATGCCTTAAGGACGTCACCTGGCTGTCCAATTTTGAGTGCAACAGTATTATGGCTGTGGGACAGCTGTGATAAAGGGTTTCACCTACAAAGACAGATGCCCAGAAATATCTGACTGTTCCATATCTATGGGGAAAGGCTTCACACACGTTTTCCAGGTTTTTCTAGGCACCTTTTGCATTCTTGTTTGGCAAGGAGATATGTGGTGGGTTGGAGACTTGTACATCATTATTTCAATGTGCAAAATACCTTTGCTGATGAAAGTTGAAATGACGCTTTTCTTATATTTTTCTTGCGAAACCTGTTTCACAACAACTTTATTTTCCAGGTTGTGCCTTGATTCTATTGGCAAAAATGCATCCAAACTGGAAAGGCAAATCTCCTGGTTACCCACAAAACTTTTGCAGGAAGTTCCGAAGAGGATCAGTTTTTGGAGCGCAAAAGAATATAGGAAAGAGAAACGAAAGCTTTCAGAAGACAAAGGGAATGACTCTGACTAAAAAGCAAAAAGGTGGTTTTGTGCAATGTGTATTTAGATGTTCTGCAAAATGTATTTACATTGAAAAAAAGTTGTAATAAACTCGTTTTAGACGAAGTTGAGTTTACAAAGAACTGGTATAGGAACATACAGACACTGTTGTGTTAAACTTGTCATGTAATACAAATTCTGTAAAAGGAGAAACATGATATTGGTATATTGTTTCAAGCCGGTTGCCAGTCACAGTGATGTGTTTGTGAAGCACTTTACTTCTTTGAGACTGGCGGCTTTTGCTTCACTAAACAGTTGTCTCCTGCGTATTAACCTTGTTTTTAAACTGGGTTGGGGAGTACCGTGCCCTTGGTTAAAAATTGAGCGTTTTCTTTGTTATCAATAATATAAAATAACATAAGCTTCAGAGTAGAGTATTGTGCCACCCTGAAATGTGAATAATTACAAACTTTCAAAACTTACAAATTGCCTCAGCATTTCACAAATAGAATTTCTTCACAGTTCTTGCTTACCATTGACTCGGGGCATAAATGAAACGGAAAGACTATTGTCAGTTTAAAAATGTACTCCACAAAAACTTACTGCCCTTTTATATCCAGAGCTATTTAGTCTACAAGAAAATTCAAGTTGTCAGGAAACCGGATGACTATTAGAAATGACATTATTCTTTTTAAAATTCAAAGTAAATACAAACAATGCGGTCATTTGATTGGTACTTCATTATAACAGTCACTTTTTTTAAAAGAATGTTTGTAAATGAATGTATGTACACTTGTAAATAATAAAATACTTTCTATGTTTAAAATGTGGTTGTTGTACTCTGAAACTTAAATTACGTAGAGACCTAATCGTGAAAACATAGTTATGGTGCTAGAATAAGTGAAAAAAGTTGCTATCTTTGTTATAATCTTTAAAAACTTAAAACGCATTTATAAAATCAATTTTTTTCTGCCTGGGTGTTTCAGCACGGATGTGCCAGTTAGGTGTTTCACTGTTAGGTTGCCTTCTCTCTGTTCTGAATGTTTATGGTAATTTATTAGTGTATCCGCAAATCAACATTTGTTTGTATGGGGAAAATTTAAACAGAAATATTATCGATGTCTGTAGTCTAGCAGTTCTAAATGTAGCAGAATTTCCTTGGGGCAGTGGTGCTGGAACAATTATCAGAGTGGATGTGCTACCATCAATGTCACATCACTGAAGGCATAGGAACAAGTGTAGCGAATGTATTAGTCAGGACAGTGGAAAAGGTGTAGTATGTAGCTGGTGGTTCTTTTAGAAGAACACTCTAGCAAATATATAACTAAAGCGTGGCAGCGCTGTATCATTTGCAGACGGCACATTTTCCAGTGATTTTTCATTGATATGGCAACTAAATTTGCTCAGACACACAGTTTTTTACTGCTAAAAAGCGTAAAAACCGGATGAACTCCAGTATGGTTATTTTGGGGGTGCTGCAGCACGCCATAGCAGTCCTACTTCCAGCGCCTAGGCATAGGGGATATCAGTAAAGGTGGACAGAATTGCTGCATGTGGTGCACTATTTGTTTGGTGATAGATGTTCAATCCAGGACCATAAGGAAAGATTGCAAAATGTTATAGTTTCTGTGGACTCTAAAAAAATCTGTTGTTGGATGGTAAATTCACGTTTTTTGTTTTTTGTCTTCATTTGCCTCATTTCCAACCTTCTTCTAACGAAGCCAACCCAGGATTGTCAAACTTCATGCGCTGGAAAAAAGGAAGAAGCACAAGGTGAAGGCTCCCAGAACCACACCCTTGGATTTTACTTAGAACCCTCCTCCTTCATTCGACCGCAGGCCCTTTCCCATGTCCTTCTGCTCACACAGAGAAGACTAAAACCAGCTGAGGCATATAAAGGCTTAATCATTGGACCTTTGTTCAAATTACCCCCTTCATTGACCACACCAAGACAGAAAGGGAGTCCAAAATTTGTATCTCTTTTTCGCCTGAGCCGAAATATCCAACTTAGCAATATACCTCATAGATTTCAACCAACACTCCTCCGTTGGGGGAGCCTGAGATACCCATAATTTACAAATCTCCCTGGGTGCCAACAGCACCGTATAGAAAACCAGCTTTGCGCTGCCCTTGGTAACAATGCATTGCAAATCCAATCTTCCAAATATAACCAATACAGCGCTTACCTTTATCTGGAGATTTAAAACACTGGACAGGAGATTACTCACGGCCTCCCTGAATCTTCAGACAGTATATAAACATGTGTAGATCATTTTCACTCGGACTGCCGCACTCCGGACACATCACCAATCCTCCTGACCCAAATTTGGATAACCTTCATGGGGTCCAGTAAGACCTGTGTATAGTAAACAGATGGTTCCTCCTCAGATATGCAGGTTTAACTATTTTAGAAAGCATAGACATTGATACTTGCCATTGGTCTTCCAACGCGGTCCCAGGAAAGCTTCTTCCCCATAACTCCCCCGGCAAGGTAAAAGCCCCGTCTTCCATCTCGAGCCTCTGCCAATAACACAGTAAGACGTCAGTTTTTCCTCGAATTCATTCGGATTTCCTATTTTTTCGCCCAACGCCACGTACCAACTTTGGATCTGGAGAAGTTTAAATCTCGAAAATGTTGGACCTATCACCTGCTCGCACCAACCCCACAAGATCAACTGACCGTCTGGCAGTAACTGCTTCCACCTAAATATCCCCGCCTCTTTTAATGGTACAGCCTGTATGTCCTTAGTCCATTTTGGAGAACCTGATGCATCCCATTTCGGGGCCAACTGGCTAAAATAGGACATTTTTAGGGCCTTTCTGGTTTTGTACCACAGTTCAGCCATGTCCTTTAAAATCTTTAACCGTACTTTCTTGAAATATTTCGGATCAGCGTATTTATACATAAACCCCCGTTCTGCTCCGTTCTCTTTCCTCAACATTTCTTTAAACATCCTCCCTATCTCTGATTTTATAGGGGTGTCCAATAACATTCTACCATTTTTTAATAACAACGCCCAGGAATAGAACAACAAATCGGGCAGAGCTAAACCCCCCTTCACCAACCTCCTCCTAAGTTGCTTCCAGGCAATCCGCAGCCCTTTAGATGCCCAAATAAAAGAGCTAATTTCACTCTGCAGTTTTGTTAACCACTCTTTCCTAAAAGTTAAGGGGATTGTTTCAAACAGAAAGGTTAACTTTGGTAGAACAATCATCTTTACTAAATTTACTTGACCGAATAATGTTAATGGGTGATGCATCCACACCCGTAAACTGACACTTATTTCCTTCTTAACCCTGTCAAAATTTGCCTTAGTAAGATCTGTAATATTCTGGGTAATCCTGACTCCTAGATATCTCATATCTTTCTTGCACTCTATCCCCTCTGTCCCCATATTCCAAGCCATAACTTCTGTTTTATCCTTATTGATTTCATATCCTGACACTTTCCCAAAGTCAGTAGTTATTTCCAAGACACATCTCAAAGTTTGTGGTAAATTAGTTGTAAAAATTAAGATGTCATCCTCATCGAGCCCAATTTTCTTAGTCCAGTCATTAAATTCAAAAGGCAGTATATCCATACTGCTCCTAATCTTCCTAGCTAACGGCTCAATATAAAGGTCAAACAATAGTGGGGACAGCCCTGCCTAGTGCCCCGCATAATTTGTACTGGCTGTGTCAGTACCCCGTTGACTAGTACTCTAGCTTCCGGTGTAGAATAAATACCCCTCAAAATTCTATAGAAATGTGTACCAGATTAATGTTTAACCACCGTCTGCAAATAAACCCAGTTAACGCGGTCAAACGCTTTGGCGGCGTCTAACGCTAAAACTGCCAAAGGAAGGTCGTAAGCAGTGGCCATATCTATAGAGCCAATAAGCGAAAACGTAAGCTCTTTCAAAGCTCTTCCTCTAACAAACCCCTTTTGATATTCATGGACCAAATGCGACATGAGCCCATTTAGCCTCTGTGCCATAACCTTTGTAGTCAGTGTTTAAAAGAGAGATAGGCCTATAAGAGTCAACACTTTTAGGAGACATCCCAGGCTTAGGAATTAAAGTTATGATGGGCTCTTTCCATGATTCAGGCAGCGCAGTATCTGACAAAAATATTGCATTAAAGAGCTGCCTCAAAGTAGGTATTATAGTACTAGCCAGGGCTTTATAAACCTCATGCGGAAGGCCGACTGGCCCTGGAGCCTTCCCCCTTTTACCTCGCACAATAGCCTCCTCTAACTCTTCAACAGTAATCTCCTTATTCAAGACCTCCATTGCCTCATCCAACAATGGTTCCATATGATCCAACCAGGTCAGCACATCATCCTCGGTAATAGTCAAGTCTTCCTTGTAAACTTTCCCAAAATGTCTATGAAATGCTTGTCCGATTCCAAGACTATCACTAAGAACCAAGCCTGAATCCTCACAGCTGATCTCTTTAATCAGATTTCTAACTCGATCGCTCTTTGCCTTCCACGCTAGTAATTTACTACAGCCTTCGCCATATTCAAAATGTGCCAACTGGCTAGACTCCCACTTCTCCTTAACTCTGTCGCCGAAAACTCCTGACAAACTCGCTTTTAAGTTTACTATTTCAGCCAGCTCCTTTTCACACCCACCAAGGCTTCTTGAATTATTCAAGACCCCTTCCAGAGTCCGAATCTGCTCTTCTATTTCCAGGACCTTTCTATGGTATGCATACTTTTTCCCTGCCACTAGAGCACCTAGTCTGCCTCTTAAATAGGCCTTATATGCATCCCAGATGATCCCAATCGTTGCTGAGCCCTGGTTCCTCTAAAGAAATTCCTTTGTTTCTTCCCTTACAATCTCCACAGTCTCAGTTCCCAATAAAATTGTGCGATCTAACATCCATCTTGAACTAGCAGTTCCCACTCCTAACCTCATATGGAGGAGGATAGCTGAGTGATCTGACAGGTTTCCACCGATATGTTCAACCTTCAAAACGGAGTCCTTTAAACCCTGTCTACCAAAAAATAGTCAATCCGTGACTTGTTCTTATATTGTTTGTTATAATATGTGAAACCAGTTTGAAGCCCAGCCTTACATCGCCATATATCACAGAGACCCCACTGCGCCATCAGCAGTCGCACCCTATCCAACATCTTAGGATTTACTGCAGCTCTGCTATTCAAAGATCTATCCAGTTTATGATCTAAGACTGTATTAAAGTCTCCTGCCATAATAATCTGATCTGGGAAACCCAACAACTCGTTAACTAATTCATCCAGTGGACCTGTGTCATCTTGATTCGGACCATAATGGCCCATCACAGAAAGTTCTGCCCAAACATTTTCAACTTTGCCACAAGCCATCTTCCTGCAATATTTAAAACACTGCCTTCTACCGAGATATTTGTGCCCTGTTTAACCAATAATGCTCCCCCTTTGTGACTGCTGTCTGCCTCGTATAAACTACCCGCGAAACCCATCTCTGTGCTTTAAAAATCTTCCTACTTTCCCCCTCCGTGAGATGTTTCTCTTGTAGAATAATAATTTGCGCAGGACATTCCTTTAAATACTGAATTATCTTATCTCTTCTTTGCTTCACCCGGAGACCATTCACATTCCACGACAGAACATCTCATTTGCTCTATTCCCAGTCATCCCCTAAAAAATCTCACATTACTCACTATCTTGGTATAAAACAAGGCATTTGAAGTATTTTTTTTATTTTTCTCCCTTATGCTCCCCACCCTGTGTTCCCTACACCCCACCCCCCCACTCTGGAAAACCTAACCAACTTCCCATGGCAAAAGCCCAATGAGTGACCCCTCAGCGTGCAACGGAAAAACCCTCAATACAACCGGTGCCAAATGAACAATAAACAACGCTATAGTTAGTTTTGCTGTTAAGATAGCACTAAAGCAGAAACCAATCCAACTTCATCCAAAGACAAGCTTTTAGTGAGCCCCAGATTCGAGCTCCTCAATAAACTCATCCACCTCCTCAACAAAGCGAAAAGAGTGCATTTTATTATTTAGCATCACTTTAAGCTGGACTGAAGCACCTAACTTCCTTATCGGCTCTATTCTTTTCCCTAACTCCCATTGCCTGTTAGATGTTACTACTTATAAATCCGATCTTATTTCAATTCTTGCTCCGTCCAATTCAAATGTTTTGTTTTTGAGGGCCTTAGCGGAGATCTTCTCCTTGAGGGTATACATAAGGAAATTGACAAAAATTCTCCTGGGTTTGGTTCGATTCGCATTTAACCTAAAAGGATCTCTATGAATTCTTTGAATATCTCTAGCGATTTCTTCCTCAGTTTCCTCCAAGTGAAGCTCTCTTTTAAACATCTGAACCACATAACTTTTAATATCTCCACCTTCATTGCCCTCGGGAAGTTTTAGAATCTTTATGTTGTTCCTCCTTTGAAAATTCTCCAACCGTTCCACCCTTTCATCTTGCTCCCTCTCCCTTGCTCTGAGCCCTTCAATTTCTTTCCTGTTACCCTGGACTTCCTCCTTAAAATCTCTAACTTGAGCTTCTAGTGCCATTGTTCTACCACTCAAGTCATCCATCTTTTTCTCTAAAACTTCACATACGGTCCTTATTTCTTTCTGATTTAACTCTGAAGTCTCAAATCTGTTTCGAATCTCTAAAGTGAGGGAAGTAGGCAACATGCTAATGGAGGGATCCCCCCTCCCAGGGTCTACCTCCACATTGCCCATTTCCTCTTGCCTAACACTAGCATCTTTCCCAAGCACTAAATCACTCTGCCCCCCTTTAGAACTTAAAAGATTTTCCCTCTTTATCCGGCAGTGACTTGTCTAAAGACTCCAAACTAGCATCTGGGACACTTGGAATTTCCTCACCTCCCAGAGATACCTCTAGTTTCCGCACCACTGACAATAATACTTGAAATCAATGTGGGCTCAGATGTGCGGACCATTCTCCCAGATTTGAAACTCCCTCAGTACTCCCTCCGCCTCTTAGTTGACTATTTTGCTTTAGTTGATCATGTTAGAGCTCAACTGCCGCCATCGTGGGGTTACTCCTTAACACCAAAGTTTTAGGCAATACTTTGAAATAAGTCCTGAGAGAAGGGGTCACCTTTATCTTATACTCCAAAATGCCCTCTCTTGCCACTTTCTTTTGTGTTGCGCTATCCTTACTTGGCCATCCCCCCTAGACTTCACCTCCTTCCTTGTCACACCTTGTTGCTTCTCGCACTTGGGCGGGACATCCACCAGCTCAGGGAATTCCACAGCACTCCCTCTTGCCACACTTCTCAAAGTGTATCTTGAAACTCCGCTAGTGCTGACTCCGACAGCCACACCAGCACTGCACCCCCTCTCAACCCTCTCAGCTCTCTTTTTACTCTTATCAGTTCCCAGGCTCTTACCATAGACTTCCTGCTCCGGAGCCCGTCGAGAAAATGCCTGTAATTGTGTCTCCACTGTATCAAGAATCGGGCACTGCTCCACAATCTTTTTACCCGCGTTCTCCTCGCTATCCTCGCTCTTCCTGCTGCCTCCTCCTCCGCTCCCCCAGAAGAGAACCCTCACGGCAGCACAACGCCCTCGGCGTAGCTCCAGCGCCGCTCTCCCCACACGGCTGCTCTGCCGTGATTGCACTCTCCACTTCCCGGCTCCTGCCTCCGCACAGAACACCGGCTACAGGATCCTCCACCTGCGCAAAGAGCCTGAAAATATTTGTAAGCGCTATCCTCACCTCGATACTGTTTATTTAACTCTCCATAATTCTCATGTAAATCCGCCATCGAAAAAACACCGCCGCACGCCTCCAGAACACCCGCAACCCACTGCTAGCCGGCCGCTATGTTTTCCCTGGGCAAACTCACTTTGTGATTTGCTTAACAATATGTCTTGCAGAAATCGTTTGTTTTTCATGGAATAGGTGGATTCTTGGATCTTTCTTAAGACAGCCTTAGCTATTTGGCATGACCACATGTTAATAGAAAACAATGTACAACACATATCTCTAGTGACAGGAATGGATTATGGAAGGCATTTCGCTGATGTGTACTTTTTTTGACATCGGAGCTTGAAGGAGTAATGATGAAAAAAAAGAACTTTATTGCGTTGTATGTATTTTTCGTTTATATTGAACAGTTAAACCGATGTTGTATAAATGGTGTTTTATTTTGTAACAATTTGTTTGTTTCTTCTCCTCACTTGCCTGCTTTACATTTATTTACTTTTCAGTCATCAACTGAAAAACATGGACTGCACAGAAATGCAGACACGATTGAGAAAGTTGTGCCTTTTTGTTTTGTTGTTTTTTGAGCGTTGCCGTTTACAGCTACTTCGTTGTCTTTGCGCCTCCTTTGCCTCGATATGGGGAGGGGATGCACCATGAAATGGTTCTTTTGTGTAGTATTATGTATATTACGGTCAAAAGCCAAGGCAAACGCTGCTGAAGACGATGGCACAAGTTATGAAGGGCTGCTTGTTGGTACAGTATATGTCTAATATGTAATTGTGCTTTCCCAACATGCCTTGGTAATGTAAACTGCAGTGCACTCAAGGTATACACCATTCACCTTTGAAAGTACATTATATTATCATAGCATCTTTGGTTGGACATGGAGATCGGATGCACTGAGATGGTTCCGTTTAAGTATGATTGGTAAAACTGGTAGTCTCGAACAAATGCGAGCACCTATGAAGTGCTTGTTTATGGGTGCAATGAATATATAATATTCAATAGTTTTTTTGCAGTGCTTCTTAGTAATGAAAACTGCAGCTCTGTCTACTCAGCTTGGATTTCACTTGTAAATATACATCATGGCATTTTCTAGAGGTGCTTTCCGCCTTTACAAACACTTTTCATTTGTAGTTTTTGGTACATTTTTACAAGAAGTGGTCATATAGAGGGTGTAGACACCCTAAAGGTTGGTAGCCCATTGGCTACTACCTGTCAGTCCTCTATAACACCCCTCATTTGAGTATTTAGGTAGCGCCCCTGAACCCAAGTACTCAGATTCGATGAATCAAGAGAAGAAGGACAAAGAAGAGTCACTGCCTAGTGAGAACTGCAGAAGAGCTGTGAACATTTGGCGTGAAAACGTGCCTGCTCGCAAACTCTCTCGACAGTTGTGACAGAGGGGCTCGTTCTGCAAGCTGGAGGGTTACCAAAGCCTTGGGTAGCTTGCCAGCACTTCGAAAATCACCTACAGTTTCCCTTGGAGTAGAGGAACTACTCCCCTGCAGCCCGCAGGCACCGACAAGCAGAATACAGTCTACTGCCTTGCAGCTCCCTGGCACGACTGACGCCATAGACAACCAGGAGAAGGTACTCATGCTCTGGAAGGTCGGATCTGTCTCCCTATCTAGTGTTAAGACACCAGGACCAACCGGAACCGTTCAGCACCAATACCCGGGGAACCGGATTCCCTGCACCATACACCAACAGTGAGAGTCCAGTCCGAATTCTTACTGCACCATGACCAAGCAGCCATCTAGGGACTTCAGCATCACTGAGACCCACTTCATGAGTGACCCAGCTGTCCTGGTTTTTCCCCTGACCGCTGTTTGTCCCTAACTGTGAGGAGCCTCTTTGCACATCAGCCCAGCTTCCCTAACCACTCTGCACCCGAACCTCTCAGCCCAGGTACGAAATAACTGGCTGTGCCCCTTGCTCCAAGACACCTTGTGACCTAAGCTCCCGTTTGGAAGCTCTCAGACTGGTCTCCAAGTCCCCCTGTGCGGCCTGTTTCCAGGTGGCCCCCATTCACCTTAGCACGCCCAGCTACAACCTCACCAGCACCCTGATCCTGGTGAAACCCGGGCAGGTCCCGAAGAACTGCTGGTAGTAGCTTGGACCTTGGCCCAATACAACTCTAAACCTAGAAGGTGAACCACTGAAACCAACTGTACTTACCTTTATTGCATTTATGACTTTTCCTCCCATAGGATTACATTTTGCTTAAAGGCGCACAACTTTGAAAGTGTTACTTGTAAAAACTGATAACGCAAAAAGTACTTACCTTTGTACGAAATTCTCGGTTTTGCCACACATAAAAAGAAGTGTCTTTTTTCTAATCTGGTCTCGGATTTATTCTTTGAGTGTGTGTTTCATTTATTACCTCTGTGAGTACAACAAATACTTAGCATTACTCTCTGATAAGCCTAAATGCTCGCCCACACACCACAAAAGACAGCGTTAGTGTTATCTACTTTAGCCTTTGTAAACCAATTGGGGACCCACTGGAGTCTCAGCACAATGTACATCTTTTTAGTACACTATTTAGAGAGCCAGGTTCCAACAACCTGGGATCATTAATTTAAACCCTGTAAACCAATAAGTGTCTTCTGGACTTTATACATAGTACACCTATTTTTAATACACTACATAAAAAGCCAGCTTCCTATGTATATGGCTGTTTAATTTTCTTAGAGTGTTTCTATTAACATGGAGATAAGATACACAAAGATGGTACTTTAAAATATAAAATTCTAGGCCTGTACAGGCATCGTATTGTCACAATAGCAGATATGAGGGACCTGATTCTGGGCGGAGCATGTTTACTATTGATTTGGGAAATATATCTGCATGGGGCACACCATCTTCACTTTGGTTGGGTGGCTGGCATTTTCAAATTTTTTGCTAAATTTCTCCCATGAAATTTCCCTTTAGACTCCCTTGCAAAGAGCATGTCATTAGCAGAGGTCAACCCACATATTTGTACATCTTGTTACGTGTGCATTCACATCACTTTATTTGCTTGATGTTCTACTTTTGTTGTAATAGTCAGACTTAGCTGTATGATTGGCAGGTGTAGTCCCTTTAAAGACACCTTTCGAAATTAGCGCAACCCAGAGACATATATCTATTTCACTACTGTCAGTTGAGCCATTTGCTCTAATGTGTTTTTCTCTCTCCTTTATCCACTTTCCTCCCTTACAATAACCCTGTTGGTTGGAGATGTATCTATTCTCTCTTCCGCTTGCAGCTCTTACTCGCACTGGGATCCCGAGCCTCCTCCCTCTCCACAGCTCCTCTCGAGTCACGACAGTTGGCGAGACCCACAATGGACGCCAGTGCTAATCGTCTCCTCTACATGCAATTTCTCACGTAGAAGTTGCTCAGCAAGAGCGTGCCGTCTTGCTTATTCAAAGCGGTACAAAAGGGGGTGGTGATGGACGGAGCATCAGAACCAATCAAACACTCACACCCAGTCAACAGATCTGGGTTTGATCCATCACCGTTCTTTAGCCCACTCTGCCACCCCAGTTCAGATATGCAAATCAGTCTGACCCTTTGCCTCATGGGAACAGTCCAGCCCGAACTGCCAAGCCATGCCTTCCCTGGACCGGAAACAAGCTTCCTAGGGCCGGTTTCTGGCATTTCAGCCGTCTTCAGCCCGGCTTGCTTGAATTCAGTGGCAAAGTGAGCAAGGGACTCACGTCTGAGCATACCCTGCCAACTTATGGTGAACAAAGTGGTACAAAAGGGGTTGGTGATGGACGGAGCATCAGAACCAATCAAACACTCACACCCAGTCAACAGATCTGGGTTTGATCCATCACCGTTCTTTAGCCCACTCTGCCACCCCAGTTCAGACATGGCCATATGCAAATCAGTCTGACCCTGTGCCTCATGGGAACAGTCCAGCCCGAACTGCCAAGCCATGCCTTCCCTGGACCGGAAACAAGCTTCCTAGGAACGGTTTCTGGCATTTCAGCCATCTTCAGCCAGGCTTGCTTGAATCCAGTGGCAAAGTGAGCAAGGGACTCACGTCTGAGCATACCCTGCCAACTTATGGCGAACAAAGCGGTACAAAAGGGGGTGGTGATGGACGGAGCATCAGAACCAATCAAACACTCACACCCAGTCAACAGATCTGGGTTTGATCCATCACCGTTCTTTAGCCCACTCTGCCACCCCAGTTCAGACATGGCCATATGCAAATCAGTCTGACCATGTGCCTCATGGGAACAGTCCAGCCCGAACTGCCAAGCCATGCCTTCCCTGGACCGGAAACAAGCTTCCTAGGACCGGTTTCTGGCATTTCAGCCGTCTTCAGCCAGGCTTGCTTGAATCCAGTGGCAAAGTGAGCAAGGGACTCATGTCTGAGCATACCCTGCCAACTTATGGCGAACAAAGCGGTACAAAAGGGGATGGTGATGGACGGAGCATCAGAATCAATCAAACACTCACACCCAGTCAACAGATCTGGGTTTGATCCATCACCGCTTATTCAGGCAAGAGCCAGGAAAGTTTGAGTACCGCGGGTCCCAGTTCTTAAGGGGCATCGGGTATTCCTCTGGATTCCTAGAGAATAGTGGCTTTGCTAAAACTGGGCTGTATCTCCTAAAACTGGGCTGTATCTCCTAACTTAGCAATGGAGTTCGCCTCACCCGAAAAACATACAGGAGTTCCACAATACAAGATATTCATGGCTGCAAGCAGATTGCATTTTTAAACAAGCCACAGCAGGCCTTTCCAACCGGAGTGAGGAAAATTACCTTTCTAATGTATTTAACCAAGAAAGCGCGCGCATGGACCTCTCCTTTAATGACTATCCATAGCTCCCTTTTATCACTGGCCATAGGTCCTTTGTGTTGAATTTGATCAGCGACAGATTATGCCGAATGCTCACTTGGAGCTGTTAAGTATCAAACAAGGAAGAAGGGAACCCCTTTTATTGAGCACATCCAACAAAAGTGAGCAGAAGCTAATTGTAGCAAAGAGCGGTGTTATCCTTTCATAATGGATCATGAGAGTAGTTAAGATGCGTTGTTGCTGGTGACCAATCGCCCTAGAGGGTGTAAAAGCATTTATCTTATATTACGGATTTATGCCCAACAGCGTGCTTGCAAGGTGAAGACTCCCCCACAACGATTGTCCATGCCCATTTCTTCTGAGTAGTTAAATGTGAAAACACCAGTGAAGAACCTATATAGGTCGGGTCCACAAGTATACCTTTTACATATTGTATAACGAGAACTTTAAACAAAAGAGAAACAATGGTGTAACTTAGGCAGGGTCAGTATTTTATAAGGAAAGGCCCGTCGCTGCAAAGAAACCAATAGCGATATCTTCGAAGAGCAAACCTTTCCAACTAAACTGTGTTTGCTATCAAGAGATCATATTTCCATCTGAGACTCCACCTCACTACTCCAAAAGGGCCAGTTCAGATGCCTGCTTCAAATGTATGTGGAGCATCAGGCTGATTGACTGACAAAGGTTTCCGTAATAAACAACAGACCCCGATAGTACAGAAACCTCTAGCCAAAGTAGTACTCGGGATAGATGGCACCACGTCCTCTGAGATTGTTCAGTGGAAAAAGAAAGTGGTGTCGCTGGCTATGGCAGATGGACATGTCGCATCCATGCATTAACACGAAACCAGTTTGCAAGAAGAGTATATTGTGATGTGCTCTGATTATTGTAGAGAGTTGTGTTGGATAAGAGCTTCGATGCAGAGGAAACAATCGTTTATCTGTTTTGCTGTGCAAAGTCAGTGGAAAAAGTGCAACTACCACCTGACTCTCAGGAGTATCCGGATGCCTTAAGGCAAGAAAGGAGCAAACATTTTACCACCCCTTCGTGAATGACATTGTGCCTTAGATCTCCCGCTAAAGGCTCAGACCCTGATGGCACAATCTATCCCTTAATACCTAAGGAAGATTTAGTACTAAAGAAATACCTGGAGGAGAACTTAGCCAAGGGGCTAATCCAGAACTCTTTATCTCTGGCAGAGGCCCCAATTTTTTCCTCTTACAGCCAAATGGCAATTATAGACCATACATTGATTTCAGGGAATTGAATGACATCACTACTTGAGATAGGTATCCTCTTTCCCTCATCTCAGTACTGCTGGACCAACAGCCAAGGTCTTCTCCCAGTTAGACCTTTTTTAGGAGCCCATATTTGGTCTTTATTGTAGAGGGGGGGGGTGTACGGAATACAGCTTTGAATTCAATATATGGCCATTACGAATACCTTGTAAAGCAATTTGGTCTCTGCCAGGTTCGGGTTGGCATAGCGGGCAATCGGGCATGGGCCGATGGGCCAATGTCTGGCTGACAACTGAGATCCATTTTTAAGGACCTTTGCCAATTGCCCACAATGCCTCCCCCCTCCCACCCCGCCCCACCGCCATGACTATCTGCCCAAGCCATTGTTATATGGGACCGTCAGGAGCAGGTGGGCTAGAGACGCATAGTGCTAAGTTTAGAGGATGGGCTGGCAGGGATGCTTGGGCTTGCAGCGGCATAGTTGGGTGGCCAGTATTAAGGCTTTAGCATCTTCACCTTGGCCCCTGTTGGCCGGCCCCCGCCCTAGAAGCAGTGTACTTCCTCTACCCCTCCTCTACCAGCTGCTACATTGAGGCCTTGGTGAAGGGGGAGGAAGGAGTGTGAAGATGCTAAGAGGCCAGGTGATGTTGCGGCCTTTGCACCATTTCTCCTCGCCCTCCTTCCTCCCCTCTCCTCTATGTGGCCTGCCCAGAAGCTCTGTCCTTTACCTGATCCCGACCCCACTGGGGTTTCACTTTCAGCCCATGGTGAAGGGGGTTGTGTGCAGAGGTCTTGCTGAGAGGCAAGGTGTTGCTTTGCTCCCACTGGGCCATTCTCACCTCGGCCCCTATGGGGCCAGCCTGCCTAGAACTAAAGCAATGTTTTCATGTGACCCACTCTTTCGCCAGGCCATAGTTGGGGTTAGGGGGTGCACAAAAGTTGAGAGGCCCAGCTGGAAGGTCAGGTGTTGTGGCCATTTTCACCTCGGACTGGCCAGCCTAAATTTTATTGTTTACTTTACTATTCTCCGTTTTTCAAAGGGAAATGCCCTTGCTGGAGAGACCTGTCTTCTTTCTAGTCACAGTTTTAATTCATCATAAGTTAGCACTTGTGGTTAGTGTGCCTGCTGCAAACAACTACGTGTAGCCTGCAGACCACTCACAGGTATATTTTATGTAGATAGCTCAGTAAATTACTTCTTTTGTCATGGGTATCCTTTTGTTGCTTGCAGTGCATCAGTTATAATCAGGACCACTGGAATTATGCGTCAGGTAAGGTCCAAATTATGTGGCAAGAAAACGCAAATTATGGTGCATAACGTCGTACATTTTGTTATAGTATTGCTTAATTTTTAAACTTTGTAAACGTGTCTGGGCCATGTTTCACCTTATTAGTATCAGCTTAACAACAAAATACCATAATAAAACAACTGAGAGATGACCAGTTTGCCGTTGCAAAGAGCCCTCCAATGTGCAGGAATATGTCTTGACACGTTTTTAGTTACTTTTGAAACAATCCAGTTCGAAACAATATTTTGGGGCAAATTCTGCAGATTATGCAGTGAATGATGGATTAAATGGCAAATGGGGCAAATCCTTAATTATGAGGAAAATGCAGCAGCCACCGAATTGCATAAATCCAGTAACTCTAGATATAATCCTTCCACTGCAGCACAGCGAGCAATGAATCAAGAAGTTGCATGCAAAGTACAAAGCATGGATTTAGAAACTTCATATTCATTTATTTATTTATTTAATCAGTTTATCTTTATTCTGAGATTGCTAAAAAAAAAGGGTTCTTTGGGTAGTAATAAAGTCTCATTAGTACAGGCAGCCCCAACCATTGTGTGATGTTTAAAGTTGGCTGTGTTTCTCCAGACCTATTAACATATGGTGCCAACCAATATTGAAGATATCTGATTTTTACACCTTGTAACTCATTGTTTTATGTAATTTCCAATATATTGATTTACACAGTTGGATGATTCATTCTCTGTGTACAATATATGTGTTTGGTGTAAATCTTTCTGACTCCCTACACTAGAACAAATATCTCTACAAAAGAAATTACATTAAAAAAATATATATATATGCATGTTGCTTACATACAGGGGAATGAACAAAGTCAATAACCGGTCTCCAAATTATAGTTTCTCTTAAGCATTTGTGAAGGGATAACAAACTGTGCACCTTTAGATCCTTCCATTGCACTGGCATTTAGGTGTCAGGCTCCAGAAAGCGCCCAATCATGATATGGCAATAAAAGAAGAGGTGATGGCCCTTTAAGGGAGGTCTTTTTGATGGGCCATGCTGGACATCAAAATAAGAAACGTCCCTCACCCACTGCAGATTGCGCCTCTGAATGGAAAGCAGACAACCTGCGAGCACTGCTCAATGTGTTCCAACATTAGCAAATTTTACCAGACCAAATTCTGAATATTTCAGTGGGGCCAATCCGGATCCCAGGTCCAGCTCAATATCAGCTGCTGTATCCTTGATCCAGCTGGATCCTCCCCCCCCCCCCCCCCCCTTTTCATGCACTGTACCCAACTCAGTGGTACTCATTTTATCAGCCTCAGTACTATGAAAGGCTGAGGGTACTGTTCAGAGCTTAAATCGTTGAACAAGAGGTCAAACACAGATCCCTGCAGTGGATGTATTAGACCACTGCATCACCAGACCATGCTACTCATCATGAGACTCTGCTCATGCTGTGATGATGTTATTAGAGGCCTGATTTCTCTTAACATTAAAGTGTAGCTGGTAGCCGACGCAGGTCAGACCAGAAAAAAGCAGAAGCCTGTCTGCACTCACTGCCTGTCGCCTGGAGATGGACGTACCTGGCCTACCCATTGCCTCAGTGACCTGCTGAAGTCCACACCTGCCTACTGCCCATTGCCTTGACACCTCACCTGCAGGCTGCTTTTGACACACTGCCAGCTCATACTTTATTGCTGAGCTGACACCTCCCCAAACTTTTCCTCCTTCGAACCCTTACATAGTACTACCTCCCTTGCCCAGCCCCTGAGTTGCCATCTTTACCAGCTAGGCACGACTGGAAACATTTTCTCAAATATGGCCTTTGCTGTACTACCGTGTACTGTCTGCCAGTTGCACCTGTCTCTAAACCACCCATGTCAGCTTCTTCTGTTTTTCCTGGATGGTGACATGACCGTTTTCACTAGCAAGGCCCCCCCTTTCTGCTCTTGAGGACTAGAAAAAAGGTAAGGCTTTTGGAAAGCATTTGGAAGTTATATATTTTAATGGCTGATTTTTAAACTCTTACTTTCTTACAAACATTGAGCATGTATTATGGAGAGAACACCAGATAATCTTCCCTACTTCCAATTTAAATTCACCTTTGCCTGTGAGTGCCTATGTCAGCCATTAAACAGATTTACCGATGGAGACTACAGCGAGGGTAGGCATATTTTTATTGTACCACTACTAAATAATAGATTGTAATTAATTGCTGGTATTGTAAAAAAAAAAAAAGGGGGGGGGGGGGCAGAAACAAGGGCAAGCCGCCACGGAAAATTAAAGATTTCTGATTTATCTGATATTCAGGGTCACGAACACAGTTAATTGGGAGAGGAAATGCTCACAACCTTGTACAAGGAGTTGACACTGAAAGAAAGTTTTCGGTTTTTACAAATACACCGTTTCCAGTCTTCACCAATGCTACTCATCCTTCAAGATTTAAAATGCTTAATGTACCACATATTTCTCACAAAATTAGCCCACTGATAACCAAGAAATGTTTTGTGAAAGATTGCATCCCATGAATGTGGGCCACTTTTTTGGGGTTACCCGGGATGATTTTTGGTCCTAATCCGACCCTGGTCTCTACACGGCTCCTGCTTCTTTCCAACATTTTGTCATTAATGTAATCAGAGACAGTCATACATTTGTAATAAATGCGCTTGATAATATAGTATTGTTCTCCCAGAACCTTGAAGAACACTGCAAAGGTGTTTTCAATGTTTTTTAAGGTTCTGAGAGAACACTGGTATATTATCAAGCACATTTACCACAAATGTATGTGGATGACTAAGGTGCTTGCAAGCTACAATACATGCTGGTGTGTGCCTGTTGTCCTAGCTACCTGGGAGGCTGAGGGTGGTGGATTGCTTGATTTCAGGGGATGCAACGAAAAAAGAGTTCTTTTTGCTGTGTTTAACATGTGTAATCTAAGGTGGGGTCCAAGATGGCAACTGGACTAGTCGCATAAACACGAGCTCCGTCCTGCCGGCTGAAATAATCCTGGTCCATCAGTCTGCTACCCCTCCCATAAAAATTTCTTGGGTGGGTGGGCTGTATCGACAGTCCACTCAAGGCACATATCCAGAAGGGGTTCCACTGCTGCGACAGTAAACTTGGACCGACACTGAGCAAACCACAGCCTAGGAGAGAACGCGGGAGATGCTGCGAAGTACCAGTTGCAACTTGTGCAAGAGATGGGATACCTGAATGGTGTTGCACCCACCCGAGGCCCTGCTGGCTCCACAAACGATTTTTGAAGGCCCACTGAGGGCAGTAGTAACATTGTGGAAGACTCCATACGAGAATTAAGGACACTGGCTAGAAGTGGTAGAGCGGCCAACAGACCAGTCTGCCTTCCACTGTACACACATCACACTGCACTTATCATTCGCAAGGACACTGAGCAGAGCCAAAGCTGAACAACCCTCGGCCTGCAGTCTGAGAGAGAACGCAGGTACTCCTGCCAAAAGCCAGAGCAGTGTATCAGCCGCAGCCTGTCCTCTGTGTGAGGGACGTGTGAGAGGTGCATGCGCCTGACTGAGGCCTTGGCGGGTCCACAGGTGAATGAGTTAAGGACCGCTGAGGGTGCTCGCGGTACCATGGGGGATCCCACGAGGGAATGAAGGATGCCGGCAGGAAGCCGTAAGAGTAGCCGTCTACATGTACCATTGACAGAAACGCTGAGTGGGGGCGAGCGTCAAAGGGACACATTACATTGTAGCAAGTGATCCTTGACACAAGTGGGGTGACCTCGCATAGTATATTGGTGTGGGGAGGAAGTAACCTGGAAACTAATGACGCCATACTGCACAAAGCCCAGGCCCTGGGTAATACATAAAACCCCCTCCGTAATAGAGAGAAGCACTGTCCCTGAAATACTGACAACCCATACTCTTCCCTACTCTACCCCTCTTTGCATCATCTCATACCTCTTTTCTTATACCGATCCCCCAAAACAAGATTTTTTAAACCCTTCCCTCTGACTCTTCCCCTCCACATCCCTTTTACTCCTCCCAAGCCTCCTCCTACTGCTATGACCCCCAAAACAAACAAAAAAAAGACTGAATCCTTCCACTTCTATCCCTCCACTATCCTTTTCAATCCAAATAACATACTAATATGTCCACTCATATTTCACAATACTAATCCTTTATAGGTTCCAGAGTAGCGTCCTACTCGCCGAAAGAGCGCTTCAACACTCTTATCAGGGGTAGCAAGCACTATATAAATCCCTCTTCTATCTCTCCCCTACCCTTCTCAATCCAATAACATATCCACCACTCAAATTACTTTCATATTTCATTATACTTACTCACCACTAATCCTTTATGGGTTCCAGAGTAGCTTGCTACTTGCCAAAAGAAACGCTTCAAAATCCCATCAGGGGTACCAAGCACTATATAAATGCAAACATTTTTTCCCCACTTCTGTCCCTCCGCTATCCTTCTCAATCCAAATAACTGACTAATATCCACCACTCAAATTACTTTCATATTTCACTATACTAATTCAACCCTATTCCTTTTTGGGTTCCGTAGTAGCGTGCTACTGGCCAAAAAAGCGCTTTAACACCCCATCAGGTGTAACAAGCGCTAGATAAATGCAAACCTTTTTCCCTCTCCTATTCCTCCGCTATCCTTCTGAATCCAAATAACTGACTAACATATCCACCACTCAAATTACTTTCATATTTCAATATACTAATTCAACACTAATCCTTTATGGGTTCCGGAGTAGCATGCTACTCTACGAAAAAGCGCTTCGACTCCTCGTCCAGAGTAGTAAGCGCTACATAAATGCAATTACAATAAAATACTGTCTGCACCCAGAGAGTGGGATTGCAATACTGATGGAGCTCCCACTAGGGGACCACAGTACTTGATTGCAACATCTGCTATTAGAACCTACCAGCATATCGATGAGCCCACACCCACTGTCTACTCTACAAGCGTCTCTTTCACCGATATGGTTAAACCCAGAGAGAAGAAAATGGAGGATGGGCATGATCTGCTGCACGGATACTACCTGACCGGGCCCCAGTACTTATGACGACCACTTAACAATAGAAACTCCGAGACCACACTTAAAAATTCACAGAACTCCTAGTAGCGGAAAGCAGTCTGAAAACTTCCCTGGAACCCAAGTTTACACATTGATGATTGATTTAGGGATTCTAAGGGATGAGCACAAAAATGGAAAGGGTGAACACAAACGAATCAGCGCTGGTGTACCTGCGCCCTTTGTTTGGTGACCATAACGCAAGCGCAGATAAAGGAGCTTCAGGAGGAAACCTGCATGCTGCAGTCCACGGTGGAAAATGCAGGGTGCCGCTCCAGGCGAAATAACAAAGTAGTCGAACTCATAGAGAGGATAGAGGGCCTGAGCATGGATTTATACTTGGAGAACTGGCTGGCAGGCTTAGGGGAGGTGAGGGGGTAAAATGAAGGCCTTTATTTGGTAAAACGCATACATAGGGTACCTGGAAGCCACACATGCCAGGAGCAACCCTTACAGTACAAAATGAAGTGGTCACAGTGGAAGTACAATAGTTATTAAAATCCACATCACCTGTAATAAATCAATTAATCAATTCACTGTCATATTCAAGTATATTTATATCAGCATTTTATGATATGCAAAACATCTGTATAATTTCACAAAGGTGCTCTAAGGAAAAGGACAAATTTGTACTCAAGAATGTGCTCAGGTGAGGGTTTAAAAGGAAAGAGAAAGGGATATATACAATATTTACATGGTTGATTAACAAAGACCTGTCCAGTTACATTGTTGGCTACAGATGAATAAAAATACACAGTATTGAAGAGCAACCCCTAGACTGGTTGTGGCGAGATTATTCAATTTCATAGACAGGAACAATATTTATTCTTCAAATCGGCAGAGCATAGGGCCCATGGATAGTGGTCACAATCTTCCCGGACTACACAGTGCATGTACAAAGACAGCGGGAATCCTATTACACCGTGAAACAGTGGCTTTGCATCCTCAATATCAAATAATGCACTATCTGGCGAAATTAAAAGTGATAGAGGGAGATAAAGCTCTGATCTCTTTCCAAGGGAGACGTGGAGCTGGTTAGAAACAGAAGGGGAGACAACGCCACATTTGCCCGTGGACTTAAATGATGGATGGAGTAGACAGAGGAGCAGACAACGCTCCACCAGGAAAATCCATGGTAAACACACGAGAGAGCACAGGTGATAACAGAGATTGAAAAGGTTGGACCTTCAGGAGTTGACACCCGAGATGCAGACTTGGAAACACTGGAGTTGCACGATCGAACGATGCTGGAGAAGATCCCGGTGGAGCTATGAGGCTATGAAGCATGACAGACGCTGTTACAGGGTCATTTTGTTTGCATGATGCCCCAACTAGGGTGGCATGAGTACCTATACATTGTCTAATTTGATCGGGGAGGGGAGCACACTGAGATAATGCCAGGTGGGAAAACCAGAGCAGATGACCAATGTCAGTCAGTCAGTCAAGAATGCTTTATTCGACAAATTAATGTCATAAAAGTAAACATATTATACAGCAATACATTTCATTGGGACATTTTAAAAAAATCAGAGTTTTAAAAAAGCATTCTTAATATCGACCAGGAAACACAGGCCTAAAATACACAAAAACTAACAAGTTGCATAAATGCAAAGTGCAAATAAGCAAATACAATCAAGTACAATAATCCCCACTTATGTTGTTCATAATATCAGCCAGAAGATTAAAATCTAGAATGCATACAGTATAAACACAATATATAAAGTGCCAAGTGCAATAATAGAGCCGGCTCGGTAAGGCACAATAGTACCCTGGTATTAACCAAAGGGCCGAGGGCCCAAAACCATATAGTACGGAAGCATTGTATAAAGTGCAGAATGCGATAGGGCGACTCGATCAAATATGACGATCCCCGCTTATGACTCCCGAGGTGCCTGAAAAAGCAAACTTATAAAAGCATACTAACAGCTAAACAAACACATTTTTTCTGCACCTAATGGCTCCTGTTTAAAAACTTGCAACCCCAAAGTAGACTATGGGGGAAGATAACATTTGAAGGTACAGTAGGGCAGGCCTAACTTGGACAAAATGACAGTCTCTGAGCAATGGTAGTATGAATTTCTTACGTAAAGTGACATAGGAATCGCAAAAGAAGATAAAATGAAGGGTATCCTGTTCGGAGAAATTGTCACAGGGACAAGGATTTAAAGTACCAGGTTGAGAAAACCCTTGGGGGACCGATAAAAGCCAAGGGACTATTAGCAAACAAAATCTCGTTAATACAAAACGGTGAAAGGGATTGCTGACAATTTGTAGGTATGGTTGAACTTGGAGATGTAAAGATAATGTAATATAGCCTCTCATCGTTGGTTTTAGCAACTCCTTCTCTTCCCTTAATCCCTGGCGCTTAAACAAAAACTGTTGTTTGATGCTTCTAATTTTGAGTTTGTCCAGCTGTTTGGGGCTTAAGAATAGGTCAGGGCAACCTAGCCAATTTGTCAGATCCCTTAGGTACTTTAGCCAGGGAATGTGTTCGGCTCTGCCTAACGCTAGACAGTCAGTAATTATTATTTGCTTTAAATTTATTGTAGGACTTGCCCAGGCTCTTAGCCAGCGCATTAAAGGGGTTACTGCAATCTGGTCTGATATATATTCCACCCCTAATTCTTCATGTATTATATAAGCAGGGGTGGAATGCGGGACTAGCAAAACTTTACGTAAGAACTTATCTTCGTCATACTGAATGTCTTTTCCTTCCTTATATCCCCAAATATCACTGCTGTAGGTTATCATTGGGATACATTTTTCCTTATATATCTTCATCAATGCCAAGATAGGTTTTGACCCTAGTCTCTTGGCAAAGTTTAGTGTTGCCCCTGTTGATCTAGCGAGAGTGTTCTTTTTGTGCATAATTTGTGGATGCCTTGATACACGATCATCAAAAAGTACCCCCAAGTAAGGGAAAGTTGGAACCTTTGTTAGTTCTGCACCTTTACAATAAAATTTGATCTTTTTTTGGGACTTACCAGTGCCAATGTACATAGTGTGCGATTTCTTAAAATTTGTTGAAAGATCTAAAGAATCCATAAAAGCTATAAAGATGACCAATGAAATTTCAAGGACCCCGCAAAACTCAGATTTTCAAATGTTTGCTAAATCATTATGGGCAATGGTTGACCATTGCTGGTTGACACCATTGTCTGGGATTGGTTTTTTTTTTTTAGTTGTTTGTTCTTTTTTTGATATACATGTGCATTTACCCTACCCACAACACTAACAGGTGTGATGTACCGACTATGCCTCAGATAGCTCACATCAAGGAATCAGCATTGTGGCCAAAGTAGGACATCCACCTGAATGGTGTCTGTATACTATAACTATGGACAACAATGCTAACAACATGACTGCACGAGAATATCGAATGCTTACGTGGAATGTGAGGGAAATGGGCATGCATATAAAGAGACATAGAATCCACGAGCACCTGAAACAACGTCATATCTGCTTTGGATGCTTCCAGGAGACGCATTTGACAATTGATGAGCTAGCAGAAAAGATGGTGAGGGGGGCAGTATACTGCAGCATGTTCTTGGGGTAGGCCAGTGGTGTCTAGAAATGAGTGGCCCCGGGAGTCCCTTAAATTGTGCTGCACTCGCGGGTAAGTGATTTTGGAGGGCAACCTCAATAATTAAACCCTAACGCTAGTGGCACTATATACACCGAACGCTGGGCAGCCCTTATTCCTTGCCTCTTTGTCACCAGCACTTCTATGCTCGACACTGTCACCAACGGTGTGGTGTGGGGACTTTGACTGTGGCCCGGGCCTGGTATGGGACAGATTGACACCACCAATCAAATGGTCCGAGTCTTGCACTAAAACCAGGCCCAAAAATGGGTTCATCACTTACAAGTGGTGGACATATGGACATTTTAGCAACCAATAGTGAGGGAGTACTCCCACTATTCTGAACTACTGCATAATATACCAGAATAGACATGGCATTCCCCAGGACAAGCATGACACATAGATTCTCACATACAAAGTACCTGGGATGCACCCCATCAGACTACAACCCGGTGACACTCATCCTTTCATGGGGACTACAGACTGTGGCGCTCAATACACAAATAAGAGAAGCTATTGGCAACTTCTTTGCAGTTAACTAGGTGTCTGATACAGATAACGTGGTGAAGTGGGATGCCTTAAAGTGATACTAAGACAGATGTGCATGAAAATGATGTATGGCACAAAGAAGTCCTTGGGGAGGAGATCCTGGGTTGAAGGATAGGATAAATGAAGACAGTGGAAGATGCCAGTGTGATCGACTAAGCCCTACGACACACACTGCTAGAAGTTAAAAAAGAACACAGAGACGCCCTTAACCGATTATCACAGATAGAGTATAAGGAACATATGAAATGACAATATGAACAGGGGGATAAAGCGGTAGGCTTGTTGGCCTGTATGCAGAAGGTAGAAACCCTCCACACCCCTAACGGTTATCCGCACCAGTGATGAATCGATGGGTCCAAGTCAGAAATCGACAAGATGTTTGAAACCTATCACAAGGACTTGTATAGAGGTAGCAGTAGGTCAGTGCCTCAGCTCTTTTTCTGTAAGGGCAGCAGGACTGTTGAACTATCGACAGCCATGGGATATCTGGGCTTCATACTATCAACCCCCTACAGCAGTGGTTCCCAAACTTTTTCGACCTGCGGTTCCCTTGACCCGTTGGCCATTGACTGTGGCTCCCCACTTTTACTTCTGTTGGAGGGTGGGGGGGATGTAAGCCCGGCCTCGGGAGTACTTGCATTTTTCTCCCTGAAAATAATTGGGATGAAGCTGATAAAGGTATTATAATCATATACACTTCGTGCCTCTAATAAAATATTACTAGTGACATTTCTTTGCCCATGCCTTCTCAAACTTTTATATCCCACTAACAGTGCTAGATAGCTCCCCTATGCATGTAGGCCCCATTCCCAAAGTTTTTCTGCGCTTGAAGAATATTTGCATGCACTTCTACCCATGTCATACGTGCCAACACACCTGTCCCAGCAGGTTGAATCACGATTTGTTAAACCACATACAGCTTTTTCTTGCTTCCAAATGTTGACATTATACTAGTCTAACAAAATTAATCAGGCATTTTCCGCTTACTTTGGGAGTGTTGGAACGTGGGGATCCATTGAAATATGGAGGTCATCTCCCTCGACATGCCATCAATTAAGCACTACGTTTACAGCTTTAGGCATGTCACTTACAAATCATTGAAGTTATATAGTAGGGAGAGCACGCCGTTTATAGTTTAACTTTTCAACTTGAATGAGTTTTAAGTTTGCGGTGCAACAGCTGAGTAGAAGTTTGTCCACTTCTACAGAGAAAATAGTAGTTAAATGGCAAGCTGTTAGCTTGTGTTAAGCTGTGCACTGTTCGCCTGGTGTGTGCTAAGACACTGCAATTTTTGAAAAATAATTCAATTTATTTCTGACAATGTCAACATAAATTCAACTTAATGTTAATATATCACACGTGGTGGCATAGTGCAGTTTGTATACAATATGCTTTGTAGTACATTATGAAATAATGACACATAAGTGTCATTATTTCATAATGTACTACAAAGCATATTGTATACAAACTGCACTATGCCACCACGTGTGATATATTAACATTAAGTTGAATTTATGTTGACATTGTCAGAAATAAATTGAATTATTTTTCAAAAATTGCAGTGTCTTAGCACACACCAGGCGAACAGTGCACAGCTTAACACAAGCTAACAGCTTGCCATTTAACTACTTACAAATCATTGACATCATGTGTTTAAGTCTAATTAATTTACCTGAAGCCAACAGACCCTTCAATATTAAATGCATTAAAGTGCTTGGTGCGTGGCTCCCCTGGCTAGGTTTGGCGGCTCCCCAGGTAGCCACGGCACACAGTTTGGCAACCACTGCCCTACAGAAACAAGATTTGGAGGCCTCTCTGACAATAGAGGACATAAAATTAGCTCTTCAACAGATTGAAAAATGTAAGGCCCCTGGCATTGATGAGTTTCCGATCGAGTTTTATACAACCTTTAAAGCCCAGTTGGTGCCACACCTTTTGAAGGTATATGAGAAAGCAAAAGAATGGGGTGTACTATCTGATTTTATGAGGGAGGTGCTAGCAGCTTTTCTTCAAAAGCTCGGATGAGGCCCACTACATGATACATCATACCACTCATTATCATTACTAAACTTTGATTACAAGGTACTAGGGAAAGTGCATGCTGACAGACTGACTCCCTTGCTGGCAGCAGTAGTACACCCGTACCAAAATGGTTTTATTCCAGATGGGAATACCTTTTTAAACCTCCGAAGCTTGTTCTGTGTTATGGACTGAGTGAAAAAAGACGGAAATGCAAGGTTGAATGTCTTTCCTAGACATAGAAAAGGCCTTTGACACCTTGGGTGGACATACCTGCAAGTTGTGCTATGCAGACTGGGCATGGAGCCGGGCTTTTGTTGGGGGATAGCGTTATCGTATATTCACCCGGTGGCAAGGGTACGTTCGGGTGGAATTATTTCTGAACCGCTACCAATAGAAAAAGGTACCAGACAGGACTGCCCCCATCCCCCATTTTATTCACTTTTGCCATAAAACCATTGTCATGTTGGCTGCGAGCATGGTGCCTATAATGGGGTATTCTCATTAATGCACAGCTTCAAATAATATAAGTTTATGCAGATGATGCACTGGTATGCCTCTTGCCAGACCCTAGAGTACTACCGGATACAATTACTTTCTTAGACTAGTTTGGCCTGAAATCAGAAGTATGAATCAATTGGGATAAGCCATCAATATGCTAAAATAACACATATGGTGAGAGAAATATGGACGGACTTCCAGAATTCCCTGAGGGAGACTGCCACCTTACAGCTCGTGTTAACAGCGGGGGCTACGAGGCACATTGTCACCTTTCTATACAGAACGCTATGAAAGGACAGAGGAGTGAGGGAAATACCTGCCAGAAGGGCATGGAAGAAAGACTTAGGAGCCCCCTTAGAAGACACCAACTGGAGTGCAGCATGTGAATTAATCCAAAAGCTGCCCTGCAATGCACACTTTAGATTGACACCCTTTAACTATTTGCATCGAACGTACCTAACACCGATCAAACTTAGCAGAATATACGTGGGGAGGGGAGCAGCCTGTCCCTGCTGCGGGTGGATGGGGCCTTGTTTTTCCATATGGCATGGGAATGCCGTACAATCCTACAATACTGGCAGGAAATGGCAGAACGAATGAGGGGGGTGACCGGGTTGATCCAGGTGGCTATTATGCGGGTCTGCCTATTGTGTAGAGTTAAGAAACCGAGAGAGGGCAGGATATGTTGGAAATTCCTGCAGTTGGTGTTGGTACTGGCAAAGCGGAGGGTGGCCATTGGATGGATTAGCTCGAGGACGCCCTCCATAGAACTGTGGCACAAAGATATGATAGAATGGGCCTGGGCGGAGGAAATGTATATGAAAAAGACCTGCAGAGATGACACGTTGGAGGAAGACTTAATAGAGTGGGCAGCTCTTACGGACAGTATTTCCCGGGATACGGGAGAGATTGAAACAGAAATGGAGGGGGGAGGATGGCCCACGAATAGGGGACACCCAAGAAACACAGTCTAGTTAGAGCTAGGAAGGGTAAGTTATGGCAGACGCATTACCTATAGGCCGGAAACAGAACTAATGTGGGGTAGGAATTACAGGCAGCAGGCCAGATGAGGGGGTCATTGTGAAGAATGCTCCAGTGAGAACAGCAGGAAAACCAGTGGGAGGGGTGTGAACCCACTGTACCTAAGGTGGGGACTAAGTTAGATTTGTGTTTTGCTTGTTGTATTGTGTATAAGCCTTTATAATGCATATGGAGAACAAAAGAAATGTGATGCACAGATGGACACATATTTGACCATTGTAATTCAAATAACATGACAACTCTGTGTGAAATAAAGCTCAATAAAAAGATTGCAAAAAAATAAAAAAAATACATAGATCAGACAATTTGCCAAAAGTGGAGAGTAAGTTGGCCACGACCATCTGATTCTTCCAGAGATCTTTGAAATATAGTATCATATCGTCTGCGTACAGCGATATTGTATGGACTGTAGTGCCTGTTGGAATTCCCTGCTGTCTAGCTTCCTGTCAAATCTGTTGTTCAAGGGTTCAATTGCCACTATAAAGAGTGGGGATAGAGGACACCCCACCAAACCAGGTATGAATCTGAGATTTGTGGACCCACCTAACTCTGGCTGTGGGGGATGAATAAAGCAATTTAACCCATTGCATTTAGGTGTGGGGTATCTTATATTGCTGTTTTGTTCAACAAAGGTAAGGAGAGTGAAAGGTGGGCTATTTTTATAGAGGTCCTACACACAGGCCCTAAGTAACTGTATCAACAAGAGATGTGTAGTTCCTACAGGATGGGAAGTCAAAGGGGAATAAAGTATTCCATGCCCAGACTTTAACCTAGTGAATGTAGGTGCACAAGGGAAGGGAATCCCTTAAGGGTGGAACTAAAACCCTCACACACCCAGCAAGCTAGGTGTCATGCTTCATCATCTGGGTTCTGCTCCTCGTCGGGTCGGCGGTGCAATACCCGACGGGCACCCATACAGGGGCTCTTTGTCGGAGATCTTTTGTTCCCTGCCGTATGGTGCATGCGTGTGAGGGCCCGGGAGTGTAGATGTAAGTGATTTAAAAGAGGTTGGTTAATCTGAAATAAAAGTTTATTGGCTCAGTCAACCACCTAATTAAAAAGGGGGGTGAGTGGCGTAAAAGCTATATATGCTCACAACGGAGGAGTGGCTAGCTACGCTCAACTCTTCTGGTCAACATGTTTCGCGCCCAGTTAGTCAGAAGGATCTCGTGGCGCTTCGTCAGGACCTATAATACTAAAGTGAAGTGTGCTCAAAAAAACTATCTACAGTGTGGTGAGAAAAACAAGGGTGAGAACTAATATGTTGGTCAACCCTTAATAGGCGCCCCTACCTTATGTATTGACTTAAAAGGGGGTCACCTAGGGAAAGAAAAATTGGGAGAAATAAGAACCAAAAAGCCACCCTTGGCAACTGTAAGGCATTATATCACAGAGGTTAGTCGATCACCACTAGTTTAGTAAAGTAGTGATCCATTTAAAATACTCCAGATTGTAAATTGTACTGGATTCCTACCAATTTCCTAGTCAATTAATAAATACATGACGTAAGCCAAGGTAGGGCAGGGTACAAAAGCGGTTAAAACAAGCAGTATAGCAAGGTTATGGTTGGAAGCACAACCATTGTTACAATTATAGACAAAAAGTCCTGGTTACGCATGGACTCACCATTTCATATTATAAAAAGCTCATCATCAGGTGCATGGCGCGTCAACAGGGGGAGAAACACATTCGTTCCCTATGGTATAATGGTGTTAAGGAGAAAGGTAGAGGCATAGACAGATATCACATCCACAAAGTCACAAGAGAGAGATCTCCATCTTAAGTATCTCAAAAACATATTATTTGAGCGTGTGACACCTCTCGTGTGCAATAGTACTCTGATCTGTAATGTGGTTGACCAGGTGCAGTTAACCGGGGGTGGGGCAGAGATGTGCAAGTCCCGATTGGTTCATGACAAAGGCTATGATCAATAGTAGTGAATCGAAGTGGACGATTCTAACTCAGTGTGTGCCTGAATTCAGACTTAGCATTTCTTCGCAAATTAACCCTGTGTAATTGTGCGTGGCGAAGTGGTCACATGCGAGCAATTCAGACGTGTCCTGATGGTGGACAGTGATCCGAAAATAGGTTCGAATATACTACATGTGTCTAGAGCGCCCCAGAGAGACTCGGGTATTAGAAACCCACCCTCCAAAACGAGCATCGAGACACCCATGGTGTACTTACTTAGCAAACATCCCCTGGAGGTGAGTAAACCTGCCATTATTCACTTGTGGCATCTTGAGCACATTTCACAGTACCTCCCAATATTCTGTTATGTGACTTCGGCAAACTGTATAAAACATTCCCCCAATACATGGTCCAGTAATTCTCCATCGTTCCACCAAACTTTAAAGCAAAAAGTAACAACAAGAACAATATCAACTTTGTGCCTTCGCCATTGGGAGAGGCCCTCTCGACCCAAGAGGAGCACAGCTATTGCACAATGTGTACATTACGGTCGAAGTGGGGTACCCAGACCCATAACCCCATATAGTGTACATCTATGAAAGAAAGGGCCAACAGCAGCTGTTTTAAGAAAACAGGTCTTGTATCGACATCTCATCGAGAACCATATCATGTTAACTTAAGGACTATGTGAGACGCACAGGGGCAGGCATATGCACGTGTTTGCAGAACCATAGCCACTGGAAATTCACCTATTCATTCACACAGCTCAAACCCCATTTTACTCGTTATTGTCATACAAGTCATTGACAGCCTGTGGTGTAATCGAAGGGAACAGTGCCAAGCTACCATTGGATTCCGAATCTGAGACACTGGAGTTCGATGCGCTGGAACTGATGGGTGGTTTGGATGTCAACATTGTTTGCGCAGAACAGATTGCTGTGAATTGTCCCTCCAGTGCCTGTTGCGGGGAAGGAGTCCCCCTATTGTCTTCTCGGTTGCTCTCTGTTCTGCATCTCAGACTTGTGATGTGTTTCGCCTTGGGTGGTGCCGCTCTCGCTCTTGCCCAGTCCCTAGTACGAGAGTCTGGAAAGTGTTGTTCCCAGGCCTGTTCCGGGGTGTCGAAAAAATTAGTGTTTAGGACATGAATCACCTTCAATTTTGCCAGAAACAATAGTGCATTGGTAAGGCCAGCTGCTCGCAGGTGCCACTTAACTTCTTGGAAGGATGCACATTTGTGCTACACTATGATGGTATATGTAGGAGAGTAGGGTCTGCTTTCTATGTTCACCCCCACTTTTTGCTTTTGCTATACTGGTTTTCGACTTAGATGTGGCTGTGGGCCTGCTAACCAGACCCACAGCCCTGCTGTTCTCTCTCTAAATTGATACTATGTACTTTAGGTGCATAACCCATTTGGATAGGATCACCTTATTGGCCCCTGTACAGTGTACCTTAGGTACCCAGGGCATAGGTGTACCCTAGGCCTACCAGGGGCTGCAGCATGTATTATGCCACCCCTGGCCTGGCCTTCCATTATGACACAACTGGCTGATCACTCAGCTGGGGCAAGGTTGTGTAATCACTCCTTGCTTAGGTGTAGTATTCCTATACCTAACTTACATATAGACACATGTGTACCTATCAGCCACTCCTATGGCAGGCCTTAACAATCCTGGAGGCAGAGTGCTTGGTAACATGTGAGATGGTGCTCTAGCATGAGCTGAGCCTGTCTGCAGCTTTCGGAACCATGTCCTTATAGCTGTTCTATGATATAGCCTACCATATACTCTTAAAGTGCCTTATAATCTTAAACGGTTATGGTAACTATGGTTTGGCTTTATCAAAACATGTTGTGTAAGGTGTCTAACACTTTGGAATAATACCCCCATCCCATTTCTGGGGATGAGGATATTATCCCTCCCTTCTAGAGGGAGAAGACATGTTGTAACCTACTTACCCGGTTAAAGTTAACCAGAGCCCCAGCATCACAAAATGGATGCTGCTGCCACAGACACGAGTCTGACCTCCTGCTGCTGGGAGTGATCCCGGCAAGGGAGGCTTGGACAATAGGTTTCCTGCCTTGGGAGGTGCGAGCACCACCCCAGACAGGCCTTAGTGTATTGGGGCAGGGAGGGATGAAAAGAATGAGACATGCCTGGGGCACACAAGGTGTCCCGTGCATAGTCCAGTTCAAACTGGTGCTGGGGCACTCCAGCCCCAGTCCTGGCGCGAAACTGGACAAAGGGAAGGGGGTGTAACCACCCCCCTCCCAGGTCCCACCCATAAGGCGTGACCTAGCAGGTAACCCAGCCCCCCAGATTAGTATAAGAGTGGTAGCTGGGCCCCAGGAGATTAGATTATCCTGAACCTGCTACTTGAACAGAAACTCTGGACCTTCGACATTCGACGAAAGAAGAAGACTGAAGAATCTCCCTTGTGGCCAAGGAGTGGCTACCCTGTGCAAACAGGCACCATCAAGAGACTACCCTTTGCTTTGCTAAAGTTCTACGAGGGACCGACTGCAGAGCCCGACCAGAGCCTTGACTTCCAGACTTCTCCGACCCTGATCCACATCCACAGCCGAGCTGAGATCCGTGGAGGCGACGAGAGACGTGGGACCGGCTACCTGGGAAAAGTGGCTAGTATCTTCCAGCGCAGCTTCTGAGGCACCCTCGAAGTTGTGCACCGGGGATTGAGAAGCCCCAACCCCAAGCACCATCTGCACCGAAGATCAGCCCCCCACACTCCACGAGTCCTGCGTGGGGCCCTTCTGCATTTTCCTGCTTGCCGCGTCTGTCCGGTTGCTTGCCCGTTGGCTAGTGGCCTTTGTGACGACGCATCCAGAAATCTTTACCGCTTGTTTGGCTCCTCCAGACTGGCTCCTGCTTCTTTGCAAAAGAGAAGCACCCCAGACCTTCCTGGTCTGCACCAGAAGCAAGTCCTCCGTTCTTCGTGGGTTCTGCTTGCCAAGGCTTGGTGAGTCCTAGTCCAACTTCGACGCCGCCGACAGCAAGAGCCTTCGTGGGACAGCTCGCCTCCTGGTCCTGGTCGTCCTCGACGTTCCCTGGTCCTCGTGGCTGCAACGACAAGCTTCACCTTCACCTGCAATCTTCACGACATCGCCTGGTTCCTTCCTGGTTCCACGTGGTCACTGGCTAGTGACCTTGACTCTGTCCCTTCTGCTTGCAGGTCTCCTTTCTTCTTGATCCCAGCCTTGGGATCCACCGGACACTCTTCACTGACTGCCTGTCAGCAACTTTCCTTCAGGCATCCATAGAAGTCCACGACGAAACCCGACGCAAGTTCACACCTATGCACCCGCAGCCCGTGGGCTAGGTAACTTAGGTACTTCGGTGCTCACAAGGGTAGTGACTATCCTAGGGTCTAGTTTCCGAGTCTCGACTCTCTAGCTGCTTCAGAAGTGTCCTTAAACTGTTTATTTCTAAACTGTACTATTTCTATCGACTATACGCATTACGCGTGAGTGTTTCCACTCTGCACCTGAATCCCGTGGGCCTCCCACTTCCTAACTGTTGCTAGTGTAGTGTAGCCCCAGCGATTCCCTAGGCCTAGGCCTATCCTATTTCCGTGACAGTGGTCCTTATACCACTTACTTAGTATATGGTTTGCGTGGCCCCTAGGGCCTAACTGTATTACTTACCTGTGTGACTTAATGTATGCTTAAATAAGACTGTGTTGTACTTACCTCTAATCTCATAAAGAGTGCTGAGGGTTTGACTAGAATAAATACACTTTATTTTATATATATATATCTGTTGTGGTGTCCTTTCATTTGGTATTCAAGGGATTATATATGGTATCACAGCTGGCTTCACATGCCATTCAGAGTTTAGCCTAAGACTGCTCTTGTCCATGCTACCACTAGGATAGCTGGTCTATAAGGTTGACTTTACAACCAATCACCATAAGGGTTGTTTGGACTGATATAAGGTGTACACTAGAACTAGTGACATCATACATCAGGCCAACTTCTCACAGTATAGTCGGGGAACAAGGAGATCCTTGCGTCATCCATAAGAATAGGCGCTCTTTCCCCTGTAGCTTGCAATAATACGTCCCTGTCTTTCAAGTTTAGGGTTCAGGCCACTATGGGCCCTGGCGAGACTCCTGGGATCGGTTTCCCATTAGGGACTCTATGACCTTGCTCCACCGTGAACCAGACTGTCAGTCCATCAGGGGCCACTGCTGTCCAAAGCCAGTCTTCCATATACTGCATGTCCCAAGGGCCTTCTTTCCCCACAGGGATCCTCACATTATTACTACTGGCTCGGCCCTCTGCATCTTCCGCACATTCCTCTAGTCGATCCACTTGTTGCTGCATCTGCATTAGTTTCAGGGAGTGGTCTTTGTGGCCTGGGGACAATGTAGTTAGCGCCATTTCATTATATATGACTCTGTATGATAGTTTGCGTTGATCATCTTTCAACAAGTTTATGTCCGTTGTTATGACCCCCATCCTCTGTTCCAAGGCCACCTGTTATTCTCGTATTCCTTGATGTATTATATCCAACTTATCCACAGGGGGAGTTGCCATAGTGGACAGTACACCGTCACTGGTGGACTTAGCTGGCGAGCATTCAGATGGAGTCGAGCGGGAGCGTGATTAGGGCACGATTTTGTGTCTCTTGGACCTAGTACGCCCCATGTGGGCCACTGATCGTTTCTGGGTCCCTCAGCCAAGGGGTCACACAGAGTCTCTGCGTTGTTCCTTGCAATGCGGTTTCCTGGTATATGTGTGAGAGTGTGCAGTTATGACGCTTCAGGCAGGGCCCTAACCGGTCATTTTCCAGCAGTTGTGTGCGATCTCAGATAGCGAGGCCAAACACTAGCCTCAAGGCACCCCAATCCCATGGAGACAGCAGGGAACCGGACAGGCCCAGAAGCCTTCATGCCGACCCCCTGTCCACCAAGTTTCTGGCAGTGCTCAGTGCCTTGCCCACGTGTTCCTGCCAGCCATATCACAGGGAGCTGTTTCCCTGTCTTGTTGGTGGCACTCATGCGATTGTACTGTTAGCAACAGGCCTCTTGCTGGCCACTTTAGGGTGATTCCCAGGCACTCCCGGGGGTCCCCTCCTCACCTTGCATCCTGGCCCAGGGCCGGGCAGCTGGGCCTATGCTGTGCTCTGACCACCACCACCTGCAATCAATGCTGGGTGCAGCCACTTCACAGTGCCAGGGGAACAGCCAGCAGATTGCTTGGGGCTGTGTGATCACCGGTTAATTGCTGGTTCAGGAAAAGGGCTGATCTGCTACAGCGATCGGGCCCGACCGCCACTGCCTGCCCGGGAAGCCCTGTCCCGTAGCCTCCCTGGAGGCCAGGCGGCCCAGCGACTGGCTGTCTTGAGCTCCCAGATTTCACAGAGGAGCCAACATACCAACAGCAAGCGTCTCCGGCTTGTCTTCAGGCCCCAATGCCGCTGCTAGGCTACCAATCATGAGCGATTACAGAGCTCGGCCCGGGAGCCCTCACACTAGACGTCCGCCATGTTGGGCTTCTGGCCGCGCCCCCATGGACCTGTCAGATAATAGGCACTTTCTGGGTAGCAATGACACAACGCATTTCCGAAGCAACTGCTTCTATTCTACCCTTGGGCCCACTTCAGTGCCTATTAGATGCATGTCAGGTTACTAAGTGAACAAAGTAACTTGTCTGTTTTTAAAGCCTAGCCCTGGTGTTAGCAAAACGTTGTATAACTATGACATAGAAATGCAGTACGGGTACAGCCCTTGAACGTTGGCACAAGGATGTGGTCAGATGGGTAGAGTTTTAAGTTCATGCAGAGGTTCCGTCCAGGGATGAGAGATGCCAATTGTTAGACCTGTCAGCCTTAGGGTGGTCTTCCCCCAAACATTTAGCCTGCTTACCTCCTCATTTTGCTGATTCTTTTTGTTGGACTGCTGACTGGTGCTAAAGTGCATGTACTTCTCCCCTAAACATGGTAACATTGGTGTATACACAATTGGCCTATGGAAAGGTGGTGAGAATAATGCTGAGGGAGGAATTTGTCCCAGTTAATGGGGGGAGTTTATTGGGGTTACCCTAATGTCCCTGGGTTACATTGAAATCCATGTGCCCCCTAATACTATAGTATAGGCAATGGGTCACCATCAATGGGCAAGGCTCTGAGGGACACAGGTGCAAACATGACTATGGTAAAGAGTCAGCTGGTGATACCCAATGCATTCCACCAGGTTGTGGTGGCTGACAACAGAGAAGGTCACTATCCTGTGGCCCTTGTTCCATTTGAGTGTAGGGTAGTTCAGGTCTTCTGAAAGTTGCAATGAGCGCTGCCATGCATGTGGACTGTTTGTTGGGTAATGACCTAGAGCAGACTACCCGATTGGATCTCTGCAATCACAAGGTCAATGGCTGCCCAGGATCCTAGTCAAAAAGGGCTGCAGCCTGGAAAAAATGGCACAGACAGTTTCTAAGAGAGAGAAAGGCATAGGACGTGGGGAAGCAGCCCCTGAATGTCTTCCCAGTGAGGAGGATGGGGTACCTGCAGTGACCACTCAGAGCCCACTGAGGAGGGCTTTCTGGATGGCATGCATGTGTATGGCATGTGGAAGGAGGACCCACCAAGGAGGAGTTCTGTAGGGCACAGAGGGAGTGCCCAACTCTTGAGGTCATTAAGCAACATGCCGAAGCCCAAGCAGCAGGTGATGCGACGAAGCCCAAGCAGCAGGTGATGCCTGTGGAAGTCATCACATTTACTGGGAGAAACACCTCCTTTATAATGAGCCTAAGGCTCCTGTGCATGGGACAGCAAGGGCCCTGGTGGTCCCTCAGTACTACAGGGCATTCCTACTGGAGCTGGATCACGAAATTCCCCTTGCAGGATACCTGGGCCAAGACAAGACCTTTGCAAGGCTCATTCCCCACTTTTTTTGGGCTAGGATCCAGACTTCTTCAGATGTGTTCTGTAGGACTTGTGTAACCTGCCAGGCCAGTGGGAAGACAGGGCAGAGGCTAAAAGCCCCCCTTAATCCCTTGCCTGTCGTTGGCACACCCTTCAAGAGTGTGGGCATTGACATTGTTAGGCCAATTAATACCCGGATGTTAATTAACATTAATTGTTAGGCCAATTAATCCTTCAGACAGCAGGCTTAACCTCATTCTGATGGATCATTCCACTGGGTACCCAAACGCCATCCCTCTGAGTGTCCATGACTGCACCTACAGTGGCAAAGTCCCTAGTGGGGATTTTTACCCGAGTGGGTTTTCCCATGAAAGTTGTGTCTGACAGGGGCACCAACTTCATGTCTGCTTATATACAGTCAATGTGGAAGGAGTGTGGGGTAACCTACATGTTCTCCATCCCTTACCATCCACAAACCAGTGTGCTTCTTGAGAAGTTCAACAAGGCCCTGAAGGGCATGATTAAAGGCCGCCTGAGGCCTTGAGGCGTTAGTGGGACATCCTCTTGCCATACCTTCTCTTTGCCTACAGGCAGGTGCCACAGAAGGGAGTAACCTTCATCCCCTTTGAGCTTTTTTATGGACACCCTGACACTTATGGGTTTGGTGAAAGAAGGGTGGCAGCAAGCTCCCAGGAAGGTTCCCCAGGACGTAGTGAGCTACATACTGGCATTCAGAAGCCAAACGGCTAAGTTGTGGAAGCAAGCTTCAGACAACTTAGAAGCCAGTCAGGAAGTGATGAAGCAGTGGTACGACCAAATTTTTACCTCTGTGGAATTGCAACCTGGGCAGGAAGTTTTGGTGATTGAACCTGTGGAGCTCAGGGCCCTCATCGACCATTGGCCTGGGCCCTATGGGATGGTTGAAAGAAAGGGTGAGGCCACATACCTGGTGGACCTCAAGACCCCTAGGTATTCACGGAGGGTCCTCCTTGTAAACCGCCTCAAACCCCACTTTGACAGGTCTGAGCTGACCATGCTGTTGGTGATAGATGGAGAAGAGGAAGTGGAGAGTGAACCTCTCCCTGACCTCTTAGCCTCCAAGGAGAAATATTTGTGGAGCGAGTAATCCTTTCCCCAAGTCTGACTCCTGAACAGCAGAGAGGCTGCCACCAGGTGTTGGGGCAGTACACCTCTCTGTTTTCCCAGGGACTACCCACCTGTGTACCCTTGATGTGGACACAGAAGACAACCTTCCTGTCAAGAACCAATCTTACAGGTTGTCTGACAAGGTGAGAGCCAGCATTAAGGAAGAAGATTCTAAAATGCTGGAGATGGGGTTCATAGAACCCTCTAGTAGCCCCTGGACCAGTCCTGTGTTACTGGTACCAAAAGCTCCCCTAACAGACACCACACCTGAACTCAGGTTCTATATGGATTATAGAGAGCTCAACTCAGTCACAAAGACAGATGCTCATTCCCATCCCCCAGGTTGATGAGCTGATTGACCGGTTGGGGTTGCCCAGTACTCGAGTACATTTGATCTTACATGAGGGTACTAGCAGATTGCCCTAAAAGAAGGAGCATAGGAGAGGTCAGCCTACTCCACTCCAGAGGGCCAATATCAGTTTAGAGTCATGCCCTTTGGACTCAGAAATGCTCCTGCCACCTTCCAAAAGTTGGTAACCCAGATCCTTGCTGGTATGGGGGCCTTCAGTGTTGCCTATATGGATGACATAGCTGTCTTCAGAAGCAGCTGGAAGGGCCACCTTTTTCACCTCCAAGAAGTGCTTTAGGCTCTGCAATAGGCAGGGCTGACTGTCAAATCCAGTAAGTACCTCATTGGGCAGGGGTCTGTGGTGTACTTGGGACATCTGGTGGGCAGGGGTAAGGGGCAGCTGCTCCAGGCCAAGATAGAGACTATCATGGATCGGGAGTCCCCCACAACCCAGATAGCGGTCAGAGCATTCTTGAGCCTCACCAGGTACTATAGGAGGTTTGTCAAGGGATATGACACCATTGTTGCCTCCATGACAAATCTGACTTCTAAGAAACTGCCCAGAAATTTGATTTGGACAGAGGCATGCCAAAATTGCTCAAGGCCCCTGACTTCTCCAAGGAGTTTATCGTTCAGACAAATGCTTCAGAGCATGGTATAGGGGCAGTAGCAGTACTTTTATAGCTTAATGAAGAGGGCCTAGACCAACCTGTAGCCTTTATCTCCAGGAGGTTACCCCCCAGGGAACAAAGGTAGAGCGCTATAGAAAGAGCAGCTTTCGCTGTGGTCTGGGCACTGAAGAAGTTAAGACTATATCTGTTTTTGTGCTCATTTCCTGATTCGGACTGACCACAGGTCCCTCAGGTGGTTCATGCAAATGAGGGGTAACAATCCAGAACTGTTTAGGTGGTCCATTTCCCTACAGGGTTTGGATTTCAGGGTAGAACACCGACCAGGGGTAGACCACGTCAATGCTGATCGTCTATTCATGTTTTTTCACCTTAGTGATGAGAACTCCCAAGAGGTTGAGTAGCTCTCCCTACTTTCAGCTAATGGGGACACATGTTAGACCTGTCAGCCTTAGGGAGGTCTTTCCCCAAACGTTTTGCCTGCTTACCTCCTCTTTTTGCTGATTTTTTTTGTTGGCCTTGGGACTCTGAGCACTTTACCACTGCTGACCAGTGATAAAGTTAATTTGCTTCTCCCCTAAACATGGTACATTGATGCATACATAAGTGGCCTATTTAATCTACTTGTAAGTCCCTTATAAAGTATACATGTATCCAGGGTCTGTTAATTAAATGCTACTAGTGGGCCGGCAACTCTAATTTTGCCACCCACATAAGTAGCCCTTTAAACATATATCAGGCCTGCCACTGCAGAGCCTGTGTCTGCAGTTTCACTGCCTCTTCGACTTGGCATTTAAAACCCTTTGGAATCCCAGTTGGCAAGCATCAGGGAAATTCCTCTGACCTGATCCAGATATTGAAAAAGGAACTGCAAAAGATCTGTACGAGTGGCTCACGGACCTCAATTGTCTACGACAGACCCCTCTCTCTTTCCCACCTAAAGCTCACAGTAGTGACAGATGCAGATGCTTCACGTTTTGGTTGGGAAAGACATTTAGGAGAGGTGGAGATCCAAGGACTCTGGTCTCCAGCTGAGTCTCAGCACAACATCAACTTAATGGAACTGAGAGCAATTTGCCTGCCATTGAAAGCCTTTCTTTCTTCCATCAAGGGAAGACTAGTTCAGGTGTTCACGGACAACACCTCCGCCATGGAGTATTGCAACAAGCAAGGGGAAGTTGAGTCGTGGACTCTGTGTCAAGAGGCTCTGTGTCTCATGGCTGGAACATCTGGACGTTTTCTTGGTGGTTCAACATCTGGTGTGCTCACTGAACGCCAGAGCAGACTAACTCAGCCGTCGATGCTGTGCAAGTCATGAATGGCATCTTCATCCAGAGTTAGCATAGGGTCTCTTCAGAGATTGGAGAGAACCTTGGTTAGATCTATTCATCACTGCCAAGAATGTGCAATGAGTTTCCAACGCAGCTCTTGCTCGGAAACACATTTTGGGTCGAGTGGAGCTCAGGACTCCTATATGCTTTTCTGCCGATACCACTCCTGTCCAGAGTTCTCAAGAAGATCAAGAATAACTGGGCCCAAGTCATCTTAGTGGCACTGGATTGGAGAAGGAGAGTCTAGTATCCTGAACTTCTGAGCATCTGTTCCCCGATCACGCTGCCACCTCGGGAGGGACTCCTGTTGCAGCAACAGGGCAGGGTCCTACACCCAAACCTTCATACTCTCCACCTACATTCATTTGGAGATTGAACACCGACAGTTGAGGGTCTTTGACCTCCCTCCAGAGGTTTGTGATGTCATCCTGGCAGCCAGATGTCCCTCCACAAAAATGATTTATGCCTGCTGGTGGGACAGATTTGTGGCTTGGTGCATCCAAATCTGTTGACCTTCTGTCTGCACTCTTGTCTGAAGTTCTTTTGAATGTTTTATCCCTAACCCAGCAAGCCTTTGATTTGGGCATGGTCAAAGGGGACCTTTCTGCCATTTCCGCCTTCCTGCAGTTGGCAGACCAACCTTGCCTGTTCAAGTCACCTGTTGTGATTCGTTTCCTTGAATATTTACAACACTTATTTCCTCCTTTGCCTCTCATCAAGCCCCAATTGAATTTAAGTTAGTCCTCACTTTTATCATGTGCTCACCATTTGATCCTATGCACAGTTGTCCTCTAAGAGTGTTGACCATCAAAACAGTCCTCCTTGTGGCAATGCAATCTATCCAGAGGGTTAGTGAGTTGCAGGCACTTTGGGTACATCCCCCGTACACAACCTTTTCCCACCAATCAAGCTGGGCCTTAGAACCTGTGCCTCCTTTTTACCAAAGGTGGTCACATCTTTTTACATCAGGTAGGACATCACACTACCTACTTTTTTTACCCAACCCCTAACTGTAGCAAGGAAGGGGAGAGACTCCACTGTTTGGATACAAAAAGAGCACTGTCATTTTACATCGACCATACCAAAGCCTTCCAGGTGGATGGTCAACTCTTTGTTGGTTTTATGGGTGCAAAGAAAGGCAAGGCAGGTCACAAAATAACCATCTCCAGATAGATTGTCTTCTGTATAAAAATCAGTTACGCAATAGCTAAAAAGCAGCCCCCTGAGAGCTTAAGAGCTCATTCCATTAGAGCTAAAACTGTGACTACTTTGTTTGGGAGAGGGGTTCCTGTTCTGGATATGTCAGGCAGCTACGTGGGCATCACGGTACAAATATGTCAAACACTACTGCCCTGACAATCAGGTTCGGCGTGATGGGCACTTTGTCCATTCGGTCTTTCAAGACTACTTAGTGTAATACAGTCCGTAGACTGACGTACCAGGAGAGATTGCTTTGGTTTGTAGTCTAAGGTAAGGAATCAGCGGCTAGAAGCCTCTATCAGATGAGCATGTTACTTACCTTCGGTAACACCTTATCTGGTAGAGACTCTATGTAGTCACACATTCCTTACTGGTCCTCCCAACCTCATTGTTCTGTATAAACTACTGTTTTTCCTGTGGAAAGACTTGGATGCCCAATTGGCGAGTATAGGATTACACACTGACCCCTCAGCTGTGCTAACCGCTGAATGGTGAAACCAAAGTGGGCACGCCAAGGTATCAACAACTTGTTTCATTAAGCCCGACTTGTATCTCAAGTTGAAATGTACATTGTTGGAGTGTGCAACGTTTGCCCAGCTGCCACTTTGTTCAATTTAAAACTCCTGTGCCTTTCCAGGCACACATGGAGCATGCTTCATGAGACAGCTTTCTGCCCTCCTAGCGAGACATGCCAATGACTTTCAGGGAGGAGAACAATGACAGGATCGCAGCCAGGGAGGTGTCACCTCCCTTCTACAGGAAACCATTTAGGTGTAAGCCCTAAAAGGCAGGCTTCAAAGGTAAAGCATCCTTTGAAGAGCAGATGTGGGACACCAGTGGAGGGAGGGCAGTCCCATTGGTGAGGTATGCAGACTGGCACGGTGAGCAGAGAGGGAAACCCGTTGCCAAACTGTTTTTCCAAGGGGCATTTAGCCCTGAGGTACCCACTCCCGGGGTGAGCTAGTGAGGTCTGTAGAGCAGGAAAGGGATCTTACCATCTTGTGAGTGGGCAGAATGGTGCAACCTGGGATAGCCAGATGCCACACTCCACAGGAAGTGGTCACCAGGTGGGAGGGAATCTGGTACCTATTGGCTGCCAACTGCATCCTGCACTGAGGGCACTTTCTGAGTATAAAGAGGGCACCCCATAATCCCAGATCTCGACCGACTCGGAAGAAGGACCGAAGAAGAACTGATCTGGTACACAAAGGGACCAGCAAAGAGAGGCTGCACCAACAAGGACTGCACCTGCTGCACCTGGTTGCTAGCGAAGAAGACGGACTGTGCCTGCTGTGCCCTGCTCAAGGGGAAGCCATCTCCAGAGCTCAGTCAAGCCAAGAGGGCCAGCTGACTGGCCTCCTGTTTGCAGCACCAGGACACAAAGCTGAAGAAGAAGCCTGCTGGGGCAAGTTGGTAGCCCAAAGTCGTCAAGCTTCTACCACAGCCTCCATGCAGCACCAAGGACCAAAAGCTGACACACAGAATTGCACCCGAGTTCGCTGACTGCTGGAGTGCTGTTGGAGAGTTGCTGGGACCCACAAAAGGAGAGTTATCAACCCAGGAAGGATAAATCAATCAATCAGGGAATTGTAAGCGCGCTACTCACCTGTGAGGGTCTCAAGGCGCTGAGGAAGGGGGTCCGCAGATTTGTTTAGCCAAACAGGCAGGTCTTGAGGGTCTTCCTGAAGGTGTTCAGGGAGGGGGCACGTCTGATGTCTGCCGGTAGCTCGTTCCAGGTCTTGGCTGCAATGCGAGTGAAGGATCTTCCGCCTGCTCGGGCTCTGTGGATGCACAGGGTTTCAGCCAGTGTGAGGATGGAAGATCGGAGGTTTCTTTTGGGTACGTGGAAGTTGATTCGGTAGTTGAGGTAGGCATTTGTAGGCGTGAGTGAGGATTTTGAAAGTGGCTCTTTTCTCCACTGGGAGCCAGTGGAGACTTTGTAGGTGTTGGCTGATGTGTTCGTGTCAGGGGATGCCAAGGACGAGTCTGGCGGCGGTGTTCTTTATTGTCTGGAGTTTGTGGAGTTTCCATAGTCCAGTCTGCTGGTGATGAGTGCGTGGGTGACTGTCTTCCTTGACTCAGGGGGGACCCACTTGAAGGTCTTGCAGAGAATGCAGAGGGTGTTGAAGCAGCTGGAGGTGACGGCGTTGACATGTTGGTTCATGGTGAGTGATGAGTCGAGTATGATGCCGCGGTTCTTGGCATGGTCTGAGGGGGTAGGTGGGCTTCCGAGGGTGGTCGGCCACCAGGTGCTGTCCCATGCAGAAGGGGTGGTACAGAGGACGAGGACTTCTGTCTTCTCGGCGTTGAGCTTGAGGCAGCTGTTGGTCATCCAGACTGTAACGTCTTGCATTCTTTTCTGGAAGTTGAGTTTGGCAGTGGTGGGGTCATTGGTGAGGGAGAGGATGAGCTGGGTGTCGTCGGTGTAGGATACGATGCTGAGGCCGTGTTGTCGGACGATGGCTGCGAGGGGGGCCATGTAGATGTTGAAGAGGGTGGGGCTCAGGGATGAACCCTGTGGAACTCCTCAGGTGATTTGCGTGGCGTCGGATCGGAAGGGTGGGCGTCTGATCTTTCGGCTTCTTCCGGCGAGGATTAATCGGATCCAGTCGAGGGCTGTTCCTTGTATGCCTGCGTCGTGTAGTCTGGCGACTAGTGTACGGTGGGAATCTGAAAGAAACACCTTAGTTAGATTCCTTACCTTAGAATATCCTCAGGCGTCAGGCTGGATCCGGAAAGATTTTTCGTCAGCAGTACCCTTGCGTGTCGGTAGGCGTCGTCGGCGTCGTGATCGCCGGGATGACGTCGTCTGAGGACTCGCGCGCTGACGTCAGTTCTTTTTTCCGCGCCAGTAAGCGCAGATCCGGGAAGAGCGTACCCTTAGTCATTTATTGACTAACTTTTTGGACATTTTTGTCTCTCTTTTCGAGTCGACTTGTAGGGATGCCCGGGTTCAAGCCGTGTGACGTCTGTCACCGACTGATGTCGGTTACCGACCCCCACCATCGGTGTCTCTACTGCCTTGGGGCCGACCACGATGACAAGTCGCGCCCCGACTGCCGGGCCTTGACCTCGAAGGCTAGGCGGGAGCGGTCCCGCAAGCTCCTCGAGATCTGGCAGTCGGCGCCGCTCGAGGTCCCGGTCGAGGAGGAGGTCGAGGAACCGGTCGCTGAGCCGAAGTCATCACCGCTCGTCGGGATCCAAGTCCTCGTATTCAGGTAAGTCGAGGCACAGTAAAAAGAAGTCGAAGAAGCGACATCGCTCTTCGGGTTCCCCTCGCCGGTCGCGCGACTCGGCCGAGGGTTCGGGTGGCACCACCCTCGCGGTTCTGCTGGAGCCACAGGAGTCGCATCCGGCCCCATACCCTCCGGTCCGTCGAGGCCTGCCGGCGCACCTCCGGGCCCCGCAGGTACGACTGGGGGTCCTAGCTCCCGGCGCCGTCCTCGGACGACGCCGTCCCTAGTTTCAGTCCGGGTCCGGCATCGATGGGTGACCATTTCATCTATGACCTGGCTCCGTCCTTTCTGCCTGTTTACCAGGAGACGGAGGAAGGGGAGGACTGGGAGGGGTCTGAGGACCCTCTGGCACGGCAGTGCCAGTTAAGTCAGGACTGGGCAGACGAGCTGGGGGATGCCAGTGGTCTCGACGCTTCGCCTGACACTGGTTTCATCTCTCCTCCTTCCGTGGCTACGGAGGTGGGTGCGACTTATTCTGTGGTGCTGCGCAGGGCTGCCCAGGCCCTACACTTGGAACTCCCTGCAGCGGCCGTGAGGACTAACCTCTTCACTGAGGTGCTTCAACCGCCGGTAAGCTCTGCGGAGCTTCTACTGCAGTTTAATGAGACACTCACCGACGTTCTGATGGGCACTTGGTCCAAGCCCTCCACAGTCTCTCCTGTGGATCGGAATGTGGCCTGGCGCCACTGCCCAGCCCCGGGCGACCCCAGCTTTCTGTCCGTACACCCCACCCCTGAGAGTCTGGTTATCCAGGCCTCTACGTCCCAAACCGCCTTCCCGTCCGCACCTCCGGATCGGGAATCCAGAAGGTTGGAGCAGTTTGGAAAGAAACTGTTTTCCTCCCTCAGTCTGGGGTTGCCGTCCATTAATACCGCATGCCTTTTGGACCGTTACACCCACTTTTTGTGGGATACGGTGGCGGACGTGCTGCCCCAGTGTCCAGAGGAGGCCAGGACACGGCTCGCCCAGGCTCTTGCTGAGGGGCGGGATGCGGCACGGTACTCCATTCGATGTGGACTTGACACCACGGGTAGAGCTATTGCAACGACGGTGGCGATTCGTCGTCACGCCTGGCTGAGGTCCACAAACTTTTCAGGGGATGTCCAGAGCACCCTCATGGACATGCCCTTTGATGGCTGTCGCCTTTTTGGCGACAAACCAGATAGCGCGCTGGAACGCTTTAAGGACTTCAGGGATACGGCCAAGTCCTTGGGCCTCTCGGCCCAGCACCAGCAAACTTCTGCTTTTCGCCCCTTTTGTGGCCAAGGAAGGGGCGCCCCGCCACGTTCGTCCAGCCACAGGCCGCAGATCCAACCTCAATGCAGTCGCGGACGTGGATTCCGCCGTGGCGGAGCAGGGGGACAGAGAGCCGGTCAGTCCACATCTGCTCCTGCAGCATCTGCCTCAAAGCCTTCCTAGTCCGAGCTTTCAGGCCCATTCCACGCCAGTGGGAGGCAGAGTTCGCCATCACCTGCTCCACTGGCGTACCATCACTTCGGACAGGTGGGTGCTGCAAATCGTCTGAAGGGGCTACTCCCTCCCCTTTGAGGCGACCCCTCCAGCCATGCCACCGCAGTACCACCGCATGTCGGGGATCACTTGCAACTTCTGCAGGAGGAAGTTACAGCCCTCTTGGCCAAGGGGGCCATTGAGCGCGTTCCTGGCCCAGAAGTAGGACGGGGTTGTTACTCTCACTACTTTCTGGTTCCCAAGAAGGGCAAAGAGGGCCTATGCCCTATCTTGGACCTCAGGAGCATCAATGCCTTCCTCCGGAAGTCTGTCAATCGATCCCCCGATTCGACTGCCTCTTCAGGAGGACCTTCTGTCGCAGCAGCAGGGGACGGTCCTCCACCCGAACCTGTCCAGCCTCCACCTCCATGCGGGAAGATTGAGCGGCGGCAGTTGATGCCATTTGACTTGCCTCCTGAAGTCTGTGATGTCATTCTGGCAGCCAGGCGTCCATCCACTAAAACGGTATACGCCTGCAGGTGGAACAAATTTGTGGCATGGTGCACAGCAAAGGCTGTGAATCCCCTTTCCGCCCCTCTTTCTGAGGTTCTCCTCTTTCTTCTTTCCCTGGCCCAGCAGGGCTCTGCTCTGGGCACCATCAAGGGATATCTTTCAGCTGTTTCTGCCTTCTTTCGGCTTCCTAATCAGCCTTCTCTTTTCAAGTCCCCTGTGGTAAATAGATTCTTGAAAGGTATTACTCACATGTTTCCTTCTGTCCCCTTTGTAATGCCTCAGTGGGACTAGAATCTGGTGTTAACCTATCTGATGTGCGCTCCTTTTGAGCCACTTCATAACTGTCCTCTTCGTCTTCTGACTCTCAAGACTGCTTTCCTGGTTGCCATCATCTCTGCCAGAAGAGTGAGTGAGCTCCAGGCTCTTTCTTCTAAACCACCTTTCCTCTCTATCCATCCGGACAAGGCTGTTCTGAGGACTCGCCCTTCTTTTCTTCCTAAAGTGGTTACTACCTTTCACATAGGGCAGTCTGTTACCTTGCACACCTTCTTTCCACCTCCGCATCTTTCGAAAGAGGAAGAGAGGCTCCACCGTCTGGACCCAAAACGTGCGCTCTCCTTCTATCTGGACCGCACCAAACAGTTCCGGGTGGACGACCAACTCTTTGTTGGCTACGTGGGCGCTAAGAAGGGGCGGGTAGTGCACATGCGGACCATCTCTCGGTGGGTCGTTTTGTGTATTAAGGCCTGTTATTCCTTGGCTAAGAAGGATCCTCCTGTGGGGCTGAGGGCCCATTCCACTCGGGCCACAGTGGCTACTACTGCCTTGGGACGGGTCGTCCCTCTGCAGGACATTTGTCAGGCAGCAACATGGGCCTCACTGCACACGTTTGCCAAGCATTACTGCCTAGACAGCCAAGTCCGAAGAGACGGCTTCTATGGCCGTTCTGTTCTCCAGGACTTCCTGGTGTGATCTTGGTTCGCAGACTCACCACCGGGGTTGGTATTGCTGGGATATCTATTCTAAGGTAAGGAATCTAACTAACGTGTTTCTTTCAGATGAACAAGTTACTTACCTTCGGTAATGATAGCTCTGTAAGTTAGTTAGATTCCTTACCGCCCCACCCATCCTCCCCATTCTGCGAACTGATATCTAGGGTAAAGGTCATCCCTTTCAGGGCCCTAGTTTCATGGCACCAGTGTTGGTTTCTTGCATGGCTCTGCGTTCCTGGCACGGAAAGCTATGAGCAGAACTGATGTCGGCGCGCGAGGGCGGCATCTAAGCACTCCGACGATGGACGCGGAGTCGCAGACGACGCCTGCCGACGCGCAAGGGTACTGCGACGAAAAATCTTTCCGGATCCAGCCTGACGCCTGGCGATATTCTAAGGTAAGGAATCTAACTAACTAATGTTTCTTACAGATATATCATTACCGAAGGTAAGTAACTTATTCGACGGTGTCGAAGGCCGCTGATAGGTCGAGTAGGATGAGGGCTGCGGAGTGGCCTTGGTTCAGGAGGGTGCAGATCAGGGCCGGACTCGGAACCAAAACCGGCCCTGGCAAAGTGCTCGGCTGGCCCCCGGGGGTTTGGGGGTGCGGCCAAGATGTTTGCCATGGCCGGTTTCGGCCAATTTTGTTACAGGGGCCAATTTTGCAGCTATGCTGCAAAAACGGCCCTGTAACAAAATGGCCCCCCCAGGGTCCCAAAACCGGCCCCCACCATAGTGGCCCACCGGGGAAATACCCAGTGCCCGCTACAGCCAGTCCGGCCCTGGTGCGGATGTCGTCTGTGGCGGCGAGTAGTGCGGTCTCTGTGCTGTGGTTGCTTCGGAATCCGGATTGGGACGGGTCGAGGACGGCGTTCTCTTCAATGAATCGTGTCAGTTTCCTGTTGACTGTTTTCTCTGTAACTTTGGCTGCGAAGGGGAGGAGCGAGATGGGCCAATAGTTCTTGAGGTTGGTGGGGTCCGCTGTGGGCTTCTTGAGCAGGGGTCTGACTTCTGCGCGCTTCCAGTCGTCTGGGAAGGTGCCTGTTTTGAAGGTGGTGTCGATGGTGCGTTGTAGTTTGGGTGCGATGGCGGCCGCGGCTCTGTGGTAGTTGTGAGGGTAGCAGGGGTCGGTGGGGGCCCTGAGTGGATGCTTTTCATGGTTGAGGCGGTGTGTTCGGCTGGGATTGGTGTCCAGTTGGAGATGGTGGGATGGCTGGTGTTTCTGGGGGGTGGGCGGCCATCTGTGGTGCCTGATGGATGGTCGATGAAGTTGTTGTAGAGGATTTTGATCTTGAGATGGAAATGGGTTCCAAGCTTGTCACAGAGGTCTTGGGATGGGGTGATGTCTGTGACTTCGCTGCGTGAGTTGGTGAATTCTTGAATGACACTGAAAAGTTCCTTGGAGTTGGTGGAGTTGGCCAGGATTTTGTTGTGGATGAAGTTCCTCTTGGTGGCTCTGATCTGGTTGTGGTAGTCCGTCATGGCGTCCTTGTAGGTGGTGTGGTTTTCGGTTTTCTTGGTGTTTCTCCAGTTCTTCTCCAGGCGTCTGCAGGTGCGTCTGGCTTCTTGGAGAACGGTGGTGAACCAGGCGGCTTTTCTGGGGCGTTGTCTGTCAGGGTTGCGTAGCGCGCGAGCTCACCTGCGCAGGTGGAGATCCAGGTGTGGATTTCTCTGGCTGCGTCGTTTGAATCGGGTATCCAGTGTGGTTGTCTCGGGTGAGGGTGGAGTTAAGTTGCTCATTGGTAACCTTGCGCCAGTTGACCTGTGACTACAACATCGGGCTACTGATAGTCCAGTGGCAACTGGATTCCAATCACACTGGAGAGGACTTCAGCGAAACGTCAACCCTGCAAAAATGACCCCCCTCACCATCTTCGTGGACCGAGTCATCCTTGCAGGAAGACCCCTGTCGACCGCGTAACAGCCATAAAATCATTAGAGCCTCTTTAGCATCCTTCATCTCTTGCATCAGGGCCACTCCATAGGAATCCATTGCACCTTAGAATCCATTGCAGCATGGATAAAGTGCCTGGAACTGCTGGAGAGCTTCTTCTTCCGTTGAGGTAACTGTTTTCCTGCAGACCTTACTGGTCCCCATTACTAGCTCACTGTTGGAGTTGGTTTGCCTCAAGTACTTCTACCTGACCAAAGTTACACTTACCTAAGTTTTCCTTGAAAAAGTTTCTCTGTGTCAAATTTGTTGAGTTTGCCATGACTTGTTCGCGGTTGAGTAAAATGCTGTGATTTAATTTTGCTTATAAAATTTATATTTCCGGAACCCTCCAGTGGATCTTTTTCGTTCTAGTGTCTAAATTCATATAAAAAAACAGTATATTTTTATAAATTGATGTTGGATTTCTTAAGCGTTGTGTTGATTTCTTCCTCAATTGTTTTGGTGCTGTTTAAACGCTTAACACTTGTTCCTCTGTGTATGCCTTGCTGCTCAGTGCCACAGCTACACAGGGTTGAGCTGAGGGTTTGACTGACAAAACCCAAGGCTCCTAAAAGGGTTGATAAGTGTATTACATGGTGAGGGTGCACAACCACGCCATATAATGTACCCCATTTCTTCACATTGGTGCCTAGTAATGGAACACAGAACTTGTGTATAGCAGTACCATACAGTTGTTGAAGATAAGACCTCTGAGAATCCGCATTTTCTGTGGACATTGTGGAACTCCTGAGTACTGTCTCCAAAGAGGGCAAAAACTTTCTAAAGAAGTGGAGGAGTGTTTGAAAATGTTGGCAAAGTGTCCTACTAGTTCAAGTAAAGGAGGAAAACGTTTTCCACAAGTTTCTAAAAACAGCTCAGGAGCCACTTTTCGACAGGGAGTCATGAAGTTCAACTTGGTAAATCTGTTGTCATACTAGAGGGATGATCTGAGGACATTTTATACAGAGAGGAAAATCATCATGGGAACTAATGCCAAGAAACTTGCCTTGATTAAGGCCCTGAGAGCCTGGGGGAAGGCTCACAGGGCACCGCCCACGCCAGAGGAAGGAATTACCCTATGGTAGTAGGGATGAATAGGAGGAGGACTATCACAGCTTGTTTGGTAAAGCCAGTGGGGCAGGCAGATACCTACTCCCCTTTGGAGGGGGGCACAGTCTGGCTGGCTCTGACCATAATCAGAGATCCATACAGAAAGATATGGCAGCCCAGGACTTGGAGGAGAAGGGCATAGCTTTTGCTGAAAGGAGGTTGGCCCTTGAGGAAAGGAGGGCCAGGCTGGGCTTGCAGCACAGAGAAGATGGTGGCAGCAGATCTGAAGGTGCCAATGTGGGTGCCCCTGGTGTAAGGTTATCCAAAGGGGTTGTTCCTAGTTATGTTTCAGGGGATGACATTGACACGTGGCTGGCCTCATATGAGAGTGCTCTCAGGATGTGGAGAACATTCTGTGGGAGTTAGTACCAGGGTTTGGTAGAGATAGACCACTCACACGAGAGGAGGAGGTAGCTGAATTCTACACCCACATGAAGGGAGCCCATGGTGTGCTTTTTGGGTTAACTCCTGAAGAGTATAGGCTGAAGCTCCGCTCCTTTCAGAAATGTAACATACAAACATGGGTAGACTTTGTTGACACCTCATTACATTTGAAGGGCTCTGCAATCTGTTGGTTAAGGAGCACATTTTAACACACTGCCCCTCAGAGAAGTTGCATCAGCATCTAGTGGACTCTAAGCCATCTAGCTCCAGGGAACTGGGCAAGATAGCTAATCAGTGGGTAAAAACCTGGGTCACTAAAAAGACCCTGAGTGGTGACCAGAAAAAAGTGGTCATGCCCACACTCAGGAGAAAGAGGGGGCAAGGATAAAAAAGAAAGATAGCCTCAAGAAGTGCCCAAAAACAGCCCAAGGGGTGGAGCCCCGAGCGACATCCCATTCAGGGAAAAAAGTTTGACCCCTTGAAGGCAGGTTTGTGTTTTGACAGTATCCAGCCGGAGCACAAAAGGGGGTGTGCAATGTGCACCAAAAAGGCAACCGCTGGTGACCAGTCCATAGGGTTGGCTAGTGTAGGGATTCAAAGGGTACACAGTGTCCTGGGTGGTGAGAACATTAAGCCTTTGGCCCACTAGCCTCCGAGCATGGAGAAATATTGGCAGTGCCTAAAAATCAGTGCGATGGAGGTGAAGGCTCTGAGGAATACAGGTGCCAGTATAACCATGGTCATGGCTAAACTGGTTTCCTCAGACCAGATCCTACCTGAAGAGGTGCACAATGTTGTCAGAATCAGAAAACTTGTTTATTTAGACCATGGTCTATAAAACATTCCCATAAATACATCCTAAAATAATACATACTATGAAAAAGTTAAAAAGAGACACATCCAATAAATAATGCATACAATGAGGTTAGAGAAATATGACGTGGTTAGGGGACTCTCTAAGAAGCCTTCCTGTTCCCTAAACATATTACCTGACAAATCCTTTTAAATCCCCCTTATCGTGATTAAAAATCTTCAGGTTACAAACAAAATGTCCAGACCTCATATTGCCCAACAAATTGTGGTCTTGGTCACTGTTAGACTTGGTATTATTGGCGTGAGTCTCCCTTCCATTTTTTACTGATTGCCTCCTCTGTTTTTTATGTTTTGCTGGTTTAGATGCATTGGGACTGTGCCACTGCTATTCAGTGCCACAGTGCAAGTGCTCCCTATGATAAATTGATGTATTGATTAGTGACTCCATGATTGGATTATTTGATTTACTTGTCAGACCCTAGTACAGTGCACCATGTGTGCCCCGGGCTTGTTAATAAAATGCTGCTGGTGGGCTTGCAGCAATGGTTGTGCCACCCACAGAAGCAGCTTATAAAGTGTGTCTCAGGCCTGCCATTGCTGAGCCTGTGTGCAGTCTCTGACTGCCATGTTGACTGGCCAAGTGCACCCACTTGCCAGTCCTTAAACCTTCCCATGTCTTCATATTAGACACCCCTAATGTAGGCCCACGGGCAGGGTGCATTGTAAGTATAAGGTAGGACATGCTCTGGTGTGTGTGGCATGTCCTAATAGTGAATTACAGCCATTTTCGTTTTTCACTATTGCAAGGCTACCTATTCCCCATAGGCCAGAATGGGCAGTTTGATTATAACATCCTATAATCCTAACTGACCCAGGGAACATGGTAGAAATTCGAGTTTAGTATGCCTGAACTCAGAATGATAAAATACATATTTTAGTAAAGTTGGTTTTAACATTCTGTGTTTGAAAATACTACTTTTAGAAAGTAGGTATTTTCTTGCCTAACTATCCAGGCCTACCTCTGCTAGGTTGTGTATTCCTTGTCTGGAGTTTGAGTGACAGGGGCTCGGGGATTCCAGGAGACAGGGTGAGTCAGCACAAGGCTGAATAGAGAGATCTGCATGTAGATGGGTGGGATGAGTTGCATCTGGGACCTGAATAGGGCTGTGCCTTCCCTCCACAATGCTGGCTCCACCTCCTGTGGTGTGTCTGATGTCCCTGGCCTACACTGTGATAGGAAAGAAGGAGTCTTGTCAACAAAGTTCTCCAGGACTGACCAGAACTGGTTTGGACTAGGTAAAGGCCTCTCTGCCTTCAGAGAACAAAGAGAATAGTAGTATAAATATGGGGACCCAGACCCCAAGACTTTACATCACTTCTGGGAACAAGACGAACCTTTTGCCAAGGAGAAGAACCAAGGAAACTGCAGGAGTTTGGACTGCCCCCCTGCCAGTGTGCTGTGTTGCTGGGTTGGCCTGCAGTGGTTTCTTTATTGTCAAAGAAAGGAGAAGGAACTTTTAAAGAACTTTCATCATCTTGCAGAATATTACTCAAAGGGCTTGAACTTGTGCTTGCCTCCTGCTGAAGTCTCAGGGACAAAAGACTTCACCACCAGCTCCCCTCTGAATTTCCTTGCTGGGAATTCTATCTGCAGAAGCCTGTGTGTCGCTGGGAGATGGAAGCATCGAGAAGAAGCGTGTCGCAGTCGCAGCTGTTGCCGTCGCATCACCGGAGAAGCGTGTCGCCGCCGAGGTTGCTGCCGCATCACCAGAGAAGCATGCCTTCATCAAAGCTGTTACCCGACGCATCACCGGAGAAGCTTGTCACCGCCGCAAGGTCGCCGTCACATCACCGGAGAAGCGTGTCGCGGGGCCCGTCGCGGCACCAAAGCTACAGAGTTCGCCGCACGGCCGCCGGGCGTGCACGCATTGTCTACATGTCGTCACATCAAGGGTGCCATCTTATCGTATCGCACCGGTTTGTCGCATCGCATCGAGGCGCCATCTCGCCGCATCACAAACGGGCCGCAGGACTAGAATCTACGCATCACCTCCTCTCCGGTAAGGATCAAGACGCATTCCCTACTCTGCGCAAGCATTGAGGCGCAACGCATCCTCTCCCCTGAAGCAAGGAACCGACACATCTCCAACGCTGCGAGCCTTTTGTTTATTTTGCGTTACGCATCCAGGTACATTTGTGAGAACTTTGTCGCATTTACCATCAACTTGAACTAAGTTACTTCTACCATCTTTTAGTCAATTTTGAGTACAGTATTGTGGATGTTTGTCGTTTGTGGTCTTGTGTTAAGTCTATATAAAGAATACGTATTTTTATAAAACCTGTGTGGTGTCCATCTGTAGTGTTTTCACTGGATTACTGTATGTGTTCACAAATGCTTAACACACTGCCTCTGAGATAAGCCTGTCTGCTCGTGCCAAGCTACCAAGGGGGTGAGCAGGGGTTATCCAGTAGTGTAATCCCCTTTCCCTGACTTAGAAGCAAGGGTCCCTATTTGGTCAAAGGTGCCTACCTCTGCCAACTAGAGACCCCCATTTCTAACAGTCACGGTTTGTAATTCCATATTTAACAAATAGTGGTTTTAAAAATGTTTTTTTTAATCTAAAAAACAAACAATCCAATAAAATGTGTAGCCCATGGCATTTTGTATGCAACCCACATGTCCACATACCCTGCTCATCCCTCATTACTGCTATTGGCTTCCTATCTACATAAAATGGGTTTAACCCAACTCTAAATTTTAAAACTGCATCCATGAGTGTGGGGTTAGGTAAGCCTTCGATAAAGGGAAAGCTATCATCATTGCTCCAACTATTAAGCAAAAATTGAGTAGAGGATTTTTCCCTCATATACCGCATTTCCTTATCTCTCGCACAGTTAGATGCAAAGGCGCGTAGTTACTGTTTGGAGATCTGCAGTCCTTGCCTCCACTGATTCTGCTTTATTTCAGCCTAGTACAGAGTTTCTTTAACATATATCTGACCTGAATCGCTCATTTCAATTCACTATTCTCTATTTCGATTTTGCAGAGTTGCAATATTTTACGGATGTCTTCCCTTGGTAATCTCTGTCAAAACTTCAGAGTGGCAACTACCCCCAAAACAGGCAGTGAGCAGGCACTCTACTCTTATGGCTTGAATCATAGCTGAAGGTGGTAAAACAAGGAGTCTTTTCACACATTTGCCATCTTCGGGATTCCAATCCTGCCTGCCACTTAAGGTTGGTACTTCCACCCTATTCTGGAATTGGGGCATACTATTGCATTAAAAGCAGACAGTATGGGTCATAAGGAGGGCCCAACATACTTCTGGCTAAACTGTTTAAAGCACCATACCGAGGTCAACATGGTTACTTTCATTGATTCAACTTTATTTCTCCAATTTAACTTTATATCTAACCACGTGCCCAGGTGTAGGAAAGTAGGATCCGCTTTCATGGTTACCCAAACTTTTGCTGGTGTTACTCTGCTGTATTACTAGTCTGACTGGGATCCTGCTAATCAGGACCCCAGTAACTGAGCTTCTCCTTAAATTGGACATTGGTGAGTACTTTGGTACCTTCCCAATTGGCTACTGGTGTACCCTTCTAAGACCCTAGTATATGGTACTAAGGTATGCAGGGCGAAGGTACACTAGACGTCTCACATGAGCTGCAGCATTTATTGTGCCACCCATTAGAGACCACTCAAATTGTGACTACAGGCCTGCCTTGGCAGCCTGTGTACGCTGGTGCTAACACCACTTACAAGAAATATAATTTTTCTTATATCTAAGGTCACTGCACTTAAAACCTATAAATCAGCCCTGAGGTAGACCTTTCAATCCTGAAGGCAGGGTGCTAGGTTATAAGTGTGAGGGTGTCCTGTATGAGCAGGATACCCCCTACAAACCCCGGAGTCGATTCTCCAGGCTTTGTAAGGGCGGTCAGCAATTTCGATTCATATAGTGGCCATGCATCATTACGCGATGGCTAACTTGTGCTGAACCTGGGCATGTTTAGTATCAAACATGTTGAAACCATAACCCAACACCATTACCGGTGTTGGAGGTATGATTCCATGCACCAGGGGGCTCCTCCAAGAAGCCCCCAGTGCTCCCTGTAACAACCTACCAGGGTCTACCATCAAGCTAGTGCTACTGCCGACCCCAGACACAATTCTGCCCCCCTGCTGCTGAGATGAGCTCGAGCAGGAGAAGGTAGAACAATAGGTTTCCTGTCACAAGGAGGTGTGACCACCTCCCAGACAGGACTTAGTATATTGGGCTGGGGTCAGGGCACTCTCCGGCACCACCAAACTGCTTTGAAGGGCACATTCGGTGCCCTCCTTGCATACTGCAGTTTGAGCCAGTTCAGGAAGCCCTTGTCTCCCGCTCTGGCGAGAAACTGGACAAAGGACATGGGAGTATCCTCCCCTCTGTCCAGCCCCTCCTATGGGAGGGAGCCTTGAATCGTCCCAACCCTTTCCCTAAGGTACTTAAGGGCTTACCTGTGGGCGGCTCTTCAGATTTGTCGTGGAACAAGATTCAAATCCGAAACCACTTATCCTTCGACCCTCTGGGTACTCTGGACTTCGCTGGACTTTGCCTGGGTCCAAGACTGCACAAATGAAGACTCCTGCTGATCCTGGTCTCACTGTTCTGCAAGTCTTCTTCATTGTCTGTGGCTGTGCTTCATCCAGGTTCCTCTCGAGGCCTGTGGGCATCAAAGACACCCAAAGGAATCTCTCTTGGAGTGAAAGAGTCACTCCCCGCATCTGCAGGCACCGCAACAAAGCTGACTGGTCTGCTGGTCCTAACGTCCTACGGACTACGAAAGGCTCAGCAACACAGGTGTTGGTTCTGCAACTCCCTCGAGGCCTAACCTGTCCCCATAGCAAGTTTGAGGCCAGTGTCCCTCTTCGGAACTGCTGGAACTCTCTTCCTGCCAAGATATTCGTCCTCACCGCATCCTCTGCACCGTGGGCCTGTATCTTTGGTGAGCTGCTCGAGGTCCTCTTACGACTCCTGTGCCTTCATCCTGTGGATCCTCTTGAGGGTCTTCTTTGGCTTTATTGGGCTCCCCGGTTTGCTCGGGCCGGCTCTGACTTCCTTGCAATTTGTGAGTTGCTTGGACCTTGCTGGTCCCAACGTTGCACCTTTTTCGTTTACCAAGTCTGTTGCTGCTGCCAAGGCTTGTTGGTGCTCCCACTGGACACGACCCCCTGGTTCTTGACTTCTGATGTGGGACAGCTCGTGAACGGCTCCTGGTCTTCCACAGCATCGCCTGGTCCTCACAGCTGCAGCGACAAGTTCACCGTCATCACTCCTGCATCTTCCGGAATCGGTGGTCATTGGTCTCATATGCGTCCCGGTCACCTCCGAATGGCGTAGACACTGTCCACTCTTCTTGCAGGTTCTCCTCTTCAAGAATCCACCCATGGATTCCAATGGACTCTTCCACCTTCTTCGCCAGCGGCATATTTCCTGAAGTCCTCCATTGTGGTCTATGGCGTTTCCAACGTCAATTCACACCTAGGCACCGGGCTTCCCTGGTGTAGGTATCCTGATTCCTGGGGTATCCACGGGTGGGGTCACTCTCCAACCATCTGTCTTCCACGGGTTTCTTCAGGGTCCACTGGGAAGAGTCCTTCTTCTTGAAAACTGAAACTCCAACTTTCCCATTGACTTGTATTGAGTATGCAGCTGTGTTTCCACTCAACACACAGGCCTCGGTGGGATTCCTGGGTACTTACCTCGGGTGATTCCTTGTGTCCCCAGCTCTTCTGAGTCTTCTGGTCCAAGTCCAGACTTCCGTCACAGTTCGCATTCCACTTCTTTAGAATATGGTTTGGTCTCCCCCTGAGACCACTGTGTATTTGTGCTTACTCACCTGTTTACATTTGAAGTATTGTGTGTATTTGGGTTTATATCTCCGGTAGGAAATATACCAATGTGTTAGTGAGTGTGTATGATAAATAGACATATTTTTGTATCTAAACTGTGTGGTTCTTTTTTGTTTAATGTACATTATATGGTTAGTTTTGGTAAAACACGCTGCTTAACACTCCTTCTGGACTAAGCCTGAAGGCTGCTTTCCACAGCTACCACTTAGAGAGCTTTCTATGGTTGTCTAAGACCACTAAAATCGTCATAAGTGTTGTCTGGATTAATGCAAGGTGATTCACTTAAATAAGTGTGCACCATATAGTAAGCCAGCCTCCTAAACAAGGTATGTATATTTTTTAACCACATCCACTCTATTCCCACTGAGGTTCCAATTAATCCGTCTCTTACCATTACATATCACCATTATGTTAGTCTGTTTAGATGAACAGTGAGCCTTTTATTCAAACAATAGTCATGGAAAACATCATGTTTCTTTTGTAACCCCTTTCCATCATGTCCACTATCACCAAATCATCAGCGTATAGCAGAAATGGGACGTGGGTACCATACATCTTGGGACAAAGACCACTTACTTCACTTAAGGGCCTATTACAATGTCAGTGTGAGAACCAACAACCATAGGTCAGTGGTTCCACACACCTAATCACGATGCAACCGCATATGGTGTGGTCGCAACCTCCTATTTCCCTATGGGAGCTTGTGCTTTGGGCAGAAACTGCCTGCAGCACAAGCTCCCATTGCAAAATGGGAGTTTTTGGAAATCCCTGCACCGTAGCTGCCCTCCAGGACCACAACCGGAGGTTGCGGTGGCATGGGTGCACCAATGTTGCTTTCTGACAGGCTTTCCATGTCAGAAAGGTCAACATGAAAAGCCTGTTGGAAACCGACATCATAATCTGGATGGTGGAAACACTGTCTGTAAGGGATTACGTGTGGCCGCCGAAGGGCCGATGGGCTCTTTGAGCCCGTTGGAAGCCAGCCGGAATGACTGGCAAGTTTAAACCTGACCACCTTCATTGTAATAAGGTGGTCAGAGTTTAAACCTTGGATGTCGGTCAGAAAGCCTCCAACCAGTGGTCGGATGCTTTCCGACCAACATCCACATCAGCCCCTTAGTGTTTTAGGTAAGTCGGCCAAAAACAGGAAGAGCAGTAGGGGAGGGGGGAGGAACCAACCTTGCCATAGGCCATTCTTAATCTGTATTTTCTTTGACAGGGTTCCTGCAGTCTCTAAAATCACTCTGCCCAATTCTGACTATGTAGTTGCTGCAATAGTAAGAGGAACCCCTTGTGAATACCAAACTTCTTCAACATTGCTCATAGTAAGTTTCGGTCCACTAGGTCAAAGGCAGCACAGAAGTCAACAAACCAACATAATAATCGACCCCTTTATTCTATTGACTTACTTGCTATCATCCAAAGACTAAAACAGTGATCGATTTTAGATTTCCTTTCCTTAAAACCACTCTCCTCAACTGTAAGTATGTTGTTTGCTTCCACCCAAGACTTCATTAGGCCTGATAATATTTGGAAAAGACTTTCACCCCCACATCGAGTAGGCTAATTGGGCTGTAACTTTTGGGCAGTGTGGCATCATCCTTCTTGTAAATCAGCATAATTATTGTGCCTTACCAGCTCTCAGGGAAACACTTGAGGGCAAGGCCTTTTGCAAGATGACATAATAAAAGCTCCCCACGAATTTACATTACTTTTATTTTATTGCCAGGAAATTATCTGGACCCGCCACTTTAGTTAGCTTGAGGGGCCAGATAGTTTCTTTGATCCTCTTTAAGAAGTAGTACCTCCCAATTTCAACGTCAACCATGACATTATTATACGGACGCGCCTCCTCATCATTACTACCATATAAGTTTCTAAAGTGGTTGATCCAGTCATCTTCACCTACCAGACACTTCATTTTCCCTTCACCACTCACCTCATGCACAAACTGTTAAAATTTCCTTCTATTATTAGTGCCTATCACCTAGACCATGATTTTCCAATTTTTGCTCCATTTTGCTTTTCCTCAGCATATTTTTATATTCAATTTTTGCCAAGCAGATCTTGCCACCTATTACTGGGTTATGCTTTTTCCTAAACAGTCTCTCCTATTTTCGTACCCTTAGTTTTAACCTCCGAATATCATTGTTAAACCAACCATTTCTCTTGCCCTGAATGGCATACTCTCATTCCTTGTTTCGGGGCCTTTCGCTAAGTCTTACCCTCAAGCAATTTACCACCTGCTCCATCATCTGGTTATACCATTTTAAAGCATGGCAATGATCCTCTGGTGCATCTAGCCTCATACGTTCTATTAAGAAATCACTAAGCAATTTTAAACTTTCTTTTGATATACGAGTTGTTATGTGTCTAGGATACTCCACTTGCAGCGGAACAACTTTATTTCCCTGATCACGCTGTCCTGTGCTAATCTTTAACTGTAAGGGCCAGTGATCAATACCCTCGGTTTGCAATACTTCAAACCCTTCCACCAAGGAAATGTGCCAGGCATTGATAAAAACATAATAAATCAGAAAAGCTTGGTTTCCAGCACAGAAAGGCTGGACCGTGGGGTGATCGGTATCCACCCGCCCATTTACACAGAACAGCAATAAAATCTTTACTAGGGCTGCATTGTGCACTGATCCAAGGGATCTTGGAAAGATCGTTGCGCGTACCTGAGTAACGGATAGCAAGTTTTTATACATCTGGTTGCTGGAGGTCAGCTCTAGTTTATGATTTAAATCCCCTAGAATCTTCACTAGCTGATCTGAATTCTCTGTACAGATTGCCTCTAAGTCTTCTTATATCAGTCCTAATTGCGTCACATAATCTTCTGCATTCCATGGATGGATATATACTGCTGATATTATAGTTAGAAGCCTGCCCAACGGTCGACCTGGGCCCAGATATCTAGTGTCTCTGGAGAGCATTAGAAATCCGCCCAGCAGGTTGGGTGCTTTGCACAGCCAGGTCTCCTGTACACATATTATCTTGTACTTCATCAGCATTTCCTTCAACCAGTTTTGGGTTGAAAGCTTCCTATAACCCCCTATATTCTGAAACACAGCTGCCAGGCTATGCGAAGCCTTTGATCCCTAATCCAGATTACTCATACCCCCCCATCCATTTTCCTTGAGGCTTAACAGAGAGTCGATAGACACTCAAATCGATTACTTAGCTCAGGGCCCTTGGCTCCACTCACTATTGTCACTCATAGGCCTCCCTCCCTTAAGTTTGGAAATATTCTACTTCATTGGATCCCCTGTGAGTAGATCCTTGCTTGAGTCATGCTAAGGCCAGTATGGTTTATCAGGACATCGTGTTCCCTCCCGACATCTGCCTCTAGCTCACTTGCATGTACCACTCTTAGACCTTCATTCCATAATTCTTCCTCTGTCTTCATCAGGATCTGCTTCACGCAATCAGAATAGAAGAGAACCTTCAAACCACTTTCCCCTCCGGATGTGTTATGAACCCTATCTGCTTTATATCCCTTGACCCAATTTTCTGTAGGCTTGGCAGCTGGCCAGTGCTTCAGAAGGTGAGAGCGGTTCAAGGGCTTAAGTTTCCTCTGTTGTTTCCTACCTACTACTCTACCCAGGGGTTCTAAATATACCCATACATTTACCCCTTTTGAACTCCCTACCTTATTTGCTTCATTATCTGATCTGTCTTCCATTATCCTCCCTTCACATTCGACACCCCTAGCCAATAATAAACACCCACTCATCCTGGGTTGTTCTTGGCTGGTCTCCCTCTTATGGCTTGATCCGTACGCCACACTCCTCTGCCTGTAGTTCTCTCTTCCTGTGATTGAGGGTTCCCTTGACCTAAGTGATGCAGGTCTTGGCGGTTGCCTTAGCTGGGTATCCCCCTCCCTGGAGCTTTAGCTCCCAGCTGAATACTATTTGACATCTTATTTCCTCCACTCTCATTCTTCTCTCGGGGGTGTGTTCTTGGGGCCCTGGGCAATTCTTTCCTCACGATTCCCTTTTGGAAACTTTTTTTTTTATCACCTTCTTTACGTTACGGATTCTTCCTTCTCACAGCATGATGGTCCTAAGGCCCTTGTATACCCTCCGTTTTATAACCAACATAGGCTGTTTCGATATATAGACTGTTGGTGAGCTTGAGAAGTTTGTAGGGACTACCTTACCCACCTCTACTGATACACATACCTCCTGATCCTTTTCCTCTATCATTGGTCTAACTAAGATAGGCATACAGTTGTTGATTTGTCTTAACTCTCTGGCAATCCCCTGTAGCTGATTTGTTTGGGCTCTCCCCAACCCATTACTTACCATCAGTACTTCCAAAATTGCTTTTAAGGATTTCTGCATTAAAAACATCACCTCTAGCATGAATGAGAAGGGGGTTGCTGTAATATCGAAGCCCAAAGTGTTCTGAAAGGTAGTGAAGGGGGAAGACTTCTGCTGAAAATTAACCCCTTCTATGTCCTCCAGGAACCTAACCCCCTTTCTCCCACCACCGCCCTCCCCTAAACCATTTTCTTCCTGAGATGGGTCCTTGCTGTCCACTGTGAAACTTTTAACCACAAAGGTAGAGAGATGAGGTGATGAGGACAACCTAAGTTCGGATAAAAAAACGCCCCCTCAGACACATTGTCCATTTCTCTTTCCATGTCATGGTCCAAGACTGGCACAGGATCCAGAAGGATTGAGTCACTTATTACATTCCCCTCACTCACACCTATTTCTTTAGTGGGAAAGTTTGTTGACGACGCGGCCTGACCAGGGTTATTTGGTCCCCTCTTCCCTACAAACTCCTTTATGGATAGTCCCGAGGGCATCGCTACTGCTTCCCCCACAAGTCGCACCGCGTTTCCGGTATGGTCTTCTTTCACTGGTATACTAATAATCATATTCCCTTCTGATGGCCCAATGATAATACTCCCCACAGAAACACTATGTCGGGGCTCCTGGGCAGGTGCTGACACCTGCCCAGCCTTTCTTAGGGGCGTATCTGCCTCGTGCTTTACTTTAGTCAGCGGCATATTCCTGCCAACTGAGTACTTTACCGCTTAACCACTTAAATACAAGTTACAGCCAATCGTTAGCGAAGAGATCAATCCAGGTGAAGTAGAAGAAAAGAAAATATGCCACTCGCACAAGCTTACCTCTACCTCAGCGCTACTGCCATATCCACCTTCAACTATAAAAAGCCTTCCAATGTGTCAGATGAAAGGTGCACACTTAGTTAGTTGGTTTAGTTTTGGCTTTGTTTTCAGAATTACCCTTGTAGAGATGGGTCGCTGCCTAATTCTCTCGCCTGTGCCTCAGACTGAACCCCACAACTGGGCAACCACCCTGCCGCACATCTGACTCCCCCAGCTCCCCAGCGGAGTGGCACACGGTAGTGGTAGCCCGCTAAAAGCAACATGGCAAGCGATATCCAATTCTTCTAATCAGGCCCGGCTCCAGGAATTTTTATTTGTGTGGGCCACTGCGGGCGCGATTTGTCTCTTATATGTCTAGCCAGGCCTGCTTCCGGGCCCTCCTTTATCTCTTCTTCGTCTTACAAGGCACAGTAAAATGCACTTTTTTCCAAATCTCTTTCTAAAAGTTATCACTCTCAAAAAGTGTTTTTTTTCCATGTAATGTCCCTTTGATGGGAAAAGGAGGTTTCTGAGGTGGGGGTATCAGGCAGGTGACACTACTCAGCCTCCCTCGTTGCCAGCCTTCAGGGAGAATCCCTCTTCATTACTACCTCCATCTGACCCCTGACTCTGCAGCGCACTCCCTTACAGGCTTGATTATCTACTTTTCTACCACCCCTCTCCAGTGCACCTTATCTCATAGCTGACCTTGGGCCCCAGCCCCATATCAGCCACCATCCGGTTCCACTTTCATTGTTACCGGAAAAAACATTAATTAAATCACCTCATTCTAACTGAAAACATTGAATATAGCAGTAAATGTAATTAGCATGCACTTTAAAGTATGTTCCACAGTTGCCCTAATGACCCGACTGTTAATTAAATAAACAAAAACAAAAAGGCCATGACAGGACCGGCTTTACTGCTGGTGCAAAAGTCTTTTTTGGTGCCCCCCGATGACCTCTTTCTCCGTAGATGCCTTTACCATCACCCTCCAACAGTGCCCTTCATCTCTCTATAGCCCCTCCCCCTCATGACCTCCTCCTCAAACTCCCTCACTACCACCCTCCACCAGTGCCCCTCATCTCTCCGTAGCTCCCCCTCCACCCCATGACCTTCTCTTCGGATTCCCTCATTGCCATAATCTAATAGTGCCCCTCATCACTCCATAGCTCCTCTCCCTATTGACCTCCTCCTCAGATGCCCTCACTACCACCCTCCACTAGTGCCCCTCATCTCTCTGTAGCTCCCCCCACCCCATGACCTCCTCCTCGGATTCCCTCACTACCACCCTCCACTAGTGCCCCTCATCTCTCCATAGCTCCCCCCCACCCCATGAGCTCCTCCTCGGATTCCCTCTTTGCCACCCTCCATCAATGCCCCTCATCTCTCCGTAGCCCCTCCCCCTATAGAACTCCTCCACGGATTCCCTCACTGCCAGCCTCCACCAGTTCCCCTCATCTCTCCGTAGCCCCTCGCCCCTATCGACCTCCTCCTCAAATTCCCTCACTGCCACCCTCATCTCTCTGTAGCTCCCCCTCTCCCTCCCTCCATCCCATGACCACCTCCTTAGATTTCCCCTTTGCCACCCTCCAACAATACCCCTCATCGCTCCATAGCCCCTCCCCCTATTGTCCTCTTCCTCGGATTCCCTCAATACTACCCTCCACTGGTGCCCCTCATCTCTCTGTAGCTCCTCCCCCCACCCCATGACCTCCTCCTCGGATTCCCTCACTGCCACCCTCCACCAGGTCCCCTCATCTCTCTGTAGCCCCTCACCCTATTGACCTCCTCCTCACATTCCCTCACTGCCACCATCATCTCTCTGTAGCTCCCCCTCTCCCTCCCTCCATCCCATGGCCTCCTCCTCGGATTCCCTCTTTTCCACCCTCCAACGATGCCCCTCATCGCTCCATAGCCCCTTCCCTTCTTGTCCGCCTCCTCGGATTCCCTCAATACTACCCTCCACTGGTGCCCCTCATCTCTCTGTAGCTCCCCCCACCCCATGACCTCCTCCTCGGATTCCCTCATTGCCACCATCCACCAGTTCCCCTCATCTCTCCGTAGCCGATCCCCCTATTGACCTCCTCCTCGGATTCCCTCACTGCCACCCTCCACCAGTTCCCCTCATCTCTCTGTATCCCCTCCCCCTATTGACCTCCTCCTTAAATTCCCTCACTGCCACCCTCATCTCTTCGTTGCTCCCCCCCTCTCCCTCCCTCCATCCCATGACCTCCTCCTCGGATTCCCTCTTTGCCACCCTCCAACAATGCCCCTCATCGCTCCATAGCCCCTCCTCCTATTGTCCTTCCCCTCGGATTCCCTCAATACTACCCTCCACTGGTACCCCTCATCTCGCTGTAGCTCTCCCCCTCCCCCCCATGACCTCCTCCTCGGATTCCCTCAATACTACCCTCCACTGGTGCCCCTCATTGCTCCACAGCCCCTCCCCCTATTGTCCTCCTCCTCGGATTCCCTCAATACTACCCTCCACTGGTGCCCCTCGTCTCGCTGTAAGTCCCCCCTCCCCCTATTGACCTCCTCCTCGGTTTCCCTCACTGCCACCCTCATCTCTCTGTAGCCCCTCCCTCTCCATCCTTCCATCCCATGACCTCCTCCTCTGATTCCCTCTTTGCCACCCTCCAACAATGCCCCTCATCACTTCATAGCCCCCCCCCCTATTGTCATCCTCCTCGGATTCCCTCCCTGCCACCCTCCACCAGTGCCCTTCATCTCTCCGTAGCCACTCTCTCATATGCATTTCATTTGTTGTATAGCGCTACTCATATCAGTGTAGGGTGCCACAGTACTTTACATCATGCACACATTATACAGAGACAATAAATAAGTCTACAGGGAATGTCACATAAATTAATGAGGATTACAAGGTGTAGGAATCACGTCATCTGTACTGGTGGGCAATATATTTTAAGAGGATTTGGTCTGGAGAAGCACAAACTCAGGATTTAGAGTACTCCAGTGGTTGGGGGGTTGGATCTACTGATAAAAATGTATATTTGCCCGAACAAACTCCTTCTAGCAACATTAGAATCATGAAAGAATTGGGAAGTTCTAACTATATCACATCACAAAAAGCTAAGTGTGTATGCAGCTCTTTGATGACAGTTTAGAGGTCACTGTCCTATTTTAGGATTGTAACTTCTGAACTGCAAGTAACACAAGGATCTCTGTGACAAAGGCAGTAACCCACTGAGCTATCCATATAAAATACAGTTTATCTGCATTTAAAAACTCCCAACAGACAAATGACAGCTCTCCAGCAGCATCATAAATCACCAGTTATCTGATTTTTTTTATTGTTGTACATCGGTGGCAGATTCCCTGCGAGGGCCAAGGCTCATGTTTGGGTGAGCAAGGCTCATCTTTGGGTGGGCCTGGCCCACCCGGCCCTCCCGCTAGAACCGGGCCTGCTCCTAATACCGCCAACCACCAACTTTTCCTCTCAAAGGCTGTGCTTGGGCCATGGATACAATTTGATTTGATACAGCATCGGGATTAATTATTCTGAACCATCACGAATTCATGCATTTCTTCACTCCGCAGCAGCCCGGAAGTCCCATTGGGCGAAAAAGTGTCTCAGCAGGCTTGGTGTTCGGCGTTCACAGCGTGCGATTCGCTCCAGCTGACTGCAGGGGTGCACAGGGCAGCGCACGATGACAGGCCCAAGCTCATCATCGACTGAGACTGAGACAAGGTTGTCAACGCTGACAGTGTCACAAAGTCACACCTTAAGGCTATGGGTCACTTTGAGTGGGGAGGGGTTACTGGCCAGAAAAAGGTAGCTGTGTCCCCTGCTATCTCAGTGGAGTGTTTTCTGGGCAATGACTTAGGAAGAAGTAGAGAAGAGGGCCCATGCAGCAGGGCTGGGTCTAGTTGAATGGGTGTGTGTCATAACCAGAGCACAGAAGACCTTGAGATAGAGTCAGAGATCAGGGAGCCTGAAACTATGGACCTGGACCCTAAAGACAGGAAACCTGGCCACTCAGGCTCCAGAAGTCCACAGGCCCAGAAGGAAGGCTTGGTGTCTGAAGAAGAACTGAGTCCTGGAAACTTGTCAGATCTGGCAGAAGTCTAAGGAGCAGGGGGTCCCTAAAGGGAGGACCTGGGCAATGGAGAAAGGACCTGTCCCACCCTAGAATACCTGCGACAGCTGTTGTAGGAAAGTAGGATCTGCTTCTTATGGTTACCCCCATTTTTTGCTTGATGTGATGCTGTTTTTGACTAGTCTGACTGGGATTGTGCTAATCACGACCCCAGTCTATCAGCTTTCTCCCTAAACTGGTATGTTATGTACTTAGGTACACTCCAGATTGGATACTGGGGTACCCTTGTCAGGCCCTAGTATATGGTACCCATGTACCCAGGGCATAGGTAACCCAGAGGTCTCCCATGGGCTGCAGCATGTATTATGCCACCCATGAGAGACCATGCAAAATGGAACTACAGGCCTGCCATTGCAGCCTGTGTAAGTTGGTGCATGCACCTCTTATTAAAGATATAGGTGTAGTGAGGAGGTCCACGCAGGAAGGTTGTAATTCAGGATGTTTTATTCAAGTAGATAACAAGTAGTTAAGTTCTGAATGTGAGCCCCACCAGGAGCAGCCTGTCAGCTGCTCAGCCCATGACCAACTCTCACTTCACCTCTCTGTGTTCCAACATTCCGAGGCTCATCAGACTCCAACATTCTATTGAGTCAGAGCACAGGCACTGGCTGAGCAGGGGAGGTAAAATACCTTGCATAACAAATGCAGGATACTACAATAGGTTTACTATATCTAAGGGTCACTGCACTTAAAACGTATAAGTCCACCCTATAGCAGGCCTTTACAATCCTGAGGCCAGGGTGCTTGGTTCTAGGTGAGAGGGTATCCCTGCATGAGCAGGAGACCTCTGCAGCCTTCGGAGTCCATTTTCCTGGGTTGTCAGTGAAACAGCCATAGACTAATATAGAGGTGCATTACACAACCGCGCTATGACCATCTCGAAAACGGCTGTAACAAACCCTATCGTGTTTCGTGGCAAACATTTTGGAATCATACCCCCTCACCGGTAACTGGTGTGGGAGGTATGATTCCACCCATCGGGAGCGCCCTCCGTGGGCTCTCGGTGGTCGCAGTACCAGCCTTCTAGCTCCGGACAGCACAAAATGGTTGCTGCCGACCAGAGACAAATTTCTGCCCTCCTGCTGCTGAGCCAAGCTCCAGCAGAGGAAGGCAGGACAATAGGCATCCTGTCACAGGAAGGTGTGACCACCTCCTAGACAGGATTTAGTGTATTAGGGCTGGGTGGGTGTGCTTGGCAGCGCCTGAAAGTCTGCATGAGGGGCACATTTGGTGTCCCTGTGCATAGTCCAGTTCAAACCTCTGGCGCGAAACTGGACAAAGGACATGGGAGTAACCTCCCCCCTGACCAGACCCTCCCCTGGGAGGGTCCCCTGAATCTTTACAACTCTCTCCTGTGGGTACTTAAGGGCTTACCTGGCTGTAGGACCTTAGATTCATCGTGGACAAGATTCAGAATTGAAACCACTGCACTTCTACCGTCTGGGCACTCTGGACTTCGCTGGCCTTCGTTTGGGCCTGACTTCGTCTCCCTTCCAGTCTGCTGCATCGTCCAGGAACCTTCCAAGGCCTGTGAAGTAATCTCCCTTGGAGTGAAGGAGTCACTCCCCTGCATTCGCAGGCACTGCAACGAAGATGACCGGTCTGCAGATCTCAAGCTCCTCCGGACTCTGTGAGCTCTGCAACTCAGGTGGTGGTTTTCATCAGCCCCTGAGGCATGCTCTCCCCTCTGACCAAGTTTGAGGCCAGCAGTTCGAGTGGGGGTTGCAATAACGGAACTCCTGGGTACCGCATCACCTTTGCAGTTGCAAAGGCTTGTTGGCATCTTTGCAAGAAGATCTTCGGGCTCCAAGTAGCCCCAAGCTTAAGCACCACCTATGACCAGAATCTTCAGCTACCCCGCATCGTGTGCATCGTGGCCTGCCTCTTTTGGTGAGCTGCTCGAGGTCCTCTCGTGACTCCTGTGCCATTGGCCTGTGGGTCCATTTGAGGGTCACCTTTGAGTTCCTTGGGCTCCCCTGATTGCTCTGGGCCTGTCCTGATCCCCATGCTTGTGGTGAGTCCCCTGGACCTTGCTTGTCCGAACCGTACACTTTCTTGACCTTCTGCATGGGTGGCCTTTGCCAAGGCTTGTTGGTGCTCCCGCCAGACACCAACCCCTCAACACTCGACAACCTTTGTAGGATAGCTCATATCTGGCTCCTGGTCATCCTCAGCATCGCCTGGTCCCCGCAGCTGTAGAGTCAAGGTCACCGTCAACTATCCTGAAGCTCCCGACATAGATGGGCATTCGTCTACCGCGCCTCTGGTCACTCCCAAGTGACCCAGACTCTGTCCCCTCTGTTTTCAGGTACTCTTTGACAAGAATCCACATTTGGATTCCTCTGGACACTTTCTCTTCCAGCAGCGGCACTTACCTGGAGTCCTCCACTGGGTTCGACTGCGGTTTCCGACGCCACTTCACACCTATGCATCCGGCTTCCCAGGGATAGGCAACTTGGGTACTTCGGTATCCACGGGTGGGGTGGCTCTCCAACCTTCTGTCTTCCACTGGGTTTCTTAAGGGTCTACTGGGAAGGGTTCCTAATCTTTAAAATTCCAACCGCGACTTGCACATAGACTTGTACAGAGCACCCAGTCGTGTTTACACACTGCACACGCACTCCTTGGGGTCCCTGTTACTCACCTTGGGTGGTTCCTTAAGGTCCCAGCAATTCTACGTCCTCTCGACCTTGTCCTGACTCGAGTCGTGGTTCTTATACCACTTTCTTGGTTTGGTCCACCTCTGGGGGCCCGCTGTGTATTAGTGCTATTTACTGTGATTTCTTTGCTAAAGTATTGTGTGATTTGTGTCTATTTGTGTCTATCTCCGTGTAGGAGATACTGTAACGTACTAGATAGTGTTATATAATGAAGACATGTTTTTATAAATACGCTGTGTGGTTCTCTTTCATTTAATCTATACTATAAGATTGCATTCTGGTAAAACAAGCTGCTTTACACTCCTTCAAGACTAAGCCTGAAGGCTGCTCTCCACAGCTACCACTTAGATAGCTTTGTAAGGTTGTCTTTGACCTCTTAAATCACCATAAAGGTTGTCTGGACTAGTGCAAGGTTCCCACTTTAATTAGTGGACATCATATACCAGGCCAGCTTCTCACATTGGTGTGCATCGGTTGGGATTCAAGTCTGCATTGTTTTACCAGATAAATCTCTTGTATTGATTAACTGGAAAACCACTAGTACTAGGCACATATAATACAAGCTTAGAATAGTAAGTACTACTGAACTTGGGGTTGGGTAAGTCAAGGGTCAAGCATACCCTTTCTCCATCCTAAGAGAGTTTAGCTCCCACTAGGTTAGATAGGTCCAACACCACACCACACCACACCACACTTAGGATGCCTACTTAAGCAGAGGCCAGTGGCTCTCTGCCTTCCTGATACAGTGAACTTTCGTTCCATGAACTGAAAGCACTGTGTGCCTCTAGGAAGCTGAAGACAGGAAGGAGTGCCAACACTCAACGCCTGGTATTACGTGTTACTGTTAGATGACTTAAGGAAATCTCCTGGGTCAGATGAACAGGACAGAGTGGGTGGGAAAGGGAATGAGGATAGGTCAGTAGGGGACACCCTCTATGATCTAGAATCTAACCCTGACCAGGGGAACCTGATGGCTCCCACCTGGACAACTCAGATCTTCCAGAAGATAATGTAGAAGGCCCTGAGGGCCGCCTCTTCATTCCTCCTGGAAGAGTGCAGAGTTTACCAAGGAGATCTAGTTCTCCCTCTGCAGAGTCTAATCACTCAGGACAGTCGGTAGGGTCCTCTGTATCTGGAGGCCACTCTTTTGATAGTGAGTACCAATGTCATGACCGTGAGAAAGCTAGGCTTAAACTCAGGCAAGGGCAGTTGGCCCTTGACAAGGAGTCCCTAGAAGTCCAGAGAGCTAGAAAACAATTGGGACTAGATTCCCATGGTGCCAGCAACAGTGTCGCTAGAGTTAAGTAACATTACTTTGATAATAGGAACCTGAGCAAGATTGTCCCTCCCAACCATGTTGGGGATGACATCCATAAATGGATATCTGCCTTGGAGAGGGCCTGTAAAGTTCAGAGGGTCCCTCAAGAGCAGTGGTCAGCTATCTTGTGGCTCTCTTTTACTGACAACGGTAGAGAAAAGCTCCTCACTGTTAGAGAGGAAGATCCTGACAAATACTCAGTGCTGAAGAGTGCTCTCATTGATGGGTTTGGCTTAACCACTGAGCAGTACAGGATTAAGTTCAGAGACACCCAGAAGACACAGAAACAGGACTGGGTAGACTTTGTGGATAGTGCTATCAAGGTTCTGGAAAGTTGGTTGCTTGGCAGCAAAGTGCATGATTTTGATGGATTGTACAATTTGATTATGAGGGAGCAGATCCTTAATAATTGCCAGAATCAGATACTGCATCAGTACCTGGTAGACTCAGACCTGACTTCTCCCCAAGCATTGGGCAAGAAGGCAGATAAGTGGGTCAGAACCAGGGTAAAGCAGGAAAATCAGAACCATGTTGGTGACCAGAAGAAGCAAGATTCTTTAAAAGCTCAGGATAAGGCTGGGGACAAGGGTAAAGACAAAGAGTCTTCATCAGGGCCCCAAAAACCTACATCTGGAGGGGAGTCACAACCCAACAAGGGAAAAGGCAAAATAAACTTTGGTGTTACTTTTGTAAGGTAAAGACCTATTGGACAAAAGATGCTGATAGTCCAAAAGCCAAGGAAACTACTCCTACCACCACTGCCCCTAAGGCAACTTTTCCCCCTAGTACCAAGTGACCAATGTAAACAATGTCAGGACTGACCATTCCTTGGCAGTTGTTAATTTCAGCTGGGGAGGGGTAACTGGCCCTAAGAATGTTGTGGTTAACTCAGACCTACCAGTAGATTGTTTGTTGGGCAATGATTTGGAGACATCAGCCTGGGCTGATGTTGAATTTAGGACTCATACGGCAATGCTGGGCATCTCTACAGATGCGTTTGCTGTGACCAGGTCACAGGCCAAACTAACATTCACTGAACAGCCCTGGATCCTGGAACAATGGACCAGGTGCCTTCCAAGAGAAGGAGCAGGAGGGGTAAGGCTGTGTCTTCCCCCCAGACTTAGAGTGAGGATCATTCTCTGGAGGGAGATGATCTGAGTCCCTGTGAAGGAACTGTCCCAGATGAACTTGAGCCTGATCAGGTTGATTTCTTGGGACAGGGGGCCTTCCAGGGCAAACTTGAGTTTGAAGCAGCAAACCTGTCCCTCTCTTGAAACCCTCAGGTAGCAAGCTACTGCCGAGGCTGCTGGGAGTGTCAGTGGGTCCGACAGGATCTACTGGGATGAGGGACTCCTTTACTCAGAGGGTAGAGACCCCATTTCTGTTGCCACCAGGAGGTTGGTCATACCTCTGAAGCTTAGGGGCTTCCTTCTCACCTTGGCACATGACATTCCCCTGGCAGGACACCTAGGCCAAAGTAAGACTTGGGACAGGCTTGTCCCTCGCTTTCACTGGCCTCACATGTCAGAGGACACAAAGGAGTTTTGCCGCTCCTGTGCCACTTGCCAAACCAGTGGCAAAGCAGGTGGCACTACAAAGGCCCCCCTGATGCCACTTCCAGTGGTGGGGGTTCCCTTTGAGAGGGTTGGGATTGACATAATTGGTCCCATGAACCCTCCTACAGCATCTGTGCACAGTTATTACATTCTAGTGGTGGTGGACCATGCCACTAGGTGCCCAGAGGTCATTCCCCTTAGAACCACCACAGCTCCTGTGGTGGCCAGGGCCCTCCTGGGAATTTTTTCCAAAGTGGGTTTCCCTAAGGAGGTGAATGAATACATTTTATTGTTTCAATTAATTAAAATTGTTACAGTGGAGATCAAGCAGAGATATTCCAGCACTTGATTACTTCAGTTATAATAGGTACGTATTTAACCGTTAAAGTATGCTGTTCTAATACATGAATAAAATAGATCTAAAATATTGCATTTAACGATAAAATTAGTAAAAGTAGTTCAAATGGTAAACTGTCAAAGCCTTCAATTAGTTCTAATCCCTGTTTAAGGCGTTGAATTAGAGTTTTTTCACTCAAGTGCAGATTTTCGCTCCTCTGTGTGGGTCCAAAAAAGGTTTTGTGCTGACTGTGCAGGTACATGTTCGATACTTTAGCCACGGAGATTTCAATAAAGTGCGATGTGCGAGGCGTTGCCTACATGTTCTTTCACTGTGTGTGCAAATTTCGCAAATCTTGCCCGTTCCATTGGAATGTCCGAACTGAAAAGAAGTTTAATTGCATCTTGGCATGTGCGTGTTCTGTATTTAAAAAACAATGGTTTTAGTAAAGTGTGACGTGCCTGTGCCAAGCAGTGCCATATGCAAACCAGGTGAACTGTGGATTCCTCATGCTGTTGGCAGAGTCTGCAAGTAATGACTGCCTCTAAAGATTTCCAGCGCATGTTAATGTCTTTTATCGGCAACACCATGAGTCTCACTGCTAAGATTTGCTTTAAAATTGACTTGTTTAAACAGCATCAAGGTATGGCTGCCGTAGGCGGTCTTCAGAGGAGATAGCAAGTATCCAGATCAGGGTCGGCTTTAGCGCTGGTGGCGCCCAGCGACAATGCTTGTAGGCGCCCCCAGTGACCACCTCCACTACGGATTCTTTTATAACTATCCTTTCACAGTGCCACTCAAGCCTCCACTCTCTCTCAGATGCATTTAATTCATTTTACAGCGCCGCTCCTATCAGTGTAAGGTGTCAGAACACTTTACATCACACACAGTACACAGAGACAATCAATCATGAGTGTGTAAATCAGTGTATAGGAAATGTTACATAAGACAGAGGACAAGAAAGTATAGAAGTCATAGGTCATCCATACTTGTAGCCAGGATAGTTTAATGCTTGGTCAGGAGAATCAGAAACTTAGAATTTAAAACCTAACACCATGGTTAGGGGGGTTCTCTTATTTAATAAGAATTGATTTCTACCCATATGAACCCATTTTGCAACATGAGGATAATGAAAAACTGGGTGAAATCATAACAATCCAGCCTATACCTTGCCGTTTTCAAGCAGTTATTTGATTACAGTTACTTGCTCACTGTTCTACATTAGGATTTTAACTCATAAAAAGCTAGCAACAATATGGTCTCTCTGACAAAATAGTAACCCACTGACCTATTTACATTCCATTATATGCACTTTGTGATATGCACATTCTTTGCAGCAGGCATATTACCCCTCTGCACTACCTTAGGATGAGTAGAAACTTCCATTACACAAACCACCGATCTCGCTCTCTCTCCTGGAAGCACATTAATCACTGGAGTCATTTTGACATTTTTATTGTTGGCTGAGAATTGCTGGAGGTCAGGAAAGCAGCAGCAGTTGCTTTTAAAACCATAAATATTGGCGCCCGCACACAAAGGCGGCACCCGGTGTGGTGGCACCGCTCGCACTGCCCTTGAGCTGGCCCTGATCCTGACGTTACTGCTGGAGAACTTCAATTCCTTCATGTCCTCTTCCTTCGAGAGTAGTCTAACTTATTTTTTTAAGATCGATTTTATGGTACCGGGCTGATGAATAAAATCCTGCCAGTTGGACATGTCGAGGTGCAATTCGGTGCAGAATGTGTGCAGGCCTTTGGACCACGAGTTGTTTCCTTTATCAAAAATTGTTTTTAAAATTGCTTTCATTGTGTGCGAGGGGCTACATATACCCCTCAATAAAACCGCACAATCGAGGCCCAATGCTCGTGACTCTGTTTTTTTAGGCCGAATTCCAATCGTACCAGTGCATTCCGTGCATGAGTTGGTATCTGGAAAATTTGCTTAAACGCTCTACAATTAGCTTGTTCCAAGATGTTACTAAAAGCCGCCGGGAATGCTAGTTGGCCATATGTGAGTGAGGGTAGCAACTTGGCGCATATGACCATTCTGGTGGATTTAGTGGATGGGCCGCTTAGTTTAGAATTCAGTTTACATAGGGCAAACGTCACTGCCTTAGCTTTTGTTTCAGTGGAAGTGATGTGTGCTGTGGGCTCTCCATTACTCGTGAGCCAAACCCCCAGGTAGTTGTATTTGGTCGTTGTTGCTATTTTCAAGATGCCCAGTCTACAATGTTGTCTGAATTTATTGCATACTTTCCAAATATTACTACCTTCGTCTTTCCTGCGTTTGCCCTTAAGTTGTTAATGTTGTTGTATCTGTTTAGTGCTTCCAGTAATCTTTGCATGCCTGTTTTGGTGTGGTCCAATAGCACCATATCCTCCGCATACTGACTTAAAAATAATCTAGTCAATGCCAATTTTAGGAGATAGAAGGTTAGCCTTGGATAATGTTTTGCCGAGGTCCGCCGTGTATAAGTTAAAAAGGAGAGGTGCCAGTACGCAGCCTTGTTTCAGCCCTCGGTCTGTTGGGATCTTTTTAGTGGCTGCATTCGTCGTGAGTTTCACCCGTACCCAGATTCCGGTATAGAGACTGATTATTGCTTTTAGAAGCGTTGATGGGATCCCCTAGTTTTCCAGTTTCTGCCACAGAAGACGCCTGTTAACGCCATCAAATGCCGCAGAGTTGTCCACAAAACATGCAAAGAGTGGAAGCTGCTTTTTCTGAGTGGACGGTTCTGCTAAGTAAGAGAGGGCCATGATGTTATCCATTGTCGATGCTTCAGGCCTAAAACCGGATTGGTAGGCTGGTAGGATTTCATTATCGTTAGCCCATTCCTGCAGATCTTGCTGAAGGAGGCTTGCATATCCTTTTGCCTCGATGTCCAGGAGAGCAATAAGCCTGTAGTTCGCTGGGTCCCGGGTGTCTCCCTTTTTGTGAATGGGTTGCAGCAAAGAACCTTTCCAAGTCTACGGGACTATTGAGTTGGTCAGGCAATACTGATAAAGTGGCATAAATATGGTAACCCAGAAATTGCAATCTTTTTTGAAGAGGTGTCCTGGTAAGCCGTTGGGGCCCGGTGCCCCGTCCTTTTTTTTTTTTTTTTTTTTTTTTTTTAAAACCTTTATTTGTGCTTATGAAAAGGACAAATACGGGCCTACAACCATCAGGCCGGCCACAAAACGGTTAAGCACTGAGACACACATTACAACCCCTGTGCGTCAATGGTCAAGATTAGCAACGATTCAGGAGTTATACACTGGAGAGATCCTTGACACCAGGGGAAGGAGAAGTAAAGGTTAATTTTAAGGTTTTCAAAATTTTATCGAGGAAAAAGTCAGTAGAGGATAGAACCAAGGAGATTCGAGTCCGCAAGATGGCTTCATCACACGGGAGAGCAGCAGCATCATTAAAACAATATAGAAAATCTCAGACAGTGAGGCGATGCAGTTATAGAACAGGATAGTCACACGAGTAAATACGCACCCCTCCAAAGCCGCCCTCACTCAATCCACCCCACACCCGGACCCCGAATCGGAAACAAGTATAGCGCAGAGACATAGAAGAAAGAGGCCCATAGAACCAAAAAGAAAAGGTAATTTACCCCCCCACCCTACACCAATGCGGAGGCTACGGCCTGCCCCCCCCCCCGGCATAGTGCCTGTCGCCCAATGAACCCGAAATATAGACAAGAGAGAAAGTAGGAATAGAGTGAAGAAAATAAGAAATCAAAGAAGAAAGCGGGGAGGAGCCCACGTAACCTCGGAGCGCCCGAAACCACCGGCCAACTACGTCTCCACACACTAAGAACCCACCACACTCAAAGGCGGTCGTGTGAAGATAACGTGTGACAACCATATAAATGAAGGCAGACAAATCGCGACGAGTGCGCACAACGTATGCAGACAGTTCCAGTCCCAATCCAGCCCATCGGTGACACCATGGTGTTAGGAATCAATCTAGCCCTGGCCCGATCGCGGGCGTAAGATTAGACTAGCCCCCACATGAAGGCCCCGCAGCCCGTGCAGACAAAGACAATATGGCCGCTTGGGAGAAGATGGAGAAGTAGAGTCACAAAATGGCCGCCGATCATCCATTGAGGTCCCCTTGTGCACCATATAAAATCCAGACCTGGCCTGTAAAGTACAGGAGTTCCACATAAAAGAAGCCGTAGGCCACCGTGAACGGTTCCTCGAGGACGTCAAGTGTCGCTCAGCTGGATACTCTTGCGGACGCGGTGAGGCAGGCAACAACAAAGCAGGCAGCAATGAACGGGGAAACAAAGTGTCCACAATTGAGCAGGAGATCGATTGATCCTGGGTGCCGGGAAAGCCAGATGCAGACACCAGTGTAGCACGGTTATACACAGTCGTTGCGTCCCCGCAAGAGGACCGAAGCACTGGCAGACCCACGTCTTGTTGAGAACAAACGGGGCGCTCACGACCCGCAGCCGACAGTATGGAGTCGAACCGCTCACTCAGCGTTTGCAAGCCAACACACAATTGCAGACGAAGGTCCCGCAGGGCAGCCAGAACGGAGCCGCATGTCAGCGGAAGCTGCGCCCCCACATCGGCAGCAATCCGGGACGGCACTGTGGAGCTGGAGTCTGATAGAGGGAGGGCGAAGCGGGCAGCGGGCGAGACCGGAGCATCGCCCCCCAGCAGCAAGCAGGCAATCAACGCCATGTGTTACCGCTGAACAGTACAGGGGCCAGGGGGGGGGTCGTAACAAGGAGGCAATTCCACGCAGGTCTGCGCCGCAACAGGTGAAAGCCAACAGTCGCTTCCCCTCCCTCGGACTCTCTTTGCAGCCGACTAGGCAATAGAAGAAGGGGGTCCGCAGCCTTCCACAGCGCGGGCCACAGAGCGAAGCAGGCGACCCGCCACACCGGGGCTTACCCTATAACTCCAGCCCGTCAGGTGAAAGGTGAAGGAGGTGTCCGGGCGTCTCTCCCCCGGCTCATCTGGCGACAATCCGTGGTATGAGGCGGGATCGGGGCCGCGGGGCTCAGATTTGCGCCGGGGGTCCAGTGACTGCGGAGCTTCCAGGGGGCCGGCCAAGGCCACAATAGAGCAGGGGTCAAGCGCGGAGAACAAAGGCACCAAGAACTCCGGCATCCGGGCGGGCTCAGACTCCGGGAAAGCGGCGGTGCGGTCAGCGCGTCGTCGCGCACGTTGCACCTCGAAAATCGGCGAGGATAGGAATCAGGATGATAGTCCGAGGCCGAGGGCCGGCGGAGCCGGGCGCTCAAGCGTCTGCTCCGGTCGCCATCTTGGCTCCTCCCCTGCCCCGTCCTTTTTGATGTTTTTTTAGAATTAGTGTGACTTAGTTCGATGCAACCTGGTGTGCTGATGTTTCTTTGCTAGACGGGAGCTTCCCTGTTACTGGCTGTACGGCTGTATCTTGGGTAGAGGGAAGGTATTTCGCAAATCATCGGTAATATAGAGATGTTGCTGATGCAGTTGAGCCTGACTTGTTGCGCAACAATACATTGAAGCCACATGGACAATCCATGTTTGGCTGGTAACCACGTTGCGCCTATCATAGCCGTGCCCTGAGAACCTATTGATGTATGACCAAAATTCTGCCTGTTTGTTTGGGGTCAGCAGGCTATGAATGTGCACCCATTGGGAGTCTTGCTGTTGTCTTTCGCTGTCTATGTATTTTCCTGGCTTGGAGTTTATTTTGGAATGTTTTATCTTTTCCCTTTCGCTTGTGGGTGCGGATGGCTGATCTCAAGGCCCGCTTGCTTTGCCCCACTTTTACGCACCGGGGTTGTGGTTGGCAACAGATCCTTTCTCCTGAGGCTAGACGGTTGTTTTTTTGTGTGCATTTCAAAAGTTCATACACCTCTGTCGCCACTTTAATCCAATTTTCACAAACATTCCCGGCTATAAGTTTGTGGGTGAGTCTGGGCCAGATGCTTTTCCACTTACATAGGGCTAATGTATCAATTGTATTCCATTTTATCCTCCTCTGTAGGGTATGAATTTCCTCCCCCTTAGTATGACCCACAATGGCAATGAGTGGTTGCCTGGCCATTTGTAATGCAAAGACTATGGCCAGTGGGAGATGGTCACTTGTCTGGAACACAGGTTTATGAGATTCTGACACAAGTGATTACACACAAAGATATAGTCAATTGTGGTTTTGATTTTCCCCTGTAGTTCTATATTCAAGACAGCCTTGCGGGGGGTTGAGGATTTGTATTGATTTTAGTCTGTATATATTTAGAAATGTATTCATTAGGAGTCTGGGCGTGTCCATCGGCACGGCTTCATTTGGTGCAGTCCCTAGGTTTGAGTATTAAAATCCCTGGTGATTTTAATCCCACAGTTTGGCTGACTGCTTAGTAGCTCTTCCAGTGTGTCCACTAGAGCCCTCATGACACTGAGTCTTGGTGATTCATTACTGTTAAAATAGAGGTTTACATGTACAATCTTTATTGGGCAGCCGTTCAGTTTAAAGCCTTGTAAAAGAGTAGCTTGAGCCGTGTGAGTGTTTAGTAGGGGTGTAGCTTTTATGTTACTGCTGATTCGTATGTATATTGATAGACCCCCCGATGGTCTTCCAAATATGTTGTCCTTTTTTTTCTGGCTGCTGAACTTCCATGAAGCCTGGAATAGCCGCTCAGGCTAGCAGCCAAGTTTCTTGGAGACATAGCAGATCCCCAGACTGTAGAAAGTCAACTGATTCCTTGTTTTGTAATGTGGTTTTTAACCCATACACATTCCATGAAATTACTTTCAGTGTCACTCGCTCCTGAGCTATGAGAATCATTTCTTTGTTTGCTAGGAGCATTTTGTTCTCGACGGTGGTGGGGATATTGATGTTCCCTCCTTGTGGTTTCTTTCAAGATCCATTTTTAAACTTTCTGTGTACGTGCGCCTTGTTTGAGTGGAATTAGGTGAAAGATGTATTCTTAAATTGGGGAATGCTGTAGTACGAGCAACGTAGTTTGTCCCTCTTAAGAAGGAATTTCGTGAGCTCTCTGTATTTTTGATGTTAATGCCAACTTTTAACATAAACGGGTATTTCTCCTCATTAGGAATGTGTACCTTGAGCCCCAGTTCTCAAAGCGATCTTTTTCTGTCATGATTTTTTGTGGTATCGAGTTATTTTTCCATTTTAGTATTGACGACTCTCTTGTTTCATTGTTGCCCAATAGCTTGAATTGTACTTGGATGAGATCTACAGTCACAATCGAGGAGAGCTCTGGAATATGTTGAAATATTTGTAAAATATTGGACCTATTTAAATGTCGGCGCTGTCCCGTGAAGTGTATTCGGGAGTGAAGAGTGTGATGTTATTCTCCACTTTCAGTTGCCCTTGTGCCCTTTGGCATTCGTCGGTGGAATATGTGGCCAGCCCTTGTGCATTTATAGTGGGTCTGATATCTTTGTGGATGACTTTGATCCCCCTGAGGTCATTTTGGTTCAGTAGCGAGGGGGGTGACATTTCTCTGTCCCTAGCGTAGGGCCGGGCTTCCTGCTTATTACTTTCTTGATACTGCTTCATGGGAAAGCTACCTGTGCTGACTGTTTGTGATGGCACTTTTGGTGCGTGATGGGTCCGCTCGTCCATCTTGTCTGACAATCCCTCATTGATGTGTGGATTTGTAGTTATTTCAGGTGTTGGTATATTGTTTGGCTGGCCATTTCCCGGCCTGGTACTATGACTTTCCTTTTGAAAAATCGGATAGAGTTTCTGTGGCTCAGCGTTCTTTATTATGAGAACCTTCTTTGCGTGTATTTTTTGGCTCTGAGGGCCAACTGCTTCTATCAGGCCCAGCTGTATTTACTTTACCCGACCCGTTGTTTGTTGGTTTTAGCTTGTTTTTTCAAGCATTTCTTTGCTCTCCGTGATAATGTTTTGGAGGGTTCTGTGGATCGGTTGTTCCATCGACGTTACTGTGCATGGTTTCACCTGTGCTGGATTCCTCACATTTAGATGTGCTTCGGTGCATCACTGCTGCCAATTGTGAAGATGACGGAGGGGTATCCGTGCACACGATAGGTGCGCTAATTTGAGTTTTATTCTGCGCGGTGATCTTTTCTACTAGGCGTGTGTTGCCCACACAGAGATTCACATCCCTTGTTGCTGTTTGCGATGGCACATTGGGGGTGCTTGCACACTCGCTGAGTCGTTAATTCCATTTGCATCTTTTAATGTTTTTTGGGGGGTTCTTTGGTGGGACTGGGCAGTGGTTGCCTGATGTATTTTCTTAGGTTCTGTGATAATGGATGTTAAAACTTCTGGTAATGAACTAAGCTTCTCCACTATTGGTAAGCACGAGCAGCTAGCGGGTGGTAATGACCGCAGCAAATCCAGTTTTCCTGTTAGAGTGTCGATTTTAGCTTCGATGTTAATCATGGCTATTGCGATTGCATGGTATCCATTTGTATTTCCAATTTTTGTGTTAGCCAGGTGAGCGCATTGATAGCCGTTGACAGGGTGGAGTTGATTGAAGACAATAAAGAATTTTGGTTATGACTCCCGATCTGGGGTGTGCACTTAGTTTCGGCAGTGGAATGGAGGATATTTTCTCTCTGTTCTCTCTGTTCCTCTCCCGTCAAGGGTGGGCTTTGATTAAAGATGAACATTTTTATTGCTGAAAGGCTCCGTGACTGGGACGGGGACGGGGACAGAACGTGTGGGTTGTTTCTGCTTACTACCTATAAGTCCGTCGTGAGCTCCCCGTGCGTGTAATGGTTGTCTATACCTTTGTTTGTAGATTCGTGAGTGGAAGATATTTCTAAGATTTCCAGAGTTCTCAGGCCTGATGAGATTTCAAGGCCTTCTGGGTCTCCTTGCCCTTGTACATCTTGGGTTTTATCCTGGCATTGAATCTGGCCTGATGCGACTTGCATCTCCTCCTGGGATGCTGGGTGCTCGGGTGATGTTGAGATTTCAAACACTTTCGAATCTCCGTACCCTAGTCCTTCTTTCACCTTATCCCAGTGTGGGTTCGAGTCTGCGTTAATGTTCCCAGCGGGGTGCAATGTCACGTCAGCCGGTTTCCCGCTTCCCTGGCTTCTCGTTTCCTGGGTTGTTTCCTGGCTTTGACTCATGCGCCTTTTGGCTTGTGGCGTTTTATGTATTAATGCGTTGCTCTATAACTTGTTCTTTCCCAGTATATCCTGTCCAGGCGTTATTGGGATAAAATATTTACAGATAGACTTGGTGTCCATTTTGGGGTTTGAGTTTGGTGAATGCGGCAGAGGGTTAGATGCCAACCGCGCTTGAGTCCCTGTTGCTCGCTTTGTTCTATTGACTGCACTGGTAAGTTTGCTCATGTTAATATTTGGCTTGTTTTTTCTCATTTGCCTTTCTTGCTGTGAGCAAGAATATTTGTGGTTGGGTTTGTATTTGCCTTTCGCCACCCTGTCCTCTAATTTGTAAGGTAGTTTGTACTTTAATTTGTAGATCAGGTTCCAGCTCTGTATCCGAGAGTCACACACTGTGTGTCCAGATGTGCTTTCTTTTCCAATACCACTCTCAATGACTTCCCAGTTAACCAGCGTGTTAGTTGGTGTCATTAAATTGAACAGAAGATTAACACCAGAGGGTGGACAGACCGGCAAGCGGTGGCTGAACGTGGCGGGAGCTCACTTCTGACCACTTGTGAGCCCGTGTGGTCCTTCTTGACCAGGACTGCGACCAAGCCTGTGACCGATCTTCAGCTGAAAGCTCTGTGCACGACTCTTATCAAGGGCTTTGATGTGGGGCATCCAGAGGGGGTGGGTGCCTGCTTGCTGCTTTCTACTTGCGGCTTGCTTGCTGCTGGCTCGGCTGACTTGGGTAGCTTGGGTGACTTGGGTAACTTGGATGAAAGTGGCAGGGAGAGGGCGGTATAATGTTATTGTAGCAGGTAGGCATGTGGGCGGATGGGCTGGATGGTAGGTGCCGCTGAAAGTGGGCTGGGTGCTGCAGGGGGCAGATGTAGCGGTGGAGGGGGGCAATGGAGTAGCAGAGGGGGGGCGCGAGAGCAGGGCACGCTGGACACCGCAAGCCGCACCCAACCTAGTTGGGCCACCTCAGTGGGGCTTCCTGGGCACTACACTCCGTGGCCACCGCTAATGGTTGCCGCGCTCTTGCGCTCTTTTTGACCCCTGTTTGGCCTCCTCCACTCCTGTGCAAGCTCCTGTAAAGTCCTGTAAAGCCCCCACACAAGCAATGTAACAGTGTGAGCCAAACAAGCTACATATCGTGTGCCACACTCCACGCACCGGCCCCCTCGTTGCTCCTGGTACCTTGTACGGTCGGACCGCTGCAGACCTCTGTGCCCTCTGCTGGCTCTAGTGCGGCTCCACACAGCTCCCTGTTGGCTTCCTTACTTCCTTGCTGACTCCTCACTGTTGTTTGTGGCTCCGCCGCTCCATGGCTCCTAGCTCTGCCCGCGCCTCTGCCCACCTCGCGGACTCGCAGCCTCGTGGTTGGAGTCAGAGTCGGACAGGATTGGGCAGGGTTGAACGCCGGATTGTGCATGTGGTTGTGCGCCGGGGTTGAGCGCAGAGTCGGGCGCTGAGAGCCAGCAGTCAGCAGCCTCCTCTCACCTCTGTTGGCTCTGTTGGTTCTGCTCCCGGTTTCCGGTTTCCGTACTCTAGGCTCTGCACTCTAGGCTCTGGAAACAATGACTTTGCCTTGCTTTCCACTCTGAACAGCTTCAAAAAGTGGTTTTAACTGACAGAAGTACAATCTTATGTCAAGTTACATCACTGCAATGTGGAGGGAACTACAAGTTCACCACACCCTATCACCCACAATGCAATGGGTTAATTGAAATGTTCAACAAAACTCTGAAGGGCATGATCATGGGCCTCCCAGAGAAGCTTAGACGAAAATGGGATGTTCTTCTGCCCTGCCTTCTCTTTGCCTACAGAGAGGTCCCTCAGAAGGGGGTTGGCTACAGCCCTTTTGAACTTCTGTTTGGGCATCCAGTTAGGGGTCTCTTGTGTTTGGTGAAGGAGGGATGGGAGCTACCTCTCAAACCTCCCAAACAAGACCTAGTGGACTATGTTGTTGGTCCCCGCTCCAGGATGGCATGAGTGTCATGAAGTACATGAAGAAGGCAAGTAAAAGACTGGAGGCCAGTCAAGAATTACAGAAAGCTTGGAATGACCAAAAGGCTGTCCTGACTGTTTACCAGCCAGGCCAGAAGATGTGGGTGTTGGAGCCCCCCAGCAGCTCTCCAAGAAAAATGGACTGGACCCCACACTATCACTGAGCAAAAAGGTGAGGTCACCTATCTGGTGGACATTAGCACTCCCAAGAGCCCCAACAGGGTGCCTCATGTGAACTGGCTCAAACCATTTGTAGACAGGGCTGACATGGGCTTGCTCAAGGCAACTGATGAGGGACAGGAGGAAGAGTGTGATCCTCTCCCTGATCTCCTCTCACAAAACCCTGATGATGGGTCAGTTGATGGTGGAGCCTTGGCAGGGGGCCTCACTGCCCAACAGCAGATTGATTGTAGAAAGGTCCTCAATCAATATAGGCACATGTTTTCTCTGACTCCTAGTCAAACCACCTGGTGTACCCATGAAGTGGACACTGGTGAGAATCTGCTTGTTAAAAATAAAATTTGCAGACAGCCTGACCATGTCAGAGATTGCATCAGGACAAAGGTCCAAAAGATGCATGAGTCGAGAGTAATTGTCCCCTCAGATAGCCCTTGGGCTAGTCCAGTAGTCTTAGTTCCAAAGACTCACACCCAGGGTGGTAAGAGGGAGATGAGGTTTTGTGTTGACTACAGAGGACTCAATGCAGTCACTAGGACTGATGTTGATCCAAATCCAAGGGCAGATGAGCTTATTGACACCTTGGCCTCAGCCAAGTTCTTAAGCACATTTGACCTTACTGCTGGCTATTGGCAAATCAGACTAGCTGAAGATGCCAAACCAAAAACAGCATTTTCAACCCCAAGTGGGCATTATCAATTTATTGTTATGCCCTTTGGTTTGCAAAATACACCTGCCACATTCCAAAGGCTGGTGAACAAAGTCCTTACAGGTCTGGAGGCCTATAGTGCAGCATATCTTGATAATGTAGCTGTCTTTCGCTCCACCTGGGGGGATCACCTGGTCCACCTGAAGAAGGTTTTGGAGGCTCTGTAGAAAGCTGGCCTCACTATCAAGGCTACTAAGTGCCAGATAGGGCACAGCAAGGTTGTGCACCTGGGCCACCTTGTGGTGGAGGCAGGTTCAACCACTTCAGAGCAAAATCCAGACCATAATGGACTGGGTTTGCACCAACTACCCAGACTCAGGTCAGAGCTTTCTTGGGCCTGACTGGGTATTACAGGAGATTTGTAAAGGATATGGGTCTATAGGGACTCCCTTGAATTGTCTCACCTCCAAGAAAATGCGTAAGAAAGTTCAGTGGACAGTTAGGTGTCAGAAAGCATTTGATGATCTCAAGCAGGCCATGTGCACTGCTCCCATTCTGCAGCAATTTACTGTCCAAACTGATGCATCTGAGTTGGGGGTAGGGGCTGTGTTGTCACAACTTAATGCAGAGGGTCAGGATCAACCAGTAGCTTTCATGAGCAGAAGGTTGACCCCCAGAGAGAAACGTTGATTAGCTATAGAGAGGGAAGTCTTTGCTGTGGTCTGGGCTCTGAAGAGGCCATACTTGTTTGGCACTCACTTCATTGTTCAGACAGACAGACCATAAGCCCCTCTTATGGCTAGAACAGATGAAGGGTGAAACCCTAAACTTTTGAGGTGGTCCATTTCCCTACAGGGGATGGTCTATACCGTGAAACATAGACCTGGGAGTAACCATGCCAATGTAGACGGACTCTCCAGATATTTCCACTTAGAAAATGAAGACTCAACTGGGCAAGGTTAATCTAATCTCCTTACATTGGGGAGGGGGGGTGGGGTTGTGTAGGAAAGTAAGATCTGCTCCTTATGGTTACTTCCACTTTTTGCTTGATGTGATTCTATTTTTTGACTAGTCTGACTGGGATCCTGCTAATTAGGACCCCAATCTATCTGCTTTCTCCCTAAACTGTTATTTTATGTATCAAAAGTTGGTCGCACTCTGCTCGTCACACCAGCAAGTTGCCCCAAGGAACTGTGGTAAATGTAGTGGCGACGGCGAGTACGCCTATGCCACGATGTATGTAAAAAAGTATGTGTCGCATTAGCCATCCCTGGACACGTGTTTCGAGGTAGTTGCCTCTCGTCAGCAGGGAGCAGGTCAGTGTAAAGGGGTGCCGCGTGGACTGCCAAAATGTAATTAAAACAGGTGAAGTACCTCTCATGGCGCGCAGGTGCAGGTCCAAGGCTCGTCAGCCCGTTGGCTCAAGGGAGCCGTAATAAATGAATCAAAAGTTGGTCGCACTCTGCTCGTCACACCAGCAAGTTGCCCCAAGGAACTGTGGTAAATGTAGTGGCGACGGCGAGTACGCCTATGCCACGATGTATGTAAAAAAGTATGTGTCGCATTAGCCATCCCTGGACACGTGTTTCGAGGTAGTTGCCTCTCGTCAGCAGGGAGCAGGTCAGTGTAAAGGGGTGCCGCGTGGACTGCCAAAATGTAATTAAAACAGGTGAAGTACCTCTCATGGCGCGCAGGTGCAGGTCCAAGGCATGAGAGGTACTTGACCTGTTTTTAATTACATTTTGGCAGTCCACACGGCACCCCTTTACACTGTCCTACTCCCTGCTGACGAGAGGCAACTACCTCGAAACACGTGTCCAGGGATGGCTAAATGCAACACATACTGTTCTCTTTACACATCGTGGCATAGGCGTACCCGCCGTCGCCACTTCATTTACCACAGTCCTTTGGGGCAACTTGCTGGTGTGACGAGCAGCGTGCGACCAATTTGTGTACAAATTATTACGGCTCCCTTGAGCTAACGGGCTGACGAGCCTTGGATCTGCACCTGCGCGCCATGAGAGGTACTTGACCTGTTTTTAATTACATTTTGGCAGTCCACACGGCACCCCTTTACACTGTCCTACTCCCTGCTGACGAGAGGCAACTACCTCGAAACACGTGTCCAGGGATGGCTAAATGCAACACATACTGTTCTCTTTACACATCGTGGCATAGGTGTACCCGCCGTCGCCACTTCATTTACCACAGTCCTTTGGGGCAACTTGCTGGTGTGACGAGCAGCGTGCGACCAATTTGTGTACAAATTATTACGGCTCCCTTGAGCTAACGGGCTGACGAGCCTTGGATCTGCACCTGCGCGCCATGAGAGGTACTTGACCTGTTTTTAATTACATTTTGGCAGTCCACACGGCACCCCTTTACACTGTCCTACTCCCTGCTGACGAGAGGCAACTACCTCGAAACACGTGTCCAGGGATGGCTAAATGCAACACATACTGTTCTCTTTACACATCGTGGCATAGGCGTACCCGCCGTCGCCACTTCATTTACCACAGTCCTTTGGGGCAACTTGCTGGTGTGACGAGCAGCGTGCGACCAATTTGTGTACAAATTATTACGGCTCCCTTGAGCTAACGGGCTGACGAGCCTTGGATCTGCACCTGCGCGCCATGAGAGGTACTTGACCTGTTTTTAATTACATTTTGGCAGTCCACACGGCACCCCTTTACACTGTCCTACTCCCTGCTGACGAGAGGCAACTACCTCGAAACACGTGTCCAGGGATGGCTAAATGCAACACATACTGTTCTCTTTACACATCGTGGCATAGGCGTACCCGCCGTCGCCACTTCATTTACCACAGTCCTTTGGGGCAACTTGCTGGTGTGACGAGCAGCGTGCGACCAATTTGTGTACATGTTATTTTATGTACTTAGGTACACTCCAGATTGGATACTGGGGTACCCTTGTCAGTCTATAGTATATGGCACCCATGTACCCAGGGCATGGGTACCCCAGAGGTCTCCCATGGGCTGCAGCATGTGTTATGCCACCCATGAGGGACCATGCAAAATGGAACTACAGGCCTGCCATTGCATCCTGTGTAAGTTCGTGTATGCACCACTTATTAAAGATGTAGGTTTACTATATCTAAGGGTCACTGCACTGAAAACCTATAAGTCACCCCTGTAGCAGGCCTTTGCAATTCTGAGGGCAGGTTGCTTGGTTCTAAGTGAGAGGGTACCCCTGCATGAGCAGGACACCCCTGCAGCCTTCAGAGTCCATTCTCCCGGGTTGTCAGTGAAACAGCCATAGACTAATATAAAGCGACATTACACGACCGAGCGATGACCATCTCGAAAACGACTGTAACAAACCCTATCGTGTTTGGTGTCAAACATGTTGGAATCATACCCCCACACTGGTTGTGTGGGATGTATGAGTCCACCCATCCGGAGCGCCCTCTATGGGCTCTCGGTGGTCCCGGTACCAGCCTTCTAGCTCCTGACAGCACAAAATAGTTGCTGCTGACCAGAGACACATTTCTTCCCTCCTGCTGCTGAACCAAGCTTGAGCAGAGGAAGGCAGGTCAATAGGCCTCCTGTCACAGGGAGGTGTGACCACCTCCCAGACAGGATTTAGTGTATTAGGGCTGGGTGGGTGCGCTTGCCAGCGCCTGAAAGTCTGCATGAGGGGCATATTTGGTGTCCCTGTGCATAGTCCAGTTCTAACCAGTCCTGGGAGCCGTTGGCTCCCACTCTGGCGTGAAACTGGACAAAAGACAAGGGAGTAACCTCCCCCCTGTCCATCTTTCCAACCCTCTACCGTGGGTACTTAGGGGCTAACCTGTCTGTAGTAACTTAGATTCGTCGTGGACAAGATTCAGAATTGAAACCACTGCACTTCTACCGTCTGGGCTCTCTGGACTTCGATGAACTTCGTTTGGGCCTGACTTCATCTCCCTTCCAGTCTGCTGCATCGTCTGTGCCTGTGCATCCTCCATGAACCTTCCAAGGCCTGTGAAGCATCAAGGACAACCGAAGTAATCTCCCTTGGAGTGAAGGAGTCACTCCCCTGCATTTGCAGGCACTGCAACGAAGACAATCGGTCTGCTGATCCCGAGCTCCGCCAGACTCCGTAGGCTCTGCAACTCAGGTGGTGGTTTTCCTCAGCCCCCGAGGCCTGCTCTCCCCTCTGAACAAGTTTGAGGCCAGCAGCTCCAGTGGGGGTTTCAATAACTGAACCCCTGGGTACCGTGTTACCGTTGCATTTGCAAAGGCTTGTTGCTATCTTTGCAAGAAGATCTTTGGGCTCCATGCAGCCCCACCCCTGAGCACCTCTTATGACTAGAATCTTCGGCCACTCCACATCGTGTGCATCGTGGCCTGCCTCTTTGGGTGAGCTGCTCGAGGTCCTCTTGTGACTACTTTGCCGTTGGTCTGTGGGTCCATTTGAGGGCCACCTTTGATTTCCTTGGGCTTCCCTGATTTCTCGGGGCTTGCCCTGACTCCCATGCTTGTGGTGAGTTCCCTGGACCTTGCTGGTCCAAACCGTACACTTTCTTGACCTCCTGCATGGGTGGGCTTTGCCAAGGCTTGTTGTTGCTCCCGCCAGACACTGACCCCTCAGCACTCAACATCCTTTGTGGGACATCTCGTATCCAGCTCCTGGTCATCCTCAGCATTGCCTGGTCCCCGCAGCTGCCGAGTCAAGGTCACTGCCAACTATCCTGAAGCACCCGACATCTGTGGGCATTCGTCTACCGAGCCCCTGGTCACTCCCAAGTGACCCAGGCTCTGTCCCCTCAGCTTTCAGGTACTCTTTGACAAGAATCCATGTTTTGATTCCTCTGGAAACTTTCTCCTCTTCCAGCAGCCGCACTTTCCTGAAGTCCTCCATTGGGTTCGACGGCGGTTTCTGATGCCACTTCACATCTATGCACCCGTCTTTCCTGGAATAGGTAACTTGGGTACTTCGGTATCCACAGTTGGGGTGGCTTTCCAACCTTCTGTTTTCCACGGGGTTTCTTCAGGGTCCACTTGGAAGGGTCCCTAATCTTTAAAATTCCAACCGCAACTTGCACATAGACTTGTACGGAGCACGTGGTCGTGTTCACACACTGCACATGCACTCCCTGGGGTCCCTATCTCCTCACCTTGGATGGTTCCTTGGGTTCCCAGCAATTCTACATCCTCTTGACCTTGTCCTGACTCGAGTCGTGGTTCTTATACCACTTTCTTAGTTTATGGTTTGGTCCCCCCGTTGGCCCTCTGTGTATTAGTGCTATTTACTGTGATTTCTTTGCTAAAGTATTGTGTGCTTTGTGTTTCTCTCCGTGTAGGAGATACTGTAACATACTAGATAGTGTTATATAATGAAGACATATTTTTATAAATACTTTGTGTGGTTCTCTTTCCTTTAATCTATATCATAAGATTGTATTCTGATAAAACAAGCTGCTTTACACTCCTTCAAGACTAAGCCTGAATGCTGCTCTCCACAGCTACCACTTGGATAGATTTCTAAGGTTGTCTGAGACCTCTTAAATCACCATAAGGGTTGTCTGGACTGGTGCAAGGTGACCACTTTAATTAGTGGACATCATATACCAGGCCAGCTTCTCACAGCTGTTAAACAGGCACAAAGGGATATCAGTGGTACCCATAAGGTATACTGGGAGGAGGGGCTCCTGTACAGTGAGCCAAGGACCCCAAACCAGGGGCATCCAGGAGATTAGTGGTCCCTCCACAGTACAGGGAGTTTCTCCCTAACCTGGCCCATGAAATTATCTTGGCTGGGCACCTGGAGCAGACCAAGTCCTTGGAAAGGCTAGTCAACCACTTCTACTGGTCCCAGTTGTTTGAGGAGGTCAAGGAGTTTTGTTGCTCCTGTGTGACCCGCGCAGCCAGTAGCAAGGTAGGAGGCAAGTCAAAGGCTCCCCTTATACCACTACAAGTGGTGGGGACCCCCTTTGAGAGGGTGGGGTTGGATATTGCTGTTCCCCTAGACCCACCCACAACATCAGGTAAATGGATTCAACTTAGTGGTAATGGGCCATGCAACTAGATATCCTGAGGCTATTCCACTTAGGACAGTCACTGCCCCTGCAGTGGCTAGAGCCCTCCTTGGAATCTTCACCACGATTAGGTTCCGTAAGAAGGTTATTTCAGATAGGGGCACAGATTTCATGTCCGTCTATCTGAAGACAGTGGGGGGAAGAATGTGGGGGTGATTTATAAGTTCACCACCCCATATCATCCCCAAGGCAATGGTTTAATTGAGAGATTAAACAAAACCATAAAAGGCATGATCATCGGTTTGCCTGAAAAACTCAGGAGATGGGACATTCTCCCGCATGCCTATTGTTTACCCACAGGGAGGTCCTTCAAAAAGGAGTTGGCTCCAGTCCCTTTGAGCTACTCTTAGGACACCCTGTGAGAGATCCACTCAGCTCGGTGAAGGAAGGATAGGAGAGACCACTCAAAGAACCTAAGCAGGACATTGTTGACTATGTGCTAGGCATTCGTTCCAGAATGGCAGAGTACATGAAAAATACAAACAAGAATTTGGTGGCCAGCCAGGAACTTGTCAAGCAACTCCATGGTAGGATACCAGCAAGGATAATTGGTGAGGGTCTTAGAGCCTGTAACATATAGGGCCCTACCCCATCTTAGAGAAGAAGGGGGAAGTCACCTACTTGGTGGACTTAGTTACTCCCAGAAACAAAACCATCCATGTGCACAGGCTCAAGCTACACAATTAAAGGGCAGACATCACAATGTTGATGGTAACAGATTGAGGTGAGGAAGAACAGAGTGACCCTCACCCAGACCTCATATCTACTAATACCCGAGATGGAACTGTGGAGGGAGTGGTTCTCTCCCCCACACTGACAGACCAGCAACAAAAGGATCGCTATCACTTCTTAAAGCAGTTTGCTGGACTGTTTTCTCTGACCCCAGGTCTGACAACATGGTGTACCCATGATGTGTACACCTGTGACATCTTGCTTGTCATGAGTAAAATGTATAGATTTCCTAACCAGGTACATCTATTTTTTCTATGCACATTTGTAAAGTGCATGGTTAACCTGAGGTATACCAGCGCTAACATCTGCTACATGGACTGACATTGCATGACATCAAGGGTAGCAATAAAACGTCTAATTGCCAAACAGCCAGGTTTTAAGGTGCTTCCTAAACACCAGTTCATTATCAATGAGCTGCACTGCATGGGGAAGAGCTTCCACAGTTTGTCCACAGTGTAGGCAAAGAAGCGCCCTCCACTTCTCACTCTCTGGATATGGTGAACCTTAACCAGGCGAGCCTTGGTTGATCTAAGGGTTCTGCCTGGGGTGTAAGGTAAAATTAGAGGTTGTAATAGTGAAGGGCCTTTTGCTTGCAGCACCCTGCGTGTTATTTATCAGGCTTTACATTTTGCCCTCTGGTCTATTGGAAATCAATGGAGAGAAACCAAGGTCTGCCGAGCTGATTGATATCTTGGGATATTGTTCAGAAGGCAGGCTGCCGCGTTCTGCACAACTTGAAATCTGTTTGTTACACATTTGCGTGCTCCCAGATAAAGCGAGATCCCGTAATCCAGATGAGAGAGAATTAATGCCTCGACTACAAACCTTCTGGATAAGAGAGAGAACAAGAAGGCTATAGTTTCATTACCTGGGTATTCATTGATCGGGATTTATCCAACCATACCCCCAGACTTTTTCAAACTGTCTTAGGGGTAGGGGGACGCACTTAAGCAATCAGGCCAGTCTAACATCGGATGGAAGTTGGGGTCATTGACTAGTATCACTAGTTCTGTTTTTTCCCCGTTTAGCTTCAGGTAGAAGCTGGCCATCAGCTTGTTTCCTTCTCCATTCAGTGATGAGGGTTGGGGCCCGTGTTAGGGGACAAGAGAACACAGCATTTGTGTGTCATCAGCATATGACACTATTGATATCCCAAAAGACAACACAATTTCTGCGAGAAGGTGCATGTATAAATTAAAGAGCGTAGGGCCAGCATCAAGGCTAAGGTTGCCAAGATGCTGGTGCTGGGGGTGATTGAGCACTCCAGTAGTACATGGGCAAGCCCAGTGGTACTGGTGCCCAAACCCAACACCAGAGGGGGGAACCTGTGATGACATTCTATGCGGCTACAGGGTCCTCAATGCAGTCTCTAAGACTGATGCCCACCCTGTTCCAAGAGCTTATGAGCTCATTGATAAATTGGGGCAGACAAGTATCTGAGCACCTTTGACCTGACATCAGGTTATTGGCAGATTGGCCTCACACATTGCCAGCTTTCTCTACACCTAAAGTCCACTTTCAATTCAAAGTTATGCCCTTTGGGTTAAAGAATGCCCCTGCCATCTTCCAAAGGTTGGTGAATTGTGTACTGTCAGGATTGGAGAGATTCATTGCATCTTATCTTGATGATATAGCTGCATACAGATCCACATGGAAGGAACACCAGGTCCACCTCAAGGAAGTGTTTCAGGCCTTGCGGCAAGCAGGCCTAACTATCATGGCAAGTAAGTGTCAGGTAGGGCAGGGGGAGCTTTGTTTTGTACCTGGGCCACCTGGTTGGAGGAGGCCAGGTACAACCTCTCCAGCCCAAGATTCAGACCATCCTGGCTTGGGAGCCTTCTAAGACCCAGACCCAGGTCAGAGCCTTCTTAGGCCTAAATGAATACTATGGGAGATTTGTGGAGGGTTATGGTACCATAGTGGTACCAAAAAAAGTTATATGGACAGAGCAGTGAAAAAAGGCTTTTGGCATTCTAAAGGAATCACTGTGCTCAGCACCTGTTTTGAAGTCCCCTGACTTCAATAAAGAGTTTATTGTCCCGACAGATGCCTCTGGACTTGAGAGAGGTGCAGTTTTGTCATAAGTGTATGATTTGGGCCAGGATCAGCCAGTTGCCTTCATCAGCAGGTGACTCCTTCCTAGGGAGCCGTGTTGGAGTGCCATGGAGATGGAAACCTTTGGTGTGATTTGGTCCCTGAAGAAGTAAAGACCCTGCCGTTTGGGACTCACTTCAAAGTTCAAACTGACCACAGACCCCTCAAATAGCTAATGCAGATGAGAGGAGAGAACCCCAAGTTGTTAAGGTGGTCCATTTCCCTAAAAGGAATGGACTTCACAGTGGAACATAAACCTGGGACTGACCATGCCAATGAGTGGTTCTTTCACTTAGATCACCTTTCGTCTAGGAGGGGGCCATGTAAGGAACCCTAACTTTTTGTATGGTCACGTCTTTGAAAGTCCAGTAGGGCAATCAATGCGGTTAGTGCTAACTCAAAAGATGTCATCTTGTTAACCCGTTCCGTGCGTGGGACGGCCGGGAGCGGTCCAACGCCACGGTGGGCTTGTGCGTGGGACGGCTCCCGGCCGTCCTAGCATACACCCACGGGGAAGCGCTGGCGCTCCCCCTGGGGTGGCAGGGGAAGCCCTTCCCCTGCCCCCCCTCACCCCCTCCTGTGAGTCATTGGTTCAGGTTTTTACCCTTTTAAATATTAACAGTGCATTTCCTTTTTGTGAAATCTCTTGTTAATAGAATTTTACACTCAGAACCTTCACTCACCCTCGTGCCAAATCCAACCAGAATGCCTCCACTTAAGGCAGCAAAAAAAAGAAAACTTTTTGGGATTTTGCGAACTTCTGTAAACACTGTAAACACTTAATTGAAAATTTCTTACAGATCACAAGACCCATAACAGAACTCACAAAGACAAAATCTAACATTCGGAAGGGGTGAGGAGCAGGAAGAGGTCTTTCAAACTTCAAAAACAATACTTATGAATGCAACCATTCTGAGATCCATTCTGATACCGTACTCAGCCTTTTTTGTGGAGACTGATTCAACCTCCTTTGCAAATGGAGCCATTTTCTCAGAAATCCAGAGACTCACAACATTGACCCTGTAGCTTAATTTTTACCATATTCTGTCATCTCCAGAGATAAACTATACCATCTATTATCATGAACTGTTACCAATCAAGGACGCGTTTATGCATTATAGACACTGTTTAGTAGGCGCAGCAGATAACAAGCTTCTTTGAACAAATAACAAAAATCTAAATTTCCTAAAAAGCATGAAATGTGGTAATAACTTGGCATGCTCGGTGGTCTCCCTTTTTCCCGATTCTGTTATGACATCATATATAGACCCGGTACTTTGAAGAGAACTGCTTAAAATCACAACAATGTACCAGAGAGGACATTCCTGTGGAAGAGAAACCTACAATTCTCGCAGTGCAAACGGAGATACCAACATCAGAAAATCAGCTTCTTGAACAGATCAAATGAAAAAAAAGGGAGATTAATTAAGGGGAAAAGGAAGTGTAAGATTCTTCATAAGGAATTCAAAGTCAGGTTGAAGTTGAAGGTATAAAGTTTATTCCATCAAAGAAGATCCCATCCAACAGCCAGTGAGACAATCCTGCAACTGGTCATTTACAAAACTTCCCCACATACAACAATCCATGACATAGATGAGATTCTATACAAAGCACCTAGCAACTTAATCCAATGTAAAATGCCACACATCTCCCTCCCTTGAAAGTAACATTTGTTAAACTTATTTTTATTCTTTGTTCTTATGATCCTGCAATTAAACAATAACTTTAACAAAATCATTAAGATAACTTGGTCTTTTCACTCTTCTGGAAGATGTCCTAGGGCAATTCAAAACCTTTCCCTCTTCCCCTTTAGATAGGTGAAGAGAAGAACTCTCCTTTGAAGACACCACTCCCTTGCTATGTTCCGAGACACCACTACACACACATACTCTATTTAAATTCCAAATTCGATGGTCCTGCGTTTGAACAGCATTGTTGAAGATTTTGATTACTTTGATAGGTTTCATGAATTTAAATGAAGAGCTACCCAAGATGCCAGGACATTTAATTCTGACCCAGTCACCAACATTTACTTTGGTTTTCTTTACAGCATGTTTGACATCAAAATATGCCTTTCTCAATTTTGCTTTTTCTTCTTCAACTCCTAACATTTGTTCACCGTCACACACTCCCTCCTTTCCTTTTGATAATTCATACGTGTTAACCCAGTATGGCTCAACACACGTATTAGGGACCCTACCCCGAAACAACAAGAAAGGCGTTTTCCCTGTTGTTGCATGTGGAGTTAATCTGTATTCCTCAACCTTACCTATGACCTGACTTTTCCAATCCATACCCACTCCTTTAGCCAAGGCAATGGTCTCTTTAATTACTTTATTAAACCTTTCCACCATCCCATTGGCCTCTGGGTGATAAAGAGAAGTTGTTTTGTGAAGAATCCCTCTAGACGCTAAAGATTTTTCCATCTCCCTAGAAACCAGTTGAACGCCATTATCAGACAAAATCGACGTAGGCAGACCTTTCCTTGCAAATAAACTCTTTAAACATTCAATCACCTTACCAGTGTTAATAGTAGACAGGAAAAATATCTCCAGCCACCTTGAGAACATGTCAATGACCACCAGTATGTATAGTTGAGATTCCTTACATTGTATAGGACCAACTATATCCAAAGCAATCTCTTCCCATGGACTATTTGAACGTTTCCTCAAAACCATTGGTTGCACATGAGTAATTTTATTTTTGTCACTGATAGCACAGGGAACACAATCCCTTATGATTCTCTCGATCATCCTGTCCATTCCTGGCCACCAATACGACATGCGAAGTCTTCCTTTACTTTTGGTCAAGCCTGAGTGAGCCACATGCACTAAATCAATCAATTCCTTTCTAAGAGAGGTAGGAGGAATCAGTCTGGTCCCTCGAAATAATAAGTTATCATCAATAGACAATTCATTACGAACAGCCCAAAAATCTTTTGTACCTTCTGACCCATTTTTACTAGAATCCCAACCTTTTTATAATAAGGATGTCACTTCAACCAACGTTGCATCACTCTCTAATTCCTTCAACCATCTTTCTTCAGAAATGATGTCATGATCCACCATGCAAACAATTTCGTCATCCTCATCATCATGCAAACTCTTTTCCTGCTCATTACAACCAGGAACTAAACGTGAAAGAACATCAGCAACGCCATTTTCGACCCCAGGAATATATTTTATCCCGAAGTTGTATTCCTGCAAACCAATTATCCATTTGGTTATTCTTCCAGAAACTAGATCCAATCCTTTCTTACTAAATATTTCAATCAGAGGTTTATGATCTGTATGGACCTCGAAATCCAAACCCCACAAGAATTTCTTTATTTTCTTTATTGCCCAAAATACAGCTAACGCCTCCCTTTCCACCACAGAATATCTCATCTCTGGATCTCTAAGACTTCTTGACAAGAACATAATGGTTCGTACACCCTCAGGACCACTTTGTTTTAATACTGCTCCAAGCCCTTTCTCGCTGGCGTCAGTTACAAGAATTGATTTACTTTTTGGATTAAAACTTCTTAAAGAAGGAGCCTGACTAAGCTTCCTCTTGATGGCCACAAATTCTTCTTCACACTGATCTGACCATACAAACTCCTCACCTTTGCGTAATAGTTGTCTCATGTTTACCGTTGCTAATGCAAATCCCATCACAAATTTTGCATAGTATTCAATCATCCCTAGAAATTTCATTAATTCTGTTTTGTCTGACGGAGAACACATATTCATTATAGTTTCAACTAACTCAGGCTTGGGTTTTACACTATCCCCAGAAATATTGTGACCAAGATAATTGATGGTGTTGGATTTAAATTTGCACTTTTCCCCCTTAACTGTTAAGTTGTGTTTACACAAACTCTTCAAGACAGATTTCAATCTCATATCATGTTCAATGTTATCTTTAGCAAACACCAAAATGTCATCTTGGTATACACATACCCCTGGAAGATCTTTTAACACTCTTTCCATCACACGTTGGAACACTGAAGAAGCCGATACCAAGCCAAACGGCATTCTCTTAAACCTATATGTGCCAAAGGGTGTTATAAATGATGTATAATCTCGTGATGACTCCTCCAGTTCTATTTGATGGTATGCCGAGGTAAGATCTATCGTGCTAAATACCTTAGCCCCATCTAGAAGTGTCAACAACTCAGTGATGTTCGGCAAGGGATATCTGTCTACCACCACACACTTGTTAAGTTGTCTCAAGTCGATGCATAAGCGCAAATTTCCATTGGGCTTACGTGCTGCAACAACCGGAGCCAACCATTCACATCCTTCAATCTCCTCAATTATCCCACAACTGCTTAACTTCTCTATTTCTTTTTTCATGTCCTCTCTAACAGAAAGTGGAACATTTCTTGCCTTACAACATACAGGAACTGCATCACTTTTTAGATGAATCTTATGTTGATATCCTTTCAGACAACCTAGATTTTCCTTGAACACATTTGGAAACTCAGCAAGATGGAATCGCCCTGAGGTCGCACTGATCGGCTGCTCACGCCGGAAGCGTAACGCTCGACTAGCTGCCCTGCGGTGTTCACCGGGATGCTGGATTACCGCGCTCGTCATTCTCGGGATGCAGGGAGAGCGTTAAGGCGGCTTTCAAGGCTTCTTACAAGACTGTTGCCTCGTGGAGGGGGGCCTACTCTGGAGGTATTCACTGGGATTAATCTTTCCATTAGTAAGACACCGGTGACTCTCTTCGACCCGCAAGTTTGGGCTGTGCTGCATTTCTCTTTTCTACGCTTCTTCGCGGCAGCAATCCTCTCCCTGGCCTCCCCAGCAGCTGTAAATACAGAGGTAAAGCAGAGCGAAAAGCTACAAGGAGACAATATGAGTGCCCGGGGGGCGCGGAGAGGCTCTAAACAGAAAACACTTGCACCTGCCAAGGACCTAAAGGACGCCAAAGAAGTTAAAGGTGACGCTTTTAATCCTCTAGAAGAACCTTCAAAGACAAAGCCTGAGGTTGGTGGGGATAAGAGAGTGTCGGGTAAACTGGGGAGTAAATACGGGGGGGGGGATGTACTCGGAGAGCATAAAAATATTAACACTGCACACCCCCCCCCTGCAAAAATCTTTCTGGGGTCTAAAAAAACCCCTTTAAACCCCTGCACCAAAACTCTCACCTCCACCATTAACTATCTACCAGCAGAGAACCCAAAGACAGGTGCACTGCAACAAGGGAACACAACAGAGGGCAGCCTCAGCCATACTATGCCTACAGGCCCAGACATCGATACTGCGAGAAATCAAGAGGGGCCCCCCCAGACCCCTGCTCTTGTACAACCACTCATCGATGCCACAATCCTTTTGACTCAGCCTTCCTTACAGCCTTCCTTACAGGCACAGGTTCTAAATAATCCACACAGCGATACTAGCCTTGGGACCCCGCCTTTTATTCTTGATAATGGAGAAACAGGGACTAATAAAGTCATTCAAAGTCTGGCAGTACCTTCTGGCTCCCAGAACCCTTGGACCCCCGAGCCAGGACCAGAACATTTTTATTCGGTCTCTGACGGTACATCTACTTCCTCATCTGAGGATGGATCCGAGGACATCAGTGAAGGGGGCAGTGACGACTCACACAAGGATACAGGCACGGTCCGACGCCATAGGAAATCTCTTAGCAAAAACAAACGTCGCAGCCAGCTTAAGTGGGATTACTCTGATTCCCAGATGTCATATCTACCTGAGGAAGATGAGCAAAACGCTACTCAGTGGGGGAGCACAAAGAGCTTGCATGCAGACTCCTCTGAGCCTTCTCTAGCCTTCATCCTAACATCCATCAAAGAGCTCCATGAAGAGGTGCGGATGGACAATCGTATAGCTAAGACCGCTGCCAAGAAATTACAGAGTGGGCTGAGGCGATTGAATAAGACCTGTGTCGACATTTGTGACAGAGTAACTATGATAGAAGCACGAACCGAACACCTGGAAACTGAAGCCCTGGCCACCAAACAACAGGGGGAGTCCAATACAGCCTGTATGATTGATATGATGGTAAAGATCGAGGAACAGGAAAATCGCCAGCGCCGCAACAATCTCCGCTTACTTGGTATTCCGGAGGGGAAGGAAGGGGATGATCCAAGGCGCTTTATAGTTAAACTATTACAAGATTCCTTCCCCGATCATCCAGACTGGGACTGGGATCATGAAGTACAGAGGGCGCACCGATTCCCCTTCCATCAAAAGCGACAGTATAACAGTGGCAATTTATCAGGGGGACAACCAAGGGTGTTCCTCGTTTATTTCGGAAACTTCCTCCTTAGGCAAATGATATATGATCAGGCCCGCTTCAATTCAAAGAAAGGAGCCAACGGGATAGCATTCTTTGCCAAACCAGATTTTTGCCATCAGACTGTTGAGCGAAGATGGCGTATGAGGCAGCTAATCTCCCCTTTTCAACAGCAGGGGGCAGAAGTGTACCTTATGAATCCTTCAAGACTCAAAGTAATCTTCAATGGGAGTGCCAAGATCTTCCTCTCCGAAATCAAAGCTGGGGAATTTCTAGAGGAATTGAAATCCAGAAAGAAATAATAATATTTATAATAATATTTAACGACTTTGTTGAAAGTCAAGTTAAGCCTATGATGCGAGCCCTTTATTTTGACTTTATATGACTACACTTGATAGCGCTGCTTCTCTGCTTTCCTCATCCTCTTTTCTTTTCTTTCTCCCCTCCTTCTTTTTTTTTTTTTTTTTTTCTCTCTTGACATTGTGTCTCCACACAGGGCAATACCAAAGGGGGGAAGCTGAAGGTGGAGGGGAGGGGAGGGGAAGGGAAGAAGGAGGGGGGGAAGGGAAGAATGGAAGGAAAAAAGGGGAAAAAGAAAAAAAGAATGAGAGAAACCCTCTTGGGTAAAGGAGGAGGAGAGAGGGGGGAAAAAAAAGTAAGGAAAGGGAGGGGGGAAATAAAGAAAAATAAAAAAAGGGAAAAAAAAAGTAAGAATTTATTGAACTAGAACTAAAGTTTTCTTTCTCTCAGTCCGGCGTGGCTGGCAGTCGAACCCAGGCTGATTTTCATCATTCAGGTCTTACCTGATTGCTCCAAAAAGGGAGGGGGAGGAGGGAGGCATGGGAATGGCATCTTAATGGGAGAGTTTGACACAGAAAATTTAAAGACTAACCTATTATGTCTTTTTGCACATACACATACACATACACACCTAAAATTTACACATTTTAGATTAGGACAAGAATTTGGGAGTTCAATTTGGCACTATTTACTTTTATTTATTCTTTGTCATTTTTTTTTTTCTCTAAATGGCTAAGTTAGATGCATTAAGAATTGTGTCTGTTAACATATGCGGATTAAATGATCACTCTAAAAGGCAAAATGTTGAGCTGGGACTTCGATCTCTGGGGGGGGGGATATTTACTGTCTACAAGAAACTCACATAGAGGGCTCGCAGAAACATCTCTTAGACTCCTTGGATTTCCAAGTTTTGGGGGCCACTACTCAAGGCTCTAAAACCAGGGGGGTTGGAATTCTCGCTGAGAAAAGACTCTCTATTTTCTCGCCCCGGTCTAAGACTGATCCCCTAGGCAGATGGGTCATTACTGAGTGTCATCTATCTAATAATCCCCCTTTTACACTCTGTTCAATTTATGGAAGCAATACAGATGATCCTGGAGTCATTAACCTGGTCTCAGGGGAATTAGCACATTGGCCTACCCCTATTGTTTTATGTGGCGATCTTAACCTACATCTGCCTAGCAACTGGGAGTCTGACAACCATTGGAAATACAAAGGCAGAAAGCCCCTCGTGTTCCAGGCCCTGAAAAATCTCGCCCAGATACACGGTCTAAGAGATTGCTGGGCTAGATTGAATCCCTCTCAACCCGGCTATACCTTCTTTTCTGCTCCACATCACACCCTTGTTAGGTTAGATTACTTCTTTCTTTCATCTTCAACTATTAACAACTGTAATATTGAAATAGCCCCACGTTTTATGTCCGACCATAATCCCCTCATTGTCAACATGAGAGGGCTAGGCAAGTACAAAGAAGCCTCTGCCTGGAGCTTCGAGAAAGCTTTGCTTCAGGATTTATCATATCAAACTCACATGCAGGGATGGCTAAAGGAATTTTTAGAAATTAACGTTGGGTCTGCTCCACTTATGACTGTATGGGATACGTTAAAATCAGGGATTAGGGGGGAAACCCTCAGCTTCTCAGTCCGCAAAAACAAAAAAGAGAAGATGTTGATAAACAATCTACAGGAGAAACTAAAGAAAGCTGAAATTAAATTAGGCCATTATATTCAAACAGGGCAAGATGTAGAGATAGGGCAGAAAGAAGTAATGTTGGTGAGAGCTGAAATTGGGGCAATCTTTGCGGAAAAAAACGCTGCAAAATGGGCAAGCTCTCGTGAGAAAAACTACGAGTGTAGTGATAACATTGGGCATCATTTGGCTGTCAGGACCAGACAACAGGTCTCTAACAGTGAGATAAATACAATTAGACTTTCATCGGGAAATGAGACCAATGACATTGATCTCATACGAAAGGGATTCCAGGAGTTCTACTCTAACTTATATACTGAGGAAAACCAGGCTCCCAATGATTTAATTATAAGGGAGACTACTTGTTATCTCAGCGAGATCAATCTTAGCTCTCTTTCCTTAGATAACAGAGCCTTATTAAATGTAAACCCTATTTGGGATGAGATACTGGAATCTGTCAACGGTTTTCCCAATGGAAAAGCTGCTGGGCTTGATGGCATCCCAGTAGAATTTTATAAGATCTTTGCTCCACAAATCAAAACAATTTTTACAGAAGTAATAACCTCCATATTTAACGGGGCTTTGCCCCCAGCTTCCTGGTCTATGGCCAGAATAGCTATCTTTCCAAAAAAGGACAAATCCCCCTTAGAGATGGGCTCTTACCGACCCATTACGCTTATTAATTGTGACTCAAAAATCTATTCTAAGATTTTAGCACAAAGAATCTCCTCAGTGGTTGATTCCCTGGTTTCAGAGTGGCAACATGGGTTCATCCCAAAAAAAGGAACAACTGAGCACGTTAGACGGGCTATTACTCTTTTTGATGCCGCACAGGCTGCCGGAGACCCGATGTCACTTATACTCTTGGACGCTGAAAAAGCTTTTGACCGGGTCTCCTGGCAATACTTATGGACAGTCATGAGTAAAATGGGCTTCGGGCCAAAAATCTTACAGGCGATACAAGCCCTTTATGTGAAACCAACTGCTTGTGTTACCATCAATGGGCAATTAACTGGGCAATTTGAGATCTCCCAGGGCACCAGGCAGGGCTGCCCTTGCTCCCCTCTGCTGTTTGCCCTCTACCTGGATCCCTTTATTAAGCAAATTCAGAAAAATAATGATATCACTGCAGTTAACTTTCAAGGCAGCTGCACTAAGATTATGGCCTACGCTGATGATCTGGCTATCACCTCACCCGATCCCTCAACTGCCATTGCGGCCATTGAAAATGAGGCGGTTAAATTTGGAAAGGTCTCTGGCTATGCCCTGAATCAAAACAAAACGCAAATAATAACAAATAGTCAAATATCCTGGACTGATCATAGAGTGGTCTCTAAAGCTAAATATTTAGGTGTCTTTATCTCATCAAACTTGGATGAGATTGTTGAGGACAACTTAGCTCCATTGGCCATACATACCAGGAAGGCTCTGAAACAAATTGATAACTTACATTTAACCCTTGTTGGCAGATGTAACGCCATAAAGATGACATATTTTCCTAAGCTTCTATACTTCTTTCGATCCATACCTCTGGAATTTAAGAAAACAAGTTTACAAAAATTCCAACAAATATTCACTCAGTTTATCTGGTCATACTCTCAATCCAGGAGGGCTCTACAGCAATTATGCCTACCTAAAGAACGAGGGGGGTGGTCTTTTCCTAATATTACTTTTTATTACTGGGCCTCGGTACTTCAATACAGCACAGAATTGCTAAAAGAAGCCCCACTTTCTCAAACATCAGGGCTTCCTTCGCCATTTCAGCTACTGTTGGGTGAACAATCTTGGGGCTGCCTACTCCGAGAAACCACCTATGGATACTATAAACGGGTAAGATTCAAGACACTACTGAACTCTTTTAAAGTCTTCCGCAGTATCAGCAGAGTTTTTGGGTTGGGCAGATTTAATCACTATACTCCCACGCTAAACAATGATAATCTACCTGCCATTTTTTGCAAGGCCTATTTTTCAAACTGGCATAAGGCCGGCATTTTGAAATTAGGAGATCTCATGACCAGTGATGGAGTAATACCCTTCCCTGACCTATCGACCAAATTTAAGCTCCAAAGTGAAGACGCTTTTAAATATCTCTCTGTCTCTAATTTTCTATCTAGGAAGGCCGGGGGCTCCTCAGGATTTAAGGAAATTGACTTGTTAAACCTATTGCGCAATCCACTAACCCCTCGAATTGGCCTTCTATATAATACTATAAACAGAGAGACTCCTGATGACCTACAAAAGATAGCTGACAAATGGCATAATAAACTTACTTCTCACAGCAGTATCTTTTTTAATTCACTTGCATTATCACACAACATTTTAATCTCAGCTAAACTACAGGCGCAACACTTTAAGACTATCTTTTTCCTGTACTTCACTCCTAGAAAGATTGCTAAGTGGGGAACTGGCCAAGGCACCTTTTGTCCTAGATGCTCTGAGTATGCGGCTGACTCAATTCATGTGTTTGCCACATGCCTAAAGCTTTCCCATACAATAAACCGCATACAGGAATTTCTAAGGGAAGTTACACTTCAGCCTATAATCTTAAATCCTACTATTATAATGCTAGGCACACAGAATGAAACCTTACGGCTGAAAAGAGATGGTCTAACATTCATTGCAATGACAGTCTGGAGGATGTGTGTGGCATCTGCCTGGCTTGATCCAGAGCCCCCTTCTTTCTCACAATGGCTAGCCAGATTTATTGCAACCTACTATCTAGAAATCACTGTCTACGCCAGAAAGGGCAGTAAAGGACGGAAAAAGGGGGTCGAGATTTGGGATAATCTCACCTCTTGGCTGGCATAGACAGGATAATCACTACGTTTCTTCTTCTCCTGTCCCTTTTTTTTTTTTTTTTCTTCTTTTCTCTCTCTCTTTTTTGTTTTGTTTTCACTTTAACCATTTGACTCTCAATAACCGTTAGTTTATTTTTTATTTTTTGATGTCTTTATAATATGTGTTTTTTCTTTTCTGTGTCTCCTACCCTTAATCTACATGTTGTTTTTGCTCTCACTGAGAGGGTGGGGGGTGGCAGGAGGGGGGAAGGGTGCTCTAATGAACCGCTCTCTGTATTTTTTCTCTGTTAAAAAAAAAAAAAGAACACATTTGGAAACTCTATTTTAAGATCATGTACATACTTGTCATCAACTACCTTGTCCACTGATTGGACTCTGTCTCTTAACTGTATGGAGGGATTAGCATTGGGATCAAGAAATATTCCTAAATCACCCTGATGAATCCAGCTAATAATGCTATCCCCACGCTTAGAAACGTACATTTTCCCAGATATCAATCTCTCTTTGTATTCTATCAACCCTATAAAATATCCATGAAGTTTTATGGGTTCTCCTCCATATGCTAAAGGAATTATGTTGGGTTTCATTAACGTAATTTTTCCCTTCAGCTTGGAGTTATAAAATTCATTGGATACAATGGTTATTTTTGCACCCGAATCAAACAGAACCCTAGTATGCTCACCTTCAACCAGGATATTATCATATGGACAGGATTTATTGTTACACTTGTCTTCAACTTGTATCACAATCTGCCCACAAACATTCACCTCGGAATTGGCTTCTTCACATTCCCCTTGATATATTTCAATTTCTTTCACCTTGGGTTTGCGTTTTGTTTTGTAAAAAGCTGTAAAATGCCCCTTCAACTTGCATTTAGAACATGTTTGGTTGAGGGCTGGACATTTTTTATCATTAGCAAGGTGGCTTGACTTACCACACCTATAGCATTTCCTATCTGCCCATCCTTTCTCTGATGAGTTTTTATCCGCTAACTTACTACTTTCAGATCTAACATTAACCGCTTCAATCTTGTTTCCCTTTTCTGAATCCTTCTTAATTACCACAACACATTTTAAAGAATGTTCAATGCGTTTAGCAACTGTTAGTACCTCATCTAGAGTTGGTTCATCTCTTAGCCATAGTTCTTCTCTAATTTTCTCAATAGCACAACCGAACATGAACTGATCTCTTATGCGTTCATCGGTTAACTCTTCAAATCTACAGGAGGAAGCTAATTTTCTTAATTGAGTTATATAGTCCTCAATAGTCTCATCGGCAGATCGCATCCTTTTTGAGAACTGGTATCTTTCAAGAATCGTACTGATTTTGGGTAGGTAGTGTTTGTCTAGTTTCTTAATGCAAACCTCATAGTCATTTAACCTACCAGCCTCCGCAGTTGAAAGTTCAGGCAAATGGTCAAACACATCCTGACCCTCTGACCCTAAACAGTGCAGTAATAATGCTGATTTCCTTTCCGCACTTAAAGAGGGACCGCAAACTCTAGCGTACCTCTCAAAGACGACTTTCCATTTTTTCCACTTAATAGGAGGAGATCCGGGGCATGATAGGAAAAATGGAGCCGCTGTGACATTCTGCATTATTGTTGATTATCGCACAACCCACATACAAGTATTTCAGCTCTAATGTGTACACCTATTAACCCTTCAGCTAGTGGGGAGAAGTGCTTACAGGATACTTACTGGTTGTTACAGGTCTTACAATTACATTTAAGATATTCTATTTTATGCATACAATTAAAATCTGTAAAATCTGTAAAAATGTGAGTTTAAACTTTGACTCCTATAACCTTGTTTTCCCTCAAATGTTCTCTAACTTTTCCCATCCGCGTTTTAATTGCAGTACAAATTGACCCTAAATATTTGCACAATGTACAAGTTCCACCAGTACCTACACACGTTCACAGTGTAAGTCGTCCTTTCAAGTGAGTTAATACGCTCGTTCACAACATGAGTCGTCTTTCCATATGCGATAAACCCATTTTCTTCCGACCACCGGGTAGCTTAGCAACCCACAATGTCCGCCGCACACATACGTCACAGTGTGTGCGTGATGACGCTCCGTGGTACCCTAGCAACCACAAAATGTCCGCTACGCACGTACATTTCAGCCTGTGCGTGTTGACGCTCCAGAAATGATCCGAGGAATCCGAATGGGTGTTGACGCTCCAGAAATGATCCGAGGAATCCGAATAGCGCGGACAGAGAACCTCAATGTGAAGAAAGATCGAAGTTCCAGGTACCGCTCCTTGACCACTGATGTTTATTTTTCAATGTTTGAAAGATGGCAGCAATTCTATGAAACAAACGTTTACGCAGCAATTGCAAATGCGATGCAATTTTCCAGCAGATGCGGTGATTGCACCGAAACCTTTCTTCCAGTTAATTTCTTTTGCGATGCAAAACACCTCCTCTGGCACTTCCTCCGTAGAGCGGCGGTGCGACGAGGAAAGTTCGTAAATCATTAAAAGAATTAACAGCGTCGTGAAGATGCTTTTACTATGTTGATTAACTTGCACATATATCTATTCCTTTAATGTAAAAATTTCTCCACAGCGATGATGACGAGTATTCATAGCCACGTTTAAACTCGTATAGTACGTTTTTTTTTTTTTTTACCTCACGCAAAGCTCAGAAACAATCCTTTGGTTATTAAAAAAAAACTCTAAATGACGAGCACTTGCAGGATTAAAGTCTCATAGTTCAGTCTTATGAACAGCATTCACTTCGCCTTGCTGTAAATATCAAATCCCTTTTTTGCTGAATATAAATAAAATATTCACCATAGCATCTTGTTGAGATCTTCTCCTTATGCTTCCTGTGCCGACTACGCCAGTGTAAGATTCTTCATAAGGAATCCAAAGTCAGGTTGAAGTTGAAGATATAAAGTTTATTCCATCAAAGAAGATCCCATCCAACAGCCAGTGAGACAATCCTGCAACTGGTCATTTATAGAACTTCCCCACATACAACAATCCATGACATAGATGAGATTCTATACAAAGCACCTAGCAACTTAATCCAATGTAAAATGCCACAGGAAGGTCCTGGAGAATGGTTCATGGACTTTTGCTTATCTTTTTCCTTGTGCGTTCCTTCTCCATTCTTTCATTGTTTCTTAGAGGTCAGCTTAGATCTTACATTGCTCTTAGCAAAGGCCTACCCCGAAGGCCTCCTCAGGAGCCGGCACCATCACAACCGCCGGGGACCCAAAACGACCGGGTTAGGCCATTGTAGCGCTCCCAACGTAAAAGGGGGATGCCCCCCCACAACACCCCCCCTCGGCTGTGAAAAATGCGCCACGGTTGGTGTGAAAAACGCTGGCCTTAGTCATGAAAAAAAAACCTTTGGGCAAGTATACAAACACAAATCCACAGTAGGAACCCTCTGTCACCAATATAAAGACAGCGACATAGGAACAAAGAAATCAAGTAACAAAATCTAATCTAAATGGCAATGCAAATTTATTAGGTACATATATATGCACAATATAATATAAAATGTATCCTTAAAAACAACATACATTAGTAAAAAAATTATTAAAAATGTTATCAAAATTCATCCTATGAAACAATTTAAAAACCATATACAAAGCAATATAGACAAAACAGTAAAAAGGCACACAGAGCTATCTGATACTCTTTTGTGATAACAGCAATACATTTTGGGAGGACAGGCAGGAAAATTATTCCTAATCTTGGAAAGAACTACTAAATCTGGTACATATCAATTGTTATATGAAATACGCTGGGCCAATAGGGGCCCGGGTAATGTTTCTAACCCTCCTATAGGGAGATGCTGCTGCACCGGAGGAAAGACCAGAGAAATAGGGAACCTTCCTGAACTGGGGAGCCGTAGACTATCTGAAGGACCCAAGCGTTGGAGCCTGCCTCTCAGGCGTTGGTGTGGAAAAATGTGAACGCTCACCTTGATTGGCTGCATGGTTACCCACGCCTTGGTGTCCTCCCCTCGCACCCCAATGAGGGGGGTAACCTCTGGTGAGGTAGAAGTTTCCAAACTTGTTAGGGTCTTGGTACTGTACCCCCTTGGTGAAGTATTCCCTCACAGAGGCTGGATGCTGTGCGTTGTCAGTCAAATGCTCCTTACTTCGGCCAGCCCCAATGAAAACCGGGGGCGTTAAAATGCGTTTTATTTAGTATAATGCAATAGCAGTGTAGGCTATAAGACGTCGCACTAGTGTAAAATTGTGTGACAGTATATTTTACCTATTCTCAACTTTTCTTGACCCCACTGACCTGCAGTTACAAAACAATCATTACTAACAAACATCAATGAAAGGGATTATATAATCAATGTAGCTCAATTCACAGCATTGTATACAACATTCCATGCAATTCTATATCCACATATGTTCGCTGTTAATGTCCAATCAAGTTTATTCACTATCACAATTACACATCAGTCCAGCCAACGCATTTCATCCATGTGGACTTCATCGTTTGGTAGTTAGTATAGTCGCGATGTTACACTGAGTAAAGTCAAGAGACAGAAATCTGGTAACAATTCAAGGTAATAAGATGGGTAGTGTAATACCCTCTGGTCAATCTCCTTCGTCTGAGTCCAAATTCCTGATAATGCAGGCCATTTAGGCTTGTGACGAAGAAGATTGACCAGGGTGTACTACACCACCCATCTTATTACCTTGAATTTTTACCAGATTTCTGCCTCTTGACTTCACTCAGTGCAACATCACGATTATACTTACTACCAAACCCTGATGTCTTTTCTCCCAAGGAGGGGTTTAAAACAGTGTTTTGTGTATTGCAGCCATTTCAGGGCCACCCCCTGCAAGACCACTTTGGAAATGGAGGTGTCCATCACCTAACAAAAACAATCGTCAATGTGGAGGTATGTGACACTGTCTTCCTCCTGGGAGGTTCTTCAATGTCACTCATTGTGACCTAGATACAGGGCATACACAGTAGTTCAGGGGTATAAAGCTGGGATCTCCAGCAGTTCAATGAGGGTTTTTAATAAGCTGGGGGCTTCCCAATTAAGTATTGCGGCCCAGAGGACCAATAACAGGAGCGAGAACCCTGCAGCACACCACACGCCCTTAAACACAGCCAGATGTACAACCATTTTTAGCAGTCACAAATGGAAAATAGGGCTGTTTGTGACTGCTAAAAAGGTTGTAACATGTACAAACTCTATTTTGTGAGTCAGTAAATCTATTACCGACTCACAACATAGGGTTTACGAGTCACTATTAGGAAGCAGTGTGCAAAGGGCATCCCTAGCTAATAGTGGTCATAGCGGGATGTACAAATGCTTTGCGGTTGCAAACCAATCGCACTTAGCACCAATTTTAAATTGGTGGTCAGACAGTCGCAAGTGGGAAGGGGTCCCCAGGGGACCCCTTCCTCTTTGTGTTTTGCAGCAAAAATATTTTTTAAGAGCAGAAAGTGGTTCTATGGACCACTGCCACCCTTAAAAAATGGAAAGAAAACTTTTAATTTTTTCTTTTAAACGCATCCCATTTTACTTTATGGAAAACGGGCTGCATTTAAAAAACAAAAGTTGCTTTATTTAAAAATCAAACACCGACATGGTGGTCTGCTGTCCCATCTGAGTGATTCTAGGCCATTACCAATGGGTCGCAAATTGCGACCTGCCTCATTAATATTGATGAGGCAGGTCATTTGAGACCCCATTGGGAATTGCTAAATGTGTCTGAGACACATTAGTACATTCTGTTTTGCGAATCGCAAAAAATCGCAATTTGCGACCAGCAAAACGGAATGGTGGCACATCTGGCCCTTAATGGGCACTGAACATGACTAGGCGGATGTCCGCACGCTTCTGGATGCCATATTGCGCTAAGTGCATAAAAATACAGGCCCCGTGGGGACGTAGTGCTCCAAGCAGAGAGTCACTGTGCACAAAGCTCAGGACCCGGCTGGCCACGCTGCACAGAATGATGAGATTTCACACTGGTCCGGGTCAGCGAGACGTGATGTGCGCATAAAGGGCAGCTCCCTCTAGCGGACTGGAGAGCCATGCCACAATAGCCCCAGGTGGGGGAGCGCAGAAAATGACAGGCTGACGGCCATGGAGGAGTGACTGGTTTTTTCGCAGCCGTGCAACAACAATGAGTAATGCAGAGCAAATAGTACAAAGAACAATACACCTGAATAACCAGAACAAAGTCCCGGAGGCCAGAGACACTTAACTTGACTGCTGGAGCAGCGAAGAAAAAGGAAGAGGTAACATCAACAGAGAGTTATCAATGGTTCCTGGCTTCATCTGATTGAACAGTGTATACTGTTGAACTGTTGACTTTTTCCCTAGAAGTTATGGAAAATGAAGTCTTTTAATGTGTCTTAAAATAATGGCTGCTGTTTAATGTTTAATCAAGTGAAGAAAGTATACTGTAATCCTCGCCTCCGGTCCTGATATGAAATTGTGAACTCTTCTGCCAGACTACTTCTACATGTAAAGTCACAAGTGCACATCTTCCCTGCCTCAAGGGCCCCTACATTGGTTACCGGTTGCCAGACAATTTACCTTCAAGCTGCTGTGTATCACCCACAAAGCAATACATGGCAAAGGACCACTTTTCATCAGGAGGAAAATCACCAAATACATACAAAAAAGGAACCTCTGCTCCATACTGAATCCCCTCCTCAACATCCCAGCATGCAAAAAAATGTGATGCAGTGGACAGAGCTGCGGACTTGGGAGATGGGGATCTGGGTTTAAGTCTTGTCGTCAGCTAAACAACCTGGGATTCTGCGCAAATCACTTAATCTCCCCGTGCCCATGGACATCACCTGGATACCCTCATGGGTGATAAGCTGCGCTATATAAATCTACAAATTAAATTTTCATTTATATTATGTAAGGTGGATTTGTAAATTGCGGCTTATCACCTGTGAGGGTATGCAGGCTCTGAGTAGGTGAGTGTGGGCATGTGGAAAGGTTCGGGCCTGAATACAGGCATTCTCAAAGGTCCCGCAAGACGAATTGTTGAATAGCCAGGTCTTCAGGTTCTTGCCAAATTCAAGAACTGCGGAGGAGGCACTGATGTTTTGGGGGAGGTCGTTCCAGGATTTGGCGGCTTGGTAGGAGAATGATTGACCTCCCATTCTGCTTCTGTGGATGCGGGGTGTGTGGATGCGAGTGAGAGTAATGCTGAGTGCAGTTGTCTGGTGGGCTGGGGGAAGTGAAGCCACTGATTGAGATATGCTGGTTTCAGGTTGACTTGAATGCATTTGTGGAACATCTTTTTCTGTCCAAGTCGCCTAACTATGAAGTTCATCATCCCCAAAGATAAGATCCACGGACAACCATTTCACCTTCAGAAGATTATTCTAGACTGCCATATTCAAATCACAAAAAGTACAGCAATAGTATGCACAAGACACCAAACAATACACATGAAACATTTGATTGAAAAAACAACGTATACCCATGTACTTTTATATAGTAAACATATGTATTAATGAGTGTCCATATATCAAAGTTTACTGCTTCCAATGGCAATACCTATCTATGTGTACTGCTTTCTATGACAATACCTATGTAAATATGAAATTAGTAGAAATCCCCTTTCGAATGTAACAATATATTTTAAAGATTAAATAAATAAATAAAGCATAATATCTATAATTAAGCATACCAAACATTTGCATGCTTTATCATCTAAATATTATAACATGAAAATCCAAGAGTATTTATACATACGGCAAGTGCTTTAAATGGGAGAAAGTACGTTCAGGTACTCATTAAATTGAGCTGGGGCGTGGCTAGTGGGCGGGGTTAGAGGCGGAGTGAGACATGATGATACAAAACACTTCTATTGAGTATTCTTTTTGCCCCTGCTTTGCCCTGGATAGTGGTCTCAAACATTCCATATGTGCGAATTAACAGCTAAAACCCTGAATGAGCTAAGCCATCAACACTACTATTAGCACTTTCAAGCTAATAATCAATGTCTAGGACGGGAGAGACTCTGGCACTTACACCGGTTGTAGGACAGAACAAAACATGTGAGAAATGTAAACAAAACGTGTTAGCTTGTTACACAAAATAAAGGCCAAACACCAAATGTTCATATTTGCTTGTATTGTAATATTTGCAGCTTCTTAATATCATAATAATTCTAATGTTCCTATTTGCTTTCATTTGGCACAATCCTTATATAATCAAGAGTGCACAAACAACTTTTCCTCGCATTTCTTTTCAAATACTTCCTGATTCTGTTCCTCTCAAACATACACTCTCTATCTGTCTTCACATCCAAATCCTCGAGATCCCTCCCACACTCACCTCTCTCCCGTTTGTAGCCAATTCTGTTCCACTCTCTTCACCCCAATTGTATCCTATCACTCTCTCTAGCATCACTCTTTCTATTTCTAATCTGCCATCTCCGCGCCTCTCTTCCGCTTTCCATAGTCATCTGGATCTCATTCTCTTCCCTGTCTCTATCTGGCTTATCCCTTTTGCCTCTCTATCTTTTCCTACTTTAAACTCACTGCTCCTTCCCCCTCACTCTTCACCTTCACTCACCCCAATACTCCCTCCTCTCCCCTCGGCAGAAGGCCCCACGACCGGAGAGCTTGCAGTGACAGAGACTGAACACTGAAGGGTACTGAGCACCTCCAGAGGGATGTACGATGTTACAACGCGAGATTTTACAACGCATACCGTTACATCGCGGTCGTTACAACGACTGCGATGTTACCACGCCATGCCTTTACAACGCAAGTCTTTACATCGACTTGCACTAGATGGCGTGCTAACATTAGAAAAGCGTAATTTACTATTCCAACTCCAGTCCACTTAACAGTAGGGAAGGTGTTGGGATAGTAAACTACAGTATTTGTAATGTTAGCACGCCATCTAGCGCAAGTCGATGTAAAGACTTGCGTTGTCATGGCATGGCGTGGTAACATGCAGTCGTTGTAACGATTGCGATGTAACTGCATCGCGGTGTACTAACCGCGATGTAAAGGTTGTTCCCCCCTCCAGAGTCTAGCAGGGTAGAGGTCAGGGGAAGAACAATACTGACCTCCGATGGGAAGGTCAGTTGACCTCTTCCTACCTCACCTGGGCACCAGGGAGGTCGCTTAGGTCCTCTTCACCACCTCATCCCCGCCCATTATGGACTCCATGTCCCAGCAGGCGGGCGGGGTGGGGGTGGATTTGCAGAGACAAGTGAGTCAGGAGAAAGACAGTAGGCCCTCAGTGGGAGGCCAAGAGGTGAAAATGGCCCTTTTTACCTGGGTTCCTCCACAGCCACTTAGGGACAGGTCCTCGGCAATGATCCAAACATAAACAAGACGACCCACTATCGACGCCTGGCAGGGGGGTGATAAGGATAAGAAGAGTTTCCATTTGGGTAGGAATGGAGCAGAGGCCCTCTTGCCCTTACGGCATTACTCCAATACTCCGTTCAGTCCCCATCTGGCAGTTTGACAATGCCACAGCTGAATAATACAGACAGACGGCAAACGGCCAATATGTGGCCCAAAAAACGGCACACAGTTGGCCCTCGGGCACCAGTCCAGTGCCCATCTCATCAATCTGACCCTTAGTACCGGTACTCTCCTTAACAGTGGAGAAGTGCCGGTACTTGGCTTGCTAAAAATAAGAAGTGCCGGTACTCAGTACCGGGGAGTACCAGCCCATTTAAAGCACTGCATACAGCTCAATCTGATGCACATAAATATTACTAATTATAGTACATATATGTGTGTATGTAAGCATGTATAATTATATGTATCTGAAAGAAACACGTTAGTTAGATTCCTCACCTTAGAATATCCCCAGGCGTCAGACTGGATCCGGAAGATTTTTCGTCAGCAATACCCCTTGCGCGTCGCTAGGCGTCGTCTGCGGCTCCGCGTCCGTCGTCGGCGTTGTGCGCCGGAATAACTTCGTCGGAGTACTTAGACGCCGCCCTCGCGCGCTGACGTCAGTTCTTCTTTTTTCCGCGCCAGTAAGCGCAGATCCGGGAGAGCTACCCCTTTAGTCAATTTTTGACTAACTTTTTTGACTCTTTTTGGTCAATTCTCGACTCTGGTGCCGGTAGGATGCCTGGTTTCAAGGCCTGCGACGACTGTCACCGACTGATGTCGGTGACCGATCATCACCGCCGGTGCCTGTACTGCTTGGGCCTCGACCACGATGCAGTGTCGTGCTCCGACTGTATGGTCCTGACCTCGAAAGCTAGGCGGGAGCGGTCCCGCAAGCTTCTCGAGCTTCGCCACTCGGCTCCGCGTCGCTCTCGATCCCGGTCCAGGAGGAGGTCCAAGGATCGGTCGTGGAGCCGCACCCGACACCGTCACTCGTCTGGCTCGAAGTCCTCGGGTAAGTCGAGGCACTCCAAGAAGTCCAAAAAGCGACACCGCTCTTCGGACTCCCCTCGCCGGTCGCGCGACTCGGCCGAGGGTCCGGGTGGTTCGGGCCCCGCGGACTCGACTGGGCTACCTCGCATTCCGGCGGCTCCGGCCCCGGCGCCGTTGGAGGCTCCGGCCCTGACGCCGCAGGTCCCCGAGGGGCCCGAGCCTGGGCCCCCGTCGACGCCGGTCGACCTCGTTACGCCTCCTCCGCCGGCGCCGACACCGATACCACCCCCGATGCCGGCTCCGGTCGACGTCGATCCCCGGTTCAGCCCCTGTCCGTCCCGACGCCGATGCGGCGCCGCCCGACGCCGCATCCGACGCCGCTAGAGACACATATTGTCTATCGACCGGCTCCGATCATTCCTCCTGTTTACCAGGAATCGGATGACGGGGCGACTGGGAGGGGTCTGAGGACCCTATGGCCCTTCAGAGCCAACTTGCTCAGGACTGGGCAGATGAACTGGGGGAGGCCAGTGGGTTGGATACCTCACCAGACACTGGATTCATCTCTCCTCCGACTGTGGCTTCGGAGGAGGGTGCAGCCTTTTCTGTGGTGCTGCGCAAGGCGGCCGAAGCCCTTGGGCTAGAGCTGCCTGCCGTGGCTGTGAGGACTAACATCCTCACTGAGGTGCTTCAGTCTGCCGCATGCTCCACTGAGCCTCTGCTGCCATTCAATGAGGCCCTCACTGACGTTCTGCAGGGCACCTGGTCCAAGCCCTCCACAGTCCCTCCTGTGAACAGGAACGTTGCCAGGCGTCACCGCCCTGCTCCGACACCCCACCCCCGAGAGTCTGGTTATCCAGGCCTCTACCTTCCAATCCTCCGGACCGGGATTCCAAGAGACTGGAACAGTTTGGTAAGAAGCTGTTCTCTTCGCTCAGTTTGGGCCTGCGTTTTTTGAACACCGCCTGTCTCTTGGACCGTTATTCCCACTCTCTGTGGGATGCGGTGGAGGACGTGCTGCCACTGTGCCCGGAGGAGGCCCGGGCACGGCTTTCCTCGGCCCTGCCGGATGAGAGAGATGCAGCGCGCCATGCAACCCGATGTGGGCTTGACACTACGGACTCGCTGGGTAGGGCGATTTCTACCACGGTAGCGCTTCGACGTCACGCCTGGCTGCGGTCCACGTCCTTTTCGGGGGATGTCCAGAGCACCCTCATGGACATGCCTTTTGATGGCGCTCGCCTTTTTGGTGACAAAGCGGACAGTGCGCTGGCTCGCTTCAAGGACTCCCGGGCTACGGCCACGTCCTTGGGCTTATCGGCCCCGCGGCCACAAACTTCCGCTTTTCGCTCCTTTCGTGGCCAAGGAAGGGGCTCCTCCTCCTCACGTCCGCCTAGCCACCGGCCGCAGAACCAACCTGCACGCGGTCGCGGACGTGGTTTCCGCCGAGGCGGTACTGGAGGACGACGCGGTCAGTCCACATCCACCCCGGCAGCATCCGCCTCAAAGCCTTCCTAGTCCGAGCTTTCAGGCCCATTCCACGCCAGTGGGCGGCAGAGTTCGCCATCACCTGCTCCACTGGCGGTCCATCACATCGGACAGGTGGGTGCTGCAAATCGTCCGAAGGGGCTACTCCCTACCCTACGAGACGACCCCTCCAGCCATGCCACCACAGCACCACCGTATCTCGGGGGATCATTTGAATCTTCTCCACGAGGAAGTTTCGGCCCTCTTGGCCAAGGGGGCCGTCGAGCGCGTTCCGAGCCCAGAAGTAGGTCGTGGTTGTTATTCCCACTACTTTCTGGTTCCCAAGAAGGGCAAAGGGGGCCTACGCCCTATCTTGGACCTCCGGAACGTCAATGCCTTCCTCCGGAAGGAAAGGTTCAAAATGTTAACTTTGGCTCAGGTTCTAGCTGCCCTAGACCCTGGAGACTGGATGGTAGTGTTGGACTTGCAGGACGCATATTTCCACATCCCCGTCCTGCCGGCCCACCGGCGTTACCTGCGGTTCACGGTGGGTCAGGAGCACTTTCAGTTTACCGTGCTCCCCTTCGGCCTTACCAGTGCCCCTTGGGTGTTCACGAAAGTGATGGCGGTGGTCGCAGCTCATCTGCGCAGATCAGGGGTTCCAGTCTTCCCCTATCTCGACGACTGGTTGTTGAAGGCGGGCTCGCCCCAGGCAGTCGTCTCCCACCTCCAGACTACGGCGGATCTCCTGCATTTGCTGGGGTTTTCCATCAACGTGCCGAAGTCACATCTGAGTCCCTCTCAGAAGCTCCTTTTCATCGGAGCAGTTCTCGATTCGGCGCAGTTCCGGGTTCATCCACCGGAACAGCGGGTCCGGGATATACAGGCCCTGATTCCCATCTTTTGGCCTCTATCCTGGGTTTCGGTCAGGCTAGTGTTGCGGCTTCTGGAGCTGATGGCCTCCTGCATCCTACTAGTGCATCATCCCAGGCGGCGCATGCGGGCTCTGCAGTGGGACCTGAAGTTTCAGTGGGCCCAGCATCACGGCAACCTGTCCGACCATGTCTTGATCTCGGAGGGCACTGCACAGCAGTTGCAGTGGTGGCTCACGGACCGCGATTGGGTCACGGGCAAGAGCCTCTCCCTACCCCTACCGGAGCATGTCGTAGTGACGGATGCGTCCCTCCTGGGATGGGGTGGCCATATGGGAGAGGCGGAGATCAGAGGCCTCTGGTCTCCGGCGGAGTCTCGCCTCCACATCAACTTGTTGGAGCTGAGAGCGATCCGACTTGCACTGAAAGCCTTCCTTCCCTCTGTCCGGGGAAGTGTCGTGCAGGTGTTCACGGACAACACCACCGCCATGTGGTATTGCAACAAACAGGGCGGGGTGGGGTCGTGGACCCTTTGTCAGGAGGCTCTGTGCCTCTGGACATGGCTGGAACACCAGGGCGTCACCCTGGTGGTTCAACATCTGGCGGGCTCTCTGAACGCCAGAGTAGACGAACTCAGCCGCCGGTGCATGATGGATCACAAATGGCGTCTGAACTCCGAGGTGGCGCAAGGTCTCTTTCAGCAGTGGGGAGAGCCTTGGTTAGATCTATTCGCCACCAACGAGAACGCGCAATGTCAGCAGTTCTGCGCGTTGGAATTTCCAAGGCGGCACTCGCTCGGCGACGCTTTTCGTCGCGAGTGGAGTTGCGGTCTGTTGTACGCCTTTCCGCCTATACCACTTCTGCCCAGAGTGCTGAAGAAGATCAAGCGCGACCGGGCCTAAGTCATCTTGGTGGCTCCGGATTGGGCACGAAGGTACTGGTATCCCGAGCTGCTCAGTATGTTGACCGATCCTCCGATACGTCTGCCCCTTCGGGAGGATCTTCTGTCGCAGCAGCAGGGGACGGTCCTACACCCGAACCTGTCCAGCCTCCACCTCCATGCGTGGAGATTGAGCGGCGGCAGTTGATGCCATTTGACTTGCCTCCTGAAGTCTGTGATGTCATTCTGGCAGCCAGGCGTCCCTCCACAAAGACGGTATACGCCTGCTGGTGGAACAAATTTGTGGCATGGTGCACAGCAAAGGCTGTGGATCCTCTCTCCGCCCCTCTTTCTGAGGTTCTCCTCTTTCTTCTTTCTTTGGCCCGGCAGGGCTCTGCCCTGGGCACCTTGAAAGGTTATCTTGCTGCTCTCTCTGCCTTCTTCCAGATCAGCCCTCTCTTTTCAAGTCCCCAGTATTGTCCCGCTTTCTTAAAGGCATTACTCACACGTTCCCTCCTGTCCCTTTCGTAATGCCTCAGTGGGACTTGAATCTTGTCTTGACATTCCTGATGTGCGCTCCCTTTGAGCCTCTTCACAATTGTCCTCTTCGTCTTCTCACTCTTAAGACTGCTTTCCTGGTAGCCATCACCTCGGCTAGACGGGTGAGTGAGCTCCAGGCTCTATCGTCCAAGCCTCCTTTTCTATCTGTTCATCCGGACAAGGTTGTCCTTCGGCCTCGTCCTTCCTTTCTACCGAAAGTGGTGACCCCCTTTCATCTTGGGCAATCTGTCACCTTGCCCACCTTCTTTCCGCCTCCGCATCCTTCCAAAGAGGAAGAGCGGCTCCACCGTCTGGACCCAAAACATGCGCTCTCCTTCTATTTGGACCGCACGAAACAGTTCCGGGTGGACGACCAGCTTTTCGTTGGCTATGTGGGTGCAAAGAAGGGAAAAGCTGTACACAAACGGACCATCTCCCGGTGGGTCGTTTTGTGTATAAAAATCTGTTATTCCTTGGCAAAAAAGGAACCGCCTGTTGGGCTGCGCGCCCATTCTACTCGGGCCACAGCGGCTACTACTGCTTTGGGACGGGGAGTCCCTTTGCAGGACATCTGTCAGGCGGCAACGTGGGCTTCGCTGCACACGTTTGCCAGGCATTATTGCCTAGACAGCCAAGTCCGGAGGGATGGCTTCTTTGGCCGTTCTGTCCTCCAGGACTTTCTGGTGTGATCTTGGTTCACAGACCCACCACCGGGGTTGGTATTGCTTGGGTATCTATTCTAAGGTGAGGAATCTAACTAACGTGTTTCTTTCAGATGAACAAGTTACTTACCTTCGGTAACGATGTATCTGTAAGAAACATTAGTTAGTTAGATTCCTCACCGACCCACCCATCCTCCCCGTTCTGCGAACTGACATCTAGGGTTAAGGCTATCCCTTTCAGGGCCCTAGAATTTTTTGGCACCAGTGTCGGTATCTTGCATGGCTCTGCGTTCCTGGCGCGGAGGGCTATGTACAAGAACTGACGTCAGCGTGCGAGGGCGGCGTCTAAGTACTCCGACGCGGAGCCGCAGACGACGCCTAGCGGCACGCAAGGGGTATTGCTGACGAAAAATCTTCCGGATCCAGTCTGACGCCTGGGGATATTCTAAGGTGAGGAATCTAACTAACTAATGTTTCTTACAGATACATCGTTACCGAAGGTAAGTAACTTGTTCGTATACTACTTATGGCTAAAAATATATTATTTTTTATACTTCCATGTATATAGTTCACTGCATACATAACATATAAGTATTCGACTCTATGCTTATGGGTTTGTGTTTTATCATGATAAAACATATCTATCACATGATATAAACATGATTATACAGAAGGTATGTGTCAATTTTGTAACTATTCATTACGCTTAACCTTAATTAAAAACAAATCATATCTTATACACAATAAAAATGTGAATGCTTCAGCTTGTAAATAATAATTCACACATGTACATACAGGTGTTTATAAATTACGTTTATCTTCAATAGTACAAGCAAATTCCAGAAGTATAATGTGTTAATATGTCTAACTATGTATACATGTTGCATTTTTATTATAATGGTGGGTATGTATCCACTTATTTATATATTTTGTATACTTGAGGCAAAAATATTATTATATATTTTTTGGATTGTATCCTTATCATATAGGTGTATGTTGATATATGGATAACACATAAGTTGATGAGTATAAGCTTATGGGTTTATTTTTCATTGATGGCTTATATTTGTCACAAAGTGTAAATATGATTATAGGATACTGAAAGAAAAAGTGTTTAACTATTGACATATTGGGGAAAAAATAAAAACAAATTTTAAAACAAATTAATAGCAAAAATGTGAATGCCGGAGTTTCTAAATATTTATACATGCATGTATATATGGATCTTCTCTTCTAACTGGCATATGTTGGAGTGCTCCAGATCACTAGTGGTGCACTGCCAGTGGCGTGTCAGCCTCCTATGCAAGAAACATCCAAACCTCTCCCAGCATAAACAAGCATTTGCAATGCAATAGGTCTCGCATTTACACGAGTTTGAGCTATTGACATTGCAAATGACAATGCCTTTTATTTTTGTTTTCGATTTTAAAACATAACTAAAAGGCATTGTCATTTACAATGCCAATAGCTTAAAATCCTGTAAATGCCAGACCTATTGCATTGCAAATGCTTGTTTAATCTGATCTCACATGGGGGAGCGGGGCAAGGCCTCGGGGTGGATCAGAATAGTCGCAGTGGGGTCCCCCACCTGTCACCAGAGCAGTCGGTGTGTTCTATTCTCATTTTACAAGTGCGTTACAGAGCTTGTGATCGTGGTAATTTGAGTTTACACTTTAAGTCCAAAAGTTTTAGTGACATCTCAGCAGTATCTTAAGACGGGACCATAATTTGTTTGTTAACATATCCTGTATGTACAATGCGCCTTCACATGCTGGAATCTTTTATTTGAACTAAAGCAGCTATCATGCTGTTTACATTTAAGAAAACGCCTAAATTATTTTTTAGTCGTAAAATATATTATCTTGGCATGGGGTTGATTGCCTTGTTCTTATTACCTCGGTGTCTTTTAATCCCCCCAAATCTGGGGCACTACTGCCGTTCTCCCCAGGCAGCTAATAGTACCAGAATTTACTCTACTCTTTGGAAACACCTGATGGTTTTGTAAGGAGGGCAGTCTTTTAAAGTGAAGTAAAGTATGGTGATTTTGGTGCCGCGTGGATAATGGCATTTATTCTATAAAGCATAAAGGGAATAAGCATACCTGAGGTGTGCATAATGATCTGGTTCCATACGGTTTAGAGCGCAAGCCCCCCAAAACAGTCCCAGTTGGAGTGCTGTTGTACCCTTTTCTTTTTTTGGATTTCAGGAAAAAGGTACAGTAAATGCAATAACCTCGATGGGTTTGAACACGTACATGCCCGTTCGGTAAGCGGCAGAACTTTGCTGATTCCTACCCTTTTTATTATGTTATTTATGTGAAATCTAGAGTGTCTCACTTACTTTTTGTGGTTGTAGTACTGCAGGAAGTCCCGGCTTGACGCACACCGAGTGCTCGGCGGTCTCTCCGCAGCACGGGTACTGTTTGCCACCGTCCACCCAGGTGTACTCCTGCTTGTGGGACAGCGTCTCTTCAAACTCCAGTGCGTAGATACCGGCGTTTGTCCTCATCTACCCGAGCACCTGGTCAGCTTCCTCCTTGGCCTGGTGGCCCGGCACCACCTTCACCACCGTGACCCTGCAGCTGAACTCCATCCTCCGACAGTGCGCGCCGTATGCCAGGTCATCGGTGCCCAGGAAGTGGTCAAAGCAACAAATAGGGAAGAACATCAAACAAGCCGGACATGCGTGTGATGTTTTGTCGCACATGCGTACGATGTAAGGCATCGCGCGCATGCGAGACAAATAGTGCGAATGCACCCACGAATCAAAAGGCAAACAATCACTGAAAATGCAATAGGATGTGTATTTACGTGATTCCTATTGCATTTTTAACGGAAGTGCCGACATAAAAGAAGGCACGAACAGGAGGTGGTGGGAAGGTGTTTGTGGTTGAAAAAGTCACGAAGTATGGGAGGGAACGGGGAGAGGCAAGGGAGCAAAACTGTTTATGAAGTAAAGGGGCCGATAGCCTCGGAAGGGAAAAAATAATGACATGCCCGTCAGGAGGCGGGATTACAAAGCTAAGCACCAATGACAATGCAGAAAATATGATGCAAGCGAATCAAACAGAGGGCTGGAAAGTGGGCAGAGCTTCCCCCACTATACTGTATACAGCATCTCTCGACGAGACAGCGCATGCGCAGCCTAGCCGAGACCTAACAAGGAAGAATGGGCACTCACAGAAGTTGTGTGTTGTGGTATATTTATTCCAAATATAACTGGTAACAATGCCAATGTGTTTCGGCCACAAAACAGCCTTGTGCACAACATTGTACACCATATTGCTCTTAATTTTTTTTACAATTGCTATGTAAACACTAACAGTGCACTTCTACTAGGTATTAAAGTTCTCCCCAGTGGCCTTCTTAAAGCAGGTTGTGATTTATAATTCATACACCATTCCCCATATATAATCTAATACATTTAATTTTTGTTCTCAATTGTACACTCTACAAACAATACATCCAAAATAAACAAATTAAATACATTTTACAATAAATTCATTCAACGCTTTCACATTTCTGCAATGAGTTTGCTTCATAATCACAATAATCAATCAATTGCCATTGCTCTAAGATTATTCTTAACATGTTAGTTAAATTAATTTGACAAGATTTGTGGATCAAATCTCCCTCTTTCTTATATCTGAATTGTCCAAGTGAATCTCATATCGCAAATCACACATTAATGATATAATATTCCCCAAACCATGATTATGTTTTGCAAATTTTGTCATTAAAAGAAAATCACAAAGATATCTCTAAATAAATTACATTCATGTAGTCCATAAAAGAATTAATTCCATCCTATGTATACTCTTACATATACACTTACATTTAGTTTGTAAAATATTATTCTCGGCAAATTCCTAAATCAAAAAAATACTTTCTAATTTATGTATGTGTATAATCATTAGACCCAAGTGAGCCCCTCTTCTATGATTTCCCTGAGAGCACATCATACATACCCTTATATACACACTTCCAATCAATATATACAAGTATTGTTCTCGGCAAATTCATTAAAAAAAAACTTTCCCATTAGTAAATACGTGTAAACATTAGGCCAAATTGGGCTCTTCTCTGAGAGCATGTAAAACACTGTCCTCTTTCAGTATTTATCTCCATGTAATTACCCTCCGTGTATCTGTAAATAAAAACAACTGCTTAAACTCACCCTCACCCAAACAATCAAAACTTAAGAACAAACAGCATATCCTCACTATATTTAGAGAGGTAAATTGAGGCCTCTAGGTTATCATTTTTTTAGGAACACTTCCAACATTAGTGTAAATTATAAGGCTTGCATCACCCTGATGTTCCTTAGCAGAATGTCTCGCTACTGGGTATGTGGCATCCTGATTTTTAACCCGTTCCCCGCTCATGACGGAACCACTCCGTCATGAGCCACGGGTGCGCTGTGCTCATGACGGAGTGGTTCCGTCATGCTGCGGCCGTTGGCGGCCGCTCCGCCCACGCGGCGCTAATTCCCCGCCTGTGCGGGCGATTAGCGCAGTGGGTGGAGTCATGACGGAACCACGCCGTCATGAGCACAGCTCACCCGTGACTCATGGCGGCGTGGTTCCGTCATGAGCACAGCGGCGCCGTCAACCCCCCCAGCGCTGCGGCGGAATTCGCGCCGCAGCGAAGGGGTTAATAGCCCTTAAATGTTGTAATATATACTTATGTGCCTGGTTAATGGGGCTTCCCACATATACCTTCTGGTAGGGACATTTCAAAATGTACACGACATACTCACTTCTACATGTGAGATTATTCTGGATAGTTATTATTTGTCCATCTAGTGTAAAAATGCACTTGAATTTTCACCTTGCCTTCGAGCTTTACATTTGCTTCATCTCTAGAATCCATCTTTAGGCTTCAGCCAGTTTCTAGTCTCATTCTTAATGTCACTCCTCACTATGCACCCTCTAAGTGACCTTGCTCTACTAAACATTACTTGTGGGTTTCTTGTCACCATGTGACTTATAACTGGATGACTGTTTATCAAGTGCCAGTGCTTGTTTAGTATTTTCCTTAAACAGTGTTGGTGATTATTTTAAGTGATGATGAATCTGCAACTCTCACTGTTTTTCACTGGCTTAATATCTCGTCCTTTACCAAAAAGGATCTCCTTGCGGTTAAACCTAGCCACTCTTTCATTGGCTTTATTCAACAATATTTCCATGTACCCTCTTTGTGTCAGCCTGTCAGTGATCTTGTTCTCCAATGCACATATATATAGTTCTTGTGTATTACATATCCTTTTAGCCCTCAGAAGCTCACCATATGCTATACTTTGCTTAAGGTCTTTTGTGTGGCAGCTATAATCATGCAAAGTACTATTAATTGCTGTTTATTTTTTAAACATTGTTGTGGTAATGTTATAACTTTCCACCATCAGATTTACATCAAGGAATGTCATTTTCCTTGATCAATAGAATCTGTGAATTTAATATGCATTGTTTTCATTGATGACCTGTACATATATCTAAGCTTCACACCTATCACCATTCCACATTATAAGTCATCAATAAACCGTATCCACAGTATTATTTGTTTACTCCAGATCTCCAAGTCTGGCTCATTGATCATCTGCTACTCGCACCATCCCATGTGCAAAAGTGCATAGCTATGGGCGAGGCTGGAGCCCAGCGCTGTCCTCTTCTGCTGTTCAAATATTTCATTGTTAAAACAAAATATTTTCCTTGTCAGGCAGTATTTGATCAGTTTAATCAACGTTGATTGTGTTTGCAAAACCTTATCAGTCTAGCTTGCGCAAAATATTTAATTGCCGTCAGACCATCCTCATGAATTATACTTGTATACAATGAAGACGTATACCCTCATCATTAACATATTATGTTCCCATTTTACATGGAAAATCGTTTCCAAGAAGTCTTTTGTAACCTTTGTATAAGATGATAAACCAGTCACAAATTTTCTGCAGAAATAGTTTACGTACTTCAATATATTTTCAAGTAAACTCCCTTGGGGTGCTATTATAGGTCTACTGGGGGGCTTATCAGGATTTGTATGGATCTTCGGTATCAAGTAAAAGATTAGAAATTAAGGATGTTCAGTTTTCAGGAACTTCAACTCTTCATCATTAATAAGCCCCTCTTCATTCCAGTTCCTCAAAGCCTGATCATTTTCTTCTTTAACTTATCAAACAAGCATCTGCAATGCAATAGGTCTTGCATTACTGAAAGTCTGACCTATTGGCATTGCAAATAATAATGTTAGGCCAATAGCTCAAACTTTCAATAATATGAGACCTATTGCATTACAAATGCTTTTTTTTGTTTTTTAATAAGTGCCTGTCTGTGGGTTAAATATTTGTACCACCAGATTTATTTCCTGCTATCCGCCACTTCATTCGAAGCACCACTTCACTGTTCAATGTGAGTGCTTGGTCATGGATGACCAAATATTAGATGGGCATTGGGTTTTGCCCCTTTAAATCCTCTTTTGAATAGTTCTGAGGCTGAATCTTTTACTCTTTTCCTTCATCCTACACTCGTCATAAGTTTGTGATATATCATCTTTCACAAACATGACATCTCAGGGTGCTACCATTGTGTTAACTTCTGGTTTAAGTGTGGTGTTTACGCATCCTTTTGGCACAAATAGGTTTTATGTGTTCTTTCTTTCTAATCGCCGAATGTAAATATCTGATTTCTTATCTCCTGCCTGATTTCATCATACTACATCATTTTTTGTTCTTGACCACGGAAATCAAACTAGGCCAAGCAATTGGCATCCTCCAGTGCAGTTGCAGCCGGTATGACTCGCTGGTGGTGGGGGGAGGGCACGCGGGGAGGGGGGCGCACGGGGGGAGGTTTAATTAAAAAAATTTAAAAACTTACGTTAACTTACCTTTGCGTTTGCTAGCCCGTCCTGTGTCCTCTGTCTGAACAGGAAGCAGCCACAGGCAGCCTCCCGCCCCTCCCCTAAGCGAATCACAACGCTGCAATGGCAGCATTGTGATTGACTGGGACGCCGACCCCACAGGCGTCTATGGGGAGGCCATTTTCTCTGTGTAGGCTGCATGCAGCCTACATAGAGAAAATGCAGAGTATGTGTGACTGGTTTGGTCTGCCCTGGGACTGACCAAACAGTCAGCGCACTCACTCAGAGTGGGCAAGCCACTCCTCCCCTGGACTCCAGCAGATCCAACCAACCAGGCATACCCTTCTGCTTTCTCGCAATGCAAGAAGCAGAAACATAAAATGGTATTTGACATACCATTTTATGTTTCTGCTTCTCGCACTGCGAGTAAGCAGTGGGGCGACGCTCCTCCGACCACATGGAGGAGTCGCCCCTGCGTCCAGTGGCCAAAGCACATTGTGACTTAAGAGCCACCGGTTTTCCTTCCTGATGTGCAAGAACATGCGATTGTCAAGAGAAGTTCCTGGCACAGCTCTCACCTCGGAGCTGCTGCGAGAAATACTTCAGCTACTCTCTCCGGATCAGGATTAAAAAATAAAATGGAGTCTTTTTACCGTGCTAAAGCGTCACGCTATAAATTGCATCATTAGTGCCAATATCAGAAACTCACCCAACTCACAAAATACAGCAATCTCATAATAAAGAAACACACAAGACACAGTAATTGATGGAGAAAATATTGCTGAAGGTGTATTTCATACAAGAAATATGCCAACGTGGTGGGTCAACTTACGGGCAATCCAACGGCGGGCAGCAGTGACTCCCTAAACTGCCCTGCCCACCTGATGAGTCAAATTGCACTGTGGCCTGTGACCATTTTGGGGGAATTTCCCCCTTCCATCCAGTGGACCACCAGTGCACCCATTTAGTCACGCCCCTTGAGGGGCCGAGTCTATTCAGGCAAGCCCCTGGTTGCTCAGGTTTACAACATCCCGAAACACTAAGGGGCTCCGTCGTTCCTCCAGGGTCCTGCCGTAAGGACTTTCTGGGGTTGTTTGGCATTTGCACCCTTCTTGTGCTCCTGAAGAGGGTACCCCTATGTACCCTTCAGCCTCTGGATTGCCTTGTAACTCCGCCATAGCTCTTAGTGTGGCACTCGTCACACCCAGGGCCCCCCACCAAGGCAGGCATCCTTACTTACACCCTGCTGACTCTAGGGTGTCACCCAGGTCCAACAGAAACAGGTACATGCCCACTCTAGACAGGTGGACACCGTCCCCATGAAAACATCCCGTGGTCTTGGGATGCAATAGTCCATGTCTGATAAAGCCAACACCCCTCTGTTCCGTGAATTTGCCCATAACGCTGCTTACTGGTCTGCGAGAAATTTCAACGGCCTCTTCTGACCTGGCCTTGAGCCAGACCAGTCGTGGAGAGATCTCGGATCACCCTAACCCCTATGGGCCTATATGATTACTTATCTCACTCATTGTGGTTTTCATAGACTGTAGCAGAGCCTTTCTACCCATGAAAGTCAGATCATTGCCTCCCAGATGGATGACCAAAATGTTGGGAGGGGGTCAGTCTTCCGCTAGTCTGTGCCGCAGCTTCTACAGTAAGATGTGCCATCGCATGCCTGGGAACCCCAACTAGACCATTTCAGTGAGAGAAAACCCATGCTTCCAACTCCTGCTTTTCGCCCATTGCGCCACCCTAGCAAGGTGTAGGAGAGTAGGGTCTGCTATCCTATGGTCACCCCAAATTTTTGCTTTTTGCTTCACTGGTTTGTGACATATTGAGGCTGTGGGCCTGCCAATCAGACCCCCAGCCTGCTGTTCTCTCTACTAAATTTACACTATGCACCCTAGGTACATAACCAATTGGAAGTGGATCACCCTGTCAGCCCCTGTACCAGTGTACACTGGGTACCCAGGGCATTGGTGTACCCAAGGCCTGCCAGGGGCTGAAGCATGTATTATGCCACCCCAGGCTTGGCCTAACAATTTGACACAACTGGCTGATCACTCAGCTGGGGTAAGTTGGTGTAATCACCTCTTACTTAGGTGTAGTATACCTATACCTAACCTTAAATGGGACACATGTTAACCTATAAGTCACTCCTATGGCAGGCCTTAACAATCCTGAAGGCAGAGTGCTTGGTTCCATGTGAGATGGTGCTCTGGCATGAGCTGAGCCTGTCTGCAGTGGTCGGAACCCCTTCCTTCTACTGTTTCCAGATATCGTCATACCATATACTCTTAAGTGCATTATGAACCTCGCGGTTAAATGCTATCTTTGGTTTGGCTTTATCAAAACATGTCGAGTAAGGTGTCATACGAATTGGAATACTAACCCCTCGCCAATTCTGGCGACGGGTTTAGCATTCCACCCTTCTAGAGGGACACGACATGTACAGTACCTGAAACCCGGGTAAAATCAGACATAGCCTCAGCTCCACAAAATGGATGCTGCCACCACAGACACAAGTCTGCCCTCCTGCTGCTGGGAGTCCTTCCAGCTTGGGAGGTGTGGACAAAGGGTTTCCTGCCAGGGGAGGTGCGTGCACCACCCCAGACAGGATTTTGTGTATTGGTCAGGTAGGGCTTGAAAGAAACCAGACATGCCTGTGGCTCACAAGGAGCCTCGGTGCATATGCCAGTTCAATCCGGTCCTGGGGCACACCAGTCCCGGGCCTGGGGCGAGCTGGACAAAGGATTGGGGGTGTAACCACCCCCCTTCCTGGTCCCACCCATAGGGAGGGACCTAGCAGGTAGTCCGGCCCCTAGAATCCGCTTAAAGGTAGGAGCTGTGTCCTAAGACTTCAGACATCCTGGAATCAACTTGAAACTAAGAAGAAGACGGGAACTTCGACATTCTGCTGCACAGAAGACTGAAGGAAATCTCCCCTGTGGTCAGGGAGTGACCACCTTGCTAACGCAAGCACCATCCAGCGAATCAACGTCTGCTTTGCCGCCGCCTCCTGCCGGAGCCCGAGCCCAGAGACTGACAAGACCTGGACCTCCAGACCTCTCACTGCCCGATCCACAGTCCCTGAAAAGAGGAGACCCGTGGAGGCAACGACACACGTGGAGCCAGCCATCTTGGAACGACAACGACAAGCTGCAAGCGCAACAACCGAGGCTCCCTCCAAGTTGTGCTTTGGGATCTGAGAAGCCCAACACCCGAGCAGCATCTGCACCAAAGGTGAGCCCTCCAGCATCTCCACGATCTGCGTGGGGCCCTTCTGCATTTTGCCACTCGACGCGCCTAACCGGTTGCTGGCCCGCTGGCTAGTGGCCATCTTGGCAACGAACTTCAAGAAATACACCGCTGGTCTGGTTGCTCCAGACTGGCCCTTGCTCCCCTCCAAAGGAGCAGTCCCTCTGACCTTGCTGGTCAGAACAATCAGCTTATCTTGTTCTCCACAACAATTGCTTTTGCCAAGGCTTGTTTGCTTCGATCAAGTTGCCGACACCGCCGACAGCGAGAGCCTGCGTGGGACAGCTCGGGAACCGACTCCTGGACATCGTCGACCTCCAGGGACCACGTGGCTGCAGAGACAAGCTACACCTTTCTTCCTGTTTGCACCCGACATTGCCTGGTACCCACCTGGTGCCACGCTGGTCACTGGCTAGTGACTGTGAACACTGTCCCCTCTGCTTACAGGTCTTCTACAACACCGATCCACTCTTGGATCCACCGCATCCCTCCCGGACCGACCGCCTGCAGCATCTTTGTCTTCAGGCTCCACGGAACAGATAGAAGAAACCCGTCGCACTTCGACACCTATGCACCCGCTTCCTGTGGGTGAGGTAAAGTTGGCACTCCGGTGCCCAAGTGTAGAGTATCATCTCTAGTGTCTGTGTTTCCAATCTTGAGTTCCTAGTCCATCCGGAAGATCTTTTTTGCAGTAACTTTGTACTTTTTACGCACCCATTGAAACCTATGGGAGCACGCGTGTGACTATTTGCTCTGCACATGCCACCCGTGGACCTCCTGGTCACTAACTGAAGTTAGCTCCTTGTAGGCCCAGCGATTCTAGAGGCCCTAGGCCTTTTCCCTTTTCTGTTCGTGGTACTTATACCACTATTTTAGTATATGGTTTGAGCGGCCACCAGGGCCTATCCATATAAAGTGCAACTTCTGTGTATTCTACTGTAATCTTGTTTGACGATTTGTGCTCCTGTGCTCATAAAGAGACTAGGGGTTACTTTGAGAAATAAATACATATATATTTTGAATATATATCTGTGTGGTGTCCTTTCATTGGTATAAAAGGGGGTTGCATTTGGTAAAACAGCTGGCTTAACACGCTTCACGAGTTTAGCCTCAAAGACTGCTTAGCCTACGCTACCACTAGGGCAGCTAGTCCGAAAAGGTTGACTTACAACCACACCATAAGGGTTGCTTGGCATGGTACAAGGTGATCACTTTAACTAGTGAGCATCATATACCAGGCCAACTTCTCACATTGGTGAGCAGCGGTTGGATTTGAGCTTGCTGTGTTTTACCATTGTAATCTCTTGGTTACCAATTGAAAGATCACATAGGTACCTATAGGTACATATAAAACAAGATTAGATATACTTAAGTTCTACTGAACTTAGTGTTGTAGAGCAAAGGGAGTAGCACACCCTGACTACAACTACTAGATAGGTTTAGTAGGTAAACCCAAGTGTAGGTAGATTGCAACACATCCACCCACACTTAAGAGCAATGGCTGGGGCAGAGGGGTCCACTGTACCCATCTCTGTTGAGAGTGACCCCCAGAGGGCACCATCCATCTTTGCTACCCTTAATCAAAATGAGCTCAGGCAGTTGGCAAATATCAGGGGCCTTAAACAGCCCAAGAATCCTACTTCTGCTGAACTCAGGGAGCTTTTACAGGCTAATGAAGATCAGAAAGCTCTCAGGAAAGCCTCCCAGTTAGGCCCCTTAGGGTCAGGAACAGGAGGCCCCCCTTCTGGAGATGCTACTGAAGTACCCCTTTCCAATAGCCATCCCTTAGATGAGAATCATACTACAGAGGAGGAAAGTGGTGAGGATACAGAAAGTAGTGAGGATGAAGGGAGAACTAGCCCAGTGCCAAGTGTTATACTTGGCCCAGCTAAACTAAGGCTATTGGGGACTGACAATGGGATCATCCCATTGGATCTCCCCAGTGGACTTAACCAGGGGCTTGGGAGGCAAAGGAATCGCTCAGGTGACTCTAATGCTTCTCATGCCTCTAGAGGCTCTCAAGGTCACTCTAGGAGAAGGATGACCACCCCTCAGAGGAGGGAACATGAGGCCAGAATGCAGGAAGCCCAGCTGAGGATCAGGAAGCAGGAGCTAGAGGTAGCCCTGATGGAAGAGAAACTGAACAAGGCTAGGCAACCTAGAGAGAGTGGGTCTATACCCACTGGTGGCAGCATTGTCCCTAAGGACAAAGATAGGGTCTTTGATAATAGGAACCTGTCTAAGGTTGTGCCCCCCTACAAAAGTGGGGATGACATCCACAAATGGATGACTGCTCTTGAGAGAGCCTGCAAAGTGCAGCAGGTTCCTGAAGACCAGTGGGCAGCAATCCTCTGGCTCTCCTTTGAAGGAAGAGGCAGAGACAGACTCCTCACTGTTAGGGAGGAGGATGTCAGAAATTACAGAGCCCTGAAGAGTGTCCTAGTTGATGGGTTAGGCTTAACCACTGAACAGTACAGGTTAATGTTCAGAGACACCCAGAAGACACAGACTCAGGACTGGTCTGAATACATTGAATGTGCCACTAAGGCTTTGGAGGGTTGGTTGCTGGGAAGTAAGGTGTCTGATTATACAGGATTGTACAATTTGATGATGAGAGAACAGATTTTAAATAACTGTCAAAACCAGCAACTGCATCAACACTTGGTTGACTCTGATCTGACCTCTCCCCAAGAATTGGGAAAGAAGGCAGACAAATGGGTCAGAACCAGGGTTAAGCAAAAGAACCAGAACCAGGGCCAAGGGGGTGATCAGAAGAAAACAGACCAAAAGGGTGGAGATCAGAAATCTAAAGACCAGAAGTCTTCAACAGGGCCCCAAACTACTGCTAAGGAGGGTGGGTCCCAACAACAAACTAAGGGAAAGAAGAAAGAAGGTCAAAAGAAACCCTGGTGCAATCATTGCAAGAATACAACTCACTGGACTAGTGATTGTAAGAAGGGTGGAGCCCCCAACACTGTTGCCCCTAAGGCACCTGCTCCCAGTACTACTGTTAGCAGTGTTGGTCCCCAGACAAAGGGTGTAGTGGGAATCACTATGGGAACTGAAGGAGATTCTGACTTAGACAGAACCCTGACACAGGCAGTCCTGATCTGTGATGGGGACATTGACTTGTCCCTGACTGTGAGCCCCAGTAACCTGGGCAAGTACAGACAGACTCCTTTAATTAATGAAAAAGTGGCTCAAGTCTACAGGGACACATGTGCCAGTGTCACTATGGTGACACCAGGCTTTGTGGACCCTGGACAGTACATACCAGGTGAGAATTACCTGGTGACCAATGCCAGCAATGCCACTACTTCACATAGTGTGGCAGTTGTTAACTTCTCATGGGGAGGGGTAAATGGCCTCAAAAGGGTTGTGGTTAGTGCAGACCTCCCAGTAGAATGTTTGTTGGGCAATGACCTAGAGAGTTCTCTATGGTCAGAAGTGGAGTACAGGACTCATGCAGAGATGTTAGGTATATCATCACATGTCCTTGCTGTGACCAGGTCACAGGCCAAAAAGTGCCTCACTGAACCTCAGGTCTTGGATCCTGGAACAATGGACCAAGCACCTACCAAGAAGAAGAACAGGAGGGTCAAGGCTGTGCCTTCCCCCCTGCCTCAGAGTGATGATCAGCCTTCCCAGGAAGATGATCTAGAGGACCCTGAAGGAACTGTCCCTGAAGAGCTTGAACCTGATCAGGTTGAGTTTCTGGGGACAGGGGGACCTTCAAGGGCTGACTTGAGGCAGGCTCAGTTATCCTGTCCCTCTCTTGAACCCCTCAGACAGCTGGCTGCTGCTGAGGCTGCTGGGAATGCTCAAGGTACCCATAAAGTGTATTGGGATGAAGGGCTCCTTTATTCAGAGGCTAGAGACCCCAAGCCTGGTGCAACCAGGAGGTTGGTTATACCTCTGCAATTTAGGGGCTTCCTTCTTACCTTGGCCCATGATATTCCTTTAGCAGGACACTTAGGCCAGAACAAGACTTGGGACAGGCTTGTCCCTCACTTTCACTGGCCTCACATGAATGAAGATACAAAGGAGTTTTGTCGCTCCTGTGTGACCTGCCAAGCCAGTGGCAAATCAGGTGGCACAACAAAGGCCCCCCTAATACCACTACCTGTGGTGGGGGTCCCCTTTGAAAGAGTGGGAATAGATATAGTGGGTCCCATGGATCCTCCCAATGCATCTGGGCACAGATTTATACTGGTGGTAGTGGATCATGCCACCAGGTATCCAGAGGCAATTCCCCTTAGGGCCACTACAGCTCCTGTTGTGGCCAGGGCCCTGCTGGGAGTATTCTCCAGAGTGGGGTTTCCTAAGGAGGTAGTTTCTGACAGAGGTACCAACTTCATGTCAGGATACTTGACAGCTATGTGGAAGGAATGTGGTGTCAACTACAAGTTCACCACCCCTTATCACCCACAATGCAATGGGCTTGTTGAGAGATTCAACAAGACCCTAAAGGGTATGATCAAAGGATTACCTGAAAAGCTCAGGCGAAGATGGGACATCCTTCTACCCTGCCTTCTGTTTGCTTACAGAGAGGTCCCACAAAAAGGAGTTGGCTACAGCCCCTTTGAATTGTTGTTTGGGCACCCTGTAAGAGGCCCACTGTGTTTGGTGAAGGAAGGATGGGAGTTACCTCTCAAAAAGCCTAAGCATGACATAGTGGACTATGTACTTGGTCTCCGCTCCAGGATGGCTGAGTATATGGAGAAGGCATCCAAAAACCTTGAGGCAAGCCAGGCCTTACAGAAAGCTTGGCATGACCAAAAGGCTGTCTTGGTTGAGTTTCAGCCAGGACAGAAGGTATGGGTGTTGGAGCCAGTGGCCCCAGCAGCACTCCAAGACAAATGGTCTGGACCCCATACAATCCTGGAAAAGAAGGGAGAGGTTACCTACTTGGTGGACCTAGGAACTCCCAGGAGTCCCCACAGGGTACTCCATGTTAACAGGTTAAAAGCATATGTTGACAGGGCAGACATGGGCTTTCTCATGGCTACAGATGAGGGACAGGAGGAAGAGAGTGACCCTCTCCCAGACCTGTTGTCTCAGAACCCTGAAGATGGCTCAGTTGAAGGAGTGACCCTTGGAGGCAACCTCACTGCCCATCAGCAGACTGAATGTAGACAAGTTCTACAATCATTTCAACATCTGTTTTCCCTAATACCTAGCCAAACTGACTGGTGTACCCATGTGGTGGACACTGGTGACAGTCTGCCTGTAAAGAACAAGCTTTACAGACAACCTGACCACGTCAGGGACTGTATAAAGGCTGAGGTACACAAAATGCTGGAATTAGGTGTCATTGAACCCTCAGAGAGCCCCTGGGCTAGCCCAGTGGTTCTGGTCCCCAAACCTCACACCAAAGATGGCAAGAGAGAGATGAGGTTCTGTGTGGACTACAGGGGTCTCAATGCTGTCACCAGGACAGATGCACACCCTATTCCAAGGGCAGATGAGCTCATAGACAAACTAGCTTCTGCTAAGTTTTTGAGCACATTTGACTTGACAGCTGGCTATTGGCAAACCAGATTAGCTGAGGAGTCTAAGGCCAAAACAGCATTCTCAACCCCAGGTGGGCACTACCAATTTGTGGTGATGCCCTTTGGTCTGAAGAATGCACCTGCCACCTTCCAAAGGTTGGTGAACCAAGTCCTTACTGGGTTGGATGACTTTTGCGCAGCATATCTTGATGACATTGCTGTCTTTAGCTCCACCTGGGAGGATCACCTGATCCACCTGAAGAAGGCTCTTGAGGCTCTGCAAAGGGCAGGCCTCACTATCAAGGCTACTAAGTGCCAGATAGGGCAGAGTAAGGTTGTATATTTGGGCCACCTTGTAGGTGGAGGCCAAGTTCAACCACTGGAGAGTAAGATACAATCCATCAAGGACTGGTCCCCTCCAACCACCCAGACTCAAGTTCGAGCTTTCTTGGGCTTGACTGGGTACTACAGGAAGTTTGTTAAGAACTATGGGTCCATTGTGACTCCTCTTAATGATCTGACATCCAAGAAGATGCCCAAAAAGGTTCAGTGGACAGTAAGCTGTCAAAAGGCATTTGATGACCTGAAGGAGGCCATGTGCTCTGCACCTATCCTGAAAAGTCCTGACTACTCCAAAGAGTTTATTGTCCAAACAGATGCTTCTGAGTTGGGTGTGGGAGCTGTGCTGTCACAACTTAATGTAGATGGTCAAGACCAACCCATTGCTTTTATTAGCAGAAGGTTGACCCCCAGAGAGAAGAATTGGTCAGCTATTGAGAGGGAGGCCTTTGCTGTGGTGTGGGCCCTGAAGAAGCTGAGGCCATACTTGTTTGGCACTCACTTCAAGATTCAGACCGACCATAAGCCCCTCTTGTGGCTAAATCAGATGAAGGGTGAAAACCCCAAACTGCTTAGGTGGTCCATTTCCCTACAGGGGATGGACTTTACAGTGGAGCACCGGCCAGGTACTGACCATGGGAATGCAGATGGTCTCTCCAGGTACTTCCACTTAGGACATGAAGACGAGACTGGTCAAGGCTAGTTTAATGTCCCTAAGTTTGGGGGGGGGGTTGTGTATGAGAGTAGGGTCTGCCATCCTATGGTCACCCCAAATTTTTGCTTTTTGCTTCACTGGTTTTTGACATATTGAGGCTGTGGGCCTGCCAATCAGACCCCCAGCCTGCTTTTCTCTCTACTAAATTTACACTATGCACCCTAGGTACATAACCAATTGGAAGTGGATCACCCTGTCAGCCCCTGTACCAGTGTACACTAGGTACCCAGGGCATTGGTGTACCCAAGGCCTGCCAGGGGCTGAAGCATGTATTATGCCACCCCAGGCTTGGCCTAACAATTTGACACAACTGGCTGATCACTCAGCTGGGGTAAGTTGGTGTAATCACCTCTTACTTAGGTGTAGTATACCTATACCTAACCTTAAATGGGACACATGTTAACCTATAAGTCACTCCTATGGCAGGCCTTAACAATCCTGAAGGCAGAGTGCTTGGTTCCATGTGAGATGGTGCTCTGGCATGAGCTGAGCCTGTCTGCAGTGGTCGGAACCCCTTCCTTCTACTGTTTCCAGATATCGTCATACCATATACTCTTAAGTGCATTATGAACCTCGCGGTTAAATGCTATCTTTGGTTTGGCTTTATCAAAACATGTCGAGTAAGGTGTCATACGAATTGGAATACTAACCCCTCGCCAATTCTGGCGACGGGTTTAGCATTCCACCCTTCTAGAGGGACACGACATGTACAGTACCTGAAACCCGGGTAAAATCAGACATAGCCTCAGCTCCACAAAATGGATGCTGCCACCACAGACACAAGTCTGCCCTCCTGCTGCTGGGAGTCCTTCCAGCTTGGGAGGTGTGGACAAAGGGTTTCCTGCCAGGGGAGGTGCGTGCACCACCCCAGACAGGATTTTGTGTATTGGTCAGGTAGGGCTTGAAAGAAACCAGACATGCCTGTGGCTCACAAGGAGCCTCGGTGCATATGCCAGTTCAATCCGGTCCTGGGGCACACCAGTCCCGGGCCTGGGGCGAGCTGGACAAAGGATTGGGGGTGTAACCACCCCCCTTCCTGGTCCCACCCATAGGGAGGGACCTAGCAGGTAGTCCGGCCCCTAGAATCCGCTTAAAGGTAGGAGCTGTGTCCTAAGACTTCAGACATCCTGGAATCAACTTGAAACTAAGAAGAAGACGGGAACTTCGACATTCTGCTGCACAGAAGACTGAAGGAAATCTCCCCTGTGGTCAGGGAGTGACCACCTTGCTAACGCAAGCACCATCCAGCGAATCAACGTCTGCTTTGCCGCCGCCTCCTGCCAGAGCCCGAGCCCAGAGACTGACAAGACCTGGACCTCCAGACCTTTCACCGCCCGATCCACAGTCCCTGAAAAGAGGAGACCCGTGGAGGCAACGAGACACGTGGAGCCAGCCATCTTGGAACGACGACGACAAGCTGCAAGCGCAACAACCGAGGCTCCCTCCAAGTTGTGCTTTGGGATCTGAGAAGCCCAACACCCGAGCAGCATCTGCACCAAAGGTGAGCCCTCCAGCATCTCCACGATCTGCGTGGGGCCCTTCTGCATTTTGCCACTCGACGCGCCTAACCGGTTGCTGGCCCGCTGGCTAGTGGCCATCTTGGCAACGAACTTCAAGAAATACACCGCTGGTCTGGTTGCTCCAGACTGGCCCTTGCTCCCCTCCAAAGGAGCAGTCCCTCTGACCTTGCTGGTCAGAACAATCAGCTTATCTTGTTCTCCACAACAATTGCTTTTGCCAAGGCTTGTTTGCTTCAATCAAGTTGCCGACACCGCCGACAGCGAGAGCCTGCGTGGGACAGCTCGTGAACCGACTGCTGGACATCGTCGACCTCCAGGGACCACGTGGCTGCAGAGACAAGCTACACCTTTCTTCCTGTTTGCACCCGACATTGCCTGGTACCCACCTGGTGCCACGCTGGTCACTGGCTAGTGACTGTGAACACTGTCCCCTCTGCTTACAGGTCTTCTACAACACTGATCCACTCTTGGATCCACCGCATCCCTCCCGGACCGACCGCCTGCAGCATCTTTGTCTTCAGGCTCCACGGAACAGATAGAAGAAACCCGACGCACTTCGACACCTATGCACCCGCTTCCTGTGGGTGAGGTAAAGTTGGCACTCCGGTGCCCAAGTGTAGAGTATCATCTCTAGTGTCTGTGTTTCCAATCTTGAGTTCCTAGTCCATCCGGAAGATCCTTTTTGCAGTAACTTTGTACTTTTTACGCACCCATTGAAACCTATGGGAGCACGCGTGTGACTATTTGCTCTGCACACGCCACCCGTGGACCTCCTGGTCACTAACTGAAGTTAGCTCCTTGTAGGCCCAGCGATTCTAGAGGCCCTAGGCCTTTTCCCTTTTCTGTTCGTGGTACTTATACCACTATTTTAGTATATGGTTTGAGCGGCCACCAGGGCCTATCCATATAAAGTGCAACTTCTGTGTATTCTACTGTAATCTTGTTTGACGATTTGTGCTCCTGTGCTCATAAAGAGACTAGGGGTTACTTTGAGAAATAAATACATATATATTTTGAATATATATCTGTGTGGTGTCCTTTCATTGGTATAAAAGGGGGTTGCATTTGGTAAAACAGCTGGCTTAACACGCTTCACGAGTTTAGCTTCAAAGACTGCTTAGCCTACGCTACCACTAGGGCAGCTAGTCCGAAAAGGTTGACTTACAACCACACCATAAGGGTTGCTTGGCATGGTACAAGGTGATCACTTTAACTAGTGAGCATCATATACCAGGCCAACTTCTCACACAAGGTAATTGGCAAACAGTTACTAAGCATAACTGAAAATGATGTGCTCTAAAACCACACTGCAGACACATAGAACACAACTGGCAGCGACCTGAAGTTCGAGTTATGTTATGTTATGTTATATTCCATTTATAACGCGCTCGGCTACTCATGAGTATCCCGGCGCGAAACCTGAGACAGACAAAGGATATCAGACAAAGAGAAATGTTTTCAGCTTCCTTTTAAAGGCAGCGAGCTCCTGGGTAAGACGAAGAGCAGGGGGGAGGGCATTCCAGGCCTTGCTAGCTCTAACCACCAAAGAACAACCTCCCATCCTCTGAAGTCTGAATCTGGGAACCAGGGCCAAGCCCAGAGAGACCGAGCGCAAGGCCCGTGCAGGGGCGTAAAAAGAGAGACGTTTCTGGAGGTAGAGAGGACCCTGACCATGGAGGGCACAGGGAGCCAGAACCAACACTTTGTATTTGATTCTGGCCGCTACTGGAAGCCAATGTAGGGCAATCAGATGAGAAGAAACACTCATCCTAGAGGAAAGGCCCAGTAACAGTCTGGCAGCAGTGTTCTGTACTACCTGCAATTTCTTGATGAGGTATCCCGGAGAGCCGATGTAGAGGGAGTTGGCATAGTCAAGCCGGGAAAGAATCAACGCGCAGGTAACTGTAACTCTGGCTGCCTGTGGAAGGAGAGGAAAGAACTTTCTCAACGTTTTAATGAGTCCAAAGCAGCAGCCAGCAGTTTTCTTAACCTGGGTGGAAAACAGCAGACTCTCCTCAAACCAAACGCCTAGGTTCTTGGAGGGCGGACCCTCAGACGAGGGGAGGGGGAGCTCCTGAGGCCAAAGCTGAAGCCGGAAATCAGAGGGAAAAGGGCCGAAGAGCAAAATTTCCGATTTTTGGTCATTACACTTAAGCTGCGCCCCTGCCAGCCAGGTGAAGATGGAACGCAGACACTGTTGAGCACCCAGCGCTGAGCTGACAGCTTTATCCCAGGTAAAAAGCAGCTGAGTGTCGTCAGCGTAGGCCATCACCTTGGCACCTAGTGCTTCAGCCAGGTGAATCAGAGGCGTGACATAAATGTTGAAAAGCAAAGGGCTCCGGGAAGAGCCCTGCGGGACACCCGTAGAGACCGGGCGAGGGGAGGAATGGCAAGGCGGGAGCCAAATCTGCTCGACCCTTTCCTCAAGGAAAGACCTAAGCCAACCCCACACGGCCCCAGACACACCGATCTCAGCAAGGTGGGACAGCAAAAGATCATGTGGGACCGTATCAAAGGCCGCCGAGAGATCCAATAGAATCAAGGCGGCCCTACCCCCCGCATCAAGGCATGTCCGGATGGCCTCCACAACCTCGACAAGAACTGTCTCCGTGCAATGGCCCGACCGGAACCCAGATTGTGATGGGTGAAGAAGACCCTCAGCCTCCACAAAATCCGACAATTGTTTAAGCACTGCCTTCTCACAAATCTTAGCCATCGCTGGCAGAAGGGAAATGGGACGGTAGTTGACGGGGTCACGCGGGTCCAAAGTAGGTTTTTTGAGTAGCGGCAGAATCTTAGCCTCTTTCCAGACTTGGGGAACCACCATAGTCTGAAGGGAGAGGTTAACAATGAGATTAACTTCTAAATAGATGTTATCTGCAACTGCTGCAAGAAGTCGAGCCGAGCAGGCATCAGCCGGGGACCCCGATTTGAGACCTCTGAGGATTTTCAGACTATCCAACGGGTACACTGGAGAAAAAGCGGACAACACGGTATAGGGAACCGGGCGCACCGGCAGCAAGTCAGGCGAGACACGTGCGTGGGGGGGAAAAGATGCCTGAATAGCCAATATTTTGTCGCTGAAGGCGCCTGACAGAGTGTTACACCAATCAAACGAGGCAGGAGCCGCATTAATCTGGGCTGCCGGGGAGGTAAAACTCTGAACTATGGAAAAGAATTCCTTAGAATTATTCCTGGCAGCCTCGATGCGGGAGGTGTAAAAGAGACCTTTAGCCTCCGAGATGGCGGCATAATAGGATCTCTGGGCAGTTCTAAGTCGACTTTTGGCCGCCGGACAGTAGCTGCTCCTGCGCCAGTCACGTTCCAGAATTTTACACTCCTGTTTGAGCACCTTAAGAGCGGGCGTAAACCAGGGTTTAGAGGGAGTGATTCTGGCCGGTCTGATAGGACGGGAGGAGGTGATGGAATTGACCGCTCCAGACACCCAGCCTGTGAACCTGGATAAACAGTCCTCCAGACCCCCGGACAACGAAGGTCTGGAAATGTCAAGAGCATGAGCCAGAACCAGGGGGTCTACTCTCCCAAAAACGGGTTTCATGAAAACAGGAGCTTGGGCCTCCGCCCTGGCGATGGACCAGGAGAAGTAAGATAGAAAATGATCGGACCATGACACAGGGCGGGGCTCACGCACCAAAATGGGAAAGTTGGAACAGATCGGGTCCAGTATATGGCCAGCCCGATGGGTAGGGAGGACGACATGCTGGGCAAGTTGGACCATATGCAGATTGTCCAGCAGAACAGAGGCATCTCCGACCCCTGGCGTATCCAAATGAAAATTCAGGTCACCTAGGACCACATAATGAGAAAACCTGGCTGCTCTAGAAGTAAGAGCATCACCACACGCCAGAAGAAAGGGGTTAGATGGGCCGGGAGGTCGATAAATAAGGGAAACCCCCAGAGTGAAGTGGGCTGACAGGCGGGTACTAAAATCTAGTGCTTCGCAGCCTACCCAGTCCCCTGAGTTACCTAGATGCAGAACCCACCGGTCCTTGTAAATAACAGCAACACCTCCTCCCCTGAAACCCCTGAGACGATCAGCTCTAAGAATCTTATAGCCCACAGGGATCGCCATCGCCACTGTAGGAGCGGAAAAAGGGTCCAGCCACGTCTCCGTAAGGAACAGCATATCTAAGGTGCCGTCCTCAAGCAGCTCAAAGACGTCCGTATGGTGTTTATTCAGAGAACGCACATTAATAAGTGCAGCAGAAAACATGGTAGGCTTAGACCGCTCAGTGGGACCCGGGGGAATGGAGGGGGGGCCCCATGTCCCTAGTCGATATCCACACAAGCTGCAGGTTCCCAGATGCCTCTCAGCCACATCCAAGGAATGAAGATTGCGACAAACAAACCGGTCAAGAGCCCTAAGCGCCGCCCCGGAGTATGTAATCGGCACCGTAGGCAAATAAGGCGCGTGGGCACAAGCAGGAGCCTCCGGTGCACTGGGCACCGTCGGGGCGCGGACGGGCGCAGACGGGCTTGCCTTAGGCGCGCCTTCGGCGCGCCAGCGGCGCGCCCGCTGCGCGCGTCCGCTGCGCGTCCTCTCAGCGCGCATTAAATGCCCCCTGTGCTCACGGACAACTAGAGCGCTGACCTGTGAGCGAAAAGATGGCGCCCACAGAGCCCGGAAATCCCTCCAACCCTCGCCGAAGACGGTGTCCCAGAGCTAGAGGCAGGTAAAAGTCGGAAATGTGCAAAGATAGCGTATAATCGTTTTTAAAGTGCGGGTAAGAGCAGAGATCACAAGAATAGCAGCATGAAATCACAAAATAGCAGCGAGTGATTAAAAGGTCTACAATATGATTCTAAAAATGACTGTTAGTTAAAAGTAACATCACGCAGGGCAAACACTCAATGAATGACAAAATGTCAAACCCTCAGGCGCTGCGCGTCCTCTCAGCGCGCATTCGAGTGCGCACCCTGCCCCTTTCTGACTGAGGTAACCGCTCCACGTTAGGTATTGCCAGGTCGTGCATTACCCTTCACTGATTTCAGACTACGCTGGAAAACATATTCAAGTTCGCCTCCCAGACCAACAGTCTTTTTGTTAACAAGTTATTGATTGTGGCAAACACCATATCCTTATCTCTGCCAGCTGGCCTCATCCTGTATAGGAGTACCACACCAACCAGAATTCTTACGCAAACAGGGATCCAAAACTACAGCTCTTCGTATCCCTGGAATGCCTGATATAATCCATTGAGCACTGCTTGCAATATGTGCCTTATGTTTAGGGTTGACTCAGCCCTAGTTTACCCTGTACTTGAATTTTCCCAAAAAAGGGGGTTCGAACTGATAACCGTGTACAGCACCAGCAGAGGAAATTAACCTGTTCCTTCCAAGCTTGTATGCACGCTGTGTTCTGGTCACTGTCAGCATTTGTGCATGGACCCATTCTTGCTACACCTTATTGGAGTTGCAGCATACATTTCTCTGGAATGACAAACTCACGCAGCCCCTTTCTATAAACCCACTCTATTTGCGGGTTCCTGGCACTGTACCCAGCTGCCAGTGTATAGCCACTGTAATGCCTATAGCGTCTGTCTAATCTTGAGGACTGGAAATGACAAATGTTCCTAATAAATTGCAGTCTTTTTGTGTCTTAGCCCATTGTTTCCCCAGCTTATGGGACTGCAGCACACTAGTTAGATGACAGCTCCCACAACCTGCCTAGCTACCATGGCGGGTAAATTCTTGATGCACCTATTGCCGTCACTGCATGCTTTTTGGAGTGACAACTTACGCAGCCCGCCAGGCTTGCTTAGCTGCAGAATGCCGTTACCCATCCTCCCACTATACAGGGGCACATCTTTTATGGACAAATGGAGGACCTATTGAAAACCCACTCTATTGCTGTTTCCTGCCACTGTACCCATCTGCCCATATGTGGGCACATGTGGGTAAACGCCTACAGTATTGCAGGAACACCGCTCTACCCTCTAATGCACTATGGTGAGGGGGGAGAGCCCTGCACCCCCTAGTATTCTGCTTATTCCATGACCATATTGGATGCAGGCCCCTCACCATCTGACTGCTATTTGGGTGTTGTGTCGCTATGCTGATGCCCCACCTCGGCATAAGTTGTCCAATTGCAACTTCTGCTAAAGTATACCAGAAGCCAGCAAATGGGTGAGACAGGAGGAGAACCATAGTATAGTTCTCTGCCCTTTCTCAAATAAATGGAGCCAATCTATTAATACCTTGTAGCCTTTTTGTGCTCTGAACCCGTGTTTCCCCAACTTTTGGAAACACTGCACACTGGTTAGATGCCAACTTCCAACCCCGCCTAGCTGCCAGTGAGTAATTTCTAGCTTAACTGAAGCTTAAACTGTGGTGTATTCTGAACTGTACTGTGCACCTTGTACCCTGCATTTGGAGGATCCAGTTCGCATAAGGTGTGTGTCAATGTCCTGCCAAAGCAAACCCAATAGCCCGTTCAACGTTGGTGACTATCCCACTATGCTGTGTGATGGCTCAACTATAGATGAGCATAGAAATATATGATATGAGGCAAGGGTGTCCTCATGTATTTGCCATGTGTCCCTCCGTTCTTACAGGAATTCGCATGTTACAGTTTAATCTGTGTTCTGCCCCCAGTCTTCCCAGGCTGTTTAACTGCTAGCAATGTGGTACTGAAAATTCTGGACCTGTGTTATAAACATCGTCGCATCATGGCGATTTTGGTATCAGCAGACCGAGAATGATTAGAATACTATGCACAAGTATTTTCGTCATATTCGGGCGACGAAATCACACTGAAATCAGAGTTTCCGTCCTGAACCCTCGGTTTCCATTGTACGGCAGCCATTTTGTGATTGCCCTCACATAGGCCAATGACTAAGGCCAAAAACGAGTCTGAAGAACACATGCACCTTTACTGACTCCTCTGTGACCTGGGCAAGCTGACTCCACTGCCTGCAGCCAAACCTGTTCGGCCAGTTCCTTTCCCAGTGGCCGAATGAGATTAGTATCAAGGCACAACATATCATAAAACCTTCCATCACACACAAACCATGTTTAATCTTACACACACCTGCCCCTGTTTCTTACTTTATGACTTGCTTTATGAGGAGGAGGTGCCCGTTTTTATTGGGGTCCGTCGATATCTGATGAAAGTACTGAGCCTTGCCGGGTAATTGATTGAGGGCTGGACAAACTGAAATATGGGCTTGTCATCATGACTCTGCTTTTTCTTTGTAGTGAAAATATGTGAATAGTCAACTGTAAAATAAGGAATGTTTGCCTAAAGCATAATATTTTGTATAAAAAGAGAAGGCTGGCTTTGTAAGTTTGAGCAGTCTCCTGAGAATATACACTGTGTTGTACTTCTAGGATACCTGTTACTGGTTGCAGCCAATAAATACGATCTTTGACTTCACCAGGAAGACTCTGTGTTTCTGTAGTCTGAAACAGGAAGAACCCTAAGTCTCAGGGTGTGTTCCCTGTCACCGCTGGGTTCTGAAAAACCCAGTACTTCAGTTGTCGCCCAACATGGGGCGATTTCAGCGGTACCGGTCCAAGCCAGAGGTTCGTGAGGAGCTTCGTGTGAAAATTCTGGAGGAAGGCCGCCACTTCATCGACCCCTGTATGTCGACGTGGTCCGAAAGTCTTTGCTGCGAGGTTCCCCGCTTCCCGACGGCTACGAAGGACTGCTGCCCTGACTATTGCCCTGTTTTGGACCCTTGATGATTGGTAGAGCGAAACGATAGACGAGTCTTCTGGTGACGTCATCGATACCTCCGTTAAGTATAAGTGGAGCGTCTCCCAGTCCTTAGTTTGGTTCTTAGTTTGGTATCCCCTTGGGATTTTTGATTTGGAACTTGCAAGTACCAAAGCCGAGGGACTCGTGTATTCACGAGACTATCCTATTGGATAATCCTTTGAAGTTTGAAGCTAGACTAGAGAGCGAAGATGCCTGGTCTTAGCAGACTTGGAAATTTGTTTTGTCTTGGTTGTAATAGGGATTCCCGATTGGAGGACTCGTGTCCAGTTCCTCCGATTGGAACTCCAACCTATGAACTATATGTGAAACATGGCGTAGGCCCCATCACATATAATGAAGTATGGATCCGATACACCAGGAAAGATGGTGCTTTAAAATGGCCCCAATATGGTAGTTTTGACACAGAGATTCTGGATAACCTGGAGGTTAAACTTTTTAAGAAGAAAGCCCGGCCGGCGATGTTTGACTCTTTCCGCCTATGGCGTAAGGAAGCCAAACAGAAGGAAATTAAATTAGCAAAGAGAAATAAGAGAGAAAAGGGTATCTCGATAATGCAAGCTGCTATGCAGTTTAAAGATAATGAAGAAGAACAGATAAGTGAGCAGTTGCACAGGCAACGTAAAATGGTGATCGATAAATGTTATCCAGTTTTGCCGCTTCTCCAGCAAGATGCAGCAGAAGAACTTGAGAAAGATCCTTTAATGTCACACTTGTTGAGTTCGCCACCCCCTTATGCGCAGAGTGCTACAGCACCACCGCAACCTTTAGTTGTGCAACCCCCAAATATTGTGCCTCAGGTTCTTCCACAGCCGCCACCTCCTCTTCAGTTGGCTCCTACTCCTATGGCGCAGCCCCCTCAAGGGCCGCCAACTTCGCTACCTGCTCCATCTGTACTTTCTACAACTTTGTCTACTACATCGACTGCCTCTTCTGGTGTTCTTCCTGATACTGCCTCTGCATCTGCGTCTGCCTTGCCTCCCTCTGTTTTTCCCCCTGTTCTTTTGTCAACTTCTCCTTCTGTCCGACAGAGAATGACTAGCACTGTTGCTAGCCTTATATTTCCTCTCTTTGGGTCATCTGGTATGACCCCTGATTCGGAGCGTAAGCAGTCGCGTAGTCAACTGCCTGATTCGAGAGAGAGAGAAGTGTTTGACCATATGGCGCGTAAATGGGTTACTTTCCTTTTTAAATATGATGTAGAGTCTGTTATGGATGTCTTCCGTCAATGGGAAGCACCAAAACAAAGATACGTTTTTGAGAAAATGTGTGCTTTCCTTTGTGAGGAATTGGAGGATAATGATTTAGAAACAAATCCGCCTGATTTGTGCCGTGTACGGTTTGAGTTTTCAAAGGGCACGATTGTGGGTTCCGATGTTGAGAAAGCAGTTGCGACGTTGTTGTCCTTTAGGAATAAGGATCCTTCCCAGTCACTGTTTGAACATGACTCCTCAGTTAGAAAAAAAGTGCGACAGTACCCAATGAGAGAAGTCCCTCCGGTATGGAAGGACGCCGTTGCGGCTGATGCCGTTAATAACATTGCTGCTGCTCCAGCTCATTTTCAGCGTGTTTGGGTGCATGTTCCTTGGAAGCGAGCTGAAGTTTTAGCCCTTAAGCAGACTTTGCCTGACCCCCGTAAAAACCCTGCAGGGTATTATAAGGAATTATCACAGACTGCAGACTCATGCATTATGAATTTAGCCGACATAGACATGTTATTTGGGAATGTTGTTCCGCAGCCTTTGTGGGGATTGATTCGCCATACAGATCACGTGCAAGAGTTAGGTGACTCATGGGCTAATATTAGTACTGCAAATGATAGACAAGTTGGTGGTGCCAAGCCTGAGCCTTTGGTAGCAGAACTTCCTGCTAGGATCATTACTTACATGAAGACTTTAATGCCTGCGATGCGTGTGAATTGGGATAAATTGTCTGCATGTAAGCAGAAGAAAGATGAAACAGTGTCTGATTTCTTCACTAGGTTTGAGGAAACGTTTATCGACCACAGTGGTCAAGATATGAGTACAGAAGGTGGTCAACGGTTGTTCGTTGACAAGTTTGTGCACAATTTGCTTCCCGAGCTGTGTAAGAAATTGAAAGATTCAGAGAGTTCTTGGGCCGTTTCCTCATCAGCACAAATATTGGCTACTGCACAGTACTACGAAAATAGGGATAAAGATGAGAAGGATAGAGCAGAAAAGAAAACTAAAGAATTAAAGACGAAGGTTCTTTTACAACAGGCGTATCCGCCACGTGGTGGTCAGAGTAACTATCAGCAACCTCAACAGTTTCAGAGAAACTCGCAAAGGTTCGGGTTTTCTCAACCACGTGTTTCTGTAGGTCCCAATCAGTGTTCATATTGTAAAGAAGAGGGTTATTTCAAGTATAGTTGTCCTATTTTGTTACAGCGTACGAATGGTGCTTCTCGCGCAAGAGGTCGAGGTGTTCAACAAGCTCCTAGAGGTAGAGGACGTGGAAGTGTCCCCCATGAAGTACTGGGAATTTAAAGCCCAGCGGTGCAGGGGAACACACCCTATGACTTCGGGTTCTTGCCTGTTTCAGACCTACAGAAACACAGAGTCTTCTGGGTGAAGTCAGAGATCAGTTTATTGGCTGCAGACCAATTACAGGTATCCGAGAAGTACAACAGCATGTATGTTCTCAGGAGACTGCTTAAAGTTACAGAAACGGGCTTCTCCTTAAATACAAAATATCATGCTTCAGGCACACATTCCTTGGTTTACGATATGGCCATATAAATGTATACATTACAAACGAAAAGGCAGAGTCATGATGACCATCCCACATTCCAGTTAAGCCAGCCCACAATTATTTACCCAGCAAGGCTCAGATCCCACATCAGATATCGATAGGCCCCAATAAACACGAGCATCTCCTGTTTGGAAAACAAGCCATAAAGCAGGGACAGTCAGGTGCGAAAGAGATTAGCTGGAGGCTCGTGTGGGATGAAAAAGACTTTATGGTGTGTCAAGCCCTGATGCCAATCACAGGTGGAGCGAAGGACGGGGAGCTCGTGAGACCGGACTGACCTGGGGCAGCGGGGCCAAGCTGCCCAGGTCACAGAGAAGTCAAAGGAAGGCACATGTGCTCTAAAAGGCCCGTATTTGCTCGTAATATGTAGCCTATGTGAGGGCAACCATAAGATGGCCACCGCTCTAAGATGAACCCACGTAGTGATGTATAATAACGTATACACAGTGCATTCATAGCTAGAACGTTATTCAAAGCACTTGTACATACCGCATTGACCATTCGCGGTTCGCTAATACCGGGATGGACAGGGGTAGGGCCCTGCCTCCTACGCGGTCCCAAATTTCAAAGTACCACAGACCCTCCTTTTGCCCTTACATAGGCAATAACTATGCTCACATCAATCCGAGTCTAGGTCGATATTCACGAAGTCATGGAGATGTTGCTGTAGCATCATCCTATTACTTAGCTCGTCCCTTGATACAGGCTTCCTTACACATAATGTAGCACAAAGGCCACATATCGCAGGAGCACAATGTATGCACAGACAGAACAGGAAAAGAATGGCTAAGATCATTCCAATGACCATCAGAATTTTCCAACCCCAGGCAGATATCAGTTCCCAGAACCACCCCACCAGTGACCAATCTCCTTTATCCACGTGTATGGATTCAGATATTTTATGCAGTTTGGAGATGGCTTGATAAACTGTTGGAGCGTTATCTGGTATGAAAATGCAACAACTAGATTGGATAACCTTACATACCCCACCGCGGTCTGCAAGTATAACGTCTAGAACCATATGGTTCTGCAAAGTCATGTGGCGATCCGCTTGGAGCTCAGCTGTTAAATTAGGGCACCAGCCGTAACATTAACAGTGGAATCAACCACACGAGTCAGTTGTCTCAGGTTCCTACTATTGACCATAGGTCCCCAAAACGACAGGAAACCCAAAAAGAAGTCTCCTGCTTCCTGACCGGCAGTATCCTCCTTCCTAATCACGCCTCTCACAACTCTGGTCTTGTGATAGTCAGAGGCGGCAGTAAATGTTGGCGGTAGCAGATTTGCAATATAACATGTGCCAGAGAAATCAGGGGGCAACCATGTATATGCTCGGTCACTGCAGACAAAATATGTACCCTTGGCAGCCAAAAACGCAGGGGAAAACTGTGACGGAAAAGTGTACGTTTCAGTACAGTCACTTCTCCCCAGTTGAGCTCTGGGATTCTGACCATTACCTTGTAAACAGAACCGGCCTATGTGGGGTACGACCCAAATTGGGGATGAAATTTTCCGCTGTCTTTCACCTAGACTAATACTATACCCCGTCGCGTTCCACCCTACATAAGCTCTCAATTCATCTTTGGGAATAGATGAGTATGCGTCGATATCTCTGCTCATATCGGCAACTCCTTTCATTAAAGCTTTATTATTTGTGCTAGGGCTGATGGAACGCGGTTGTCGCGGGGAGTAGGCGTCTAATGCAAAAAAGAAACATGGTCTGGAATGCCCATGACGATCCATTGTAACTAAACGGCAGCACTAGATAAGGAATACACTTATTAATGGTATGTGGCATTAAACCACACACCCAGCAATTGGTTGTATTCATGACTAGTTGGTGCTGGTGTAGGAGCTGAATAAACGAGTTGTTTACAAACTCTGATCGTCTAGCTTGTTCATGTTCAGGCAGAGGGTGAAAAGAGTGTGAGGAGACAGTAGGAGGAGGTATAGGCTGTACAGTGGATGCAATGGGCTCTTGAGAGGAGAAAAATACAAATCCTACAGTAAACACTATCATACTACATAGTATAAACAGACATAAAAATACAAAACGTTTGCTCTTCATTATTTTACACATTCTTGCTTTAAAGTTAATTTCCTCAGCGAGTCTCCATCTTGAAAAACTCCATCCTCTAATCGTGCTGCTCGCGGCAGGTGAGTATCTTCTGCTAAGGAGTACGCCTGTCGGTCCAGGGAACGCCCTAGACCAACCAGAACCGTTGACCTAACGTCTTCGGCCTGTACCCCAAAGTCTTGGCACCGCGACCCTGCGGCTGAACCCGGATGGTGGTTCGAAAAATAAAAAATCAAGAAAGTCCTTCAGATGGGAGAGCTATGGTATCGAAAACCAAAAAGGTAAGGAAAAGAATATTTATTTGTCCATAGGCCACTCTGTTGTGCTGAAGTTGTGCCTCTTACGCGTGCATCACTGAACGGCACAAAACGAGGTACAGTGTCTGTATCAGAGTCAGCGATACCCTCCTGGACCCACTGGTCATACGGCAGAGGCAAAGGGATCCTTTTGATGTGGGCGACGTGGATCCAGTTCTTTTTCCCCTTTACTCGAACAGCTGATCTTGTAGACAGAAGTACGAGATGAGGGCCAATCCAACGGGGCTCATCGTTGCTTTTGCGCTGGAAATTCTTGATGAGCACCCATGTGCCAGGGTCGATAGGGTGTCCTGGAGCTTCAGAGGCCTGGGGAAGAGTATCGTGCACCTGTTGGTGTAAAACACGCAGTTTAGCCGTCAATTCGTACAAGTAATCAAGCAGTACTGGATATTCGATTTCGCTGAATTTCGTCGGTCTTGGCACACCCCATACATTGGCCGGGCGGCCAAAAACCACCTCGTATGGACTGAGTCCCACTCGTGAATGCACAGTCATTCTGGTGGATAGGAGTGCTAGAGGCAGAGCGTCAGGCCATTTAAGACCGGAGCTCGCCTGGATTTTGGCCAGCTTGAGTTTTAGAGCGCCATTGTAGCGCTCTACTAATCCAGCTGATTGGGGGTGATTTGCAGCGTGGAACATTTGCTTGATCCCTAACCCCTCACACACATTCTTCATCACTCGTCCCACAAACTCACTCCCATTATCACTCCACACCATTCTTGGCATTCCAAACCTAGGAAAAAATTCCTTCACAAGGGCTTTGGCTGTGGATAGAGCAGTGTTGTCCTTTAGGGGATAGGCTTCTATCCATTTTGAAAAAGCGCAAACAACAACTAATACATACTTCAAGTTGTTGCACCTTTCCATGTGGATAAAATCTAGCTGCAAAACTTCAAATGGATATGATGGAGGCGCAAAATGACACGCTGGAGTTGGGGTTCCTCTACCAGGGTTGTATTTCAAGCATACCATACAATTCTTGACCACATTCTCTGCACACTTCGGAATTCCAGCATTCTGCCATACCGGAGCCAACAACTTACAGATTCCTTTCATACTGATATGTGCCATTCCATGTGCCATAGTAACCACTGGAAGCACATATGCGTCAGGTAACAACCATCGCCTATGTTCTGACAGATCAATCCAACAGCCATTCTCATCCAATTTACCCGTACTTTCTCTCCACTTGCTCAATTCTTACTCTGTGGCTTCAGCTTGAAGTGACTTCACATTCTCTATTGTGTTTTCACACATTCCAACATCACCAACCCATCTTGCAGGGCCTGCAACATACATTCGAGTCTTCACATCTTTTGCTGTTTCTTTCGCGACTTCATCAGCAAACGCATTACCACGACCAACATCATCAGTGATTTTCTTGTGCGCACTGCATTTCATAATCGCAACTTGTAACGGTAGGGTCAGCGACTCAAGGAGATCATTCACCAACTTGCCATTCTGAATCTTAGCTCCATGTGAAGTCAGGAACCCACGTTCTCTCCACAATCGCCCAAAATTATGAGCCACGCCAAAGGCGTACTGGCTATCCGTATATATGTTCACTTTCATTCCTTCAGACAACACGCATGCTCTTGTAAGGGCAATCAGTTCTGCTGCTTGAGCCGAATTTTGTGGCACACGTGCAGTTTCAACAATTGTATGCAAAGTCGTGATAGCATATGCAGCAGTGGTATCACCATTTGGAAGCTTGAAACACGAACCATCCACCCATAAAGTACCATCACACTCAGTCAGGGGAGTATCTTTAAGATCTCTTCTCCCTTTCGTCTCTTCTTCTGTTCTGAACAGACAATCATGTTGCTCAATCTCGTCTGGGTCTGCTGGAATTGGTAATAGTGTAGCTGGATTCAACGTGTTGCATCTCTTTATGTGTATGTGATTTGCTAACAGTGTCAACTCATATCCGGATAATCGCGCACTAGTTAAGTGTTGTGTCTTGGTCCTGTTTAACAATGTGTCCACAGCGTGTGGAACCATAACAATTAGTGTATTATCCATCACTAGTCCAGCAGACTGTCGAATAGACATAGCTGCGGCAGCTGTAGCTCTCAGACAACTTGGCAATGCCCTCGCTACCGGGTCCAAGGTTGACGAAAAATATGCGCATGGACGCGGTCTGTCGCCAAAAGGCTATGTCAACACTGATAATGCGCAACCATTCTTTTCGTGATCATATAATGTAAAAGGCTTACTGTAGTCAGGGGTACCCAACACGGGAGCTGAACATAATGCATTACGCAATTCCCAAAAACTTTTCTGACACTCTTCAGACCATGGGATAGGATTCGGTGTGTCTTTAAATGTTAATGCTAACAAAGGTTTTGCCAGCAAGGAGAAATTTGGTATCCAGTGCCTACAGTATGAAGTGATGCCCAAGAAAGCATGCACTTCTCTCTATGTTCTAGGCACACTCAACTGTGCAATGGCTTGAATTCTTTCTGGGGTCAGTTTCCTTCCCTCCTTCGATAAGAGATGACCTAAATAGGTCACTTCTTGTCGACAATATTGCATCTTTGAGAGAGACACTTTGTGATGGAAGGCAGACAAATGACACAACAATGACAATGTAGCTTCTTTGCAAATCTTTTCAGTGTCCGCGGCGATTAGTAAATCGTCCACATACTGAATGAGGGTAGCACCACAAGGTAAAACAAGTGCATCAAGCTGCGCTTTTAAAGCTTGACTGTATATTGATGGACTTTCACAGTAGCCCTGTGGAGCACGTTTAAAGCGAAAGCTGCGACCTCCTAAACTGAAGCCAAAAATGTCTCTGCTCTCCTCTGCAATTGGGATGCTAAAGAAAGCATTCTTTAGATCGATCACTGAGAACCATGCAGCGGATGCTGGAATCATAGTTAACAAGGCAGTTATATCAGGGACAACTGGAAACTGTGGCACAACAATCTTATTTACCTCTCTAAGATCAATCACAAATCTGTAAACCGGTGGCTGTGAAGGGTCCGTTCGTTTTAAGACAGGTAAAACAGGACTATTGCAAACGTTGCCTTTTGTCTCTTCAATTACACCCTTTTTAATCAAATCACTGACGATTGCTAACAATGCTTTCTGACCTTCATTGGAGATCTTATACTGGGGAATACGTGGCAATCTGACATTGGTTTTTAAAGTGACCACATATGGCGGTATTTCCAAAAGACCCACATCATTGGGACCAGTAGCCCAAAGGACATCCGGAAGGGATGACAACTCAGGCGGCATCGCATTCTTAGACAAATACATTGGGGAAATTACCTTCTTACCTAATGTAAGTTGTACTCCTGAGGGAGAACAATATAGCGTTGCATGCAATCTTTTTAGCAAATCTAATCCTAGTATATTTTCACCACAACCTGTTGTTAGGATGAGGGGTGCTTTTAACTCGCAAGGTCCAACAGAAAGTGACATAGGACTAGAAATCGGGTTCCTAACTGGGGCGCCAGAAAAACCTACTGAAACATTTATTTCGCCAGACAAAGGCGCGCCAGGGAGTTTTGAATGCCTGATTGAACTCTTTGCAGCACCAGTGTCCAGCAGAAAGGGCTCCGTTACATTTGCTGTAGTTACTTTAACATAAGGTCCGCTCTGATCCACTGGCACTGAAACAACTCCCTCTCTCTGTCTACGGCTGTCCTAGTAATCATTATCTTCTACATTGTCGCCTTCTGCATAGTAGTCATTATTGTAGTACTGAGCTGTATTACCAGTTGCATTGGCTTGCTGATCAAAGCTATTGATCGTATTTTGAGGCGGAAGAGGACGCGCGTTCTGGGGAACATTTCCACGCCCCCTACCTCTAGGAACTTGTTGACCACCTCTACCACTTGCGCCATACGTATTACTATTACGCTGCATTAATTTAGGGCAATTATATTTAAAATGACCTTCCTCTTTGCAATATGAACATTGGTTGGGACCCACAGGGATTCGTGGTTGATAATACCCATTCATTCGCTGGTTATTCTGAAACTGTTGGGGTTGCTGATAGATGCCTTGTGTTTGCCTATAATTATTCTGTCCTCCATGTGGTGGATAAGCCTGCTGCAAGAGGACCTTTGTTTTCAGTTCTTTTGTTTTCTTATCTGTTCTATCTTTCTCGTCTTTATCTCTATTTTCATAATACTGTGCAGTAGCCAGTATTTGCGCTGAAGAGGAAACAGCCCAGGAACTTTCTGAGTCTTTCAATTTTTTACACAACTCGGGAAGTAGATTCTGCACAAATGTATCCACAAATAATCGTTGGCCACCTTCAGTGCTCATGTCCTGACCACTGTGGTCGATAAACGTTTCTTCAAACCTGGTGAAGAAATCGGACACTGTCTCATCTTTCTTCTGCTTGCATGCAGATAGTTTATCCCAATTTACGCGCATCGCGGGCATTATAGTCTTCATGTATCTAATAATTCTACCAGGGAGTTCTGCCACTAAAGGGTCAGGTTTCGCACCACCAACTTGGCCAGCATCTGCAGCAATGATATTAGCCCATGTGCCACCCAATTCTGCAGCGTGATCTACATTACGAATGGATCCTCATAAAGGCTGTGGAACCACATTCCCAAACAGCATATCTATGTCAGCCAGATTCATTACACATGATTCTGCAGTTTGTGATAACTCCTTATAATATCCTGTAGGGTTTTTACGGGGGGTCAGGCAATGTCTGCTTAAGCGCTAACACTTCAGATCGTTTCCAAGGGACATGCACCCAAACACGCTGAAAATGAGCTAAGACAGGTGGAACAGCATTTGGATCAGCAGGTCTCCAAACTGGAGGAACCTCACGCATTGGATATTGGCGCGCTTTTACCTTCTTCCCCACAGAGAGTTCCTGTTTGAACAATGATTGCTGACAATCGCCATTTCTGAAAGACAGTTAAATCGCAACCGCTTTATCTACATTGGGACCCACAATTGTACCTGTTCCAAAATCAAACCGTACTCGACACAATTCCTGTGAGTTTGGGTTTGAACCATTATCCTCCAATTACTCACATAGGAATTCGCACATCTTGTCAAAAACATACCTCTGTGTTGGGGCATCCCATTGGTGAAAAACGTTAACAACTGATTCCACATTATAAAGTGAAGGGAAACCAATCCACCTACGCGCCAGATGATCCAACACCTCTTTCTCGTCGGGACCAGGCAGCTGACTACGCAGTTGCTTACGCTGTAAGCCAGGAGTCGCACTAGATGACCCAAAGAGAGGCGACATTAAACTAGTAACTACATTAGCTAGTCGTTGTCGTGCTGAAGGAGAAGTTGAGGCAAAAACGGGGGGATAGACAGAGGGAAGAAAAACGGAGTCAGATACAGGTACCGGGGTAGTGCAAGAAGGAGCGCCAGGGGAGGCAGCTGATGTGCTAGGCAAAGTCGCAGGAAGCGCGGGGGCAACAGGTAACACAACTGGCGGCCCTTGAGAGGGCTGCACTGCAGGGACAGGAGCCAGCTGAGAAGGAGCTGGCGGATGTGGGAAGGCTTGCGGTATATTTACTGGAGGCTGCGCATTTACAAGCTGTGGAGGTGCGGTGGCATTTTGCGCATACGGGGGTGGCGAACTTAACAAATGGGACATTAGGGAATCTTTCTCTTTCTCTTTTGCCTCATCTTGCAAAAAGGGTGACAAAACAGGGTAACATTTATCGATCCCTAGTTTGCGCTGTCTATGTAGCTGTTCATTCATTTGTTCCTCCTCATTATCTTTAAATTGCACAGCTGCTTGCATCATTGACATACCTCTTTCTTTTTTATTTCTTTTCGCTAGCTTAATTTCCTTCTGTTTGGCTTCCTTTCGCCATAGGCGGAAAGAATCAAACATCGCCGGCCGGGCTTTCTTTTTAAACAATTTCACTTCCAAATTATCTAAGATATCTGTATCGAAACTACCATTTTGGGGCCATTTTAAAACACCATCCTTTCTGGTGTATCGGATCCATACTTCATTATATGCAATGGGGCCCACGCCATGTTTTACATAAAGCTCATAAGTTGGAGTTCCAATTGGAGGAACCGGACATGAATCCTCCAACTGGAAGTCCCTTCCACAACCCAAACAAAACAATCTTCCAAATACACTAGCACCAGGCATCTTCGCTCACTAGTCTAGTTCCAAATTTCAAAGGATTATCGATTACGATAGTCTCGTGAATACACGAGTCCTCTGGCTTTGGCGTTTGCAAACTCCAAATCAAAATTATCCCGAAGGATACCAAACAAATTGGGAGACGCTCCACTTATACTTAACTGAATATCGATGATCAATGGCGTCACCAGAAGACTCTCTCGATTGTTTCGCACTACAGAAAATCGTCAAGGGTCCAAAACAGGGCGATTAATCAGGGCAGCAGTCCTTCGTAGCCGTCGGGACGTGGAGAACCTCGCAGAAAAGACTTTCGGACCACGTCGACATGCAGGGGTCGATGAAGTGGCGGCCTTCCTCCGGAATTTCCACACGAAGCTCCTCACGAACCTCTGGCTTGGACTGGTACCGCTGAAATCGTCCCGAGTTGGGCGCCAACTGAAGTACTGGGAATTTAAAGCCCAGCGGTGCAGGGGAACACACCCTATGACTTCGGGTTCTTGCCTGTTTCAGACCTACAGAAACACAGAGTCTTCTGGGTGAAGTCAGAGATCAGTTTATTGGCTGCAGACCAATTACAGGTATCCGAGAAGTACAACAGCATGTATGTTCTCAGGAGACTGCTTAAAGTTACAGAAACGGGCTTCTCCTTAAATACAAAATATCATGCTTCAGGCACACATTCCTTGGTTTACGATATGGCCATATAAATGTATACATTACAAACGAAAAGGCAGAGTCATGATGACCATCCCACATTCCAGTTAAGCCAGCCCACAATTATTTACCCAGCAAGGCTCAGATCCCACATCAGATATCGATAGGCCCCAATAAACACGAGCATCTCCTGTTTGGAAAACAAGCCATAAAGCAGGGACAGTCAGGTGCGAAAGAGATTAGCTGGAGGCTCGTGTGGGATGAAAAAGACTTTATGGTGTGTCAAGCCCTGATGCTAATCACAGGTGTAGCGAAGGACGGGGAGCTCGTGAGACCGGACTGACCTGGGGCAGCGGGGCCAAGCTGCCCAGGTCACAGAGAAGTCAAAGGAAGGCACATGTGCTCTAAAAGGCCCGTATTTGCTCGTAATATGTAGCCTATGTGAGGGCAACCATAAGATGGCCACCGCTCTAAGATGAACCCACGTAGTGATGTATAATAACGTATACACAGTGCATTCATAGCTAGAACGTTATTCAAAGCACTTGTACATACCGCATTGACCATTCGCGGTTCGCTAATACCGGGATGGACAGGGGTAGGGCCCTGCCTCCTACGCGGTCCCAAATTTCAAAGTACCACACCCAGAACGCGCATTCCCTTCCGTCTCAGAATTCAATGAATAGTTTTGACCAGCAAAATAACGCGTCTGGTAGGACGACTCAGTACTATGCTGATGACTACTATGCAGAAGATGAGAATATGGAAGGTAATGATTGCTAGGACAGCCATAGACAAAGAGAGGGAGTTGTTTCAGTTCCAGTAGATCAGAGTGGACCTTATGTTAAGGTGACTACATCAGGTGTGTCAGAGCTTTTTCTGTTGGATACTGGTGCTACAAAGAGTTCTATTATGCACTCAAAGCTCCCTGGCGCACCTTTGTCTGGCGAGACGAATGTTTCAGTAGGATTTTCGGGTGCACATGTTAGGAATCAGAATTCTAGTCCTATGTCCCTTTCTGTTGGACCTTGTAAATTGAAAGCACCCCTTATTCTGACGACAGGTTGTGGTGAAAACTTGTTAGGATTGGATTTGTTGAAAAGATTGTATGCGACATTATATTGTTCTCCTTCGGGAGTACAACTTACACTGGGTAGGAAAGTGATCTCTCCAATGTATTTGTCGAAGGATAAACTTCCGACAGAATTGTCGTTTCTTCCTGATATTCTTTGGGCTACTGGTCCTAATGATGTGGGTCTTTTGGAAATACCGCCATATGTTGTGACATTGAAAGCCAATGGTAAATTGCTACGCATTCCCCAATACAAGATCTCTAGTGAAGGTGAAAAAGCGTTGCTAGCGATCATTTATGATTTGATTGAAAAAGATGTAATTGAAGAGACAAGAGGTAACGTTTGTAATAGTCCTGTTCTGCCTGTTTTGAAACATACTGACCCTTCTCAGCCACCTGTTTACAGGTTCGTGATTGATCTTAGAGAGGTCAATAAAATAGTTGTGCCACAGTTTCCAGTTGTTCCTGATATCACTGCCCTATTGACTATGATTCCAGCTTCCGCCACCTGGTTCTCGGTGATTGACTTGAAGAATGCTTTCTTCAGCATCCCGATTGCCGAAGAGAGCAGGGATATTTTTGGCTTCAGTTTAGGAGGCCGAAGCTTCCGCTTCAAACGCGCTCCTCAAGGCTACTGCGAAAGTCCATCAATATATAGTCAGGCTTTAAAAACACAGCTTGATGCAATTGTTTTACCTGGTGGCGCTACCCTTATTCAGTACGTCGATGATTTGCTAATCGCTGCAGATACTGAGGAAATTTGTAAAGAAGCCACCTTGTCGTTGTTGCGTTATTTGTCTGATTTACATCACAAAGTGTCTCTTTCAAAACTGCAATATTGTCGACAAGAAGTGACCTACTTAGGTCATCTCTTATCGAAGGAGGGAAGGAAATTGACCCCAGAAAGAATTCAGGCAATTGCAAAATTGAGTGTGCCAAAGACACAGAGAGAAGTACGTGCTTTCTTGGGCATTACATCATACTGCAGACAGTGGATACCGAATTTTTCTTTGCTGGCCAAACCTTTGGTAGCTTTGACCTGTAAAGATACACCGAATCCCGTTCCATGGTCCGAAGATTGTCAGAAAAGTTTTTTCGAATTGCGTAATGCATTGTGTTCAGCTCCTGGTTTGGGTACCCCCGACTACAGTAAGCCCTTTACACTGTATGTCCATGAGAAAGAGGGTTGTGCATTGTCAGTACTGACTGTCTTTTGGAGACAAGCAGCGTCCATGCGCGTATTTTTCGTCGACTTTGGATCCGGTAGCTAAAGCATTGCCGAGTTGCTTGAGAGCCACAGCGGCAGCAGCTGTTTCTATTCGACAGTCCGCTGGATTAGTGATGAATAATATGTTGATTGTGATGGTTCCACATGCAGTGGACACGTTGTTACACAGGACCAAGACACAGCACTTAACTAGTGCTCGATTGTCAGGTTACGAGTTGACACTGTTAGCGAGTCATGTGCACATAAAGAGGTGCAATACGTTGAATCCAGCCACGTTATTGACGATTTCAGTAGAGACGGATGATGTTGAACAGCATGATTGTTTTCTCAGGACAGAAGAAGAAACGAAAGGGAGAGTAGATCTTAAAGATACTCCTCTTGTAAAGTGTGATGGTACCTTATGGGTGGATGGTTCATGCTTCAAGCTTCCGAATGGTGACACGACTGCAGCATATGCTGTCACGACTTTGCTTACGATTGTTGAAGCTGCACGTATACCACATAATTCAGCTCAAGCAGCAGAGTTGATTGCACTTACGAGAGCGTGTGTGTTATCGAAAGGAATGAAGGTGACCATATATACTGACAGCCAGTATGCGTTTGGTGTGGCTCATAGTTTTGGACGATTGTGGAAAGAACGTGGGTTCCTGACCGCATGGAGCTAAGGTTCAGCATGGTCAGTTGGTGAATGAGCTTCTTGAGTCACTGACCTTGCCGTTACAAGTTGCGATTGTGAAATGCAGTGCACACAAGAAGGTTACTGATGATGTTGGTCGTGGCAATGCATTTGCTGACGAAATCGCAAAAGAAACAGCAAAAGATGTGATGAACCGAATGTATGTTGCAGGCCCTGCAAGATGGATTGGTGACGTTGGAATGTGTGAAGATACGATAGAGAGTGTGAAGTCTCTTCAAGCTGAAGCTACAGAGAAAGAGTTGAGTGTGTGGAGAGAAAGTACGGGTAAATTGGATGAAAATGGTTGTTGAGTTGACTTGTCAGAACATCAGCGATGGTTGTTACCCGATGCGTATGTGCTTGCAGTGGTGACAATTGCAAAAACAACAGTTGATGGACAGAATGCAGAACAATGTCATACATTCACCCCAGTACAGAGCTCTGGGCCTAAATCCATCGTTTTTTTCTCACCATGCCGTTCCAGTTTGAACCCAGCCATATGCAAATCAGTCTTGACCCTGTGCCTCATGGGAACAGTCCAGCCCGAACTGCCAAGCCAGGTTCTCCCTGGACTGGAAACAAGCATCCTAGGACCGGTTTCGGGGTTTCACCCCTCTTCAGCCAGGATAGCTTGATTCCAGTGGCATGGAGAGCAAGGGACCCACGTCTGGGCATCCCCTTCCCACTCGGGGTGACAAATGCAAAAACAACAGTTGATGGACAGAATGCAGAACAATGTCATACATTCACCCCAGTACAGAGATCTGGGCCTAAATCCATCGTTTTTTTGCTCACCATGCCGTTCCAGTTTGAACCCAGCCATATGCAAATCAGTCTTGACCCTGTGCCTTATGGGAACAGTCCAGCCCGAACTGCCAAGCCAGGTTCTCCCTGGACTGGAAACAAGCATCCTAGGACCGGTTTCGGGGTTTCACCCCTCTTCAGCCAGGATAGCTTGATTCCAGTGGCATGGAGAGCAAGGGACCCACGTCTGGGCATCCCCTTCCCACTTGGGGTGACAAATGCAAAAACAACAGTTGATGGACAGAATGCAGAACAATGTCATACATTCACCCCTGTACAGAGATCTGGGCCTAAATCCATCGTTTTTTTGCTCACCATGCCGTTCCAGTTTGAACCCAGCCATATGCAAATCAGTCTTGACCCTGTGCCTCATGGGAACAGTCCAGCCCGAACTGCCAAGCCAGGTTCTCCCTGGACTGGAAACAAGCATCCTAGGACCGGTTTCGGGGTTTCACCCCTCTTCAGCCAGGATAGCTTGATTCCAGTGGCATGGAGAGCAAGGAACCCACGTCTGGGCATCCCCTTCCCACTCGGGGTGACAAATGCAAAAACAACAGTTGATGGACAGAATGCAGAACAATGTCATACATTCACCCCTGTACAGAGATCTGGGCCTAAATCCATCGTTTTTTTGCTCACCATGCCGTTCCAGTTTGAACCCAGCCATATGCAAATCAGTCTTGACCCTGTGCCTCATGGGAACAGTCCAACCCGAACTGCCAAGCCAGGTTCTCCCTGGACTGGAAACAAGCATCCTAGGACCGGTTTCGGGGTTTCACCCCTCTTCAGCCAGGATAGCTTGATTCCAGTGGCATGGAGAGCAAGGGACCCACGTCTGGGCATCCCCTTCCCACTCGGGGTGACAAATGCAAAAACAACAGTTGATGGACAGAATGCAGAACAATGTCATACATTCACCCCAGTACAGAGATCTGGGCCTAAATCCATCGTTTTTTTGCTCACCATGCCGTTCCAGTTTGAACCCAGCCATATGCAAATCAGTCTTGACCCTGTGCCTCATGGGAACAGTCCAGCCCGAACTGCCAAGCCAGGTTCTCCCTGGACTGGAAACAAGCATCCCAGGACCGGTTTCGGGGTTTCGCCCCGCTTCAGCCAGGATAGCTTGATTCCAGTGGCATGGAGAGCAAGGAACCCACGTCTGGGCATCCCCTTCCCACTCGGGGTGACAAATGCAAAAACAACAGTTGATGGACAGAATGCAGAACAATGTCATACATTCACCCCAGTACAGAGATCTGGGCCTAAATCCATCGTTTTTTTGCTCACCATGCCGTTCCAGTTTGAACCCAGCCATATGCAAATCAGTCTTGACCCTGTGCCTCATGGGAACAGTCCAGCCCGAACTGCCAAGCCAGGTTCTCCCTGGACTGGAAACAAGCATCCTAGGACCGGTTTCGGGGTTTCGCCCCTCTTCAGCCAGGATAGCTTGATTCCAGTGGCATGGAGAGCAAGGGACCCACGTCTGGGCATCCCCTTCCCACTCGGGGTGACAAATGCAAAAACAACAGTTGATGGACAGAATGCAGAACAATGTCATACATTCACCCCAGTACAGAGATCTGGGCCTAAATCCATCGTTTTTTTGCTCACCATGCCGTTCCAGTTTGAACCCAGCCATATGCAAATCAGTCTTGACCCTGTGCCTCATGGGAAAAGTCCAGCCCGAACTGCCAAGCCAGGTTCTCCCTGGACTGGAAACAAGCATCCTAGGACCAGTTTCGGGGTTTCACCCCTCTTCAGCCAGGATAGCTTGATTCCAGTGGCTTGGAGAGCAAGGGACCCATGTCTGGGCATCCCCTTCCCACTCGGGGTGACAAATGCAAAAACAACAGTTGATGGACAGAATGCAGAACAATGTCATACATTCACCCCAGTGACAATGGCTCACGGAATGGCCCATATCAGTGTGAAAGGGATTTGTAAGTTGTTGGCTCCAGTATGGCAAAATGCTGGAATTCCTAAATGTGCAGAGAATGTGGTCAAGAATTGCATGGTGTGTCTGAAATACAATCCTGGTAGGGGAACCCCAACTCCAGCTGGTCATTTTGCGCCTCCAACGTATCCGTTTGAGGTTTTGCAGCTAGATTTCATCCACATGGAAAGGTGCAACAATTTGACTTGTTGTTGTTTGTGCCTTTTCAAGATGGGTAGAAGCATATCCCTTAAAAGACAACACTGCCTTATCCACAGCTAAAGCCCTTGCCAAAGAATTCTTCCCTAGGTTTGGAATGCCGAGAATGGTCTGGAGTGATAATGGAAGTGAATTTGTGGGCCGAGTGATGAAGAAAGTATGGGAGGGGCTAGGTATCCAGCAAAAATTTCACGCTGCAAATCACCCCCAATCAGCTGGACTAGTAGAGTGCTATAATGGCACGTTAAAACTGAAGTTGGCAAAGATTCAAGCAAGCTCTGGTCTTAAATGGCCTGACGCTCTGCCTTTAGCACTCCTATCAACAAGAATGACTGTGCACGTGCTTGTAATCGACTTATTGTTCAATAAAGCTTTTAAAACACAAAAAAAAAAAAAAAAAGAATGACTGTGCATTCGCGAGTGGGACTTAGTCCCTATGAAATTGTGTTTGGCCGCCCGGCCAACATATGGGGAGTGCCGAGGCCGACAAAATTCAGTGAGATCGAACACCCTGTACTGCTTGATTATTTGTATGAATTGACGGCTAAAATGCGTGTTTTACACCAACAGGTTCACGATACTCTGCCTCAGGTCTCTGAAGCTCCAGGACATCTTATCGATCCTGGATCATGGGTGCTGGTCAAAAATTTCCAGCGGACAAACAATGACCAGCCCCGTTGGACCGGTCCCCACCTCGTCCTTCTCTCAACAAGATCAGCTGTTCGAGTGGAAGGGAAAAAGAACTGGATCCACGGCGTACACTGCAAGAGGGTCCCTTTGCCTCTACCGTATGACCGGTGGGTCCAGGAGGGGATCGCTGACTCTGAGACTGAGACCGTGCCTCGTTTTTTGCCTTTTAGCGATGCACGTGTAAAAGGAACGATTTCAGAGCAAGAAAGTGACAATATTTTGCAAGAAGCTGTTAAATGGTAGCGGCAGTTTCAGTCGATAACCCTTCAAGTATTGCCCGGCGATAATCGCCTCTCATACCATTCGATAATTTACCAATGAAAGAGGCAGGCGCCGGAGACTGGAAGGCAGGAAACAAAGTTTTTATTCCGTCGGAGCAGAACACATCAGATCAGACAGCAAGGTATCGTCACGAGGTGCTCTAACTGCATCTCTGAGGCCTGGCCTCTTATACACAGGTTTATGACTTTATTGCAGAGTTATCATACATGGCACATTCTTGAGATTGTCTTGGAACATGAAAGAACATCCTCGGAATCCCCACTTCGAGCTCGTTCCCACACATATCTACAGTGAAAGTCCCCACCCCATCCACAGTAGGAGATGGCTATCACACAGCTGGACATTCCGCCAATTCCCGGGGGTGTGTGCGACCGGCCGGGTCTCAGGGGGTAGGGGCTTTGATCTACTGTAATCCCTTTGATGTGGGGTGTTTCCCTTACAGTAGGGGTAATAAACTGCATCCGCAGGGCTAGGTGATGGCCTGGGATCGGTTCGGACAATGGGGCGCAGAGGAAGGGGGTTATCAAAGAGATGCATGACCATGTATGGGATGTCGGTCAGGCGTGGGATGTGGTTCAATGGCAGGGTCGCGCAGAAGGAGAGGGTTTATGGCCCGTGTATGAGAGAGCGGGGGTGGCCGGCGCGCGGGGGATGCTTGCAGCACCAGGGGGACGCGCTGGCGATCGGCAATGAGCAGGGAGAGACCAGGGTGCCTAAAATGGCTGCCGTGCACTTTCCTGTGTGTCGCGCTGGGGAGAGACAAGATGGCGCAGATAATGTTCAGTTTGCAAGCTAAATTTCCACAGTCCTCCCTTTTAACATGTCTCGCCAGCTTGTCTAGTTTGGATCTATCCCCATAATACTACGAACTTCCATCTCATACAGAGCTTTTATTCGTTCCGCTTCAAAGTTCAAAGTCTTAGGGCAGATGCAGTTCATAAAAAGCGAGCATAAAGGTGGCAGACACTGAATCCCCAAGCAGCATCCACATAGTATCACAATTGGTATTAGGATAAATGAGAACAGCCTCCATCCCCAACTTCTAATAGTGTCCCAAAACCAACTCCCCAGTGACCATTCTTCTTGCTCCTGATGAACCTCTGCAGAAAGTCTGTGGAGGTGTTCAATTGCTTTGTAGACTGAGGGCGAGTTATCCGGTACGTAGGTACAACAGCTGGACCCAATGATGCGGCATGCTCCTCCACGATCAGCCAGAACCACATCTAGAACGAGGCGGTTCTGAAGAGCCACTAGGCAGACGGCCTGGAGCTCGGCGGTGTTGTTGGCGAGGACGCCAGCCGTAATGTTCATCGCCGTTTCGACTGCCTGGGTTAAGTGGCGGATGGCACGGCTGTTTGCCATTGGACCCCAGAGTGGAACGAGACCTTTTACTGCATCCATGAACTGTGCTCCGGTGGAGTCGGCTTGCACAATGTCTTTGGCACGTTTCTGTCAGTGATGGTTTGCTGGAGCCACATATGTCGGAGGGAGGACAAAGGCGATGTAGCAGGTGCCTCCCCAACCTTTCGGAAGCCAGGTGTAGGCCTTAGTACCACAGACGAAGTACATATTCGGGGAGGCAACAAAGGAGGGTGGATCAACTGAGTCCAATGTTCGGGTGATGAGGCAGGAGCTGTGGCCCACCAGCTTGCGCCCCCAGGCCTTCGAGGCACACAAATCCAGTGATGTTGATGACGGATAGGGCCACTGTTAGGGTGGCGGCCGTCCGTTTCCGGAGGTAAGAGAAGGTGGGTCTGGCTGGGTTGTTGAACACTTGCATTTCAATTCTTTCTTTGGCAGGGATGTCCATGTGAAAGGAAGTGTTTGATCTCAGAGGACAGAAGGGGGCAGAAGTTCTTCCAGTTTTGTTCAGCCAGAACCCATGGTAGAAGTGTGACATGGTTCTGCCGGAAGTGGCATTGTCCTTGTAGCTTTCTTGCAGGAGGATTAGCCAGGCGAGGCAGGAACCATGGACAGAAAAAGGTGAAGGGATGAAAGGGATAGAGTGTCCAGTAGCATGTGGTAGTAATCCACAGATCCAGCAATTAGTGGCGTTGGCGGCAAGATTGTGTTGGTGGAGCAGCTGCACAAAAGAGTTATTCCAGAACTCCTTACGCCTTTCTCGGAGTTGGGGTGAAAGTGAGATCAGATGGTGTTCTTTCATGGTGGTAGGTTGAACGGTGGTCAGCAATGTCTTATGAGCGGGTGTGCTCTCCTCCATGATCCAGAAGGTGACCATGAGGAGAAGGCAAAAGAGAAGGGTAATGAAAAGTGTAATAGTCTTTGAGCTGTGCATTCTGTCAGTCTTTGGGTTTTTGTAGTGGATCTTCGGACGTCCGGTTGCTTCCATCATCTTCATGTCGGGCGCTTCCATCACCTTCAAGAGACTCGGTAGCGGGCAGAACCACAGACTTTGTTTAGTTTCTCTCCTGGTGGCCTTTGAGGTGACTAGGCTACCGCTCTGAGATTTTCCACTTAGTTTGTGGTCTGCTTAGCCGAAGTTCTCTCCTTTCGTCGCAAGTTATACCCTTCCTTGGATGGCACGGTGGGATCGGGATATTTCACTAGCTCAAGTGTCTCCGTATCTGGGCGGCGGTTCAGGGATGGTCGGTCTCTGTCCAGAAGTTCTTCTTGGGCGGTGATGTTGTCCGTGGTCGTCAGGGTCGGTGATACCTTCTTGCAGTGGTGTGCATGCAGCCAATTGCGTTTCCCCTCCACTCGAAGAGCTGTTCGGGTGGTGATTAGGACTTGCAGGGGGCCCGTCCACCGGGGCTCCAGACTCTTGGTGCGCTGGAAGTTACGCACTAAGACAAAGTCGCCGGGTTGGATGTCGTGCCCGGGGCCCCTGGAAACATCGGGAATGGCTTGCAGCACCTGCTGATGGATAACAGACAACGTTTTAGTTAGGTTATACAAATAGTCAGACATGAGGACGTCCGGGACGTCGTGGATGGATGTTGGTTTTGGTGCAGTCCAAAGGTTCATGGGCCGCCCAAAAACGACCTCGTAGGGGGTTAAGTGGTGTTTAGTGGGGGTGGAACGCATTGATAGCAATGCTAGCGGGAGAGCGTCTGGCCATTTCAGTCCTGTGGTGGCAACTATTTTTGCTATCTTAAGCTTCAATGTGATGTGGGGTGCAAGCAGAGTTAGTTCGTAACCAGTCAGTCGTGCGCTAGTCAGGTGTTGGGTCTTGGTTTGGTTCAGGAGGGTGTCAACCGCATGGGGTACCAATACTGTGAGAGGGTTCGAGAGCACGATCCCCTCACTTTGCCGGATAGAGACAGCAGCGGCGGCTACTGCTCGAAGGCAGGCGGGCAAAGCTCTGGCTACAGGGTCAAGAGTGGCAGAGAAGTAGGCACAAGGGCGTTGTTTAGGGCCTATGGACTGGGTTAGAACAGACAACGCACATCCCTCCCTTTCGTGGGTGTAGAGGGAGAAAGGTTTAGTGTAGTCTGGGGTTCCTAGGACTGGGGCCGAGCAGAGGGCGTCTCGTAATTCTTTGAAGGAGGATTGGCATTCGGATGTCCAGGGGAGGGGGAAGGGGACATCTTTAGCCAGCAGGGAAAGCAGAGGTTTTATGATAAGACTGAAGTTTGGCAACCATTGTCGACAAAAGGAGGTGAGGCCTACTAGGGACCTCACTTGCTTCTGAGTTTTGGGAACAGGGGTTTCTAGGATGGTCTGAATTCGGTCAGGGGTAAGTTTTCTCCCGTCTTTGGATAGTAGGTGGCCTAGATATGTTACTTGGGGTTGGCAGAATTGCAATTTCTTCCTGGAGACCTTGTGACCGTTCTCCGCAAGGAAGTGGAGGAGGTGAATGGTGGCTGTGACGGCAAGTGGAGTGGTGTCGGCCGCCAAAAGAATGTCATCGACGTACTGTATTAACACCACTCCATCGGGTAGTTGGACTGCATCTAGTTGCCTCTTGAGGGCTTGGCTATAAATGCTGGGACTCTCAGTGTAGCCTTGGGGTGCCCTACAGAATCTGTACGAACGGGCTTTTAAGGTGAAGCTGAACAGGTAGCGCCTGTCTGGGTGGATGGGGATGGAAAAGAATGCGTTCTTGAGATCAATAACGGTAAAAGTGGTGGCAGTGGACGGAATCAGGGTGAGGATGGTGGTGATGTCTGAGACCACGGGGTACTGAGGTATGACTACTTTGTTAACTTCTCGTAAGTCAACAATAAAGCGGTATGCTTTCTCATCTCCCTCGCCTTGCTTTTTTACAATGGGTAGGATAGGGCTGTTGCAAACATTACTGACTACTTCTTCTACCACTCCTGCATCGACTAGGGACTCGATGATTTCCACCAATGCCTTCTCGCCTTCGGGCGATATCCGATACTGTGGGAGCTTTGGGAGCACTGCGTCCGGTCGGACGGTTATGTGTACTGGGTCGATCACCATGCGCCCTACATCTGAGTCGGTTTTAGCCCATAGATGTGAAGGTAACGTGTCGAGTAGGGACAGGTCAGCATCGGTTATAGAGAGCATACGCCGTGTGTGACAAGGTCTGAATGGATCTGGGTTATCGTGCAGGATGACTCGAACTCCGTCTGGGGAGCATCTGATGGTAGCCCGAAAATGTTTTAGCAAATCAAGTCCCATAATAGCATCGGGGGTGTTGGAGGAGAGTAGAAAGGTCGTGTCAGTGGCGTTATCTTCTAAGTCAAAGGAGATTGGTGCTGATAAGGGGTTAGTGGAGGGCGTTCCATCGAAGCCTATTGAGGTTACATGTGAGCCAGACAAGGGTGCCCTAGGAATCAGTCGTTTAGATAACGCACTACGTGTCGCTCCAGTATCTACCAGGAATGGAGACTTGGTGCCCAAGACCTTAGCAGTGACGTAAGGACCTTGCTGGTCAACACGGAGTTCGACTGGATCCCTCCCTTGTCCCTGGCGGTTCTATGCGAAGTCATGGGTGCTTTCGTAGTTGGACTGCTGACACTGGTTTTGTCGGGGGCGATCAAAAGTGTTTGGTCTGCCTGGCCTGTCGTTGATGGCGTCGTTCGTGTACCCTCGTCCCTGTCCTCTATTTCTGGGGTCATATGCTGTGTCTCTGGGGTCCCTATTTTTGTTCAATTCCAGAAGGACCGGGCACTGGGATTTCCAGTGTCCGAACCCTCTACAGAACGCACATTGGTTCCCATCTAAGTCTCTCCGTCCGTTGTAGGGTGCAGGTGTATGGTCTCTAGGGGGTAGCTTTCTAGGGGCGGTTGGTTGGTAATTCCCTTTCGGGGGTTCCCTTCCTATGGTCACCCCTTGCAACTGTGCTATCATTACCCTCTCCTTCAGTTCCTTTTTCTTCCTCTCTGACGCCCTATCGTTCTCATTCTTTTGGTTTTCGTAGTATTGGGCCATCTGGAGGATTGCTGCGGGTTTAGAGGCTGCCCAACTACTCTCGCTGGTCTGTAGCTTCTGGGAGACTTCTTGTGACAGACCCTTCACATAATTCTGGACAAAGAGGTGATGTCCGGTTGCAGTGGTCATGTCCTGGCCACTATAATCGGAAAACACAGTCTCGAATCGAGAGAAGTATTCAGACACATCCTCCTGGGGTTTCTGGCGACAAGCCGTCACTATCGACCAGTCTACCTTTCTTTCTGGGATTAGAGTCTTCAATTTCTGTACAATCTTGTCTGGGAGCTCCAATATGGCTTTGGGGGTTTCTGTCCCGGTTCTCGCTGTTTATCTATGGTATCGAGTTGTACCCAGGTATATCCGAACGGCTCAGCGTGGTCAACTTTCCGGATTTGCTTCCACACATCAGCCGGCAGACATAATCTGAAGAACAAGTCGATATCTGCTAAAGTCATTATTGTTGAGCCTAAGGCTGTACCTAGTTCGGTGTAGAAGGCAGTCGGGTTCTTTCTTAAGTCGGGTAGAGTTTTTCGAAAGGTCAAAATATCTTGTCGGTCCCATGGCTGGTAGACCCAATTATATACAACCCTTCCCTTCGCATCTTGGTGGTTGATGTCGTCATGAGTTCCCTGACCTCGTGGGGGGACCCAGTAGGGGGCGGCCTCTTTGATGGGCATCATGGTATCAGTCCTTCCTTCCTGGGGCTTAGTTGCTATGGGGGTTTCTGCTTTAGTGGCCTGTCTGTGTTCTTTAAGGTGTCGATAGACCTCGAGTGTACGAGTGAAGAGGTTCGTCACATCGCCCTCTCCTTCTTCCCCAATGTCTACCTTCCTATATAGGGCCGCTAAGCCTTCGGGACCTTTATCGTGGTACCTATCCTCATATGTGTTCAGGGCGTGATAACAAAGTCGCACGACAAAGTGTCGTCTGCGGCTGTCGGCATATGAGTTATACACGTCTGTTATATACTCCTCACTTTCCTTTCGCTCCACCAGTGTCCCTACTATCTTGTCGATTCCTGCTCGTTCCTCCCTTGTTAGTCGATTCATTCTGGTGGAATCTTTCTTTCTCATCTCAGGGTCATCCAACGTTATTGCCGACGTTGTGTTCAGTACAAGAGGCTCGGCCGGCGCGGAGGCCGTGAGGACCGAGGCCCCTGTACTGCTTTCGCTTGTGTTTAGGGGTTGTGGGTGTTGCACTACCGATTGGGAGGGTGCGTATGGAGGGGGCATGTAAATGATCGGGGGACCTAATAGTAATTCATCATTCGTCCGTTGCTTAGAGGACAACTCAGGGTAGAGCATAGAGGGGGTCCTAACAGCGTACTGGCCTGATGTTTCTGGCTCCTGTCTTAGTTTAGTTTCCCTTCTCTCCTTTATCTCTTCCTCTAACTTTCTAGCGGCAAGGTGAGCTGCCTTTCGTAATTCCTTTTCTGCTTTTACCTCTTCCCTCTTTTTCCGTTGCGTTGCTTCTTTGCGCCACATGCCGATACTGTCAAGCATAGTAGGCGTCGTTTTATTGCTACGCAGAGCTATTTCTAGCATTTCTATCTTATGGTCGTCGAAGGATCCCATCAGTGGCCACTGACTCTCGGGGTCCTTCCTTGTATATTTATGCCATAGCTTGCTATAAGCTACGGCGACTAGTCCATATTTAGTGAACATGTCCTTATTAGGGGTGCCTTCCAGTGGAGCCGGATGGTCCACCTCTAATAAGCGGTCCGGGCAGAACCAACTACCAATCAGTGGGGAGAAGATAGGCATGACGGGTTTCAACGGGGACAAAAGTCAGCACTACCTATCTTTTCACTGCTTGCAAAGACTAGACAGAATATCTCTATTCCTCGTTATTTGTAAGCAGAGAATACCTCCAAAGAACCAATATCGAACAACTAGTGTTCGGACAATCAATCAATCAATCAATCAATGGGGAGATAAAGATAGGCACGACGGGTTTCAACGGGGACAAAAGTCTGCGTTACCTACCCTTCACTATTTGCAAAGACTAGACAGAATATTTCTATTCTACGTTATTTGCAAACAGAGAATATCTCAAAGAGCACTATTCTTCAAAACAATCAATGTTCGGATAATCAATCAGTGGGGAGATAAAGATAGGCACGACGGGTTACAACGGGGACAAAAGTCTGCGTTATCTACCCTTCACTATCTGCAAAGGGAGGGAGAGAGAGTATTTCTACTCCTCCCCGTTTGTAGACAGCGAATATCTCAAAGAGAACAATCAATGAGCAATACTAGTATTTCAAATAATCAATCAATTATTTCGCAATTTGTCGTGTTTCACGACCTTACCCGGACCGCGTGGACAGTTTCTCGTCTTCCGCCTCCAGCGCCCGATCGTCCTCTACTTTCCGTATTTGCCGCGGCACTCCTGATGGTTCCCAGTCAGGACCGTAGATCACTCGAGAGAGGTCTGCTCGGAACCAGTGAAGTTCGGATGATCGGCTGCCAGACGAGGGTCTATCGGGCAGGAGCTCTCCCGATCGTTGCAGTCGTTCACTCTGTCGTCAGGACCTCTCCCACTGGATCCACGTGTCACTGATGGGCCCCACGTTTGGGACGCCAATTGTTAAATGGTAGCGGCAGTTTCAGTCGATAACCCTTCAAGTATTGCCCGGCGGTAATCGCCTCTCATACCATTCGATAATTTACCAATGAAAGAGGCAGGCGCCGGAGACTGGAAGGCAGGAAACAAAGTTTTTATTCCGTCGGAGCAGAACACATCAGATCAGACAGCAAGGTATCGTCACGAGGTGCTCTAACTGCATCTCTGAGGCCTGGCCTCTTATACACAGGTTTATGACTTTATTGCAGAGTTATCATACATGGCACATTCTTGAGATTGTCTTGGAACCAGGGTGCCTAAAATGGCTGCCATGCGCTTTCCTGTGTGTCGCGCTGGGGAGAGACAAGATGGCGCAGATAATGTTCAGTTTGCAAGCTAAATTTCCACAAAGCTGTGCCACCGTCAATTCGATTGAACACTACAGAGCCTGAACTCTTGTTCCAGAACCAGACAGTACCTGGAAAAAACCGTTACAATTTGAGGTCGAGAACTACCGACAAATAAAAAATTATTTTTCTTTGCTATTTTTGAAAGTGCAGCTCTCTCATCTGAGAAACTGTCTTATTTTTGTTTTTACGAACCGCCATCCGGGTTCAGCTGTAGGGTCGTGGTTGCCCAAGTCTTTGGAGTGCAGCTGAAGACGTTAGGTCGACAGTTCTGGTCGGCCTAAGGGAGTTGCCCTGGACTGACAGAAGCATTCCCTAGCATAGAACACCCTACCACCACGAGCAGCAATTAGAGAGGATGGAGTTTTTTGAGAATGAGAGACCTGCCAAACAGATGGACTTTAAAGCCACAATGTGTAGAATGATGACAAAGAAACGATTTTTGATATTATGTATTTTCATGTTTCTTAGTGTAATGACGTTTTTAATAGGATATGTTTTATTCTCTTTTCAAGTGACATTTGCACCCACTACACAGCCCATACCTTCTTCTACTGTTTCCTCGCATTCTTTTCACCCTCTGCCTGAACACGAGTCCGCTAGAAGATTAGAATTTGTCAATAATTCATTCGTTCAGCTTCTACACCAACACCAATTAGTAGTGAACACAACTTACTGTTGGGTGTGTGGTCTTATGCCTCATACTACTGATAAAGGTATCCCTTATCTGGTCCTGCCTTTCAGCCATAATGGTTCTGTGTGGGCATATAGAACGATATTCATATACGCTCATGAAGCCAACCCCCTACGTTCTGTGAAGGATAATCCTAAGAATAGTGCTCTAGTTAAGGGTATAGTAGATATGATTAGGGAAGATATTTCCTATGAGACTATCCCGAGAGATGAGACACTAGCATATATTGGATGGAACATAACAGGATATGGAGTGAGAACCAGCGAGCAAAGAGATCCTCCCCGATTTGGATTGTACCCCATCAGGGTCACCTATGTCTGCAAGGTAATGGCAAGAATCCCAGAGCTCAGTTAGGGAAAAGTATCTGCACTGAAACATATCTTTTTGCGTCTCAGACTTCCCCTTCGTTCTTAGCAGCTAAGGGTACCTATTTCATCTGCCATAATAGAGCCTATACATGGTTGCCCCCTGACTTCTCAGGCACATGTTTTGTTTCGTTCCTGTTGCCTCCCACCTACACGGCCGCGGCAGATTACCATAAGACAAGGATAGTTAGAGGTGTCATCAGTAAAGAAGACAATACAGGACAAGAACTTGGAGATTTCGTGAAGGGTTTTCTGCCGTTTTGGGGGCCTATGGTTAACAGCAGGAACATAAGGCAATTGACAAGAGTGGTTGAATCCACGGTAGATGAAACCGCCGGTGCCCTTAGTAATTTGACTGCTGAGCTCCAGTCGGATCGCCTTATGACTCTTCAGAACAGGGTCGCATTAGACGTCATACTTGCAGACCGAGGTGGGGTATATAAAGTGATCCAATCAAGTTGCTGTGTTTTCATTCCAGATAACGCTCCGACAGTCTACCAGGCCATTTCCAAACTGCATAAAATCTCCGAATCTATTCACGTGGATAAAGGAGATTGGTCATTGATGGGGTGGTTCTGGGAACTGATATCCGCCTGGGGATGGAAGATTCTGATAGTCATTGGGATGATCTTAGCCATTCTTTTCCTGTTCTGTCTGTGTGTACAGTGTGCTCCTGCAATATGTGGCCTCTGTGCTACATCGTGTGTAAGGAAACCTGTATCAAGAGACGAGCTAAGTAATAGGATGATGCTACAGCAACATCTCAACGACTTTATGAATATAGACCTGGACTCAGATTAGCGTGAGTATAGGTTATTGCCTATGTAAGGGCAAAAGGAGGGTCTGTGGTACTGAAAATTCTGGACCCGTGTTCTAAACATCGTCGCATCATGACGATTTTGGTATCAGCAGACCGAGAATGATTAGAATACTATGCACAAGTATTTTCGTCATATTCGGGCGACGAAATCACCCTGAAATCAGAGTTTCCGTCCTGAACCCTCGGTTTCCATTGTACGGCAGCCATTTTGTGATTGCCCTCACATAGGCCAATGACTAAGGCCAAAAACGAGTCTGAAGGTGAAGTACTGGGAATTTTAAGCCTAGCGGTGCAGGGGAACACACCCTATGACTTCGGGTTCTTCCTGTTTCAGACCTACAGAAACACAGAGTCTTCTGGGTGAAGTCAAAGATCAGTTTATTGGCTGCAGACCAATTACAGGTATCCTAGAAGTACAACAGCGTGTATGTTCTCAGGAGACTGCTTAAAGTTACAGAAACGGGCTTCTCCTTAAATACAAAATATCATGCTTCAGGCACACATTCCTTGGTTTACGATATGGCCATATAAATGTATATATTACAAACGAAAAGGCAGAGTCATGATGACCATCCCACATTCCAGTTAAGCCAGCCCACAATTATTTACCCAGCAAGGCTCAGATCCCACATCAGATATCGATAGGCCCCAATAAACACGAGCATCTCCTGTTTGGAAAACAAGCCATAAAGCAGGAACAGTCAGGTGTGAAAGAGATTAGCTGGAGGCTCGTGTGGGATGAAAAGGCTTTATGGTGTGTCAAGCCCTGTTGCTAATCACAGGTGGAGCGAAGGACGGGGAGCTCGTGAGACCGGACTGACCTGGGCAGCGGAGCCAAGCTGCCCAGGTCACAGAGAAGTCAAAGGAAGACACATGTGTTTAAAAAGGCCCGTATTTGCTTCATATTATGTAGCCTATGTGAGGGCAACCATAAGATGGCCACCGCTCTAAGATGGAACCTACATAATGATGTATAATATCGTATACACGGTGCATTCAGAGCTAGAACGTTATACAAAGCACTTGTACATACCGCATTGACCATTCGCGGTTCGCTAATACCGGGATATACAGGGGTAGGGCCCTGCCTCCTACGCGGTCCCAAATTGTAAAGTACGACAGACCCTCCTTTTGCCCTTACATAGGCAATAACTATGCTCACATCAATCCGAGTCTAGGTCAATATTCACGAGGTCATGGAGATGTTGCTGTAGCATCATCCTATTACTTAGCTCGTCCCTCGATACAGGTTTCCTTACACATAATGTAGCACAGAGACAACATATCGCAGGAGCACACTGTATGCACAGACAGAACAGGAAAAGGATGGCTAAGATCATTCCAATGACCATCAGAATCTTCCAACCCCAGGCAGATATCAGTTCCCAGAACCACCCCACCAGTGACCAATCACCTTTATCCACGTAAATGGATTCAGATATTTTATGCAGTTTGGAGATGGCTTGATAAACTGTTGGAGCGTTATCTGGTATGAAAATGCAACAACTAGATTGGATAACCTTACATACCCCACCGCGGTCTGCAAGTATAACGTCTAGAACCATACGGTTCTGCAAAGTCATGAGGCGATCCGCTTGGAGCTCAGCTGTTAAATTACCAAGGGCACCAGCCGTAACATTAACAGTGGATTCAACCACACGAGTCAGTTGTCTCAGGTTCCTACTATTGACCATGGGTCCCCAAAATGGCAGGAAACCCAAAAAGAAGTCTCCCGCTTCCTGACCGGCAGTATCCTCCTTACTAATCACGCCTCTCACAACTCTGGTCTTGTGATAGTCAGAGGCGGCAGTAAATGATGGCGGTAGCAGATTTGCAATATAACATGTGCCCGAGAAATCAGGGGGCAACCATGTATATGCTCGGTCACTGCAGACAAAATATGTACCCTTGGCAGCCAAAAAAGCAGGGGAAAACTGCGATGGAAAAGTGTACGTTTCAGTACAGTCACTTCTCCCCAGTTGAGCTCTTGGATTCTGACCATTACCTTGTAAACAGAACCGACCTATGTGGGGTACGACCCAAATTGGGGACGAGATTTTTCGCTGTTTTTCACCCAGACTAATACTATACCCCATCGCGTTCCACCCTACATAAGCTCTCAATTCCTCCTTGGGTATAGATGAGTATGCGTCGATATCTCTGCTCATATCGGCTACTCCTTTCATTAAAGCTAGGTCTGATGGAACGCGGTTGTCGCGGGGAGTACGCGTCTAATGCAAAGAGAAACATGGTCTGGAATGCCCATGACGATCCATTGTAACTAAACGGCAGCACTAGATACGGAATACCCTTATTAATGGTATGTGGCATTAAACCGCACACCCAGCAATTGGTTGTATTCATGACTAGTTGGTGCTGGTGCAGGAGCTGAATAAACGAGTTGTTTACAAATTCAGACCGTCTAGCTTGTTCATGTTCAGGCAGAGGGTGAAAAGAGTGTGAGGAGACAGTAGGAGGAGGTATAGGCTGTTCAGTGGTTGCAATGGGCTCTTGGGAGGAGAAGAATACAAATCCTACAGTAAACACTACCATACTACATAATACAAACAGACATAAAAATACAAAACGTTTGCTCTTCATTATTTTACACATTCTTGCTTTAAAGTTCATTTCCTCAGCGAGCCTCTCCATCTTGAAAAACTCCATCCTCTAATCGTGCCGCTCGCGGCGGGTGAGTATCTTCTGCTAAGGAGTACGCCTGTCGGTCCAGGGAACGCCCTAGACCAACCAGAACCGTCGACCTAACGTCTTCGGCCTGTACCCCAAAGTCTTGGCACCGCGACCCTGCGGCTGAACCCGGATGGTGGTTCGAAAAACAAAAATCAAGAAAGTCCTTCAGATGGGAGAGCTATGGTTATCAAAAAACAAAAAGGTAAGGAAAAGAATATTTATTTGTCCATAGGCCTTGGTCTTAAGTTATAGTGAAAACGGCCAGGTACTGTCTGATCTTGAAACAAGAGTTCAGGCTCTGTGGTGTCCAATCGAATTGACGGTGGCACAGCTTCTTGCAAAATATCGTCACTTTCTTGTGCTGAAGCTGTGCCTCTTACGCGTGCATCACTGAACGGCACAAAACGAGGTACAGTGTCTGTTTCAGAGTCAGCGATACCCTCCTGGACCCACTGGTCATACGGCAGAGGCAAAGGGATCCTTTTGATGTGGGCGCCGTGGATCCAGTTCTTTTTCCCCTTTACTCGAACAGCTGATCTTTTAGACAGAAGTACGAGATGAGGGCCAATCCAACGGGGCTCATCGTTGCTTTTGCGCTGGAAATTTTTGACGAGCACCCATGTGCCAGGGTCGATAGGGTGTCCTGGAGCCTCAGAGGCCTGGGGGAGAGTATCATGCACCTGTTGGTGTAAAACACGCAATTTAGCCGTCAATTCGTACAAGTAATCAAGCAGTACTGGATGTTCGATTTCACTGAATTTCGCCGGTCTTGGCACACCCCATACATTGGCCGGGCGGCCAAAAATAACCTCGTATGGGCTAAGTCCCACTCGTGAGTGTACGGTCATTCTGGTGGACAGGAGTGCTAGAGGCAGAGCGTCAGGCCATTTAAGACTGGAGCTCGCCTGGATTTTGGCCAGCTTGAGTTTTAGAGCGCCATTATAGCGCTCTACTAATCCAGCTGATTGGGGGTGATTTGCAGCGTGGAACTTCTGCTTGATCCCTAATCCCTCACACACATTCTTCATCACTTGGCCCACAAATTCACTCCCATTATCACTCCACACCATTCTTGGCATTCCAAACCTAGGGAAATATTCCTTCACAAGGGCTTTGGCTGTGGATAGAGCAGTGTTGTCCTTTAGGGGATAGGCCTCTATCCATTTTGAAAAAGCGCAGACAACCACAAATACATATTTCAGGTTGTTGCACCTTTCCATGTGGATAAAATCTAGCTGCAAAACTTCAAATGGATATGATGGGGGCTCAAAATGACCAGCTGGAGTTGGGGTTCCCCTACCAGGGTTGTATTTCAAGCATACCATACAATTCTTGACCACATTCTCTGCACACTTGGGAATTCCAGCATTCTGCCATACCGGAGCCAACAACATACAGATTCCTTTCATACTGATATGTGCCATTCCATGTGCCATAGTAACCACTGGAAGCACATATGCATCAGGTAACAACCATCGCCTATGTTCTGACAGATCGATCCAACAACCATTCTCATCCAACTTACCCATACTTTCTCTCCACTTGCTCAACTCTTTCTCTGTGGCTTCAGCTTGAAGGGACTTTACACTTTCTATTGTGTTTTCACACATTCCAACATCACCAACCCATCTTGCAGGGCCTGCAACATACATTCGAGTCTTCACATCTTTTGCTGTTTCTTTCGCGACTTCATCAGCAAACGCATTAGCACGACCAACATCATCAGTAATTTTCTTGTGCGCACTGCATTTCATAATCGCAACTTGTAAAGGTAGGGTCAGTGACTCAAGGAGATCATTCACCAACTTGCCATTCTGAATCTTAGCTCCATGCGAAGTCAGGAACCCACGTTCTTTCCACAATCGCCCAAAACTATGAGCCACGCCAAAGGCGTACTGGCTATCCGTATATATGTTCACTTTCATTCCTTCAGACAACACGCATGCTCTCGTAAGGGCAATCAATTCTGCTGCTTGAGCCGAATTTTGTGGCACACGTGCAGTTTCAACAATCGTGTGCAAAGTCGTGATAGCATATGCAGCAGTCGTATCACCATTTGGAAGCTTGAAACACGAACCATCCACCCATAAGGTACCATCACACTCAGTTAGGGGAGTATCTTTAAGATCTACTCTCCCTTTCGTCTCTTCTTCTGTTCTGAACAGACAATCATGTTGCTCAATCTCATCTAGGTCTGCTGGAATTGGTAATAGTGTAGCTGGATTCAACGTGTTGCATCTCTTTATGTGTATATGATTTGCTAACAGTGTCAGCTCATATCCAGATAATCGCGCACTAGTTAAGTGTTGTGTCTTGGTCCTGTTTAACAATGTGTCCACAGCATGTGGAACCATAACAATCAATGTTTTATCCATCACTAGGCCAGCAGACTGTCGAATAGACATAGCTGCGGCGGCTGTAGCTCTCAAACAACTTGGCAATGCCCTTGCTACCTGGTCCAAGGTTGACGAAAAATATGCACATGGACGCGGTCTATCGCCAAAAGGCTGTGTTAACACTGATAATGCGCAACCATCTTTTTCATGAACATACAATGTAAAAGGCTTGCTGTAGTCAGGGGTACCCAACACAGGAGCTGAACATAATGCATTACGCAATTCCAAAAAACTTTTCTGACACTCTTCAGACCATGGGATAGGATTCGGTGTGCCTTTACATGTTAATGCTAACAAAGGTTTTGCCAGCAAGGAGAAATTTGGTATCCAGTGCCTACAGTATGAGGTAATGCCCAAGAAAGCACGTACTTCTCTCTGTGTTCTAGGCACACTCAACTGTGCAATGGCTTGAATTCTTTCCGGGATCAGTTTCCTTCCCTCCTTCGATAAGAGATGACCTAAGTAGGTCACTTCTTGTCGACAATATTGCAGCTTTGAGAGAGACACTTTGTGATGAAAGGCAGACAAATGACGCAACAATGACAAGGTAGCGTTTTTGCAAATCTTTTCAGTATCCGCGGCGATTAGTAAATCGTCAACGTACTGAATAAGGATAGCGCCACTAGGTAAAACAAGTGCATCAAGCTGCGCTTTTAAAGCCTGACTGTATATTGATGGACTTTCACAGTAGCCCTGTGGAGCGCGTTTAAAGCGGAAGCTGCGACCTCCTAAACTGAAGCCAAAAATGTCTCTGCTCTCCTCTGCAATTGGGATGCTAAAGAAAGCATTCTTCAGATCGATCACTGAGAACCATGCAGCGGAGGCTGGAATCATAGTTAACAAAGCAGTTATATCAGGGACAACTGGAAACTGTGGCACAACAATCTTATTAACCTCTCTAAGATCAATCACAAATCTGTAAACAGGTGGCTGTGAAGGGTCCGTTCGTTTTAAGACAGGTAAAACAGGACTATTGCAAACGTTGCCTCTTGTCTCTTCAATTACACCCTTTTTAATCAAATCACTGACAATTGCTAACAACGCTTTCTGACCCTCATTGGAGATCTTGTACTGGGGAATACGTTGCAATCTGACATTGGCTTTTAAAGTGACCACGTATGGCGGTATTTCCAAAAGACCCACATCATTGGGACCAGTAGCCCAAAGGACATCCGGAAGGGATGATAATTCAGGTGGCATTGCATTTTTAGACAAATACATTGGGGAAATCACTTTCTTACCTAATGTAAGTTGTACTCCTGAGGGAGAACAATATAGTGTTGCATGCAATCTTTTTAGCAAATCTAATCCTAGCAAATTTTCACCACAACCTGTCGTTAGGATGAGGGGTGCTTTTAACTCGCAAGGTCCAACAGAAAGTGACATAGGACTAGAAATCGGGTTCCTAACTGGGGCGCCAGAAAAACCTACTGAAACATTCATTTCGCCAGACAAAGGCGCGCCAGTGAGTTTTGAATGCATGATTGAACTCTTTGCAGCACCAGTATCCAGCAGAAAGGGCTCCGTTACATTTGCTGTAGTTACTTTAACATAGGGTCCCCTCTGATCCACTGGCACTGAAACAACTCCCTCTCTCTGTCTACGGCTGTCCTAGTAATCATTATCTTCTACATTGTCGTCTTCTGCATAATAATCATTATTGTAGTACTGAGCTGTATTACCAGTCGCATTGGCTTGCTGATCAAAGCTATTTATGGTATTTTGAGGCGGAAGAGGACGCGCGTTCTGGGGAACATTTCGGCGCCCTCTGCCTCTAGGAGCTTGCTGACCACCTCTACCTCTTGCGCCATACGCATTACTGTTACGCTGCATTAATTTAGGGCAACTATATTTAAAATGACCTTCCTCTTTGCAATATGAACATTGCTTGGGACCTACAGGGATTCGTGGTTGATAATACCCATTCATTTGCTGATTATTCTGAAATTGTTGGGGTTGCTGATAGATACCTTGTGTTTGCCTATAATTATTCTGTCCTCCACGTGGTGGATAAGCCTGCTGCAAGAGGACCTTTGTTTTCAGTTCTTTCGTTTTCTTATCCGTTCTATCTTTCTCATCTTTGTCTCTATTCTCATAATACTGTGCAGTAGCCAGTATTTGCGCTGAAGAGGAAACAGCCCAGGAACTTTCTGAGTCTTTTAATTTTTTACACAACTCGGGAAGTAGATTCTGCACAAATTTATCAACAAATAACCGTTGGCCACCTTCAGTGCTCATGTCTTGACCACTGTGGTCGATAAACGTTTCTTCAAACCTGGTAAAGAAATCGGACACTGTCTCATCTTTCTTCTGCTTACATGCGGATAGTTTATCCCAATTTACGTGCATCGCGGGCATTATAGTTTTCATGTATGTGATAATTCTACCAGGGAGTTCTGCTACCAAAGGGTCAGGCTTTGCGCCACCAACTTGTCTAGCGTCTGCAGCAACGATATTAGCCCATGTACCCCCTAGCTCTGCAGCATGATCCGTATTACGGATGGATCCCCATAAAGGCTGTGGAACAACGTTCCCGAATAACATATCTATGTCAGCCAGATTCATAACACACGATTCTGCAGTTTGGGATAACTCCTTATAATATCCTGTAGGGTTTTAACGGGGGTCAGGCAATGTCTGCTTAAGTGCTAACACCTCAGATCGCTTCCATGGGACATGCACCCAAACACTCTGAAAATGTGCTAGGACAGGTGAATTAGCATTTGGATCAGCAGGTCTCCAAACTGGGGGAACCTCACGCATCGGATATTGGCGCGCTTTTACATTTTTCCCCACAGGGAGTTCCTGTTCGAACAATGATTGCTGACAATCCCCATTTCTGAGGGACAGTAAAGTCGCAACTGCTTTATCTACATTGGGGCCCACAATTATACCTGTTTCAAAATCAAATCGCACTCGACACAATTCCTGTGGGTTTGGGTTTGCACCATTATCCTCCAATTCTTCACAGAGGAATTCACACATCTTATCAAAGACATACCTCTGTTTTGGGGCATCCCATTGGTGAAAAACGTTAACAACTGATTCCACATCATAGAGTGAAGGGAAACCAATCCACCTACGCGCCAGATGATCTAACACCTCTTTCTCGTCGGGACCAGGCAGCTGACTGCGCAATTGCTTACGCTGTAAGCCAGGAGTCGCACTAGATGACCCAAAGAGAGGCGACATTAAACTAGTAACTACATTAGCTAGTCGTTGTCGTGCTGAAGGAGAAGTTGAGGCGAAAACAGGGGGATAGACAGAGGGAAGAAAAACGGATTCAGATACAGGTACCTGGGCAGTGTAAGAAGGAGCGCCAGGGGAAGCCGCTGGCGTGCTAGGCAAAGTCGCAGGAAGCGTGGGGGTAACAGGTAACAAAACTGGCGGCCCTTGAGAGGGCTGTACTGCAGGGATAGGAGCCAGCTGAAGAGGAGCTGGCGGCTGCGGGAGGGCTTGCGGCATATTTACTGGAGGCTGCACATTTACAAGCTGTGGAGGTGCTGTGGCATTTTGCGCATATGGGGGTGGCGAACTTAACAAATGGGACATTAAGGAATCTTTCTCTTTCTCTTTTGTCTCATCTTGCACAAGGGGTGACAAAACAGGGTAACATTTATCGATCCCTAGTTTGCGCAGTCTGTGCAATTGCTCATTCATTTGTTCCTCCTCATTATCTTTAAATTGCACAGCCGCTTGCATCATTGACATACCTCTTTCTCTCTTATTCCTTTTCGCTAGCTTAATTTCCTTTTGTTTGGCTTCCTTTCGCCATAGGCGGAAAGAATCAAACATCGCCGGCCGGGCTTTCTTTTTAAACAATTTCACTTCCAAATTATCTAAGATATCTGTATCGAAACTACCATTTTGGGGCCATTTTAAAACACCGTCCTTTCTGATGTATCGGATCCATACTTCATTATATGCAATGGGGCCCATGCCATGTTTTACATAAAGCTCATAAGTTGGAGTTCCAATTGGAGGAACCGGACATGAATCCTCTAACTGGAAATCCCTTCCACAACCCAAACAAAATAATCTTCCAAATACGCTAGCACCAGGCATCTTCGCTCACTAGTCTAGTTCCAAACTTCAAAGGATTATCGATTACGATAGTCTCGTGAATACACGAGTCCTCTGGCTTTGACGTTTGCAAACTCCAAATCAAAATAATCCCGAAGGATACCAAAAATCCCAAAGGATAACAAACAAACTGGGAGACGCTCCACTTATACTTAACTGAATATCGATGATCAATGGCGTCACCAGAAGACTCTCTCGATTGTTTCGCTCTCCCAAAATCGTCAAGGGTCCAAAACAGGGCGATTAATCAGGGCAGCAGTCCTTCGTAGCCGTCGGGACGCGGAGAACCTCGCAGAAAAGACTTTCGGACCACGTCGACATGCAGGGGTCGATGAAGTGGCAGCCTTCCTCCAGAATTTCCACACGAAGCTCCTCACGAACCTCTGGCTTGGACCGGTACTGCTGAAATCGTCCCGAGTTGGGCGCCAACTGAAGTACTGGGAATTTTAAGCCCAGCGGTGCAGGGGAACACACCCTATGACTTTGGGTTCTTCCTGTTTCAGACCTACAGAAACACAGAGTCTTCTGGGTGAAGTCAAAGATCAGTTTATTGGCTGCAGACCAATTACAGGTATCCTAGAAGTACAACAGCGTGTATGTTCTCAGGAGACTGCTTAAAGTTACAGAAACGGGCTTCTCCTTAAATACAAAATATCATGCTTCAGGCACACATTCCTTGGTTTACGATATGGCCATATAAATGTATATATTACAAACGAAAAGGCAGAGTCATGATGACCATCCCACATTCCAGTTAAGCCAGCCCACAATTATTTACCCAGCAAGGCTCAGATCCCACATCAGATATCGATAGGCCCCAATAAACACGAGCATCTCCTGTTTGGAAAACAAGCCATAAAGCAGGAACAGTCAGGTGTGAAAGAGATTAGCTGGAGGCTCGTGTGGGATGAAAAGGCTTTATGGTGTGTCAAGCCCTGATGCTAATCACAGGTGGAGCGAAGGACGGGGAGCTCGTGAGACCGGACTGACCTGGGGCAGCGGAGCCAAGCTGCCCAGGTCACAGAGAAGTCAAAGGAAGACACATGTGTTTAAAAAGGCCCGTATTTGCTTCATATTATGTAGCCTATGTGATGGCAACCATAAGATGGCCACCGCTCTAAGATGGAACCTACATAATGATGTATAATATTGTATACACGGTGCATTCATAGCTAGAACGTTATACAAAGCACTTGTACATACCGCATTGACCATTCGCGGTTCGCTAATACCGGGATAGACAGGGGTAGGGCCCTGCCTCCTACGCGGTCCCAAATTGTAAAGTACGACAAAGGACACATGCACCTTTACTGACTCCTCTGTGACCTGGGCAAGCTGACTCCACTGCCTGAACCCAAACCTGTTCGGCCAGTTCCTTTCCCAGTGGCCGAATGAGATTAGTATCAAGGCACAACATATCATAAAACCTTCCATCACACACAAACCATGTTTAATCTTACACACACCTGCCCCTGTTTCTTACTTTATGACTTGCTTTATGAGGAGGAGGTGCCCGTTTTTATTGGGGTCCGTCGATATCTGATGAAAGTACTGAGCCTTGCCGGGTAATTGATTGAGGGCTGGACAAACTGAAATATGGGCTTGTCATCATGACTCTGCTTTTTCTTTGTAGTGAAAATATGTGAATAGTCAACTGTAAAATAAGGAATGTTTGCCTAAAGCATAATATTTTGTATAAAAAGAGAAGGCTGGCTTTGTAAGTTTGAGCAATCTCCTGAGAATATACACCGTGTTGTACTTCTAGGATACCTGTTACTGGTTGCAGCCAATAAATACGATCTTTGACTTCACCAGGAAGACTCTGTGTTTCTGTAGTCTGAAACAGGAAGAACCCGAAGGCTTAGGGTGTGTTCCCTGGCACCGCTGGGTTCTGAAACACCCAGTACTTCAGCAATGTGGGCAGTTGCTGTCATTAATGGGGGAAACTAATGTTTGCAACTTGAAATTTTTCGCCACCCACCTTGAAGTGCTTTGTTAAAAGTAATTAGGTACTTAACTAATACCTGATCGCTCTGAACAGATACAACGACCCGCCTTGGTCATTCAAACCTTAAGAAGCACAAAATCTTGCCATGGCTAAAACTCTAAATGTCTCTGAGGTGGGGCAGTTGAACACAAGACAAAGGCAGTATGCAAAGTGAGTTTGGCTCCACTCTGTCATAATGACCCGAAAGACACTTCAAACCAGCAGAGACAAAATGAGGTTGGCTAACCTGCCCCAAAATCTGCTTCCCCTCGCTCCTCAACTGGGAACATTTTGTATGGAGGTAACAACCCCTCAGCGGCTGAAACTCAGATGAGATCAGCTGGCTGAAGCTGCGACTAAATTGCATTACAATTGTTTGCACCCAGGCCTGTTGAAAATAATTTTTATTCCATTATTATTGTTGTGCGAAATACCCAACCTATTGGCCTTGCCCATCATTGTTCATAAAGTGAAGGCAGTCATTTGTGCTAAATACCCCAGGGAGCATGCTTTGTATGCCGAAATTCTGAGGCCATATGTACCCTGATAAGTGTGGCACACTTCAGGATTATAAAGATGTGCAAAATATGTTGCTTGCTTCACTGCTGAGGGAGCCCAACCCATTCACAGAATTACTTTGCATTTCCTTTTTCAGACTGCCAATTGGAATGAGATTGCAAGCACCAAACCCAGACAACTAAAAGTAGCATCTTCTGTCAGGTGGCATGGCCTAACCTTCGCCCTGTGGTGTGATCTGGACTGCTATGACAAGGTGTCAGTGAGGCCTTGCAATCCCGTGCACCCGATCATCTTATGATACACATCTGCTGTGATAACTAATATGCTCCCTATCCATGGTACCTGGTAGTAGGACAATGATGACAACAGCAGGGGTAGGACCTCATTCAATATTTTTCCCCGGAAGAAATTGCCTCCACAAGAATCAAAGGCTCGCCTGGTTGCCGGTTAGCATCCTCGTACCTTTCTAATTGGTGACACGAAACAAGTGCACTCAGCATGAGCTGACGGTCCTGTGTGCCATAGATATCACCCATCCTATGCCCTTTGTAAGCATACCCTCCATCCTCCTGAACAATGCTCATTTTGCTAAAGCCATGGGGAACCTGAATTGCTTTTTACCCTCGTATCGTTTGCACTAATGGCAAGCACCACTCGCGGGTTCCCACCTAGAGGCTCCCGTTAGTCTAAAGTGTGTGAAGATGTCTAGCTAGAGTGGCCACACAGGCTGTTATACGTTTGTAACCGCCCTCAGCAAGCTCCCTGTATGCCCAGCTTCTGTTGAGTATTGACAGCTGTGCTGAGCCGTGAGAGGCTACTGTGCCCCGGTGACTGCACCTCCAGCCCGGTGCAGGAGGGGCCCTATATGCAGCTCAAAGTCTCCCGATGGCTCCCACATGCCTGCTGCCCCTTGCCGCTGGGTCATCCTAGCATTTAAACTGACATCTTTGCTTAGGATAGCGTGCCCCATAGTTCGCCTCGTCTGTCATTGGGTCTATCTAATTACTCCTCCCGAAACGCTGAACTTATAGCCAGCCAGGACTATTGACTTTGTCACACAACCTTGGCTACCTTGTAAGAATATTGAAAATGCTTCCGTTCTGAACTGATGTGACACATCAAGCTCTACAAAGAGTTTCCTTGAATTTACATCAGTCTCAAAACTCCACCACTACAAGTTTCTCGCAGTTACTCCAGTGCACGCATGCTGAACAAGATATCAGAGCGCTTAGCATGCGCACCAGTTGCATTTCAGATGGACCCATTCATTTTGTAAGCTTGCCTGTCCGGTTCACACGATCAGTCCGGCACGTCGCCTAGCAGTTAGCCAGTGCCACCGATTGGCCTATCACATTACAGTGCACCAGGCCTGTTCGCGTCCCTGGGGGCACTTTGTTAACAAATGTGAATTCCTCCAATAAACTAGTCCTGGTTACAAAATGGATGCCCACTTGCATTATTGCCGCCCACCTTACTGTTTGCGCACATTCTCACGCCCAGTGATCGAGCGTCGTGAGCTCCCTCATCAGACAACTAGCCCTGGTTACCTTGCAACGATCCTCAGCCTAGTGATTGTGTCTGAGAGATGTACCCCTATCGTTCAGACTGAGACAGCCAGGGACTGTGTCCGAGTCTGGGATCTCTGAAAGAGTATGTCTGAAAGTGGGGGACTCAGAGTAAAGCTGTGTCCGATACTCAGGACTGAGACTCCCTGAAGAATCTGCCCAACCTTTCCATGAACTCGTCCATGAAAGCATGAATTCCTCCGGCAATCTCTTGTGAAGGACATCTAAATGACTGCACACAACCCCATGCCACCGAATTTGGCAAGAAACAAATCCCAATACAAAACAACTTTTGGGTGCAAGAAATATGCCCCATAATATGTAAATGCAAGCACGGTTTGGACTGAAAATGCAAATACCCAACACCAGCAAAAGTGAGTAACGTCCGGGTGCATATAGCATGCCCCAAGACGTTCAACAAATTAGTGTGGTTTGGGTGCAACGCAGATACCCATCACCTAGTAACAATAAGAAATGTCTGGGTGTAACGCAGTACAAATCAAAGCGTGGTTTGGGCGCAAAGCAAATGCCCATCACCGGCCACATAAATGTAAGTACAGTTTGAGTTGCAGACTCTCTGCCCCGTCAACAGGAACTGTAAGAATACATTGAGATGCACTAAACCTGCCCCAGCTCAAATAAAGGTAAGTAACATAGAGCAAAAAACATAACACCCACAAGAAGTAACAGAAAGTTACAGAAGGTGCAACACTCACACCCCCATACAGTCTGAATCCAAGGATAACACTCAAACAGCAATTCAGCATAGTAAAATAAATATGTTAACTTGGCATTTTAAACGCATACACGAAGTATAGCATAAATAATTAGGCATTAAATCATGAATAGCACAGAAAAATATGCTAACATGGCATTACAAACAATCTGAAAATGGCACTGAACTTCACTATTGGAGAACTTTAGTTATTTGAAATGTTGATCAGTAAATGGTCGATTACTGTATCCCTGAAAGTGGCAACACACCACTAGGCCAGATGGAAAGCTAACGCACAATTCGTGAAGATAGATGAGTAAAGCGCAGTAAGGAGACAAACGATGAGCAGGTGCATGAAAGGAGCGTGCAACCTTCTAACATCTTCAAGGGCTGTAATGGAGAGCAAGCTGGGAGATGCGGCACCAGTCAGACAAGCCACATCATAATGAGGAGTCTACCTACGAATGCAGTTAGCGCTCTAGACCTTCTTTGAGTGCAATCGATGTTTTATGTAAAAAGCGTGGTAGGAGAACGTCACAAAATTGAAAGACATATATGCACGCGCATCACTCCACGCCCTGCATTGTAATGTTGCGTTGACTGTGCAGAATGGACGTCAGACTTCTCGTTGGTAGAAGAAAGCTTAAGCGGTAGATAGCCAGAAAAATGCAAGAGCGGGCAGGATTGAAAAGATGCACCAAGCACACTATTTAAATCACAGGCCCACCGCCTTGGTGTACTGTTACAGCGTCATCATAGGGTTTTTTTGATAGTACATGCTGTCCTCCACCTGGAGGTAGACCAACTGATTTGCCAGTAGTGTCCAGAAATTAAAAGGGGGCGTGTAGGTGCTCAGGTGTAGTGAAGGTTAAAATTCTCTACATCACCAAAAATGAGGAGAAATTTTAATTTGAAAAAATGTCAATGTGAGAAATTAAAACTGTAATTTGGTGCGTCTGTAGACCCAGTTACTAGTCTACCGCACTAATTAGTCAACATGTTTCAGCCTTTTTCGTGTAGTCTCAGGCTTTCGTCAGGACGGGGGGCGTTCTTACGGGCTAATTATGGCTCCTAAATAAAGTGATTAGTTGACCACTTTTGTTATTCGTTGTCAGATCTTCAGTATCTGTAACTAAGTTTTTCTTATTTTCCCTTCGTCGGGGTGCCGTCAAGCGATGGAAAATCTGTTTCGATCTTCATCTGTGAACGACTTGTTCTGTCTCTGCAAACGGCATCCCAGGATACTGAAGATCTGACAACGAATAACAAAAGTGGTCAATTAATCACTTTATTTAGGAGCCATAATTAGCCACTAAGTACGCCCGGTCCTGACGAAAGCCTTGAGACTACACGAAAAAGGCTGAAACATGTTGACTCATTAGTGCGGTAGACTAGTAACTGGGTCTACAGACGCACCAAATAACAGTTTTAATTTCTCACATTGCCATTTTTTCAAATTAAAATTTCTCCACATTTTTGGTGATGTAGAAAATTTTAACCTTCTCTACACCTGAGCACCTACACGCCCTCTTTTAATTTCTGGACACTACTGGCAAATCAGTTGGTCTACCTCCAGGTGGAGGACAGCATGTACTATCAAAAAAACCCTATGATGATGCTGTAACAGTACACCAAGGCGGAGAATCAAGATATACCGCTATTTGCCTGTGTACATATTTGAGGGTTTTTTACACGGTTCCAACACGACTTAGACCCTGATTTCACAGGACAAGTGATCCATTCTCCCCCTACCTGATTGATTATACTAACCATTGGAAGCCGAATGGATCACAGCTTCTTATTCCCTCCACCCTGATTGCTATATGACGAGCTTAACAACCTAACACCAAACTGCTTGTCCCCCATCATTATTATTTACGGAGAGGGGGCGAATGAAACAACACCACACAAGGCATAAACCCTGCCTGGCTCACAACTCCCAGGCCGGGCTGCTCATATTGTCCCCCATAATTGGCCGCTAGGAACAACCGGCCCAAAAGGCACTGTCAATACAGATAGGGAACCTGGTGAAAACCCGGACTCACTGTACAAAAAACACCGACGCTGCTCCCTGCCCGAATGGTGCGGCACCCATTGACAGTGTGTCCAGAGAGGGGAACAATAACGGCGTGTAGACCTCGGCACAAAAGGAACAACGGATGGGCAGGGGAAGTATAAAAACCTAGCCCCCTGCCAACTTGGTGCACCAGAAGTGACACGAGCAGTGCGGCGGACCCAGTTCCCTAAAACACCGAAAAGACAGTGACAGCATTTTTCACGATTAGCAAATTGGGAAAAATGTAGCAGAATTCCTGCCGGGGTACTTAGTGACAGGATATTGTTAATTAACAAAAGAAAGCCATATCGCCTGTTCCTATTACTACCCGAGAAAGTTAGTGGAATGATTGTGACACCGACTCTCCGAGTTCCCTCGTAATGCTGCAGGCTAGAAGGGGCAGATATCTGACATCACGCGTGCATCTGGCCTCTAGGGAAGCACTGCGCCTGTAAAAGGAATCAAAACCCTAATTTGGATTTAGGCCCTAATTATTGTGTTCATTATTCTGTTTTACCTGTCACTTGCCCACAAACTGTAAAATATTATGTAAAGAAAGGAAAACAGTGTAATGTGGTTTAACTGTGTCGTTAAACGTGCATGTTAAGTTGCACATTTGTATCTGGAAATAACCTACAGCCTGCTTTCAAAAAAAGGTATAAATGTGGAGTGGCTTAAGTGTTTTTTCTTCCCATTGTATTCTGGCTGAGAAACTTTCTGTCTTGAATATGTAACAGGAAATTCGGAGCAGCAAGAATGTTCTAATTGTAGTATGTAAGTGTGGCTTGAGAAGTCACGAACACAGGAAAAAGCTGCTGGAAATGTCTGTAATCTGGGTGGGACATAACAGAAACGCAGGAAGCTTTTTCTATTGTTCACTTTGTATTAAAGTTATGGAAGTTGTTATATTTGAAATGTTATTTACGTAATGCACTGAATCAAAATGCTCCCTTTGCTATGATCAAACTCTATTCCGTGTTAAGTTAGCATCCATGGCGCCATCTTTATTGGCGCCATCTTGTTCTGTAACTAAGATCAAGCTTCTGTCTCATAATGCTTGCCTCAGCAGAAAGCTGCTGGGATGCATTTGCATCTCCAAGGTTAGGCCTCACTGAAGCATGAGAAATGTGCTTGTTAACGCATACCTTTCCCTGAGATAAATGGTGCTCCCACTATTCCAGCTGCATGCACAGACTGTATGACCTCGCCACAGAGATAGTGGGTGTCTGGTCTCAGACTCTTAGCTCATCCTTCTGTGCCTCCCTTTGTTCAGTGTTTGCCCAAGCTGTATTTTTCAATCAGGGGTGGGACTTGGGAGGTGTTGGAGAAGCTTATTCTATATCACCAAGTGTTCTGAAGTCAGTCCCTCGACAGCCATCCAATAGGACCAGTCAGACTGGACTCCACTGCTGTGTATTTACTAATAAACGAGTTAGTTTGTGTTCTCTACTGCGTCATCGACTCTTCATTTCTTGGAAGGCTAGAGGAGGTTGTGAGTGACCCGGGTGACCCTAGTTGGGTCACTTCCTTCAGTTGGAGCCCGAACAGGGACTCCACCAGGTAACCCATCCCACCCTTAGTCGGGTTGTGGAGTCAGGGTTGCATACGGTCGGATGGGCGGATCGGGGCTCCCCATATGATAGAGCCTGGTTCTCATGGCTGCCCCGCATGTCTGATTAGTGGCTCCTCGTCTAGTGGTCATCTCAACTGGGGTCCTAAAAAGACGAAATCCTTGGATCTGACCGTTTGGTCCAAAGAGTCGGCAGTGGAGAAAAATCTTGTTTGACCTGTGTGCACGAGGTGAGTTAATCTTGATTTTTGGTAAGTGCGGCGCCGTCTTGGTTAACTTGGTGGGTCTGCAACCCTTGTGATACGGAGCATTTTTGAACGTTCTGCCAGGCCACTTGTTGATTTGGCTTATTCTTGAAAAGGCCTGGGGCTGGAGCCTATCTTGTCTTGGTGCAATCTGCGGACTGTCTTGTCTTGGTGCAGTCTGAGGACTGACTTGTGGTTTCCTTTGCTTGACACGGTCTGAGGATCGTCTTTGGAACAAGCTCTTGAATTTGTTTGTGAATATGGTGCACCATCAGTTTGTTTTTGTTACGGTCTGAAGACTGTCTTTTGGGAAAAAGTACTTGCAATTCCTTTACCAAGCAAAATAATGAATTTGGGCCCTTTCTTGAAAATGCCTGGAATGAGCTTAATTTCTTCTCTTGTTGTCATTGTTGCTTTGTAAATGTCCATTGGAAGAAGATCAGCCAACGCCTCTTTTAGAACAAAGTAAAAAAACAAAAACAAAAAAAAGAATTTAGTAAATATATATATATATATATATATATATATATATATATATTTGGTTTTTGCATAGGATGAATGGTTTGAGAAAGGACAAAGGAATTTGGAATGGGGGAGAATGTGAAGTAAGACAGTTAGAAAGCATGATGTAATAATAATAATAAAAAAAGAGAAAAACAGGGGAGCACTGATGGCGCCCAGATCTCACATTTAGCTTTGCACATTGCAAAATGACAAAAGCTGTTTTGAGCTACAGACATGCATTTGAAGAGTGGTATGCAAGTAAAAAGGAATAAATGAGCCCTGCTCAAATGCTGTTTTTAGTCTGATGGGTAGTGTAAGGAATGCTCAAGTAATTAATTCATGATTGATTTGAGTAAGTGTGTTTAGTTTGGATTTGACCTTGCACTATAACGTGGATTTAATTTGGAAAAGGTGTTTCAAGCATTCCAGGCAGCATGTATTTATGCTGAATTAATAGGATTTTCAAAGTTGCAAAACACTGTTTGTGAGTCAGTATGTTTTGGCAGGCTTACTGCGGCCTTCAGCCTTGAGATAAGAAATGGAATGTGCTCTTTCCTCCTGTTCCTCCCATCTTCATGAAAGACCTTTCTTATAATTTACACCTCCTGTCTCTGTCTCTTCATGAAAAGACCTTCGCTTGTGGCTTACTTTTTATCAGTTTGCAGTTTTGAAGCTTACTTCACTTCATAATGTAGAGTGAACAATGCAAAGCACACATTTTTCTTCTTGATTATTAAAATATGTAATCACTGTTTCCGCATGATTAATACCTTTTTGTTGGAATAGGTTGCTAGTTGTGTTGAGGGGGGTTTTCCAGGACGCTTGCAGAATATACAGCCTTTTTTCCCTTGAGTTTTCTGCAGACAGGGAAAGAGGTGGGGGGATTGTGCAGCTTTTGAGCACAAGCACAGAGAGACTGCTGTGATACGAAGTGCAGAATGAGGACAGAATTAGATGCTAGCAGTCTAAGCTTTATGTTTTAACTAACAGGCTTTGTAAAGTTTTCAATTGTCCTATGCATTTATTTCTCTTCATGGGAAATTTTACAATTATTAAAAATTGATCTAGCTATATGTTGAACACACCCTTACATTATATTTCACGAGCACTTTCAGAGCCCTGACTGTCTCTTATGTCTCATTTTCCATAGAAAATAGGTTTCTCTTCCTTTATGGGATACTTTGTGTACAATATGCTTTGTGAGAGTATGGTTGAGCTGTTGTTTCTATTTCTGCTGTTTCTGCTCCTGACATGTTGCCCAGGCTGTGTAGGCTATGGCACCTTTTGCTTCCCTTCGTCCCCGCCATTTGTGGCCATTATAATTGTTAGTACCCCTGACTCGCATATTGCCTCAGCGTTTTATTTTTCTTGCTAATGCATGTACTTGTGGCATGGCCAGCAGTGATGATAATGTCTGCTATTTCTGCTGCTATTTCCACTGTGGTTTTTCATCCCCCAATCTCAGTGAGTACTGGGACATAGGTATGTGGATTTGAGGATAGAGACTGGATGCAAATGGAGGAACGTGTGTGATCTGAGGTGAGAAATGCAGAAAAGAGGGCACAAGCTATTTCAGTTGCTGCCGCCAGGGGAAAGATGAGAGAGTGAAGGTGTTTCTAGATTTTAGTGGGCAGGATTTGTGTCTTAAAAGGGAGATTTGATTGTTTGTTTGCAGATTAGTTTTTACTGTATTTTTGGTTGTAGGCATTTGGAAGTATTTGGTCTACATTGCCTCTTTCTGTTATGTATTTAACATAGCACAGTGTTAGGAGTGTTTTGGTGGGTGTTTCAGACGCATTAGTTGTAGCACATGTTTTGCGCCCTCTTGCTTCGATTATTGGTCCTTTTCACCGTGGGTTTTCTGTTTGCGCTCATGTCTAATTGTGGTGAGACTGTGAAGGGTTTGGTATCTTACTATTATTGACTTTCGGCAGGTGAATGTCTGATGCTGGGTCTTCATGTAAGCAGTACATAGTGTTTGGCCCCCCATAGGTTTGCCATTCACTTTATGGGCAACAGGCGATGCAGAGGTGGGATTGTTACAGATATCCCAGGTTTCGATCTCAGCTATAGACAATGCTATCTTGCCTTCTATCCCTTATTATTGGATACAATGGGCGGGGCACCGAGCCTTGTTGTGTATGATAGAGGATTTGGTTGAGAAAGGTGTTGGTGAGGAGACGACTGTTGAATTGTAATAGCCCCATTTGTTTGATTGTGTCTTCAATTTTGGGACTGATTAGTGTGCAGCTCATGAAAATGTGGTTTTCCAACTTCCTGCTGCTCTAGTCATTGCTATGCTTCTGCTAATGGTTCTTTCTGCTGCTTAATATTTTTCTATCACTGATCCACAATACTTTCTTTGGCGGTACTATTTATTTCAATAATAGGTCTTTGTCCGGATTCTGACTTTTTGCCTCTACCTCCTATGTTTTTGATGCTGTGATGGATTTCGTTTTTGCTGGCTTAGATGCTTTGGGCACTTTGCCGCTGCTGATCAGTGCCATAGTGCAAGTGCTCCCTGTGTAAATTGATATTGTGCTTGGTTCTCCCTGATTGGCATATTTGTTTTACCAGTAGATCCCTAGAGAAGTGCACTGAGTGTGCCAGGGCTGGTAAATAATTTGCTACTAGTGGGCTTGCAGCGCTGATTGTGCCACCCACATGAGTAGCCCGGAAAAGATGCCTCAGGCCTGCCACTGCAGTACCTGCGCACAGTTTGTACATAGGACACCCATATGGTAGGCCCAAGGTACCCCCCTGGGCAAGGTGCAGTGTATGTGAAAATTAGGATGTGTACTGGTGTGAGTAACATGTCCTGATAGTGAAATACTGCCAATTTCGTATATTATATTACTATTGAAATGCTATCTTGCCCATAGGACAGAATGGGGAATGCTTTATAACATTTTACAAGCATATCTTCCCACAGGGATAAGATTGAAAATTGGGGTCTGGTATCCCTGAACTCAGAATTTGATAACACATCTTCTAGTAAGGATGGTTTTAAAGTCTGTGTCTGAAAATAGCACTTTTAGAAAGTGGCTATTTTCTTGTTCAACATTTTCAAAGCTGTCGGTTCATGGCGGCGTCCGTCTCCATAACACAAATGATTGGACTCGTTTTAGCCACTGATCTTACAGTTATGGTACACCATGCTGTGAACAGGCTATTTTCTTGTTCAACATTTTTGTGTGCCTCTACCTGATTGTGGATTGACTGTCTGGTTTCAGTGTGACAGAGACTGAGGATGTGCATTTGGTGTGGTATACTTTGTGATGTTTTCACTGTGTTACTGTGAGTGTTGGTACAAATACTATACACATTGCCTTTGGGATAAGCCTGTCTGCTTGTGCCAAGCTACTAAGGGGGTGAGCGGGGGTTATCTAAAGTGTGTATCCCCTTACCCTGACTTAACGGAAGGTTCCCTATTTGGACAAAGGTACCTACCTCTGCCAACTTGAGACCCCCATTTCTAACAAATAGTTATTGCATTTAGCTTTGAATGGCCAGGGAGTATGCTTTTCAAAGGGGTAAGTATTGTCGACAGGAGGTTTCTTACTTAGGTCACCTACTGTCGATGGGGGGGGGTAGGAAATTAGCGCCTTGGCAAACTAACACATTAAATGAGGTGCATGGGGTGCATGAGCCTTTACCATGAATGCCTGAAACAGCTTTTTGGGCAACTAACAAACTGCGCTTTCTTCGGCTTCTGTGCTTGGTACATATGTGGTTGCGTACCGTTTTGTGTTGTAAGTACACAAGACGGCTTGTTGTGCGTGTTCTGTCTTTGATGCTATCGCAAGATCCCTCCCGAGCTGTCTAGGGGGCGGTCAATCAATCAATCAATCAATCAAGTATTTGTAAAGTGTGCTACTCACCCGTGAGGGTCTCAAGGCACTAAGAGGGGTGGGGGGAGCAGCAGCTACTGATCGAACAGCCAGGTCTTAAGGCGTCTCATTAAGGCCAGCAGGTCCTGGGTCTGGCGCAGGTGAACGGGGAGGGTGTTTCATGTCTTGGCGGCGAGGTGGTAGAATGATCTGCCGCCTGTGGTCGTTCAGCAGATGCGTGGGACAGTGGCGAGGGCGAGGTCAGCGGTGCGAAGCTGTCGGTTCATGATGGTGGCCGACTCCATAAGACAAATGATTGGACTCGTTTTAGCCATTGATTTTACAGTTATGGTACACCATGCTGTGAACATGCCCTTGAATAAACCGAGACACAGCACCTCACCAGTACATGTCTAACCGGCTATAAATTAGCATTGTTCGCCAAAAATCTCATGATTAGAAGATGTGTCACCTTGAAGTCAGCCATGTTACTGCCCCTCCCTTCTGTTAACTGATGGAATTGGAAAGGAAAAGGACATAAAAGGACAGTAGACTAGACTAATATTCCCTTATCTGACCATCGAGGGTAACTATAGGTTGATGGCTCTTGTTTAAATTCCCAGGTGGCACCACCACTATTGCTCATGTTACTGCAACACTACATACAGTCGCAGAGATATCACAAGCCCCTTATTAGTTAGCCTGAGTAACTGGGTTGTGAATTGTAAGTACCTGTAGTGCCCACCAGAAAGTAACTGATGATGTGGGAAGGAATAATGGATTTGCAGATCAGACAGCTAAGGAAAATGACCAAGATGAAATGAAAAGAATGTTTGTAGGAGGCCCTGCTGGGTGGGTACCGGAAGTCACGATGTTTAAGTTGAAAGTAGGGCAAATTTGAAGTGACGAGGGATGGTGAATTAATAGGCTAAGGAAAAAAAAGAATGTTTATGTATTTACCGTGGTTATGATGAGACATTGCCCAGCCTGTGTACTGTATGGTGTGCATGACACAAAATACTAGGAAGGGTACCTGTATACCCCCGGTAATTTTGCACCACACTCAGATGAATAATATAGGAATAGACAGATATAATAATTCAAAGGATGTCCTGATTGAAATAAGTATATAAAGTTTTATCCTTGCCAGTTAACAAAAAGTTTGCATTCTATTCACTAATAAGTCCATGACGCCCTGCAGTCACATCAGAGGGGCCCGGACGTGAAGCACAGCCTGGCTGCTCGTTATGGAACATCCACTTGAATAAGATTGAGGCGGAGCTGCAGAACAAAGAAGTGCTGGATGAGGAAGGACCACCAAAATAAAGGAAAGAAAGAGGGGCTATCCAGGAGCCCCAGCCTGTTGGTCCACCTGTGCCTGAGACCCAGCCCATTGAGCCCCAGCCAGTGGGCTCACCTGTGTTTGTGCCTGTGTTTGGTCCCCTTGAGTTCGACCCCCTTTTTCCTGACCCCTGAGTGTTGAGGTACAATTTGCACCCCCGCAGGAGGAACAGTGCACCAAAGGGAAAGTCAGATTAGTAGGGATGGACTTTATTGCTGAAGAATAGGATGCATGTACCCTGCCTGTGGTACCAACAATAGTTTAGGGAAAGGGAGATAGGTGCATTGTTTGGACAGTCGACGAATGGGGCAAATGGACTGTGATTCTAAAGAAAGAAATACCTTGCCTTCAATGTGGGATCTAGATCCGAGCTGGATGAGCAGCTCCACCGCTGGTGCTCAACAGCGCCTTCGCCTGATAAACAATAGGAGCCTGCCAATGACGGCTCTCTGAAGGACACTGGAAAGAAGAGTTTTGCCCATCCTCTTGTTCCCTGGTTACTAATTCCATTGTGCTGCATTTCTCTCCCAATCACCATGTATCCCTGTGGTCGCCCCATTATTGAAGAACAGCCATTTGCAGCACCGCATCTAGAGCGGGGCTGGTCCAAAAAGAGAAAATAGTCTGTTCATCATTTGGTTAGTGGAACACCCTCACTGCCTGAACATGTTTTTGTGATATAGCCCCTGCATAAGACCATGTATAGATTGTCCTATATTGAAAATGTTTTCTATCACCTGAAATGTACACAGGAACTCATGCATGCACATTATCGGGGTGGGTTTGGCTTTTGTTCGTGACATGGGATTGGAAGATACTTCTTGGTTTAGTCGTATTTGCTGATACTATTTTCCCATGCTGCTTCTGCATACACTGTCTCCCAGTTTGTTTGCCCTGAGCTAAGCAAGGATATTCATATGATACAAAATATAGGACTATGCTTCAGAAAGATATTGAAGGGATAGGTTTGCATCTGACATACACCAAGAAAATGGCACGTGGTCACTCACGGATGGTTTTGGAGCCTATTCGCATCTTGGGGTTGAAGGATTATAATTTTCCTAGTTGCCATTGCTGGCATAATTTTGACAGTGTGCATCCACAGCCTTCCTGCCTGCCTAGCTTAGCTTTGAACGTATACACTGCCTTCCTGCTGTAGTGTAGTTCCTATTTCCCCGATAGGTTCTGCGCATTGGAATAACATACACTGTATGTAGGAGAGTAGGATCTGCCTCTTATGGTTCCCCTCCACTTTTTGCTGGTGTTTCACTGGTTTTTTACTTTAGTCTGGCTGGGACCCTGCTATTCAAGGCCCCAGCCTAGCTTCTTCCTCTCTAAATTGATTGTATGTACTATAGGTACACCACAGGTTGGATCCAGAGGTACCCTTGTGAGTCCCTAGTATATGGTATACTCTGTACCCAGGGCATAGGTACCCCAGAGGCCTACCATGGGCTGAAGCATGTATTACGCCACCCCTGGAAAGCCACCCAAAATGACACCACAGGTCTGCTACTGCAGCCTGGGTAAGGTGGTGCATGCACCCCTTACTGAGGTATAGGTTCACTATACCTCACCTACCACTGCACCTGCAAACCTATCAGTCACTCCTATGGCAGGTCTTAACAATCCTGAAGACAGAGTGCTTGGTTATATGTGAGAGGGTGCCCAGGCATGAGCTGAGCCCCTCTGCAGTCTTCGGAATCTCTTCTCCGGGTTCTCAGTGGTGCAGCCTGACCATATACTCTTAAGTGCTGTATATCTTAAACGGTTAATGCTAACTTTGGACTGGCAGTACGGAAACATGTTGTGTTTGGTCTCAAACCCCTTGGAATCATACCCCCACATCAGTTCTTGATGTGAGTATATGATCCCACCCTTCTAGAGGGAGAGATATGGCAGTACCGGTAAACCCGGTAGAAACTTAACAGAGCCCTGACATCACAAAATGGATACTGCAGCCACAGACACAAGTCTGGCCTCCTGCTGCTGACCGAAACTCCGGCATGGGAGGCCTGGACAATAGGTTTCCTGTCACAGGGATGTGTAACCACCTCCCAGACAGGCTGATGTGTATTGGGGCTGGGTGGGAGCACTCTCAGAGTGCTTTGAAGTCCTGCACTGGGGGCACATTTGGTGTCCCTGTGCATAGTCCAGCTCAAACCGGTTCAGGGGCTTCCAGCCCCTGCTCTGGCGCAAAACTGGACAAAGGAAATGGGTGTAGCCACCCCTCTTTCCAAACCCTCCCATAGGTGGGTCCCCAGAGCTAGTTCAATCCCTTCCTTAGGTATAAGTAAGGAACCTCTATAACCAGAACTTTAGATATCCCTGGACGAAACTCTGAAGCAGAATCCTGGAACTTCGACGCTCTACTCAAGACTAGAGGACTGAAGATATCTTCCTTGGGGTCAAGGAGTGCCTCCCCTGCTTGGCAGGCACCAACAAAGCATTTTGCCAGTCTGCATTTCCGAAGCTCCCACCGGACTCCAAAGTATTTGCAGCCCAGGAAGAGGATTTCCAGACATCTCAGAGGCCAACCCGAGTCCCCAGCAAAGCTGAGACCCACAGCCCTCGTGAGTAGCGTGAAACTGGAACTCCTGGTCACCGTGCACTTTTGCAAGTGCATTGATTTCTCGACGTCTCTTGAAGTCGTGCTTGGGGTTACTTGTAGCCCCCACCTCGAGCAGAGAATCCACCGAAGATTGTCGGCCTAGTCACCCCGAGTGACCCGTGAGCCGCCATTTTGTGTTTCCTCTCGAGGTCCCTTCGCGATCCCTGGTCCATCGACTGGTGGGTCCCTGTGAAGGTAACTTTGATTTTCCTTGGACTTCCCTGGTTGCTCCAGACGTGCCCTGACTTCCAACCAAGTGATGAGTCCCTCAGACCTTGCTGGTCTGCACCGAAGCATCTCCTTTCTGCGTGGGTTGCTGTTGCCAAGGTTTGTTGTGTCCAATCCGGGCACCGATGCTGCAGCATTCGACATCCTTCGTAGGACAGCTCGAATCCAGCTCCTGGTCGTTCTTGATGCCTCCTGGTCCTCGTGGCGGAAACACCCGACATCGGTGGGCATCCGCCTATCGTCTTCCTGGTCACTGGCAAGTGACCCAGACTGTGTCCCCTCTGCTTTCAGGTTCTTCTCATCTTCGATCCAGGCTTGGATCTCCTCGTACACTTCGCATCTTCCCGGCAGCAGCACTTCTTTGCCAGCTCCCATTGAAATTGACGCAGCGACCCAACACCATCTGACACCTATGCACCCGGATTCCCTGGATGAGGTAACATGAGTACTCCGGTGCTCCCGTGGGTGTTGACCCTAGAACTTCCTAAGTCCCAAAGGGTTTGGTCCTAGTTTGTTTCTAAGTGTCCCTAATCTTTAAAAATCTAACCGCAACTTTCCCCATAGAAGCTACTGGGAGCTCGCGGCTGTGTTCTCACACTGCACACGGCCCCTGTGGGTCCCCTGTGTCACTACCTTGGGTGGTTCCTTGGGGTCCCAGCGATTCTACAGGCTCTAGGCCTTGTGTCTAGTTAAGTCGTGGTTCTTATACCACTATTTTAGTATATGGTTTGGCTCGCCCCTAGGGCCTGATGTGTATTTGTGCTATTTTACTGTTATATCTAAAGTGTAACTTATGTGTTTTGATCTCTAGTCTCATAAAGAGACTAGGAGGGTGTGTTTAGAAATTAATACATATATTTTATATATATACCTGGTGTGGTTGTCTTTTCATTTGATCATTCAAGAGATTATAGACTGGTAAAACAAGCTGCTTTACATTCCTTCAAGACTTAGCCTGAAGGCTGCTCTCCATAGCTACCACTGGGGTAGCTTTCAATAAAGGTTGTCTTTAACCTATCATCAATAAGGGGTTGTTTGGACTGGTACAGGGTGCCCATTATAATTAGTGGACAGCATATACCAGGCCAACTTCTCACACTATAGGCTTGGCATAGGACTGAGGTCGGTATGCCCCTATCGCGTATATTAAACTAATTACTGTGTACCAGCTAGCTCAGAGTCCACTAGAAACTTCTTGACAACAAGAAGTGAATAGCTTCTGGCAACCACATAACATAAAACCCTGATCCCTCAGGATCGTGGAAACAATATACTACTTTTCATTCAGTCACTCATCTCAGAGAAGTACATAGAAGAAACAGTCGGGTGTGTTTACAATAAAATGTATTGCACAGTTGTTATTCTAATACTGGTTATATGTGCTGCGACAACTGTTGGACAGTAGCAGAGAAATATGGCCAGCAGTGCAGTCAAATAAAAATGTATGGTACAGTTTTACCATTGTGCAATAGTAATGAACACATACATGAAATACAGAATGCAATTAAGATAAAGCCTAGACCCCTATGATGCCTAACTAGATGTTCCTAAGTGTACCTAGCATGTGTGTACGTCTTAGAGAGCCAAGAATCCCCCTGGGATTTGGTCTAACCCCATTACCTTAGTGGGACTTTATCCTGATCTCGAGCTGGACATCCCAGGATGGGTGGATGGACCTCTGCCAGCTGGAGCTGTGGCATGATGTAGTATTTATACCCTAGGTGCTTGACCACTTGACGTGGGTAGTCAGTGTTGGACATGGAGATGACGTAATTAGGATGGACCGTCTTCTGCGAAAGGGGAGGTGTGGAATGCAAAGTGGAGTCCATTTCTTGAAATCAGCAAAGACGTCAAATAACCCTTCCTTCTGCACCCAGAGCACACGTCAGATAAGGGACAGCCTCTGTTGCTCGTTATTGTGAAGGGAGGGCTTCTAATGTAGCTGAAAGGGCCTTTAGTGGGTGAAAGGGCCTGCCTGTCTTTGTGGCGCAAAGGATTTGTGCCTCTGAAACGACGCACCTATGTTAGGGCCTCAATCCAGCACATAACACCCACTCCAATCTATGGACAACTGTGAATAACCCATTAAAAGCAAACTACATGACTAAAATAGGCATTTGCATATAATTGGCAGGTAGTTGCATTAGAGTGGTTTATGAGCTGAAAAAATAGCAGCTGTTAAAATATGTAAAATTACTATAGACTTTGTGGAGACAGGAAAAATCTATAGTGTCATTAAAAAAAATACTCTGTGGAGTCAGTAGTTACCTATAAAAGTTCCTGTTTATAAAATTGAAAACTCTTACAAGCTGTTCAGAAGACCATGCTTTCTTTAGAATAAAAAAAAAGTCAATTTAGAGGGAAAACTCCAAGCACTCGGTGAAAGTTGAAACAATAAGAGAAAAAATGTGTTTCAGGACATGTTTTGCCAAAATAGAGATAAAAAGTGCTGGCTGGGAGACACAACATTTTCGTTGCTAGTTGCTGCAGGGTACGGACCTTTTTAATAACTTTCAGAATCGTTGCGGGAGCACAGAATGAACAGTGCTACCAGTTGCTGGTTCTGAGGCAGCCGGTGCTGGAATCGATACCTTGGTGCTGCTAAGGAAAGCAAAGAGGCACCCACTGGATTTGCAAGGAATGCTTTAAATTGATGGGAATACGCTTGGGACACAGCCAAGCATGGGACTTCAGCAGTTCCAGCCTGGTGGTAAATGCCACTGGTGTTTCCATTGGCAGTGTCAGACAGATGATGACCACGCATTCTTCACAGCAAAAACAGGCATCGAAGAAAAGGTACATTGCAATCTTTTCAGATTGGTCTTTAAATATTTAGAAACTATGAGGAGCTTAGTTTCTGTTGGCGAGGTATTACCAAGGTGTATCACACTGCTTGTATGTGAAAGATACAACCCATCAAAAAGGAAAAGGGTCGAGCCTAGCGCGCAACCAAGATGGCCGCGTAGGCTTGTGGCTCCCGGGGGCCTCCGCAACCTCCCACGTCTATCCTGTCATAATCCTGATTTTTTCGATGGGCTTTTGTTTATGATCTTGCGCTAAGGTGCCACTCGTTTTCCAAATCGAAATTGGACTCCGGGAACGTGTTTTTTGGCGATCTGAAGTTTGCGGCCGTCTCCGGCCTTGGTGCCGAACTCGGGTTGGTGAGGTGCCCGGCTGCGAATTGAACAACAGCGGCATGCCAGGCTGGGCCTGCCCCGGACCCCGTGCTTTCACTTTCGGTTTCGAGTTGAGCTACCGAGACTGATGCGTGGGACATTGGGAGAGCTGCGCAGAGTACGGAGTGCAAGGCCTAGTCTTGAACTGTAAAAGGCCTCTTTCAGTTGGCGGCCCGGATCTCCTGGCCTTCCTCCGGGTGCTGGAGGGTGCTGACCTTGCTGATCGCTGACGGTGACGACGAGAGTGGACGGCGACAAACTGAAACCCAAATCTACCCGGAGGGGAGCTTATTCCCAGGCCAACAATATGGACCGCTATGCACAGCCAAAGGGATCCCCTAGTGGATCGCGTAAATCGCCTGAGCCGCCCAAGGAGGCCTCGGGCGCATCATCCGAATTGACCCTGTTGGATGTCATGGGGGCCATTGAGGAGATGAAGGTGACTGTGAACCAGCAATTGGATACTCTGGCTAATAAATTGGACTCGGTGCTGATTGATGTCACCTTGGTCAGAGCGGACCTGTCGAAAACCAATGACCGGGTCGACTCATTGACCCAAGCAGCGTCGAGCCTAACGGTAGATGTGGCCGCCTTGCAGACGACGGTGCGGAGGTTGCAGCTCGCCAGTGACCTGACCGAGCGTCGCCTTGAGGACTCCGAAGGCAGGGCCAGACGGAACAACGTCTGCATTATCGGCGTGCCCGAACGGTCGGAGGAGTCTGCTGTGGATCTTTTTGTGGAGGATCTAGTGGTGACTCATCTAGCACCCAAAGGGCTGAGCAAGTTCTTCGCTGTGGAACGGGCCCACAGGATCCCGGGGGGTGCGCCCAAGGTGGGTGCCCCCCCGCGGCCTATCATTGCCCGACTTTTTAATTTTCGGGATAGAGACGCTATCCTGCAGGCGTCGAGGGTGGCTGGGCCATTACGATTTGAGAACTCTAATGTTAGCTTTTACCCAAACATTACACAAGCGGTTCAAAAGCAACGGATGGGATTCTCGGCCATCAAACGGCGCTTGAGAGACATGGAGTTCAAGTATGCGATGCTGTTCCCGGCTAGGCTGCGGGTCGAGTTGGATGGTCGCTCCTACTTCTTCGACCGGCCGGAGGCGGTGGGAGAGTGGCTGGATGCCCTGCCCAAGAGTCGGGATCGGGAGGGTCGGATGGCGGAGAGCGGAGAGGGTTTGACGGAGTAGGAATGGAACTGTGATCCTGGTGATGGACTGTATTGGTAACGTTTTGCACCTGTGGCTGCACTGGACTCCAGTTTGTAACGCTTTGCCCCGTGGTATTTGGAGGTTGCGGGGGGCTAGCTGGGGCCCTTTCCTCCTTCTGGGGTTTTTTCTTGTCCTTTCTTCATATCGGGGCGACAGGCATACTGCATGTTGGGGGGGCTGTTCGGGCTCACGCAGGGGTGCAGGGAGGGGGGAGTTTTGTTGGGGTTGATGGGGGGGGTTGGGGTTTGTTTGTTTGTTTCACAAGGCGGGGTAATATTTTTTGCTGTGCTATTATGATTGTGCTCCCCGGGAGGGGGATATTTTGTGCTGGGAGAGATGGGGGGTAGGGGACTGAGACTTCTTTCCTGGAATGTGAATGGGCTGGGGGACAGGATAAAGCGGGGGGTAGTCCTGCAGTTCTTGAAACGTATTTCGCCTGACATTGTGTTCTTGCAGGAAACGCACCTCATAGGGAACTCTTTTCATGCCATGAACAGACGAGGATATCGCCTCCTGGCCCATTCTGGTTTCACCTCTGGCTCGAGGGGAGTGGGCATCTTAGTCAGGACCTCTCTCCCGCTGGTGGTGGATGAGGTGCTCCACGACGACAGAGGGCGCTACACTGCGCTGGTGGGGAGGTGGGAGGGTAGATTGATTTCGCTGGTCGCGGTCTACGTGCCGCCGGGCCTGCAGACGGCCACCTTTGCTGATTTGGGGCGCCTGCTACTTGGGCTTCCGGGGGGGGGGGGTTTGGTCTTGGGGGGGGATTTTAACGCAGTGGTTTCCGGAGTTGAAGATCGACACCCCCCTAGGGACCTCCCTCGGGCCCAGAACTGGCTGGGGGGCTTTCTGGATACCCTGGGACTGATAGACTGCTGGCGGTTGAAACACCCTGGACAGGCGCAATATACCTTCCACTCTGGGGCCCACGGTAGTCTTTCGAGGCTTGACTATATGCTAGTGCCTGCGGCCCAAGCTGGGATGATCGGGGAAGTGCTACACTTGGCACGCGGTATATCTGATCACTCCCCTCTTTTGCTACACCTAGATATTGCCTTGGGGGCGGAGGGGAGGGTGGCGCCGATCAACCCCTGGTACCTACGAAACCCCACGATCCGTGCAGACCTGGTTAAGTCTTTGGAACACTATTTTAATGATAACGTGGGGTCGGTGTCTTCCGCCGTCTCCCTTTGGGAGGCCTTTAAGACGGTGCTCCGGGGCCAGGCCCTATCTCTCATTTCCCACACCAAAAAATGCGAGGCGCAGGAGGTTGTTCGGCTAGAAAATGAGATCACCGAGTTGGAGAGTGATTTGGAGCAAGGTGTTACGGATGACAGATTGCATGTGCTGGAGCTTAAGCAGGCCGACTATAAGGCGCTGGTTACTGAATCTGCTAGGAGTATGGGCAGGGAGCAACAGGGGCGATTGTACGATATGGGTGATAAGGCAGGGAAGTTGATTGCCTGGTTGGATAAGAAGGAGAGAGCGAGTCGAGTGGTGCCGGAGATTGCGAGGGTGGATGGTGTGCGTGTGACGGACCCCGGTGACATTGTTGATTGCTTTGCAGAGTATTTTCACGGGGTCTACTCTCCGGTCTCAGAGCGATCGGAGGAAGACTCTCGACTGCTGCTTCGAGATATTACTCTGCCTTCCCTATCTGATGAGGATAAAGTATTGATGGATGCGGCCCTATCGCCAGATGAGATTGCTTTGGCCATTCGCTCCATTGCCTCGGGTAAGGCCATGGGTCCTAATGGACTTCCCATCGAATTGTATAAGCTGCGCCCAGAGGCGATTGCCCCGTATCTCCGGGACATGTTCCTTGAGGCTCAGGCGGCGGGCTCCCTCCCTTCTGACCAACGTCTTGCTACTATTGTTGTTATCCATAAGGAAGGGAAGCCGCGGGATCGGTGTACTTCTTACAGGCCTATCTCTCTGTTAAACGCGGAGCCCAAAATCCTCGCCAAGGTACTGGCCAATCGTCTGACCCGGGTTGTGGGCGACCTGATTCATCAGGATCAATCCGGTTTTATACCCCATCGCAATACCGCTTTGAACCTGTGGCGACGGCATGGCGTCCTTGCTCGCGCCCCATTCATTCGTGAGCCGGCCATCTTGGCGTCTTTGGACGCTACCATGGCGTTCGACACCTTGGAATGGCCATACATCTGGGCGGCGTTGGCGAAGTTTGGGTTTGGCCCGGGGTTTATCGGTTGGGTGAAATTGCTTTATGACAACCCACTGGCACAGGTAGTGGTCAACGGACGGGTGTCGGCTCACTTTGTTTTGGGTAGGGGCACCCGACAGGGATGTCCACTGTCGCCTCTTCTCTTTGCGCTTTGCTTGGAGCCCCTTGCGGAATGGTTGCGGTGGCACCCCTCGATACGTGGCCTTAGATGGACGCCGGAATACGAGGATCGTGTTTCCCTATATGCGGACGATATCCTCTTGTATCTTGCAACTCCGCGTAAATCGCTCATTGTATTGGTGGATGTGTTGAGCTCCTTTGGTCGCAACTCCGGATTGGTAATTAACTGGGCTAAGTCTTGTGTATACGTTCTCTCCGGGGAGGCCCCCCCCCCTTCCGCGGGGGTGCCCTATCCAGATTGCGGAGTCGGGGTTCACGTATTTGGGTATCTTTATAACCCTGGATCCGGTGGCCCGGTATGAACGGAATCTTCTCCCCCCCCTTCAGCGCCTAAGGGCGGATGTGACGGGTTGGCGGCGGCTGCCGCTCTCGCCGCTCGGCCGGGCAGCATTGTTCAAAATGATGTCGCTACCACGCTTTTTGTACGCCCTGCAGAATACTATGGACGTAGTGCCGGCCCGTTATTTTCAGGAGGTGGAGTGTCTCCAGCGTTGATTGTTTTGGGATGGGCGGCCGCGGATTGCTCTTACTAAACTGACCCTACCGTGGTATGACGGGGGGTCGCCCTCCCTGACATTAAGCGATATTACTGGGCCTCCCAGTTGGCTGCCGTCAATCACGGGATGTATGGCCCTGCTTTGAACCCGGCTTTTGAGATGGACAAATTGCTACTGCCAGGCGGAGACTATAATCGAGCACTATACTCGGGGTCCCTTGATGCGCGGTTGACGGGCCCGACGCGGGTCGCGGTGCAGGTGTGGCATGCAGCAAATGCGGCGATGGGGTGGAGGGATCGCTTGACTCGGGCTACGCCATTGTACGCGTCCCAGCGTTTGGGTTGTCTGTATACTACGAAAGGCTTCGAGAAGTGGGATACGATTGGTATCAGCACGGTAGGGGATCTCTGGACGAAAGGGAAATTTAAGACGTTCAACATGCTGAAAACGGAATACCAGTTGAATGATAGGGAATACTATCGGTATGTTCAAGTTCATCATGCCTTGTGTTCCGTGTTTTCAGACGTGGCGGCTATTCCGGAGCATTCCCCGTTGGAAGACAGAGTATTGGACGGCTATGTACCGGATAGCACCATTTCGTTGATTTATAAAAAGCTTATCAATGATCGAATGGGTTTGCTGGCCTCATTGCGGGAGACATGGATTGCAGACGGTATAGAACTGGACGACGAGGATTGGGTGTCAGCGGTGGCCTCCCCGAAAGAGGTGGCTATCCCGGCCCGATTGCGGTTCGTCCAGCTTAAGATACTGCATAGAGTGTACGTCACGGGGCCTGGCCTGCTGCGTATGGGGTATTCGGTGGATGGTTTGTGTAAGCGAGGCTGTGGGCTACTGGGGACTTTTCTCCATATCTTGTGGGAGTGTCCGGAGGTGACTCAGTTTTGGTGCAGAGTGCATGCGGTGAAGTACTGGGTATTTTAGACCCAGCGGTGCAGGGGCACACACCCTATGACTTCTGGGTTTCACCCTGTTCCGGACCTACAGAAACACAGAGTCTTCTGGGTGAAGTCAAAGATTCGTTTATTGGCTGCAGACCAATGACAGGTATCCTAGAAGTACAACAGCGTGTATGTTCTCAGGAGACTGCTGAAAATCATAGGAACGGACTTCTCCTTAAGTACAAAATATCATGCTCCAGGCACACATTCCTTGGTTTACGATATGGCCATATAAAGGTATACATTACAAACGAAAAAGCAGAGTCATGATGACCATCCCACATTCCAGTTCGGCCAGCCCACAATGATTTACACAGTAAGGTTCAGATCCCATATCGGATGTCAATAGACCCCCTAATAAACATGAGCATCTCCTGTTTTGGGAAACAAGTCATAAAGCAGGAACAAGCAGGTGTGGAAGAGATTAGCCGGGGGATTGTATAGAATGAAAGGGTTTTATGACGGGTCAAGCCCTGATGCTAATCACAGGTGGAAGGAGGAAGGGGAGCTCGTGAGACCGGTTTGACCTGGGGCAGCAGAGCCAGCTGCCCAGGTCACAGAGAAGTCAGAGGGAAAGCCCATGTACTGTGAGGCCCGTATTTATTCCATCATAGCCTATGTGAGGGCAATGACAAGATGGCCACTGCTTCCAAAATGGAACCCGCGTAGTGAAGCAGAATAACGTGTACGCAGTGTATTCATAGCTAGAACGATATATAAAGCACTCGTACATGCCGCATTTACCATTTGCGGTTTGCTAATACCAAGATAGACAGGGGTAGAGCCCTGTCCCCTACGCGGTCCCGAATATTAAAGTACGACAGACCCTCCTTTTGCCCTTACATAGGCAATCACTATACTCATCTTAATCCGAGTCCAGGTCAATATTCACAAAGTCATGGAGATGTTGCTGTAGCATCATCCTATTACTTAGTTCGTCCCTCGATACAGGTTTCCTTACACATAAGGTAGCACAGAGACCACATACCGCAGGAGCACACTGTATGCACAGACAGAACAGGAAAAGAATGGCTAAGATCATTCCAATGACCATCAGAACTTTCCAACCCCAGGCAGATATCAATTCCCAGAACCACCCCACCAGTGACCAATCTCCCTTATCCACGTGTATGGATTCAGATATTTTATGGAGTTTGGAGATGGCTTGATACACTGTTGGAGCATTATCTGGTATGAAAATGCAGCAACTGGATTGGATGACCTTGCATACCCCACCGCGGTCTGCAAGGATAACGTCTAGAACCATGCGGTTCTGCAGAGTCATAAGGCGATCCGCTTGGAGCTCAGCTGTCAGATTACTAAGGGCACCAGCCGTTACATTGACAGTGGATTCAACCACACGAGTCAGTTGTCTCAGGTTCCTACTATTGACCATAGGTCCCCAAAACGGCAGGAAACCCAAGAAGAAGTCTCCCGCTTCCTGACCGGCAGTATCCTCCTTACTAATCACAACTCTGGTCTTGTGATAGTCAGAGGCAGCAGTAAATGTCGGCGGTAGCAAGTTCGCAATATAACATGTGCCCGAGAAATCAGGGGGCAGCCATGTATATGCTCGGTCATTACAGATGAAATATGTGCCCTTGGCAGCCAAAAACGCAGGGGAAAACTGTGACGGGAAAGTGTACGTTTCAGTACAGTCACTTCTTCCCAGTTGAGCTCTAGGATTCTGACCATTACCCTGTAAGCAGAACCGACCCATGTGGGGTACGACCCAGATTGGAGATGAGATTTTTCGCTGTCTTTCACCAAGACTAATACTATACCCCGTCGCGTTCCATCCTACATAAGGTCTCAACTCTTCTTTGGGAATGGATGAGTATGCATCGATATCCCTACTCATATCGGCAACTCCTTTTATCAAAGCCTTATTATTGGTGATAGGTCTGATGGAACGCGGTTGGCGAGGGGAATATGTATCTAGAGCATAGAGAAACATGGTTTGGAATGCCCATGACGATCCATTGTAACTATACGGCAGCACCAGGTAGGGAATACCCTTGTTAATGGTATGTGGCATTAACCCACACACCCAGCAATTGGTCGTATTCATTACCAGTTGGTGCTGGTGCAAGAGTTGGATAAACGAGTTATTTACAAACTCTGATCGTCTGGTCTGTTCGTGCTCAGGCAAAGGGTGAAAAGAGTGAGAGGAGGCGGTAGAAAGAGGTATAGGCTGTTCAGTGGGTGCAATGGGCTTTTGAGCGGAGAAAAACACAAATCCTACAATAAACATTATGATACTACACAGTGTAAAAAGGCACAAAAAGACAAAACATTTACTATTTACAATTCTACACATCCTTGCGTTAAAGTTCATTTTCTCAATCGGTCTCTCCATCTTAAAAAACTCCATCCTCTACTCGGGCCGCTCGCGGCGGATGAGTTTCTTCTGCTAAGGAGTACGCCTGTCAGTCCAGGGAAACGCCCTAGACCAACCAGAACCGTTGACCTAGCGTCTTCGGCCTGTACCCCAAAGTCTTGGCACCGCGACCCTGCGGCAGAACCCGGATGGTGGTTCGAAAAACAAAAATCAAGAAAGTCCTTCAGATGGGAGAGCAAAAATGTCAAAAAGGAAATAGTAAGGAAATCTTTATTTGTCCATGGGCCTAGGTCTCAAATTATAGCGGAGACGGCCAGGTGCTGTTTGGTCTTGAAACAAAAGTTCAGGCTCAGTGGTGTCCAGTTGATTTGATGGTGGCACAGTTTCCTGCAGAATATTGTCACTCTCTTGGTCTGAAACTGTGTCTCTTATGCGTGCGTCACTGAATGGTACAAAACGAGGTACAGTGTCCGTCTCAGAGTCGGCGATACCCTCCTTGACCCACCGGTCATATGGCAGAGGCAAAGGGACTACTTTGCAGTGGGTACCATGGATCCAGTGCTTCTTTCCTTTCACTCGCACTGCTGATCTTGTCGAAAGAAGAACAAGATGAGGGCCGATCCAGCGAGGCTCGTCGTTGCTCTTGCGCTGGAAATTTCGGACTAGCACCCACGTACCAGGGTTGATAGGGTGTCCAGGAGGTTCAGAGGCTTGGGGAAGAGTATCATGTACCTGTTGGTGCAAAACACGCAGTTTAACAGTCAAATCATACAGGTAATCGAGCAGTACTGGATGTTCTATCTCACTGAACTTCATGGGCCTCGGTACACCCCATACATTGGCCGGACGGCCAAAGACAACCTCGTAAGGGCTAAGCCCCACTCGTGAGTGTATGGTCATTCTGGTGGACAGGAGTGCTAAAGGCAGAGCGTCAGGCCATTTAAGACCGGTGCTCGCCTGGATTTTGGCCAGCTTGAGCTTTAAGGCTCCATTGTAACGTTCTACTAATCCAGCTGATTGGGGGTGATTTGCAGCATGGAACTTCTGCTTTATCCCTAGCCCTTCACATACATTCTTCATCACTTTACCCACAAACTCACTTCCATTATCACACCACACCATTCTTGGCATCCCAAACCTAGGGAAAAATTCTTTCACAAGGGCTTTGGCTGTGGATAGGGCAGTGTTATCTTTCAGAGGATAAGCCTCTATCCATTTTGAGAAAGCACAAACAACCACCAGTACATATTTCAGGTTGTTGCATCTTTCCATGTGAATAAAGTCCAGCTGCAAAACTTCGAATGGACATGATGGGGGTGCAAAGTGACCAGCTGGAGTTGGGGTTCCCCTACCAGGGTTGTACTTCAAGCATACTATGCAATTCTTGACCACATTCTCTGCGCACTTGGGAATCCCAGCATTCTGCCATACTGGAGCCAACAACTTGCATATACCTTTCGTACTGATATGTGCCATTCCATGTGCCATAGTAACCACTGGAAGCACATATGCATCAGGCAACAACCATCGCCTATGTTCTGTCAGATCAATCCAACAACCATTCTCATCCAACTTACCCATACTTTCTCTCCACTTGCTTAACTCTTCCTCTGTGGCTTCAGCTTGAAGCGACTTCACACTCTCTATTGTGTTCTCACACATTCCCACATCATTAACCCATCTTGCGGGGCCTGCAACATACATTCTAGTCTTCACATTCTGTGCTGTTTCTCTCGCGGTCTCATCAGCAAACGCATTCCCACGTCCAACATCATCTGTGACTTTCCTGTGCGCACTGCATTTCATGATCGCAACTTGCAACGGTAGGGTCAGTGACTCAAGGAGATCATTCACCAACTTGCCATTCTGAATTTTAGCTCCATGCGACGTCAGGAACCCACGCTCCTTCCACAGTCGCCCAAAATTATGAGCCACGCCAAAGGCGTACTGGCTGTCTGTGTATATATTTACTCTCATTCCTTCAGATAACACACATGCTCTCGTGAGGGCGATTAATTCCGCTGCTTGGGCCGAATTATGTGGCACTCGTGCAGTTTCCACGACCGTGTGCAAAGTCGTGATAGCATATGCAGCAGTCGTGTCACCATTAGGGAGCTTGAAACATGAACCATCTACCCATAAAGTGCCATCACACTCAGTCAGGGGAGTATCTTTTAGATCTACTCTCCCTTTCGTCTCTTCTTCTGTTCTGAACAGACAGTCATGTTGCTCAATCTCATCTAAGTCTGCTGGAATTGGCAACAATGTAGCTGGATTCAGCGTATTGCATCTTTTTATGTGTATGTGATTTGCTAACAGTGTAAGTTCATAACCTGATAATCGCGCACTAGTCAAGTGTTGTGTCTTGGTCCTATTTAATAATGTGTCTACAGCGTGTGGAACCATAACAATCAATGTATTGTCCATTACCAAACAAGCAGATTGTCGGATAGACATCGCTGCAGCAGCTGTCGCTCTCAGACAGCTTGGCAATGCCCTCGCTACAGGGTCCAAGGTTGATGAAAAATATGCGCAAGGGCGCGGTCTGTCGCCAAAAGGCTGTGTTAACACTGACAACGCACATCCATCTTTCTCGTGAACATACAATGTAAAAGGCTTACTGTAGTCAGGGGTACCCAACACAGGTGCTGAACATAATGCATTACGCAATTCCACAAAACTTTTCTGGCACTCTTCAGACCATGGGATAGGATTCGGTGTGTCTTTGCATGTTAAGGCTAACAAAGGTTTTGCCAGCAAGGAAAAACTAGGGATCCAATGCCTACAGTATGAAGTGATGCCCAAGAAAGCACGCACTTCTCTCTGTGTCTTTGGCACACTCAACTGTGCAATGGCTTGAATTCTTTCTGGGGTCAGTTTCCTTCCCTCCTTCGATAAGAGATGACCTAAGTAGGTCACTTCTTGTCGACAATATTGCAGCTTAGAGAGAGACACTTTGTGATGGAAAGCAGATAAATGGCGCAACAGTGACAATGTGGCTTCTTTACAAATCTTCTCAGTATCCGCAGCGATCAGTAAATCGTCCACGTACTGAATCAGGATAGCGCCACTAGGTAAAACAAGTGCATCAAGCTGCGCTTTCAAAGCTTGGCTGTATATTGATGGACTTTCACAGTAGCCCTGGGGAGCGCGTTTGAAGCGGAAGCTTCGGACTCCCAGACTAAAACCAAAAATGTCTCTGCTCTCTTCTGCAATTGGGATGCTAAAGAAAGCATTCTTTAAATCAATCACTGAAAACCATGCAGCAGAGGCTGGAATCATTGTTAACAAGGCAGTTATATCGGGGACAACCGGAAACTGTGGCACAACAATCTTATTAACCTCTCTAAGATCAATCACAAATCTGTAAACAGGTGGCTGTGAAGGATCCGTTCGTTTTAAGACAGGTAAAATCGGACTATTGCAAACGTTGCCTCTTGTCTCTTCAATCACACCCTTATTAATCAAGTCGCTGACAATGTCTAACAATGCTTTCTGCCCTTCATTAGAGATCTTGTACTGGGGAATACGTGGCAGTCTGACATTAGCCTTTAAAGTCACCACATATGGCGGTATTTCCAAGAGGCCCACATCATTGGGACCAGTAGCCCAAAGGGCATCCGGAAGGGATGACAATTCAGGTGGCATTGTATTTTTAGACAAGTACATTGGGGAAATCACTCTCTTGCCTAATGTAAGTTGTACTCCTGAAGGAGAACAATACAGTGTAGCATGCAATCTTTTCAACAAATCTAATCCCAGCAAATTCTCACCACAACCTGTTGTCAGAATCAGGGGTGCTTTCAGCTCGCAAGGTCCAACCGAAAGTGACATGGGACTAGAAATCGGATTCCTAACTGGGGCGCCAGAAAAACCTACTGAAACATTTATATCGCCAGACAAAGGTGCGCCAGGGAGTTTTGAATGCATGATTGAACTCTTTGCAGCACCAGTGTCTAGCAGAAAAGGCTCCGTTACATTTGCTGTAGTTACCTCAACATAGGGTCCGCTCTGATCCACTGGCACTGAAACAACTCCCTCTCTCTGTCTACGGCTGTCCTAGTAATCATTACTTTCTGCATCACCGTCCTCTGCATAATAATCATTATTATAATACTGGGCCATATTACTAATCGCGTTAGCTTGCTGATCAAAGCTATTGATGGTACTTTGAGGCGGCAGAGGACGCGCGTTCTGGGGAGCACTTCCACGCCCTCTGCCTCTAGGAGCTTGCTGACCACCCCTACCTCTTGCACCATACATATTACCGTTCCGCTGCATTAATTTAGGGCAACTATATTTATAATGACCTTCCTCTTTGCAGTATGAACATTGGTTGGGACCTACAGGGACACGTGGTTGATAATACCCGTTCATTTGCTGATTGTTCTGAAACTGTTGGGGTTGGTGATAGACACCTTGGGGTTGTCTATAATTATTCTGACCTCCACGTGGCGGATAGGCCTGCTGTAAAAGAACCTTTGTCTTTAGTTCCTTCGTTTTCTTCTCTGTTCTATCTTTCTCGTCTTTATCCCTATTTTCATAATACTGTGCAGTAGCCAGTATTTGCGCTGAAGAAGAAACAGCCCAAGAACTTTCTGAATCTTTTAACTTTTTACACAGGTCAGGGAGTAAATTCTGCACAAACTTATCCACAAATAACCGTTGGCCACCCTCAGTACTCATATCCTGCCCACTGTGATCAATAAACGTTTCTTCAAACCTAGTAAAGAAGTCTGACACTGTCTCATCTTTCTTCTGCTTGCATGCAGATAACTTGTCCCAATTTACGCGCATCGCAGGCATTATTGTCTTCATATACGTGATGATTCTACCAGGCAGTTCAGCTACTAAAGGTTCTGGTTTCGCACCACCAGTTTGTCTAGCATCAGCAGCAACAATGTTAGCCCATGTATCCCCTAGTTCTGCATTGTGATCTTCATTACGAATTGACCCCCATAGGGGCTGTGGAACAACATTACCGAACAACATGTCTATGTCGGCCAGATTCATAATGCATGACCCTGCCGTCTGTGACAACTCTTTATAATAACCTGCTGGGTTTTTACGGGGATCAGGCAAGGACTGCTTAAGCGCTAACACCTCAGAGCGCTTCCATGGAACATGCACCCAAACACGCTGGAAATGCGCTGCCACAGCGGGGTTACCACCGGCAGCTGCAACCGCTTCCTTCCATACCGGGGGAACTTCTCTCATAGGATATTGTCGCGCTTTTACCTCTTTCCCCACAAGGACATCTTGTTCAAACAATGACTGTTGACAATCATCATTCCTGAAGGACAATACAACCGCAACTGCTTTATCTACTCCGCGGTCCACAATTATACCAGTTCCAAAATCGAACCTCACTCTACACAATTCCTGCGGGTTCGGATTTTTACCACTACCCTCCAATTCTTCACAGAGAATTTCGCACATTTTCTCGAACACATATCTCTGTTTCGGGGCATCCCATTGATGGAAAACGTTGACAACTGATTCCACATTATACAGTGAAGGGAAAACAATCCATCTACGCGCCATGTTATCTATTACCTTTTTCTCATCGGGGTTAGGCAATTGGCTGCGCAATTGCTTACGCTGTAAACCAGGAGTCGCACCAGATGATTCAAAGAGAGGAGACATTAATGTAGTAACCACATTAGCTAAGCGCTGTCGCGCTGAAGGAGAAGCTGAGGCGAGAACAGGGGGAAAAACAGAGGGAAGAAAAGAGGATGTAGAGACAGGTACTGGAGTGGTGGAAGGAAGAGTGTCAGGGGAGGCAGCTGCTGTACTAGGCAAAGTCGCAGGAAGTGCGGGGGCAGTTGGAAGCACAACTGGCGGCCCTTGAGAGGGCTGCGCTACAGGGATAGGAACCGGCTGCAAAGAAACTGGCGGTTGCGGCAAGGCTTGTAGTATATTCACTGGAGGTGGCATATTTACAAGCTGGGGAGGCGCCGTGGCATTTTGAGCATACGGGGGTGGCGAACTCAACAAATGTGACATCAGGGGATCTTTCTCCTTTTCTTCTAACTCATTCTGCTTAGAATGTGGTAAAGCTGGGTAACATTTGTCAATCCCTAACTTGCGCTGCCTATGCAATTGCTCACTCATCTGCTCCTCTTCATTGTCTTTAAATTGTACAGCTGCTTGCATTACTGTCATACCTTTCTCTCTCTTATTCTTTTTCGCTAGCTTAATTTCCTTCTGTTTGGCTTCCTTTCGCCATAAGCGGAAAGAGTCAAACATCGCCGGCCAGGCTTTCTTCTTAAACAATTTAATTTCCAAATTATCTAAAATATCGGTATCAAAACTACCATTTTGGGGCCATTTTAAAACACCATCTTTCCTGGTGTAGTGGATCCACACTTCGTTATATGCAATGGGGCCTACACCATGTTTTACATAGAGCTCATAAGTTGGAGTTCCAACCGGAGGAACCGGACATGATTCCTCTAGCTGGAAATCCTTTCCACAACCCAAACAGAATAATCAACCAAATAGTCCAGAACCAGGCATCTTTGCTCACTAGTCTAGATCCAAACGTCAAAGGATTATCGATTACGATATTCTCGTGAATACACGAGTCCTCTGGTTTTGGCGTTTGCAAACTCCAAAGTACCAAATTACCAAATCAAATGATCCCGAAGGATACCAAAAACAAATGGGAGACGCTCCACTTATACTTAACTGAATATTGTTGATCGATGGCGTCACCAGAAGACTCTCTCGATTGTTTCGCTCTCTCAAATCTCGTCAAGGGTCCAAAACAGGTCGATTAATCAGGGCAGCAGTCCTTCGTAGCCGTCGGGACGCGGAGAACCTCGCAGAAAAGACTTTCGGACCACGTCGACATGCAGGGGTCGATGAAGTGGCGGCCTTCCTCCGGAATTTCCACACGAAGCTCCTCACGAACCTCTGGCTTGGACTGGTACCGCTGAAATCGCCCCACGTTGGGCGCCAAACTGAAGTACTGGGTATTTTAGACCCAGCGGTGCAGGGGCACACACCCTATGACTTCTGGGTTTCACCCTGTTCCGGACCTACAGAAACACAGAGTCTTCTGGGTGAAGTCAAAGATTCGTTTATTGGCTGCAGACCAATGACAGGTATCCTAGAAGTACAACAGCGTGTATGTTCTCAGGAGACTGCTGAAAATCATAGGAACGGACTTCTCCTTAAGTACAAAATATCATGCTCCAGGCACACATTCCTTGGTTTACGATATGGCCATATAAAGGTATACATTACAAACGAAAAAGCAGAGTCATGATGACCATCCCACATTCCAGTTCGGCCAGCCCACAATGATTTACACAGTAAGGTTCAGATCCCATATCGGATGTCAATAGACCCCCTAATAAACATGAGCATCTCCTGTTTTGGGAAACAAGTCATAAAGCAGGAACAAGCAGGTGTGGAAGAGATTAGCCGGGGGATTGTATAGAATGAAAGGGTTTTATGACGGGTCAAGCCCTGATGCTAATCACAGGTGGAAGGAGGAAGGGGAGCTCGTGAGACCGGTTTGACCTGGGGCAGCAGAGCCAGCTGCCCAGGTCACAGAGAAGTCAGAGGGAAAGCCCATGTACTGTGAGGCCCGTATTTATTCCATCATAGCCTATGTGAGGGCAATGACAAGATGGCCACTGCTTCCAAAATGGAACCCGCGTAGTGAAGCAGAATAACGTGTACGCAGTGTATTCATAGCTAGAACGATATATAAAGCACTCGTACATGCCACATTTACCATTTGCGGTTTGCTAATACCAAGATAGACAGGGGTAGAGCCCTGTCCCCTACGCGGTCCCGAATATTAAAGTACGACAGCGGTGTTAGAAGAAGTCACGCATGTTGCCTTGTTGCCGGAGGCACGTTGATGCTTGCTGAATGTCTGGGAGCCGACTGATTACAATGTGACGCAGACGCAATGGGTGACTCTAGGCTATATGATAGCGAAGCGTGACATCGCACAATTGTGGGGCTCCCAGAGGCCGCCAACGGTCTCCGAGTGAAAGGAACACATGGACTGGTGTATGTTTAGAGAGAAAACGGTGTATGTGGCGAGAGGCAAGCCTGGGAAGTGGATTAAGGTGTGGGGTCCCTGGAACTCCTATCGTGGAGGTATTTGCGCCCCGCCCCAGACGCGTGAGATGGACGCCGCTCTGTCTCCCTAGCCCCCGCATTCCTGTATGCTCCTGCGACATGCGACTTTGTCGCTTCTACCTTGCCCCCCTCCCCCCCCCCTCTGTCTACCCGGGTTGGTTTACTCCCTCGATACGAGGAGCACATGTTTCTGCCATTAACCTCCTCTGCCTTGTGAGTTTGATGTTTTCTGTTTTTCAAAAATATGAAACCTTTCCTGTTTGTTTAGGGACTGCGGCTGTGGCTGACTGCGATAATTAGCACTTTAGTAACTCTTTTGCTGCTTCATTGATGTGCATGTTAAGTCGTGCCTAGGTTTACACTGCGTTTAGCGGCCGGCCTGTTGGTTGTAGGCCCATACTTGTATCTTTTCAAAATTGTAATAAAGGTTTTAAAAAAAAAAAAAAAAAAAAAGGAAAAGGGTCAGTCTGTATTTAAGAGTGCTATTTTGCACACAAAAAAATATTTCTTGAGCTGATTTGAAATGAAAAAGTGCTGCAAAAGCATGGTTTTCAGATTGCTTAAAGCATTTGAACTTTACAAAGGAAACTTTTCGGTTCACTACTTTCAGTGTTGGGGCTTCTAGCCAAAAAAAAGGCACAACTTCCCTACACTGTAGGATTTCACTACCTCTGGATGTTATCTGTACATAACGTAGGTCTGGCCTATGTATACTGAGTCCCTTGATGACGTTCATGAATCATTTTTGTGACAGGTATTTGTGTCAAAAGGGCCAAACCACCCATACTTTCCTAACTGGGTCTGTCCTGTTGTGTTGTAAATGGCATCTAATGTTGCCCCTGCTGATGTATGTCAATTATTCTACCCCTGTGCGATGGTGTTTGGCAACGTTCCTACTGGTGTTTAAACAACCACATTTCTAGATGCATTACAATTGTGTAGGAGTTGATATCCAAATTGATGGTAACAGTTATAAAGCGTCACAATAAGAATAAATCTCTAACATTTCATCATTTGAACATGTAGCAATTATTCCTAAAACAGAGAGCATATTATTCACTGTATCAGTAACCCAATTTTCAGAAAAATGTACAGCAGGTAATGACGCCTACGAGACCTTCCACAACTCTTTTTGTGCCTGGAACTGCCGTGAGGGGAACGGCCAGCGTTGGGGGCATTCTCTTCCAGCCCTGCCCTTCTCACTTGTCACTCCTGCCGTGAGGTGAACGGCCTGGGGAAACTACACCTCCCAGCCCACACAGCGCATGGCGCCTGCCGCATACATCACCAGGCAGCGCCGGGGCGTTACTTAAGCCCGTTACCTGCACCGCTGCGCAGGACGCGCCTACGAGACCTTCCACAACTCTTTTTGTGCCTGGAACTGCCGTGAGGGGAACGGCCAGCGTTGGGGGCATTCTCTTCCAGCCCTGCCCTTCTCACTTGTCACTCCTGCCGTGAGGTGAACGGCCTGGGCAAACTACACCTCCCAGCCCACACAGCGCCCGGCGCCTGCCGCATACGTCACCAGGCAGCGCCGGGGCGTTACTTAAGCCCGTTACCTGCACCGCTGCGCGGGACGCGCGCGGGCAGCGCCCGGGCGAAGCCCGGCCAAGGGCGCGCCCGTCTTTGCCCGTCACTGACCGTACCTGGCTGGGCTGGGCCACCCCCCTAACGAAGATTTGCTGCCGACACGGACGTAAGATACTGGGGAGCTCATTTCTAAAGGATCAGCACTGTGCGTGCATTTCTTGCGTTGTGTAGCGTTAGGGCTTTCTCTTATTATCATACCTGGTCTTGTCTAGTCTTCCCCCCACGTGCTGACTCTAACTGGGAGTAGTTGGTGCAGGGGTAATTGACTATCAATAATTCTAATTCTTTATTCCCATTATCTCCCAGCCATGGCATCTGGCAATAGCGCTGCTAGCTAGCGCTGTGGAAAGGACACAAGCATACTGGGCCACCTGTTTAGCCTAAGGGCGGACATTCCTTGGACTAAAATTTTTTTTAAAAAGAAGGAGGCCGGGACTCTCTGCTTATCTTGGTGGTTGTTTGATTTGTTAACATATTATTTTTACTAACGTGTTGGTTCCGCAATGCCCCCTAAAGACATTAGAGGCAGAGGGGCCAATGTCCATCTTTCAGGAACTATGGACCAATTTATCACCAAGGTAAACTGTGTCATTGACCAAGAGATTACATTGTTGGAATGGAGAGTTTCGCAGGACCTTGCGGTGGCAAGAAGGTCCTCTATGGGTCATATTGCGCTTATGCAGTCTCCTGTTCATCAAGTCCTTAATGGTGATGATGCTCTTTGTTTACATCTTGATTCTCCAGCTATAGATTTAACACCTAGTGGTACAACTGCTGTATCTATGGGGGACCAGTCCACGGTTTCAGATTCCTTGATGATGTCCGAGATGGGTGCAAACTTGGGTGTTCTTGTCAGGAGGCGTGCTGCCGCATTCTGTATAGTTTATAGTTTTTTTGTAACTCTAGTTTGACTATTAAGAAAAAGCGAGTTACAATAATCCAAGGAAGGTAGGACCAAGGAGGTGACCAGAGTTTTGGCCGCAGCATCTGGAAGAACTGGCATGATTTTTCTTATCATCTTTAATTTGTGATGGGCTGTAGCTGCTACTTTATTGGCATGTGCCATAAAGTTGAGATGATCATCAAAGATAATTCCCAAGTTCCTAACCTTGGAGGTCGGTTTGGGTGGAGTACCGAACTCGGGGGGCCACCAAAGAGTAGGCCAAGTCGGCGAGAGGGGTCCAAAGATGACCACCTTCGTTTTGTCGGAGTTAAGCTTTAGGCAGTTACCTGCCATCCACTCTCCTATCAGGCCCATGGTATTTTGAAAGCGTTCTGCCACTTCCGTCCCTTTATCCTTAATGGCCAATACCAATTGTGTATCATCAGCGTAGGAAGTTAGGCTCATCCCAGATGCCTTTATTATACTTGCCAGGTCCGACACATAGATATTAAATAGCGTCGGACTCAGGGATGAGCCTTGGGGAACCCCGCACGGGAGCGACAACTTGGCTGACTGATATGGTCCCAGGGTGACCACCTGAGTTCTGTCTGCTAGGAAAGATGAAAGCAACTCTCTAGCCAAATGGTCAATACCCTTCTTCCTGACACGGTCGACCAGAATCTTGTGGTCGACCGTATCAAAAGCTGCCGAGAGATCTAACAGTACAAGCAGCGCTGTCATGCCCTGATCACGAGTGCTTCTAATATAATCGGCTGCCTTGAGGAGGGCAGTTTCTGTGCCGTGATATTTACGGAAACCGTACTGTGTGTCATCCAAGAGCAAGTTTGTCTCTAGGTATTCTGAGAGCTGCTGATTCATCGCCTTTTCTGCCACTTTAGCTAGGAAGGGAAGACTAGCTATGGGCCTATAGTTCTTGAGCTCTCCCGTGTCAAGACTGGGTTTTTTCAATAGAGGTTTAATCAGAGTTTTTTTAAGACAGTCGGGGTAGATCCCAGAGGTTAGAATGGTATTACAGACGTGGGTAATGACAGGGGCGATTGTGTCCATCGCCATGGAAAATACTGCGGAGGGGCAGGGGTCCAGGGCCGAACCTGATTTAATAGATTTCATAATAGTAATTGTCTGGTCAGTGGAAAGAGTCCTAAAGCTGGTCATGGAATTACTGGGGTTGGTATAAGCAGAAGAAACTTTGCTGATGTTATTTTCAGAGGAGAAGGCTTGGTAGATGTTATTAACCTTGGAGTAAAAAAATTCTGACAACGCGTCACAAAAAGATTGGGACGGGGGTGGATGTAAATCTGGCGCATTACCAGTCAGAGTTTTTGTTATGGTGAACAATTGTCTGCTAGAGTTTTTAGATGTTTCGATTTGCTCCGAAAAGTATGTTTTTTTGGTAGCCACAATCGTGGATTTATAAGTGGGCAGTGATTTTTTGTAAATAGTCTTACTTTTGGGGTCATAGCTTCTGCGCCATAGCCTTTCCTTGTTCCTGCTTATTTTTTTCAAAGCTCTTAGTTCATCCGTGAACCACGGAGCAGTAGGAGTGCTTCTATTCCTGGAATAACGTTTAGTGGGTACCAGATGATTTGAAGCCTTGCTGAACCAATCATGAAATTGGTTGGTAGCGGTGGTAGGATCATCAGATAAGATAGGGCGGGTTTCATCTAGTAGTGCTACGAGTTTGTCCTGGTCCATACTCTTCCAAACTTTAAAGGGGGGTATTATAGGAGATACAGCTTTGTTCTTCACTGCTTCCTTGATTTTTAAGCCGCTGAAAATGGCATAATGATCCGTCCAAGGCATGGGCGAGATGTGTGATATGTGTAGGCCCTCTGCGTTGGAGAAAATACCATCCAGCGTGTGTCCTGCTTTATGAGTAGGGGCGGTGACTAGTTGTCTGAGACCTATGATTTCTAGGTCTGAGATAAGGGCAACGGTGTCCCTGTCATTCAGTTGTTCTAGATGAAAATTCACATCGCCCAACATTGTGACAGATGCTTCTGTGGCTATGACTTCTGTTATAGCGCTAAGGTTGGTAAGGAAGTTTGCTTTGGTCCCCGGGGGACGATAAAGAAGTACACCCTTAAAATTGTAGAGGGCTGTGAGCTTTATATCAAAATACATAGCTTCACAAGCAGTAACGGGGATGGGTGATGTTCGAACTTCGAGGCGCTCTTTAATTATGATCGCTAGCCCCCCACCCTTTTTTCCAAGCCTATCCTGTCAATAGACTTTATAACCGGATGGAACTGCTACAGCAAGATCGGGGCCTGAAGCGTCATCTGTCCAGGTTTCCGTGATGTACAGTACATCCAGGTTATTGTCGGTAATAAGGTCAGCAATTTCCTGGCTGTGTTTGACTAAGGAGCGCGCATTAATTAGGGCCATGAAAATGACCACTTCATTAATGTCATTTTGCTGATTAACGGCCACCTTGGTATTATAAATCCAGGTCATGGTGCTGCAGTGTGGGCAGGTCAGGTAAGCGTCCTTATTTAATAGTGAAGGATCAAGTTTGATACATTGAGAGGAGGGAGTGGGTTGGAGCCTCATAAGAGTTGAGCGGTCATATGTTTGCTTGAATTGTGAGGGAAATACAACAGGGGTCGTGGCCCCTGGCCCGGAACAGGCGCGGACGGGCGCAGACGGGCTTGCCTTTTGCGCGCCTTCGGCGCGCCGCCGGCCCTCCCGCTGCGCTCGCCCGCTGCGCGGACGAGTGTTCTTTCCCATTTATCCGTGTGAGGAGGGTGTGAGGCGTCGAGCAGCTGCAGCGCTACCCCTCCCTCACCCAAGATGGCCGTCCCCTTCCTTCACAGCGCGAGAGTGTAACAGAACGCGCGAGGAGTGATGGCAAAGGCGGCGAACAAGTAAGTAGCAGCAATGGGATTTAAAAAGGATTTAAAAGGTTAAGCAGCAAAGTATACAGCAATGTTAAAAAACAATGAGATAAAATTGCTAAACGCTAGATAAAAACCCCCGGCTTCCGCCTCAGGGGAGAGACCATTTAATGGATTTAATGCGGTTATCCATTAAGTGCTTCAAGAGCAAGTACACTTGGGAAATCTTTAATGTATATGTACGGGGAACCCAAGGGGGTGCAAAATCTCCTACTATCTCTGCCCTCTCCGACTTGCTCCACTGTTGCCACTCAGACTCCTTTCTTTTGGTTGGCGGCGATTTTAATTGTTCATTTGAGCCGCTTGCAACTGATGACGTCCTGGGAATTTATGATGAGGACGCCAGATTCCCAACCACATAACAGATAGGGCACCAAGCTAGAGGGGTGGCTAATGTATGCCAGGGCAGTGTATGTTGTGGGCATGGCACACAGGGATGTGTGCCATGTCGGGTGGAAGGTGGTCACCATTGGCAAGGGTGGACTGTACCTCGCGTTTATTGATTTGAAAACCGCCTTTGACCTGGTCCCCCGTGATCGCCTGTGGTTGATTCTGGAGGAGATGGGGATTCCTCCATATATTCTGAAACTTTTGATTCAGATGCATGAAGGAAACTATGCCTGTATTAGATGGGGGTCGCAAGAGCAAAAAACTCAAAAAATCCCGGTGAACAGAGGGGTTCGTCAGGGCTGTGTATTAGCCCCTACACTCTTCACACTTTTTTGTGAATGGTGTGGTTTCTTTCCTGCTCGAAATTAATGCTGATGTTCCAGTCCTGGCAGGGGACAAAGTCCCTGCTTTACTTTTTGCGGATGACACGCTTCTAATTTCGAAAACACCTGCGGGCTTACAGAAAGTCGAGGGGCCTTGTTATCAACACTGCCAAAACCAAACTCCTCTATTTTAACCCAAGCAAATCATCCAGATCCATCTTGACCCTTGATGGGAAGCCATTGGAGCGCGTCAAAGAGTTTGATTATTTAGGGATCAGAATCTCTGACAAGCTCAAATGGCAGGCTCATATCGACAAAATGGTGTTAAACCATAGGCGAGTAATGGGAGCCATAGGGAGGGAATTCCGCGCCTCCACTACGAAACCCATTGCTCCAGCTCTGGAAATCTACGCTGCTAAAGCCGTAGGCTGTGCCCTTTATGGTGCAGAATTATGGGGCTTTGGTTGCGTCGATGCTTTAGTTACTGGTGAAAACAAGTTCTTCAGGGAACTTATATCGCTCCCAGTGGGTACCCCTACTAAGCCTTTACTGAGCAATTTGGGCCGTCGATCCATCAAAGACATAGTAACTCTGCGCCCCCTATTATATTGGGCACGGCTTTGGCGTACCCCCGAGCTCTCTAAATATGGTGATGGCCTAAGAGAGGTCATGAACCTTCATGGAGCTCATAAAATAGGCTGGCTTGCCAACATAAAGAAGCTTCTGGTGGCAATAGGCCTCACATCTGCTTGGGGCACTATTGTCAAAGGAAGCAACTAAGAGAGCTTTTTGGGCCTGGGTCAGTCTCCAGGAGCAGAGGGATCCAAACCCTGGTCGATTGACTGACGAGTTTCGACAACATAAGGATATTCCCCGCTTGGAATCTTACCTAGATTTCATTACAAAGCCTAGGGATAGATCTCTCTTTGTTCAGTTTAGGTTTGGGACCCTCCCCCTTCGTGATCGTACTAGCAGGTGGAACCTCCCGCATTAAACCTCCGCTGATTGCCCATACTGTCCAGGAACAGCGGAGAATGTATCCCATTTTTTCTTAGCATGCCCAGCCTATACAAAACCCAGACTGAAATGGCTCAAACCTGTGTGCCTGCAGCTGGGGACGAGGGACCACACTGTAGCACTTAGAATCCTTAAAACTGATGCTACTACCACAATAGCATGTGGAGTGGCTAAATTCCTCGCCTGGGCATGGCTGATTAGGCAGAAGGCCATCTGACAGATCCAAATTTGTATACACTATTTACAAAGCTGATCATGTTTAATACATTTTTAATTATTTATTGTATTTAAAAACCTTTTTACGACTTGTTCTTATATGTATTTTATTGAATTATGTCACTATGTTTAAATGCGCTTTTATGATATTACTTGGCGAAATAAAGCTTTGTTGATGATGATGACATCACTGAATGAATGATAAAATGAATGAAAGTTCAAAATACATTAGTCAGAATTAAAACCGGATGATTAAATACATCATTTAGAATACAAAGGCTTGTTCAGGCCGAATACATTTACAAGTCTCTTCGCTTTGGAATTGAAAATGGATGTGGCTTCAGTTTTATGTTGATCCTGTTTTGTAGAAAGTGTCCACTAAGAGTCATACTAAAAGCTAGCTCTAAGCAAAGCCAGAACAGAAAAAGATGAACCCAGAAATACTCCATAGTTCTACCCATGGTGAAGCCAGGTCTTTATCTTTTGGAAAAAGAAAAGGTTCAAAAGTTTGTACTTGCACGTTCGTTGTTTGTTGTTGGGCTGGCGTCGCTTCCTGTTCACGTGGAGCCATGGAAAACGTATCACAGTTAATGAAATAGCCAGTAGCTGTATGATCAATTGTTGAAATTTCATCTTGTTTAGCTGAAGTTATTTCTGCTGTTTTTGTTGAAAAACGTTGAAATGTTGAAGTTAATAGTTGATGTCTTTGCTGAAAAATTTTCAGATGTTGAAGTTAATATTTTATGTTTTTATTGAAAAACATTGAAGCATTTATGTTCTTGCTTTTGTTGACAAACGTTGATGCATTTATTATTTGATGTTTTTGTTGAAAAAACTTTGAAGTTTTTATTATTTATTGTTTTTGTTGAAAAAACGTTGAAGCTTTTATTATTTGATGTTTTTGTTGAAAACGTTGGTGTACACCTTTGTTTTTGGCCAAATTGCAACTTGAGTGTTGTCTAGACTTCTATTTTGAATTTGAAAGGGTGGTTCATGGAGAACTAGGTCCATTGAATTGTTGTACAGTCCCCCACTCCATGGATTTGATTTCTCAACCGTGATGAGCTTTTCAGTTTGAAGTTCTTGAATAGTAGTGAGAGGGACTTCTACTACTGTGGAGTTCACGAGGCCTACTGCTCAGTATTGCCCACATAGTGTTGGTTGATTCTTTCATTTGAAATGAATCTGGTGCTTTTATCACGGCAGGATGCGGCAAAAGTACAGTTCTTGTTCCTTTCACTTTAAGGACTGGCATATGTATTTCTGTATGAGGTGCCAAATTCCTTTGTGTCCGTGATCTTTATCTCTCTCTGCCCAGATCCCTGACGTTTGGGATTCAGACAGGTCTTGCTGTGATTACCACGACTTCCCAGTGGCGTCCGGTTTCACTTTGTCAGAATCTTTGTTTGTTTCTTTGTTTCATTTAGTTCCTGTAAAACAGCCAAACGATCATAGATACAGAATGGTTTTCATGCGCCACTGTGCCTTCACATTTATGATCAGGTTCCCACATTCGTAAATGGAGTGGCACCTCCTAGAGAGCTTCTTGGCTGGGTGTGTATTGCCTCCTGAATCCATATAAGTGTTTGACCCCACTAACGCCCATCCTAATACCCTAGCTGTTAAGGATTGCTCTGTGCCCCAGTCCTTCCTCTTCTCTACCTTAATTCCCTCAGGATGGCGTTGGAGAGGAGTACCGCAATACTACGTCCATCCCTTCCATGGCCTATTTGTCAGCCCGAGAGCTAAGCGTCGAGCCACAGTCAGGGTGTAACGTTGATTGCGTATCTCCTGTTATGGACTCGCAAATCTTTCTATAACAGTTTTGAGCGTCAGCCGAGTGCTGAGTGTGAGAAAGTGCCATGTTTCTTGCATGGTATGCCCCCACTTTTTGCTGAATTGCTGAATGTACTTTGAGTGGTTCCTGGGCTCCTGCCAATCAGGTGCCTATGTTCCTTCCCTAAAAACTGTGCTGAAACCTAAAACCCAGATTGGCAAAGACTGGCCACATGTCAGCCCCTGGTAAATGGTACCCTAGGTACCCAGAGCCTTGTGACCAGGGAAGGCCTCTAAGGGCTGCAGCGCTTATTGTGCCACCCTTAGAGGCCCTGTACCCTGACACAAACACACTGCCCTTGCAGGCTGAGTGTCTGGGTATAGGACAAAACAGAGAGTCGACATGGCACACATCCCTGTGTGCCATGCCCACAACATACACTGCCCTGGCATACATCTAGCTTGGTGCCCTATGCCAGTGGTGTGGGTACAGGAGCATGAGCCCTGTGCCCCTACAGTACCCAGGTCCATTCCTGGGCACTGTAAGTGCAGTGCTGCCATTTAAGAGTATATGGTGCTGGGAGATCGTCAAACACGAACTCTACAGTACCATGATGGCTCCACTGAAGCCTGAGAAGTTTGGTATCAAACTTCTCAGCACATTTAACCCGCACTGATGCCAGTGCAGGATTTAATGTGCAATGCACGACAGAGGGCATCTTAGAGATGCCCCCTGAACCTAACCTACAATCCAAGTCTGGTCTGAGGGGCTGCCTAGGCTGCCACACAGCAGACATGTTGCTGGACCCCTGGATATAGAGCCATCCGCTCTCCTGGGCCTGCAACAATGCACATCCTGGGCGAGGTGCTAGGTCTCCTCCCCCAGGATGGGCAGGGGAAGCTTCAAAGGCATGCCACCTTTGTGAGCTTCTCCAGGCCATTTGCTGTACTGAACAACTGGCCTCTGCTGGTTCTAAACCCCCACTCTGGCGGAAAGACTGGCTGGAAACCCTAAGGAAGGACAGGAGGTGTGCCAGCCTCTGCCAACCCCACCCCTCAGGTGGGGGAGGCGAGGTGAAGCACATCTCTAGGCTCTCGCCATCTTGAAGATGGGGAGCCCTGCCCAATCAGGACTAGGCCACTGCCCCCCTCCCAAAGGAGAGTGGCAGCATAGGGGGTGTACCCTTTACCTACCTGTAACGCCCCTAAATTTAGTATTTAGGGGCACCCTGAGCCTTCCTTCCTTAGATTCCAGATTCCAAACCGGCAAATAAGATCAAGAAGAAAGAAGACCTGCCGTGCAGCTGCTAACAAGAGGAAGACACCAACTGCTTTGGCCCCAGCCCTACCGGTCTCTCAACCCTCGAACCTGCTCCTGCTAAATCCCGGCATCTCCTGTGGCCAGCAACCTCACAAACCCTGGAGGACCTGGCTACCTTGTGAACCTGAGCATCTGGGAATCCCACGAGCAGTGGCACTGCTCAAAGCAAGTAACTGACCCCTGGTATCAGCCAGGAACCGCAAACCCTGCACACTCTGCACCCACCAAGCCTTGCCTGTGCTGGAGTGGACAAAGACCCCGAGGACGTCCCCCCGGCGACTGTGACCCCGAATCCGGCACCCTAGGACCCACCTCAACGCTCCTGACGACGCCTGCAGCCTCAGAACCAGGGACCTCCCCCTAACCGTGATCAACAGAGGGTAAGATTTCCCGACACCAAAAGGCGCCCTGCGGCCCCCTGTGCCCAACTCCTGGGTACCTACCTATCCTCCAACTACCCAACTTACCTCTCGAAGTGGTGGTCGCACCCGAAGAATCTTCGTCCCCGAGCTTGCAGCCTTTGTTTGTTCTTGAGCTTTTCCATTGCAATCCATTGAGCGCCCAACAGCTCAAACTTAACTCTGCCAGTCGAGTACTTACCCAAAAGCCGATAACTCACTTTTCTTCCATAGGGTAACATTGGCTGGTTTCACTTGAAAATTCTTCTAAGTGTGAAGTTTCTAAACTTTAAAACAATCACCTAAAATCAACCGAGTAACTAAATCGAAAATACTCACCTGCTATTATGAGAGTTCCCAGTGCTTGATCTTGGTGCCCAGCACTGACCCTGAAAAGTAATTACAAGCATACTTACAGCTAACTCAATTTTCTCCCATAGGAAACCATTGACTGTTTTTCTGTGAAATTTCTTCTAAGTGTCGATTTTCGCAAACTACAAATATTCAGGCGTCTGGGTGGGGGGAGGGGAGATGGGGTAAGTTCACACATTGCAAATGTTGTTGTTTATGCTTGAGTTTAGCATTGCTTGCCAAGGTTTCATCACTCTACAGTCCTGACAGAAATATGTCTATATTGAGATTAAATGTCACGGTTAGGTAACGTCCAGGGGCCATCAGCCATCACCCTAATGACCTGGAATGTCCGAGGCTTCAATAATACTCGTAAGAGGCGTCAGGTGATTCACTACCTTCTCCGACATAAGGTTGATACAGTTTATTTACAAGAGACACACCTCCCCCCACTGATTCAGCCCGCTTTGGCGCCAGCTGGGGCACACACAGATACTTTGCCAATTATAGCAACTGCGCCAGAGATACAGGGATACTGATACACAAGAGAGTCCCCTTTACACTTACTGATGTGACCCGTGACCCATTGGGCAGATACGTGATAGTAATGGGCACTCTGTACGGCCACAGAGTCGCTCTGATTAATGTGTACACTCCAAATGTTGATGCCCCTGAGTTATACCACGACCTGAATGCCTGGATTGCGAAACATGATCCTCATACGCTACTGCTAGGGGGGGACCTCAATCTGTCAATGAACATCGCACTGGACAGCACATCTCATGCACCAGATGCTAAACCTCAGGCGAGGCGTGCCCTGAAAGATCTCTGTGCTCAGTATTCGCTGATAGACATTTGGAGGCAGCGTAATCCCACCCTCACCGACTACACTCACTATTCTGGCCCACACAGCACTTGGTCCAGGCTAGATTATTGGCTGCTCTCCCCCAGCGTAACGGATTGGTCTGGCTCCCTCACTACGCTCCCCAGCACATATTCTGACCACTACCCGGTGGTCTTACATTTGCTGCTTCCACGCCCGGAAATCTATGAAAAGCAATGGCGGTTCCCAAGTAAGGCCCTCCAGGATGATCTGTTCAAGGCAGGAGTTCGCGAGGCAATAGAGGACTATTTCGAACACAACACGGGCTCTGTAGACACGGCGGAAGTTCTATTGGAAGGGTTCAAGGCAGACATAAGGGGGGTATGCATGTCCAAGCAGGCCGGAGTTCTCAGGGATCTTCGTCAGACGCTGACCCGCATCGAACACGACATAGCTAAGCTAGATTCCTAGCTCGCATCCCTCCCGGATCCAAGAGCTCAGGCAGAGAGACTCGCCCTCCTGGCGGAGTATAGAGACACAGCTGATAGGGAGATACTATATTTGGGGAAATATCAGACTGCGTCAAGATACGGTGAAAGTGAGCGGCCTGGCAGAGTACTGGCACAAATGCTGAGACCACCTTACAGCAAATCCTACATTACTGAGTTACACTCAGCTTCCAGCGCCGTGCTCACCTCCACATCGGCCATTAGAGATGAGTTCCTGGACTATTACACCACACTGTACTCCTCCAGGGCAGATCCTAATGGCGCTGCCCAGACTGCTTATTTGGATGAGATCGCGCTGGTGTTTCTGGAAAAAGATATGCTGGACTTTATGGCGGTGCCCATATCAGTTACTGATGTCACACTGGCTATAGACACCCTGCGATGCTCCTCCGCCCTGGGGCTCGATGGCTTTACTGGGGATTTTTATAAAGAATTCAAAGACATCCTGGCCCCACAGTTGATTAAGGTTTATGTGGAAGCATTGGAGAAACAAATTCTCCCCCCCACGCTACGGGAAGCTGTAATTATACTTCTTCCGAAACCCGGCAAACACCACAAGCAATGCGGTTCATACCGACCGCTGTCTTTATTGAATCTAGACTATAAAATCCTAGCTAAAGTGCTTGCGAATAGGTTATCACAGCTGATGGAGTATATCATTTCTCCAATGCAATCCGGCTTCGTCCCCCGACGTTCTACTTCCCTGAATCTCCGCACGCTGTTTGCTGTGCTGCATAGAATAAAGCCCGATGTCCCAGCGGCTGCGGTATTACTAGACGCGGAGAAAGCGTTTGATTCTTTAGAATGGCCTTTCCTAGTGGAGGTGATGCAATGCATGGGATTTCCCTATGGCTTCATTTCCACGGTCTCGCTGTTATATAGCAAGCCATCAGCACGACTCCGTTTAAACGGCACCCTGTCCAGGCCATTTCGGCTATATCGAGGGACCAGGCAGGGTACCCTGTATCCCCGCTCTTATTCATCCTAGCCATGGACCCTTTGGTCAGGCATTTCCAGGAACGCCATTTGCATAGAGGATTGCAGTTCAACACTGGTCCACTCCTTGCTTCGCTTTACGCCGACGATACCATCCTTTACGTCTGGGAACCATACACTAATCTGTCTCCCCTTATCCGGGAAATCGTCCGCTTTGGTAGATTTTCTGGGCTAGGCATAAACTGGCACAAATCGATCATATTCCCGCTTACGGCATGCACAACCCAATGGGAATGCAAATTTCCTCTCGAATGGTGCCAAGACTCGGTAAAATATCTGGGTATACACATTCATCTGGATACCACGCAAATCATTAGTTTAAATTACGGGCAGACTTTTCAAAAGTTAGAGGAACAGGTCGACAGATGGCTGAGATTGCCGCTGTCTCTGGCTGGCAGGGTGGCTATATTGAAAATGGTGGTCCTTCCCAAATTCTTATACCTTTTTAATAACATCCCGATCCCCCTTTCTGATGGCTTCTTCCGCACTTTGCAGACACTCATGACTCGACTGGTATGGGGCGGGAGGAGACCACGTGTCCGCTGGCCGATAATAACTCTACCGAACAACAGGGGCGGGTTCAATGTGCCAACTTCCAACTATATTATTTAGTGGCTCAATGCCACAATGCGTTCGCTTGGTTACATCCCGGTGCACGCATACCCTTTCTACGGCCAGAGGCAGACCTAGTTCTCCCTGACAAATTATGCGAGGTGCTGCTGGGGGTTTTTCCAAAAGACAGACACGACATACAAACAGTGTCCACAACTGCCTGGGCGTGGGGTAAGTTGAAAAAACGCAGAGGTGCTACACAACTATATTCCTCCTCTCCTCCCTGCCCTTGCCCAATGCCCGATGGCTACCAATCACTGGAGAGAGGCTGGTACAGAACACGCTGTCTACACTATATATTGCAAAAGTGGGTGATCTCTTTCCATATTTTCTCGATAGATGAGGATACCAGGTTCACTGATTGTAACTTCATAACGCAATTCCTCCTGAGCCGCATGAAATTTTCACTGCGTGCTGCTCTCCCCACTTACCCTGTTGAGCCTGACTCTTTCCCTCCACTCACACTGGTGTTGGAAGCCCCTGGCGGCAGACGCCTCATTTCTAAAATGTACAAAGCCTGCGCTAGGATGCTGCCTGCGGATGATTCTAGCCTCAGACACGGGCTGCACCATCACAGATGAACAATTGACCAAATGCTGTGTGGCCACCAAGGACATTTCACTTAACAGCCGCCATAAGTTACTGCACTTTAGATTTCTCCACCGCGCTTACTTTACACCAGCCTTGGCACATAGGATAGACGCCGATAGACCACACACCTGTCGGAAATGCACTGCACCACACGCCGATTTTATACTTCTGGCATGGTCCTGTCCCGTTTACAGTCCTTTAGGGTCTTTTAGGGTATACTGTACAGATTCCTAAGAAAGTCAGGAAACTACCATCACTGGGGCTGCTTTTAGCTAAAAGAGCGGTTGCCATTCACTGGGGCAGGAAGTCCGCTCCTAAGCTACAAGACTGGCTGGGGAGTCTGGCACACTGCAACACCAATGCTGAGATATACGCCAGTCTTATGCCACCGACGTCGCGTCCAAGGGATATTTGGGGACCACTGAGGACCTACTTTGATTCCACTATGCGAGCCTCTACCACACAGGCTAATGATGGTATAGAGCCTGAGGGAGTGGGCTGAGGGGATGCTTTCTGAGCCCCGGTTCTCCTGTTCAGCACGGCATGTTCTGCTTGAGCCGTGCTCCATTAGCTACACATGGTTGGCACTGCTGACCGGGTCGCCCAATTTCTGGGACTGGGAGTGTGGGAGGAGGCAGGGGGTTGTTGCCTGGTGGGCCTGGGTTCCAGGATTGACTTCAGTGTAAAACGCTATAATAACTACCACTGTGTACGTATCTGTCAGGTACGACTTGATTGGCTTGTAAAGTGACTATCTGCAATGCAATGTGAATATTATTCTTTATCTGAAAAATAAAGTTTGTTATAAAACAAAACCTACAAATATTCTTAAAAAATCATACCAACTGTGAAAATGTAATTACTTACCTGTGTTATATAGATGTCCCAGTACTACGCCTACGAGCCCAGCACTGGATTACAAAAGTAACGAGAACATACTTTACCTGCAACTTGAATTTACTTCCATAGGATAACATTGCCTAGTTTTTGCTGGAAAGGTTTCTAAGTGTCGATGTTGCAAACTTCTAAATATTCGTTAAAAATCGCCTGTATAACCTAAACGCATTCCCTCAACTGCTTACAGGTGGTACACTAGTGCTGGATCCAGGATCCAACACTGAGCTAGAAAAAGTAACAATAACCCCACTTACCTGCTAAGTGAATTTCCTTCCATAGGATAACATTGGTGATTTCATTAGAAAACGTTTCCGAGTGTCAACTTTTAAAATACCAAAATATTGCTTAAAAATCACAAGAGTAACTAAATTGTATTTACTCACCTGTTTTGAGGAACTGTCCCAGGACTGAATCTAGGATCCAGTCCTGGAGTTAGAAAAGTAATCCTAAAAGTAATCAATTGCATTTAACTTGAAATTCCCATTGAGCTCAATGTATTATTGTGTTTGAAATTGTGTTGCCTATTGCAACAAACTGTAACTATTACATTCCAAAGTCAATTGCCTATTGCAAAGTATTTAACTAAAGCATCTCATTCTGAGAAAGTATATTTTGATACCTATTGCTGGTTCTAAAATAAAACAACCATATATTTTTATATACAAACCATTGGCCTAGAGTTCAGTTCTTGAGTGTGTGAGACCATTTTCTGACTGAGTGTGTACAACAAATGCTTTACACTGTCCTCTGATACTGCCTTACTGCTCGACCATGCTACCACTTTAGAGAGTAAGGTTATATCTAACTTTAGCCTCTGCCAAACCTCTGGGGGCTGTGGACTCTGTGCACACTGTTCCTATTTGAGAACAGTACATACAGTGCCACTTTCCTACACTGAGGCCATACCTATAGGAAACTTGAGCAAGGATCCACTGCCACCAAGATATATTTTTAAGCCACCTCAAAATTTGAGGGGCCGCAATGGTCCTGTTACACGACACAATCAAGTGGACAGTCTGATGCTGTCTAGCAATGGGACCTGCATGGGTCTTGTGATGATGTAGCCTGGCATTTGTTTGCAGATGTTGCAGTTCAAGACAAAGCCAATAGTCTGACTTCTGATCCCTGGCCACCAATGGCACTGTTGCAATGAAGAAATAGTAGCTATGACCCCTGAATGCGCGGAGCCCAAGCCCTTGTGTGTTTTAAGCATTAATTCCTGCATACTATGCATATTTGGAAATACTCTATCCCCCACTCCAGGAATCTGAGCATATGGAATGTTGTTTGCACCTAACTTGTAGGAGTATATGAGTGGAAATTTCTTAGGCACTGCTGTGCTGCCTTTGCGTGAAGCAATTACAGCCACCATGTACAAACCGTCTATTCTCGTTGTTGAACGAGTGTGCGCAGCTATGGAAGCTGTGTGAATAGCCCCCTGTGTGGCTTCAACAGCCAATGAATTCCTTTCAACGTGCACGCCATTATGTTGATGACTCAGCGTGTTAATCACGTGAGTTTTTTGGTAGGTCGTTTTTCAACTCCACTACCTGTTCCCATAATGTTTTGTGTTTAATTATGCCACCTTTTGCATCTTTAAACCCATTTTGTTCCCAATGGTGTAAATATTTATTATACGATTGGACACAATATAAAGGAATTACACACAATGGGTGTGGGGAATTCTCGATCCGTGTTTTACAACTGCAAGTATCAGGGCTTTTAAAGCTGCCAACCGAGCTGTGCTATTACCTAGAGGTAGTTTTTTGGTGCAGTGAGGACGGAACTTGCCATCCAGCATCTGATCTTTAATGATGGCGGCCGGTAGGGCAGACCCATCAGTGTAAATTAAAAAATTCATACTGATCTAGAGGCAAGATTTCATTTGGTAGATGATGTTCTTTTTCATATTGCAGGAATGCCTGTGTTCTTTAAACTTGGATCAAATCTGTATTCAAAGTCTGATGCAGCAAAAGAATTAGCCCTTTGTATCCATTCTGGATGTAAGTCTTTGGCATAATTAATGCTAGCCCCGGGACCGGGGTGACGACAAAAATGCATCTTCCCATGAGCCAGTGCTCTTTCTTTTGCTACAGCAGTCTGAATGGCTGTCAGAATTTGTTTCTGTTGAATTAAAACTCATTTCTATGTTTGTGTACAGATGAGATTTGTATGCGATTGGTACAGTTTCACCTTCATTAAAAGGAAAAGTAAGTGTACCCACATTGACCCAAAATGATACTGATTACCAAGTGGTGTAAGTTTACACGTGTGTGTAAGTGTTTGGAAGCAATCATGTCTTCCTGGAGTGAACAATGAATATTGGGGTGTTCTTGTGTCCAGTGTTTGACTGAAAAGTCAGGTTTGACAAAGGTCGTAGAAAGGTTTTACTCTTTCTATGAAATCTAAAATGTATGTTCTGCCAAAATCTAGGAATCCCAGTACTGACTGGAAGTTGTTTAATGTCTTTGGAGGCTGGAGCAGTGCACACTTTTCTAAAAAAGTTAGCTGCCAGGCTTTTCCTTTCACTTGAAAGCTAGTATCCCAAAAATAGGACACTGAGGTGGGCAATTTTTGATTTCTCAAAATTAAATTTGTAGCCCCCAGAGGCGAATCCCATAATAATGGTGCTCACCCTGGTCAAGTGCTTCCCCAATAGGTCGTCCATTAGATAAATATCATCCATATAGGACAATGCTTCGGCATCAAATTTCTTTAGTAATTCAGTAATTCTTTCAGAAAATACCCCTGAGCTGTTCTTATACCCACGGGGGAGATGACAAAAATTGTCGCTGGGACTCTAACATACTAATTGCTGTTAGGTGCCTGCTTTCAGGTTCTATATTTTGACAGAAAAATCCATTTGAGATTACTAGTGTCTTTTTGTATCTTTTCCCGCATAATGTTATTAATTAATGCGGCGCTATCTGCATGTTGGACAGCATATGTCTTTGTGGAAGTGTTCAAGTGTCTGTAAATGAAAACTAGGCGAAATGTATTATCATGTTTTGATAAGTGAAACAAGGGATTGTTTATTTGTGAAGTGCATTTTTCAATGATCTCCTGGTATTCAAGTTGAACTAAGATCTCCCTGACCTGTGTCTTTAGCTTCTTGCTTAATAGGATATTGTCTTTGAGCATGTGGTGAAACTATTAACTGGATACAGTGTTTAATTTGTAAAATATTAAGTGCAGGTGCTCCAATTTTTTTAGGATGCCACACCCACTTTCACCGGCTCCACCTAATCCATCCAATGGCTCCACCTAATTCTCAATATGCTCCGCCCACACCTGGCACTGGTGAAAGCCAGATTTAATACCTGATCTGAATTTCAGCCAGCCAGCCTTCCCCAAGTAAGGTTTTGATAGGAGCCCCACTTCACAGAGAAAAGAGAAAGTTTTGAAACAAAATGAAATCTAAAAGTGCATTTGAGGGACAATTTTGACATTCATTTTCTAAAATTAGTAATGCACTGAAAGGGAATACATGAAATATTCCGGTGTTCTATGTACCGATTTGGGGAAAGGAGAATACTGGGTTATGTCCTGGACCCCGTATCATGGTAGTCAGCCTGAACTTGTGAATTTGTCCAGGTCTTGACCACTAGATGACTACGGGTGGCGCCTTGTGCTTTTAGGTGCAATACCTACCTTAAATCTTTTAAACTGCACATCTCCGGTTCTACCAATTTGATTTTTGGCCTTTTAGTGTCAAATAATTTATTAAATTTTACTCCTTTTCTAAATTGGTGTGGATTTTTTTGGTGTTGTGTTTTCAAATATAACTATTTGTGTGTTGCATAAATACTTTACACATTGCCTCTAATTTAAGCCTGGTGGCTTTTGTGCCAAGCTATCAGAGGGTTAGGCACATATTAAATTAGTAACGTTTAAGGTTAACCCTGACAGGGATTGTGACTGTTGCTTTTGAAGGGCTCACACCCTCTTCCCTCAATCAACAACCCAATTTCTCACTACAGCAATATAACTTTCATCTTGTGCATACACTGCACCATGATTTGGCTGTGACTGTGGTCAGTCTCACCAGGGAAAGTGAAACACAGTTTTTACAAAGCAGAGCAAAACTTCAGAGTGAGGAGAAGGGACAGGCTAGAAAGAAGTTTCTGCTGAGAAGAAAGTGGCAAAGAAGAGGGAGGGGATAAAAGAAGGCAATACTGAGAACAAAGCAGGCAGGTGGAGCGAGAGAGCAGTAACCGAGGAGAGAGGGGGCAAAAGTAGGAAAAGGGATGAGAGCAAAAGTTTGTAGGCAAGAGGTTTGGGAGAAAGAGGGAGAGCAATGACTTCTGAGGAAAGAATGTCCAGGCAGGAAGGGAATGGAGAGAGTGAGGACAAGCTCTGCTGGGGAGAGACTACGTAGAGTGGGGAAGGCTGAGAGAGCAGGCATTGCTGGGGAGGGATTGGAAATCAGTCAGGGCCTGACTCTCACACTGGGGCATGCAACGCATCTTCTCTGCCCTTCCCCTTCTCATCCTGAGATATCAAAAGACAAAAGAGGGAGTCACCAAACTTTTGAATATTAAACAGGTTTTTCTTTGTTTCATTGTCTTTTCTGTCTCAAAATGTGTAATTGGTCCCATCTGAAATTTACATCATCACAACCTTTATTTGTGCTCCCAGCCAGTTCAAAAATAGTTTCCATTAGACTGTAGCATCATCTCTCTGATCAGCTACCCTGCCCTTCCTTGTCCACATAATTGCTGCTGCCCTTTATCTTCCTCAGTTCCTACTGTCTCTTGCTCTGCATGCGGAGTACACAGAAGTGTTTGCTCAAGTGCTTTTTAGGTCTCGCCTGACCAGCGCTTTAGCGCTGCTCTGGCGAGACTTATAGTAAGCGCGTTTTGGAAGTGCAAACAGTGGCTTTGCAGGCCTCCAACTACAGTGCATGTGACCCGTCCGGGCGCGCGCACCATTTGGAGTCCTGCAACCACTTGTTTGCTTTCACTTTAGCCGTGATTCATCGCACCATTTGGCAGCCTGCGTGCCCGCCCCCACTCCCCCTCCCACTCCGTCAGCTTCAGTGCGCGCTTGTTCTATCCGGCTGCTTTGAAAAAGACTGGTAACAACATCGGTTCAACGAGCCGGTTAACAATTCGGTGTACACACTGCGCACATAGAAGGCGTCCACTTCCGAGGAAGGGATTGAGAAATACCCCGTGTTGACTGTAATTTCGTCCAGCCATGGTTTCTTGTATGTTATAAGCTCGATTTGTAGAGTGTGCTTAGTTTAATCACGGACTGTAACCCCAAAGCTGTGTTTTTTATGCCCGATACACCTGCACATAGGCACGCCTTGCTCTCTTCATATATAAAAGACATGCGGATAGAACATTGTTTACTGTCCGTGCCAGGCAGACACCCGAACTGACCGCCCTGCATTTGTTATCACGTGCTTGGTGCAACTGGACGGTCCGTAAGCAGTTGCCGACACAAACAGGAAGCCGCGCACTTCTGTTTGCAATATTGTCTGCGGGGCTTCTACCGTTATACGGTGTTCTTTCTATACGCAGCGTTTTCATTACATCGAAACGCATAGCAGTGAGAATTTCAGACGTGACGTAACAACATCGGTTCAACGAGCCGCTGAAGGCGTTAAAGGTGGTGGCATTTTGAGCCACAGCCAGTGCCACTGCAACTTTGTGATTCTGTGGCAACTGCGTTTTCTGCTTAATTTTGAATACACTTCATTTGCTACATAACCGATCATCTGAAGCATAATCAGCCGATTTTAACATAATGTGTCTAGATCAAATGGATCAAAAGTTACTAAAAACGCAGCAACACGAACTGCTGCACAGTCCTTCTCAAAAGATTGACTGGTCACCTTTCAGTGGCTTATTGGCGTATTTGGATGTGGAACTGCTACTAACGAAGTGGAACGTTTGCCCAGACATTGCTAGCATGTAAAAATGAAATGGAATTTTTTTAAAATACGATCTCAAAATATGCTGCATTAAGCCTCATAATGTTACCTTGTCTCATTTGGTCATCCCCTCCCGCATAATGCTGGTGGTCATTGTCTGTGTAGTTGTACTAAGTGTGTCAAACCAGCATGAGCCGTGTACTTTGGGGGCAAGCAGTTGTTCCTTCTAACATAATGTAGGTAGGGTGAGCAAGAGCTGGTATCCCGCGAGGGACTGCCACCCTGAACGTGAGTCATAGTAGATCAATCTCCTGAACTATATCTATCAATTCGGACACCGTTTGACGCCGTGTTCATGCTTGTGAAATATATTTCCGAGAGATGTGATGTTCTAATGGCTTTCCAATTATCCATTTAACCCTGACGTGGGCAAAAGGGAGCGGAACATCTCACATGTGGGTGGCTGTGTGGTGAGAAGGCTGTAAGCTGAGGAGTCGGCGCCGCACCCTGGTGATCTGCAGCATACTGCCGCGTGGCGTGACCTGTTCACACTTTAAGCGCTCAGTATTTACACTTGAAAGAAGACTTCAAGGGAGGAATGGAAGGACGGTATGGCACTGTGGCTGACCCGAAGAAAGATGCCTGTGACCACTACATTGGACCCCAAGCCTCAGTGCCGCTACCTACCAGTGAGTCCCTCCCCATGCTAATTGGGAGAGTTTGCCAAGGAGAGGGACTGGGGCAGCTTGCGCTCTGACGCACTGCGGCTTTAACAATTTGGTGTACACACTGCGCACATAGAAGGCGTCCACTTCCGTGGAAGGGATTGAGAAATACCCCGTGTTGACTGTCATTTCGTCCAGCCATGGTTTCTTGTATGTTATAAGCTCGATTTGTAGAGTGTGCTTAGTTTAATCACGGACTGTAACCCCAAAGCTGTGTTTTTTATGCCCGATACACCTGCACATAGGCACGCCTTGCTCTCTTCATATATAAAAGACATGCGGATAGAACATTGTTTACTGTCCGTGCCAGGCAGACACCCGAACTGACCGCCCTGCATTTGTTATCACGTGCTTGGTGCAACTGGACGGTCCGTAAGCAGTTGCCGACACAAACAGGAAGCCGCGCACTTCTGTTTGCAATATTGTCTGCGGGGCTTCTACCGTTATACGGTGTTCTTTCTATACGCAGCGTTTTCATTACATCGAAACGCATAGCAGTGAGAATTTCAGACGTGACGGGAAAAGTTCTAGAACTTCACCCAGGGCACAAGTCCTAAACAAGCATTTGCAATGCAATAGGTCTCGCATTTACTCAAGTTTAAGCTATTGGCATTGTAAATGACAATGCCCTTTATCTATGTTTTTAAAAACGAAAACAAAAATAAAAGGCATTGTTGTTTGCAATGTGAATAGCTCAAACTCGCGTAAATGCGAGACCTATTGCATTGCAAATGCTTGTTCGTCTTTATTGACGGACAGATTGGCAGAAGAATGCGAGTGTTACCCATAGACACCAATCAACAGCATCACACCAAGTGCCTTTTCAGCAATCATCAGTTGCCAGGGCGCCTGCAGATCAAATCGCTGCAGGACAGCTAGTGAAAAGGCGTTTCACAAAGTAACGCCCACTCACACCTTGTAGCTTGGGCTGAAGTGGGCTTTTCTGTGCCTAAATATGTTACACATGTCCTCCAGACACAAGGTGGTATTCCCATAAATAATGTAGGAACCTAGATATCAAATAACACTAAGATGTGAATGCACTGCTTATCAGCACACAGTGTTAAAGTTGTGCTTTTTTAACACCTGGTTTTATTTGCTGTTTTCTGACATGTAAGGACTTCTCCAAAAACCTCCCACACACAACAAAGTGACTTGAATATAAACTATAACAACACAAAATCAAATAATTAGTGTTCTCATTAAAAAAGGCCTCTTGGCACAAAGGGAGCACGTTATTTTCAGGAAAGGATTAAAGAAGTGCAAGAAAATAAAATGGAAGGGGCAGGCAACATTGTATGGAACGTTTTTTAAATAACTGCTTGACACTGTTCTATTTTATGATGCATTTCATGTAATGTTTTGTATGTGCGATTGTGCAAACATTAAGTAAACATTTCTTTTGCAGAAGTGAGCCCAAGAGCATGCAAGGAGAGGGGAGACAGGCAATGAAAAACTGGAATCTTTCAACCATACTATAAATTATCTTCATATCACACTCACCTTAAGCTCACCACATGCCCGTTTCTTGATCTTGACCTTTCCGAACTCCCAAGGCCCAGGAGGGAACAAAACGTTTGCGTCATTACAACTCTTATCTCTGCACACCGTGGTTTCACAGTGACGGACTTTTAATTTTCTCAACGTAGTCCTGCACTTTCCCAGCCTGCCTCCCCGATGCCAGCTCAGCCATCACCCGCCCTCAACCACAATTATCAAATGGAATGTGGAAATGAGGACGTGCCTTGGTGAAAGGCAGGCGTGCACGGGAGACATCACTAACGTGATGTAGTCATCGTGCCTGGACCTGGGTGGGTCAGCTCATGCAGACACACCAGACAGGCATCGGAACCGAAGAGAACAAGAACAGCTACATTTAATTTTAAGAATTAGAGGGCACAACTCCCAGGGAGGGAAAATTCAATAGACCCTGCAAAAGAAGTACCGGTGCTGAGCCCCGGAAAGCTCCGGCACAAATTAAGCACTGACCATGTGTGCCCAGGGCCTGTAAATCAAATGTTGCTGGTGGGCTTGCAGCACTGATTCTGCCACCCAAAGAAGCGGCCTGTAAAATGTGACTCAGGCCTGTTATTGCAGAGTCTGTGTGCAGAATGGGACTGCCATGTCGACTTAGCAAGTGCACACACTTCCCAGTCCCTAAACCTTCCCTTTTCTACATGTCAGTCACCCCTAAGGTAGGCCCAAGGTACCCCTGTGGGCAGGATGCATTGTATGTGAAAGGTAGGACATGCCCTGATGTGTGTGGCATGTCCCGATAGTGAAATACTACCAATTTCGTTTTTTCACTATTGCAAGACTATCTGTTCCCATAGGCCAGAATGGGCAGTTAGTTTATAACATCTTATAAACATAACTGGCCCTAGGAACAAGATAGGAAAATAAAGTGTAGTATACCTGAACTCCGAATGTTAAAGTGCATCTTTTGGTGAGAGTGATTTTTACATTCTGTGTTTGAAAATACCACTTTTAGAAAGTGGGTATTTTCTTGCCTAACCATCTAGTATGCCTCTGCTACGTTTGTGTATTGCATGTCTGGCTTGTGAGTGACAGGAGTTTGGAGAGGGCTGTGGCTCTAGAAGTCTGATGAGTCAGGGCTGGTCTGAATGGAACCTTGGGTGAATTTAGAGTAGGTGGAGGAGATTTCCTTTCACCTGATTGGACCTGGTCTGCCTTCAACAGTGCTGTCTCCACCTCCTGCCAGGAAGCTGCACCAGTGAGGACTGAATTGGTTTTGGCTGGGTTCAGACACTCTCTACCTTTAGAAATCAAATAATGTGTGTGTATAATAAGCGGGCCCAGACCCCAGACTTTTAGATCACTTCTGGGAATCAAGAGGAACCTTTGCCAAGGAGAAGAGCTGGAGAAACTGAGGAGGAATACTGCCCCTGTGCTGTTTGCTGTCTGGGGTTGACCTGCAGTGGCTGCTTGCTGCCAAGTAAAGGAGAAGAAGGACTTAGCTGTGTGCTTTATCACCTGCTTGAAGAAAAGGATCTCCAAGGGCTTGAAACTGAGCTTGCCTCCTGTTCTGAAGTCTCAGGGACACAAAAACTTCACCACCAGCTCCCCTGAATTTCCTTGCTGGGAATTCTAACCTGCAAAGAGGTGCCTGCTGCTGTTTACGACCTCTAGAGACTGTTTGTCGCTGGGAGCTGGAAGATTGACGCAACGAGAAGAAGCGTGTCGCATCCGCACCGATTCCCGGCGCATCACCGAGTCACGGGGAAGAAGCGTGCCGCATCTGCACTTGGTTGCGACGCCTCACCGAGTAACCAGGAAGAAGCGCGCCGCATCCACCCCGGGTCCTCACGCTTCACTGAGAAGACCGTCGCAGCACCTGCCGTGCGGCTGCAAACGTGCAAGCATCGTACCGGAACATCGCATCTCATCGATCCGCCATTTTGTCGCATTGCACCGGATTGTCGCATCTCATCGAGGCACCATCTTGTCGCATCATAACCGGAACGCAGTAAGAAACCGACGCATCCCCTCCTCTCCGGTAAGGAACCGACGCATCACCTCCCCTGCGCTGCAGTAAGGAACCGATGCATCACCTCCCCCGAAGCAAGGAACCAACGCATCACCTTCCCTGCAACCCTTTTGTTTGTTTTGCGTGACACATCCCAGGTACTTTGTTGGAAAAGTGTCCCATTTACAACTTGCATTGAAATGAACTATTTCTACCATTTGAAAGCCTTATTTCTAATACTGTATTGTGGATTTTTGTGGTTTGGTCTTGTTTAGATAAAGATGACTTATTTTTCTAAACTGGTTTGGTGTCCATTTGTAGTGTTTTCACTGTGTTACTGTATGTGTTCTCAAATGCTTTAGTAAAATGAAATGGAGTCAGCGCACACCTGTTAGTTAATTAGATAATTATGGTAATCAGCAAAACACAAGATTGCGTGCAACCCAGAAAAAAAGGTAGCCAACCTAGTCACTAGAACAAAATTCTGGTGGACAACCACCAGTGTACTGGATGCACAGCATGAATCACTATGTTAACATTTCAACTCATTAATCAATAAAACACCAATACTGATCAAATCAATTTAAATCTCATATTTATCTGAAAATTCCTGTTCCAGCAAAAAAAATATTATTTTTGTTGTTAATTGAAACCGAAAATATCTTACATGTGCAGCATAAAATCTATTACATATTGCTGATTGCTAAACAAAATCAAAACATCAACAAATTATATGACTTCAGCGATGCTCCAAAGTTACATAACCATGCCCAATGCATTTCGGAATTAATACAAATCCCTTCTTCAGAGGCCACTGTGAAAATAAAAAAACATACATGAAAATGCCATATATAGAAAGTTGATGTCATTAGTATTATTAAAGATACATCGTCTCACATTTCCAGAAGTGCTGACACAATCCTTGTATCCATTTAACCCAGGGCAATTGCAAAAGAATAGAACAGTGAATTTGTGCGCCATTCCCAAATTTGTGATAAAAAACGGTGAACATGCTCACTATATAAAACACTGTGAACGCGTGGCTGGTGGGCCGATAAAACTAACGTGCAAACCTGCACAAGACCTCCATGTACTGCGCTTGAAATCTTACTTGGAAACTGTAACTTGAAACTGTAACGGTGACACTCAGGTCAGTAAATTGCCGAATCAACTACCGAAAACCATGGAGCTGTGAAAAGGAATTGTATGTCCAATAAGTGTGGACCAGTAAGTGACATGGTGCAGTTGTGAAGTAGAGAAACCTGAACAAATAACTTACGAGTAAGCAGTGACGACAGTGAAGAACTGCTGCAAAAAGCTAAACGTGACAACCAATTTTTAAACTGTGAACCGAAAAAGACATGGGTATCAGCAGTGTGTGGGTATAAAAATATACACAAAAGACTACCATGTCCTGCTCAAAAATTACCTGAAGCCCGTTCTTCACCACGCAGACGCCCGTTGTCAACCTTACATTAAAGTGAAGTCTATGCTGATGACGGTTAATGCTTGCTTCACTTGCGGAACTCCAAGGGCAACGCTAATGGTATAGCTCCCAAATGCTGTTGGTGTACAAATACATAATTCAGGAATAGATCAAATCCGTACGCGGTCCACTATTTTTACGTGAGCTTCAAAAGAAACCTGTGACTCACTCACCAGAATAGTTTAAGCGCCACCTTAGGGTGTGCTGATACTCAATTCTGCGGGTATACAAGGGAATGTGATATAAACTGAGTTGCCTAATGGAGCCAAGATGAAATAACTGTTCAAGCAGTTGAAAAAGATGAAAAAATAAGGAAATAAAAAGTTGATGAAACGCGAAAAAAGTCATCAATCTATAGTGTTAAACAAAAACATGACAGTGAAAATGCAGAGTAAAAGGTAAACGATACCACCACCAAACCATGGAAGGGAATAGCAATTGCCGTAAGAAATGCTTACTTACAATCTCCAGAATATCATCATAAAAAACATTGCATTTCTATTTTGTCGTTAAGCTCGCCTGGCAATAAAGTTTGTAAGTACTTGGTCCACCACACTTCTCTTTGTGCTAATATCCTAGCATTGTCTGCGTCTGGTTTAAATGCTATTATTTCAAGGATAGTAAATCTCAACTGAGCATTAGTGTGTTGGTGTTCTATCCAGTGTGCCACAAAGTGTGATTTAATACTTTTTGTACGTATGGTGCTCTTATGTTCGGTAATCCGAACTTTAATTTTGCGAGTTGTTTTCCCAACATAGAGAAGTCCACATGGACATTTGATGGTATAAATAACATTACTGCTATTACAGTCACCATTGTACCTCAGTGAAATTGGTTTCCCTGAATGGGGATGGTTAATGATATTGCCTGTAATGACGTTATTGCAATTCACACAATTAAAACATTTACGCATCCCTATAAACTGTTCATGCTCCACTACATTTGTTTGTGTCAACATGTCCTTGATGTTTTTGCTACGAGTGTATGCAAATAAAGGTTCTTGAGAAAATAAACCATTGAAATCCGGCTCATGTTTTAATAATTCCCATCTAGACTTAATTATTTTGCTGATTTTGAATGAATTGGTTGAAAATTTAGACACAAAAGCATGACGATTTTGACTAGTTTTGGATCTCGTGACAAGTAATTCTTTGCGTTCCTTTAAGCATGTTTTCATGATTGTTTTATCCATCACAGTTTGAGGATATCTTTGTTGCTTGAATTTCTCGCATTGTTCAGATAAAGCACTTTCTAATTTCTCTTTTTCTGATACAATTCTTTTAATCCTTAGTATCTGGGAATAAGGTAAATTTTGTAAGAACGATGGAGAATGAAAACTGGAAAATAACAGTAAGTTGTTCCTGTCTGTAGGTTTCGAATACACTGAAGTTTCAAAAACATTGCTTTTTTTGGATAATTAATACATCCAGCAATGATAAGCTGTCTTCACTGATATTGTGTGTGAACCTGATCCGGGCATTTTTCGAATTCAGCTCATTGATTTGCATTTCCAATGATTCTTTGGAACTCTTCCAGATGAGAAAGATATCGTCTATAATTCTAACCTAAAACGCCAGATTGGTACTCCATGAATTTTCAGAAAAAATGTAATCAAACTCAAACTTGGACATGAATGTGTTCGCATAAGATGGAGTCCCAGAAAAACCCATCGAAGTTCCGCTGGTTTGTAAATAAAAATCATCTTTCCATTGAAGGTAACTGTGTTGTAAGCAAAATGTCAGCAAATTCTAAAATGAGAACTTTGTTGATGCCCACCTCTGGTAGTTGTAATAAGGCCCATTCACACGCCTCTATTTCCTCTTTCAACGGTATTGAGGTGTACAATGAAGTCACATCAATTGTGCAAAGGATCCACGATGGAGAGCAATGATCATTGACTTCTTGAAGCAGACGTTTGCACAAATTTCTGCAGGAAGCGATCTACAAATTGACCCACTGGCATGAAGATAGAATCACAACCTGAAACTATCGGACGAAATGGAGGATCCCGCAGATTTTTGTGTACTTTCGGTAACATGTACAATTTGGGTCTCCTAGGATGAGACACAGTCAAAAAGCCACGTATGTTGGAGGTAATCCATGACATTTCTTCAGCATGCTCCAAAATTTGCTGGAGAGTCTCTTTAATCACTGATGTAGGGTCTTGATCTAACTTGATGTATGTTGTGGTATCTTGTAAGTGTTGGAACACTTTATGTTCATAGAAGGCTCTGTCCATGATTGATAGGACGCCGCCCTTATCTGCCATCTGGAATGTAAGTCTGTTATCCTTTGCTAGTTGTTTGATAGCAACCTCATGTTTCTTCAAATTAGTTTGGGCTGTGGATGTAAGTTGAGTTTCGCAAAATCATTGCGGATCAACGTTTCAAAAGAATCCAATATTTTGTGTGATACTGGTGCCATAAAGACACTTTTTGGCTTGAATGCTCGCAATTCAGATTGTTGGTCATTATTAAAGGATTCTGTTAATTCCGATGTGGGGACCACGTTAGAAAAAAAGTGCTTCAACCTGAGTTTTCTCATGAATTTAAAAACTGCAATTTCCAGCTCCAAAGCATTAGTGTGATACACAGGAATGAAGGACGTGTTGTTGGGCAGATTACATTTCCACCGAAGATATGTTTATGACAAGGCCTTGCACTTGCTCCTCAAGCTGCGTGCTTCCATCTCTTTTTCTTTTACTCCTCCTAATTTTTTTGGGTCGGGTGGTCATCCAGAAGTTGGACCGCTGCCTAAAAAAGATTTCGATTGGGTAGATGTTTCTGCTCCGCCTGGCTGTGAACTTGTGCCTGCTATTTCTTCTTGTAATGTCAGTGGTGTTCTTGTGGGTTCAAGCTCTTGGTCAGAAACTACTGATTCTTGAGATGAAGTATTCGGTTTTTGGTAAGGTCGCCTGCGGGCGTACACCTCTGCCCATGTGTACACTTCGTTAAGTTTATAGTCAATGGTATCACGACAACATTTTCTAAGTTTTCTCTCTTGAATCTCTTTGCCATATGCATCTAGTTTGTTATTTACATCATCCAAGGTTAGTTTCCAGTAGTCAGACTCACACCGAGTGGATAAATCTGATTTAATCGCATCTATTTCCTCCTCTAACTCCCTCATAGTTCTGGATAGTTCTTCTATAAATAAAAGAATAAGGTCAAGTGAGCATTTGTTTAAAACAGCCTGCCACTTTTCCATGAATGTCTTGTTGAACTGGAATTTGTACAACAGTGGTTTTATAGATAACCGTTAACCACGCGGGATGCGCTGAACCTTATGATATTGAATAAGAGTTGAAGCATGTAATCTCTGACTTAAAGCCCTGCGTGTGATGAACTCTAATTGACGAATTTGTTGAGAGACTGAGCCTCCCTGGGCATTCTCAAATGCTTTACACACTGCCTCTGAGATAATCCTTTCTGCTCGTGCCAAGCTACAAAGAGGATGAACAGGGGTTATTTTTGGAGTGTATCCTCCTTTCCCTGACTAGAAGCAAGGGTCCCTATTTGGAAAAAGGTGCAAACCATTATCAACTAGAGACCCCCATGTCTAACACTCCTGAATGTTCTTTGTATTGTAATATGTACCGTGATAAAACTGTTACACCAACCTATGTGAATCTATGAGACAGAGAGATTGCTCTACATACACCTTCAATGTTTGCACAGGCCCATTGTTATTTTGTTGACCATGTGTCTATTTTCAGGGGTTCAAGGCGAGCCCCCTGCCTGTGGCACCGTCAGATATTCAACTTAGTAACACACGTACACCCATTGTAGGCGCCATCGCATACTGCATACTCTTAAACCCTGTCCTTTGCAGTTCTATGTAAATGTATCTCATGGACATCCTGCAATCGTTAAGGCTCTAGGACTATTTCTCATGTTCTTGACTCCCCTGGAAATAGCACAATGTTCAGGGTACATTGTAAGTGCACGTCTTGTCAATTATTTCTGTAGTTTGTGCAATTACCTCCACCATCATGGCACTGCTCGGAGTACAGCCCGGCTCCACTGGCTCCAGCAGTGCTTGTGGCGCAGTCTGCATGCATGCATGTTCTCAGCTTGGACACACAGATGTTTCTCATAGGATAAGCCTGGGTCTGGGTGACCTCCATGCACAGGCCTGAATCCTGGGGTCAGGTGTGGGTTGGTGGTGCTTGATTAGTGTAGTAAACCTCAATAAACAAACTGTGATTGGAACTTTGCTGTTCTCTCCAGATCTGTTCACCTTCAACCCTGTTCCCAGCACCCCCAAAATAAACAAGCATTTGTAATGCAATCGGTCTCGCCTTTGGGAACTTATATGTATTTAGCTATGCATCACATTAGCCTGGGTGCTTTAACATCTACTGTTATTCAGTATTGGGGTATCTTTCATAGATTCACATGCCTGAATCATTCCCCGTCGCCGAGATGGGAGTCCAGCGGTAAAATACAAAAATAGAGCCATACGTAATAAATAGGCCAAAAGAGGCCAAAGGCTATATCTTAGTAGCCTATCTACGTCCTTATATGAAAAGGACTAAAAGTCAGCTCCAACCAATCAGCTATCGGCACCCTCTAGAACACTCCCAACAGAAGCAGTTCTCCTCGGATTTTCACCGCACATCGTGTGTGAAGGGAGTCTCCCTGAGCTCTGCTCAGTTTCTTCAGCTTTTACTTATCCAAGATTATACTTCATGTTTAATTTCTCTGACCCTGGTGCTACTATATCGGCAGTAATATGGCAGAGTGGCAGAAAACAAGGTAATAGACTATGAAATATTTCTAACCTTTTCCTCAAAAACTCTCACGTTCTGAGAGATGAGGCTTATATTGTGACTACAGAAACTTAAATCTGTTACTTCTGATGAGGACAATTAGGATTCCTTCACCTCATAGGAGAGGTCATCAAAGGGAGAGGTCGCGCCAAGAGTTTCCACAGGGCGCGCAAGAAAGACACAAAAAAGACTTACCTTGAGTCTTGATGAGGCATTTCTCACAGAGAGGGGCAATAAAAAATGTTTTTTAAAAATCCTCAGAGGCAGATCCTACAACTCCCTATTCAACCCTGACACTACAGCAGGGAAATCCTCATAACCTGGCAATAAGGAGTCAATAACAAAACTCCATGCCTTCTATTACTGCCTCACCAATATTGACCTCATCTACGATGTCCTCGTCTACGATGGCCTCCTACGACGGTCGTCTACGACAGCCTCATCTATGACGGTCGTCAAAGATGGCCTCATCTACAACGGTCGTCGACGACTGTGTCATCTACGACGGTCGTCGACGACTGTGTCATCTACGACGGTAGTCGACGACGGCCTCATCTGTGACGGTCGTCGACGACGGCCTCGTCTACGACTGCCTCATCTATGATGGTCTCACCTACGAATGCCCTCATCTACGATGGTCTCATCTACAATGGCATTGTCAAGGACAGCCTCACCTATGATTGCCTCACCTATGATTGCCTCACCTATGAATGCCTCATCTACGATGGCATTGTCTATGACTGTCGTCTACGACAGCCTCATCTATGATGGTTGTTCATGACGGTCATCTATGACGACGACCTCGTCTGCGATAACCTAGCCTACATAACCATGTCTACGACGGCCTAGTCTATGATGAGATAGTCTACGATGGCCTCATCTATGACTACATCCTGTACAACGGCCTCGTCGATGACAAAAGATTGTCAACATCAGCATAGTCGTCTACGTCTACCAAGGCAACTATGATCTCAATGCAATACATCATAGTCATCAACAAGTACATAAGACAGATAGTCCAGAATTACTTAATGACACAAATTAAGGGGACTAATACGAGTAAGTCTATAACAGCACCCAATATATGGAGAGGCAATATGTGGAGTAAATTCACTACTTTGCTCCGCTTCCAACTTTACAGCATAGGTCAGATCTATGTCGATCTAGTACTAAACCTATAGGGCGTGTTACAGGACTACTACTAACACTTTCCCAAGACTGCAAAGCCACATTGTACCCGGTTTGTCCGCATACTCCGATGCTCCTGCCACAAAAGAGTTGATAGGGAGAAAGCCCACAACTGCTGGATTCCCCATCAGATGATTTGTGATGGTTTCCAGACCCTTAGAAACGTGCAGCCAAACGCTTCTAGCTTCCAAAAGCAAATAAGAAACGGTCTGTTCTCCTTCTGATTTTAAATAGAAAAGCTGTGAGACCTATTCCAATTGTTGATTTATCCGGGAGGAATTGCAATCATGAAAAACCCTGTCACGTATAAGCCAGCCTTACCAGCAAGTAGACGTTCTCAACTATGCCTGGTGCTACTGTGTGGGCTGCCCAATCACTGGCAATATGGGGCTGGTATAATTACGAGATGTAGTTCAACATTGCCACATACATAGAATTTCTGCCGGAAGAGAGATAGGGCAAAAATTACAATAAATAAATAAATTTAAAAATAATTATATATATATATATATATATATATATTACCTACTGGCGGTCGCCAGTAGGTAGTTATAGTTAGGACCACGTTTCCATAGGAAATCCGCAACATTCTATTTTGAATAACTTTGGCGCCGGTTGACGAATCCTCGCGAATTTTTCAAAATAGGTGGGGCGCTCCGCTCCGCTCCTACCCTGAAAGTCTCGGGGGGATTCGTCAAGCGGGGGCTGAGATAAAAGGGGGGTCCCAAAACGCGTTTTTCCCATGCATTTTTCCATAGGACCTTTAGACACAGCTACAGCCCGAACGGCTGAACAGAATTACTTGAAATTTGGCAGAGAGGTAGTCCTCAGGTCAAGGAAGTGCCTTTTGTAGGTTTGGTGTAAATCTGTTCAGTAGATTCTGAGAAAATAGCCTTTAAATCAATATATATATCTGAGCCAGCGTACGGTGCGCTTACGGTGCGCTTACCGTACGCGTACGGTGGCGTGCGCGAGCGCGATTCTGATTGGCCCTTAGATCTTAGTAAACATTCGAATCGGTCGAAACCAGGAAGCGGCGGCCGCCATTTTCTCTCTCGCACTCTGACAGGGGGTTGAAAAACCAAGTGCAAAAACATGTAAAGGGGCTGTTTACACAGCTCCCAAGCACCTAGCCATGTCGAGGGAGTCCCCAACGATCCCCCAAGTGAAAAAAGGCAATTTTAATTTTTTCGAAAATTTTACCGATTACGCTTACCGTACGCGTACGGTAAGAAATAATAATAAAAAAAAAAAATATCCACATTCTCCCCACCCCGTGTGCAAAAGGTGCCCGAAGGGCACCTTTTGCGCATGGCTTATTAGAGCTAAACAAAACATATATTTTACCTGTCACAACGATGCTCATCATATGTCCTCCATGTGCGCACGGTGCGCGAAGCGCAACGTGCGTTCATGGCCCATCTAGCGTAACGTGGGCACGCGGTGCGCGAAGCGCACCGTGCGCGCACGGAACGAACTGCGTTAAGTGGGCGCGCACGCCACAAATGGCGTAAAGTAACTTAGCATTTAAAAAACCGTACAAATTCACTGAAAAAACCATAGGTTTCACACACGTTATAGTTAGGAATTAGCATTTAAAAAACCTTGCAAATTCACTGAAAAAACCATAGGTTTTACACATGTTATAGTTAGCTGGACATTTTACTGATAAAAAACCAATGAAATTCCCCCGTTATAGTGTAGGCAACTATAACTCACGCGACCGTAATCCTCTGCTGATGACATATGTGTCTTTATGAAAAAAAAATATTTGTAATATATGTATAGCTAAAATTTAATGGAAGAAGACATGGGCAAATAAGTGTCTAAATACAGTATTAGCATCAGCAGAGGATTACGGTCGCGTGAGTTATAGTTGCCTACACTATAACGGGGGAATTTCATTGGTTTTTTATCAGTAAAATGTCCAGCTAACTATAACATGTGTAAAGCCTATGGTTTTTTCAGTGAATATATATATAACTCACTTTCGCCCAACAAGGAGAGGCCCAAAACGGATTTCTTTTTCGCCACCTTTTCTTGAAGAGAGTTGAGGCAACCAGGCAAGAGAGAAAGTTTCACTTCAATGATGCAAAGTTTAGCCCGACGCGTTTCGTGCATAGCAGCACTTCCTCATGGGCTGCAGCTTTCGATGCAAATGAACTGCGGCAGTTTAGGCTTCTGATAAAGTCCAATTCACGCCCCTATGGGCGTGGCCACCCCGTGGCCTCATGATATCTGTAGTGCCTCTGAAACTCCTGTGAGTCGCCGTGTTCAAAGCAAGTATTAAAATATTGAGTCCCAACAAGGAGAGGCCCAAAACGGATTTCTTTTTCGCCACCTTTTATTGAATATATATATATATATCTACAAATAAATGGAAAAGATTCTGCATGGGTTGAAACCTCCTCATCAGGAAATATATATTGTGCTATAGATATAGCCTCAATAGGTATTTCACAACTGGCAGGGCCAGTGGTCCTTAGATGCCAATGTTGGTACAAAACCACTGAATATAGAACCTGAGGTGCAAATATATCTAATATTTTTACTATACCATTGCGATGTTCTGTTTGGCAAGCACGCTGACGACACCTTGCAAGCAGTCAAGGATGACTGACACTGCAATATTTTTTGTCACATTCAATTTCAGAAGAAACACCCTTTTGAGGAACTTGTGAAAGAGATACTCATCTGTATAAAGAATGATGCCAAACGTATCAGACTTAATGACGCTATCAGTAGCCTTTAGGCTAGCTTACCTACAGTGACAACGTTCTAGTGCTGCTTACGCCATCCTCTGGGAGAAACAGTTCCAAAATGGTGTCATCTACTCCACCAAAAGGAGGGTGCCCCCCTCATCTAGCTTACACGATCAGTGGCCTACTCCCCGCCAGACTCTGTCAGCCTCTCATTGTTTTATTAGTAAACAAAATAAGTGCTAAGTCCGAAGTTTTTATTACATACCCGCTGCCAAATGTCAGGGTTTGTGAATGTCAAATTCCTTTCATGAAGGAAAGGGTGCTGTACCACAGCTTGTTACTAGGTGTCTCAGGGCCTGTGGTACTGCACCCTTCCCTTCATGAAAGGAATTTATTTTCTTATTATGCTACTGCTGGCATAACGTGCACCGCGAGACCTCTTGTACGGGGTTCTCAAAGCTGACCACACGCTCGTGCGTGTGGCTTTGCTTTCCCCGTCTGCCATTGGCTTTCGCGTGCTTTTTTTTCAAAATGCAGCACGCAATTGGGCAAAGGCGGGCGCATGTCCCGCCTTTGCTCCGCCCATTCTGGTCCATGTCTAGGACGCGCGTGGCACAGACGACAGGCTCCCTCGCCCCCGCTCCTCTGTGATGCGCGCGCACCACTGCTTTCGATTCCCGCATTCGTCTCCTCTGTAAGGCTGCCCGGGGGGGGGGTTGCGCAGCGGCCCGCCCCTTTGAGGGCGGCCGCCTTAGTGCCACAGGAAGGCACAGGGGTGGGAGGTCGTGTCCCTGGGTTTGACCAAGGGAGACCCCAGACAGGTAGCTGCTTCCGGCGGGGAGGAGCAATGGGGGGTACATATGCTGTCCCCGCCCCCTCCTCGCCCTCTTGTCCGCTCGTTCGCCTTGGGTTAGATCGTCGTCGCGAGTCGTCGTACCGTTGCGCCTGCTCCTTCTGATTTCGGTGAGTTGGCCGGTTGCATTCCTCGCCCCGGCCCTGTCCCTGGGCAGTGCCAGGCGACGGGGCCCTGTGGTAGGCGTACCACGGGCGGGGGGTGGTCGTGCCCTGAGCTGAGGCCAGTTATTGCCGAGGCGTGGGGGGGGGGTACGAGGTCGGGGTCGCGTTTTAACGTGTACGGTGGGGGAATGAGTGAACAGAATACTCGCAGCTCGGCATGGACTGCAGTACACGGGACACGGGTTTGGTCCTGGGAGTCGTGTCTTCAGCTGTGTTCATAGGCAAATCTCACCCCCCACCACTATCCCGTCGTGATGGCTTGGAGCAGGGAAACAAGTCTTGTCTTGGGGGGGGGGGGATCGCGCACGCCTCCGGCGATGGGCTCGGTTTCCCCCGCGCTTACAGGTGTCAAGGGAAGGCTGGAGCCTTCTCGGGGCTCGTCTCTTACCAACGCGCCCGTCGGAGCGGGGGTTGTTCGGTCTACCACGTTCACCGGCGGGGGGCAGGAATCCTCGGTCACACGAGGCGGCTGGGAGCCCCTTCCGGGTCGCCGTGGGCAACGCGGCGGAACAGGGCTCCCGGCGGCCGCTGAAAGTACGGGGTAGGCTCCCGCGTAATTTACCTATCGCGGGGTGGGCACCCGATATTTCGTTGTCAGCGTCAGGTCCCGGACGGGGTGGGCACCCGCTAAGGACAAGCACTCTTGCGATAGTTCCCGGTTTGGACCGGGCGGAAACGCATTCAGGCGGGGTAGGCGCCCGCGATTGAGTTGCTGTGGCAGAGGGTACGGCGGAGGCTCTTCCCTTAAGGGCACAGTGTTAAGTTTTTTCATTATTTCTGGTATAGAGGCCGGGTGGGCTCCCGGATGGACTACGGCGCCGTGGAAAATCAGGTCGGGGGCCACTGGCCGCAGACATCCGCCTCGCACCTACGCAGCGTATGCAAGGGGCCTCTCGCGTATCCGGCTACGGCCTGATTCGCGTCAGGGCATATGGGGCCAGCGGGCCGGGAGTTCCCTCGCTTAATTTTACGTCGCTTGGCCCGGCAGGAGTGGGCAGTCGGCTGCCGGGGGTGCAGGTTGCAGGCGACTAGACTGGGGGTGGTCTCAGCAGATAGGGTCCCTGGGCAAGTTATACATTTTACCCCCTCTTGGCGCCTGGATAAAACCGCCGACGTGCGGGTTTGCGGTAGCCTACAGTTGTTGTTTTATTTTAGGAACGACCAACGCTGCACACTAGCAATTGCTATGGGTGCGTTTGCCTACCGGTTTAGATTGTTAATGAGTGATTTACACCGGTATATGGTTCATATCTCGTATTGAAGTTTATGAGTTGTAGGAGTCATTCCGCATTTCAGTGTTATGTTCGCCGACGCTGCATTGTCAAGCTACGCTCTTTCAGAGTACCTTGGACCCTCGTTGAATGTTGGAAAACCCGTGCTGCTTTCATCTTGGTCGGTGAGCTTAGTTGGTTAGATCGGGGGCTAATTACGCCAAGGTCGTGGTTGGACCCCGTACGGGCCAGAATTAGGTATACTTCCTCATGTATTTATTGTTACATTACTTGTGTCGCGGTTCCAAGTACGTAGATAAGGACTACACCGGTTTGTGACTTTGCGTATTTCGGGCCGGTTGGGTCTTTACGTTAGTTATCGCCCCTCACCTGCATGCGTAGCGTATTGAGGCTTCTTAAGCGCTACATTCATCGGGTTGTTTCGCGCCATATAATTATTCGTATCGGACATCGTGCTTCTCTATCGTTTACCCTCGGCCGGGAGGTGCATTGCTTATTGGGGCCCGGCCTGCGCTCCAACTTCTTCGGGTCCCGTGCGCGACAGCTTGTTGGCCCGTGTAGTGCTTAAACCGGGGTTCGAGCCTCTCGTTCGAGCGTTCCTTACCTCTGGGTCGCGCTCGCGCCCACATCATATGCATCTATATGAGCGGCATATTGAAGTTGCCGTGGCATCCTGTGCTTGTATGTATTAAAACAAGTGCCCTGCCAGGCGCGCCATTCCCTCGGGTCGCCACCGCGTCATGATGGCGTGGCGCGGGGGCGAGGGCAGTGGGCGTGGCTAGAGCAGCACAGTGTCTGTGCGAGTCCCGGAGGGGCCTTTGGCAGGGTAGCCTTGCATACGCAGTTGGGGGACAGGAGGCGGGTTGTCCCGTGTAATCTACAAATAAGCAAGGCACCTATGCACTGACTTGCAACTGCAGTCATGTATTTATTCATCATCTGAAGAAGCGCTTTGATGAGTGGGTAGCACGCATCTCCACACGCTTCAGGGGGCGCAGGTGTAGGGTAGCTTTCTGACAGGGTGTTGAGGTGAGGGAGACTGCATTACTGGGGCACAACATTCAATATCGCCGTGACTGAATATGTCATATGGTCCGAGTCCCCTGCTGTCAGTTATTTTCAGCTAGGAATACAATTGCAGATGCTCTTGTGAAATGAGGCTGTACGCACTTTGGGTAACACAATCTTGCAGTGGCAAGCATTGTTCACCAAACCCCTCTGGGTGGGGTGTTGGCGCGCCACTGTAAATTACAGTATGATTACTGCTTGAAAAGTGCTGCCAGGGGTAATACCAGGCCTGTAGCGAGTGGCTGGTGAATTTGTTGTTAGGCCCCTCTGTTATGTTTTCGTAAGCAGGGAGGTTAGCATCTGCTTTAAAAACGTATTGTAAGTTTTCAGGCACAGCACTGGCTCAGGTGCAGTGCTTTTAGGTTCCTCCGGTCTCTTTGTAGTTTTATTGGTGTTCTGACAGCCCTCCCGGTAACTCCTTGGTAGCTGTATTGTTGTGGCCGCACATCTGGTTTGGGCCGGGTCCCATTAGAGAGAGAGAGACACAGGAGTCCACTAATACTAAGAGCATCAATAAGTAAGTGAGTTTGGGGTCGCAAAGTGAGTCACTTGGGTCCCCCCCCCCCCCCCCCGGCTTGCTCCTATGGGAGCCCGCTCGTTCTCGGCCCTGGGCTGCGCAGCCCTGGTTCCAGTCTCGGCGGGGGCAAACAAATCAGTGAATCGGGGCAAAATCCTTCGACCTCCCCTTGTCCAATAAATAAAACGTGTGTAATGTAAATGGGCCTTATGTAAGTGCTCCATGTTGGGGCCACTGGGTGGCATTGGCTCGCAGGAATGTTCTCCCTGGACTTGTGATTTATTTGTATTATGGATTACTTCCAGAGTCGATTGTATGCATGTACTAGTGGCTGATGCATATTTTCAAATTGCACTTTTCACTCCAGCAATTGATACTACCATGCCAGGTGTAGCTATCCACCCTGTAGGGCATATTGGGAGTGTAAACGTCACTATGTTTAGCTAGTAGAGTGCTTTATCATGAATTAAGTATGCATCCCGGACCCTGGCTCACACGGATGTGGGCTAAGATCACACACACCACTGGTGCCGAGGCCTGCTCTGTTGCCTGGCATAGGGGTCCCGGGTACTTCTGAAATGGCCAGCCCTTCAGATACTGAAAGGATGTCCGTTGTTAGTTACTCGATTGTTAACCGATTGGTCACTTCCGGGGCCATCCGCGGGTGTAGAGCGTTAGGCTCTTGTTGTCCTTCCAGCGGGTCGTTTTGATGCGGGTTCATGTTTTTTGGGCACAGCCACGTGGTGGGTCCTTCTGTGTCTGACTGGGGTTAGCCTCCCTTATCTCCCGGCTTGTCACACACGGTTGTATGACGGGGGGGGGGGCTACCAGCCCTGTGCTGATTGAGTTGTTACCACGGTTATTGGTACTAAACACATTAGGTTCTCGTGGGACTGATATTTGCACCCAAACAAGAGGTACTCCAGGACGCATGTCCTCCATTCGCACATCTCCACACAGTCAGCCCCTCCCCCCCCCCCCCCCCTTCAATTCTGGGAGCTTAGGGGGACATTTTCTTGTGGGGGTTGGCAGGCTTGGCCAAGAGGTTGGTGGGGCTCCCACTTCATTCGGTAGGAGGATTTCATAGAGTCTTGGGGCAGGTCACATGCCGCTTCCTCCCGCTGTGATCGTTCTGCTAGGTGTGGTCGGGTCAAGTGTCGGAGGAGAGCAATCATCGCATGGTATATCTGGGCATGAAGGAACGACAGGCAAGATGGTAGCGTAGGCAGATAGTGGTACTCAGCGGATGTTGGTCTCAATGGCATGCCGTCAGGCAAGGGGACCATGTACCTAGGTCACGTACACCAGGCAGTGACAGGTGAACTGGGACCATCGGACTAGAATATACAGGAGTGGTTCCCACCACGGTCGGTCAGGTGGGCAGCTGCCATCTGGATTCTCACTGGATACCCTTACTCCATCACGCCTATTGTAAGCTGAGGATGCCTGTCGACGCTGTTAGACCTGCTATTCCACTTACAGTTGCAGCTTCTTTATAGGTGTGATTAAAATGGTATCTAAAAGGAATGTCGTGCCATGCGGCTGATCACATACCACAGTCAGTCTGCCCTTTCAAACAGCAAACTTTTCGCACCAAGGGCCCTCCTGCTCCTGGTGCCTTGCGGCAGGGGTGCGATCCTCTAGGGGTTTTAGTTTCTCAAACTGATGCAAGTGCTGAGAATTTTCGCCGTAGTCTTGTTTGGATTACGCTCGCGATAAAGTGTCACTCATAGGTGCATTCTCACGAATTACACTGACTTCGGAAACGGTCACACATAGCAGTCTAAACTCTGGCTGCTTTGTTCAATGTGTTTGAACCCAGATCCTCTGTGTAGGTCGGGCTGATGCGGCTATTGCATAGCACCCAATCTTTGCCCACTGGTCACACAGCAGTATAATTGTTCTATCTGCAGCAGTCTGTGGGGAATGTCTGAAGTTTTGCAGAAATGGTGAGGGAGGTCAGGTTCGGGAACCGGTCCCCGGGACATGGGTGGGCCATTAATCACGTTGAGGGTTTCTTATTTAAGGGCACATTACGGCCTTGGGTACAGTAGCCACACGTACCTCTGCTTTACTGCTATATTTAATAACGCACAGACGGTAGGTGCATTATGTGGTGTGCAGTTGATAGGCGGGATGCATTAGTGTTAGAGCAAATGTTTGTTCTCACGTCCCCTTCCCTTCCACAGAGGTCCCAATTCTGTCGTAATGCTTTGCTCCAAGCTGAGTTCACCAATTTCAGAATTCATCAGGTCAGACTTCCACAGTTGACAAAGAGTAACTGAGCAGAACCTCAACCACTCTGCGCTGCAGGTCACGGTTCGTTGCTGAAGATAGATGATAGCTCTGGCTCACTGAAGGTACCACATACTGGTCCAGTGGCTACCGGGCTGACCACTGCCCAGGATGTTTGTATTAATTGGGGGTTTCTGAAGACCTCGAATAGTCGCACTTACACACAGGTACTTGGCAGCGTTGGCACTGGGAATAGGTGAAGGAAGCTGGAGTGGTTCTTGACTGGTGCCCTGGCCTGACAGTTATTTTAAAATTATGCACTGCCTAACGTAAGGGTGGTGTGATACAGTGGAATTTATTTTCGTTGTCGTGTGCTGCACTGTTTGACCAATATTAGGCCACAGATGATCATGTCCATTGAACAACAGTCCCACAGTGTCGAGGTCAGCACAGGATATGTCACGTGTTTGAGCAGTCACGACAGGAGCCATGCTTCGCAGACGCCTCACACAAGCACACAATTTGATTAATTTCATTATAGGACCACTCAATGCAAATACAGTTAGGGGCTCAGACTGGGGGAGAGTTCTTTCCCATGATGGGGTTGACTTCTGGAGCCAGCGAGACAATTGAACTATACCGGCAGTCAGCATCACAGGTCTCGCCGCCCTAACATGTTTCAGTAATGTGCATGGGTAGGTTGGACATGCGCCATATCATTGACGGATTTCGCTCCCACTGTAGTGCCATTTATAGTCTTGGAATGTCACCCACAGGGGCGTGGTCATTATGAAAATGTCATACATAGCAATATGAAACCTTGGCAGCTAGGGATGTAGGCGTCGTGCCTTGGCTCGGTTTGTCTCGCATCAGGGCCAGTTTGGGGTTACTGGCGAGTTGTTTGCTCTACGGCGGAAGCGGGTGCTTCTAGAACAGGGCAAGATGGATTAGGCCAGGCAGCATGTCAAAGGTCTTTTAGGCACTGGCAGAAGGGTGCAGGCAGCGAAGTAGTGCCATTACAGAACATGGATTTGCCAACATTCAGCTAGGAAATGATTAGCAGCAGGAAGGTATTGAACCATGGTGAGCAATTGCTTCTGGGTTCGTGCTCAACAGGAGCAAGGGAATTGCATTTTGTTCCATCAGGGTACGGGGACCGTCTATAGCACCGGATACTAGGGCGGAGCATGGTTGCTCACTTAGCAGCCCGCCCTTGAGTTTGACGAAACATGCACCGTGATGCGAGTATCGTTTCCGGTTAACTTCTCCCGCCCTCCGGCACTGGCTGGCAGCTATGCAGGTTGTGGAAGTGGCCTTCCAACAGGGGCGTGTGGTCCATATGATCGAGGGAAACACCGGGGTAACACCTTTGGGCTCTATTCCGCAGGAGAACATTTGGCTTTCCCAGTAGTCAATTAGAGAAGCATTTTACAAGTTTTTCTCCTCTGTGGTCACCCTGACCTGTCCCTCCCTGGTATACTAGCAATTTTCGGGAGGGCAAGGCTTACAGTTGAGGGTGACTGATGGAATGCGATGGGCGTACTCCAACGGAGCGAAAGAGGAAGCAAGGCGGGCTTGTTATTTCTTACCACCTCCCGCATGGGCACTGCCAGGCAGGAGTGTCTTGTCAAAGGGACTGTTCTGTAGCCATGCAAAGGGAACCTTGGACCATCGCTCATTTTGGTGTAGGTCACTACAGTCAAATCCATGGGAGAGTTTAAAAGGACGGGGGAATTCGTCCTGTTGGTACACGCTGGCCGCCGGCCCGGTTGAGCGTAGTCTTGTTTGGCTGGACCTGGGAGAAGCCCGGTACCGGTATGCTATAGGTATAAAGGCCTACCGGGAGCCATGCGCAGTGGCGCAGAGCAAAGAGGTCTTGGCTTCATCAGGATGGTCTTATACACGCCAAGTCCACAGGGTGCCTGGAGGGAGATGAAGGGCACCCCTCTAGTTTAGGTATGGATGTTCTCCGACTAGACCTAGGGGAAACTTTGTCTGCAGCAGGTTTTAAGTACATAGGTCTACCTTGGTGGGGGGCCCTGGTAGTGACGGTGGCCACTCCCAAGGCTGTGGAGGAGTTACAGGGCGATCCAGGGTCTGCACATACCAAGGGGTATAGCATGCAGCAGCACCGTGTGGTGCTAAGCCAGGATACCCAGGGATCTTTAGCGTGTCCACTGGAAGACCTACGGCGCCCCGCTAACCGACAGGCGGTTGTGGGTCTGAGCAACCGGGGGCTGCCATGTATGCTCCGCCCACCCATCACGGGGGGGCGTGTGAAGCATGTGGACTGGAGGTCCACGGATGGGAGGGGGGGACCCTCCCAACATTTGGTAGACACCAATTGGCGTTGCCATGGTGACTCTAGGCTTATCAGACGGGCAGGCGGCATGGGGCTGGCCTGCCCTGGGATCGCCCGTAAAATAACCCACCGTGTTTGCATATTTATTATGCTAATAAACCTGCAGCAATATTTCTCCACTTACATTCAGTGTCGTGTGTTTTATTTATGTACTTATGTGTGTTGTGATAACTGTTGCCGATATTGGCACTATGTAAGGCTGCCCGGGGGGGGGGTTGCGCAGCGGCCCGCCCCTTTGAGGGCGGCCGCCTTAGTGCCACAGGAAGGCACAGGGGTGGGAGGTCGTGTCCCTGGGTTTGACCAAGGGAGACCCCAGACAGGTAGCTGCTTCCGGCGGGGAGGAGCAATGGGGGGTACATATGCTGTCCCCGCCCCCTCCTCGCCCTCTTGTCCGCTCGTTCGCCTTGCCCGCCCATCCGCTTACCCGGCATCCGGAGGGACAAAGGGGGGGGCAGGTTTTTCTAACAATTTTCACTTTGTGTTGCAGGAGGAGTTACAGGGCGATCCAGGGTCTGCACATACCAAGGGGTATAGCATGCAGCAGCACCGTGTGGTGCTAAGCCAGGATACCCAGGGATCTTTAGCGTGTCCACTGGAAGACCTACGGCGCCCCGCTAACCGACAGGCGGTTGTGGGTCTGAGCAACCGGGGGCTGCCATGTATGCTCCGCCCACCCATCACGGGGGGGCGTGTGAAGCATGTGGACTGGAGGTCCACGGATGGGAGGGGGGGACCCTCCCAACATTTGGTAGACACCAATTGGCGTTGCCATGGTGACTCTAGGCTTATCAGACGGGCAGGCGGCATGGGGCTGGCCTGCCCTGGGATCGCCCGTAAGATAACCCACCGTGTTTGCATATTTATTATGCTAATAAACCTGCAGCAATATTTCTCCACTTACATTCAGTGTCGTGTGTTTTATTTATGTACTTATGTGTGTTGTGATAACTGTTGCCGATATTGGCACTATGTGGTGCGCGCACCACAGGTTTCGATTCGGCGCGTGTTGGGTAGGGTGCCAGGTTCGGTTAACTCCCTTTGCAGGAGCTGCCATCCCTCGACAAGCAGTGTTTCCGGGCAACGAAGGAACGTCCCTGCTCGCTGAATGGTTAATGCTCACACTGCATCCACAGACATCTTACAAGGCCTGGGCACAACTTGCATTCCATCTCCTGAGGTATATCGGCGGTATGCGAGCGAGAAATAGAACTCCAGCAGAACATCTATTCACAAACTTGCACAAGCACACAAAAGCAGCTAGGCAAACAATGCGCACGGCAGGCACAGGTAATCCTGCATCTGTGCTCTACCCGCTCCTGTTTCAGAAGCAACTTGTGTTTCTTAGCATCACTTGTTCTTTCTATCAGTATCATTCACGATTGCAGTAAACACACCCACACTCGGCATCATATCCTCTCTCCAGACCTTCCAGGATATCGCGATTTTGCAAATAGCAATTTTTGTGCAAAATAAGCTAATTTGTGCTATGTCCTCAAATTCTTGCACAATGACCACAAGAAACGTCTTTTAAAATGTCCCATTTCGTAAATGCTGCCAAGCCAGCGGATCATTGTGTTGTGCGTGCCTCTGTGCATGCTGCGTCAGAAAAATTGCAGCAGAGGTGCACAGCCTGGACAGATACCGCTGCTCAGCAGCAGGCGCAGGCTTCAAGATGGTACAACAAGGAATTTCTGCTCGCTGCCCTGGCCCTGCTGCAGAGAAATGGCCTCCCCTCCTGCATGCACTCACCTGCTCGAGGAAGACAGAGAGGCAGTAAGAAATGCTTCTCTCTTGTGAAATCTGCTCAGCTGACCGCGGCAACTTGCCAGGGTAATATGGCTATATAAAAGCACTGTAGTAAGGTTTATTTGTTTATCCATCAGGCGTATGTTTATTTTCTGCTCATGTGTGCAGATAAAATACATGAGAAAAATAAAAGTAAAACATAAGAAGCAGGGGGCTCAGAGTATGACAGATTTTATTTAGATCAAGCATGCAAATGCGCTGCAGCTCCTTTCAATTGGAGCGGTGTGGAGCAAAACATTTTAATTTAACATTGTGAAAAGAGGAGTAACAGCAGCCTGACAACATCACAGCTGGCGGCCACATAGCACGTGTACTGTCATGTAATTCTGTACTACTGTTTTTGTGTTAAGCGTTTTGATACCTCCGGGTCTAGCCAGCGCTATATAAAACTCTACAACTAAATAAATTAAGTCAATGACAAATGGGCCTGTGGCTTCTCTGTCGTCATTTTGTACGTCCTGGAATTTGTTATGCCAGTTTTCTACCTTAAAGTCCAGTGTATTTGACTGTAGGAGAGATATAAAAAAAAAACAAGCATTGACAAAGCTAATAAATCTTGCATATGCCTGGACAACCAGAATAAAGGAAACGAGGGCAACGCCGAAGCAAAGCAGTGATAAACTATGGGCGGGCTCGCATGTGAGTCCACTGTGTGTAAACAGCAGCAGATCTTGCTCAGCAGCCAGGGCATTACCGCCCCCAGTGCAGGCAGAAACAACTTTGTAGACAAAGGGAAGTAGCACCCTGCCTTCATATAATGCCAACGGGCTTTACATCGCAACCTCACTTTGGCATCCATGCGCCTCCTTTGTCCAGCCTGCTCCCTCGTTTCACTGCTGCCTTCCATATCTGACCCACGCATATTTTAAATGTCTTCAGAATACATATATGTTGTGATACCGCTATTTTTCTTTAAAAGACAAAAACACACTTTCTTTAGTTGAACTGGTGGCTGAGCACGTGAGTTATTCCACAAGACATAATCATAAACAATGCAGCAATGTCTGAAATGTCAACAAATAAGGCTTGTGCATTTTCCTCGAGCAATCTGCTTAATTGCATTATTTATCCACACACTATTTTCACAGCTCAAAAGCGTGTCACTCTAGCAAGAGTGCACCGAGCGTGTCTGTAAATAGCGCTAAATCCCGATATAACCTGGTAGCCGCTCGCGCGCCCCCTGCACGTGTCTTCTTGAGATGGGGGTTGCTTGGCCATCCCACAGCCATAGTGACCACACCGTCATCCGCTCCACACAACACGCATGCACAGACGTCACCCAAGGATTACACTGACACTTTCATTGTGGGTGAAGAACTGCTGCAGGTTTATTTCATACAACATAAGTATGACGATAAATGGGTTATCTTACGGGCGATCCAGGGCAAGCAGCCCCTCGCTGCTCCGCCCGCCTGGTGAACCAGCATGCACGGTGGGTCGATGCCCGGCAGTGCGGCACATATTTATTTTCAGATCATCCACTGGGTCACGTGATCTGTCTCCTACTCCCGCCCCTTTTGACAGGGGCGGAGCGTGTTGTGGCACACCCCCGGTTGGTCAGGCCCCCCAACCGCCCGAAGGACTAACGGGGCGCCGTCGCGGTCTTCCCAGAACCCCCTTCGGCTCCTGGACCTTGGCTACCCCCTGCCCTTACGGGATAACATTAAACTATACAATGACTGGCTGCGATATAACTCGCAGGAAGCAGATTGTGCTGCGCAGCAGGTGGTGCCTCTGCAAGGCTGCCCGGGAGGGTGGGGGGGGGGATGCGTTTACACAGATTTGGGGCGCTAAACATGTTGAAACCCAGGCCCTCCAAGGCCAAAGCCCGGTCTGCCAACCCACCCGCGCACCAAACGGGAGCCAGCACCATCAAACCACGATGCCTCTCCCCACGCTGCGCCCGACCGGCGCGACATGCGGGACAGGAGTTGGCACCATCATATCTATAGCGCGAACTCACCCCGAAGGTATTGAAGCGCTGTGCCGGCGCACCGATTAAAACGACACATTCAGGCACGGGGAGAATACGTCATTAACCCAAATCACAGAAGGAGGGCGCGCCCCCCAGGAACGAACCCTGGTTTCCTACCCCAATGTCAGCATTTAAGTAGCAATGCTGCGTAGCTTTATATGGCGCGAACACGACCAGAAGATTGGAGCGCTTGCGTAGCGCCTAGTTACATTACGCATCCACGTGCATCACGCGTCCTCCAAAACCTACCCGGCGCCCAATCTTGGCAGCAGGCACAAGAACAATGCAAACCCTACCTCAACCATCATGTGGGCGCCGTATATGAATGACACACCCTGGCACAGGGGGCCTATATAGCGCGCATTCGGGCACTGGGAGCGTGGCATGCCGCATATTATATAGCGACTATTCGACCAGAAGGTATTGGAGCGCGTAGCGTGAGCGCCGAAATTAAGATCAAATATCACGGCACTGGGTGCTCGGCGTGCTGTCTCTTTAAATATTGGCAAAGTTTGACCAGGAGGCATAGTAGCGCTTAGCGTGGGTGCCGCACTTCCATCACACATCACTGCGATTGGGGGGGGGGGCATGGTGCCACATCTCATGCTCGAACCCTTATAACCACATGAGGCACCGGGGGGCTTGGGTATCGTGTTCACATGCTCTGATGTCGCAGTGGCGGGCGCGACCTCATGGGCCTGGCCTCTGTTCCCCACACCCGCGTACCGCCCGAAGCATGAACCGCCCCCCAAACCGGCCCAGGACCCACACGCGCGCATAGCGGCTCAACTGCACCGCGTGTATTGTCAGGTTAAGGTGGCGGGGACTCGCTCCGTCCGCCGAAAGCGCTGGACATGGGCGCAAAGTTTGTTTGTTCTCTTTCGTGGGCACGGGGGCTGTAGGGCTAGGCTGGAGACACCAGATGGCAGGGGGGTACCCAGGGGCTCGAAGTTGCCCAACTCAGCCGCACAAAGGGCTCGACAGCCCGTGCACCTGTACCCAGCCCGGAGTCTCTCACCCCCCCACCCCGACGGTTTTATACGAATTACGCCCTTTGTAGTGGCACGGTGCCTTCCTGTTAACACTCGAACACGCAACCGTTCGCCACGAAGACCACGTGCTAGCGCAATACAAGGACCATCGCACGAGGCGGGAACACCACTATCTTCAAGCCGAGAATTGCGATGCCTCGGGGGGAGGGGGGGGCTGTAGCAGCGCGCGAAAACTCGATCACCACCTCAAGGAGTCGACTATCAGACGTGCAGCCCGTGGGGCGACTCCCGCAAACCCCGAGCGGCAGGCGCTGCCGGGGTAATGCCCCTCTTACCCCATCTCCGAGGCCTCGTAGTGCTTACAATCGCGCTTTTCTCCGCAAACCCCCCCGGCTCTTCCTTCCCGCCACTAGACTGGCAATGGCCGCCGCGACCTTGGTAGGCGCAAGACCCCACTTGCGCCCCCCCCCCACCCGTGGCCATCGAGCCACAGGGCCCCGTCAACCTGGTACTGCCCAGGGACAGGGCCGGGGTGGAGGGGGTTCGGCAAGACCCACCGTTGCTCGTTGAAATCTCACGACGACGACGACGGAGGTGCCCGGATCGCGTGGTGTACAAGGCTGTATCTCGCGTGTCCAGGCAGGAGCGGCGCGCAGGAAGCAGAGGAGGAACTGAGAGGGAGGGACGCCTAAGTAGGGGGGGGGCTAGCCTCGCCCCCCCTGTCGGCCCGCCTCCCACCGGCACACTCATTGGGCGCTCCCCTCCCTGGGCGCGGCCTCGCTCACGAGGCGGAACAAAGGGGGAGGGGGAAGGCTGCGACGGGCGGCCACTAGAAAGCTGCCCTGCTGATGTTCCACTGCGTGGGACGCGGGCAGCGGCATACTGCTGGGCTGTCAATCAAGAGTGCGAAAGCGCTACCTATAACAGAGCTGGTTGTCCTTTGAACCAGCCCCCACCGTCTCAGTGCCCTTACCAGGCTGCCTACCAGTAAACACTGTGAGCCTGTTTACCAATCATTGGTCACACAGACTTCCATGGGTGGGCGTGTGTTCATCGTTGCACCCCGCCCTCATGCTGTTTTGCCCTTTCATATGCCGGGCTCTCTTTATTTAGCCCTTTTCTTCTACGATTGACCCGGTTCTGACAAGCGTAGTGTCGCCCACTTGGATTCCTCGCCTACTGCCTAGGCTATTTGCCTCCTGCTACGCCTACGACAGCTGAGAAACAAGCATTGGCATAGCCAATAGGTCTCGCTTTTGGGACCTTATAAGTGTTTAGCAATGCAACAGTTGATGTTGTTGCCCCAAGGATATTGTGCTGCATAACTAAATAATTATTATGTCCCAAAAGCGAGACCTATTGGCTATGCCAATGCTTGTTGCAGTTTGCTGGCTGGTCATACCCTCCGCCCCATAATAATAATAATAATAACAATTTAAAAAAAATTAAAGAGGAAAAGAACAGGAGTGAGAGAGCTGGAAGCTCTCAGGAAGTGCTTAAGCAAAAAGAAAAATATTAGTCCCTAAAAGTGAGCATTGGAAGGACAGAAGCAACTAATCGGAGTGATAGAAAACAGGCTATGCTACAAGGGAGGGACAAACACAAGATGAACAAGCTGGAACAAGGAAAACTATTGAAGAATAAGCAGCAACGAAATTAGTGTGACAATGACTAGGCGCCCCCCTCGCCTAGTGGAGGGGCGCCCTTAGTCGCGCCATGAAACCAATAAGACAATAAGGCGAAACAATTGTAAATGGCGTGGCGGACTTCAGCCCAAAATAAGTCATTTGCAACCTGACTGCTCACAATGTCTGGTATGCGCGACCAAATTAGGAAGCAATCTTCAACTCGTGGATGACATTTAAAGGTATTAACTGTACTTTCCTTCATGACTAATATTTGAACTGAAAATAATGGCGCATAGTGTGGGTGCTAACATTTAAAGAATACATACATGCACTTTTTTGGAAACCAATGATTAAATGTGCCTTGCCTTTGGATCATAACCACCAAGATGCTCCATATTAAATGTAACATTTCAAGACCGTTTTGTTTTGGCCAAATGCGTGTTGCTTTCTAGGATTTATAGTCTAGCTTTCCCAAAGATAATGAAGAGTCTACGAGACTCAGCATGCAATACATTACTAGTACTAGATGAAAAGTTTGAACTAGCATGAACGATAAAGGGTGACTAGACAGAATGAATTTGTGTATTTGGGGCGTTTTGTATAACACCAACATCTCCCCTCTTGGCAACTTCAGAGCACAATGGGTTAGAGTTCTGAAATATTATTTACTAAATAGATAATATGTTTGTATAATTCATACTATTGATGATGGCTGTTTCTATGAAGCTAATGGAACTTAGATGGATAAAATTAATTGTACTTGCAACAATTTAGACAAACAATTTGATAAGGTGTGCTACACTTCTGCGTCACACTAACAGTTAAAAGTACGGAACAGGATATAAGGAGGGTACATAGTGAGTACGGTATAAACTGCCAAACTCACTCACATAACTGCAATGGAGCCACGTGTAATGAGTTACAGTTTCAGAAAGTCCAAACTTATTATACATTGCACTACATATTGGAAAAATATCAACGTAAAAGAGAACGTAAAGTGCTCTTGGTTACCAAGCCAAGAGTAGCTGAGGGTGTAATGAATGACACGTTGCAAAATGACAGCTAACTGGGTGTCTGTCGTACTGTATAGGCATTTGAACACGCTTATTGTGCACTACAAAATGTTTAAATAGTTGAGTGCCATCAAACATTTTAAGTCTGTGGATTTTTAAGTAGTAGTAAAGCTCTGCTGATACAGCACACTTTTAAAGCAGGCTGTGTTTGTCCGTCAGGCGATGAATATGTATAAGGTCCCTGGACAGCTACCTACTGACGGGGGTCACAGGGTTGACATTCAGTATGCCTTGGCATTTCATACATCAGTCCTAAGCATTATCGAACTTGAAATTCTACTTTTCAATTACAAGACTACAAATCACAGCACACCTACAGGCTAGAAAAAAACAGGACCGGCTGGCTGCATGTCACTCTTGTGACATGTGACCGGTTGACAAGCATGTATGTTGCTGTACTCCTCTGCAGATACTGGGATGCATTTTAAAAGAATGACTTCAGATTATTTTTCAAAATTCTGCAACAAATGTTTTAGAGCAATGTCAGTCCTCTTTTATAGAGCAGAAAAAAAACATACTCATCAAACTTGATATCCCCTGCTGAGTGGGTGTTAGCTAATGTAGATATGATGCACACCTTTTGGGTTGCAATGTAGGGCCTGACGTATCAGAGAATTTTAACCATTATGTTTATAGAGATATGTGTTGATACATAAAGGCCATACTTCTTTCCTTAAGAGGAGCACACACCTAGCCACAATGGCATGGGGAGATAATTAGAGCAAAACACCTAATGCAGTGTGGGGTAGGAAAAACATCCCCATAACTTCCACATAACACACAGTCACCTTTATAAGTATTTTGGGAGGAGTTTCACTGCAGAATCAGGGCCAATGGAAAACGCGTGCCCCATATCCCCTCTCTATTGAAGCGGTGGATAAGTGTGGCATTAGAACAAATGAAAAGGACTTTCGGGATCAGCATATCATCACCCTGAGTGTACGATACCCAGTCCAAGCTCTCCACACCAACTGCCTACTAACCCACCAGTGGATCGTGTAGAGCAACCATGGTTCAGAGAAAGCCTGTGAAGCATCCTGCCTCCAGGGTCTCCTACCTTGGCGTTGTCAGTCTGGTTGCAGTTGTCCCCATTGCAGTAATACATGCTGCTAAGGTAGAGAGGCTGCGGCTGGATACAGCTGATGTTCCACCCTTCTCTCCCAGGCCACACCGAGTACCCACAAAACGAGCATGGAAAGGAAAATAGGACAGTAATACAGCACGACTATTGGCGATAGCTAACCGGACAGACATCTTGAAATGGCAATATTTTATTTTAGAATGTATTATCTGAGAAAATACTTTAATCTATGGAGTCACGTGCGGAAAAAAATGATCCGAGATCAAATATGAGAACATAAATTTAAATACGTTTGAACTATGTAACATAGTTTAAAATATTTTGGAAGCATCTTTTTCTATTACCTACTACAGTGCAGAAGACAAACTTTTGTTCCAGAGCGAAAGTGCGGCCGCGAAAGTAAAAGTAATCGCGTCAAGCGCGGCGCGCACGCCCGAGCACATGCACTGTAGCTCTATGCTGGCCTGGTAGCACTTTTTGGAGCCCTCTCAAAAAGTCTCGCCAGACCAGCGCAAGCGCTGGGTCAGGCGAGACCTAAAAAGGATTGGAGGTAGAGTTAGCTCCTCCCCCTCTGCTTCAGCCCATCCCCTGCTGCCTTCTGGTGCCGCAATCCGTCTGCGCCCCGCCTTCCTCGCTGCCATTGGTTGGGCACTGGGTAAGTCGAGGGGAAGTGAGGGTTTAAAACAAGTTAGCCACACGTCTCTGTCTCATCTCATTAGTGGTTAGAGCTGCTGACTAGGTATTCGGTAACTGCGTTCTAGTGCCAGTGTCGGCTCAACATCCGTTGATTCTGGGTGAATTCCTTAAATATAAACCTAATCTTGTGTAATATAACTGTGCATCATGCACTCCAGTGCCCTTGGGCTGAGGTAGCGCTATATAATCCTGCAAAAAAAAAAAAAGCATTTGCAATGCAATAGGTCTCGCATTTGCAAGACTTTGAGCTACTGGCATTGTAAATGACAAACCTTTTATCTATGTGTTGGTTTTGAAAACATATAAATAAAAGACATTGTCATTTACAATGCGAACAGCTTAAACTTGTTTCCATTCAGTGCAGTTGCTGGAGCAGAGTTTTCTGTTAGAAAATTCTGGGGCTTTTGAAGCTCTGGCATGTCTATGCGTTTTATTAATTTATTAATAATTAACAACTAATTATTTGTCTTGTGCAAGTGTGTTTCACTAATCAACCTGTTTGTCCTAACACAAGAGAAGGTTACACGAGGGTTAGCATGCGTGTGCTGTTTTTGTATTTACAATAACGTGCAAGTTTTCATGTTTAAACGTGGCTGTGTGCTATTTATTTTGAGCACAAAACGCTGTCTGAATTAATGCTCTATATGTCGCAAAGCTAGATAAATGCATACACATAAGGGTGTTAGTGGGGTTAACACTGTTTAATCATTATGATGTAGTAATCTTTATTTTGTCTCTTTAATTAAAGATGGTCTATTGTGGCCTATGGAGGCCTTCATGAAAATAACTGAAAATAATTGGAAGCCTGGCTGAGCTCTGGTGCAGGCGAAATCTGTGATGTGACAAGGGAGACCCCTGCTGGAATTCGGTTACAGACAACTGACCGTAGTCCTTATATGGAAATTTCCGGGAGGACATCAGCAAGTTTGGAGGATCTCCAAAAGAAATGATTTGTCCTTGGTAAACAAAGAGCCTCAGAAAGAACTCTGTGCTAAAGCCGGTTTGCCGAGGGAAATGAACTTTAATAGTTTCTAATCTTTGGTTCCTGTTCCGAGGCTTGCGTATTATGACTTTTCCTAAGCGGAGATTTCAAGATGTTGCAAAGTTACATCCCTTCCTTCTCGTTCTGCTCAGTGCTACAATTTTACTTGTTGAATTCATGTGGGTTTTCATTGTATTTTGCATTATAAAATGTTAGCTTAGGGAGGGCTCTCCCCACATTTTTTCTTTCGTCGCCTTGCTGCGTGAACTTGCGTTGCTGAGGACTGATGCTGAGGACCTTATCCTGAAAAGACTTTTCTGAGAGACTGGTCCTGACCCGTTCTGACACTAGTTAGAATAGGTAACTATGAGAAATGATTTATTCTGATTTTACTCTGACTAATTTTAGATAAAGCAATATAACTTTTAAACATGGTGTTGGTTGTTTCTTTTCTTGTCGTTTATTGAATACTTTTTGATATTGTTTATAGATTGTTTATATTATGTTAGGCAACCACTAAACTGGTCCTATCGCCTAGATATAGATGCAGGGTGCTTTAGGAGTTTTCTTCCCACAGGTTTGCTGCTGGTAGAGTATTGGAGCGTATGTTAGTGAAATGGGCCCTAGTGTATGATGAATGTATGTGCGTGTAACTGTGAAATTACTCTATCTGTGGTAGTGGGCATATTTCTGATACCCTGATCTGTATCAATTTCTCTGGAGTTTTCTTCCCACAGGTTTGCTGCTGGTAGAGTATTGGAGCGTATGTTAGTGAAATGGGCCCTAGTGTATGATGAATGTATGTGCGTGTAACTGTGAAATTACTCTATCTGTGGTAGTGGGCATATTTCTGATACCCTGATCTGTATCAATTTCTCTGGTAGCAGAGGATGGTTTAGATGGTTGTCTTGATCAAGATAAGATAAGATTGCTTGTATATTGGCTTATTGATGTTGTTGGTATATGTACTAATATTATATGTTGGAGTCATAATGTTGAGTTATATGTAGTGCTTCTGGAATTTGGAAGCTGGAAGCAGTTCCGTAGTAGGGCAGAGGAAGGTGTATATGCTGCTCTCGGGAAAGACGGGATTGTAAGGAATTACGTGTAACAATAGAAGTTGCGCGTTCACATTGTCTGGGTTCGGAATCGGTGACATTGTTGTATGTTACTATTAGACATTTCTAGTATATAAGGAGTGTGAATCATAGTAAAGGTTATCTGTGAAACTCTGGTCTTAAGTCCCAGGGATCCGTAAGGATTGCCGTTAAAGCTTATTGCGGGAGGAGTAGTAGGTATTCTCTGAGCTTGTTAGCAGAACTGGGCAGAGGTAAGCTGCTTAGTTGTTGTGAGTTATAATTCTGTACAGAGACAGGTTGTGCTGTTCTCGAGAAGCAGGATTCTGTGTGTATGTACTATATTTTTCTCGTATGAATGTGCGTGAATGCATATACATTTATTGATTGTAAGACTCTTTTGGATACGTCCTAGAGGAAACAGTTATGAGATGTATGTAAAGTTGTTGACTCTTGAGAAATAGACACTCTTTTTACTATTCTGTGGTTAGCGAAGCAGACAATGGAGATGTTTTTATGTTGTAACTAATAAATTTTGTAGAAATTTTGACACACGAAGTCTACTGAGAGTTTTAGTAAAGGAGGGGTAGACGAGTGACAGAGACAGGAGACAGAGACTGCAGCGGCTGCTGACGTCAGAAGGTTCGCGCACTGATTGGATAGTGATTCAGAATAGGGTTCGCGCTAGGATTGGTGTATTAGTGTGAGTCGCGCAGGGATTGGAAGAGCTACTTAGTGACGTAGACGCTCCAGGACTGGTGCGTTAGCGAGAATTGAGTTTTTCAACCTAAAAAGTAGAGAGTTTAATAAGAGTAAGCTAAGATGTATTATCAAGAAGAGAAAAAGAAAAAGACGTTCTTTGGAAAGGTTAAGAAGTGGTTTAGCAAGGATAAAGAGGTTAAGACAAGAGAGGGTGAGTTGCTACCTCCAGCGAAAACACCTGCATCTTTTATGGTTGCGAAATATGGATTACATACCTGTATATGGTTGCAGAATTGGGTTGGCTATACTAAAGAAGATGGTGTTCTAGCATTTCCAGAACATGGTTCATTTAATCTGGCCGTGTTGAGAAATTTACGGGAAAAGATGGCACATCTGGACCCGAAGCCGAGACCTACACAGTTCGAGGCTTTAGTGGAATGGAAAGAAGAAGTATTAAATCGAGAAAGACAGAGAACTGGAGGTCAGTACAGGTATATGTTTGGGAGGAGACATGATCGTGAGACACATCAGGATCGAATGAAAAGATGGCGAGATGCTACCATGTCAGATGGATTATATCCTATGAGAACAGTTGAAGCTTCGGCTCCTTCAGAAGAAAGGGTTTCTGAGACAGATAGGAGAAGATATGGAGAGTTTGAAGATGAGGTCTTGAATGATATGATGTACAAGAGACCACCTCCATATAGATCAGAATCGGAAGAGAGTACACCAGTTGTTTCTCCGATAAGAGATACAGTTGAGAAAGAAAAAATGACACCTGAATTAAGAAATAATAGTTCTTTCAGAGAGGAAAATGCCAGAAATGCCAGACAATTAGCAAAGACAACAACAGAACTGACTGAGAAAATTAGAGAGTTAACGATGAATATGGAAGCTGTTACAGTGCCTGTTACTATAGGTCCGGTAATTCCTATGTTTGACGGACAGAGAGCAAGTGAAAATGGGCTGGTAGTTCCATATATTGCAAATAATTCAGCTGGTCCTTCAGGAGATTCAGGTAAAAGAACAGGGAGAAATGACCTGAGACAAACAAGACATGACACAGGTAGTGAATTCATGGATGTTAGTGATTCTAGTAGTTTAGGGATGCCAATTTTAGAACCGCAGAAAAAAATAGTTTCAGCGAGAAAAACTGCGGAAATAACGGTTGATGACCTAAATGACTGGATGAAGGTTCTTCAGAAAAAGGATAAAGATTCACAAGTTGTTGATGTGGTTAAATTACGTATAGAATTAGAAGAGCTTGTGACAGGAACGGTTCCGACAGAAATCCTGAAAAGTCATCATGATGGTGAATTATTGTTCATGTGCAAAAGCATAACATGGAGAGCAAGAAATACTCATGATAGACTAAGAGCAATAGCAAATGAGCAAGGAGTTGACATTGATAAAGTAAAGGCTTTACAGAAAACGTACAGGATGGATTTCACAGAGAAGGACATAGAGAATTTGAATAATTCTGGTAGAACAGGACAGATTAAAGAAATGGTGGCATTATTGCGTAGATGGGGTGATGTGGAAAAGTGGAAGGATAGGTGGTATAAGAAAAGGGATGAATCTGAAGATAGAACAACTTACTCAGCATTTCCAGTGAGAGAAAAGGAGAAACCAGTGGAGCAGTTTCCCATGAGAGAAATACCTGGAGGAGGATATGTACATGTTCCATGGACCAGACAGGATATTTTATCATTTACGAATGATTTCCCTCGATTGAGAGAAAAGCCCGTCGAGTGGTATAGGCAGGTAGATAGGTTTGTGAAATTGTCAAAAGTGCTGTGGGTTGACCTGAATAGTCTGTTTGATATAATTGTTCCAGCAGACTTGTGGACTGAGTGTAAAATAGTTGTGAGTTGGCCTAGTGAGGAATATCCAAGAGATCCGAGAACAGGGGCACCAGATCCAGAAGTGATGAGGAAGTACGATCAGGTGATGGTATACCTGAAGAGTAAAGTTCCTCCAAAAGAGACAGACTGGGTTAAAATAGATCGAACACAACAGGAAGCAAAAGAATCAGTTCATGCTTTTTACGAAAGGCTGATACTGGCTTTTAAACAATTCAGTGGAGATGAACATCTGGGTGACAAAGATTTGAGTCATTTTGTATACAGATTTGTATATGGTCTTAGACCTGAAATTAGTGAGAGAATTCGCGAACACACAGTGGATTGGCAGAGTAAGAAAGTAGATGAGATTCTGAGACATGCAAAATATTTCAGTGATGAAATTGAAGCAAAACGAAGAAAGCTGAAAGAAAAAGCAATGTGGGCACAGGTGAAAGTTGCAGAAAGACAGGAAGCACAGTTGGTGGAACAGGCAAATAATCCAGGAAATAATACAGGGAATAGACCAAGGTTTGCAGGAAAAGGAAGGGGAAGTCTTGAAGAAGCAAAGAAAAAGTTCCCGTGTCACAACTGTGGCCAACTGGGACATTGGAGGTCGGAATGTCCTAATCCACCATTAAATGAGGGTAAATCCTTAAATCAACAGGTGCAGAATGAAGGGAATAACCAGCAGCAACAACAGCAGAAAGTTGTGAGACAGCAGCAGAGTCAAGAGCCAAAACCACCTTTACCGCAGAATAGAGGGGTACAAAAGTACAGTCAGGATTCGGGATTCTTCAATGATGAGCAGGTAAACAAACCAAGACGTACTAACAAGGTACAACAGTACTTGTTAAAGAGTGAAGGGAGTGAGTCTGAAGGTGATTATTGACGGTGCCGAGGAGAGGAAGAGGAGTGCATACTTGGTGCAACTCTAGAAATAGACCAGGCAGGACCATTTGTGGATGGGAAAATTAATGAAGAGGGTGTTACTTTTTTAGTAGACACAGGTGCGACAAGATCAACTGTCAGGTCAACAGATGTTAGAAATCTTCCTCTCTCGGATGAAGCAATCCAAGTAGTTGGTGTAGCCAATACACAAATCAGAACATGTCTTACTGAACCAGTGAAAGTACAGATAGGGAAATTTTCAGACATGCACAGATTTATTGTCTGTGACACAAGCCCAGTGAACCTGTTAGGTAGGGACTTATTATGCAAGATGAACTGCACAATTTTCTGTACACCAGATGGAATAGCTTTTGAGACACCAGATGATGATGTTTTCTACCGCATGACTCTAGAAAATAGAGAAAATGAATTAATTGGTACATTTCCAGTGTTTAATCCGGAGGATCTGCCTCAAGTGCTGAGAGACACAGTGAAAAGAGCAGTTTGGGATTTTACAGGAGAGGATGTGGGATTGATGAATAATGTAGATCCAGTGAAAATTGCAGTGAAAGAGGGAATTGCATATCCTAACATTCCTCAGTACAAAATGACACCAGAGATAATTGAAGGGATAACTCCTATAATTGAGAAAATGATTCAGCAAGGAGTCCTGAGAGAACTATTGAGTAGCCCGTGTAATTCACCGATAATGGGACTGAAAAAGCCTAATGGCAAGTTCAGAATCGTGCAGGACCTGAGAAAGGTTAATCAGAATGTGGTGGCATGTTGTCCCATCGTGCCGAATCCATCGGTGATTATGTATCAAATTCAACATGACGCTGAGTGGTATACAGTGATTGATTTGTGTCATGCATTCTTTTCAATTCCATTGCATCATGACAGCCAGCCAATTTTTGCATTTAGGTTTGGCCAGCGTATTTTAGCATGGTGTCGTATCCCACAGGGGTATACGGAGAGTCCTTCGATATTCAATCAGTTATTGAAAAGATCGTTGGAAAGTCTGATCATGCCTGAAAGCTCAGTGCTGGTACAATACATTGATGACCTACTGGTGGCATCAAAGACACGTGAAGCTTGTGAAGTGGATACCATAGCTTTACTGAATCATCTGGCAGATGGAGGATTAAAGGTATCCCCAGCCAAATTGCAGTTTTGTAAGAAAGAGGTGCATTATCTTGGACATAATATTGAGAAGGGTCTGAGAAAAGTGACTACTGACAGGATCAAAATAATAAGAGAAATGAAAGCTCCAAAAACTCAGAGAGAAGTGAGAATGTTCCTGGGTATGGTGGGATATTGTCGTCAGTGGATAATTAATTTTTCCCTGATAGCAAAGCAATTGATTAAATTGACAAAAAGTGACATGACAGATCAATTGGATCTAGATGCAGAACAATTGGCAGCATTTGAAGAGCTCAAAACAAAAATGTGTGAAGCTCCAGCTCTGGGTATGCCAGACTATGAAAAAGAATTTGAACTGTACTGCAGTGAGAGAAATGGATGTGCACTTTCAGTGTTAATCCAGAAACATGGACAATTGAGAAGGCCTATTGCGTACTTCTCATCGACACTTGACCCTGTAGCTGTGGGTTTACCAGGTTGTCTAAAATCTGTGGCTGCAACATGCAGAAGCCTGGAACAGAGTGAGGGGATCATAATGGGGTATCCTGTAAGGGTATTCGTACCTCACAATGTGGCGATTCTTTTGACAAGAAGCAGAACTCAGCATATGTCAAATAGTCGGTTGACTAAGTATGAGAAGGTGATTCTGGGAGCATCAAATGTGACTCTTGAAAGATGTACGAATGTGAATCCAGCGACACTTTTGCCGGATATTGAGAATGTGGGTATAAAGATGGAAGATGATCATGATTGTTTGGATGTGCTTGAGTACTGTACGAAACCAAGACCAGATATCAAGGATGTTCCCTTGCCTGAGAATGATCATGTGCTGTTTGTGGATGGATCATGCCTCAGAAATGATAATGGTGTGCTTTGTGCAGCATATGCAGTGTGCAAAGTTTCAGAGGTTATGGAAGCATCACCATTGAAAGGAGTAAAATCTGCGCAAGTTGCTGAATTAGTGGCATTGACAAGAGCTTGTGAGATTGGGAAAGATTTGAGAACAACTGTGTTGACTGATAGTCAGTATGGGTTTGGAGTGGTGCATGATTTTGGCCAACTGTGGCTACAAAGAGGTTTCTTGACATCGGGTGGAACTCCGATAAAGAATGCTGAGCTGATTGGAAAATTGCTTGAGGCGATACAGCTGCCTAAGGAGTTAGCAGTTGTAAAATGTGCAGCACATGTTACAGGAGAAGATTTTATCACTGTTGGCAACAGGTATGCTAACGATGTGGCACAGTATTGTGCGAAACTGAACCAATCAATTAACAGGGAAAGAGAAAAAAAGGAAATGTCTTTCCCTTCTGTGATGTTTACTAATGTCCTAGAAACGTGGGATGAAGTGAAACAGTTACAAGATGAGGCAGGAGAAGAAGAGAAACGAGAATGGGTTAAGGCAGGATGTGCTCCAAGGGAAACAGACCATGTTTGGGTCTACAGAGATGGCAGACCAGTGATGCCAAACTCAATTTTGTCGTCAATGGCAAGGATGTATCATGGCCAGGGACATCTGGGGAGGGACGCGATGATTAGGTCCTTTAAACAGACCTGGTACAATGCAAAGTTTAGGACAATTGCGGAAAGCATCTGTCAAAGGTGTTTAATTTGTCAGCAGTTTAACACTGGGAAAAAGACAGTGGTGAGTTTAGGGACAATTGGCAGAGAAGGAGGTCCTTTCACAAGGATGCAAATTGATTTCATTGAAATGCCCCAAGTGAACAGACTGAGGTATGTCCTAGTGGTAGTCTGTTTGTTTTCAAGGTGGGTGGAAGCTTACCCGACAAGGAGGAATGATGGATTAACAGTGGCAAAATTACTGTTGAGGGAGTTGATTCCTAGGTTTGGGTTTCCAGTCACAGTTGAATCTGACAGAGGTAGACACTTTCAAAATGAACTCATTGGTTTGATTTGTGAAGCATTAAAAATACAGCAGAAGCTACATTGTGCATACCGACCAGAGGCTTCTGGTGTGGTTGAGCAGATTAATGGCACAATCAAAAACAGAATTGGAAAAATGTGCTTAGCCACTGGCATGAAATGGCCAGATGTTCTGCCTCTAGTCTTGATGACTATGAGATCTACTCCAGACAGAACTACAGGATTGAGTCCGCATGAAATTATTATGGGACGTGCGATGCGCCATGCATTCGTGCCTGTGAATAAATTGATGACAATAACTGATGACATGATTTTGGATTACTGTAAAGGCCTGGCTGACGCAGTTCATTCTGTGTTTCACCAGGTTGGAGAAGAAGCTACCACACTTGAGAAGAAGCAAGCCCATGATCTGAGTCCAGGTGACTGGGTAAGGATTAAGGTGCACAGAAGAAGAAATTGCTTGATTCCAAGGTGGGGAAGGCCAAGACAAGTTATTCTGACTACAACGACTGCAGTAAAGTGTGCTGGAGTAAGACACTGGGTACATGCAAGTCATACTCTGAGAATTCCAAGTCCGAGAGAGGGGACTGGTGAAGAGTATTATGAAGAGTCAGATTCCAGTGATGGTGAAGATCCTGAAGATACAGAATCAGTGAGAAAAGAAGCAGAGAAAGCTTCAAGAGATTCACTGCGAGTATCAGAAGGAAGATCAGATTCTGATTCTGTGAAAGAGCCTGAAGTTTCGAATAGCAGTGGAGGAAAAAGAAAAGAAAAGAGAAAACACATTGAGACTACTCCTGAATCAGAAGAGGAGGAGATTGAAGAGCCACTTGAGATTATTCTTGAAGAAACAGGGTCAGAAGAAGATAGAGAGGGACAGATTGCGGAAGACCCCCGAGGAGGTGTAGGGAACATTGATGAGGAGCTAGGTAAAGGGACAAATAGACAGCAAGAAGATTGCGTGTCGGAGACCCGAGGAGGGACAGAAGTAGGGAAGTCTCAAATAGTGGTGAAAGAATCTGTGAAAGAAAAGAAAACTGCTAAGAAACGAAAGCAAAAGGCAATTGAAACAGAATCGGATGATGAGAATGAACAAACAGAAGGTCGAGTTCTGAGAAAGAGAACTTCGATTGGAGAAAGGAGTGTTAAAGAAAAGCTGAAAAAGGTTGTGAAAGGAGATCGTTGGCCTAACAACAGAGTGAAAAGACTGAGATACAGGATAATAAAAGCAAATACATCGGAAGCTGAACAAGTGAATGAGGTATCCAGTCAATCTTCAAAGGCTGAAGAAGAAGAATCAAAGAGAACAAAAGAACCAGTAGAAATAAAAAGAGTTAAAAGACCCAACCAAAAGTACAGATCACCGGAATGGTCTTATGTGACACTGTCTGAAGAAGGAAAAGAAGAAACAGTGACTCAAGATAATCCGGAAGTGGTCTTGAGAGAAGTGGTTGAGGAAAATACTGGTGAAATTCTGAAAGTACTCTTGACTGACATCAGAGAAGAGTCAGATACTGAGGATTCCGACGTTGGAGATCTGATACAATTTGATGTTGAAGAAATTGGAGTGAAAAATGATGAGTATCCAAACTGAGTAAAAGAAGGATTCACTTGGACTAAGTGAACAGAAGGATCTTTGAAGAAGCTGAAGAGTTTGGAACAAACGTTGGAGATTTGAAAAGTTCTAATTACAGTAGTGGAGTAGTAGAAATTAAAGCAGAATGGCTAACATAGAGAATAATCAAAATAGATGTGCCTTCTTTAGAAGGTGGTGCAAGATGTGCTGCTGTTGTACTGGAATATTAATGCTTCTATGGGGTGTTTTAGTTTTATTAGTTACTTTTAAGGTTGAATTTGGGATGGACACAGAAAATATGACTAATATAGAGAAGAATTCACAAAAAGAAATTCCAATTAGAAATAGTTACATACACAAAGATAGGTCAATTAACAATTTTTCTAGTAATGTTTTTTCTAGACTGTTATATGAATATGTGAAGACAATGGAAGTGAGGGATTGCTATGTCTGCATGCAGTTACCTGCATCCGTTTCAGAGGGTGTTACTTATCATCATTTACCAGCTACATATGGTATTTCTTGTAGTATTTTAAGTAGTGTTTTCTATTTGTTAGGGAAAATAGATTATAACATGTCTAACAGAGATAGTATTTTTGGGCACTTGCCAATGAACAAAGAGCTGAATCCAGCTAAAGAAGCTAACACTTTTGGTGAGATTTTTATTGAAGAAAAAGGACTAACATTAGATTACATTTTTAAGAACAATTTAACTTGCAGTTTGAAAGAAGAGGAGAAAGCTTTCCTGGATATGGTAGAGGAAAGGAGAGTGAACATGCATGAGAAAGCAGGGAAATATGAAGTGAGTGAGACAATTTGGGACATTGAAATGGGAAAAGAGTTGAGAAATGGGGCTAGTCCAACTTTGGCTCTAGATGCACCGCAGAAGGGTAAACTATGCATTACCAGAAGGAGATCCCAATATGATACGTATTTTGTGGGGACTAGTGAGTGCCATGATATATACTTCGTTGCGACTGGTTGGGGTTTCAGAGGTGGAGAAGATACTATTTTTCCAGGAGTGTACTATGTGTGTGGGAACAAGGCTTATTACAAGTTGCCTGACCATTGGTATGGCACATGTTATGTGGGTTTGGTTTTTCCTAAGATTTTTCATACAGATAAAATAAGTGATGTAGAAGATATTAACCTATTAAAACGTTTTAAGAGAGAAACTTGGTCTGAAATTGTGGGTGATATTTTTTGGGTTTTGATTCCAGCAGTGGGAATTTCTTTAAATGCTTATGGAATTCGGAAATTGTCCACAGTGGTTGATCGTTTATCGACAAATACCGCAGGAGGATTTCTTTTGGTAAATACGGAGTTAAGTGCCGTACGTGCCATGTCTATGCAAAATCGACTTGCCCTTGATATTCTTTTGGCTAAGGAGGGTGGAGTTTGTGGAATTTTGAAAGTTCAACATTGTTGCACTTACATTCCTGATGAAAGTAAAGACCTGAAGGTCTATATCAAAAATATTACTGATTTGCATGAAGATTTAGTACCACTTGAAACTGGGAGTTTATGGACTAAACTAGCTAATAAGATGATAGCTGTTAAGGATTTTATTGCAAAAATAGGTAGTACTATTATAGGTAGAATATTGTTTCCTTTGTCTTGTATAATTGTTGCTTTGCTGATACTGAGATTAGTGTGTGTGTGTTGTAAAAACAGGAGAGGGAAAGAGAAATTGAAAAATGAAAAGAAAAATAAGAATTCGAATAATTCGAAAAGAGAACCAGAAGAGATTGAATTAGAAGAATTAAGGGAGAGTGTTTATTTAGAGACTAAGAGAGATGATGAAAGAGTGACTGGTGTTTAATGTTGTGTAAGGGGAAAAGACATTTCTGATTTCTCCTAAAATGGGACTAAATTTTCACTAATTTTTTTTTTGGGGTTTATTTGGTGATAAAATCACCAAAGGGGGGATTGCTGGAGCAGAGTTTTCTGTTAGAAAATTCTGGGGCTTTTGAAGCTCTGGCATGTCTATGCGTTTTATTAATTTATTAATAATTAACAACTAATTATTTGTCTTGTGCAAGTGTGTTTCACTAATCAACCTGTTTGTCCTAACACAAGAGAAGGTTACACGAGGGTTAGCATGCGTGTGCTGTTTTTGTATTTACAATAACGTGCAAGTTTTCATGTTTAAACGTGGCTGTGTGCTATTTATTTTGAGCACAAAACGCTGTCTGAATTAATGCTCTATATGTCGCAAAGCTAGATAAATGCATACACATAAGGGTGTTAGTGGGGTTAACACTGTTTAATCATTATGATGTAGTAATCTTTATTTTGTCTCTTTAATTAAAGATGGTCTATTGTGGCCTATGGAGGCCTTCATGAAAATAACTGAGAATAATTTGAAGCCTGGCTGAGCTCTGGTGCAGGCGAAATCTGTGATGTGACAAGGGAGACCCCTGCTGGAATTCGGTTACAGACAACTGACCGTAGTCCTTATATGGAAATTTCCGGGAGGACATCAGCAAGTTTGGAGGATCTCCAAAAGAAATGATTTGTCCTTGGTAAACAAAGAGCCTCAGAAAGAACTCTGTGCTAAAGCCGGTTTGCCGAGGGAAATGAACTTTAATAGTTTCTAATCTTTGGTTCCTGTTCCGAGGCTTGCGTATTATGACTTTTCCTAAGCGGAGATTTCAAGATGTTGCAAAGTTACATCCCTTCCTTCTCGTTCTGCTCAGTGCTACAATTTTACTTGTTGAATTCATGTGGGTTTTCATTGTATTTTGCATTATAAAATGTTAGCTTAGGGAGGGCTCTCCCCACATTTTTTCTTTCGTCGCCTTGCTGCGTGAACTTGCGTTGCTGAGGACTGATGCTGAGGACCTTATCCTGAAAAGACTTTTCTGAGAGACTGGTCCTGACCCGTTCTGACACTAGTTAGAATAGGTAACTATGAGAAATGATTTATTCTGATTTTACTCTGACTAATTTTAGATAAAGCAATATAACTTTTAAACATGGTGTTGGTTGTTTCTTTTCTTGTCGTTTATTGAATACTTTTTGATATTGTTTATAGATTGTTTATATTATGTTAGGCAACCACTAAACTGGTCCTATCGCCTAGATATAGATGCAGGGTGCTTTAGGAGTTTTCTTCCCACAGGTTTGCTGCTGGTAGAGTATTGGAGCGTATGTTAGTGAAATGGGCCCTAGTGTATGATGAATGTATGTGCGTGTAACTGTGAAATTACTCTATCTGTGGTAGTGGGCATATTTCTGATACCCTGATCTGTATCACAGTCAAACAGCAGCTCCACGGTACTAGCTTTCATGCAGGCAGTTTGAAAGATAAGAGCTCGGCATCTCATTTAATCATAATCTCCCCTCAGTTTTCACTCTTGATCCCTTAACATCCAGCCGCATATTTCTCTCACCCTCCTCCACCTTTCACGGGGGAGGCCGGCCCTATTCCCTTCCATTATTCTTCTCATGGAATTCTACATCCCACATGCCTGCTTATAACAAGCATTTGCAATGCAATAAGTCTCGCATTACTGAATGTTTGAGCTATTGGTGTTGCATTATTATTAGCAATGCCAATAGCTCAAACTTTAATAATGCGAGACCTATTGCATTGCAAATGCTTGTTTTTATTGTTATTGTTACTGATGCACTAGGGACCATGTACTGTCAGCACCTAGGATTACGAAGTGTTTGAAGGATGTTCACAAAATCAGTAACAAGAGTGTGTTTCTAGGATAAAATTGCTATCCCCCTGTATCTACTTTTACTCAAAAAATTGTAGTTAGGCACACTGCACGTTAGACCGTTGGCCTTAATTGATACTGGTTGTTGCTCATAGTACGGTCACACTTAGGTACATGCATGGCTTTAAGGGGGAAGAAAAAACTGGGGGGTCTCTCCAAGGGGCGTGGCCTATGTAATTAAGGGCGTGGCTCTAAAACACACAGGGTAAACATCTGTGCTTAGCATAGTGTGCCGCCCGACTTGTATTTTGCAGTTCCTGTCATTGCATCCTGATATATGATATAACAAGTATCATCATACTAGAACAAGTCAGGACTATTGGCTGTGTCAATGGTTGTTGGTTGCATAAGATAAATAAGCAGCAACTATTGGCTTGTTGTATATAATATTGAAAAAGCCTCCGCTGAAAGCCCTGGTGACACCACGACGATGTTGCTGCTCCTGCGTTTCAAAAAGAGAAGGGAAACTGAGAGAGAAAATGACTCTTTAAAGGATTTCCCTTCTGCAACAATGCTCACCTGGCATGACGTCATGCCGTAACTGCTCCACAAGTGAGAAGTGAGCACTGTGAGAACGCGCATATCGATGTGCCTGCTGTCACTGCAGTCGGGAAAAAAAAATGGATCGCCTGTGCCAGGGCACAAAACAGTGCCCGATAGAGACCCGGCTCGAGGCCCCCTTTAAAAACACTGCCAGTGCTCAGCACCGGTGAGACATGGCCCACTTAAAGCCCTGGGTACAGTACATGTTGAATGAGACATTGCACGAAGGCACTAAGGGGCATATTAGCAAGGGCCATATCGCCGCTTTAGCGGCGATATTTCTATCGCCCTATCAGCAAGCTGTCGCTAACAGCAGTTAGCGACAGCTTTTAGGCGATAGCGATCGTTTTGGGGCCCGCTTTGCATGTCAGCGATATTTATCGCTAATGACATGCAAAGTGGGCGTACCCAAACTGTTAGCGACTGAAAGCAGTCGCTAACACAGCTATCGCCTATTAGCAAGGCAGGCAAAGCAATAAAAAAATCACGCTAAGCGCGATTATCGCTATATTCTAACGCCTGCTAAAAACATGACTTACCTGTTTATCCAATGGGAGGTGAATCTTCAGGTTAAGTCCCCATTGGCGTTAATGCGTGAATATCGCTGGATTTCCAGCGATATTCACGCATTTCGCCGCTATCACTGGATATTTTAGCACAATGGAGAAAAACGTTGCTAATAGCATGTTTTCCCCGCTAAAATATCCAGCGATATGCAGCGATAAAAATGAACGCGCTAAGTGCGTTTTGCGATAAATAACGCAATTTCTTGCTAATAGGCCCCTAAGCTTTTTAAATTGCAATAAATGAGCGGTTATGGGATAAGCAGTCCATTGATTTTAGGTAATAACGTTGGAATTAATTGGTTTTATAAGGAATGTTTATATTGCAATTATATGGTTCGTCTGAAATGATTTGTTAGTTATGATGAATATTTTATAATTTTTTTTATACTCTAAAATGTTATGGTTTTAAACAATTTTTTCCAACGTACTTACAAGGCAAGCTCATCTTCCTTCCTTACATAGCGCAAAATACCACAATGTTGCCAAGGCGCAGTAAACAGCATAATTTATGGTACTATACTTAATTAGTTCGATAAATAGGGTAACAAGAACTGGGTAAGAAAAACGTGTTATTTACAGTGCTTAAAAGCGGCATATCTTTAATTTTTACTGTTAAATACAATTTATTATTTTTTTCCATTCTTTGCACATGCGATATCAAAGGAATTAATAAAGCTCGGTGCCCTTCCTGCCTGGCCCAAAATTGCAGCAGGTCCGGTCCCCAAGGCCCCTGAGGGCTGATTTATTGCGTTTCAGCTGGTGACCGCAGAGACGGGGGAGAAGGTGGCATCATCGCTGCTGAGTACACATCCTTACGGTATGAGGCAAAATTGTAAATCCCACGTTTGTTTTCCAAATTTCTGTCATGTCTTGTTATAGGATGGAAAGGTATTACTGAGAAAACAATATACAGGTAATATAATGGCTCGATCCGGTAACTATTTTCTCATAACATAATTAGAATAAAAACTCAGCTGTATCAGTATTTTTCCTATGAACTAAAAAAAAAAAAAAAAAAAAAGAGTACGTCTTGTTGCCCAGGATAAAAAAACATTAAAAAGATTCAATTTAAATATGGAATTAAAAAGATTCAAAAGCTTAAAGTGATTTTTGTACACCTTTAAAAAGAGAAAAAAAGACTGCGTCTCACTGTGTTGCCCAGGCTGGTTTACAGTGGCTATTCACAGGCGCGATCCCACTACTGATCAGCACGGGGGTTTTGACCTGCTCCGTTTCCGACCTGGGCCGATTCACCCCTCTTTAGGCGACCTGGTTATTCTGAGCTTCCACAGAATCACCATATCGATGCCGAACTTAGTGTGGACACCCGATCGGCATAGCACACAGCAGCCCAGAACTCCTGGACTCAAGCGATCCGGCAGCCTCAGCCTCCCAAGTAGCTAGGATTACAGGCGCACACCACTGCGCCCAGCGAAGGTACAGACCAGAACTGCACTACTAGAGTTTTCCAAGCAACTGACGTCACTGTTATTTTACGGTCGCTTATTGGATATCTCCTAACTACCCTTAGCAAATCCAAAGCCCACAGGTACGGTTGAGGCCATGTTTAAGAAGGGTTGCGAGCGCCAGCGCCAGCATCCCAGCACCGCTCATTCTCCCACGGGGCGATGGTTTGTTTACCTGCAACTGAGGAACACAACAAGACTGTCAAACCTGCCTTACTAGAAACTAGGTGAGTGGTGCAAGTTACTGACTGCTCTTCTAACACCAAACTATAGAAACGGCCGTGGTGTTATCCGGACAGATGCCGATTCAATGATGCACTTACTCAACTCAACCTAGAAAGGGTCCAGAAAAACTACGGATTCCATGCAATGTAACAGGCTGAGTTTTGCCCACAGATGTAACCGTATAAAAGACTGTCAGCTTTTCTTTTTGAAAATAACCGTAGTATTCAATTGAGCGACGTTAAATTGATTTATAACGCAAAACGGGTTTTCTCGCTTCGAATTGCACTGTGTAAATACTGCATTTAGTCGGGGGGGGGGAGGGGGAATGACCGTTACTTGGGCCGAAAAACGCTTTAAGAACAGGTTGCCTGCAGGATGATTAGCCTCTAATCTTCCATGGTTTCTGTAGTTCCAAACAAAACCCACCAGATCCAGCTTCTGCCGGAATTGCCGCCTCGCGCTGCATGCTGGGACGGGAGAGCCTAGGGTTGACTTTCTGATTGGCTGAGGCTCGCCTCTTTCTCGAGTTTTGTGCAGTTGAGTGAATGGCGGGATTAGTCTGACAGCAGCGCTGTGTGACCTGAAGCATCATGAAGCTGCAGTGTGAGGTGGAGGTAGTTAACCGTATGCAGCCCACCTTCGGCATGAGAAACCGAGGCAAAGGGACCCGTGCCGTGCTGTCCTTCGGCAGACAGCATCTCCAGAGCACGTCAGGGTGCAGGAATGCTGCTGTCTACTTAGGGTGACACACTGGCATTGGTGCAAGTTCAGGACGGTGAGTGTAAAAATTCAGGACAAACGGTCAAAATTCAGGACACAAATTCAGGACAGGAGGTCAACATTCAGGACAAAACTTCAGGACAAAACTTCAGGACAATAGGTAAGCTTTACAGACACATCAGAGGAGGTCGCACAATAGTATATAAGTAAGCCCAGCCATATCCGAACATATTCAACCATTTGCAAACCTATCCATCATGTATCCTTCCATCTATCATTTCACTCATCCATCCCTTCATCCATCCTTTCACTCAACTATCCATTATCCATCCATCCACACTTTCACCCTATCCATCTGTACACTCATCCATCCACTCTTCTACCCATCCATCCATTCACTCATCCATCCAGTCATTTACCCTTTCACCCATCCAGCTATCCTTTCACTTACTCATCCATCCCAGTCACTCATCCTTCCACCCATCCACCCTTTCAGCCATCCATCCATCCTCCCTTTCTCTCTCCATCGACCCTTTCACTTAGCCATCCTTCCTTCCAACCACCCACCCACCCATCTACTCATGAATCCATCCATTGACACTATCACTCATCCATCCTTTCTCTCATCCATTTATCCTTTCACTCCTTCACTGATCTATTCATCCTTTTGTCCATCTACCCTCCCTTTCACTCATCCATCCTTACATCCACCATTTCACTCATCCGTCCATCATTCACCCTTGCACGTATCAATTCATCAATCCATCCATCATTTCACTCATCCATCCACCCACTCACTCATCATCCACCTTTTCACTCATCCGTCCTTTCACTCATCCATCCACCCTATAACTCATCCAGTTACCATTCCAGCCATACATCCAGCTATTTACCTTTTCTCTCATCCATCAATCCTTCCATTCACTCATCAATCCATCCATCCTCTCTCATTATCCATCTATTCAATTTTTCATTCATCCATTCACCCTTTCACTAATTCATCCACCCATCCCTTCACTTAATCACTCGCCCACCTTTTCATATTAAATTTGAGCCGAGCCTTTTTGAGAAGAGGCCCATCAAGAACTTCACCCTCGCTGCAGGAGCCATTCCAGGACTGGGACGGAAGCCACCCGGGGCGGAGACGGGATCCACCACAGGGAGCACGGTAGCCATCACAGGTGGGGGGACAGGAGCCACCACATGGGGGGGGGGGGCAGGAGCCATCACATGAGGGGGAACAGGATCCACCAGGGTGGGCATGCAGTATTCTAGTATCATCTTAGTCTCTTCCAGGGTGGGGTAGGGCTCCTCACCCCCTCCTGGACATTACAACGAGAAGACAGGCTCTCTTTTCAAAATGTTAGTTTTGCCATCCCCCACTGTGATGTACAGTACTTAAAGGAGATACTCCAAGAGACCTGATTGTCCTCCATACTTTGTTAATCAGTGTGGGTGCGATTGTGCCATTTCTTTATTTTATTACATTATAGACTGCATGTTTGAAGAACCGAGGTTTGCTTACAATTTAGTGACAGTAATTAAGCTCTGTGAAGAGAACCACCGTGCTGCCTCGGGGTAATCAGGGCCGGTTCTAGGATGTTTGGGGCCCTGGGAAGAAAGGGAATGTGTGAGGCCCCTCTAAATTGCAGAGACATGACGCATTCAGGGCTGTTTGCATTTGAATAGATGCCCCTGCTCCCGAAGCTGCAGCCCCTCCCTCTCAGTCACCTTCAAGCACCTCTTAGCAGCTCATCAAGGGCAGAAGGTGTGAGGGTTGCCATCCCGCTGTGCCTCTCCAATGCTGCTCGGTATCTGAGCTTTGGTACTGCATCAGTCTGTTACACCCGACCTCAACAGCATCGGAGTCAAGAAGAGAGGTGGGTGGAAGGCGCTGTGCCGGCTTTAGGGTGGTGCGACCGGTGCCCGGTTAAAATTACGGACAAATGGCGTCCGTTAAAGAATCCTTCACGGACAACGGACAGACGGCCGAAATTACAGACTGTCCGTGAAATTTACGGACGGTTGGTCTGCCTATGTCTACTTGATGATCTGCACACTTAAAGATAAGGCGGGGTACAAGGTAAGGGCTTCGTCCAAAAGGCTTGGGTCAGCTGCAGGTTGTGTGGGGGGGGGGGGGGAATCCAGTGCTTAATTTGTAAAATATTAAGTGCAGGTGCTCCAATTGTCTTTTTTAGGATGCCACACCCACCGGCTCCACTTAATTCTCAATATGCTCCGCCCACACCTGACACTCGTGAAAGCCTGATTTAATACCTGATCTGAATTTCAGCCAGCCAGCCTTCCCCAGGTAAGGTTTTGATAGGAGCCCCACTTCACAGAGAAAAGAGAAAGTTTTGAAACACAATGAAATCTAAAAGTGCATTTGAGGGACAATTTTGACATACATTTTCTAAAATTAGTAATGCACTGAAAGGGAATACATGAAATATTCCGGTGCTCTATGTACCGATTTGGGGAAAGGAGAATACTGGGTTATGTCCTGGTCCCCTTATCATGGTAGTCAGCTTGTACTTGTGAATTTGCCCAGGTCTTGACAACTAGATGGCCACGGGTGGCCCCTTGTGCTTTAAGGTGCAATACCTACCTTAAATCTTTTAAACTGCACGTCTCCGGTTCTACCAATTTGATTTTTGGCCTTTTAGTGTCAAATAATTTATAAAATGTTACTACTTTTCTAAATTGGTGTGGAATTTTTTTGCGTTGTGTTTTCAAATATAACTATTTGTGTGCTGCATTAATACTTTACAAATTGCCTCTAATTTAAGCCTGGTGGCTTTTGTGCCAAGCTATCAGAGGGTTAGGCTCATATTAAATTAATAAAATTTAAGGTTAACCCTGACAGGGATTGTGACTGTTGCTTCTGAAGGGCTTACACCCTCCTCCCTCAATCAACAACCCAATTTCTCACTACAGCAATATAACTTTCATCTTGTGCATACACTGCACCATGATTTGGCTGTGACTGTGGTCAGTCTCACCAGGGAAAGTGAAACACTGTTTTTACAAAGCAGAGCAGAACTTCAGAGCGAGGAGAAGGGACAGGCTAGAAAGAGGATACTGCTGAGAAGAAAGGGGCAAAGAAGGAGGGGATAAAAGAAGGCAATACTGAGAACAAAGCAGGCAGGTGGAGCGAGAGAGCAGGTGGAGCTGAGGAGAGAGGGGGCAAAAGTAGGAAAAGGGATGAGAGCAAAAGGTTTGTTGGCAAGTGTTTTGGGGGAAAGAGGGCGAGCAATGACTTCTGAGGAAAGAATGTTCAGACAGGAAGGGAATGGAGAGAGTGAGGTCAAGCTCTGCTGGGGAGAGACGGCGTAGCCTTCTGAGAGCAACCATTCCTGGCAATGGCGTAACAAAACTTGAGGCCCCCCCCCCTGCAAAGCACATGGAGGGGGCCCCCTCCCCCGGCAGCGCTGCCCACCATCTAGCACTTTGCCCTACCACCCAGAAATCTAGCATATTTTGATATGAAACCTCCAACATTTTAATGAAATGCCTCTATATTGTCTTTCTCCAAGTTCTAATGAGAAAGTGGGAAACACTCTTAACATACAACTATGCCATTTGTAACAATACTGTCAAAAGCAGATTATTTAACTGAGGCAGCAATCGGAACAATGCCAAGGAGTGATCCTATTGTCTCAGGAACTGCCTATGGCTGAAGAACAAAGAACAACTATGAAGGGTCTGAAATAGAATTGACAATACCTTGAAACTTTGAAAGACCAACCCAAACCTGCAATTCCATAAAAACTCGACTGACAATATACATGAGAAGTAAACAAGCTATAACTCAGTATCCTGCGAAAGTCAAGAGAAATAGACTGATGAATTATCTGCATGCCACACACTAGCGACTGTCAAGGGTTGTGCATGATAATAACCTGAACTGAGGAAGCAATTTCAATCATAATGTCTTTATTAGTAAGCACTGCAAAACAGGCAGGCAGAGGAAGAAAACTGTTTGGATGCTTTAGAACATTGATGCAGATGTTTGTCTGTTTTAATGTATCATTTCTGTAGTGTAAACACTGCTAAATACAAGATTTAAGGTACTTGTATTACAGACAAGTGCAAGCAACACCATAAATAACACTGCATGTAGAATAAAAACAAACCATATCAGCAAGTACCTGATGACACTATACAAACTGTAGTTGGTAAAGCAAAAGAAAAAGTGCAAATACTTTCAAAGTGCAAAATAAAGCAATCACCAGTCCAGCAATATACAAAAATCAAGCATGTTTTGTAAAACAATCCAACTTTCTTCTTGCATCAAGGTGAAAATACTTTCAAAGTGCATGGTAAAAATAAGTCCAGCAGCTTCCCTCACAAGGACTGAACTGAACCACCAGACTGGGCCTTACTTCATAACAAACAGAGACCTCAGTGTGTCAACACTGGCGGTATTTACAATTTACTAAGGGTATAGACACGCCTGCTAAATTACAGATTCACCATTGCCTCCAAATGGCTCTATAATCACGTGTGACACCGCCAGCTAGGCCTGGATTTTAGGCCAACAGCACCTTGCATTCTGGGAGTTGTGCTATGACCATCTAAGTAAGGGGTTAAACATTCCAGCATGCAAAGTGTTGTTGCATAAAAGCTACGAATGGACACGACATGGTGCCAATGACACTTGGCAGCTATGTTTTATACAAGCACAAGGGGATGTTTAATTTCCTCAACACGAGCTGCAGAAGTCTGGCGTCAAATAGCAAACATGTTGTGCAGAGAACCCAGAAACGTGCTGTGTTTAGCCCCCGTGTATGGACCTGAGGTGTCATTCTCTAAGAGACCCAGTGGTAAAAGCCCACAGTTGTCTCTAATGCTTGTTAGTGCCAGGCAGTGGTCGAAGTGGGGGGGGGGGAAAAGTAGGGAAACTGTGGGAGGAGAATCAGAGGGCGGGAATAGCCAATGGATTGGGTCAGTGGGCGGAGTGAGAGGTGTGGCAGAAAGAGCAAAATATCCCAATTTTTAGTATTAGTTTCCCATTTCACTAACTGGTTACAGTTATTACGATATTTAATTTAACCAATAGATACACATGTTTATTTAAGGTTAAATATGTGTTATTGACATTAAAATACATTCACAAAGTGGGATATGTTTCCAATCAAAGAATGTCCCAAATATCCTTGAAAGTGGAATCGCAAGCCATTTGTCTCCCAGCCATGGCGTTTCTGTCATCAGCACTTCTCCCTTTTTCCACTTCTGTTGCAACAATGAGGGGCATACACGGGCTCATGCGCCCCCTGGCTCTTTCCCCCCCCCCCCGCCCCCCCCCCCCCCCCCCCAGCACGATCGTGATGTGCAAATCCCTGAGCAGGTTCATAGGCACATTCAGCTTGATGCAGTAACGGGGAGCGGGCTTATTTATTTGTTTAGTCGGGCAGCCCCATGCTCAACAAAGATAGTCTCTTTTGCTAGGTGTTCAGAGACCATACATAGGGATTAAGCCCTCGCATTTTTCCCCAGCTACTCAGTGGCGGCAGGGACATATACTAAACACTGCAAGTCACATCATGATATGCCCGAACAGGCTAGATGCAAAATGGCAATTGGGTTAAGCAAAACAAATGAAGGACTACCCATCTAACCCATCCACATGGACAAAGACAGAGGACTAACAATCACAGCATAACCAGATTCAAAGGACCGAGCCAGATCCACCCCCCACAAAAACAGAAAGAGGCCTTGACGAAGTTTGTATGCATTTACAGAGGAATTGGCCTAGTTAGACTGGAGGCATGGAAAGAGTAATGGGACTATTCACTCCCTCGCGAGACAAGAAAACGGCCATATTGGAATGTCTTATATTTTAGTCATACACACCAGAGCACAATCAATGACCAGTCAGTCCCCAGATCCTATATTCACGTAAGGCGCGTAAGGCCGTATTATAATAAATATCCTGACCACTACTCCCTTAATGCGATGTCGTTATAAAGACTGAGACCTTTATCTCTTTTACTCACCAAAGAGATCCCCTACCACTTGCACTCGCTTTTGTCCCTCTCACCCCCCTTGCAAACTTAAAACTCACATTATGGAACCCAAGGGCCAACACACCTACTCCATCAAATACCCTCCTACCCTCTCCAAAAAGGCGGCCAAATGATTCAAACATAATCTCCTAAAAGCACACCCAGAAATTCCAATCTCTGACCCTTACTTCTCAAATAGCACAGGACACATAACGAATGACATTATATTCTACACCAAGAGGAGAGCACAATGGCGGAAAGCCTTTCTTACCCTATTCTTAACAGCATCCACTAGGAAAACTGCACACGGCATCACACTATCTATCATTCCCTCTCCGTTCTACAACGCTACTGCCACATTCACCATTTACCATAACAGGATCATACTCATTCAGGCATCAGACCATAATCTTAATATATTAGACAATATCTTCCCAATCATCAAAGCGAAGGTTACAAGACCCCAAACCAGCGCTCTCAATCCTACGAGCGCCCCCCCACCGATTCTCTCTCCCCCCTGGACACTCTCCCTCGGTATCCCATTATACAAATACACCCACCACTGGTCCCACTATGACCCCTCTGAATAACGGACATCTGCACTATACCGACTCCCCCCATAGCTCCACTACTATCTCCACTACACCCACCCCACCTCTCACCCCTTTCACCCCATCCACAGCCTCCCCACACACACCCGCCCTTCTGCACTCAGAAGGGCGGGTGTGTGCGGGTGCATCACACACCCACCCCACTATACCCCTTCCCAGTGATTTCCACCCCTCAACAATGCAACACATAGATTCGGACACCCTATTCTCCACCCCTCCACTCCCCATGGGAGCACCGCCCTTTGAACCAACACATGTCATACCCTGGGACACCACACAAGCCATTACACCTCCTCACTTATCCACAGACCAAACCTTCAAGATAACAAGCCCCACATCAGACCCCAGACTAGACGAGATCCTACTTTCCCTACAACAAATAAAAGTTGACATACAAACCCTTCATGACCTGATCCGGCAACCACCCAAACCCCAAGCAAAACCCACTCAACAGGATTGCGCTAGCCCGCCACCTCAGGGACCCTTCAAATTGAAAACAGTTCCTTACCCCAATGCACCATCCGACCCTTGACCTCCGGGTAGGTCGCTCCCCACGCCGCGACAGCGAGCGCCACCTCTCCCCCCGGCCCCCCTGGTTACTGCTGCCCCTGAGCGTGAGTGTGCCCTTGTTGCCTGAGCGAGTGCTTTCCTTTTTGCCTTCTGTACCCCTGGTTGTCTGTGCAAGTGTTTTCCTTTTTTGCCTTCTGTACCCCTGGCTGTTGAGCGAGTGTTCTCCTTTTTTTTGCCTTTTGTACCCCTGTTTGCCTGTGTGTACCCCCCTCGCCGTGCCCGTCGCCTTTTTTCTGCCTCGTTTTCTCGATCGCTTTTTCCTCGTTTTTTCCCGCCTTTTGCGGCCCTCGCCGCTCCATTCCCTCTCCCGCTTTTCTCGCCGTTTTTGCCCGCATCCCATTGGCCCCTACCCTCCCGCCACCCGCCTCCCAGCTGACCCCTCCTCCCAGCTAGCCTTAAATGGCGGCCGCTGCGCGACCGCGCAGCGGACGCGCGCATGGGGGTGCGCCTAAGGCAAGCCCGTCTGCGCCCGTCCACGCCAGGACCGCACCAAGCGCCCGAACCCCAGGCCCCCCCGACCCCCGCCGGACCTACGACCCCACCACCCTCAACCCCGGCCACACGCCGGGCTGCTACCGCGCCACCCCGAAACGAACCCACGGACCCTTCACCTGCAGCAGCTGCCGCTTCACCTGCCTACGGACTCACACCGCTCCCGTCAAGAACGACTCCCCCGGAAGCAATCTCCACTGCATCCTGGTCAACACCCGATCCGTCCACAGACACGCCATCGAACTATGGAACCTCATCAACTCAACAAACCCGGACATCGCCTTCCTCACCGAGACCTGGATGAACCCCTCCTCGGCACCCGACATCGCCATAGCCATCCCCGACGGCTACAAAATCATCCGAAAAGACCGCACCAACCGCATCGGAGGAGGCGTCGCCATCGCACACAAAAGCTCCATCCGTATCTCGACCCACATCGACGACTCACTCCCCAACGCCGAACACCTCCACTTCGCAATCCACAGCGACCCCAAAACCACCCTCAGAGGCACCCTCATGTACAGACCACCAGGACCACGCACCAAGTTTAGCGAAGACATCGCAGACTTCATCAACCCTCACGCACTCTCGTCCACCGACTACATCCTCCTAGGGGACCTCAACTTTCACCTGGAGAACCACACCGACAACAACACCACAGCCTTACTGGACAACCTCGCCAACCTAGGACTGAAACAGCTAGTCAACACCCCCACCCACCACGCCGGACACACGCTCGACCCCATCTTCTCCTCCAGCAAACACATCTCCTTCAGCCACACCACCGAACTCACCTGGTCGGACCACAGCTGTGTCCACTTCAGTTTCAAGAAGACCACCATGCACCACCACACCCAGCAACCACCCAGAAGACACTGGAATCGAGTCACCACAGAACAGCTCGCATCGACCCTCTCCCAGAACCAACCCACCAGCACCACTAACCCCAACGAAGCCGCCAACAACCTCACGAGCTGGATCTCAGACTGCGCTAACCTCCTGGCCCCCCTGAAGACCCAAGCTAACACCAACAACCACAAGGAAAAACTCCTGGTTCACCACCGACCTCAAGGACTCCAAAAAAGAATGCCGCACCCTCGAAGACTTGGCGCCTCAACCAGACCGAGGAGAACATGTCAGCCCTCAAGAACGCCACCCGCCAACACCACCAACGCCTCCGCGCCGCACGAAAATCAGCCTACCAGAACAGACTAGACAACAACGCCCACAACAGCAAGGAACTCTTTGGCATCGTCAAAGAGCTCTCCAACCCCGACGCAGAAAACAACTCCATCCCTCCCTCACAGGACCTCTGCGACTCCCTCGCAGCCTTCTTCCACCACAAAATCACCGACGTATACAACAGCTTCACCACTACCAACACAAACCCACCCCCGGAACCCGCCACCGACATCGCCACCATCCTCACTTGGAACCCAACCACCACCGAGGAAACCACCGCGTCATGAACTCGCTCCACTCTGGATCTCCATCCGACCCTTGCCCACACCACATCTACAACAAAGCCGACATCATCGCACCCCACCTCCGAGACGTCATCAACGCATCTCTCACCTCCGCCACCTTCCCAGAGAGCTGGAAACACGCAGAGCTCAACGCCCTCTTAAAGAAACCAACAGCAGACCCCACCGAACTCAAAAACTTCCGGCCCATCTCTCTCCTACCGTTCCCCGCCAAAGTGATTGAGAAAATCGTCAACGCTCAACTCACCACCGCCTTGGAAACCAACGACTCACTCGACCCCACACAGTTCGGCTTCAGAGCTAACCACAGCACCGAAACCGCCCTCATCGCAGCCACGGACGACATCAGATCCCTGACCGACAAGGGAGAAACCGTGGCCCTCATACTCCTGGACCTCTCTGCAGCCTTCGACACGGTCTGCCACCGTACCCTGATACACCGCCTCAGCAACGCCGGCATCAGAGGCAAGGCCCTGGAATGGATCATCTCCTTCCTCTCCGGAAGAACTCAGAGAGTCCGCCTCCCCCCCCTTCAGATCTACAGCCACGGAGATCATCTGCGGCGTCCCCCAAGGATCCTCCCTCAGCCCCACCCTCTTCAACATTTACATGACCCCCCTGGCGAACATCGCACGAAAACACGGACTCGACCTCATATCCTACGCCGACGACACCCAGCTCATCTTATCCCTCACCAACCACCCCACCTCAGCAAGGACCAGACTACACGAAGGCATGAAGGAAGTAGCGAACTGGATGACAGACAGCAGGCTGAAACTGAACACAGAGAAGACGGAGGTTCTCATCCTCGGCCCTACACCCTCCGCCTGGGACGACTCCTGGTGGCCTCCCGCCCTAGGCAGCACTCCCCAACCCACCGACCACGCACGCAACCTCGGCTTCATCCTGGACTCATCCCTCTCCATGTCCAGACAGGTCAACTCGGTGACCTCGGCATGCTTCAACACCCTCCGCATGCTCCGCAAGATCTTCCGCTGGATCCCCACCGATACCAGAAAGACCGTCACCCACGCCCTCGTCACCAGTCGCTTGGACTACGGGAACACTCTGTACGCCGGCATCACCATCAAGCTGCAGAGGAAACTTCAACGGATCCAGAACGCTGCCGCACGACTCATCCTGAACGTACCCCGCCACCACCACATCTCCGGACACTTGAAGAAACTCCACTGGCTCCCAATCAACAAGAGGATCACCTTCAGACTCCTCACCCACGCACACAAAGCCCTTCACAACCTCGGACCAAAACTCATCAACCACCGCGTCTCCTTCTACACACCTCCACGCACCCTACGCTCGACCGGACATGCCCTGGCAGCTGTACCTCGCATCCACAAAGCCACCGCCGGAGGAAGATCCCCCCCCCCCCAGCGCCTTGAGATCCTCACGGGTGAGTAGCGTGCTTTATAAATGTGATTGATTGATTGATTGATTGATTGAACCAGGGAAAAGAACACCTTATCACCAAGTGACATTACTTCTCTACTTCACTCATACGAACCTCCATCTCTACCAAGGGGACCGGTACACTTAGAGAACACACAGACAGGTTCCTTAATTCAATCCATCAACCCCAATGCCTCAAGACTGACAAGACACACTCCCAGAGGCATTGTTGAAAGCAACCTCACAAGAGTAACCACCCTCCATGACTAGACCATCACCCCGACCAAGGCCCAGATAAAATGTATCCTTCTAAACTGTAGATCGGCAGCATGTCATGCCACTGATATAGCCGACCTCATTATAACCAATGAACCCGACCTTATCATCTTAACGGAAACCTGGCTGACTGAATCATCCACACCCATTTTAGACATACTAGTTCCCCCGAACTACTACATTACAAGACTAGACAGACCTGAGAAGACTGGTGGTGGTATTGCCTGCATCCATAGGAACAACCTTGCAGTAAGGCGCGCAAACACCCCAGTACTCTCATCATGTGAATACCTCTGCCTACACATTACGAGCAATAACAAGCCACTTTGCTCACTACACTCTATCTACCATCCTCCGGGTAACAACCTCACCTTCATTGAGCACATGATGGACATCATAGCGACAAATGCAGGACAACAAAATACACAGATCTTCCTGGGTGACTTCAATCTCCACTGGAACGATCCAGAGGATCCAGAGGTCAATAGCTTCAAACTTTTCCTATCCAACCTCAACTTATCCCAAATATGTGACAGCCCCACCCACGGAAAAGGCTCAATCCTTGATCTTGTAATTTCTAAAGCGGACTCTACCCAGCTAGAATCGATTCTCCCATGCGACTGGTCTGATCACTACATTATCACCTTTCACATCAAGGAAGTAGTTAAATTACTCTGTCCAACCGACAAGAACGAAAATCTGGAAGAGGAACCTAGAAAACATCAATCCGGCCGACCTTGCATCCGCTAGTCGCATTCTCACGCCAGCTACGGTTAGATCAAACGATGTACAGGATCTGACCAATCATTACTTTAACGGTATGAACAGGGTTCTTGACACCTTAGCCCCATTACAATTAAAAAGAGTCACCGAAAAGAATTCAAACCCCTGGTATGATGGCAGACTAAATGAAGACAGAAGAGCACTGAGAGCAATTGAAAGACAATGGAGAACAGCCCCATCCACTGCCCACCTCCAACTACTAAGATGCACCAGAAATGCCTACTACAGAAAGATTCGTCGCTCAAAAGCTGACTTCATAGGTGTACAACTAGACCAAGCCAAGAATCGCCCCAAAAAATTGTTCAAAATAATCAATACTCAGTGTAAGGGTGGCCCCCACTCCCCCCAAGCCAATCCAGATTCAATCCCCAACTGTGAGGATCTTGCCTCCTTTTTCACAACAAAGACTGACAAATTAAAGGCAGACCTACTTAATGATCTATCACCCATTACCGATACACACTCAATCCCCTCACGGTCCTCACCAAGTACCCCGTTTATCGGTCCCATTATACACGACCTCAAGAACAATGCCTCCTGGACTACCTTCAACCTCTACAGCGAAGAAACTATCCTAAACACGCTCACCACTCTGAATCCTTCCAACCACTTCACTGACCCCCTTCCAGCATCCCACGCAAAGACCTTCATGCCACTGCTAGTGCCCCTGTGGACTAGAATCATAAATTCTTCTCTCTTGCAAGGAACCATCCCTGACCTCCTCAAAGCCGGTCAGGTAACCCCCATCCTTAAAGTCTCAGCGGACCCATCAGACCTAAACAACTATCGACCAATATCTCAACCTTGGCCAAACTTCTTGAAAAATGTGTCCACATGCAGCTTAGTAAGCATATAGACCACTTCAATCTGCTCGACCAATTCCAATCAGGCTTTCGATCAGGGTACAGTACCGAATCAGCCATGACCCACATAATTGATGACGCATTACAAATACTGGATCAAAATAAAGCATGCTTGCTAATCTTACTTGACCTCTCCTCAGCGTTCGACACTGTCAAACATGACAATCTACTGAACCTCATGAAGCATAGAATGGGGCTATCCGGAACAGTGTTAAACTGGTTCACTTCCTTCCTCCAAAACAGAACACAAAGATTCAAGACCAACAAATCTTTATCCAACCCCACCCCAGTCACCTTGGGAGTACCCCAGGGCTCTTCCCTCTCCCCGACACTCTTCAACCTGTCTATGGAACCACTCACAGAGCTTCTCAGCCACGAAAATATCCAATACCACATGTACGCAGATGACACACAACTCTACATTAAGATCCAATCTCTCGACGACATCAAGTCCATGAACTCATCGCTCCAAAAGACACAGACATGGCTAGCTAAGAATCATCTAAAGCTAAACACACTAAAAACAGAATTCCTCCTAATCGCTCCCCCAACCAAACAACGACCATCCGTGAGTGGATGAAGCATCTAACTGCACTCGACGGTCAACCTATCATCATTGATTCCGCTAAATCTCTAGGAATAACTCTGGATAATAAGCTAAATGTGCAGAAGCACATCAGCGCTGCAACAAAAGGAGCAAACTTTCAGATAAACACGCTGAGAAAATTGAAACCCTTCATTCCAGCAATGGACTTCAAACAGGCGGTTCAATCCCTAGTAATTCCCAGAGTTGACTATGGGAGCGTCGCTCTCTGTGGTCTCCCCAAGGCAACGACCGCCCCTCTCAGAGCATCAATCAATACAGCTGCCAGACTCGTTACAGGCACTAAAAGAAACTGCCACATTTCCCCTGACCTACATGCCCTAAACTGGCTACCTTTTGAGGCCAGGATCCAGTAAAAAATCGCCTGTATGACTCCTAAGGCACTACACCACAAAACCCCTAGGTACCTAGCCGAAAAACTGGTATTATCAGGTGGTAACAGATCTACCAGGAGCTCTAACAAGCTGTTACTGAAACCGCAACGTTTCTCCAAGAAAAAAACGTACAATCGTACCTTCTCAGGAATGGCCCCCAGGATATGGAATGCCCTACCCCCAGAAACGAGACTCAATCCATCTACGTTTTTTTTCAAAAAAGAAGTGAAATCGATTCTCATGTCCAAATTTACCTGAACTATAGCTATCTGCATTTCTCTGTATTATGTACCTTGTATGCACTGTAACACTGTATTTTTATGTACACACCTTTTCCTATGTCAGATATGTGAAGCGCTCTGATACCCGCAAGGGTCTTGTCCGCGCTATACAAAACCGTCTAAATAAAAAAAAAAAAATAAGAGCAGTTCAAACATGAATGGCAAAATATCCTAGTTTGCAAATGGTTTCCACATAACTATGGCTTTGCCATATTTGCCACATAATACATAATCTGCTGCATAATCTGACGATTTTAACTAATAAATTGTTTATAGCTCAAACACATCAAAAGTTACTAAAAAATGTGACTTGTGCTGATATGAAGTGGAGGGCCCCTTGCAAAGGTCGACTGGTTACCTTTCTCATTGCTGCAGTTGTATGTTTCACTAGTACTAATAAGGAAAAATCTTTGCAGAGACTGTTAGCATGTGTAAAAATTTCAAAATAATAAAGTATCAGAAAATGTACAGCACCACTAATACCAGTGTAGGGTGTCAGAGCACTTTACATCACACATATTACACAGAGACAATCATTCATATGTGTGTAAATCACTGTGTAGGAAATGTTACATAAGACAAAGGACTACAAAAGATTGATATCACCTGACTGGAAACACATTCTTTATGTTAATGCGGTCCAATATTGATCTGTAACAACTGTACTAACAAATGCCAATAAAAAAAGTTTCCAAAAAAAAAAGACAAAGGACTACAAGGTGTAGGAGTCACATGACAACCATATTAGTAGGCAGCATAGTTTAATAGTGATTGGTCTTCAAAAACACAAACTCAGAATTAAAAACATAATACCATGGGTGGGGGTTCTCTTTAATAATCAGAATTGATTTCTACCCAAAGTAACCCTTTTTTGCAACATTAGGATAATCGAAGACTGGAGAAAAAAACCTAACGCTCTAATTTATACCTTTGAGTTTGCATGCAGCTCTTACATTACAGTTAATGGCTCACTGTTCTATGTTAGGATATTAACTTATTAACTGCAAGTAAAAATAGGGTCTCTTTGACAAAAGCAGTAACCCACTGACCTATTCACATTATGTGCACTTTGTGATCTGCATGGCACATGTTCTTAGCAGCATGCACATTACACCTCTGCCATTCCTTTTCATGAGTCAAACCTTCCACTAGACAAAACACCATCTCTCTACTAAGAACATTAATCACTGGAGTTATCAATACATTTTTATTGTTGCCCAAAAATGTTGGAGGCCAGTAAGGAGGCAGCAAGTGCTTTTAAAACCAGGTGGGGGCGTCGTGTTTGTATGTATAATATGAAGTTAGCGCCCGGTGCAATCGCACTGCCCTAGAGCCACCCTGCTCAAGGGTCCTGTGACCTCAGTGACAGTCACTGCCACTCTATGGTGTGCTGCTTCATAGGTCTGTCCCCAAGACTGGAGGTGAACTTCATGGATAGTGGTGGACAGGCCTTCAAGGTTAATCCACACTTGCCACAGCTAGGGTCCACCTGCTGGTGCTAAGACACCAGGGCTTTTAAGATCTTGCGGCGCTTTCTAAGGTGTAGCACAGAAATGTGCTCCCTCAGGAGAGTGGGCTAGGAGCTTGGTCATTAAGGCTGAACCTGGTTCACAGGTTCCACTTCAGCAGCTCTGACCATAGCGCCACATCCTCTCCCCCACTGAACACCATACTGCCCCACTTAGAGAAACTTGCACTGCACTGACCCGCTATAAACACCTGGATGTGACTCAATTCTAATTACGCACTAGACAAGAGCAATATGCTGCCTAAAAAAAAATTAACATCATCCTAGAAAAAGCAAACACTCATAGGGAATGCAAGATTAAGTAAAGCATGTGAAATGTAAGCAGGAACAACATGGTTACCTTTTTCCTTTTACACTCCTTATTTTGAAATTAGTGAGTGCTTTTGCATGAAAAGGTAAGGCCATGGCTACAGGACCCGGAAGGGACCCGTTTCAGTGCCCATTGCTTATATCCTTTCAAAACATAGGCAGTATGGTTTAAAAAGACCACTTTCGTAAACACACAGTCGCTGTACACATTTTGTTTTCCAATTCGCCCATCAAGCAGGTATTTCAGCACCCCCAGGCAAGGTGCACTTTCCCACACAGGGAAAAAAATGTTGTTCAAAGAGAGCGGAGAAAACAAAAGTATCACTTCACTGGCAAACACTGTAAAGTGGCACTAATGTGTTTAGGTGTAAATAAATCAATCTGGCCACCTCGCAACCACTCTGTCTTGCTTTAATTAGTCAGTTTTCACATTTGGAATGTTTTATTTCTCTCCACCCCGAGTCTGCACTTGTCAGAAAAAAGACGTTTCAAGCAAAAATGTTTTTCTTTTTTGGATCCATTTCATAGGGGAGAAAATAAACGAAAGGAGGTAAGAGAGGGTAATACCCGTTTCTTGAAGTCTCGGTTTTCACTAACTGAGGAGCGAGATCGAAAGAGAGGGAAGACTCGGAGGCTTAGAGGCCGTCACCGTGGCGTGCGCGCACAGTTTAATTTTATGGGGACTTGGGGAGGCCGTGCGCGCAGGAGCACCATTTTATTTGCGTAGACTGGAGAGGCTTGCTTGCAGGCCAGCCGTCTCCCTCTGCTGAGAGTGAGGGGAGCCCCTGGAGCGTGGGGGCCCCCCGCATGGGGAGGGGGACTGCGGGGGCCTGTGTTACGCCCTTGATTGCTGGAGAGGGATTGGAAATCAGTCAGGGCCTGACTCTCACACTGGGGCATGCATCGCACCTTCTCTGCCCTTCCCCATCTCATCCTGAGATATCAAAAGAGGGAGTCACCAAACTTTTGAATATTAAACAGACAAAAGAGGGAGTCACCAAACTTTTGAATATTAAACACGTTTTTCTTTTTTTCATTGTCTTTTCTGTCTCGAAATGTGTAATTGGTCCCAACTGAAATTTACATCATCACAACCTTTATTTGTGCTCCCAGCCAGTTCAGAAAATAGTTTCCATTAGACTTTAGCATCATCTCTCTGATCAGCTACCCTGCCCTTCCTCGTCCACATATTTGCTGCTGCCCTATATCTTCCTCAGTTCCTGCTGTCTCTTGCTCTGCATGCAGAGTACACAGAAGTGTTTGCTCAAGTGATTTTTCGTTCATTGACGGACAGATTAGCAGAAGAATGCAAGTGTTACCCATAGACACCAATCAACAGCATCACACCAAGTGCCTTTTCAGCAATCATCAGTTGCCAGGGCGCCTGCAGATCAAATCGCTGCAGGACAGCTAGTGAAAAGGCGTTTCACAAAGTAACGCCCACTCACACCTTGTAGCTTGGGCTGAAGTGGGCTTTTCTGTGCCTAAATATGTTACACATGTCCTCCAGATACAAGGTGCTATTTCCATACATAATGTAGGAACCTAGATATCAAATAACACTAAGATGTGAATCCACTGCTTATCAGCACACAGTGTTAAAGTCGTGCTTTTTTTAACACCTGGTTTTATTTGCTGTTTTCTGACATGTAAGGACTTCTCAAAAAACCTCCCACACACAACAAAGTGACTTGAATATAAACTACAACAACACAACATCAAATAATTTGTGTTCTCATTAAAAAAGGCCTCTTGGCACAAAGTGAGCACGTTATTTTCAGAAAAGGATTACAGAAATGCTGGAAAATAAAATGGAAGGGGCAGGCGACATTGTATGGAACTTTTTAAAAATGTTAACTTTGCTTCACACTGTTCTATTTTATGCTGCATTTCATGTAATGTTTTCTATGTGCGATTGTGCAAACATTAAGTAAACCTTTCTTTTGGAGAAGTGAGCCCAAGAGCATGTACGGAGAGGGGAGACAGGCAATGGGAAAACTGGAATCTTTCAACCATACTATAATTATCTTCAGATCACACTCCCCTTAAGCTCAACACATGCCCGTTTCTTGATCTTGACCTTTCCAAACTCCCAAGGCCCAGGAGGGAACAAAATGTTTGCGTCATTTCAACTCTTATCTCTGCACACCGTGGTTTCACAGTGACGCACTTTTAATTTTCTCAACGTAGTCCTGCACTTTCCCAGCCTGCTTCCCCGACGCCAGCTCAGCCATCACCCGCCCTCAAACACAATTATCCAATGGAATGTGGAAATGAGAACGTGCCTTGGTGAAAGGCGGGCGTGCACGGGTGACAACACTAACGTGATGTAGTCATCGTGCCTGGACCTGGGTGGGTCAGCTCATGCAGACACACCAGACAGGCATCGGAACCGAAGGAGAACAAGAACGTGTACATTTAATTTTAAGAATTAGTGGCCACAACTGCCAGGGAGGATACATTCTGTAGACCTGGCCCTGCAAAAGAAGTACCGGTGCTGAGCACCGGAAATCTCCGGCACAAAGTAAGTACTGACGAGATCACGTGGTGGGTTGAGTCCTCATCCCATCCAGCGTGATTTTTATACAATGCTGGAGCTTGGGCTACTGCCAACTCCCGTGCATATGTATGTTTAAGGTGAACGGGAACATGGTTGGAAAATGCAGGAAAAAGTATACTTTCTCCCTTTGGGCGCTCTCTTACTAATGCTGGCGGCTAATCTTGTTCTGCTAACAGTATGTCAAAACCAGACGATAGATTCTTTGCAAAGAGACCTTTTACTTTCCTGTGTTTGTCCTCCTCCATGCGGAGTGTTATTTCATATAACGTGTGGGACGCTCACCCTTTTGTCTGGTGTTTCCACCGTGATGTAATCCTCCAATTTCGCTGTCTCCAGAAATTCCTTCAAGTTCTGGCGAGCTATTGTTACTTCTTAGCATTGTCTGAGCCCAATCCCCGTTCAGAAGTTGAGTCCTTAGGATTGCGTGCATGTCTAACTTTGAGACCTGCAACTTTCTAGCTTTTTTTTTTTTCTCGATTGAAGTTTGGATTGTGGCTTGTCTTCTGTTTTAGAAGAGTCCTGAGCGTGCTTGTCCCTGGACTGCTTGCGCTCTTCTTTGTGTGCTGACCTTCCTTCTCTCTCTGTTGTTTGTTGAGAGGAATGTGTATCAGTATCCTGATACCTGTCAGGTTTCCTAATATTATCCCTATTCCTAAGGTTATACCTCTTTGCAGAGGGCTCCTATTGAGTAGACCTACCTCGGGACTGAGAATCTTTTCTGAAAAATTTTGTTTTTATTATTATCCCACTTTTTTTAAGAAGAAGTAGGTGTCTGCTTAGAAGTGTCCTACTCAGGACTGCCCATTAGCTGTGGTTTTAAAAGCTTTCCCACCCAAACTGTCTTTTCCCAGTTCTGCATATGCAGTTTCAATTATTTTGGGAAGTTCTTGTGGTTGGTCTAGAAGACTGACCTCTCTTAGGTGTTGGCGGATCGCCACTGAAGCTGCTTCCCCTTTAATGTTAGCAAGTATGATTGTTGATACCTGGTCGTAATTACCTAGTTATTTCATACCCAAGGTCAGAGCTGGTTCAGCTCCATACTTGTTCTGTATCTGTCGTAAGACTTCTGGAATTACAGCTAAGGAAGGAATACCATGAGTTCTGGTATATATGGCAGCAAAGACTGTACCCCAAGTGGTGCAGTCTTCTAACTGTGGTGTGATCCCCATGGGCAAGCAGAGTACTAGCATTATATGCTTTCAAATGGTGTGGTATTTGGAAATACTGCTTCTAACTGGGTGATTTGCTGAGTTACCCAGAAAGGAATGTGTTCACGTTTTGGGGGCAGTTTACCCATTACTGTGTGTAATGTTTGTTGTTATTTTAGTAGCGGTGATCTGTGTCGGAGCTGTGTTATTTGTAGCTACTTTGTACTCGACACCAAGAGTCCTTATGACTAGTTGTGTCATGGCTCTGTAAGAGTTTTACCAACTCTTTGTGTTGTAAGAGCAGTGCATCTTGTGGTGCTATATCAGTGTCAGGATGTGGTGTGTAGCCGGCTAATGTTGGTCATGTAGCTCCTAGTTTACCGAACCTGTTTTTTTTATTTGTTGTAGGGTGCCATTAAACCAGAAATTGTGGCCCTGGTTAGTGAGCGGAATCTTAATCTCCTCAAAGAGGAGTGTAGACCGCTGGGACTTTTTCATGTATGTAAGAATGAAAAGTCTGAGTTGTTGCATTTACTGCTGGGAATGTAACCCAAGAATAGAACACATCTGTTTGATAATCTTCGTGTGCCTCTATAAATATCACTGTGCCTCCTCGGTCTGTTAAACCATGTCTGAGGGGTTTTTGTGTGAGTATATGCCTGATTTTGGGTGCAAAATGAATTGCATTTGCTTCCTCTTCGTCGTTTGAGAGCTGTGTCCCAGTGACCGGAGCAGCTGCCTCAACAGACATTGTGTTGTGAAAACAAAATGTCCTAAAAAGGGTTTTAAGATAAGGTTTTAAAAAGGCACAATTGTTCGGGAACTCTTTCCTTCAAGCTTGATTAACCAACAGCCAATACATAGGAAGTTTGCCTACTCAGCTGTTGCGGAGTTTTGTGCCTACCCACTCCAGACATCTCTGGCGTTTTGTGAGTAGGGGTCTCTGAGAATAAGCATGACTGAACTACTAAGATTCTACTGTTAAATAAGTGCCAACTTCACGTTGGGCGCCATGTAGTGTAGTTCCTATTTCCCTGATAGGTTCTGTGCATTGGAATAACATACACTATAGGCTTGGTATAGGACTGAGGTCGGTATGCCCCTATCGCGTATATTAAACTTAATTACTGTGTACCAGCTAGCTCAGATGCCACTAGAAACATCTTGACAAAAAGAAGAGAATAGCTTCTGGCAACCACATAACATAAAACCCTGATCCCCCAGGATCGTGGAAACAATATACTACTTTTCTTTCAGTCACTCATCTCAGAGAAGTACATAGAAGAAACAGTCGGGTGTGTTTACAATCACATTTATTGAACAGCAGAGAAATATGGCCAGCAGTGCAGTAAAATAAAAATGTATGGTACAGTTTTACCATTGTGCAATAGTAATGAACACATACATGAAATACAGAATGCATTTAAGATAAAGCCTATACCCCTATCTAGATGTACCTAGCATGTATGTAGGTCTTATAGAGCCAAGAATCCCCCTAGGATTTGGTCTAACACCATTACCTTAGTGGGACTTCATCCTGATCTCGAGCTGAGCACCCCAGGATGGGTGGATGGACCTCAGCCAGCTGGAGCTGTGGCATGACGCAGGTTGCAGCGTCTCAGGTCAGAGTGTCGGCATGGAAGTCTCGGTCCCCTCTGTCTAATCTACCAAGGGAAAGTGTATTTATACCCTAGGTGCTTGACCACTTGACGTGGGTAGTCACTGTTGGACATGGAGATGACGTAATTAGGATGTATGGAGGTCCATCGAAACGCGTCGACGCCCAGTAAACCACACAATCCGTGAACAAGGGCGTGGCTAATGAGTATAAATCACAAAGCATCAGGTTCCACGCCCACGGCATTTATATCACAGATGTGTACATGTAAATGACATACTGTGCCTGTCTATGTTAGTTACTCTCTTGTTTTAATTGTCATGGTTTTTAATGTTTCATGTTATTGTACTGTGTAAAGGATTGTTGCTGATGAATTATGTGATGGATCATGTCAACTAGTTTTTTTCCTAAAACAAGTGTCTTTTTAAATTAATTAATCAACTTGTATTTTTTCGGTGGTTCATCTGTTTTGGTTATCCGTTGGTAATATATGGTTCAGTCTTCTTGAGTATGGACAAGTGCAACTAAAGGTGAGAAATCCGGTTTGAATGTTACGTATAGATTGTATGATGTTTAGGTAATATCATTTTGTCCAAAGGATACTGTTCTTTGATCACTGTATAGTGCCCTATTCCTTTGGTCTAAAGGGGCTCCTCTTTATTCTCGACAGTAAATTAAACATGACAATAAGGTTTTCCTCTGATGGGTCCATGTTAGAAATGGGGGTCTCTAGTTGACAATGGCTGGCGCCAATGTCCAAATAGGGACCCTTCTTCCTAAGTCAGGGCAAGTGGGCTACCCCCTTTGACAACCCCTGCTCAACCCTGTGGTAACATAGCATGAGCAGTTAGGCCTATCTCAGAGGCAGTGTGTGAAGCATTTATGACCATGCACAACAAGGCAGTAACAACGCCACAAATGGACACAACTCAAGTAGGTATAGAAAAATAATATCTTTATCTAAGGTTTAACTCAAGACTCTCAAAGCGTTTTAACAAGCTACAATGCACGTAAACCAGAAGGGACTCAAAAAGACAATAACGTATTCACCAGACATGACACTGACTGAGTTCAAGGCCGGGGCCTACGCGACCCGTTGCGCACCAGATACCTGCCGTTGAAAGGGGACACATCACACAGCTTCTTGAAGAAGCAGAGACGGTGACAGGCGGACTCCCAGCGACCACAAGTCTTGGCTGCAGGGGTCCGCAGTGTGCACCCACAATGATTCGGGGACAAGCGGGCTCTCAGCGGCAGCAGCACGCAGCTGCAGTGGCCCGGGCTGGTGGTGGCGATGACTCTCGTCTTGCAGCTCCGTGGTGGGCTCACAGCGGCAGCAGCTCTCTCTTAGCTGCGGCAGCCCACGAGACGATAGCGACAATCCTCGACAATGGTGAAGAAGATGCGGGTACACAGAGGCAGAAGCTCTCCCTTAGCTGCGATGACCCACTGGACAAATCACGATGAGCAACATTGGCAAAGGTGCGGGTGATCAGCGGCAGCAGCTCTCTTAGCTGCGGTGGCCCACAGGACAAATCCCGATGATGCAAAGTGGGCAAAGGTGCGGGCACTCAGCGGCAGCAGCTCTCTCTTAGCTGCGGCGGCCCACAAGACAGACCACAATGATGCAAAGTTGGCGAAGGTGCGGGCACTCAGCGGCAGCTCTCTTAGCGGCGGCGGCGGCCCACAGGACGAAGGATGGTCTCTACCAGGCTGGCACAACGGTGGGTACTCAGCGGCTACAGCTCTCTCCTAGCTGCAGCGGCCCACACAGATTCAGCGAAGGTTCAAATTCAGGCAGGCTCTCAGCGGCGGCAGCTCTCTTAGCTGCAGCGGCCCACACAGATTCAGCGAAGGTTCCCAGTCCGCACTCCTCACAGTAGAACTAGAGGCTCCAGATTGCTCGACGGAGGCCTCACCTGCAAGCAGAATTCCTCGCACAGGGGTGAAGTCTAATTTCCCTGAGACTTCGGCAGGAGGCACTCTCGATTCAGGCCCTCGGGTAGTTTCTTCAGCAAGCTTGGTGAAAGTTTCAAAAGTCCTTTCCTCTGTTCACTCGGACAGAGTTTCGTCTTGACATCCAGAAGGAACACACTTGGACAAGGTTCCAGTGCAGCGTTTTATACCTAAAAAGTCTTTGTTCTCTAAAGCCACAAATCACTAAATCTAGTCAGAACCAGTTCGGTGGGGTCAGGGAGCACTTGGTTTACGAGGCGACATCCTGCCCTTTCAGAATGCGGGGGTCTGAAATCAGACACCCAGTGTGGGGGGGGGGTGGGTGGAGCCATCATTCACCTTGCCTGGCACGGCCTTGCTCAGATCAAAGAGTCACCCCTCCCCATGCTCTGAATACCAATCTCTCTCTCCAGCCAGGTCTGACCCAGCTGGCCCTGCTGCTCCAAAACCAGACGGCCAATACACATACGAGCAAAGCCTACAGGAAAGCTCAGGCAAGAAAATACCGCGTTTCTAGAAGAGCCATTTTCGAACCTGGATATATAAATGTTTTTTACTAAAACGTGTATCTCAATGTCCTGAGCATAAACATATCAAACTCGGAAGTTCCTATCAGGTTCTGGGGGTTAGATAGGATTATAGAAGGTAATCGTCAACCTGCCCATTCTGGCCTATGAGAACGGATAGCTTCACGATAGTAACAGTGAAATGGAGGGTAACTCGCTATTAGAACATGCTACAGAGACCTGGGCATTATGGTTATCCTAATTCATACAGTCATCTTTACACGGGGAGCATTCGCGCTGTGGCACTGATTAGCAGTGGCACTGATTAGCAATGGCAATGCAGTGGCACTGCGCCCAGAGCATCTAAATCCAGCCAACATAAAAGATAGGAAGCAAACGGAGGAAGGGAGTCCCACGCCAATTATGCCAGGTCTAACAGTCCATGACTTGAAATACCAGGGCAAGCGAAATGTGGGATACATCTGCTAAGAATACCAGAGGAAAATGTAGCTGGAAGGGCAGAGCCAGTGTATTATAAATTACTAGCCGATGCAGTACTTGCGGTTCTGAAGACAGAGGAAAAACTTTTAGGGCGATGGATGGAATTACCACCTAGACTAATTTTCAGGAGACAAGCAGATAGTGATGAGCTGGGACAGGTAAATACCCTTTACCTTGAGTGCATGAAAATATCCAGTAGGTGGGGTGCTCTGGTGGCATCGAATAATGATGGAGGAATTTGGAAGGTCCTGATTTTTCTTAGGCCTGGTCTGAGACCACGGGACATTTCTGGTTCAGAACTCTTTTCAGACTATCTCACCAGGACTGAGATAGTTTATACATACACTGCGCCCTTGTTAATGCGTGTTTACCGTGCACAGACCACATTACCAGTTGTGCCATCCCCCTCCCATGATATTGAAGCACTTGCAGCAGTCCCGTCTTGTCTCTGGACATCAGCTCCAGATGAGGTAGGACTGATAATATCTGCAGAACCATTTAAGATACAGTTGAAGCCAGGTGCACAATTGCCACGTGTAAAACAGTATCCACTGTCTAAAGAAGCTGAAGAAGGTATTAGAGGGACAATACAAAGACTGAAGGATCAGGGAGTTCTGTATTCCTGTCCATCACCTTGTAACACCGCACTTTATCCTATAAATAAATCTACAGGTAATACTTGGAGGATGGTTCAGGATTTTAGCCCCGTTAATGACATACTATTAGCAGAGTACCTTATAGTGCCAGACCCATCTGTGATACTGACTAATATACCAAGTGACAGCAAATGATTTTCTGTAGTGCATCTAAAGAATGTTTTTTTTTTTAGCATACCTTTACATCCTGACCGTCATTATTTGACAGCCTTCAGTTTTGATGGCGAACACATCCAGTACTCTAGACTCCCACAAGGCTATTGTGAGTCTCCATCTGTGTTTAATAGAGTATTGAGAGATGATTTGTTAAATTTCCAGTCAGACAGTACAGTCTTGCAATATGTAAATGATTTACTAATATGTATTAAAACAGAATCTAAATGTGTTTTGGGCACAGCCAATATTTTAACGTTACTTGCTTCTAAAGGATACGAAGTGGACCGGAAAAAATTACAGTTTGTGCAAAAAAAAGTGCTGTATTTGGGCCAAATGTTGTCTGCAGAAGGCAAAAAGATAGCAGGTTCTAGAATACAAACTATATGTGATCAGCCTCAGCCCAAGACAGTAAAAGGCATTCAGAAATGTCTAGGTCTTTCTAATTTTGTACGTCAGTGGGTATTTGATTATGCTATCATCATACAACCACTATTATATGCAATGAAGTAAGCTAAAACTGACTACACAGGCATACAGTGGAGTGATGACAGTGTAAGTGCATTTCAGACATTGAAAGAAGCAATTGCTTCAGCCTCAGTGCTAGCAAATCCAGACTATACAAAGAGATTTCTTTCTGTTTTCTGCTGCCACAGAGGATTCCATAATATCAGTCCTTACGCAAAAATACCCGATGGGTCAAAATCCCATCGCCTATTTTAGTGGACTATTAGATCCAGTAATGAAAGGTCACTTTCCTTGTGAGGGAGTGCTTGCAGCAGCAGCTTTTGCAGTAAAAAAGAGTGGTACTATTACAACAGGATGCCCTGTGACACTGTATGTTGAGCACTCTCCATTCGCTGTGCTGCAGAAAAGTAAAAGTACATTGACCACTCAGAGCGACAGGTTATGAAGAAATACTGTCAAACCCTTCTATCTGCATTCAGAGAGTACACTTAGTCAATCCTGCAACTTTTTTAGTGCACCCACTAGAGCCCACTGATCATGACTTTAATATAACATTCGTGGAGGACGATCACCTGGCACATGAAGACCCCTTGTCTGATTGCAGACAATAGTTTATTGGTAGTTCCTCATGGATAGACCAGGAGACAGGCACAAGACATGCAGGTGCAGCTGTTGTTGAAGCTATTGGTACACCTACTGATTATACCTTACACACATTGCACCTCTTTCGCTTGCCATCCCAAGACTGAATTAAAAAAATTGACAACGGCTCTACAGGCTTGCCAGGGTCAGCCAGTAACAATATACACTGGCTCAGCATATTTAGCTTCCACAGTTCACTCAGGGCTGTAGAGATGGGAACCGCGAGGATTTCTTAAACCTGATGAGACACCATTAGTGCACCAACATCTTTTAGCTGACCTACCTTATTGCTGCATTGCAAATACCATGTCAAGTAGCAGTGATTAAGTGCCAGGCACACACAATAGGAACAGATTTGGTGTCTCAGGGAAAAGAAGCTGCTGATACATCAGCGACGGAAGCTCGTTTATATGCAATGAAAACGTGCAGATGATGAGGATGAGATACAACACTATGAGAATATTTCTATGGAAGCATTTAGACATTCAAAATGCAGCACCACAACATGAGAAAGATCTCTGGAAATCAAGGGGGGGGGGGGGGAGTGACTGGATTTCCAGATCTCCTTTATAGATCAGCAACTTCAGGCAAAGCTATAATGCCTCAGTCACTACTTATAACAGCCCTGCGACAACTTCATTTACCAGCACACAATTCTAAAAGAGTAATGATGGATGAATTGAATAAAAGATGGTTTATTCCTAATCTAGGACCATTCGTTGATTTATTCCTAGCTTGCTTCATGGCATGTGTGTTATCAGTACTCTAATGAGAGGTCACCAAAAATGCCTTCATCCTCCATTCCAAGACCAATAGGTCCTTTCATAGAGTTACACATAGACTTTGTAGATATGATACAAAAATGTAATCGATATAGGTATTTGTTAGTGGTGGTGTGTCCGTTTTCACGATGGATTGAAGCAGGACCCTGCTCCAGGTGTGATGCTGACCAGGCAGCCAGATTCCTGGTGAGAGAGGTCATAACGAGGTGGGGGGTCCGGCGGGAATATGCAGCGATAATGGCAAACGCTTTGCTAACACAGTATTTCAGCACATTACTACATTATTAGGAGTGGAACACCAGTTTACCACCCGGAGAGTAATGGAATTGTTGAGAAGATGAATGGATTATTGAAAGCAAAGTGTCAAACATTTGTGAGACCATGAAAAATAATTGGCTTTTCTGCCTTCCGCCTTGCTCTGTATGCATTGAGAAATGCCCCTTCAAAGGATCATCATTTGACCCTACACCAAGTCGTAACAGGTAGGCATTCTTATTTTTCCTTTAAACGCAATCAAATTATTCATTTATGTTAAATAATGAAGGCTCAAATTACAGAAGAACTGTGTCTATTGGAACAAGATGCTCAGGCAGAGCTTTACAGAACATTCTACTGTGAGCTTCACATCAAGATTCCATGGAATGGTGAGTACCAATAAGGATGGAATGAAGGGGGAGAAGAGGGCAAGGGAAAGCAGGTTAGAGGGGAAAAGTAGGAGGGGTGATATAACTTAATATTACAACACGTCTCCCTTGCACAAGGAAGAGCAAGAAGAACATGGGGAAAAATGTACAACACGGTAGAACAGAAGTATCACAGATACATAATGCTGAACAAAAAAAAGGTTACATTTCATAATCCGTTTGCCAACTAGGAGGACGATAATTCCTGACTTCCCAGGATTCTTCAGGACTGGAGAGGGATGCATCTGTTCCTTCATCCTTGACAAACTTGGGAGTGCACACTTTGGAGCATCTCGCAACTCTGTCCATGCTCCAAGTACTGCCATCTTCCAATACCACAGTTGTTGTTAATGTGTCTAATTCTTAATGGTTTAGAGAAAGCAGAAACTTTAAAACGATTTACATTAGGTCTCTTGATAACAACCCACTCCCCTTCATGCCACTCTCTGTTGCATGTACCCCATTTCTGGTCATACCGGGATTTGTAATCTGTTTAATGACTTTTTACTCTGTCTAAGACAGTCATTCTGTCTATGCAAACAGGACACCCACCATTGAGCCAGCTAGGGGTCAACTTGGAACCAGGATTTCTTCCCTTGAGGGATACAAAAGGAGATACTCCTGAAACACCATTTGGAGTAGTATGGTATGACATAACATGTTCCTTACAGCATCATCAACAGGTTCCTTGGAGACAAGAGCCAATTGGATGGTATCCTTTATCAACCTGTTGGCTCTTTCCACCAACCCATTGGCCTTCGGAAAATAAAGAGAAGATCTTAAGTGAGTGATGGACAACGTTCCTTCAAACTGTTTCATTTCATGAGAAGCAAATTGCACCCATTGTCAGTAATTAATGTGTTCGGAATACCTTCTTTGGAAAAAATGTCTTTAAGAAATTCAATAAGTGCAGGAGTGGTGATGCTTGTAACAGACTTGGTGGCAATCCAATGAGAGTGATAATCAATTAACACAAACCTGAATCTCTGAGAGAAATTGAGCGAATTGAGGTGACAAATGATATCCAACCCCAACTAATCCCCTGGCTTGGAAGGTACGGGAAGGAGTGGGGCTTTACGAGTGATTTTAGTTTTATCACTGGAGCCACAGGCCAAACAATCCTTCACCACTTTTTCTAGCATGGCGTCCATGTTAGGAAACCAGTAGCTATTTCTGATTTTACTTTTTGTCATACTCCTACCAGGATGACCCTCGTGGACAATCTCAATGATACGTTTGTACATGCCTCTGGGGGGTATGATTTTATTGCACCTGTTTATATTGTTGTCAATGATGGACAATTTGTCCTTTACAATCTAGAAGGGCCTAATGTTCTCAGGAACTTTGTTGAGATTCTTGGGCCACCCCTTACTGATGATGACCTTGAGGGACGAAAGGGTGTCATCGTCCTGTGCACATTTTTCCCATTCACCCTTACGGATGACTGGAATAGCTATGGAAATAATTGCATAATCAGAGGGCTCAGTGTAGGAATCTCCACTCTCAATGGGAAGTGTAAACAAACAGTCTGCTACCTGGTTCCTGTCACCTTGTACATATATCATGTTGTAATTAAAACCTTGTAGACCTAATGCCCACTTAGAGATACGGGGTTGGCCTTTCCGATGGATTTAGTGGAGAACATTGGCAATAGAGGCTTATGATCAGTTCTTAAGGTAAATGGGATTCCCCATAGAAAGAATTTTAAAATGGTTTATTGCCCAAAAACAAGCAAGAGCTTCCTTCTCTATGGTAGAGTAATTACGTTCAGGATCCTTAAGTGTTCTGGATGCAAAAGCTATTACCTTTTCTCTCCCATCAATAACTTGTGTGAGTGAGGCACCCAACACTTTCATGCTAGCATCTGTGGTTAAGGTGGTTTTGGCATTGGGATTAAACATACTCAAAAGAGGGGCTTCCGTGATGGCTTGCTTGATACATGTGAACTCATTTTGACACTCTGCACTCCAATCAAATTGGGTACCCCTTCTTTAACAAGGTCCTGAGTGCATGCACATGGTCAGCAATTTTATTTACATACTTAGACATGTATTCCACTAAGCCTAAGAAGAACTTGAGCTCTTCCTTATTGGAAGGTGCCGGAGCTAATTTGACTAGTTTTGGGACTTATTCCCTCAGCTGTAATAGTGTGCCCAAGACACACTACTGACTCCACCCCAATTTTACATTTGTCTTTCTGTGTGGTAAACCCGGCCTTGCTCAGTCTCCTCAGAACATTCTCCAGAACTTTGTTGTGTTCCTCTATTGACTGGCCATACATTAGAATGTCGTCCGGAAAGCATAATACCTTTTCAGCACCCTGCAATATGTGTTGCATGGAACACTGCCGCGGCAGATGACAGCCCGAACGGCATTCTACGGAATTGGTAGGCACCAAATAAAGTTATGAAAGAAGTGAGAGCCTTGGAATCGGGATGAAGAGCTACCTGGTGGTAAGCCGATGAGCGATCTAAAACACTATAGTACTTTGCTCCCTGTATGACACTGAGCATATCATTAATATTAGGTAGAGGGTGCCTGTCCACCCAAATATTAGCGTTTAGATCTCTCAGATCAACACATAACCTAATACACTTACCCCGTTCCTTGGCTGCTATAACAATGGGGGCGGGCCATTCGGAGCTCTCAATCCTCTCAATGACTCCATTGGTTTCCAACCGGTTCAATTATTTTACCAGTGGGTCTCGTACATGCAGCCAAACAGACCTAGCCGTATGTATTACAGGCTTATACTGATCTTTAAGTTTGATCTTTTGGAGGTAATCTTTAAGTAAGCCTAATTTGTCTTAGAAACCTTCAGGGAAATTCTCACATATGTCACTACCAATAGCTGATTTGTCAACAAGATAGACAGGTTCTGGGGCATTGGGATCCAGTTTGATCCCTAGATCTTTTTGGTGTTGCCACCCCAGTAGATTGGAACCATTTTTTGTGATCTACACTTTTCCTATGGTAGATCGGTTCTTGGAACTAATCTGCATAACAAGCATTCTAGCCAATGATATGGGGTCATTATTGTAACCTCCGGGATTGATGTCGGGAGGCAAAAGAGTGTATACCTTTTCCTTAGAACTTTCCATAAAATGGGATTAATTAATCGGAGTATAAGGGAAGCATGAATCCGCAAACACCTTAAAAGGAACTTCATCTAAAAGTATATTGCATGTAGGATAATTGCTGTTGGAGACTCCTACTTTATCTGCAATTTGAAAGATGATATCTTCGCCCAGAACCCCTTCACAATTGACCATGTGTGTGACATTATTTTTTATGTCCCTGCAAATTTTGGCAAAGTGCCCACGCTTGTTGCACTTCCTGCATATTACTCCTCTGGCAAGACATCCGATATTGTTGGCCAAATGATTTGAGTTGCCACATCTGAAACATTTGAATTTTGAAGGTCCACTTTTTTGCTTCGGATTTTCAATAGTTGCAGGTTTGTTTTTATCTTCTCTCCCCAATACCTTATATACACTGTTATCATTAACTTGCTTGATATCTACAGTATCTCTCATTTCACTCCTACAAAAGGCGGTATGGTCTATGCTCTTTGCGATGTGTGTGGCTTGTTTAAGAACCGGAGCATCAGCCAATAACTTTTCTTATCACTAGTACACCTCACCAGTTGATCCCTGATTAAGGATTCTTTCAAAGAGCATGTTGCAGCTAACCCTCTCAACACTGCTATGTAGTTATTTACTTTCTCATTCTTTCCTTGTGACCTAGAGAAAAATTTATGGCGTTCCAAAACCACATTAAATTGTTACCCAAACTGAATTACCAATTTCTTAAGGGTGTTGTGATAAACATCAAGTTGAGTATGACCCAGGGTATCCTCATTGATTCTTTGATTCTCCTCTGCAAGATCAGGAAGATTATCAAAAAATTCTCTGGCATGTTTACCCAAATTATGTAATCGAATATGTTGTTTTCACACAGAGGAAAATCGATCACCACCTATGGCAATTTAATGAGATTCAAAAAGATTCACCCATTTTTTCCAAGGAATAAGTGGCTCAACCACATCATTCAAGAAGGAAGGAGGTTGTTGCATATCAAAAGAAGCCATGGTTAAGCAGAAAGGACAGAAGAAAAATACTCAGAAAAAAAGGAGTGATGAAAAAGAAAGAAGAGCAGCACAGAAGACGTAAAGGAGAAACTGAGAAAATTAGAACACGACAGTACAATCAAATTAAGTAGATGCTGATAAAAGTACTTTCATGTGATAAACAACAAAGGCTAGTACATATAAAGGCATCAAATTGAAAATAAAGTTTCATGAGAAATTTCTACACACAAAATGACTAATTTTCCTCATAGATGGTAATTAGTTGTGCCTATCAGCGAAGGAAAGGCATCCTGCAGGGATGATTGATGTGATAACTGTAAAGGCTCCTCAGCAGGAAATAAACTGTACATAAACAATATACAACGATAAGGTTTCCTGAAAAATTCTTACACAGAAACTGAATAAGTGTATAACCAAATGGTAATTAGCTGTGTCTGTCAGTTAATGTTGAACAAGTGGTGTGTTGACAGAATATCACCTCAGGAACTCAGTAGTCGAGTTAATTGACTTAAAGACCGTTAATTGTCCCTCCAGGCAGGGAATAATAGTTCTAAAAAGGCTGTGGCCATCAGCAAAAGAAGGCACCCTGCAGTTATTATTGCCTCTCACAGTAATGATTTCTCAGCAGGAAGCCAGCCTTTGAAAGACTTCATAGCAGGAAGTCCGCTATTGAAAGAGGAGTACACAGTAAACAACGCTGTGTCCATCAGCAAAGAAAGGCACCCTGCATAGATGATTGACATGAAAGTGTTAAACTTTGGTTGGCAGCGCGCAGAGCAGCTGACTGGAAACGGTGTGAACGAGTGCCGAGCAGCTGACTGAAAATGTTGAGAAAACTGGAAGCCAGGAAACTGCACTATTTACCTCAGAGAGAGAAAGAGCCAACAGTTCGTTCGACAGGGAAATTAATATTCCCCCAACGCTTGGTGACCGCAGGCAGAAGAGACAATATGCTTGAATCCAGCAGGCAGGCAGGTGAGTCACCCACAGCACTCGAAGATCGCAGACAAACGGCTGAGAGGAAACCTGGTGGGTTAAAACGGACGCTTGCGTGCGACAATGGCAATCAGCTGTGCCTGTCAGCGGTGAGGACAGCTGGCAGGCGGCTCCGCAGCAATCCGAAACCTCCCGGAGAGGCCCTGAAGGCAGGCAAGCAATCCCAAAGGTTGAGACGGACACAAAGCCTGCGAACCCATGGGGAGGACAGGTGCGATGAAGGCAATACCAGGGAGTCCACGGAGCTCACGGAGAGAGAAAAGCAAAGCAGAGCCCAAAAGCAGACTAAGGACACGCCCACTAGAACTGTTCATGTGGAAACCGTGCAGACAAAATCACAGCGTCCTCAACCACTCTCGAAATATGGAGTACAGAACACTTGCTTGAAGAGCTACAGAGGAGAAACGCTGGCAGCTGGTGACGCAAGAACCAGGGGAGAGGCTCATGGACTACCCCTAGCGCAGCAAATCGTCGCCAAATTGTTAAATAATGAAGACTCCCAATTACAGGAGAACTGCGTTTATTGGAACAAGATCCTCAGGCACCAACTGACGAATGGAGCTTCACAGAACATTCTACCGTGAGCTTCACATCAAGATTCCATGGAATGGTAAGTACCAATAAGGATGGAATGAAGGGGGAGAAGAGGGCAAGGGAAAGAAGGATAGAGGGGAAAAGTAGGAGTAAATTGGGAGGAAGCAGTATTGGAACAAGGTATTCTAGGGAGATCTAATCCACCATCCACCTGTAATAATTATTCGGCCAAACCACTGCCCCCTGATTGCGCAGCCAGGCCAGTATTCAGTATTGAAGCATCAGTATTTGCCAATAATAAATGGTTTACAGGAGCTAGGTTTTCATGTAGGGCCATATCTTTATGGAATGGCACAGAAACAAAAAAATCATTTGAGATTTGATGATATAAAAGCATCATGTCAGCAAGTATGAGATGAAATGTACAGAGATATACATGGACTGGAACTAAACTTCATCCTAAGCTGGCTGTGAAACTAATGAGATTTTCTCTTTGCTTTCAGGAAAATTGCAGCAAAACCTTTTACAATGTCGATATGCAGGATGGTACCTAAAGCCCTATGGATTTTTTCTGGCAGTGTGGAGCTCAAATATACACTCAATTACCCCCCGACTGGAGCGGAATCTGCTCTCTGGTGACTTTGCATACCTCATCTAGGTAATACCAGCAAAAGAATTAAAATATTTGCATTCCATGAGTAAAGCATCAACGTTGCTGCATCATCACAGAAGAAAAAGGATGGATGAGTACTTTGGAACTTCAGTGTGGCAGGATGTGCCCAAAGAGTATAGGTTGTTCAATGACGGCCAAGCATTTTTTGGGAGTCTGATACCTGTGTTTCAAGCAAAAGCAACTGCTCGCTGGGTTCAAATCACCCGGTGGGAATTAATGAAAGCAATAAATGCTACTGAAGATGGCTTTAATGCAATTAAAGAACAGTTGCGTTCAATCAGACTTATGATGATGGAAAACAGATCTGTTATGGACTTAATGACAGCAATCAAAGGAGGAGTATGTAGGAAAAATGTATTGGGTATGCTGTACTTTCATACCGGCAAATGAAGAAGATGAAGGAAATCTAACTCTGGCGATATTGACTTAGCATAATTTGCATACACAGATGAAGAAAGAAGGGGGTGCTCCAGATGAGTGGTTCGGGGGCTGGTTTGATTGGATGCCGTCCTGGATGTCGGGTTTGTCTAAGGCCTTGTTGCCTAAAAAAAGGTCTAAAATGCAGAGTGACTTCAGTGTTTTTTCTTCCCATTGTATTCTGGCTGAGAAAACTTTCTGTCTTGAATATGTAACAGGAAATTCAGAGCAGCAAGAATGATCTAATTGTTGTCTGTAAGTTTGGCGTGAGAAGTCACAAACACAGGGAAAAGCTGCAGGAAATGTATGTAATCTGGATGGGACATAACAGAAAAGCAGGAAGCTTTTTCTATTGTTCATATTGTATTAGAGTTATGGAAGTTGGCCAAATATGTATTATAAGACGACTCACAGTGTGTGTAAGTTGAGACTGACTTGTGTTTTTCTTATAGCACGTCGTCGCTCTTCCAGCTATACAAGCCTGGCATATGCAATAAACCTGTTTGTACTCCCTTTTGTTGCAGATGTGGTGATTAATTGATTTGCACTGCTTAAAGGAATTTTTCCAGACAACTGCTTTAGGGGGCCCAAATCTGTGAGCGTGGATCAGAGATGTCAGAATATATCTCTTGTGAAGCAGCAGCAGCATGTGATGGCCTATAAAAGATGGGTCTGGTTCGGGAATCCTGGCAGACAGGCAGTTGTGCAGGCCTCGTACATATACGGGTAATATAATACCTGGCGGCTTTTGAGTCCCTTTTTACTGCAGGACTTCTATTTCTTTTCTTATGAGTGAAATAAACAACACGGAGAGAGAAATGTTGAGAAATGGACACTTTAATGGAGAAAATATTGCTTTTCTTTTAGGCTCTTCGAGCCTGCATGCCAGATCCCAAGAAACAAAACAAGCATTACATAAACCCGTGACCCCTGCGCCATTAGTAATTAAAAAAAAACATCAAAACGGGAGGGCGCCATACTGAAACACGGAGTAATGCTTGTGTATATAAAACTTGTACGCCCGTGTAAATTGCGTGTGACGGCCTGTAAAGCGCATTGAGCTGAATGTTGCAGGAAAACATGTCCTGTCTGCAGAAGGAGAAACCATTAAAGAAAGTAGTGCTTATAGACTAAATAAGATGTACTGTGTAACAAAGGAAGTAAAAGGGCCAATCGCCATGGGAGGTTACAAATGAAGACCAGGTGTTACCAAGGAGGGACTAACAAGCCTATTTACGAATCAGAAGCCAGCATTTAAGAAGGACAATGGCACAAGCCAATGACGAATATGGGCGGAGAGTGGGCGGAGCTTCCACTGCATTATAGCAAGCCTCACAGAGCGAGCACTGCATGCGTGCTGCCGCTAGGCTCGACTTAAAATTGACAATTCCCAAATCTCTGATAACACTCTGTCATGCAGAGTGATCCCAGAGTCGGGTACGGAAGAGACTGACGAAGAGCATTGCTATGTCCCTTACTTAGCTGACCCTCTTCTTTATTTTCAGCCCGTCCTGGGAGGGATTAGAAGTGAGGAGGAACTTCAGCTCTATTATGCTTTAGAAAATGCAATCTTTTTGAGTTATGGGCCCTTTAACCGGAGAAATCACTTGGATCACGTGACTGCAGATGAAAATGTCATCACTAGCGAAGGGTCAATAAGGAGAGAGACTACCCCGTTGATTGGGAAGTCAGAAGAGGAAGATACCCGTAACGCCGAAGCAGAAGGCAAACAGACCACGCTGGTTAACAGTTTCCAGTGGGATCCGGATCAGCCAGAAATAGTGGGATGCGGTCTCGTCAAAACAGTGGATCCTGGGGAGGGGAACATGGTGGCCAGTCCGTAGCTGGTCGCGAGTCTGCTGTTCTCCCGTCTGCCCGCCCGCAATCTACCACATTAAAAAGCCGATGCCTGCCTGCAAGTTTGCCGGGGACTTCTGGGGGAAAAATCCCAGGGATTATGCCGGACTAATAACGGAGTGTAAATAATTTCATTCTTCTTACCGAATCCGATATACCCGCTCCCTCTATCATCGACGGTGACTACTGGAGGTTCGGCGCTTGCGCTGTCTCCACCGGAGGAGCTGAATCGCTTTGCCCGGCCTCACGGGAACTCAGTTGCTGTTTCCCTGTCGGCATTATCGCGGTGGGGGAGACCAGTGTTGTAACGAGGTCCGGTTGGACAATGAGGCGCGAGGGTCAGTCCCCCTATTCCCCCCCCCCCCGTTAAGTGGGTTGATTGTTTTTTTTTTTTTTTTTTAACGCGAAAGAACAAATAGAGGGTCTGCTGATAATTGCCTCTGATCATCCCCTGTATTTTCAGCACTCTAGCGTAATTCTACCTCGTCAGTGTGTTCCCCAGTGTGTTCATAGACATTATCAGCCTAAATGTGTGAGGAGGGGGTTTATTATTCTTCCCGAGGGCAGTAGGGGCACTGTCAGAAAGCAGGCGGGCTCAGAAATTTCAATATCCTCAGAACCCTGGCCATAGGTAGGCATGTCTTAGTGGGCGTTTAACCAGCACGATTACAGATAATTGTATTCCTTTTTCAACCTTTAGCCCTACCTGCTTTCGTGAATACAGTATTGAGTCTAAAACAGCAATAACTATTCTGGGCTCAATTAAACTTGGCGGAGAGTTGGCCAAACGCTGGGGTCAGTCAGACACCGCAGATAGCGTAGGGAATGATTCTTCCTATCACCATATGGAGGCAGAAAAATCGTTTTCAGGACAACAGTGTGATCAGTCTGGAAGAATAAAAGGCAGTTAAGGGGAAACCCACATAAGGGGCTTCTGCTAGGTATAGACACTACCGATCCGTCACTAGAAGGGTCTGTCATTGAGCCCGCACAAGGTAGAAGGTACAAACTGAGGGCTAGAAGCCTTTTAGGGAAAGAGCTCCCTTTACATCCCTCTGCGCAGCTAACTCAGTCGGCACAGCCCCCCCCAGATTGCTGAGCCCGTAGTAAACCACTATAAAACAAATAAATCAGGGAAAATAACCCCTGTGAAAAGCATAAAAAAAGACAAAAATCAACCCCTCCTAAAGATAACACCCTCACTGAGGTCCTATTTTTCGGCGAAATCCCAGATAGATAGGGACCAAGGCAAACAGGCTATGGCACAGGGGGATAAACTGTCGACCTCAAGTCCTGCTGTCCCACTCTCAAATAGATTTTCCATACTAGGCAAAAAGACTTCTGATACCTGTGGGATGGAGGGGATAGAGGGGATGCAGGGGAGCAATCATATAGAGGGGGGAGAGATGAGGGGTGCCTCTCTAGATGGAGGGGTGTCCAACCCTGAGGGCGCAGAGCAGGGTGTAGAGCAGAGCCCCGCTACGATACAAGGAATTTTAAAACGCCTATCGGCAGAGATTAGTGACCGCTTTTCCACCTTGGAGCTTAGCCAGAGGAAGATCCAAGAGACCTGCTCTATCTTAGAGGAAAACTTGACAGCACTAACAAACCGGATGGAGATGTTGGAAAATAAAGTGGAAGAAATGGACCTGGTGGTTAAGGATAACTCCCAGGAAGTGGTGAGGCCTAGGGAGAGGGAGCGGGATCTCTCCGATAGGTTGGAGAGATTGGAAAACACTTTGAGAAGGAACAATATAAGGATTTTGGATCTGAAAGAAGGACTGGAAGGTGATAATCTCAAAGCCTACGTAATAGACATTTTGATGAAAGCATTCCCTCAGATTGCTTCAGCAGCAGTCTGGGAAACTGAAATTCAACGGGTTCACAGAGATCCCTTTAAGTTGAACCCTGCACGAAAGAAACCAAGAAAGATCCTAGTCTTTATTCAGTCCTATCTTCTGAAAGAGCAACTTCTAGGGGCTGCCCTTAAACTCAAAACCATACAAGCTGGAGATGCCTCTTTTAGGATTCGATCCGATATATCAAAGGTAACAGAGGACAGAAGATGGGAATTAGGGAAGCGGATGGAGGCTCTAAGAGAGCAGGGTGCACCGGTGCAGTTGAGGTTCCCTTCTTTCTTGAAAGTCCTCTGGGCTAACAAAATGTAAAATTTTAGGTTTCCAGAGGAAGTGGATGGTTTTCTGACACAAACTAAAAATACTTGCAGCTCTTAGGTGTGGAGTTATGCTTAAGAAAGCTTGGCTTTGATGGTGTAGCTTTTTCTTCTCTTCTTTTTTTGTTTCTAGGACGGGAGAACTCAGACTCATAAGGCAATAGATATTGCTAATGGTCAGACAGGGAGGGTTCCCACGGGAAGGTCGGAGGGGGGTGGGTGGGGTGATGGGGATTTCTTACACGTCTGTTGTTGGGGAGCATTGGGAAAAAAAAATAATACATAGCTTAATAAGGTACTCGTGACATAATGACCTCCAGTAGCAGTCAGAGTAGTGAGTGGGATCACGCAGAAAATGGTGGGTAGTCCTCAGTATGGAAGAACACAGACCTTGGGGCTTCTAACCTAGAATGTTAACGGTTTGAGGGTTCGAAGAAGGCAACGTTTAGTTCTTCAGTACCTGAAAAATAGCTCAGCTAGTATCATTCTGATTCAGGAAACCCATCTTATGCTATCTGAGTGCAAAGCACTATTTGGAAGATTGGGATGGGTGGATAAGGTTATAGCTTCAGATCAGCTATGCTGTTCGAAAGGGGTAGCAATTATACTTAAATCCAACTCAGCGATAGATCTTATTAAGTCTCAAGTGGATGACCGAGGACGCTGGGCTATTGCCGAGATTAAGATTCAGGGCTGCAAATACACCCTAGTATCCTTTTATGGCCCTAATGAGGATGACGTGGGGCCTCTAAATAATCTGCGCCTTGTGCTGGCAGACTTTGAGTCCCCTCTGATAATGGAAGGAGATTTTAATGTACTGTTAGATAATAACTTAGATCTTCCCCACGGGTACAGGTCTCTGCACCTCGTGTTAAAGCCCACCTTGTGTCCACTCTTACGAATTTAAATTTGAGTGATGTGTGGCGGGAAATAAAGGGCCAGAATAGGGAATATTCTTTTTATAGTAAAAAGAACTCACATTATTCCAGGCTCGACTATATATTCCTGGATCATTCGGAAATAGATAAAGTCATCCTAATAGAATATCAGCCTATCCTTATTTCGGACCATGGAGCTGTAGCCCTTATTTTAGACCTCCCACAAGAATTTCCTTTGAGGAGGTGGGCCCTAAATAGGAGATTTTACTGCAGTCATCTACTCCAGGTTTTTTGAAGCTTGCAACAGCCTGTTTTCTAAAAGATAATGTGGGGTCGACGTCTCTGAACAATGTTTGGGATACATTTAAGGCCTGGTTAAGGGGTACATTAAAGGGGGCAATATCGGGTTGGAGCAAGGCAGAGAGGAAAGATCTGTCGGATTTAGAAACTCAAATAAAAAAAGCTGAAGGTGACTTAAAGTTTAGGACCCCTCCTGGTAAAGTCTATGAAAATTTAGAGAAGAGACTGGAAGAGCTGCAGCTACAATTTAGACTCAAGTAGGAGGAGATTCTGATCCAAAAATGGGAAGTTAGCAAGATGAGAGAATTTGAACAAGGGGAGAATTGTAGAAAAATATTAGCCATGAAGACTAGAATTGATAGATCTCACAATTATATAAAAAAGGTTAGAGCAAACGCCCAAGTAATTGACGCCAAAGATAAAATAGAGCAGGCTTTTGCACAGTTCTTCCAAGAGTTATATCAAGAGGAAGAAGTTGCCGCCAAATTAGACATTGATAAATGGCTTATAGCTAAACAACTGCCAAAACTCTGTGAGGAAAACCAAATGTCTTTAAAAGCAGTAATTACACTCAGGAAATTGTTTATATGTATTTGTATCGATATGTCAGAAAGATATGTGCCTTGAATATGAAAATAATAAAAACAGTTTATAAAAAAAAAAAAAAACAGTAATTACAGGGAGTGAGATACTGACAGTACTGGAAAAAGCTAAGAATGGTAAAGCTCCCGGTCCAGATTCAATTCCGACGGAGATTTACTTAAGGAAGAGCTTGTCCCTGTCTGGTTGGAGCTATTCAATGATATTTTGGCAGGTAGGTCTCCCATGCCGGCTTCTTGGAGCGGGGCTGTCATAACTCTGATATTAAAACCTGGGAAAGGCCCAATGCAATGCCAAACGTACCGGCCAATCTCGTTATTAAACGCTGATTATAAGATCTTTGCAGGGGTACTGAACACTCGATTGTCTAAGATAGTAGGTACTATCATACACTAAGACCAGAAAGGTTTTCTCCCGGGCAGGCAAATGTCAGAACTAGTTTACACCTTAATAGGAGCAACAGACTTAGCAGTTTCACACAGTCAGCCACTTTCCATTATCACGGTTGATGCTGCCAAAGCCTTCGACCGTGTGAGCTGGGTCTTTCTAGATGGGGCTCTGAAGGTTTTTGGGTTTGTTGAAGGGTTCAGAGAAGTCCTTAAAAAAATATATTTCATCCACTGCTCAGATTTTGGTGAATGGCAGTTTATCTTCCACGGTCAGAATTGGTCGAGGAACTAGGCAGGGCTGCCCACTATCTCCTATACTTTTTGACTTATATATTGAACCTTTCGCACAAAGCCTATGGCAGAATATAAAGATAGCCCCTTTTGTATCGAACGGGTTTGAAAGGAAGGTAGTTCTTTATGCAGACGACCTGGTCTTATTTTCTTCAAATGTTGAGGTCACTCTCTCAGAGCTTCTGGTTGAGGCCCGGCTTTTTGGGAATCTCTCAGGATATGAGATTAATGCAGAAAAAAACGAGATTATGGCCTGGAATATCCCTGATCACAGGAACACTTTTGCAAAACAGCTCAGATATCTTGGAGTCATAATCACTCAAAATCCTGATAATATTCCAAAAGTGAACCTAGACAGGGTTTCTAAAGAGGTGGATGTCTTATTAAAGAGATGGCAGAGTATCCCACTCTCCCATTTTGGTAGAGTTAACCTTGTTAAAATGTGCATCCTCCCTAAATATACCTGCTTATTTAATAACATACCGCTGGAATTTGCAAGGGCAGACCTGCTCAAAATTCAGGGTAAGATCTCTTCCTTCATTTGGGCAAGTAAAGGAATTCGGCTCTCTTGGAAAAAACGTAGACGAAAACTTCAGAGTGGAGGTATGGGTTTGCCGGATTTACAATTATATTCATGGGCCTATCAACTAAAAAACTGTAGGATGCTTTTGCAAACGCCAGATGACACATTAATCGGGAGTATGTTTAAACCTATGCTAGTAGGTATAGCGGAATCTGGGTTTATGTACAAATTTGGGTCCCTCAAATTCTTTCAGAAAGTACGTCTGAAGACTTTGCGTGCGGCGGCCAAGCTTTGGTCGACTTGTCGGGGATGTTTCGGACTTTCTTACTATAGTGACTGGGCCCCGGTGTGGGATTCCCCTGGTACTCCAGATTGTCTATTAGATGCTTTAGTTCGTCCTTTGATTGAGGCGGGAGTCACGCATTGGAAAGACATTATGCAGGCTGATGAATGTCACCCTTGGGAATACTGGAATGCCACCACCGGAGGTGCCCTTTCAAGGTTTAAATTTTACCAGATCTCCTCGTGGAGTAAGGCACAAAGCTGGCCCTCTCCGGTTGAACTCTCAATAGAAAATTACTTACAAAAAGTGGCTCTATGGTACAACTATTTCCTCTCTGCAGCAGATATTAAGATGAAGAAGCCAAATCAAGTCTGGGATAATTACTTGCCGAGCGAGGAGTTGGATGAGATATGGCAAGTATCTATAGACACTCTTTACCCACTAGTAAAATCTGCTGCACTCAGGAAGAACCACTTTTTTACCATCCACAGGTTATACTGGTCCCCTCTTAAGATTTCAAGAATAAAAGCTGGTGGAGAAGCAAGATGTCTTAGATGTGGCACTTTGAATGCGGATGACATCCACATATTTGCTTCCTGCCCCAGGCTCCATGAATTTTGGGGAAGAGTGGGTAAGACCATCACCAGGGTGCTGGGTCCTGCTGTGGAGGTAAGTCCAACTTTAATACTATTCGGGGTAGCGCCCAAAGTTGAGGGTCTACATACCCTAAAGGGGGCACAACAGAAGTTATTATTTTACTTGATACTCTTGGCTAGGAGAGAGCTATGCAAGTTGTGGCGCCAGGAGTCTCCTCCTTTATGGAATGCTTGGTGGAACTCTGGTAAATACTTTAGATCTTTAGACCAGAGAGTAAATGTACACAGAGAAAGACCGGATATTGGGTTATTCTTGAATCTGCTAGATACTGTATTCTCTGCTTAGATAGGAGTTATTAAGGATCTGGTTTGATTCCAATGATTAAAACCTCTGGGTCAGCTCAGGTTGAGTATTTCGGGTGATCCCCGAAAAAGAAAATACCGGCTGAGACTGTAATCCACCAAGCTATTAGTAACAGAGGCAGATCAGGTCGAGAGGTTGCTATAGCCACGGAGGTCATATGAGGAAAACAACCCACAAAACAGTGGATCCTGAGAGTCACGAGCAGACTCTGTAGACGTCAGGAGGCCAATGTCCCCATGAATCGCCCTGCCACGTTCCTGGAGGAGCGTGGCTTGCACAGGTACGTGCAAGTCTCCGGCAAATAGGTGATGTACAATGGTGCCATAGGGAAGGGAGGGGAAATTGAGGCCTACCCGAAGCCATCAAATAACAGGACACTCATACCGAGTAACTGTATGGCGGAAAGACCCGAGCGGTCTTCCTCCATTTATTTGATCACCTCAGGCGAGCCCGCCCCGAGGAGTGGTGCAGTCACAACTTTGTAGGGGAGAGCCCGAATGGCTCTCTCCATCACTCCTTTTCTTTAGCGAATACCAATCACATTAACATCATGCTCAAGGTAAGGTACACACAAAGTCACTGAGCCGTTGGCAGGGCGCAGGGTTCGACTGCAGTCCATACCTCTGGCTCCAGGAGCTGGAGCTGGACCCTGCTTTGGCCGCACACAGTCTAGCGGTTCACAAGCAGCATTCTGACCTGGCCTGCCATCTGCTTGTGCTGCTCCGCCAGCCCCGGTCTCTTCATGGCTCCTTCTGAGAGCTGGTGAAAGCAGCAGACTGTCACTCTGGGAGTCTCCTGCTGGTTCAAGTTCAGTGAGCCCCTCTTGGCCAGGACAGGGCCCGTGGACTTTCTTGAACCATGACACGTTCTGGTTGACCACACGTGCATCCTTCTGTACTGAAACCATGGTCCCCTTTATGCTGATAACTCCGTGCTTTGGACTCGTAAGGAGTTCGGAATTTCTAGCCTGGGTGTCTGTCTCTCACTATCACGTAGTCACCCATGCACAGAGAGGGTGTCTCGGCACCTTGGACGAGGCTTCCTTAGGGTTAGTGTTCTCCCTGCGGGCATGTACAGCCGCGTTGTCCCTTTCTGTAGGGATCCAGAAGGGGTCGGTCAGGATGCTGTCTTTCGGGGACCTCTTCAAAATCAGGTGAGATGGTGCTGTGTGGGGTCTACCGATATGCGTGGAGGAACTGGTGGAGTGATTTTTCTACGTTCTCTCCTCTTTCCACTGCAATTCATAACGCCCGGTTGAGAGTCCTCATGAAGCGCTCGACCTCTCCATTTGCTTGGGGCCATTGAGGGGTGATCATCCGGTGTCGAATGGCCTTCCCTCTCAGATACTCCTGGAACTCTCTTCCTTGGAATGGGGGCCCATTATCGGACTTGATCTCCTCGGGGAGGCCCAGTAGTGCGAAGGTCTTGTCGAGGGCAGCTTGGACTTGAGAGAAGGCTGCGGATGTGACCACTTCCACGACTGGAAACTTCGAGTAAGAGTCTAGAAGCACTAGAGTGCTGAGGCCATTGGAGAAGCTGCCAAAATCGATGCTGATCCTCGACCACGGTGTTTCACTGGGTTCCACTGTGATGATTGGGGCTGGAGCGGGGTCCCCGCCTGTGATCGTGTATGAGTGGCAGTTCCGAATCTTCTCATCCACCATGGCTTCCATGCCAGGGAACCACACCTTAGAGCGTAGGCGTGCTTTGGTTTTCGCCGTGCCTTGGTGCCCCACATGTGCCAATTCGATGACTTGGCACAGTTTTGTCGAAATTACCATTAAATGGCCCCGCAGCATGACGCTGTGCTCCCCTTCACTCAGTTCGCTGCAGACACTCCATAGTTGCTGTCTTGCCTGAGCGTCTTGAGCTGTGAGCACATGCGCCCCATCCAGGAATTGCATCCATCCGTTGGTGAGCAGGGCTTCCTTGAATCACGTCAGGTTTTCGTCCAGCGCCGTAGCCATGGCAATGTCCTCTAACGTCCGTGCCTTGGGGCATGCTTCTTGAGTAACCATCCTGACGAGTGCCTCCGTGTGCTCTTCTTCAGTGTGCGGTTGACGCAGATCTGTCATGTCTGAGTGTCGTGACCGATAATCGGCAGTGTTGTTGGCCTCAGGGCGAAACACGATTCGAACTTGTAGGCTTGCAGTTGGACTGCTCACCTTTCTGCTCTGGGGGGAGCCAGCCGTGAGGTACCTACAAACAGGGGAAGTAGTAGCTTGTGATCCATGACCACACGAAATTCCTTCCCATAGAGATACAAATGGAAATGCTGGCAAGCCCAATTGATGGCCAGGGTTTCTCTTTTGATCTGGGTGTATCTGGTTTCTGTGGCCGACAAAGCATGGCTGGGCATATGCGACGGGTGCCCACGTGTCACTCTCACTTTCTTGGAGGAGGGCGTCCACGACCAGTTTGGTGCGCCTTCCGGGGTGAAGGTATGCCATAACTGACTTGTCCATTAGGGTGGTTTTGATGGCCTGGAAGGCCGTGTTGGCTTCTGCTGTCCACTCCCAGGCTACTCTGCTGCATGTGAGGGCTCGTAGTGGTTCAGACAGTGAGGCCAGGTTCGGAATGAACCTGCCACAATAGGTGGCCATCCTCAAGAAGCTGCGAGCTCCGTTGGTGTGGTGGGGGTTTGTGCTGACCGGATGGCCATCGCTTACTTGGGGTCCACTCATAGTCCCTCCCTCGAGAAGAAGTCAACTGACTCTTGGTAGAAGGAGCACCTTGCTTTGTGGAGGTTCATGCTACTGTCTACCAGATGTTGCAGAGTGTCTTGTAGATGTTTGTGGTGATCTTCCAATGTACTCGAGAACACCAGGATATTGTCACTGAGATGGATGACTCCTGGCAGGCCAGACAGGGTCTCCCTGATGGCCTTCTGGAACACCTCGGCGGCCGACCATACCCCAAAGCTCAGCCTCTTGTAACTCCGGAAGCCTACGTGGGTGGAGAACGTTGTTGAGGTCCGCTACGATGTCGTCCATTGTGGTCAGGTGTCGTTCTCTCTTGACGGCCTGGTTGGGGAGGCACATGTCCACACACAGCTGGATGGCCCCAGGCTGTTTGGGCTTCGGCGAGATCACCAGCAGCGACACCCACGGGGTTCTATGATGCGCAGATCTTCGAGCTTCTTCAGTTCAGCTTCTACTTGCGGTCCTAAGTTAAATGGCACTATCCTGTGCAGTCAATGTGCAGTTTGGCCTGCTTGTCTTTGAGTTGTGGGAATTCTTGCATGATGGCGTCTGCATGGGAGTCGTGCACATGGTTAGCAAAGAAGACTAGACCTAGGTCTTCTGCTGTGTGGCACCTGAGGAGGGTGCCCTTTCTTCCTTCCGTGATGTGGAACCTTGCCCATGTTGTGTGCTTGTCGCTGTTGACTTCAATCCTTCCTCTTAGGGAGAGCGGGCGTGTTCCGCCATAAGTGTATATTCTTGCCTTGGTGGGAGAGAGAGGAGGGCGTGGTGATAGACGCTCGAACTGTTCCGAGTCCATGACATTCACGATGCCCCGGTGTCGATCAGTGCTTGGTCAGGGGAGCCAGCCCACATGACGAAGCAAATGAGGGGAGGTCGCCTTTGCTTGTCAGCACGGTTCACAGAGGATATGACAAACACTTCGGCATCATCGCCTTCAGTGTCGAAACCAGGTCCGTGTGAGGCACTTTCTTCCTGGGTGTGGAGATCATCGATTGACAGCTGCTGGATGTTTGCCGTGACTTGGTGAAAGCTGACTGGGCTTTACCGCTCCTGCACACCTTCTCTAAATAGTTTTGCTTTCCACACCAGGAGCAGACCTTTCCTTTGGCATTGCAAGGGCCTGTCGGGGAATGTTTGGCTACGCGGTTTCCAAAAAGCCGTCCTGTTTGTGCCTTTGTGCTAGTGCATATCGTGTTCAGCCACCTGTGAATGGCCTCGACTCTCTCTTCCTTGACCTGGACAGGCCTGGGAGCATATGACATGGTGGCGCTCCGGTTAAGGGCGGCTTCCATCTCGTCTGCTCGGGCATTGGATCGCTCATGTGACTTGGCTAGTATGAGGATGTCATCCAGTGACATTTCAGGTTGGCGGATGATCTGTCGCCTTAGTGATTTTGATCGGCATCCTTGGATGACCTGAGCACTTATCTCCTCTGTTTGATCTGCGAACGTACATGTGCTTGCTAGCCGCCACAGTCTTGCATAGAACATGTCCACCGACTCCGTCTCGGACTGCCTTCCGTGCCACAGCTTGAAGCGCTCAAAATCTGGGTTGAGCTGGGGTCAAAGTGTCGGTCCAGTGCTGCCACCGCAGCTTTGTAGTCGTCCTTGTTTCCGGTATTTGGGAGTCTTTCGAAGAGGTCATAGAGTTCTCCACCCCGTAGTATATCAGTAGCAATCTCTTTACTGTCCCATCTGTTTCTCTCGTGCCTCTGAAATAGTGATTGAAGTGCCCTATCCAGGCTTTCCAGCATGGGGCTGCCATCGCGGGGTCTGTAAGTTCGTTGAATGGAGGAAGCAGGGTCAGCTGTGGAGCTGGGGGGTGCTGCAGTGCTCATCTGAGGGTCAGCAACGTCTGCTTGGGGTTGCGTGCTCATGGTCGCTTATCTGTGCGTGCTGGCACTGGCTTGTTTCTTGAGGGCTCTCCTTTTGTTGCATCCCTTGTAGGTCTGAGTGTTGTGGTTTGTGTGAGTTCGACACCCAGTCGGTTTATGCTGTCTCCACCCCTTGTTTTCCTTTCTTTACACGACTATATTGTCTTTTATTTATTATATCTTTTTTTCCAGGACAGGTCCAGCACTTGTCTTTAATATCCTCCTTCACCTGTCCCTCTCTCTCTTTGTATTTTGTTTGTGTGTGTTTTTTTCTCAGTGTGTGTTGACCTTGCAGCTTGCCTCTCAGCGTGTGCGTGACACGTGGGGCCTATCTCCAGGTGTACTTGAAATGGGCTCAAGCGCTTCAGCGCTGCCCACTGTGGCCTCCTCCGACCGGTGTGAGCATGTTGGGAGACCCTGGGTGGGGCCGTGCTCTCCGGAGCAAAAGCGACTTCAGGCAAAGTCGCACAGCAAGGGTGCGTCTGCCATCGGCTCAGCAGGGTCCGAGGCCAGTTCCGAAGGGACGCTCCAGCACACCACACATCAGAGCAGCTGGAAGACGGCTCCACCGAACTGAGCAGGTCAGTCGGCGAGTCGCAAGTCCAGCACCGGCCTCGTCGCTAATGTAGAAGTGTGCCGTAGGGAAGGGGAGGGGAAATTGAGGCCTACCCTGAAGCCTCCAAATAACAGGACACTCGCACTGATTAACTGTGTGGCGGAAAGACCCCGAGCGGTTTTCCACCATTTATTTTATCACCTCAGGGTGGTTTCGCCTCAAGGAGTGGTGCAGTCGCAACATTGTAGAGGAGAGCTCGGATGGCTCTCTACAAGTGGGTGGAGGGAAGGGCAAACAGAGAGCCCGCAACCGGGGAAGGAAAAATAAATTGTATGCCGGCTGTAGTTAAGACCTGAGCGTGCTGCAGTACGTGCATTCAGGTCTACATAAAAACAGCACAGAAAACAAGTTACCATCTTTTCTTTTACCTTGTAGAACTTCACACAGAACTAATTCCTCAAATGTGAAGTAACAACCTACACTTGGTGACGGGTTCTTGATGAGTGAAGTGGTGCTCTCCCTCATCTCCCTCCCTTATATATATTACGTGTGAATAAAACACTCAACTGCCACTTCTTTTTTTTTTTTTTTTTTTCCAAAGAGAAGAAACGCAGGCCTCCTTGCTACTCCTGGACAAGAACAACCTAGAAGAAACGAAGGAGGTAAAGAGAGATATCTTTATTTTCCCACAAACTTACTTAAAAATAATGCATTATCAAATCAGACTTCCCTACGTTTCAGACTTATGTGCCTCTCCTCCATCTTACACACTCTTTTTCATTTATTTGGAGGTACGCTTCCACCATATAAATGTCTTTTGTCCGCAAAACTATATTACCTTCTTTATCAGAATTTCTTATGACACAGTCTGTTACCACACAATTTAGTAACAACTCAATCTATGTGTCTAACTCTATCGCTTTTGCGTCCTCTGTACTTAGCTACATTCACCTATGATTTACGTAGCTCCCCTGCTACCACTTCTTAGAAAGTCTAAATTATTGTGTAAGCTTTGGGGAATTTATCCAAACTTGGGTTTAAACTTGGATGCTCCTCCTTCTGAAATATTTACTCATATACTATCTTCCAAATCCATGTCCCATGTGAGAAATTGGGTTGTTGGTTGAGTGGGGTTTTAACCCTGTTCAAGCAACAGCTGCAATCCCTATCCGGGTGAACCACAAAAGTCACAAAATTAACACTCTTGTAGCTTGGGACAAAACAGTCAGGCTTAACTTAGAGGCAATGTGTAAAGTATTTATGCAGCACACAAATAGTAGTAAAGTGAAAATACAACCCAACAAAAATCCCACACCAATTTAGAGAAATAGAAGTACATTTTAAGAAAATAGTTGATACCAAAACAACAAACATCCAATTAGTAGAGCCGGAGTTAGGAATTTACAAAAATATAAGATAAAAACTAGTGCTTAAAAGATAAAAGTGCCAACCATGAACATCTAGTCACACGTAACTCGGTAAAATTTGAAAAAGTAGATCAACATTGATGGACCGCGGGTCGATACTAAGAATGGATTTGGCCCGGTCGGCGCTTACCGTTGGACTTTGAAGAAATTCCAACAAAAGGTTCTGAGAAGGAAAAGTTCAGTGAGACAAGGCTGTAGATTGTGTCCGAGGAGGCCGCAGGATGAAGCCTCAGTGAAGATTGCTTTGTTCAGACTTTGACACTTTTATGGAAGTCAAAAATTTTCAGTGTGACAAGGCTGGAACTGAGAAAAGTTCTACGAGGCCGGAAACCTTTTTTGTGAAGAACCGCTGAACAAGATTTGATGCTCCAGCGAACAAGTTAATGGGAGCTGCCGTGAAATCGTGCTGACCGGCGAAGCACCATGCGCGAATACACAAGCAGATTGGTCCTGGTCTCCTCTCGATTCCCAAAGCAGTTTTTAGTTAAACATTTTCTAAGTGCCAAGTTTTTAATTTTTGGCTATCTGGCCACCTTAAGAACCACCGCTATTGTTGATCAATAAAGGACCGGTCCCCTTGCAGGGTACATTGTGGGAGGCTGGCAAGGCCACTATGCGAGGTGTGGCTAGGGGCTTAGTCCACGCGAAGCACACAGCTCAGACCGCCCGCCTTGTGCAGCTGGAATGCTCTTGTTCCACCCGCCAGCTCCCAATGCTCCGTGAAGAGATCTGTCGGATCTCTCTGGAACTCGCTAAAATGCTATGGCGCTCCTCAGTGGCGCGCGTATATGGCTGGGGTGACAAAAATGGCAAACTACTCCATAATCTAGTCTTGTACCCCAAAGCCAACCGCATAATCCCGGAGATCTGCGATGCGGCCGGCGCTCACCATTCCACCTCTAAGGCTATCGCCCAAGCATTTGCTAATCTTTATGAGGTCCGACCTCCCGAGGCCTCCCTGGCTGCATTGTTGTCAGAGACAATGACCCAACTACCCCGTCTTCCCCAGGCAGTCTCGGAGACTCTGGACCTCACCCTTACCCCGGAGGAGATACACGGGGCCATTTCACTCTTACATTACGGTAAGACGCCAGGGCCAGATGGCTACCCTCAAGAATATTACGCGACCTACCGCGACTTGTTGGTTCCGCACTTGGACTTATTCCAACATGTGGTGGACACTGGGTCCTATCCCCCAGAGACCGATGTGGCCACTATCGTGGTTCTTCCGAAGACACAACCGCCCTCCCTCGCCTGTGTGGATTACCGCCCCATTTCCCGTCATTAACACCGAGGTGAAAATCTATGCCACTGCCTTGGCCCAACGTCTCCACCCCCTGTTACACAACTTGGTCCACCCAGACCAATGTGGCTTCATGCCTTCCCGGGGTAGCCGACATTGCATATGCCATCTCCACCTCGCCCTTCACACCGCCATGCACTCACTCCATACTTGGCCTTGCTTTCCATTGATTTTGAAAAAGCATTTGATACTGTTGACTGGAGCTCAATTCAATTCATGAAGCTTTATTCGGTTCATAACATGTGATGACCATAAAAGCTCACAGCAAAACACAGAGATACAAAGATACAGACTAAAAAGAAACACATTTAAAAAATCATACTTTTCCTATAATAAATAGCTTTACAAATAAAACTTGCAGTATAAAAACATATATCAGGGAAATTCATATTAAAAAGCAACCTCATTGCATCTTCCGCATTAAAAATACCATATTTTAAAAACATGGGTTTTAAAAATGTAATCCTTACATTCAAGAACAGAGTGCAAATAAGCATAAAGTGCATACTGCTTTGTTTGGAGTGTCCGTCGCACGGGCAAGGGCCAACAGGGTATCTTTTTTGTTGGGGGAAGGCCACCAAGACATGCACCATTCCTAGCCTTAATCTGGTTAGGACAAATCTATGCGCTGGCGGGTTACCATGTTCAGGTACTGCTGAAAACCCTCATTTTCAGTGAATTTATTATATAGTTCAACAGTAATAGAGGGACCAGACTCAACTAAACGTTTTTGGGTTCTAGACAACAAAAAGGATTTTTTCATATCATGTTTGACTAGAACTCGTGGGGAATAACAATCTAATAACAAGTTCAACCCAAAAATAGCCTGATAGCTCTCGACAACATACTTAAGCCAAGGGATTTTCATACAGTTATCTAATTTAAAACAGTCATTGATAACAAGTTGGTTGAACTCAGTCTCTTCCTTAAGCCAAATTGCTTTTTAAAGTGACAGGGGTCTAAGGGAAACAAGGTCACTCAAATAGGCAGCCCCGACCTCTTTATGAATTAGCTCTGTTGAGGCAGAAGCGGGAAGACACATTAGTTTCTTGAGGAAGGTGTTTTCTTCCCTCTGAAGACAACCAACGTTAGAATAACCCCACAACCCTGCCCCATATAGGGCAATGGAGACACTTTTGGCCTTATATATCTCCATCATGTCTCTTATTCGTCTATCCCCTATTTTTGCGGCAAATTTAAATATGCCGTAGGAACTTTTGGCCATTTTAGTTCTTACATTTATTAAATCCTGGGCCCAGCTACCATCGTCCGAGAAAGTGACACCCAAATAGCAGAAATTTCTTACTTGCTGCACTTTCACTCCTTCTATAAAAAGGCGTGGTTCTTACTGGGCTTAGGCCCGCAAATCATAATATGAGTTTTACTTTTATTTATCAATAGCTTCCTCTCCCCTATAAATTCGGAAAACCGATCCATCAGGCGCTGCAAACCAATAGGTGTCCGAGATAGGAGCACAGCATCATCCGCATAAAGCAGAACCGGCACACCTATCCCGGTAACCTGAGGAGCATCAGCCTTAACTGTTTTCAGGATGGTTTCCACCCCATTAATAAATAAAATAAACAACAAAGGGGCAAGGACACAGCCCTGTCTAATTCCCCGTTTCACACTAAAATTCGGGGTACACTCCCCATTGACCCCATATCGAACGCTTGCTTGCATCTTGTTATATAATCTAGCAAGGAAGAAAATAATTTCCTTAGGGGCGCCTAATTCTAACAAGACTGACCAGAGAAGCGGATGATTAACTAGATCAAAAGCGCTACTTAAATCGGCAAAGCAAAGATACAAATTGCCACGCATAGCCTTGGTATACTTGCCGATTAATTGTTCTAAGTTGAGGCACTGGTCCAAGGTTCCACGGCCCTTTCTAAAACCATATTGGGAGTTGGCAAGAATCCCATTCTCCTCTGCCCACGCTTCCAATCTAAACAGCAACACCCTGCTCATAATCTTCACCGATGAATCCAACAGGCTAATCGGTCGATAATTACAAGCTAAAGCCTTATCCCCCTTTTTATAGATAGGGACAATAATTGAGTCTCCCCATGTGGGCGGAATCAAAGTGGTTACCGCTGCATTGAGGACCAAAGTAAGTATCGGTCCCCAAATCCGCAGTTCGGCCTTATAAACATCAATAGGGACTCCGTCGGGCCCCTGGGCCTTTCCCCCCTTGCTAGCCTTAATACTGCATTCCACCTCACCGAGGGAGATGTCTAGTGGAAGCATGGGCCAATGCCTTTGCTCATTATCAGTCGAGACACTATCTTGAAAAATAGATGAGAAATGTGACACCCAGGCCTCACTTCCCACATGAGAAGAGAGTTGGGGAATTGTATCATCATGTAGGAAGGGGGAATTAATAGTAGACCAGAATAAGCGGCTGTCCAAAGTTTCTGCCGCCTGAGTTAAGTTATCCCAGGCTTCCTGCTGTAGTTCTTTTTTCCTTCTAGTTAGTGCCATTTTGTAATCATATTGTAAGAGTGTGACTAGATTCTTGTCCCTTGGGGTAAGGGCTAGCGCTTTTTTAAGTTGGGAAAAAAGGGCTGTACAAGCATGATCAAACCAACCCTTACCCTTACCTCTCATACCCGGCTTATTTCCCGTAAATATATTATTAATAATCAAATTGATATTAATAAAATTAGTCACAACGGAGATAGCTGAACACCCTGGTGTTAGAATGGTATTAATATCTTCCAAACTTTTAGATATGATTATAGGCACTACTACTGCAGATTTTTCCCCTTTCCACCTAAGCCTAGTTCCGTTAGCTCTATGCGGTTCAATATTAGCTATGGTTCTTGGCGCTTTCTGGTCTCTGCAATTCCATGACTCAATTTGCATGGTAATGCAATTGTGATCACTCATGCTGGAAACATCCTTTATCATGATCGAACACTGGGGCATTAGACTAGATGAAACCAGAATATGATCAATGCTAGAACTAGCGTTCCTTCCAGTAAATGTAGGGATAAAATAACCACTAGTCTCTACATCAGGCCTCACCAGCTCTAAATCATAGGTTGCCATTATACTATTAATGGCCTCCCCATAGGTGTTATGTGGGAAATGAGGCGTATTTTCGCCACTATTGTTTTGTACCCCACAAGCCCTAGAGGAGGACAAACTGCATATTGTAGAATTAAAATCACCTAACCAAATAAGAGTAAGAATGCATTTTGCTTCTGCTACAAGCTTCATGAGGGCACTATCAAGCTCAGCTATTACTTTGTGCCGGGAATTGTTAAAAATATTATTATAGACATTTATTAAAAGCACTTCAGAACCTTCTGTTAGTCGCACCCAGAGAATTTGGGAATGGGTACCAACTGTTAGATGTTTAACAACCGTCAACTTAAGGTCTACTGATATAAGAAAAAGCAGTCCCCCCTTTGCTCTTCCATGTCTAGACTCAGTAGCATCCAAGCTATAACATATATAACCATCAAAGCAAGGTTGAGCAGTGCACCAGGATTCTTGAAGACAAAGAATATCATGTGATCTAATCAGGACCTCCCATCCCGGATTGTTTTCCTTAGAGGCCCAACCGGCTATATTCCAGCTAGCAATAGAGATACCCCTATGTGAGCAGTTATTAAGCTCATCTTGAACAGTATTGGGGATGTCTCCATCGCAGCATAGCTCAATCACAGGCACACCCAAGCTGCTAGCTACATCATTAATCGATTCCAAATTACCCCCAATAACATTTGCTACTACTGATCCACTGTTAATAGTTCCCAGGTTATCATTAAACTGGGGATCCTCATGAGCTAACTTAAACCCATCAGAATGTTTAGACAGACCGCTAGGAATAACGGTCGCCTGAGACCTGAATGTCTTCTGATGTCAGTCATTCTGATCTAAGGAGCTCAGGGATTGGTATCTATTCTGAACAGGGATTTCAAAAACTAACCCGTAATTGGGGGATAATAATCTATTTCTGTTTATGGTATGATTAGGAGGGGGGACTCTATCCCTGTTACTAGCATGGGGTGGCTTACTAAGATGGTTGTAAAAATAACCCAAAGGTCGTACAGTTATGTCAGTCTCATTCTGTGATATAGAGGCTGCTCTTAGCAGGACCGTCGCAACATGCTGAGGGTGTTGAAAATTAACAATAACACAATCCCCCCTACATGACTTCCTTGTGTTTCCTATCCAGCTAACCCTTCTTGTAGTTATAATTTGATCAAAGAACTTTACCGGGAACCCACAATGCTTATTTAGCCAGAAGGTTGTTTTATTTTTTAGTGAGTCCTGCGACTCTAAAGAGGTTCTAGACCGGCCAAGATCTAAGCAGGGGACATTGGATAGGACAGCAACATAAGGTGCACACTCAGGTGGGAGGTCTACAGATCGGTTGTTGTTGGGTGCAGTTTCCCTAACTGATACAGCAGTCATAACAGGCTCCTGCACAGTAGTGCTTGTATTACAAGCCTGTAGTTCACTCCGACTTGCCGGTGCAGGTACTACTTGGACCTGCTTTGTCCGACCACCTGCTCGTGTGGCTACTTGCACAGAACAGGCACTTTTATTAGTCGGTTTTATGGCAGGTTCAGCTCTACTACCATCCTTCACTGAAGGCCCATGGTGTTCCATCTTAGTCATAAGCCTATCTAGGGCACTCCCCAATTTAGACACTTCGGCTGTAAGTTCGTCTATTTTGGTGGTTAATGGCTTAACAATCAGCTCAAATTTACTCTCGATATTACCAACTAGTAAATTAAATTGCTCGGTATTAATGGTAACTGAATTGTCCTTAGCCAAGGTCCCATTTTCACAAACAAAGTTCTTGGATGCAGGTTCGGCTTTTCTTCTAGTAGAATTTCCTCCCCGTTTGTTAGTTACTTTTCTGCATGCCCTCACTGCACGCTGGGCCAACGGGCATTGCTGTGGGACAAGCTCCGGTACTACCAATAGATCTTCAATCAAGGCAGAAACCGCTGGGGGATCAGAAACTGCTACAGGTAGAACTTCAGAATCACAATGGGTGACCACGGACTCAACAGTGTCAGTTATTTCTTCTTCACGGGGTCCCAAGGACCGGGGCAGAGCAGGCAAATTATCTCGCCCTAAGGATTTTCTGCGGTCACTGTTTATCTTGCTTACAACTTTGAACAGATAGTTATCCATGGTTGACTTTTGTTTGGTCATAGTGGCATTAATTGGATTACACAACTACTGCGCAACAACAGGCTATGTGTTGTAGGGCTGTTAAACTGATATACGCCAATCCCCTGAAACTGGAGGCACACACAGCTCACAGGAACTATCAAACAATCACAAAGAGCTTACTGGATTCTGGGAGCGACGACCAAAGGGGATGGCCCAGCCCGGCCTCAATCGGTCCTCTGAGGGCCACAGAGGGCCCGCCCTTTGCCCGGGCTTAGCCCGGCGCCGCCCGCGCGTGTCCTCGCGGGACGAGGGACCGAGTCCGCCTTTAAGCGCCTCCTGGCGCGGGATTGTGAGGCGTCCTGCCCCTAGGAATGCTGGGGGTTGTGGTCCGGTGGAGCAAAGCCCAGCCCCGGTAGAGCAGGAAACACCAAACAGCCAGCTGAGGACAAACAGCACACCGAGGGACTCAGCACCGAGCCCGCCTTTAAGCGCCTCCTGGCGCGGGATTGTGAGGCGTCCTGCCCCTAGGAATGCTGGGGGTTGTGGTCCGGTGGAGCAAAGCCCAGCCCCGGTAGAGCAGGAAACACCAAACAGCCAGCTGAGGACAAACAGCACACCGAGGGACTCAGCACCGAGCCCGCCTTTAAGCGCCTCCTAGCGCAGGATTGTGAGGCGTCCTGCCCCTAGGAATGCTGGGGGTTGTGGTCCGGTGGAGCAAAGCCCAGCCCCGGTAGAGCAGGAAACACCAAACAGCCAGCATTTTATCCCGCCAAGCCCAGAAGCCTTTGAAGCATCGTTCACACCGATTAAGAGCGTTTCAGGGTTTGTCAGATATTTAGGTGAGTATTAACGAACTCACAGAATCCGTGCCGCTCGCTGTTGTTGTCAATGCGTGCGGCCTGGAGCTATTTGGAGGACGTGCTTAAGGTGATGGGATTCGGCCTTCCATGTCGGCGCCTCATCCGAGTTTTATACTCCAGTCCCAAAGCAAGGGTCCTAATTAATGGCGTGCTCTCAGAGGCATTCCCCATCCACAGGGGCACTCGCCAAGGTTGTCTGCTATCGCCGCTTTTATTTGCTCTAGCGGTGGAACCCCTGGCCTCTCTCATATGACAGGATCCCCGCATCCGGGGTTGGGCTTGGTACCCCTATCAGGTCGACAAGGTCGCCCTTTACACCGACGACGTCCTCCTATTTTTAGCTGACCCCGAGAACTCTGGCCCACAGTGCTTGGATGCCCTTTCCATCTTTAAACGGGTCTCTGGCCTTCGGCTCAACCCGGCGAAACCCCTCTGGTTCCCCTCCACCCGTCCCATGCCTGCTTCGATTGGCAAACAACCCTTCCTCTGCGTAGGCAGTCCTTCAAATACTTGGGGGTCTGGGTCACTGTGCTTTCAGAACTTGAATGGGCTCTTAACATTACGCCCATGGTTACTAAGGCCAAGTCTGACCTCAGGCGATGGCAATCCCTTCCTCTTAATCCCCTTGGCAAAGGTGCCCTTTTTAAAATGATGGTTCTCCCCCGATTTTTATATATTTTACAAAATATAACCTTTCACCTCTCGGGGAGTTGGTTCCGTGAGATTGATGGCTTCCTCACTCGGGAGACCACAAATGTCCCTGGCTCACTGGCGCATACCTCCTTATGACGGGGGCATGTGTGTGACCAATCTTCACCTTTACTATCTGGCCGTGAGACTCATCGTGGTTTATGACTGATTCGCCGGCGGCTGGTCCTCTCCGGCATACCATGTTGAGCTCCGATCGATGGACTTTCCACAGCTCCAAGCCTACTTGTATGGGGGCCCCCATACCACAAGTTCTCCCCCCCATCACTAGGACAGTCCTATTGGCTTGGCGCACTGCCCTGCACCACACGAAATGGGATGGGAAACTTACCCAACATACACCCCTGTGGTATGGTACTTGGCTACGGGAGGTCTCGACTCTCCGGGACTCCCGTCGGTGGGACCACATTGGGATCTCGCTTCTTGGGGACGTCTGGGTTGGGGACCACATCAGATTTGCAGTAGCGCTACTCCCTCCATTCCTCCCAATTTTACAAATATCTACAACGTAGGCATGCCCTCAAGGTGCACATTCCGTCTCCCACCTCCCTCCCTGAATTTAGTCCCCTCAAAGCCCAAGTGATGATGGGGAACCTAGGTAGAGGGGGGGGGGGGTGTCACGGTTTTACTGCTCCCTAGTGAACAATGGCCCCGCAACCCTAGATTCGCTGTGTGCCCGCTGGGAGGGTTGGCTGGGCCCCATAGAGGATGCGGACTGGAGAGACGCTCTTATGGCCCCCAGGACCTTGACGACTTTCTCCAAACTGCGTCTAATCCAACTCTATTATTTACAAATAGCATACCTAACCCCTGCACATCTATACAGAGCCTGACTGCGGCCCTCTCCGACCTGTACACAATGCAATCATGCTCCAACTGACTTTTACCACATGATCTGGCAATGCCCTGTCCTTGCACCATTCTGGGTGGGTGTGGAACTGGAACTTACACAGACCCTGGGATGGACGGTTCCCCACGACCCATTACGTCTGATTCTAGGTGTGTTGGATGGCTCTCGGGCCGACAAGTGCTTCCTTGGGACTGCGGTGGCAAAACGTGACATTGCGGCATTCAGATCTCAGGCCAAGTCCCCTAATGTACGGAGGTGGAGATGCGGGGTACATTAGTGCGGAACTCAAGAGGAACCCCTCTTTGAAGCCCGGGTTTGCCCTGAACTATTCTGAAAGGTTTGGGGTAAATGGTTCAATCTATTGTCCTGAGCGGTGTGTGTGTTCATATGTATCGTGATAACCTTGCACAAGACTCTATTCTTATGAATGACTTACAGGTTTCTGTCATCTTCCTTGGGGTTGTACACTATCCAGACACTGTGTTTGATTTTGCTGCCAATGTAAATTTGTGGTTGGTTTTAAAAATCGATAAACTTGATTATCAAAAAAAAAAGAACCACTCTAAGTGTTCAAGACTGGAAGGGTATCACTTTGGGGGGTTAGGATTCACTCAGTCTGGGTCCAGATGTGGGTTCAAGATGGCTGGTGTCTTTTCTGTCCATAAAGCTCTGATCAGGAGGCCAGCAAACTATCCTTTGGAGTCACTCTGGTAGTCCTGGGTTCAGCAGTATAACAGGGCTCAAACAGTAGGGAAGGCCTCTGAGTGTTCAAGGCAGAAAAGCAGTCCTTCCAGGTGCAGCAAGGCAGTCTTCTGAAGTACACAGGCAACCACAGCACCAGGCAGTCTTCTAAGAGTCCTTCTGCAGGTCCAGAAAGTTAAATGAAGAGTGGGATTGAGAGTCCTATTTTTAGGTTGAGCATTCAAGACCTCTTGTATGTACTTATAAGTGTATGTACTTTGTGGGCTCTGGAGATTAGCCCTAGGACTTGTCTGGTTCCGCTTAGGGACTTTTTTTCTGTTCAACTGCCTCTATTTAACTGTCTTAATAGAAAACGACCGGTGGAGGTCAGTAAAATACCAGAATTGCTTTCTGCATGTTCAACTGCCTCTGCTTAACTGCCTTGATAGAAAACGACCAGTCGAGATCAGGAAAAAAACAGAATTGCTTTCTGCTGAGGGACTTTCTTTTTTAAATTTTTCTGGCACTGCCTCTATTCAACTTTCTTGATAGAAAATGACCAGAAGAGGTCAGTAAAATACCAGAATCGCTTTAGCATCCTCTAGATTCCAGTCCATAGAAATTGTCTTCCACAAGCAACCGTAGACAATAATATTTTTTTCAAATATTGTATTTTCAGTGATACGACCACCGAAGGCCCTGATTTTATATTAAAAACAGAGCTTTGGACTGTACCATTTTCTGCTGAAAGGCAATATTTCTCTCCATGTGTTCCCATACCTGGCGTGTCACGCAGTTTGGTGCTTACTTTCCCTCCATGTTAAAGTACAGTAGATGTTTCAGCACCCAGGCTAATGTGCTGCATAGCTAAATACATATAAGGTCTCAAAGGCGAGACCGATTACATTACAAATGCTTGTTACACCTGGCATCCCTTTGAAGTAGAACTTTCTAGAGAATTTCTTTTGAAGTGCTTGAAGTTTCCTAACTCCCCGGCTCTAATTTCAAGCTGGCTGCATGAACACGCCCTTTGTGTGAATTCAGTTGCAAGTGGAGCTGTGCCCAACTCCGCTCCCCCCCCCCCCCATAGTGCCAGTTGCTGGTCAATCCAGACACATTTAAAGGCTCTATTGTGTGGCTATCTGGGAAGAATAAACAAAGTCTTACTGCCAATTACACCAAATCATGTGACCCAGGAACAGGCTGCAGGTACCAAATAGGTAGGGCAGGAAGATGCCAACTTTCTAAAAGTAAAAGACACACAATTGATGGACGGAATGCAGAACAAATAAAAACATTCACCCCCAGTCAAGAGATCTGGGTTAAATCCATCATTCTTTTGCTCACCATGCCACCCCAGTTTAGACCTGGCCATATGCAAATCAGTCTTGACCATGTGTCTCATGGGAACAGTCCAGCCCGAACTGCCAAGCCAGGTCCTCCCTGGACTGGAAACAAGCATCCTAGGACCGGTTTCGGGGTTTCACCCCTCTTCAGCCAGGATAGCTTGATTCCAGTGGCACAGTGAGCCCAGGACACACGTCTGAGCATACCTGGCACACTTTCTAAAAGTGGCATTTTCAAAACTGTAACAGAAAATAAAACTTTATCATTAAGGAGGATTATTAATTACAGTTTGTCAGACACCAAACACAAATTGCTTACCTGTTCCCAATCAAAGGTTAGCACTCATAAAATGTAATAAGGCAACCCAATTTTATCCTATGGGAAGGCCTCACAATAATGAAAAACTAATTGAGTTTTTCACTACCAGGACACGTGAATCTTAAAGGTACATGTCCAACCTTTTAATTACAATACAACCTGTCCTACGGCTACATAGGGCATACCTTGGGGGTGACTGATGTGCAGGGCCACTAAAGTTTTGCAGCAAATAAAGGAAAATTTTACGGCGTAATGCGCCACATTTTGTGATATCATTTTGTCATTATTTTGTCATTTCAACACTTGTTAACACTACCTGGGCATAGGTTGCACATCATTTGTGCCGGTTTAACACCCCAAAATAGCGATAAGCAACAGAAAGGTGACCAGTCAGCTTTTGAAAGGAGCATTCACTGCGCAGCAAAACATGTTGCATTTTCAATAACTTTTGAATCTAAAAACTATTTTTTTTGTTATAATCTGCAGAATATGTAGCAGATTATGTGGCAAATGTGGCAAATCCATAATTATGCTAAAAATGCTGGGGCCGCACAATCACATAATTCCAGTGGCCCTAGTTATATTCAATTAAAGAAGTGTTTAAGGCTTAGCAAGGGGATTATATTGCCTAGTCAAATTGTAAGTTTAAAACTGCATGCAGGAGGCAATGGCAGATGTGAGGCATGTTTTAAGGGGCTATTCAAGTGAGTGGCACCATAAGTGCTGCAGGCCCATTAGTAGTATTTAATTTACATGCCCTGGGTAAATGGTATACCACTGTGAGGAGGAGCCCGCCTTCACCCCCATTGTGACCCCTAACCTCAGCATCCCAGACAGCCGGTCACGCGCTGTAAGGACTCCATCGGTTTTGCAAGGGTTAACTAACCCTGACTCCTCTCCTATACAGGATGAGGAACGGCCCGGGGAGAAGGAGAACCAATGTGAAGAGCTCCCAGTGAGAAGAGAGGCGGGGCCAGCCCCTCAAAGGAGGAAGCCGGAAAACGTCGAGGAGCGCTGTGCAAGGGGACCGGAAGAAGGAAGCCTGGAGAACACCGAGAGACCAGAAGGAAATCCCTGCCTAACAGAACGAATGGACGGCGGATCCGGAGACAGCAGCATCGACGAGGGAGACGTTGAGCCTGATACCTGGACGGAGGATTGGTGGACGCCCCCGGAGGGTGCCTTCACGCTGCCGTAACTCCGGAGAGTTACGGCTCCCGCGGTACGTGAACCCGGGAAAGGGGAGTGAAGAGAGAGGGAGGAAGGGATTGATTGTGCATGGATACCCCAAGAGGAACGGGACTCTTCTTGGTTCATTGTGGGTGGGGGTGGGCTTTGTTGCATGCGGGCACCCAGGAAAATGCCAGAGTGGTCTTGCTTTTGTGTTTGAGAGAAGGGGGGGTGAGGAAGTACGAGTCAAGCCTGACATGGACGCATTGCGAGCAGGCTAATGGTCACTCTTTGACTTGAAGGCTTAGGAATCTCTTTCTGATAGTGTAAGACATAATAAGAATTTACAAGTCCCTGCTGCCTGAACTTAAAGGGCAGAAGCGTGGGTACTTCACGCGTATATGATTTTCAGGGCTTTATAATTTCAGTTCAAACTGCACTTTCATCCACTACGTGCACTCGGGGTGTTCGAAAGATCGCAGTCTAGAAATAACCAATTTTGTTCTTCTGATGATACCTTCTTCGGATCACAAATTGTTAGGACAGTGGCAGGGCCCCTTCCGGGTCTTGGAAAAGGATACTCTGGTGACATATCGCCTAGAATTAGACCCCAAGAAAAATACAAACGCCCAGATTTACCACATCAATTTATTTAAAAAATGAGAGGGGGCCATTCCTGCTTTCCTAGGGATCCCTCAAGAACCAACTCCCTTATTTCAGCAAAGTATAGACTGTGATCTCCCCGAAGAACAGAGACAAGAACTAGCAGTCTGGCTACAGCCCTTACAAAATGTTTTTTATAAAGAGCCAGGGAAGACCACTCTAATAGAACATGAGTAAAACTACGCCCCTATTGTATCCCTGAATCCAGGAGGCAAGCCATAGAACAGGAAGTACAACAAATGTTGTCCATGGGTATAATCGAGCGTCCACTAGCGAATGGAACTCACCCATAGTATTGGTGCCCAAACCTGATGGGTCCATCAGGTTTTGCATCGACTTTTGGGAGGTCGACAAGATCTCCCAATTTGACTCTTATCCCCTCCCAAGAGTCGACGAGATGGTGGAATGGTTAGGCACAGCCTGTTACATTAGTACTTTAGATCTCTGCAAGGGATACTGGCAGGTGCCCCTAAAACTACAAGACCACAAGACAACTGCTTTTTCTATTCCCAGTGGCCTATACCACTTTACTGTTCTTCCATTCGGTCTTCATGGGGCTTCTGCCACGTTTCAACGATTAATGAACCAAGACCATGTGCCACATTTGCAGCCGCCTACATTAATGACATTGTCATTCATAGTACATCATGGGAAGAACACTTGGTCCATCTGACCAGGGTCATGCAAGCCCTGAAAGACAGCAGGCTTACCATAAACCCCGCTAAGAGCCGACTAGCAGCACGATTTGTGAAATATCTGGGTTACCTCCTAGGTGAGGGATATATAAAACCACAGGAAGAAAAAATAGTGGCGATCACTTCCCTCCCATTCCCACATACAAATAAATAGCTAAGAGCATTCCTTGGGGTCCTTGGGTACTACAGAGGGTTTATTCCTAACTTTTCACAAATGGCCGCCCCCCTGACGGATCTCCTCCAAAAAAATGTGAAAACCGAGAAAGAGCGAAGTCACCCCTCCCCGACCCTTGAACATGCTTTTTCCAAACTGAAACAAGTCCTTACTTCAAGGCCGGTTCTTATGAGTCTTGACTATTCTCGGCCTTTTATTCTGCAGACGGATGCATCAGATGCCGGCCTTGGTGCCGTACAGTCTCAGACTGACCCCCAAGGGAACGAAAGACCCATTCTTTTCATAAGCAGGAAACTATTTCCACTGGAGAAAAGTTATGCAGTCATTGAAAAGGAGGCCCTCGCCATCAAGTGGGCAGTAGAGTCACTTAGATACTACCTAGAGGGACGGGAGTTTACATTGTACACCGACCACGCCCCTCTAGAAACAAAGGGCATAATGACAGAATATTGAGACGGTTCCTTGCCCTGCAACCATATCGATTCCATACCCGTCACAGGAAAGGGAAAGATCAAGCAAATGCCGACTACCTGTCTAGATATCCGCTTGACCCTTTTCTTGCTAGCAAGAAAGTTAGGGAAGGGGGATGTGAGGAGGAGACCGCCTTCACCCCCGTTGTGACCCCTAACCTTGGCATCCCAGACAGCCGGTCACGCGCTGTAAGTACTCCATCGGTTTTGCAAGGGTTAACTAACCCTGACTCCTCTCCTATACAGGACGAGGAACGACCCGGGGAGAAGAACAGATGGGAAGAGCTCCCAGTGAGGAGAGAGGCGGGGCCAGCCCCTCAAAGGAGGAAGCCAGAAAACGTCGAGGAGCACGGTGCAAGGGGACCAGAAGAAGGAAGCCTGGAGAAGACTGGGAGAGTGGAAGGAAATCCCTGCCTAACGGAACAAACGGACGGCGGATCCGGAGACAGCAGCATCGACGAGGGAGATGTTGAGCCTGACCTGGACGGAGGATTGGTGGACGCCCTCGGAGGACGCCTTCACGCCGCCGTAACTCCGGAGAGTTACGGCTCCCGCGGTACGTGAACCGGGAAAGGGGAGTGAAGGGAGGGGGAGGAAGGGATTGATTGTGCACGGATACCCCAAGAGGAACGGGAATCTTCTTGGTTCATTGTGGGTGGGGGTGGGCTTTGTTGCATGCGGGCACCCAGGAAAATGCCAGAGTGGTCTTGCTTTTGTGTTTGAGAGAAGGGGGTTGAGGAAGTACGAGACGAGCCTGACATAGACGCATTGCGAGGCAGGCCAATGGTCACTCGGCCAATGGTCACTCTTTGACTTGAGGGCTTAGGAATCTCTTTCTGATATTGTGTAAGACATAATAAGAATTTACAAGTCCCTGCCGCCTGAACTTAAGGGGCAGAAGCGTGGGTACTTCACACGTATATGATTTTCAGGGCTTTATAATTTCAGTTCAAACTGCACTTTCATCCACTACGTGCACTCGGGATGGTGGACTTTCCTTTCATCAACCTGTTACATATTGGACATAACACTTACCGCCTACCATCTCTTCTTTTCTTTCGGTACCCGGGGACATTACCACCACTCGCCTGGAGGGAAAAGAACCGAAAGAAAGAAGAACACCAACCTACCCAGTCTCTCACCTATTTACCTTGTGATATTCCTTGTCAATAAAAACACGCCATCATTGATCCACGCATAAGACCTCCTCGATTCTTTTTCCGCCCGTCCCTCTCACAACCACTTTACTAAGGAATTTATAAGTAAATAAATTATGCCAATCAGGTGTAAGACAATTTTACCTTGTTCAAAGGAGAGAGCACAAGCACCTTAGCACTGGTTAGTAGTGGTAAAGTACACAGAGTCCTAGAGCTAACAAAAACGAATACAGCAAAAATAGGTGGATTGAAGGCAAAAAGTTTGGGGGTGACCGACATCCTCCTAAACCCCACTGCCAGCAAATTTTCTCAATTTTGTATGATTTTTTGAAATATTTTTTATTATCATTTTTACAACAAACAAAAGCCACAGCTCATCTCATTACACTTATGTAATCGACAGTAGTTATGCTGTCCAGTTGTAGGATATGCATCCTGTCCTCCGAGGGGTATCTGTCGTTACAGTCCATATATCTTCTCTGTACTGTGATGCCGGGGGGGAACAAAAACTGGGGATGCTTTGCGGGGGGAAGCCAGGATGTGGGCCATGAGCATGGCGTCTGGGTCAGTTTAGTTGTGGTATGCAGCTGGTAGGACGTTGTTTGTGGGCAGGCGCCAGGACAGCCGAACCAGCGGCAGTGGGTAGTGTAGTGCACTGAGGGGTATTGCGTGTCTCACCCGTTAACCGGGGAGAAGGGGGCAGTGTCATGTGTGCTCACGTTCGAGGTACTTGCGTCTAGGTCAATAGTGGTATGTTGAGAAGTGCCTGTATCAGCGCGCGATTGTAAGTGTTGGAACTGGTGTGATAATATGGCCCATTCCGTAGATATGGGATGGTTTCGCAGTCCTTTCACCTCCTCCTCCCGGAGTGATTCTTCTTCCACTGCCGCCCATTTTTTCACCGCCCCGCCCATGCCTCTACAAGGGGGCCTAGTGGGGCTCGCCAGTTCATGGCGATGCTTCTTTTTGCTAGTAGCGTTGCTAGGGTGACAAAGCGGATGGGCACTTTGAGAGTTTTGGGTCTACGGAATATTCAGAGAGCGACCGCCTCCCAGGTGTGTATATCCGGAAGGCCTGTAAATTTTTTAAGGGTCACGAGGACTACTGACCAGAACTGTCGTAGGGTGGGGCAGCTCCAGAACATGTGGTGAAAGTGTGCGTCTGACGAGTGACATCTGGGGCATACGAATAGAGTGTCTGGGTAGAACCGCTGTAGGCGCGCTGGTGTTAAGTACACTCTATGTAAGACATAATACTGAATATTTTAAAAACGTGCGTTCCTTGATACTTTTTTAGGGAACTCTAGGGCCCTCTCCCACTCCCTGTCGTGTAGCTGACGTTCAAGTTCGTCCTCCCATGTGGCTCGGAGAACAAGTAGTGATTTATTCGTTAGCTCTCTTATGGATTTATAGATCCATGTAACTAAGTGCCGACCTGTACCCATATGTAGGATAGTGTGAATGACCGGGTGGGTCTTGAGCTGTCGGTGGGTTAAAAAAGGACCCGCGGGTAGATCGTAATCCTCCGTGAGCTGGTTGTAAGGTCTGAGCTGCCCTTCTGCAAACAGTGCCTCCGCGTCTGTTATATCGCATTCCATCCACGCACGGAGCATGGCTGCTGTAAAGTATGTCTCCCGTTCGGGCCAGCCGACCAGCGATAGCCGTGGGGAGTAATGCGGGGTCCCCGTCGACATGCGGTGGATTCTTTGCATACATCGACGGGCCACTGACACCTGTAACGGATATGTCCGTCGAGGTTTAGTACCTGGGAGCAGTAGGCGACGTAGTTGCGGTGTAGGGATCCGGCCCTGGGACGTACGAGTTTTTCCTGTATTCCTACCCGCCGTCCAGTACGACAGCCATTGTAATTGCGCCGCCAGAAAGTACGACTCGAAGGAGGGGGCGCCTAGGCCCCCTTGTGTAGTGGGCAATTGCAGCTTAGCGAGGGCTATCCGATGTCTGTGCGTGCCCCGGATGAGTGTGCGGAGGAGCGAGTCTAGGTCTCGAAAAAAGGCCCTAGGTGGGATCACCGGTAGATTCGCAAAGTGGTAGAGTAGCCGGGGGACGACAATCATCTTAGCTATGGCCACCCGGCCTATCGGGGCCAGCGGGAGATTCTTCCAAATTCCCACCGCCGATCTAATGCCGGCCAGCGCTTTGCGATGGTTGCCCTCATATATGTCCGTGGGGGAGTGGTATAGGCGGATGTCGAGATAGCGGGGGCGTGTGTGCTCCAGGGTAGGCACTGCGGGCCAATTCGCACCTCCAGCGGCATGAGGTTTGGGTGCAGTGGGTATACTGCAGATTTGTCCCAGTTTACTTTAAGACCGGACGCCTCCGCGAACTCTGTTAGGGTTGTCCAGAGGGGTGTGAGGTCCGTGGTGATATCGCGAATATATATTAGGAGGTCGTCCGTGTACATGGAGACGCTCTGGATGGTGTCCGCTATGGGGATGCCCCATTTGGTTCCCTCCGCACGTAGTCGGATTGCCAGCGGTTCTACCGCTAAGGCGAAGATCAGGGGTGATAGCGGGCACCCTTGTCTTGTCCCCCTCTCCACCTTGAATGATGAAGATATGTATTGGCCCAGTCGAATGCGGGATGTGAGCACGGTGTAGAGAAGCCTTGTATATGCGAGGAGGGTTGGGCCTATCCCTACTCGCTGCAGCACCGCAAAAAGGTATGACCAGGCAAGAGTATCAAAGGCCTTTTCGAGGTCTAAGATTAAGCAGACCGCGTTAGGGTGTGTATGTTCCACTTGATCTTGAATATGGAACAAGCGCCGTATGTTTTGTGACGTATTTCTGCCGGGTACAAACCCACACTGATCTGGATGGACTAAGGGTCGCAGAATTTGTTCGTACCTTTCCGCTAGAATTTTCCCCAGTATTTTGCAGTTGGCCGAGAGGAGCGTAATTGGACGATATGAAGACAGCTGCTGCGGGTTTCAATGTGGTTTAAGGAACGTTACTATGATCGACTCGCGGAGGGAGCTGGGCAGTTCTCCCCTCTCCAGAGCGACCGCAAACATCTCAGTTAGGCGAGGAACTAGTAGGAGGGAGAAGGCGCTATAGTATTCTAGAGGGAGACCGTCAAGGCCCGGTGCCTTGTTCCGCGCTAGCGCACGAATCGCGTGGGTGACGTCAGTCGATGTTATTGTAGTGTCTAGGGTGTTTTTCTCTGTTTCTGAGATGTGTGGGATAGATAGGGGGTCTAGAAAGTGGCAGATCGCCTCCCGTCTGAGCTGTGTCGGGGTGCGGTAAATTATAGTGTAATAGTGCTGGAATGCAGTTATGATGTCCAGTTGGGATTGCACCAGATTCCCGGAAAGGTCCATTATTTCGGTGATGGGTTTTGCTTCCGTGTCCTGTTTTGCTGGCCAAGCTAGGAGTGTACCCGTTTTATCCATTTCTTTATGCATTCGAGAGGCGTAGGCTCTAAAGTTGTATTTGCGTAGGTCTTCCATGGCAGCAGCGTGTTGTGTTTTGGCTGCCGCTACTTGTGCTGCTGTTGCGGCATTGGCATCTTCCTGTTTAGTGAGGGTGGCCAACTCCAGTTCTGTGGTAGTGAGTGTGCGTTCTAGTGTGCGTTTCGCCCCTATTATTTGCGTAATGCATGCTCCCCGGGCCACTATCTTAAATGCGTCCCATTCAACCAGTTTGGAGGAGGCCGTCCCTGAGTTGTTGGAAAAGTAGTCTTGTATATCTTGCTCGTGTTTAAACACTTGGTCCATCAAACAGTCGCGCGGGAGGCGCCACGTGGGCACCCGAGGGTGAGAGGGCCTCCATAGGACACGCAAGACGTGCGCATCGTGATCCGAAATCACGCGTCCCAGATAATCTGTGTGTTGTACATTAGGAATCAGTGACGGAGAACATAAAAATCTATCCAAGCGGACCCGTAGGTTATGGGGTATAGAATGGAATGAGTAAAGACGTGTCAGAGGGTGGTGTGCTCTCCAAGCGTCTATGAGCGCCCAGTGTGTAACCCAACTTTGAAAGTGCTCAGTCTGCTTCGGTGCTGGTGAGTGCGGCGGTGGTGGGTGGGACCTATCCAGTGTAATGTGGAGCGCGCAGTTGTAGTCTCCCCTAGGATCCATGGGTTAGTTGCGAATTGAGCTAACTCCCCAGTAAGGGATTGCCAAAACTTTTCTTGCTCTATATTTGGGGCATATATGCTGCCCAATAGAATGGGTTGCCCGTCCAAGAGTCCTTCTAACAGCGCAAATCTACCGTCTTTGTCCACCACTCTTCGGAGCTCTTGGAATGGTGTGCCTGGGCGAATCCAGACCAGCGCGCCTCGTGCGTAAGCGGAGTATGACGTGGCGCATATGGTGCCCCGCCATCTGGCCCGTAGTTTGGTAATTTCTGGAGTTGTGAGATGGGGTTCTTGGAGAAACGCTATTTGTGAGCGTTGACGTTTGATATAGGAGTAGACTGCATACCGTTTGCGTGGCGTATGGAGGCCCCTTGTGTTCAAAGTCAGTACACTAACGTTTGCGCTCTGCATTTGGGTATGTGGTGAGTGGTACCTGCGCCCTTAGGTGTGGTGTGGAGGGGCTGTGCTATGGGTTCTCGCGGTTTCCTGGCCCTGCGCCCATCAGACATGGAGGTTAGTGGTAGCCACCCACGGGTGGCGGCTAGCTTGGCACTGGCATTCCCTGGGGGATAAAGGGTAAGAGTGAACCGGGACGGTGGAACCAGAAACTGGGGTGGGAAACTGTCCCAATACCTGGGGGCCTATCGGCGAGGCCGATACGTCCAAACTGACTCTCATAGAACTAGAGAGTGAACAATCGATAAATGGGGGCAGTGGCTCGTGCCTGTGAGGCAAAGTCTTTATAGGGCATTGGTAGGATTAATGTTCGTCATCCGATCGGTGAATCAGCAAAAGTGGTGCGATGTAATCCGTGTGTGTGGTGCATCGGGTGTGGGATGGTATGTCTGCCAAGCTTACTTACTGGATACTTCCGCTCACCAACTTGTGTGTCATCAGTGCAGACTGTCGGCAGTTTGTGGAGTGCCCCGGGGCAGGGTGACGGTGTCGGGTTTAGAGTGAGACTCGTCACTGTCCTCTTCTCCTTCCGACGAGAAAAGATGGGGGGCACAGTCTATGTCTTACCCCTGCGAGGCAGTTCCTAGATCCGTCACCGCCTGTAAGGCCTTGCGTCGCTCCTGCATGATTTCTTCCAGGTCCGGGGAGTCCAAGACACGATGTTCCGTTAACTCTCTCCTGCCCTACCGGGGCGTGGAACCATTTTCGTCTACTCCCGAATGGCCTCCGCTGTTGAGCTCTGTGCACAGTGGTGCTCTGCCCAGTCACATGTTTCCTCGGCAGTGGAGAAGAAGTGGGTGGTGCCAGCGTGGATAACTTTCAGACGGGCCGGGAATAATAAAGAGTATTGTATGTTGTTAGCCCGTAGTCGGCGCTTCACCTCCAGGAACGAAGATCGTTGCTTCTGCACCGCCCGTGCATAGTCGGGAAAGACCATGATATGCTTGTTTTTCACCTGCAGCGGGCCCGCGTTTCTGGTGGCCCTGAGCACCGCGTCGCGGTCTTGAAAGTGTAGAAATTTTGCCAGCAGTGGCCGAGATGGGGTGGCGGTCTGCGGGCTGGAACTCGGTGGGCTCGTTCTATAGAGAAGAAAGCTGTGCTTTCTGCAGGTGGGGTGAAAGATTTGACCCAGGCCTCCATGTACCCGATTGGGTGCGCCCCTTCGACCCCCTCCGGCAGGCCCAAGACGCGGATGTTGCAGCGCCGTGAGCGTCCTTCCAAATCACCCATCCGCTCCTCCATGGCCGCCAGGCTGTCCAACGCCTATCACACCGTCTTTTGTTGCGCAGTGACGGTGGGTTGTAGGTCTGCCAGTGACTTCTCGCCATCTTTAACCCTGTCGGCTAGCTTTCTATGATCGTTTTGGATGAGACTAATGTCCGTGGTGAGGGCGCCAAGACGCTCCTCTATAGAGGCCCTTGAAAAGTTTGATGGCCGCTAGCACTTGATCCAGTTTGTCTGAGATGGTCGGGTCTGGCTGGGTGGTGGAGAACCCGGCCAGCGTATGAGTGCTTGGCAGGTTCTGAGGTGCAGTTTCCGGAACCGTCATCTGCTGCGTGGCTCTAGGCTTCCACATTTCGGCTGTGGAGATGAGGTTCGTCGTGCTCAGAGTGGTCGGCAGCTGGGACACCGTCGGCCTGGCGTCGTTGTGTGGCCAAGTTATCTTTCTGGTCGCCTGTTTGGTGTAGGGGGCATAGTGTGTCCTCAGGTCCCCGCCGCCCCGGCGGGGCATCCCCCGCCAAGCCGCCAGTCACGCGAGCGGCAGGCCCCCCAGCAACACACGCGCTCTGTTCTGTGCGTCCCAGTATGTGTGGTGTATGGTAATTGGGCTCACCGATTGTCCACACTTCAGCCACTCCCAGTTAGTGTCTTTCTCCCAACAGCCCTCGCTGGGTATGAGGTCCTGCGCTCTCAGCGCCTCTCTGCTGGGCGCTGGCTGGTTCGCGTGTCGCTGGCAAGGAGCGTCCAAGACCCGCGCCAAGGACGTTTCAGGCTCGTGTCCACTGCCGGTGTGGGACAGGTTTCAGTGTGTCCACCGATCCTCCTGCACCTCCACCGCCTCCATGTTAGGGTCAGGCATGGGCAGCCTCTGGGCACGACCACCACTCGCGCGCTGCAGGGGGCCGGGGGGCATCCACGTTATCCGTGCCAGTAGGGTTGGAGCTGGTTCCCGCCTCGCACCCACCGCCGTGTCCGGGAAGATTTCTCAGGGAGCGGGTCTCGGTGTTCCGGGTCCCCCTACCTCACGGGTGCCATGTTGGAGTCAGGCTGACTCGGCGCCACGAAGCCCCATGTGAGGTGACGGGGCAGAGGTTTCCAGCGATTCCTGTCCCGGTACATGGGACCCTGCTAGGGCATCGGCCGGCTCGGCCGCCACTCCCGGAGCGCGCCCCTGGACCGCCGCCGCTCGTCCGTGGCTCTCTCCGCAGCCCGCCGTAGAGATGACGGCCGGCGGGGGACAATCGCCTGTAAGGGCGCACCGTCCTGCCCAGGTGCCGCCGCCAACCTCCGGGTGCTTCTCCCCTCCGGCGCCGCGCCGGTCGATGGCCGGGCCCAGCCTCGCCGCAGTCATGGGTGGGTGCCGGCAGACGCCATCTTGCTGTCGGGCCCCGAGGCGGACCAACTTCGGACATCACCGCAGGCACTGCACTATTCAGGAGTTCGCGGGCACCATCCCACACAGCTCCGGTTCCGACACCCGTGATGATGTTTGGGGGTCGGATTCGACGATGTGGTGTTGCCTGTTTGTCTGCCCGATCGCGGAGCCTCAGCAGAGCGCGTCTGCCATCGTAGCCTGCTTGGCCACACCCCTTCTCAATTTTGTATTATATCCTACATTAATTTCACATCTTCACCCAATGGGTCTTTATATAGTACAATTTTATACTTCTAGATTATTTTGCATATGTGTAATATGTTGAAATCTATGAGCATGTGTACCTATTATGTGTGTGTACCTATATATTTAGATATTTTGCATCTACTATGGAGGATAACAAAAAAAACTTTTACAACTCTGCCCATGCCTTTACACTCTGACTCATTCCGTCCCTATCGCCACTTTCTTACTCTTCCCAAACCTCTAATGCTACTATGAACTTCCAAATAACCTTTCCAAACGATTTCCTCCTTCATCCCTCCTTTATCCTATTCATACAACTACCAGGCTCACATGTCCATGAAATTTCCTCTAATAATGCACAAAAAACAATGTATTCCTTCAAAACTATACACTTAAGGCATGATATCCTCAATGAGGCATTACTTAGCACATTTCCCACCACTAGTCCCCAAACAGGAAAAAAAAAATACTTTTTACTAGTCTACTATCCTAAAAATTCTAACCATGGGTTCCAGAGTAGGTGATACTCGGCAAAAGCACTTATCAGGAGTAGCAAGCGCTTGCTATAGAAATACAACTATAGTTACATCCATTGATTATCTGCACTTAAGAGGAGCTAATGTTACACCGTTACCTCATTCTTACAGTCACCCACATCAAATGTGCAATATCTTTCATAACAAAAACATTTACCATGCATTTGTCTTAAAAAAACATCACTGTTAATATCAGTTACTTACTCCAATAATACAGTTTTCTTCTGGGAAGGTAAGATCTTCCTCCAAAGATCATTTGTGGGATAATTTTCACCTCTGTCTTGTCAACCAAATCGAAACCATTTTGGTAGCTAGAAAATTTTAATTGTCAGAATCAAAGGTAAGCATTATACACACCTGTTTACCACCAAGAGTGTTGCCTATGAAATTGTTTAAAGTGGAACTTTTGGAATATTGATTCAGATAACTAGCGCACTGCTTTTATAATGTTTTCCAGTTATTCCCCTAGAGAAGCCGATTTGGACACCATTGCACCTATAGTTGAGGTAGAATTAAAATATGCCACATCAATTCCTGACTAGCTCCTGCATGATCCACTTCATCCACCTGGCAATGGAGGGAGATGACACAGAGTTAAACTGTTTCCTTAGAGGAATCAACAGTTGTCTTTCACCAGCCAGTCCCAGTTCAGCTATTATTTCTTCATAAGCCTTAACACGTCTAATCACACATAGTTTGGGCTTAATTCAAAAATAGAAATTGAGCAAATATTCATATTAGCGACAGTGCAGGTAATGCAATTTAGGGTAACTGTTTTGCTAGAAATATCCATTGCTCTAACATCAGACATCCACCTGCATGAAACTATGCACACCAGCATAGGGAAAAATTACTTCCGGGATAGGCATTTATTATCTTGCTAGACCTTATTAACATCCCGTAGACTGGAATAGAAAGGTTCTATATTTCGAGAGAGACAAATTCCTCATCAATTTACAAACGCTCGAATGCTCCTCCACTGGTATGTTATTCACTAGGAAATGCCCTGAGGAAATTGTCCATCTAAAGTGTCTACTATACTCCAGGCCAGCCTCTGTCACCTCTGACACAAATGCTGGGTATGTACAGCAGCTGTCCTTGATGGATCCAGCTGTCTCTGCCGACACCAACATGACCATCTCTCCCATGCAGAATGGTTCCTCTTGACATTTGCCTCTGCCCATGCCTTTTCGATGAAACCTGCAGTGAATTCCAAAATGCACTTGACAGTCCACCATCCTGTGTAATCCTCTATGGCATCAGCTTCAGGAAGCTTTTGGTTGCAGAGGCTCCATAGACCCTACACTCTATTGTCCCCACAACAACACCACTGGAATTTTACTATACTGTAGTAATGATATTGAACCCAAGATGAATGGGTCTAGATCAATTCATAAACTAATATAACAAAATTAAATAATTAAGAGAAACAAGTTGAGCATCTCCCTTTTGGAAAAAAAGTTGTTTTAGAAACTAGTAGTTTATTCTTTAGAACTTCAAGGCTCTACATTATATCAGGGTGATGGCCAGCCGTTCCATCATGGTGGCAGACTAAATTACTCATTAATAAAAGAATTGCCAAGAACCATCATCACAGCAGTTCCTGTCAATGCATTTCTCGGTGCTGCTGGGCTGCAGCTCTATAGCACAGAGTATTCTTTTTTCTTTGCCAAAAGAAAATACCAAAAGAAAAAAAGGAATGCTTCCCTTGCCATGGGAGAACTCTCCCATGGCGGGTGAGGAGCATTATTGCGATTTTACTCTGTTACCTGGCGGTGAAAGAGAGAAAAAATGGCTATCTGTCCACCCATTTAAATTGGGTGGGCGGACATGTAACCATTTCTCTGACAGCCCTTACTCCACAGGACCATTGGAGAAGTTTGGTAACATCGGAGACAAAAGTCTCCGTCATGGCCAAAGTGAAGGTCCGCCTGCATATGGATAGGACGGGCAGACCATTATGATGGCAGGGTGGGAACTCTGTCGGTGCCGCGATGCAGTTCCCTTCCCGCCAACATATAAATTGGGCCTCAAGTCTTTCTACTAAATACATTTTAGCCAGCACCTACCTGGAGGAGTTCTCGTTTTAAACCTACAACTTAGGATCTCAAATTTTTCTTTTCTCCTTCCTCTGGGAGGAAATAGACCGATCTAAAACAGAATACTCACTTAATACAATACTCTTATAAGTTGTCATTAAACCTTAGAAACACTCTCCTTTCTTAAACACCAGAACACACCCTAATGCTGGAATGTGGTAATTCTTCAGAGACGTGGTATTTGTTAAAGCCTCTCTTATACACCTTCAACAAACAGGCAAAGTTTTCCTTACAATCTGGAGGTAGCCAACAGGCTTTCAAAGTCTTTGGGCCTTATTACCAGTATGGCGGTCCTGGGACCACCGTACTCGCAGTGGGGGTCTGATCACCACCACCACCACTTGTCCGCCCTATTACGAGTTCGAAGGTGGGATAGCCACAAGACCGCCGCCTCACCCGGGATCAAGGATCCCGCTGCTGCGGCGGGCTTCAAAGGGACTTCAAAGTGACCCTGCCATGAAAAGGATGGCGGAAATGCAGCTATCAACTGCATCTGGCCAATGGGTGCGTGCAGGGGGGGCACATGTTGTGACCCCTCCTGGAATTGCACCTTTGTTCCTGCACAGTGTGGCATGCATAACATGGTGCATGCTACACCACGCAGGAATGTCCTGCAGGCTCTCTCACAGTGGCGGTATGTGTGTCTGAAAAATAAGCATCCGAATGAAACATAATGTCTAAGGGCCTCATGTAGGTCGCCAAATACCGGTCGGTAACGGCCGATTTTCGGTAATTATACCGTTACCGACCGGTATTTTGGCGTTTGGTATGTAGGGGGATCATTTTTGAATTCGGTAATTTACCGAATCGGTAAAATTACCGAATCGGTAATTTTACCGATTCGGTAAATTCCGAATACAAAAATGAGATGTAGGGGGAGTGTGTGGGTGATGTTTTGAGTCGGTATTTACCACCAACTAATAGTTGGTGGTAAATAATGTATGGTTGTGTAAATGCATGTGATAGCGCTTAGAAGTGTGCAATGTGGCAGACATACATGCCCTTAGGGCATGTATGTGTGCCACATGTGCACACATGGCCGAATCAGGGGTGCAACAGGGTGTCAATGTGACACCCTGCCACCCTTGCAAGTGTTCCCCCCATTACCGAATCGGTATTTACCGATTCGGTAATGAGGCATACCTTCCCATCAATGGGAAGGTATGCCTCATTACCGAATCGGTAAATACCGATTCGGTAATTACCGAATTTTACCGATTCGGTAATATTTTCCGAAGGATTACCTACATACAAGTTACCACTTCTTAAATACCGATTCGGTAACGTTCGGTATTTAAGAAGTGGTAACTTGTATGCTACCTACATAAGGCCCTAAGTGTGGAAAGTTAAATTTTGAAGCGCGTGTGTATTCCCAAGACAGCTCATCGTAGGACACTGCACAGTGGGCGCACGTGTGTGTATGATCTCATATGTTGGAAAAACATTGTGGCTTATTGAAGACCCCAACTTATATTGACCCTTAGACATTTTTTCACCACGTCACATACACAATTGCATCACCACTTGCCTTCTATTAGGACCCAAATCACACACCCGCATGCACCAAACGGCGTTTTCTCTTAAAAGATCGCCGCTAAAGTGACCCTCCGGGGGACCCGTAGGGCATTGCAGCGCCGGCCCGACGAGGAGCAAAACGCCCAATGATGAAGCATGACATCCTTCGGGGTGTGTGAGGGCAACAAGAGAAATTAAGCTCTGCTTCCCCTTCTCGTACTTGGGTCCAATAATAACCTAGGACTTTATCTTCCCAAACCTCTTTGAACCTTTCTCGATTTCCTTCCTTTCTGGAACAGTGTCTCCCCTTTTGAGTGATATATTCTATGATTATAACAGATACCACCATGCTTGAAAAGATATATTAAGAGCATTTTTCCCATTTTTTGTGTTTTGCTGGAATGCAACTGCAATCAATAATCTACAGTTTGCACATTGAAATCAAAACCATTCCAATCATCTGAAAGATTCCCTAAAAACAAATTTGTGAAAGTTGAAGGCACATTTGTATGAAAAATAGAGTTGATTTTGTTCCAAAGTTTTAACCAAAACTGATAAGTGGTAGGGATTTAAATATTGTGTTTTAAATCTGAGAAAGAAATGTTAATTAACCAGCAGGATGGACAATCAAATGCCTTGTCGATGTCTGCCAGTAGGATCGCCGCGGGGCGACCTAAGCGAGGGGCCTCCGCGACGGCATTGTGAACCCGCCTAATAGTGTGTCTGGTATTAAACCTGTGTAAGGGACCATGAGTCGGTTGTAAATGAAAAATTGAGCTTGAGTTGTGTTGGCAGCATGAGAGATTTTACATACCTTGAGCCATATTTTATTGCATAAAAGAGAGGAAATTAGGTATATAAATCACTTTCCCATTGTAACTCCAACGCCAGTCTAATGTCAATAGAGAAAGTAAGGATACTATAAATGCTGGATGCTGTAGGGAAGTTTAACAGCAAAGATTTTTAAAGGGAGGTGGTAATCTTAGATGCGGTGTTCAAGCATAGGGAAGACTAGGATTTGGAAATGGCCAAATTCAGGGAATTAAAGTTATTATGATAAGAGAGAGGGAAATTAAAGATGAATTGAGCATAAGAAAAAGAGATAAGAGTTGTCATGAATTATTTAATAAGTGCATATTAAACCTTCTGCTCGCCTGGATTTCCAAAAGACAGTGCTATTGCTAATTTTAATGAGTTTATTGTATCAAATTAAGGAGTGAAGAAATGGATCAACATCAGAAAAACAAGATATATATTGGGAGAAATAATCTACAGGCAATTTTAAAAATAGGGAGAGACATGGAAGAAGGTCATTGCAAAGATTATAACAATTTTGAAAAAGAAAAGGATTGAATAAAAAATTACTTTACATCTGTCCTTAAAGGGAATTATTTGTGTACTGATCTGTTTGGTGAAAGGCCGATTGTTTCAAAAAGAAAGTGGTATAATATGATTGAAAATCTGGAAAATGTATTCCCCCCTTGGTGTTTATCACATTGTTATCCGTTAAGAGACATGCAATTTTTTTTTTATTCCATGAAAAGGAAATTAAAATAGCATATATTTTAACGTAAGACAGGATTTAATGGGAATTGCATAAAGATAGAAGAGAATGATTGGACCCAACATCATCTTGATAGAATCCAGTCTACCCGACCATGAGAGAAATAAGGGATGGCTCTGGGAAGTAAGGGTAGATAAGGTTGCAAGTTGTAGAATTAAGAGAAACAGTTTTGCTTAAGGTATTAGTAAACCAAGGACCTGGATATTTAATTTTTACCAGATTCCAAAGAAATTAGATGACAAAATGTCCTGTTTAAAGCACCGCTTATTAGGAGAGAAAATTTGACACTTGCCAGAATTGAGTTTTGAACCCGAAAGCAAGCCAAAGTTAGTAACCGCGTCCATAAATGGTTATAGGGAGCTGTCTGGAGAAAACATATATAAAAGATCATCATCAGCGTAAACTGAGAATTTAATTTGTTTATCTCCACATTTGAAGCCGTATATGCTATCATGTCTAATATTCGATAAAAAGGGTTTGAGTGCTATAATAAAAAGAAAAGAAGAGGGGAGAAGAGACAACCCAGCCGTATTCCTCTGTGGAAGGAGAAGGAGGTAGAAATTAATCCATTAAGAAAGATTGATTCTTTGGGAGATGAATATAAAAGGGAAACTTGATTAATGAATTCTGCCTAAAACCAAACCAAGTAAGAGTAGAAAAAATAAAACTCCAATGCACGAGATCAAAAGCCTTCTCAATGTTTAAAGAGATAGCTGCTAACAAATATTTATATGTTTGGGATTTGCTCAGGATGCCAAAGAAAAGTCTGGTGTTGTCAGAAAGAGGTCTACCTTTAACAAATTCGGATTGTCATTTGCCAATTAAAGTCGGAAGGAGGAGATCTAGCAACAATTTTAGCAAAAGTCTTTTAATCAGAATTGACTAGGGAAATTGGCATATCATTTTTACAGTGTTTAGGATCTTTATTATCTTTAAGAATAAGGCAAATTGGGGGAGGAGCCAAGATGGCGACCGGGACGGCAGCGTAGATTCCCGGCTCCGTGAACCTCCGCATCCCGCACGGCTATCCTGCATGAGATCCTTACTCTGCGCTACGAAATCGTGTTCGTGAACGAAAGTGGCAACCGATCGTGTGACTCCGAGGTTTCTGACTGCCGTACAACCGGAGAAATCAGCGGTTGAACTTTGCGGCCCGTGCGGTCCCGAAGCCGGGACCTCGAGTGGACGCCTTCGCCGGGTGGCAGTTGAACAACAGCGGCCTGTGGTGACTGGGTGGAGTCGGTCCACCGAAGCGAAGCTCCCCTTGGCCTGCGTGCTGTTGCGGACTGATGACATGCCAGGGTGTACAATTCTCGGATTCTGTGGCGATTGCCCCTGCCTTTGACGGTGAGCTGCCCGGACGCCGTCCCTGGCTCGCCCTGATCCTTGGGGGCTGCTCCCGGCTTTCTGCGGGAGCTGGTCCGTGGCGGAGACGACTGTTGCCCGTGCCCGCGCAACGGCTGAATCTGTGCCTGCCCCAAGATCCCTGTCTTCAGCGACGTGGACCTTGAGGCGTTGTTCCCGGGGTCCTGGCCCCAATACGAGTCGGGCCTTCCCAGCGGCCATTTTGTCACGATGCAGCCTACCCTCCTCTCCGCTGGGACGCAGCGAGACAGGGGGTGTGTGACTTTCGGGAGTGTGGCGGAGCGATCGGAGGGAGCTGCTCTGGGGTACGGCGACCTCCTGGAGGCCCTTGGTGCCCTTCATTACTCCTTGGCTCATGGCGCCGGGATCCTGGGGGGGAAGCTGGATGATGTGGTGACAGCGTTGGGACAGTGGCGGCATGCTGGTCCACAGGTACACAGTGGCTTTTTACACTGCACACAAGAGGAAGATGTTGCGGCCCCCCCCGCGATTAGTGTACAGCCGGACACTCCGGACGATATGCTACCGTGTGGTCGGCTAACTGTGGACTTGATCTGTTCCGGAGGTATTGGACCTGAGCGGAAGATGGTGGCCTTGTCCCGTGTGCGGTCTCCGGCGGCCCGGGGACAATTCCGGCAACGTGTGTCTCATTTGGCTGATTCAGCCTGTCTGGACCTTGTGTGCAGCGCAGATCCTGGGGCGGCACTGGAAAAGACACCCCTCCATGAAGCGGTCAGTGCGGAGGCTCAGAGACTTCCACCCCACCCGTGTGCGGCGCTTCCCGACTGCTTTTGGACACTCCTGTACCTTGGGACATCGGACATGGTGCTGGGTCGAGGGGCAGGCACGGGCAGAATCGCAAAAAGCGGTCAAGGCTGAGGCCAATCCTTCGGGGGTGGTCACCTAGTAGACAGGCGGACTCACGGTTGCGCGCTCTCGTGGTTATTCGCATAATTGGTGTATGATGCTCCCCATCCCCCCCCCCCCCTTTTTTTTGATATGTCGACTTGGTGCTGCTAATTGCTTGCTGGGGGGAGATTTCACCGTGCGGGAGGGAGAAGCCGGGGGTATGTTTTTAAGGCCCTCCTCCAGTTTATTATATTCTTTCCGCCCCCCCGTCTGGGGGGGCTCTTTCTCACTCTCTTTTTTCCCTGTCTCTTCTATATTTCGGGTCTAGTTCCAGGGCGACAGGCACACTGCTGGGGGGTGGGGCCATACTCATTCGCAGAGGTGCAGGGTGGGGGGATGGGGGAGGGGACTCTTTAGTCTTTATCTCTTTTTCCATGGCCTCCTCTTTTTTCTCTGTTCCTTTTTGCTTATTTTTCTGGGATCAGTGCGATACACTACCCTGATTGTGAATCGTTTGCTTTTCATGTGTGCCACAGTTTCCGGGGGGTTCGCTGGGCTTTAGGTACGGGGACTTGCAGGCGCAATTATTTTTTTGATATTTCTCCACATCCGTACTTTTTCGCGCCTGCGCCATTGTTTCAATGTATTGCTGCTTATTGTTTACGTCTCTTATCCTTGCCCCTTCTCGCTGTTGGGAAATTGTTTGGCACCTGATCCTACTGTTTTGTCTTATCATAAAATGAAAAACCCTTTCTCTCCTGGTGTCCTACCTGCGCGGCTCATTGGCCAGACTATATTGGATTGAAGAATTTGCTCTCCGAGGTGCCGCCTGTGTTGACATTTGCTTTTATTATCCTGCTTACTTAGCGGCCGGCCCCGGGGGGTTGTAGGCCCATACGTGTAAATGATTGAAACATCAATAAAGGTTTTTCAAAAAAAAAAAAGAATAAGGCAAATTAAAGCATCTTGAAAAGTCCCAGTAGAGGTTTGGTAGCAGCAAAGAATGTAAATAATTGATGGCGTTTAGGAATTAGCAAATTGGAGAAATTATGATAAATTTCAATAGGAAACCCATCGGGTCCCGAGGCTGTGCCTTTTTTAATCAAATTCTTTGCATTATAAATATCGTGAACCGAGATTCCAGCTTCAAGAGAGGAAAATCAGTGGTTAAATCAAATTCTTTCCGAAAGAGGGGTATAAATTAATGTCAGTTTGAAGAGGATTATGGTCTAGTGTATAGGGAGTCTTGTAATATTAAAAAAATTAGACCTAGATGTCACTGTCTTTAAATGTAGGAAATGTATCATCTTGTGAAATAGTGTCTAATTTGACACAGTGCTTTTTTACTTTAATATAGTTTGCCAAAGGTTAGCCTGCTTTTTTTGGGCGTCCATAATATTTTAACAGATTTTATTGAATTTTCACTGCACCAGAAGGGCCGGACTCAGCAAGCAAAGTACAATTGAAATGCAGAATGAAAGGTCCTAAGGTACTGTGTAACACCCACCCCAAAGGTCTGCAGAACATCAGACCGAGAGAAACACCCAGCCCCCCCCCAAAGCGCGCACCACACATTTGTAATTAATATCTGTACATACCAAAAGAACGCCCATCTACGTTTTGTTGGCACTGGAACTTTAGACAGGTAAGTCATTCACCACCAGTCGTTCTATATGGTGCCGGGTGGCTGTCTGCGACATCAGGGACAAATCTATACCTCTGTACTTGGACCAAATCTTCCCATGCTTTTGTAGGCACCTCCTCGCTTGAAACACTACAATCTCCGCTGACATGCACCTATCCAAGGCCCTTTTCCAGTTGGATACAGAAGGCGGGGACGTATCCTTCCAGTGCTGTGCTATGTCACACTTAGCCAGTGTGAGACCCAAAAATAGCAGGTGTCTTTTATACCTGTTCCCCCCGATGTCTTCTGTGCTGTGTAAGAGTGCTAACCTAGGGTCAGTCAGAACATCCCATGCCAACACCCGCCCCATGCAAGAAAACACACCCGACCAGAAGAGCTGTAACGCTCCACAGCTCCACACCGTGTGTAGGAATGACCCCTCGTCTGCGCCACATCGGAGGCAGACCAGAGATTGAATTGCCCCCATTTTCCAAAGGCGAAGACGTGTGTAATATACCCTGTGGAGGTATTTAAATTGGATTAGCCTATATCTAGCAGAGACGGCGCCGTATCGAGGACTTGCCAGCGCCTCGGCCCAATCGTTGTCTGTCAGAGTTGGCAGGTCTGCCTCGCAGGCCGCCCGGGTCCGGTGAATAGTGGTCTTGGAGTGTGTAGTGAGAGTTTGGTAAATTTGCCGGATTTTATGGACTCCCAGATCTCCCATCAGTAAGTGACCTTCCAGCGGGAGGAACTCGGGTAACGACTCTAGCTGTCGAATCAGAGGGGTCAGAGTGTGTCGGAGCTGCAAATAATGATGGAACTGTGATTTATGAAGGTCAAAATACGCCTGCAGTTTTTGAAAGGATTTGAGGGTGGTCCCCTGCATTATGTCCCCAAGTGTAGAGATACCGATATCATCCCATCTACGAAACCCCACCAACGACGTGACAGGCCGGAGATACATTCCCTGCCAGAGTCGAGTGGTGACGGTCAGCGTACCCCACCAACCCATGGACCTAACCACTTGTCTCCATATCTGAATAACTACTCGGCAGCCGGGAGGAAGCGCTTCCAGGTAGGAGCTACTGTATAGGAGCAGGGGGTGCCCTCCATGGCCGACTGCTCCACGGCGTAGGCCGGATCTGTCTGGGAGCCGTACCACCACCTGTTGACCATCAGGAGATGCGAAGCCCAATAATACGCACAGAGATCTGCCGCCGCAATACCCCCACAGTAAATGGACTGTATGCAGGTTGCGAGCGCCACTCGAATAATGCCTCCCTGCCAAAGGAATCTATTCCGGAGCGCATTGATTTGGAGGAACGACAATGGGGGGATAGGATACGGGTAGTTCTGGAGCCGGTAGAGTAAGCAGGGCAGAGACACCATTTAAAAAATCGCGGACCTGCCATATAACGATAGAGGCAGTTGAGACCAGATCGTTGTCTCTTCTCGGATGGCAGGGAGCAATAGAGCTATGTTGTGCGTTCAAGCGTTGCTGGGACGTGTTATGAAGACCCCTAGGTACTTAAGGCCCGCGTCCGCAATGAGCAGTTGCGAAGCCCAAGCCTGGCTTCTCTGTTCGCCATGAATAGGGACCAGTGTAGATTTGGACGGATTGGCACAGAGGCCCGGAGGACCAAGGGTCGGACATGAAGAACAGGACGTCGTTGGCATAAAGCGCGATCCTGTCTTGAGTATTCCGGTGTCCAGTCCAGACTCCTGAAGACAGTCCAGGCGCACCCATACGGCCAAGGGCTCGATGGCTAAGGCAATTAGGAGAGGGGATAGGGGGCACCACTGTTGTGTGACCCTGCGGATCGGAAAGGGGGCCAAGCGGCATCCGGGCACACTAATAGAGTCTGTGAGGTCCGTATACCATAGCGTCACATATGCCAGGAACCTGGGCCCCAGGTTATTGGCTTCTAGGAGTTTAAAAAGGTATGTCCAGCTCAGGGAATCAAATGCCTTGTCGATGTCCCCCATCAGGATTGCCGCGGGCGGCCTAAGCGAGGGCCTCGCGACGGCATTGTGGACCCGCCTAATATTGTGTCTGGTGGAGCGCTGTGGCATGAAGCCTGACTGATCTGGATGCACCAGATATTGAATGCAGGTGTGGAGGCGATCTGCCAGGACCTTACCCAAAAGTTTGGGCTCAAAACTCAACAGGGAGATGGGGCGATATGAGCTCGGATTGTCCGGGGGGCGACCAGGTTTAAGAAAAACAACAATTTCGGCCTGCCGCCAGTCAGGAGGCAAAATGCACTGCTCCAAGGCTTCATGTAATGCCCCAAGCATGTGTGGACCCAGTCATAGGCGGGCGCAGAAACTCAGGGGAACCGGTTCGGGCCCGGAGAGTGGCTCGGATGTATATTGGACAACACCGCCTGTACCTCGTCCAGAGTGATTGGTTTATCCAGTTCATCGCGCACATCATCAGGCAAACGGCGAGGGAAATGTCCGTGAAAAAGGTGTCTACCAGGGGCGCGGCTATCACCTCACGCTCCTCATATAGAGCTGCGTAGAAACCGGCGAACGCCTGGACCACAGCCTCGGAGGAGGTGCACATACTGCCGTCTGGGGACTTCAGGAGGGGAAATTGCGTTGGGGATATCCGGGCCTGACATAGTCTATGGAGCATCTGACTGGACTTGTCGCCCCATTGATAAATCCTGTATTGGGTCGCTAGCCACGCCTCTTTGGCATGGTCAGTATGCAGTTGATTGAGCTGCTGTTGGACGTGAAGGAGATTTCGGCGGGTGCCGGAATCGGAGCCCTCTACCAGTTGGGCCTGCAGGCAGACCCGACGGTCCTCCAGTTCACCCACCTGCGCCAATCGCCGCCATTTTTCCCCGGAGCGATAACTGATGTGGGCCTCCATAATATTTAGCACTGAATTTGAGAAGATGCATTATTTGCCGTAGTGAGTTTATTAAACTCAAATTAGGCTTTTACTAATTCATCTAAGAATAACTTAGATTTGGACGTAAAGTAGGAGTGTTCTAATGTTTTAATATGATTCATGATATCTAATACTTTTTTCGAATGTGTTTTCTTTTTGTTAGCGTCATGCCTGCTGACCGTGGCAGGAGCTGAACATGTCGCAGGAGGCGTGCACTCCAAAGAATCCGCGCATGGCACAGGAGCCGAGCACATCAACAGGAGCAGTGCACGCCGAATATAGACCGGCTCTGGCAGACAGGAAACTGATTGGCATTCTAGACTGCAGCTTCCTGCCGTCGGGGTCATTCTCTTTTGCTTCCCGGTTCTTTCACATCATTCTTTTGGTGTCCTCTGCTGCTTCCTCCAGTTCTTCATGTATGCAGCATTTTTCTCAGCTGTATTTTTTTAGTTGGAGTCTTCCACAGCTGCCCTCGTCTCTGCATTCTCTGGACACCTGTAAAAGACACGAACAAGAGAAACACCATTAAAGTATCGAGGTTCAGTAAATAAGCAGCTGGGGGTAACGCGCTCTGCACAAATCTTTTTTTTTTTAAGTGACAATGTTATTTACTAATCTGAAAGTGGATTCCGTATGATGAACCCCAACTTGTGATGACTAAGTCTGTGGACAAAAAAGCATAATTAATTGATTTGCTTGTTTTTTAAGGGATAAAAATAAGTTTAACACTGCTTCTGGTGTACTATTTCTAAGGCTCCCTATTTTTGGGTACTTTTGACTATGGTTTTCTGACTAGAAAAATAATACATGTGGGAGTGTATGCATTTTTTTTATTTCTTTCTTTTGTCTAAATGTCTAGTGAGTAAAATGAGCCTTCTGACGACCAGAACAGTATTATCTGAGGTATGCCTTTATATAGAAAATACATACTCTTATCACATCTGTTGCTGTTTTCATATCCATATGTACATGTATGTACTCTGATGCTGGGGAAGGGGAGATCCTGGAAGCTTTTAAAGCTATTGCTGCTGGGGTCCTCAAATTGATGACAGCAACCATCCCTAGTAGTAAAGCATAGAATATCCCCAAATGGTTTGATAAGGACTGCTCAAGAACCCTGCCCCACTTCAAGGTACCTCGGAAGCAGGTTCAGAGGGATGGGCAATTGGTGAAAGATTGCAGGTGGGCCTATAAGTTGGCCCAATTTACCTGTAAACATCATTTATAGGAATTGGCCTGAGGGGAGCTTTGTCAAGCTTGTGAGACGAGGGACAGCGCTCTCTTTTGGAGAGTGGTAAATGGACCCTGCTTTGCGTTGGGTGCCAGGTCATCTTTATGCCATCACATTTCAGAGCACCAATGGGTGGGTCTTTTTGATGGTGTGTATAATCAAGGGGTATGTGGGGGCGACACAACTACCGCTAGCTAAGTCACAGCTTGTGACCCAGTGGTTTGGACCTTAGACGACGTTACAAAGGGTATTCTTGCATTGGAGAGTTACAAGGCCCGGGCCCCGCTAGTATCCTGCCAGACCTGTTTAAATCTCATATTGAGGTCTGGGCTCCACTATTAACACAGGTGTTGAATACGGCTGCCAGAATGCGGCCATTGCCCTCTTGGTCTACCGCTGTCATTCTTCCGATCTTCAAGAAAGGGGACAAAGACAACCCGCAATGCTATAGACCAATATCATTACTGGACTCAACGGTTTAGGTACTGGGGAGGGTGATCTTAAATAGGCTAAGTGACTGGGCAGAAGAGAAAAACATCCTGTGCGATGTTCAATATGGGTTTAGAGCAGGGAGGTCCACCTCAGACCAATGCTTGAACCTCCATTTGATTATTAATAAATGCGGGGTGGCTCAGTCTGAATCTACACATTTAACCTTTATTGACCTCTGCTTTTGAGAGGGTGAATCGAGCGAATATTTGGACCCTGCTTAGCGGGATGGGAATAGACCCAAGTATCATGGCCCTTCTAGCCAACCTGCTCAACCTCCGCACCCATATGCTCCGCAGAGGATATATCCCACTGTCCCCTTGCCATCGCAGCAGCCTGCTACTACTGTTTCAACTGTCCCTGTATCTACTGCTGTTGTTTTGATGGCTCTAGCTACGGCAGCCCCTGCTTCCTCTTTGGCTTCATCATCTGTGGCAACTGTGACTGCTAGTACACCTACTGTTTCGACTGCTATGTATCCTGCTCTTTCGCCTCCGGTGCAACAGCCTGCAAGGATTGTGCCTGTTACTTCTGTCGCTTCTCCCTATATCGGTCTTCATCCTCCAGCATTTGTAAGTATTGAGACGCTAGTTCGTGGATTTGAGGATAGAGATTTGATGAAATTTAAGGAGCGTATGGGCCCATTTGTTCGATCTGAGGTGGGGGATGAGGAGAAGGTAGTAGCCAATCAGGCTGCACAGTGGGGTCGTAATCCGATTTACAGTGTGGAAGATGTTTGAGAAGTAATGAGAGATTATGAGCCCTTTCAACAGCAGCACGCCCTTAAGCATATGTCTTAAGAGGTTCATCCAATATATCACCAGAAATACCAGAGTTAACGGACCAGCACGGAAATTTTACCAGACCGGGTGTAGCGGCCCGTTTTCAGGAACAATGGGTGTATACTCGGTGGAAGAGGATTGAGGTTTTATCCCTTTAAGCTCATTTGCCTGATCCTAGAAAAAATCCTACTGCTTATTATAAAGAACTGACTGAAGCTGCCTCTTCTGCTGTAATGACTCTTGCTGACATTGAACTATTCTTTGGTCTTCTTGTTCCGGTTGACATTTGGAGACAGGTTCATACTCAAGACCATGTTGCAGAGCTGGTTGGTACATGGGATGTGATTAAAGGATGGGATCAGGAAAGAAAGCCAGGTGATAAGACCCAAGCCGAGATACTTGCTTTGCCAGGCCGCATTATTACATATATGCATTCTCTTACTCCGCCGAAGAAAGTAAGTTGGGACAAGTTAACGGCTTGTCGACAGAAGAAGGATGAAAGTGTGTCTGATTTTTTTTTTCACTTGGTTTGAAGATACGTTTTTGAATTATAGTGGACAGGATTTGTCTATTGAGGGGGTGTTCGCTTGTTTGTCAACAGGTTTGTTTCTAACCTACTTCCTGAAAATGCAACTCGTTTGAAGGCGTCTGAGAGTACCTGGACCACCTCTTCCTCCTCTGTTATTTTGAATATGGCTCAATATTATGAGCATCGTGATCCGGAGGAGAACGAAAAGACAGATAAAAGGAATAAGGATTTAAAGACGAAAGTGCTGTTGCAGCAAGCGTTTAGAGGGAATAGTAGAGGACATGGAGGTCGTGCTAGACAGCTTCCCCGTACTAGTAGGCAGTCCACCACAACTCCTTTGGAGTCAAATCCGTGTGCATATTGTAAAGAAGAGGGCCATTGGTGTAGCGAGTGTCCAGTTCTTTTGCAGATGGTTGCGGTCCCTAGAGGGAGAGGTCCCGGGGGACGAGGTTGAGGGACTGATAGGGCTCAGGCTGCTGCAGTATCACAGGGTCATTCTGATAACAATTACTTTGATGACCCTCGTGATAGACAGTATAATCATGATGATTATGATACAGAAGAGGTCACAGAAATGTCTTACAGCTAGGATAGCCAGGGACAGAGTGAGGGACCAGTTACGATACTTGTAGATCAGCGTGGTCCTTATGTTACCGCAGATTTGCATGGCTCAACTAAGGAATTTTTGGTGGATACAGTTGCAACGAAGAGTTCTGTTTCTGGATCTTTGGTCCCTGGGGCAGCTCCGTCTGGCCATAATAACGTTTCAGTAGATTTTTCAGGAGTACCGGTTGTAAGCCCCATTTCACGACCCCTTGCATTGACTATTGGTCCTTTTACTGTGGATTCCCCATTTTTATTGCTATCCAATTGTGGTGAGAATTTGATGGGTTTAGACTTGGTGACGAAATTGCATGCTCCTATTTATTGTTCCCCGGAAGGTGTTTATATGATGATGGGCCCAAATGAGTGTACTAAACAGTGCCTGTCTCATCCTCTTCCCATTGAATTTGCTGCTATACCATCCACTCTATGGGCGACTGGTGATACAGATGTGGGGCTGCTGCGTATATCACCGGTTTCGATTCAGGTTAAAGATAATGCTATTTTGCCTCGTATTCCTCAGTATAAAATACTCCAGGTGGGAGGTCAGGCCCTTCTACAAATCATTTAGGATTTGATACGCAACGGAGTAGTTGAAGAGACCTCTGCCAATATTTGTAATAGTCCCATTCTTAAACGGACACCCTCAAGTTCCTCTGATGATCATGAAGATGTTTATCGTTTTGTGATTGACCTGCGCGAAATTAATAAAATAGTGGTTCCCCAGTTTCCAGTGGTTCAAGATATTACCACACTTTTGACAATGATTCCTTCAAACTGCTAAATTCTTTTCTGTCATTGTTTTGAAAAACGCATTCTTCAGTATTCCTATTCATCCAGATAGCAGATATCTGTTTGGGTTCATCCTCGCTGGTAGGAGCTTTAGGTTCTGTTGAGCTCCTCAGGGCAATACAGAAAGTCTGAGCATTTATGGCCAGGCATTGAAAGGTCAGTTGGATTCCTTGTCACTTCCCGCAGGTAATGTATTGGTGCAGTATGTCGATGACCTCCTCATTGCTTCTGATACCGAACAAGGTTGTAAAGACAGTACAGTTAAGTTATTGCTACATTTAGCTCAGAATGGACATAAAGTTTCTCTTTCTAAATTTCAGTATTGTGGACAGGAGGTCAATTATTTAGGTCACCTACTGTCGAAGGAGGATAGGAGGTTGACCCCTGAGCATTTTAGTACTATTGTCAAAATGCCCATTCCACAAATTAAAAAAGATGTGCATGATTTTATAGGTATCACTTCTTACTGTCGCCAACGGATACCCAACTATTCTTTGCTAATTAAGCCTTTGCTTGCATTGACAACGAAAGAAGTGCATGAGCCTTTGCCTTGGATGCCTGAATGACAGCAGTCTTTTGAGCAATTGAAAACTGCGCTTTGTTCGGCTCCAATGCCTGGCACACCTAATTATGGCAAACCGTTTGTGTTGTATGTCCATGAGATGGCTGGTTTCGCGCTATCTGTTCTAACACAAACATTTGGGAATAAGCAACAACCGTGTGCTTATTTCTCTGCTGTCCTTGATCCAGTTACGAGAGCCCTCCAGAGTTGTCTGAGAGCGGTCGCGGCTGTGGCCACTTCGATCAGACAATCGGCTGGACTTGAACTGGATACTGATCTCACAGTCATGGTACCCCATGCAGTGGACACGCTTTTGAATAAGAGAAAGACACAGCACCTCACCAGTGCACGTCTTACTAGCTATGAATTGCTAAACATATCACGATTCAAAGATGTGCTACTCTGAATCCAGCCACGTCACTACCCCTCTCTTCAGAGAGTGATTAAGTTGAAAAACATGACTGTACCTTCCGGACGGAAGTAGAGATGAAAGGATGGGTAGACTTGACTGACGTTCCCTTGTCTGACCCACAAGGGGAATTATATGTCGATGGCTCTTGTTTTAAATTACCAGAAGGCACTACAACTGCAGATTATGCTATTACCACACTGAGTACAGTAGTAGAGACATCAAGGGTCCCTTTACAGTCGGCTCAAGCTGCTGAGCTTGCTGCCCTTATTCGAGCTTGTGAATTGAGTGAGGGATTGGTTGTTAATATCTATACTGAAAGCCAGTATGCCTTTGCGGTTGCGCATAATTTTGGGTGACTCTGGGCTGAGAGAGGGTTCCTTATTTCCCATGGCACGAGAATCCAACATGGACACCTTATATCGAGGCTTTTGTCTGCTTTGACACTCCCAAAGAAATTGGCAATAGTAAAGTGTAGTGCTCACAGAAGGATCACCGATGATGTAGGGAGGGGAAATTCTTTTGCTGACCAGACAGCTAAGGAAACGGCCCAAACAAAAAGGAAAATAATCTTTGTAGCAGGTCCAGCTAGGTGGGTTCCTGAAGTTGTTATGTTTGAAGACACTCTTGAAAGTGTAAAGGAGATACGAAGTGAAGCCGCGATAGAAGAATTCACGGTATGGCATGAAAGTACAGCACAATTGAATGATGAAGGATGTTGGATTGATAAATCAGGGAAGCAAAGATGGATGTTGCCGGATACATATGTTCTTCATGTAGTCACTATGGCTCACGGCCCAGCTCATATCAGTGCTAAAGGCATTTGTAAATTGTTAGATCCTGTGTGGCAGAATGATAATATCTCCAAGACAGCTGCACACTTAGTGAAGTACTGCATGGTATGCATGATGCATAATCCCGGGAAAGGTACCCCTACACCCGCTGGTAACTTTGCACTACCCACTTTTCCTTTTGAGGTCCTTCAAATGGATTATATCGAATTAGAGAGATGCAATAATCTTTAGTATGTTTTGGTGGTTGTTTGTGCGTTTAGTAAATGGGTTGAGGATTACCCCACTAAAGACAATCCGGCCATTACGCCTGCAAAGATACCCCTGAAGGAGTTCTTTCCTCGTTTCGGCTTGCCCCGAGTGATCTGGAGTGAAAACAGAAGTCGTTTTAATGCAAAAGTGATTCAATTGATTGGTGAAGGTCTGCACATAAAGCAAAAATGTCATGCTGCCAGTCATCCGGTCTGGTTGAGAAGTACAATGGTACTCTCAAGCTCAAATTGGCAAAAATTCAGGAGACAACAGGGTTATAGTGGCCAGATGCTTTGCCATTAGCACTTTTGTCAACTAGAATGACAGCACATTCTAGAACAGGATTGTCACCATATGAGGTCGTGTTCGGACGCCGGCAAATGTCTGGGGCGTCCCGTGTCCTCGTCTGTTCTCTAATAGTGAGTACCCTGTGTTGTTGGACTATCTAGGCCAGTTAACAAAAAATTTACTTTCTATTCACCAACAGGTGCGTGAATCTACGCCGTCCATACCAGAGGGACCTGGCCATGATATCCAGCCCGGCGACTATGTGTTATTAAAGAACTTTCAGCGAAAGAAAAGTTTGGAGCCGCCCTGGAAGGGGCCAGAACAAATCCTGCTGGTGACCCAAACGTCTGGGAAGGTCGCTGGCCGAAAGAACTGGGTGCATGGCACCCACTTCCGGAGGCTTCCTTTGCCCCTCCCTTACGATCAGTGGGTGATGGACGGCATCGGGGACTCCGAGTGCGGGTCGGTGCCTCAGTTTGGCGATGCCCAACTGACGTGGACGCAAACAGATAAGGAAAATGATGACGTGCTGAATGCAGCAGTTCCTCTGGAAATACAAGCTATTCAGGAGCCCTTATTTGTTGATCATTCTGTGCCTGGGGCCGCCAGGCACAACTTGCGCCCTTGGCTGAGAGACGGTGCACCAAAACAGAAGAAAGATTAGTTGGGGATGGACTGTGTAAGTTAGGGTGTACTTTGTTATAGTACCAAAGGAGTTAGTTCAGATTGATGGGAACTTTGTGCACTGTTTGAACATTGAACTTAATAGATTGAAGGATACCTTGGAGGTATACCATCCTGATCGAGTTGGGTTATGAGCTTAGGATAGAGCAAGCTCCACTGCCGGTGCTCAAGAGCGCCAACATATTGATGGACGATAGGAGCCTGTACCAGTGAGGCTCGGAAGGACACTGGGAACTTGTATATTTTTCTGGTATTCTGCCCCTATTTCATCATTCGTTATGCATCCCTTTGGTAGAATGGTTGCTGAGGAAGAGCAGCCAGTGCTTCTTGTTGCCCAACACAACATGGTGTGGACCTGTAAACAAAAGTTAACATGTGTTGCCTTTGTGATTTTGTTAATAATTTGATGTGGTGTAACATGGGTTTTGGAAAATAATCAAAGTGTTCCTTTACGTAGTAAGGGTAAGGTTACCTCCCCAACAAGGACAGAAGAGCAGCCCAGAGTAATGTATTCTTAGAGACACATAAGAGGTTCTTTGGAGAAGGAACGGCCTGTTGCCCACTCACTCTGTCACTAGTCTATGGACTGCATACCCTTTATCATTTGTGAACTATACGTATACTCGGCCACCTGATTTCGTAGAAGTGAAAGGAGTGTTTGGGTTTGGTTACTCAGGGCCATGCTTTTATTATAGAAAACCATTGGGGGAGGGTTATCCTGGTTGCGATGATAGTACGTACCGTTATCATTTTTATATGGAAAAACAGAATATAATTCGGTGGGTTGGCATTACAAGGAATTGACAGTTCTCCGAGAAGCTGGTTATTATGCTGCTATTTGTCCAATTATTAATAGTACTGATACCTCACTGTACATAAATTGTTCCGGAAATTGTGTTGCATAAGACCACATTCCCTTTAGTGAAGTCAGAAGACCCCAGTACCTTTGGGTGGAATTCTCGATATTCCTCAGTGTGATAGACCGATTTATGCACACCCAGGATTTTTCTTTTTGTCTAAAGGGACTTATTCTAATGTCCATAATGGTACGAACGATGTGGCACTTGGGATGGTACTGCCCTTTGGGTGTACCCTGTAAAACTGCGAAGCCTAAAGTAAGAAGGATTAAAAGAACGCCGACCAAAGAATTCCGTGAGGGAGTGACTGATATAGAGGTCAATAATTATAGTAATGGCATCACCTTTGGATACATCTTTTCCTCTATTTTCACTTTAGGTGGTAGTCCTATGGCCCGAGGTGAGACAGCCAGAGAATATTTTTGGTGCAAGCTCCTAATTTTATCCAATACTACCGTAGCAGCTTTACGCGACATTACTACTCAGCTGGAGAATATGCGGATATATTCGGAACAAACCAGATATGCAATTGATTTCATTTTAGCCAAGAGTGATGGTGTATGCGCAGTAGTGGGAGATCAGTGTGTTATCGGGATAACAAATATGGAAAAGAATATTACCAAACACATGTTGGGCATTCTGGATAATGTCAAGGGAATGGAAAGGGGGAATTGGAGTTGGTCTCTTTTTGGCAGCTTGGTTGTATTCTTGAAAAGGTGATTTATTTAATAGTGATATTGGTATCTTGTTGTGCCCTTATCCAATGCTTTCCCTTTTGTTGTTTATATTGCACCACTCTTCTTACTCCAAAAAGGAGAATGTCCATTCATGATACTAATGCTGCAATTATGGTCCAGAAGGAGATAGATGATCTCATGCACATTGACGAGGGCATTTTTGAGACTTCTTCCCTCCTTACAGTCTCCCTTCCTGATGCTGAAAGTATGGAGTGTTCATGAGTAGTGTACTCATGATTTTCTGTTTTATTGATTTGTCTGTTCTTTATTATTGTTATAAAATGTTTTAGCTCATGCTAAAAGGAGGGTATGTTTGAATAGAAATTATTTTGTTTATGTATTATCATATGTAAGTTAGCATTTGCGGCACCATTTTCTATTTGGGCGCCATTTTGAATCATGATCAAAACTAATCCTTTGCTCTTTCTGAGAAAAGGCCTCTGCTTAGTTGTGTTTCTCCAAGGTTGAGTTTTGCTTCACTTATGAATACACTGTCCTTATTAGTGTATACCTTTCCCACTACATATAGACCTTCTCCCATGTGTCTAGTGGCAGGCACAGGCGGAACGACCTTGAGTAGTAGATAATGTGTGCCCGGCCTCAGAATCAAAACGTACTTTTTGTACTTCATTGTTTTGCTGCATCTGCTTGGAAAATTCCATTGTGGGCATGCCTTCATTGGTTCTGAAATGTACATAATGTATCTCTATGCTTGCTGATGACATTCCCTCTGCAACACTCCTAGCGACTGAGCAGACTGGGCTCCCCTCTGAGTGTGCCTGAATAAACAGATATTGGTTTGTGTTCTCTGTCAGTCCGACTCTTCATTTGGTATGGAAGGTTGAGAAGTGGTCATTAGTGACCTGAGTGACCTTAATCGGGCCACTTCCTATAGAGCCCAAAGAATTACAAGGGTTCCTAATCCTGAAGAAGGCTGGTAGACCCTTTAGGGGCTCAGGGAAAGCCGAAACATGTTGATTTAACAACAATGAATGCAAGGGAGTACGGATACTAAAAAAAACTGTATATCTCCAAGATACTGATTTTAACCCTGCCAGGGTAAGTTAAGAATAAAGATTAGTTGAACATTCTCCTAGGTAGTTTTAATCATTATTTTTGTGTTGAGAGGATCTCAGTCCCAGGGGGGACAGAGGGTTTGATTCAATCCCCTCAATTGTAGGATTTGTTTGAGAAAAAATATTTTTTAGCTTCATCAAATGACGTCAATCTGCGTCTTGATATTGATGCGGCCCTATGAGGAAGCATGACACTATTTAGTGCGTGAGGGCAGTATTAAAAACCTTATGGTTTTTCCAAAATGGGAAAATAAGCAGCACCCAGGGACAGACTGGTCCCACTGAATCCCCCCTTTCTCTTTTCTTTGTGTGTGTGGAAGTAAAAGCATGGCCTACCCAATTTCAAACCAATTTCTTGACTTCCAATTCAAGAATATGAGTTTCTTATAACAATGCAATGTCAGCATATAATTTGACTAAATGAGATAGTACCCTTTACCTTTTGATAGGTGAACCCAACCCTTTAACATTCCAAGTAGTAACATGCAAAGTCATGAATAACAAGTTAAAGTTAACTTAATACACATACACAGTTGTAAGAGAAATGTGTACTTATACAAGGAAAACGGTAAACATGTAACTATTAGTGAAGATAGATAAAAAAGGGAAGACATTGTGAAATACAAAAGAGCAAAAGACTGAGAGGAAAACTAAGGACATTAAACAGAAAAAAATTAAGAAATGGTATGTTGAAGGAAAGAAGGGGATTGTTGGAAAACGAGGCAGTAGCTGTGAGGCCTGCACAAACAACATGACTACATTTGTCCTTCACTGGGAACCAAACACCCAATTGTAGCGCCTGACTCTCAGAGGGTAGCATTGCAGAGCAGTCCGAGGCTTACTCAAGGGAGGTAGTGTGGGCTAGTAATCGCCATTTGCAGGTGCGCAGAAATAAAACTCAAATTGATTGTTCAGTCTGTACTTTGCTTTATAAAAGTAAGAGTACACACACACTACTCAATACTATGCACCAATTTACAAATATACATAAGCTGTTGGAATTACTTTGTGACATTGCATAACATCTCCACCCCTCCCTCAGGGGGGTGGGGTCTGGTACCACCACTCCAATGTATGCACATCATCTTGCTCCCAATGCAGGTAAATGAACATAACCTGGAGCGAGGGCCCTGCGCACTGGCACCATCCCCGTGGCGACCCACCCAATTACCTCAACATGCATTTAAAATAGGTAACCCAGCCTTGGTGACACATAACCCTGACTGAGCATTTCCTACTGACCCTGAAGTATACACCTCTGCATCTTAAGGGCTAGCAGTCTGGGTCCTTCACCTCAGCGCAGCAGCAGGAATACATGTTTAAACATCACTTTAGAATTACAGTATTAGAATGCATTGCAATTACAGCCCCTAAAGGCATCACAGATGAAATTGCAGAATTACTTGTATACAGCCAGACACCCTAGCAGGAATGTCTAGCAACATAACCCCACTTTGCTTATATCACCACCTTACACAGGTACTTCACATTACATATGTGACCTTCAGTCCCTCTAAAAGAAATAACCTTAGTAAATGCAGTTCTAGGGCAATTACACCTCTTCACCTCCAGGGGATGCCCTTCTCCAGACGTCCCCAACTCAGCCCTTTACTCCTTGATGCACTTATCCATACACGCCCAGTTGTAGAACAAAAGTTCCAGCCCAGGAGGTGTTGCATTACTGGATGAGCCCTTGAGAGGTAGTTTCTTTTAGGTCCCCATGAGACTTAGGGAGGGACTTTTCTTCGTGCTAGATGGAGACTGCGTAGCTCATGCAGCTCCCCCTGCACCTTGGCACACCTTTCGTGGTGACCCCGTTCTCTTGGGGCCACCTCATGCGGCAAAACAACTGGCATTTTCCTGCAGGCCGCCTGGGCCTGCAAAGCATTATGGGGCACGTCTTCCAGCCCCTTGCATGTCATAGCAGCGGCTCTCCCGCTGCGTCGGGGAGAGCCGCAATGTGTGCCTCTGGCCTCTTTGGACTTTCGTTGGAGGGTCCAGTCCCACCTGGACTCCCAGGTGAGGGCTTCGGCTCGGGGAGCCCACCCCAGGCCGCTCCCTTGGCTTTTTGGGGGCCCGGTCCCACCCGGGGCCCTCACACCTTTTCTGCTTCCTGACGTGGTCCCGGTCCCACCTGGGACCCCCGCATGTCATCATGTTGGGGGGCAGCCTGGGTAGCCCACCCCCGGCTGCCCCCGCCGGCTCCCCGCCTGGCCAGCACCCTCGCGTGCTGTTGTGGGAGCCGGCGCTGCAGGTCTGGTCTGCCCGCTCCGGCGGGTAGACACCGAGGCTTGCGCTGGCTGCGGGGGAGTGTAAGAGCACTCCCCCGTCTCCACTCTGCAATTCAGGGGCCCGGAGATGGGCTCCCGGGCCCCTAGGCCACCTTCACGGGGCTCCTGGCACCCCGCGGGGGCACCTTCAAAGGGAGCGTGACGGCGCTACCCCGGCTTATCTTCGCAGGGATGCGACGGCACCCCCGCCCGCCAGCGTGGCCCGCAGTTGGGGTCCCTGGCCCCCTTTGCACCATCTTCACAGGGAGCGCGACAGCACTCCCCGCCTTGACTTCTGCTGTTGGGGGCAGCCCTCGGGGTCTGACCCACCTCGGCGGCACATTAAAGACCGGTGGCGGAGCCCCACGTGCTTCGTCGTTGGTCTTTTTGGAGGTCAAAGGTGACCTACCTTCTGGGGCATATCTCAGCCCCCAGAGTACCGATCTGTGCCATTTTTGCCTCCTCTTGCTCCTGGTGATGCTACCCAGTCACTTTGTCCTCTGGGTCTCCCAGAGGGTGGATTCAGCAGGGAGCTGTCTTCACTGGCTCACTGCGCCAGCCTTTCGTCTGGCTCTCCTCCTGGGCCTCTCTTCTCCTTGGGCCGAGGCCCCTGCTTCTGCGCACTGGTCCTGGTCCCTTCTCCTGGCGCTGTTCAGGATCCTGGGACAGTCGGGGGGTTCCTCCTTCCAACTGCCCATTGCGCCAGGTTCCAGCACCTCCTGCCTCAGCAGACCACACCCCAGAGAGAGCTTCTCTTCCTGTGCAAGTTCTTTTAAGAGGTTGGGGAGGGGGCTGGCAGGAAGTCTCTGTTTTCCCTATCACACAGCGACACATCACTCCTGTTCCCTCCTTCCTGCCCAGGCCTCTGGGTTTGTTCAAGATGGCGTTGTCCAGGGTCTCCTGCCACATGGTCTCTGAGAGCCCCTTCCTCCCCCAGGCTGCCTTCCCTCCAGAGCGGCCTGGTGCCTGGCACCAGGTGTCAGCTTCTGATGGATGAACCTGTAGCTCCACCCATCTACTCTGCTTGGAGTGGAGGTCCTCGCCCTTGGAATGCTTGGTGTGCTGGGCTGGACCTCTGAGGCCATGGTTTGGAGAGGAAGGTCATTAATTCAGCCTGGCAGGGTGAGCCCCCAGCCAGGCCCTGGTGATGAGCTGACTCAGAGAAATATAACATTTCTGGATGACCCAAAAGCAGTACAAATATGACTTGGGACTCTGCAGAATACATCTTCTCACATAGGTTACAGTGGACTTTGGTGCGTGTCTGGAATTTGTAGGCCCTAGGAAAGTAGAACTAGCCCATGTGCTCCCTATCCCCATAAGGGAATAATGTAATAACCACTGTAAAGCACACTGACTTTGCCTGGCATGTGACTTCCCAGTGTATAGAGGCTGTTGCTTGTCACGACCCAATTCTGCATAAGTCCTGCCACACCATTCACTTTGCATCTGCTCTGGGGCTGCGCACGCCAGAAATCTCCCCTGCGCAGCCCGGATGTACACGTGTCTGCATGTAACTAGCCCGGTGCCCCTTCCTCCTGCGGCTGCGCAGCGGCCTGGTCAAGCCAGGGGAACACCAGTAAAGTCCCCTTTCATTGTGAGTTCACTGTGGGTGAGTCCCAACTTATGAGGCTCCCCCACAGTAAAAGCTCAACACATAGGTGCTCAAAAAACTAAAAATCCGGACGGACCATAGAGTCAGAACCACCTTCTAACAGAGATGTATAACAATAAAATAAAGGGAATAATAAACACAACATACCTACAATAAAAGACACAAGAAAATGCAAATAACATATCGGGTAGCAAAACAAATGATTGAAGGGGGTGAGACCACAAAGGAAAGATGACACCACTGGAATCCAGAAGCAACTGGGAAGGGTGTAATCCAGACCACATGTATGGCTATGTGTACATAACCATGAGACACATGAGAAAAAAACATACCAATGGGAGGATGAAAAAGAAATACATCATTATCACACATAGAATGTATAAAATTAAAGTAGGAAGAACATGAACAATACAATAGAAGAACATAAGTGTGTAGACAATAGATGCATATAATTGGAAGCATATGAAGTATGGAGAAACCAAACATTCAAGAATATGAGTTCTTATAAGTTTCTATTGCTACAACTTTACAATTGTCTATACATTTCTGCAAAAGAGAAGGATATCATACATTGGTGTTTTGTTCCTATTTGTCACTTTAAAGAGAGATGGGTGAAAGAGACCAAATTGGGCATTAAGGGAACATTGAGCATGTCTAAAAATCTTTTCTGACTGTCTGCAGTAGGTTTGGTCAGATCCTGAGAAAACATAATGAGTTACCAGACCAAGTGATGCGGCCTTTAGCTGCTTTAATCACCATAAGGAGATCCTGGTATTCCAAAAAGAAGACAACACTTTGAGGTTTAACTGATGGCGAAGATTGTTGGGAACTATGACCAAGTCTGTGAGCTTGTTGTATATTTAAAGGTGTGGATTCTGGTATGTCGAGAACCTTAGGAATAAAAGTTTGAAAAAACAAGATAGGTTGAGAGCCCTCTACTCCTTCAGCGAAACCATAAATGTGAAGGTTGTTACATCGATTACAATTTTCCAAATCTTCACTCAGCTTTTTGAGGAGTGCAACTTCAGTTTGGGGAGATTTAACATCTTGAGCAGTGCCTTGTATGTCGCTAGTTCGCTGTTCTATGGCACTAACTGTTTTCCATCAAGGACCACTTGTCATCAAGTTGCTGAAGTTTCCTTTTAGTATCCTACATGTAAGGCTTCAGAGCTTGTATCTGATCCAAAATAAGTTCCCTAGATATGTAAGTGGGAGGTTTGATAGGGCAGGGAGGATCTTTCTTAGGTCTTTTATTGGTTGGTAAAGGGCTGTTTAGAAAGTTTGGAAAGCACCCTAGAGCAAGAAACAAGTGTAGAGGATGAACATTATGAAGTAGCATCCTGAGGGGGAACAATGGAGTTATCCAACTTGGAATCTAGAACAGAGAAAGGTTTATGGTGTCAACAGTAAATTGAGGAGTGTTTTTTAATTTTCATGTTCCTGGTCTTCCCCATATGGAAGAATAGGAGTAAGCAAGTTAGAATCATTGACAGGGTTCACTAAATCCAAAGTGGAAAAATAAAGCCTTACTTAAAAGCAGAATTTTAGATTCCTGGTCTTCCCCACACTTGGAAATTAAGTTTAATGAGGCAGCCACAACATGATCCACAAATTATGAGGCTAAAGTAAGGCATAAGTGATAGAGAATGTCATAGAGAAGATATAAGCTCCCAACAAGACCCAATGGTCAATAATGCACTGCAGAGTATCAAAACTGCAAACATGGGCAAAAAATGATGAAGCGTGGTGTATAGAAGCCAACATTTGCCTAAGGAAAGATATTAAAATGGCAGGTGTGACCAGGTAGCAGCGCACATACCATCCAGTCGGGGGAGTCGCAAAGCCTGTGAGGAAAAATGTGCAATGTCACTCCATTCTGTGCAAAGGATTCTGCTCCAAGTTGCTTCAATAAAGAAGCAGTCGGCGGCAGGAAAGGTGTCGACAGGCCAAATTCCCTCATCTGGCGTGCTGAAAAATCTGTTATCGGGCAGCCATCTTCACCTGGTGCCAAAGCATACCCAATCAAACAAGTTTAATATGATGTTTAGGAATGTGTTCATTAACGTGATTTAGTTATGCCACGAAGTGCGCAAGAAATTGCATGGAGTGACTGGGGTAGATGTGGAAAACACAATTAGGGATGGCTTGCTGGGGCTACTGCCCCTTCCCCAAAAAGGGAGGAAAAAGCGATATAAATGTGCCCAGTTGGGCCTGCCATTGGCATGCTGCTGTATAGCTATACACTGGGCCAGTCCTATGGTCCCAGCGCACACTAAATGGAGGGTGGACCTACTGGAGTGGGTGGTGGAGAGGAGTGTAGGCTTAGGAGAGTGCGCACGGACGAGCAATCAGAAAGGGATCTTGAGATGTGGTTGAGTATGTTGGATGCACTTGGAGAAGGCAGGGTTGAGCGCAGCAGAAGTGAGGACCAGAATGGGTATGATGAGGTGGGAGCTACTTATGTGAGTGCAGAACACGAAATAGGGGGGAGGCACCGGACTTGCAAGTGTCACACAACAGTGAACATTTGGTGGATTGCACTGGATTTGATGGATATGTCTCTGCATGGTCACTGTCTTGTTTCGCTGGTTGTGAGAGGGTTCCCCTTCCCGCCCCTTGCTGTTGAACGCACATATGTGCCCTACATAGCGGGGACAGGTACATGTGAGAAGGGAGGGAGTTTTTTTTGTTTCTTCCTGTTCCTGTGGACACTTGAGTGTATACACTGAGCCCCCCTGTCTGAGAATAACAAACAACGCAAACCCCTAAATGAACTGTATGTACCAACTGTAATCTTGCTGCAATGTCATCTTTTTGTATTTCAATTGTTGAAAACCCGAATGATCAAATTTTGAGATTTAGTTATGCCACACCTTTGTGATAACACCATGCTTGATAAAATGGATGCTATTTCTGTCTCTGTTTTCCACTCTTGCATTCACCACTCCCATCTGATTCCCCTGTGCATTTACTCTGCCCACAGACTCCGCAGAAGCGAAGACAGTTGATCTAATGTTTTCAATGGCAATGAATACAAAGGCTTATTAATTAAACATTTTGTGTACTAGACAGATTGCAACATTCAAGGACTCATCTAGTGTTTCCGTAGTTCAGTTCAGTTTTGCATGTCCATAAATTGGGCTTGTTTTAATATTGCATATTTTGTTCAAAACATCTTTGGATGACAGTGACATAGAAAAGCAGGATGAGTTCTTAGAACTGGGGTGGTGTTAATGTATAATGCTACCCCTTGGTTTTGTGGGTGGGACACATTTTTATTATTTGTTTTGTCAAATTTTATTGGTTTTAATGTAAGCATGCATATCAAACATAACACATCAAAAGGACATTGCATGCATCCATCCTGCCCACACTTCGCAGCCCTCTGTGTACAGACTCATAACAACTCTATGTTCAAGGCACCGCTAGTTAAACAGTCCATACTATCCCCACCATCTACCCCATATTTTCTGTTACTTCTTTGGACACCCTCTGACAGTATAGACGGACTCCTCTTGTTTAACACACCAGTCCATTGCCTGTTTACACTCAGTCAGAGTTGGTGAATCCAAGGAAGCCCATTTGCGCGCAATGTCCCGTTTAACTACAACAGTGGCCTTCCCGACTAGTTTGTGGTCCCCCCACATCCTACAGCATGACCAGAAGGGCCGCCATAGATGACAGTTCAACTGGTCTTTCCAGTATTTGCCTCAGGGTATAGGAGACCTGCTTCCAGTACTTAGTTACACTCGGGCATTAGCACACCATGTGGAAAACATATGCCTATGGATGCATGCAGCGTGCGCATGTGGAGTCAGCACGCAATCTGGCTCTCCCGAGATACTGTGGTGTGAAGTAAGTCATGTGGAGATAGTGTAGTTAAATCATTCGAAGGCGCACTGATATAGCAATCTCTTGGGGAGCCATACAGGTCTCTCACCAGTCTGTGTCATCAAATGCACCTACCCAATGCTCCCACCTATGATGGAGTATACTAAGTGTGTTAGGGGCATTACAAATCGAGGACTGGTACACTGAATTATGCTGTCACGCCCCAAGCGATCCATTAGCAGTTTGGCCTCCCTCAAACTGATATCTGGTAGGTCAGTCAGTTCTGTGAAGTGACACACCAGTGAATGGTGAAGTTGGATGTATTTGCGAAATTGGGTATGTGAGAGTTTGAACTGCGCCTGAAGCTCTTGGAAGGAAATTATGTGAGACCTTCTCCAAACATCCCCCAAGGCGGTGATCCCTATTTTATCCATTTCCCAAAGCCATCTAACTGGGTGGTTTGGTGTAGCCATCAGAAGCTTCATAGGAGAGTCTATTGCGCCAGCCTCTTGTCCCACCCCGCAAGTCTTTTAAAAGCTTGCCAAATGATGATCACTATTCTTGTGATCCCAAGAGTATGGGAAGGAATGGACGGACCATAGAATAGATTCATCAAATGATCTTGTCCCAAAAGGGCTAGCTCCAACCAATGCACCTGATCCTCTGAGCTGCAGTGCAACCAATCATTTATAACCACAAGTTGGGAGGCCAAGTAGTACAATCTGATGTTAGGTGTCCCTAAACCCTCATCATAGAAAGACAGCCGGCATTTGTCATGGTCAGTATGTGAATGCAAACCCCACAAGACGAAGGAGTGAATCACAGCTGATCGTCAATAAACTACCCATTTGGGATAGGGAAATTCTGCCGCACGTACAGAAAGCGCAGGAGAACCCTCATTTTGATAAGGGCCCCTCAAGACATTCAGCAGAGGTTTAGACCAGCGTTGGAGGTCTTTTATAATCTTACTCAGGAGGGGGCTGAGGTTGAGATATCTGGTAAGCTCCGGTATGATCAATATGTGCTTCTCTGTGTATTTGAAACTGAGATGCCGAAAAGGGATACCGACTTCCAAGTGATGGTAGCATAGTAGAAAGAGGAGTACGTAGTTGGCATATAGCGCAATTTTGTCCTCCAGTGAGCCCCCCTATTTCACACCCTCACTTGAGCATCACATCATACCAATGTGGCCAGTGGCTCGATGGCGAGGACAAAAAGGAGAGGAGACTGCCGGCAACCCTGTCTCGTGCCATTTCTGATTGGAAATTAGGTTTACAATACACCATTGATGAGGACCTGAGCTGTAGGTTAATGATCTAGGAGCTTTACATAACACCGGTTTCTGGAACCAAACCCAGGCCACGGAGGACTTGATCCAAGTATCCCCAGTCAACTGTATCACAGGACTTCTCAAAATCTACCAGCAAAAGCGCTGAGGTTGTTTGAGAGAGCCTGAATTCTGGCTATAGTGGTGTGTACACGCCGTATACCATGTTGAGTATTTCTACTGGTCATAAGAATATCTATGACCTGTTGTAGTCGACTGGCTAAGATTTTGGCAAAAATTTTGATGTCAGTGTTAATCAGTGAGATGGGTCGATAGGCTGTGTAGGCATCTGCAAGATAGCCAGCCTTTAAGAGTAACACTATGGTGGCCAGGTCCAGATTGGGTGGAAAGGCGCCCTTATCGACTGCCTCTGTATAATTTGAACGGATATGGAGCATGGATATTCCTCTACTTGCTGTAATATTTAGAGGGGGGGTGCCCAGGTCCAGCGTTTTGCCTGCCTGTATATCTTGCATTTCCTCCCCAATCTCATCTATTGTGAAGGAGACATCTAGATCTGCTCTTAAAGAACGAGAGAGAGAGACACCTCATCGAGGGGCGGATGACACTACTCTTAGGGCCGCCTTGGATGATGGGAATATAGCTGTGTGTGGTAATTGGCGAACATCTCAACAATTTCTGTGGATGTGTGTATTTGTGTGATCTTAAGGCAGGGGATCAGGGTAGAGCCCCTGCCTCAGGTAGCCAGCCAGTACAGGAGCTTCCTGCTCTTGTTCCCATATTCAGACGCGCACCTGGTGGACCTCCTCCAGTTTACTGTGTCACGGCGAGACTCTGTCCAGTTTAAGCTGCCGTCTGAGGGTTACCGAGATGTCAGTCAGGCTTTTCAGTTCTAGGTCTTGGATCTGGACTTCGAAGTTAGTCAACCTGCCATGCTTAGCTCTGTTGATCTGCCTTAAGTGCAATTTAGCATCGCCTCCCGAATGGTAGCTGTAACTTTGGTACATCCATAATTGGCTACTGGTGAACCTGTATAAGTGCAAGTAGAAAAGGGGTGGTGGGTCCCAATTCCTTACTTGCCGTACTTAATTGAGCAAAAAGCTGTTAGGGTACTTGTCCTTGACAGGGGGAAAACCCTAACCCCTTAAATGCAAGAAGGTTCCAAAGGATAGTCTAGACAAGTCAGTATCATTGTGTTGTTCGGAAAGAATTCCAGTACTCAGTGTTCATATTGATACTTTTTTATAGATAGAGGTGTTGTGACTCCCTACAAGAATTTTGAGTCAAATGGCCAAAGAGTTGTAACAGCCAACACATGTTTCGCCCCTTTTACACGGCCATCCGTAACAAAGGTACTGTTTACGAGTCTGCTGACACTAACGCCAGTACGAATCGACGTGGTCAGCTGAAACTGTTGGATTCTGTTATTTTCAACACAGCGGTAGCACCGGACGGGTCTACCGACTTCAAGGAACTGAATTTTTAAGTCATATTTGCAAAGTGCCTATTTTTTATTTCTGTATGTTGGTCTGTTATCATTTTGGTCTTGTTTGCACAGATAAATAATGCTTCATTTTCTAAAACTGGTGTGGTGTCCTTTTGTAGTGTTTTCACTGTGTTATTGTTGGTTGTATGCAAATGCTTTATACAGTGCCTGTGCGATAAGCCAGACTACTCGTGCCAAGCTACCAAGGGGGTGAGCAGGGGTATTTTAGGAGTCTATCCCCCTTATCCTGACTAGAAGGAAGGGCCCCTATTTGGACAAAGGTGCCAACCATTGCACACTAGAGACCCCCATTTATAACAGTTCTCCACGCCAGTTGCGGCTACCAAGGCTTGTTGGTGTGCCCGCCAAACATCGACCACCTAGACACCGACATCCAACGTAGGACAGCTAATGCATGGCTCCTGGTCTTCCTCCGTATCGCCTGGTCCTCACAGCTGCAATGACATGGCCACTGCTGTCTCTTCTGAACCTCTCGACATTGGTGGGCATTATTCTTCCATGCCTCCTGGTCACCTCCAAGTGGTATAGGCTCGATCCCCTATGCTTGCAGGTTCTTAACTTCAAGAATCTACCCTTGGATTCCACCGGACTCCTTCACAGTCTTCTCCAGAGGCATCTTCTTCGAAGTCTCCCATTAGTATCTGCTACACACAGATAAACACAAAGCACACAATACTGGAGCACAGAAACAATCATACGTAGCACTAATACACAGTGGATGTATGACGTTACAACGCATGCTGTTACAACGCATGCTGTTACAACGAAAGTTTTACAACGCGAGTGCATTGACAACGCAGGACATTACAACGCAAGTCTTTACATCGACTTGCACTAGATGGCGTGCTAACATTAAAAAAGTGTAATTTACTATTCCAACTCCAGTCCACGTTACAGTAGGGAAGGTGTTGGGATAGTAAACTACACTATTTTTAATGTTAGCACGCCATCTAGTGCAAGTCGATGTAAAGACTTGCGTTGTAATGTCCTGCGTTGTCAATGCACTCGCGTTGTAACAGTTTCGTTGTAATGGTAGTGCGTTGTAAAAGTTGCGTTGTAAAGGTTGTTCCCCATACACAGTGGGCTCCTGGGGGAGACCACACCATATACTAAAATAGTGGTAGAAGAACCACGACTCGTGTCAAGACAGTGTCTAGAGGTTGCAGAATCACTGGGACCCCAAGGAACCACCCAAGGTGAGTAAGGAGGGACCCCACGGAGGACGGGCGCAGTGTGAGAACACGACCGCGTGCTACATACAATTCAATGGGAGAGTCACGGTTGCAGTTTTAAAGTTTAAGGACCCTTCCAGTGGATTACGAGGAAGCTCTTTGGATCATAGGAGGTTGGAGAGCCACCCACCCGTGGATACCGTAGTACCAGAGTGACATATTCCAGGGAAGCCGGGTGCATAGGGCTGAAGGGGTGTCGGAAACCGGCGTTTATCTCAATGGAGGACTTCAAGGAAATACCACTGCAGGAAAAGAAGAAAAGTGTCAGTTGGAATCAAAAAGTGGATTCTTCGTGAAGGGTACCTGAAAGCAGAGGGGACAGAGTCCGGGTCACTCAGGGGTGACCAGGGGCTCGGTAGACGAATGCCCACCGATGTCGGGTGCTTCAGGTGTGATGATGAAGACCTTGACTCTACAGCTGCAGGGACCAGGAGCCAGATACGAGCTGTCCCACTGAGGATGTCGAGTGCTGAGGGTTCAGTGTCCAGCGGGAGCGCCAACAAGCCTTGGCAGCGGCAACCCACGAAGAAGGTCAAGGAAGGTTCCGGTCTGGCCCAGCAAGGACCAGGGGACTCACCACAGCAAGGGGAGTCAGGGCAGGCCTAGAGCAACCAGGGGAGCCCAGGAAAAGCAATATTGACCCTCAAGAGGACCCACAGGTCAGAGGCACAGAAGTCGCAAGGGGACCTCGAGCAGATTTACATAGCAACAGCCCACAGAGCAAGGAGGCCGAAGTTCTTTGGTGGAAATGTGCCCAGAAGTTGAAGACTATATAAAGCCCAATGCACTTGCTTGCAAAAGTATGCGGTGCACAGGGGTTTGGGTTATGCAGTCCCCTCAAGGGATACTTGCATCAAACTTGGTGAGAGGGCAGCTCGACCTCAAGGAGCATAGGAACCCACCTCCTGTGTTGCTGGAGCCGTAGGAATCCGCAGGAGCTCAGGATCAGCAGACCGGTCAGTTGTGTTACGGTGCCTGCGAATGCAGGGTGTGACTCCTTCACCCCAAAGGAGATAACTTCAGTTGTCCTTAATGCTCCACAGGTCCTGCACGGGCACAGACGATGCTTTGGACGGAGAGGGAGACGAGGTCGGGCCCAGTCGAAGTCCAGCGAAGTCCAGAGTGTCCAGACGGTCGAAGATCAGTGGTTTCTAGTTCAGAATCTTGTCCTAGTCGAATCTAGGGTTCTACAGCCAGGTAAGCCCTTGTGTACCCATGGGAGAGGGATGGACAGATTCAGGGGACCCTCTCAGGGGAGGGTGGGGACACTGGGGAGGATACTCTCCTGTCCTTAGTCCAGTTTCGCGCCAGAGCAGGAGCCAACAGCTCCCAGGACTGGTTTAAACTGGACTATGCACAGGGGTGCCAAATGTGCCCCTCGTGCAGACTTTCAGGCACTTTGGAAGTGCACGCACCCAGCCCCAATACACTAAATCCTGTCTGGGAGGTGGTCACACCTCCCTGTGACAGGATGCCTATTGTGCTGCTTCCCCTGCTCGAGCGTGGCTCAGGAGTAGGAGGGCATAATTGATTCTCTGGTTGGCAGCAACCATTTTGTGCTATCCGGGTCGAAAAGGCTGCTACCAGGAAGAGCAGGGACCCCACGAAGCCCATTTCAGAAGGGTGAAATCATACCTCCCACACCGGTTACCGGTGTGGAGGTATGATTCCAAGGTGTTTGATACCAAATACGACATGTTTTGTTGCAGCCGTTTTCGAGATAGCATTTTACGCGAGCATATAATGCACCTCTGCCTATATGTCTGGCTGCGTCACCGACAACCTGGGAGAATGGTCTCCGAAGGCTGTAGGGGTGTCCCGCTAATGCAAGGGCATTCTCTCACGTACAACCCAGCACTCTGCCTTCAGGATTGTTAAGGCCTGATAGAGGGGTGACTGGTAGGTTTTAAGTGTAGTGACCTATAGATATAGGAAACCTATATCTTTCGTAACGTGGTGCAAGCACCAGCTTACACAGGCTGGACTGGCAGGCCTGTAGTTCCATTTTGCATGGCCTCTCATGAGTGGCATAATACAGGCTTCAGCCCATGGGAGGCCCTGGGTACCTATGCCCAGGGTACATGTGCACCATATACTATGGACTGACAAGGGTACCCAAGTATCCAATCTGGAGTATACCTGAGTACATTGCATAACATTTTAGGGAGAAAACAGATAGACTGGGGTCCTGATTAGCAGGATCCCAGTCAGACTAGCCAAAAACAGTGTAACATCAAGCAAAAAGTGGGGGTAACCATAAGAAGCAGATCCTACTTTCCTTCAGAGTGCAAGCAGCGCACACCACGTTTACATGGCACCATTTTTGAGGGTGAATTATCAAGAAGAGCCTGTTACCGCTGTGCAGTCTAGTGTCACATTGATGTCAGCAGTGATCTGCACACATTTATTTAAGCATTTCCATTAGTGAATATTGGTGCAGGACACATGCGGTAAGACAGTGGGATCAGTACCTCCCCATCTCCAAATAGTGTAAGGTAATTCCAGCTCCTCCTCATCTCCAGGAAGTGTGAGTTCATTTTAAGCCTTGGTTTCTGTGCAACATGCGCTGATTTGCATGCCTGGAAAAAACATAAAGTGGTTTAGTGACCAGTCTTTATTTGAAATTGGCTGTAAAAAAAGGTGCCTCATCTCAAGGCGGGGTGCATTCATAAGAAGGTTTATTTGCAACATGCAGTGATTTGCACACCTGGAAAGTTTTAAAGTGCTTTAGTGACCACGTCTATGCACATTTCAGTTTGATCAGTTTGGAGTTAATGAGAGTATGCACACGGTGATACACTCACTATTGTTGACAATCTGTACATAACAAGTGGTGCCATTTTTTGATAGTACATTACAGTGAATGTGAAATGGCATCTCAAAGTAATATTATCACTCTGCCTTTCTTTTTATCTCAGCCAGGTGTGCCTGCAATAATTTGGGAAGATTGGGTAGAAATGTTGGAAAATTACACCACAGCACTAGATGCCCAGAATTTTTGGCCCGCAAGGAAAAAAGCATTAATACTAGATTTAGGGAGGTATTGGAGCAATTGCAATCAACTTATAGTGCAGTGTAAGGAGAAGAAGATATAAGAGAGATTATGGGCTGCAAAAGATCCATTGTTTAAAGATGCTGTGGGGATGGCAAAAGTGATAGAGGAGTCACAACAATGTATGAAGGAGTTAAGTAAAAGAGAAAAAGGTTATCGAGAAGTGGTGATCCTAAGTAGTGATAGACAGAGTCCGGAGAGAGATGTCAATGTGATGTCTATAAATAGTAGTAAATGGGGGACATTGACCATGTGAAGAAACAAAGTGAAAGAGAGGACTTGATTTGGGAGCACATATCATACTTCAAATTTCAAAAGATGTTTTGTGGTGAATAAAAAACTTCAGGAAATGTGGTTGCAAAGGTCATTATGCGCAAATGTGTAGAGAAAGCATTGACGACATTGACGACCCCAATGACAAAAACAACGCACACCTCCTCGACAGTATGAGCAGCCTCGGATTAAACCCGATTGTCCACGATGCTACACACACCACAGGACACGCGCTGGGCACAATTTTCACCTTCAGCAACCGTGTCAAATACAGCCATGTCGATCATCCATCGTCCACTTCAGCATCTCCAGCTCCCACACTGCCACCCCCAAGATAACCAACGCCCCCCAACAGAGGTGGAACAAAATCTCAGATACCAGCTGGGCATATCACCTCAACACCTCCAACCCTGCTACCACCACCAACCTTGAATAGGGAGGGAAAAGCTTTAACACCTGGATCACCAATTGCACAGACAACATCGTCCCCATTAAGAGTAACATCCAGAGAAAATCCTCTAATAAGGCCAGCTGGTATACCCAAGAACTCAGAACAGCAAAATGAGACAGCAAACTGTTGGAGAAGAGATGGCGCACCAGCAAAGATACCTCTGACAAGGCAGCCTTCAAGACCTCTCTCAACCTCTACCACTGCCTTCTGAGGGCAACAAAGAAGACAGCCATTGCCGCATGCATCAATACTAGCGCCAAAAAGACCAAGGAACTTTTAAACATTGTTAAGGAATTCTCCAACTCGACTGCCAGGGAAAACAACATCACAGGATCACAGGACAGGAGCTGTGCGACAACCTCGCCCACTTCTTCCACAACAAGATCACAATCATATACAGAGACTTTGAACCCCAACCCACACCTACGGACTGCCACGACAGATACACCGCCACTGTAACCGCCACGAAACACACACTGATCACCTGGAACATCCTCTCCACCCAGGACATCACCTCCACCATGAAATCCATCCACTCGGGAACTCCCACAGACCCATGCCCAAACCACATCTTCAACCTGGAAACCAAAGGATTGGCCACCAACGCAACACTTCCTGGAAACATGCCGAGGTCAGACCACTACTCAAAAAACCTTCCGCCGACAACAGGGAACTCAAAAACTACTGGCTAATCTCCCTGCTCCGATTCACAGCGAAGGTACTGGAAAAGATCATCAACAATCAACTCATGACACACCTGGAGCAGAACCAGCTACTTAATGCCTCCCAATCCAGCTTCCACAGCCATCACAGCACCGGAACCACCCTGATCACAGCCATCGACAACATTTGAAACCTCAACCGAGGAGAAACAGCAGCTTTGATCCTACTTGACCTCTTTTCAGCCTTCGACACCGTATCACACCACACACTGATCAAAAAACTCCACCACATCGGCATCCAAGGAAATGCGCTCAGATGGATCACCTCCTTTTGAATCGGATGAACCAAGAGGATTCACCTCCCACCTTTCACCTCTGAACCCAAGGAGATCACCTGCAGTGTCCACTATGGCTCAGCCCCACACTCTTCAACGCACATATGGCCCCGCTGGCCAACATCGTCAGATACCACGGTCTCAACATAATTTCCTACACAGATGACAGCCAACTCGTACTCTCACTCACCAATGAGCCCACCACCACCAGAACCACAGATGCATGATAAACGTTGCCGACTGGATGAAGAACAACCGCCTGCAGCTGAACACAGACAAGCTGGAAGTACTGATCTTTGGCAACAGCATCAACACATGGAACAACTCCTGGTAGCCATCAGAACTAGGACCTGCACCCACCCACTCCCTCCAACCATGCCAGAAACCTCGGAATCATCATTGACAACGAGCTCACTATAAAATCACCAATCAACGATGTCTCCTTGGCCTGCTTCCTCACTCTGCGCATGTTACGTAAGATCTTCAAGTGGCTACCCCTACACATGAGACGCACCATGACACAAGCCCTCGTCACCAACCGACTGGACTACGGCAATGCCCTCTATATAGGAATCAACGCACACCTTCTACAGAGACTTCAGAACATACACAGTGCTGCAGCCAGACTCATCCTCTGCCTTCCTCAATAAACTCAAAACACACCCCACCTCAGGAAACTCCACTGGCTCCCTGTACAGAAGAGATGCCAATTCAAGCTGCTGACCCACGCACACGAGGCTCTGCACAACATGGACCTGCCTTCATTAACCAATGAGAAGACTACGCTACACCTCCCTTTCACTTGCCCATACTGGATGGCTGCACCAATTTTTACTCAATATAATGATTAATCCCTGAGCACCCAGTGGAATCATGGTGGTGGAAGAGGTACAACTACAAGATATATTGATGGATGCACAAGAGTATTCGGTAAAACCCTTGGAAGTTTAAAAGGGTTTGTACATAAAATAACCTTAAAGGAGTATGCCATGCCCATACAGCAAAAACTGAGAAGAATGCCATTGTCAATGAGAGTTGAAGTTAAGAACTTTTTTAATGATATGGTGGATGGAAGTATCATAGAACCTGTGGAAGCCTTTCCCTGGATTTCTCCAGTTGTAATTAATCAAAAATCTGATGGACGTTTGAAGTATTGTGTGGATCTGAGATCATTAAACCATGACATTGTTGTTACGTTTCTATTTCCAAATGTTAATGAACTGTTATCCTCTGTCTAGGGTGGTAAGTATTTTTCAAAATTAGATTTGAGAAGTGCTTACTATCAGATTAGGTTAAATGAAGATTCTAAGTCTCTAACACCATTTATAACAACAGAAGGCACATTCCAATGCGTATGCCATTTGGCTTGGTGTCAGCTGCAAGTGTGTTTCAGCAGATGATGGTGCAAAAGTTTGAGAAATGTTGTCTGTTTTCAAGATGATATACTGGTAGTCGGAGAAACTGTGGAACAACACAATGTCATTTTGAAAATGGTGTTAAAGAGGTTGGGGCAAACTGGTTTGACTCTGAGTAGAGAAAAATACACATTTTTAACAAAATAAATTGAATACTTAGGGGGATATTCTCAAGAACGTGTGATAATCATCGCAAAATTAGCATAACGCAACTTTGCACATCGCAGTCTATCGCGGGAAAATAACACCGTAGTAACTTGGTATTCTCAACCCAGCGGTACCATGAGGTAGGCTCACGATAAAGCGTCAAATGTCCGCAATAAAGTCAGTGCTACGCCGCAAAAATACGAAACACGAACACAAACAAAGCTGCAATGAGGCCAATCGCGATACAAAAATCTGTGAAAACCAGCGACAGGCCTGCAATTCCCACGTGTCATGCGGAAAAATGCACTATAAAAGCAACAAAAATAAAGGGGAAAAACAGAAACTGCGCAGCACCATGGATGCACCCGGACCGAGTGCAGAGGCCTACGCGAACCTCACAAGCCCCACAGACCACCAGCAAGGAGCCTCGTGGTCGGGGAAGGCCAAGGAGAAGAGGAAGAGGCAGACTGGGTGCAGTCCGCAGGAAAACCAGATCAGCTTCACGGAGGTGACGCAACACTTCCATCCACTGAACGTCAATATGACAAACGTGAATGCAGTCGGAGTGTCGAGTAGGTCCATGGAGGAGGACAAGAGATGCTGGTATGATGGGAGAAGGTATACCAAGCACAAACCCGCTGCTAACAGGAAGGCAGCAACGGTGACTTGAGGTGGGAGTCGTGTGCCACAGGAGGAGCAGGAGCAAATGGAGGCCACAGTCATCAGGGTGGAGACGGCGCACAGCTCAATAGGACCTGACACAACATCAACAGGGTGAGTAACGACCAGGGACTGGGGGGGACGGGGGTGACGGGCACAATGTTACACATGCACAACGACGTGTAGCACACCGCACACCCACAATGACCCCGAATCATTTCCCTGATCCCCGTGGCACACTGCTGCACACACACATAACAATCACAGCACATCCCACGACAATGTGGTACAAAGTGCAACACCAACACTGCAGAACAGAGGACACAACTGGATCCGCCCATGCGCAGAAACAGGCCAATCACATCTAACGTAGCAGGAAACTGTGAGATTGAAATGTACGTGTACAAGCTCACACCCGTCATGCAGTCCAAATGTCCACTGTCCCGCCTCAAATTTCAGCACCTCCCAAACAGGCACAATGTACATTGTCATACAGTCTGCATGTAAACAAGAACAATGCACCAACATACATGTCAACACAATGTCAACATGCATCTCCCCTTCACATTGCAGAGGGACAAACAACACCTCCAGCAGAGCAGACCAGACAACTCATCAGTGATGCTGGAGAGGACCACCACACTTCTGACACAGACGCCCTACAACAGCTCATGGACATCTTAGGCAACCCACCCCCAGGAGCAGGGCAGTCAAGCTACATAGAGGAGACCCCAGCCCCTGCACAGACCACACAGCAGGAAGCAACCGTCACCACGGCTGGCTCCCAACACTCCACCGAGGCACACATCGCATTCCAATGCCAGGTGTGAGAATGCCAAAAGGAGGTGGCCGAACAGGAGCGAGTGGGGTCAGAGCTCATGGAAGCTGAACTGGACCACATACGTGGGTGTCTAAGTTCCATCAGGGACCACCTACACCCCACAAAGGAGACCCACACTGTGACAGAGACACATGCATGTGCACATGTCCTGTAATGAACCACGCCCAGAGCCCCAGAATTATCATTCACACACCCATGCCGTACGACGGCCCAGTCCACTCCTCTTACGTATTGAGTGGGTGAGGACAAAGCTACATGTCCAAGGTCTTACCCGCTGCCAGTGGGGACATGGTTGCCTCCGCTGTACACAGCACAATGTAATGTTGTAGGGCCCATGCCCTCATGCACACATTATGAACACACGGACATGTCGGACTGTCTACGGGCATGTGCGGCCGGCCCCTTTATTGGCAGGGTCACATGTACAGTGACGCCTGTGCTGGATGTGTGTGGGGAGAGTGTAAGCCAGCCCCAAGGAGTGGTTGGTGCTGGCAACAACTACAACAGTGAACACCATTAAAACGGAAACAGCAAACACCAGCATTACAGAGACAACTACGGAGGTGAAAGGTGGAATTTGAAAAATATGGCATTATATCAAAAAGGAGGTGAATGTATGAGAAAAGAGGATGATGGATGCTTAGGTGCTATGTTGATGAGGGATGAAGAAATTAATACTAGGGGGATTAGTGATAATTCCACTACCAATGAAGTTGATTATCAAGAGTTACTAGAGAGGCAAGAGTTTGCAGAGCACCCTCTTATCTTGAGGACTATGTGAGATCATAATTGCTATCAGGAATCTAGTATGTAATGTTTTTTTAAATTCAGTATTTAAAAAATATATTATCTTTATATTTACCACATATTTATTTTCTTGTAATGGTAGGAAGATTTAATTTAAAGTTCATTAGTCATGCTTTTACTTTCATATTAAATTTACTACTTAATTCTGGATCAAAGGCAGGTTGTGTGCTCCAATAAACCTTACTTAAAAGGTTACTTTGGCTTGGCGGTGTCTTTTCTCCTTCACAACATAGTGCTGCAGGTCCAATAGTAGCATTTCATTTACAGGCCCTGGGCCGATGTAGTTGGTGCACTTTGCCAGGGAATTATAAATAAATTAAATATGCCAATTGAGTATGAGCCAATGTTACCATGTTTAGAGGAGAGAGCACATGCACTTTAGCACTGGTTAGCAGTCAGAGTTCTAAGTCCAGCAAAAAACAAAGTCAGCAAAAAGTAGGAGGAGTACGGAAAATAAGTTTGGGGGTGACCCTTCAGAGAGGGCCATTTTCCAACTGTGACCATACAGGCCAATAGATCCGATTCAACATTTTAGAAGAGGAACGTCAGAGGGACTTATTTATGAGCCCTTGCGTCACTTTTGTGACTCAGGTGCGTCACTTTTTGTTACGCACCAGTGGCGTAAAAGAATTAGCCTTGTTGCACCATATTTACAAAGTGACACATCTAGGTAGATGCATCACTTTGTAAACCCCTGCGCCACATTATACCCGCGCCAGGTATAATGTATGCAGGGGGGGGCGTTCTGACGCAAGAACGGGTCGTAGAAGTGACGCAGTGTAATCTTACAGATTTCACTGCGTCACTTCTAGGACGCAAATGCGTCAATATCTTACGCCTGTCTCATGGCAAGCGTAAGACTGACGGAGGCACATTTCACATGGGACTTGCCCATGTGTAATGACCCATTGCTGGAGTTGTGTCACTTTTGTGACACTCCAGCAATGAGTAATTTTTGTGCCTACAGATAAGTCAAAAATACTGACATATCTGTAACTCCTTGTGACATGATGCATCATACTCTAAATATGACGCATCATTGGTGGTGCAAGGAGGGCGCAAGGAAAAGTGATACATTGCTGTTTTCTCACAGCGATGCGTCACTTTTCATAAATGAGGCCCAGAGTTTTTAAAACAATAATCAGGAGAATGTATTTAATTCATTGATTTCTATTGAAGCAGAGGCAATTCCAGGTGGGAGACAATCAAAATAAAGCCATTTTTGGCATAAACAATTGTGAGTCTCCCACCTGAATCTGGTCTGTTGGCATGTCTGTGTGGGCGTGTCGTTTTCCTTCTCACATTAATGCAAAGGATAAGCTTACGCTAACCTAGGTTGTCTTTACACTGTCCTCCATCTTGCACTGATGTCGCAATACATCACATGATGACTATTGCTGTTGTTCATGTTCTAAATAAGGATTTGTGAGGCTCACACTTATAAACAGAGGTTTCTCAGAGACGTTCTCTCACTGTACCAAATCTAGGATATTTTAACTGTCCTAGGCTAACGCCATATAATCTATCAATTGAGATGCTTGAATAAACTGTGAGAATGTCTGAAAATCCAATGTATTATTACCATGAGAGAACCTTTGACTGTATTCTGTTATAAAAAAAAATCTTGCTTGTTACCTATTGGTGCATATCCTGAGAACTATGGACCCGTGTAGAATGTATGACTGTCTTTGTCTGAGGTCCTATAAAAGGACATGAAGATTCTGTACAATGAGAGACCCTATCCCCCACCTTTAGAATGTGAATCTACCACGGAGTTCTCTGTACTTGTAGGCTTATTTGCTAAACTTGCTGATGGCATATTTCATGTAATTGCCTATTTATCTTATAAATATATACATAATATTTGAAACGACAACCCTTGTCTGTCATTCTTACAAAAATGTTGCAGTATCTGTTATTGAACATGATATATTACTTCTGGATGCAGACCCAATAGGGGAGCACCAAAGTCTGTAAAGCGATTTAGAAAGGCCTGGAAAACTTGGCTTTTTAGTCGGAATGACTAGTTTTGTCTGTTATAGCGCCAGGACACCCCATTTGGGGTAGCTGCGCACTCTACAAATGTCTTTTAATATTATATATATTATAGGGATGACACTGCCCCCAGTCTTAGCCGTTGGCGTACCATATGAACGGGATTTTAGGAAAAAGTTTGCACACTGACATATGATAGAAGTTAATGGGGGAAATACCTTCTCCTACTTATTTTTTTTCAAATCTCCCACTTTACTTTTCTAAAATGCTGGCATGTGTGACACACAGTGGTACCCTGTGAGTTGGCAGGTCTGGCTCCCACCCACCCACTCTTCTTTCAGTTCTTTGACGGGCTTGGAAATATACAGGAGGAGCCAGGAGTGCCAGCCCCCTTTATGGCACCCAGGTTAGGTGCGTGCGGCTAGCTTACTTTTGTTCCTCTTTCCTTGTTTTTTAGGTCTCGCTGAGCCAGCGCATGCGCAGCTCTGTGAGAAATTTTGTGTGTGGGTTTTTCAAAGTGCTGCCACAGGCTTTTGGTGGCCTAGCGCTTGTGTTCATGTGAGCGTGCATGCGCGCATCCGCCATCTGTCTTTGATCGCGATCGCTATCACTTTCACTTTCGTGGGCCGCGCGCCCGTGTCACTTTCACGGCTGCGCGGCCAATGCTTGTTAATCCTTCTTGGTCCCTTTTACTCGCCTCTCATTTAACTGCCCTGTAAGCGTATATTCTCTTCCCCACGCTCTATTTTGTCATGAAAATAAACGGCACCTTACTCCTTCTCCAATCGGCGGATTCCATTCACTGATAGCCATTAGCCAAAAAGCTGCACCTTCGACTTAAGCCTGCCGTGTGCATACTAGCTTCAAAAACAAGAAACATCGGGCTCTTGTGATTTTGTTTCGATAGCCACCATGCATTCTCACAATTACCCGCATATCCTCACCTCTGCAGTGAACGCGTTTTTCACTAGGTTTGCCCCCACTCGTGCCAGATCCACGGCGCTCATTTTTCTGTTCTCTGCCGTCTGTCTGGTTAGCTCTTTTTCTTTAAAACATACTGTTCACAGCAACGCCGTGGATGCAGGAGATAATAGTGCAAGCTCCGCCTTCCTCATAACTATGTATGTTTCTTTGACCAATTGGGCTGCAGTACTGGTATACTCTGGTCTTTTGTCCTGAATGGTTCCGCAATGGGCGTTGACCTGTTGTGTAAGTGAAACACGCTACTGTTGCATAAATATCCAGGAAGTGGCAGAGTGCCTTGAAGGGTGTGCAGCAGAGCGCCCTCTTCAATTGTTAATACAAAGCAGGCCCAAAAGAGACTGCAAATGTCGCTGACATACTCGTGATTTGTCTGATTACCCTTTTGACTCGTGAATCACAACAATTTGCATGGAATCTGTGAGCAAGCGGCGCTTCTCGCAAGTCCATGCATTTGGCGTCAGTCGTAATGCAGCTCCATGTCGCCCTCAGAGGCTCTTCCAGCCTAGAACAGAACTAGAACGTGCTTTTGGTAAAATACACATATTTTTTTTAGCGAAACCTCAATTTGTGCTGATATTGTTTTGGAGTACCCGAGGTAATTTCTCTCTTAATGACTGTAAACAGCACCCTCCTGTCGTACCCTCCACGAACGTCATTGATTATATATAAAAAATAAATACCAATTAATTTTATTTCACTCTTCGAAAATTCTTTTCAAGTGATACAGCCTATATAACAAGCATTTGCAATGCAATAGGTCTCGCATTTGTCGGAGTTGGAGCTATTTGCATTGTAAATGGCAATGTTGTTTATTTATGTTTTTCTTTGCAGTGGAGTGATTATTATTTAAAGGAAAAAAAGCATGTTTTAATCTTGAAGTGGAGCCAGATTCGTAAGACAGGCAGGCATTTCATGTGTAACCCTGTTTGAAACCCCACCTCAGGGAATTTATACTCTCCGTTGGGTACAAGATCCGTACCATATTCCAGAAAGGTCCTCCTCATGCTCCCAGAATGCAAATTCACCATAATGCTGAATCAGGAGCTTTAAGGTATGTCCCTTAGCAACTGAGCACTGGCCGCAGTTCTCACCACCAAGTGTGGTGCCAAAAAGTGCAGCGCAATATTATAAAGCGCGTAGCTGCACTGCATCATAAGTACAGCCATTTAGCACCGCAAACAACACCGAACCTTGACAAAAGCCATCTTGTATAGCGCCCTGATGTACAGCAGCAAAACGTGCAGCGCCTGCCATGCTACTAAGCGGTACACGTCACATCAGCAAACACAAAGCGCAGCGCCATATGGCATTACGTCTGTGCGTACCCAGCGTAAATTGTGGCACAGCAGTGTTCAGCAGCTTAATGTGCACCACCAAACGTTACAGCGCAACAAAGTGCATGGTAATCTTGTACAGCACCACTGTGCACCAGTGCACGGTGACACACTACGTCATTGCGGCACTGCACGGTCTCCTCTTGTGCAACACACCACATTCTGCAGAAGCACCACACGCATGGCGTGCAACAACCCACCGCAGCGCCCTACAGCGGAGCAATCCCATCCAAAAGAAAGACGCGCGTGGGGTCCCTCGGTGCACGCCCAACACTACACAAGTCGGGCACGAACACTGCGGCACTGCACAGCAGCGACGGCTGAAGCGCGCACGGCCACCGGCCCAGGCCTTCGGGCAGCGACCGTCCGTCGCCAGCGCTAGGTTGGAAACATGCCCAAAAGGCAGGATTTCTGCAATCTTCATGTAACTGTAATGAAAAAACGTGAAGAGGAAAAAAAGAGCGATAGACAAGTTGATAGAGGAGGAAGGAAGCCAGGCCAGAGTGAGCCCCGAGCGTCGCATCATGAAAATATGCAGAACAGCAGCAGAGTTCCAGTAAGCAGGGCAACTAAATTACCTGTAACAGCGCCACAAAGTCTCTGGACTATACAATAAAGCGCTACAGAGATGAATGTTATAGGATTGACCGTTAACAGAGGGAGCCAGGTGAGGGTGGGAGATGCGGCCCTGTCCTCGGACAACCACAAATCAAAATATAAGGCGCCAAAAAGCAACTCTTCCGTCGTAGAAGAGCCACAGAAATCAGAAGCAATGCTTCTTAAATTCGCCATCGAATTGGCATAAAATGATTTTCAGTGACGATGTGTCCGTCGCCCCTAATATTTGTCTACATAATGCCGGGGGTCCACCCCACACAGCCGGACGCACCCGTGCTGTGCTCCTCTTCCAAGCCCGGCATGCAGCCTTCTAATGTGTGATCTGCGGCAAGAGTTCCACACTCACACCTTGCATGAAACCCGCAGTTCGGTCCAGCTCGCAGGGATTTCTTTTCACGAAGCTGCACGTGCTCTTGTGAGCTGTTAGACAGTAGGACTGGGTCTGCTTGTTTATTGTGCAGTGGAGGTTCGAATCTCTCCCCTACTACGCTCCCTGCCCCTTACAATACACATTAGTTGCAACCCTACTCTCGATTGTCAAGCAGCAAACCAACAGTGCGCAATGGGTCAGATTATTGAATAAAACTGCAAGTAATGTATGTACCTCGTCCAAACCATGTGAGCGTGTATGCGTTGTGTACAGTTCGTGTGCCCACAAATTATTTGTTTCGACATGGACAGCTGTTTTGTGTTCTTGCCAAAGTAGTGAAAGGGTGCTTAAAACGGAGTTTTCGCGACAGGGTTTTGGGAACGTTTAATGGACGCCTTTCTTTACTGAACTGCCTGCGCGCAGAAACATGTCGTGTAAGAATGCAGGCGAGGTTCGCCGCCCCGTGTGATCCTGTGCGCTTCCTTTCAGCACCACATCGATGATATGCCCAAGCTGGATTCAGGGAGAAGCCGATCCTATCTGCCAGGTTACACCACAGAGTCGTTTGATCAGTTTAGTTAAGCTAGCACGTTCTCCACAGCGCTCTAGTGCAAGTGTGCAAGATTTTACTTGGCCACTTCTCAAAAGTCCACACAATACATGCGTCATTAGTCCACAAAATAAAGGAATGCATTTACACTACCCAGGAAAACCAGTTAGGGTGACCAGATTCCCAAAACAAACAAGCGGCCGCGAAAGTGATCGCGATCATGATCAAACATCAAAGCGGCTGTGCGGCCGCGAAAGTGAAAGTAATCGCGGCGCGCGTGCCGCGCACATGCACTGTAGCTCTAGGCTGGCCTGGTAGCACTTTTTGGAGCCCTCTCAATAAGTCTCGCCAGAACAGCGCATGTGCTGAGTCAGGCGAATCCACAAATCCACAGCATGCCACCCGCAGCCAAGTCCACCTCTCACCACCACTACAGACCCTCAAGAAAACAGGCATGGCACAAACACAACAGGATGCTGAAAACAGCTTCTGCCAGCTGTGTTGCTCCATCGATCAGGCTTAGGTGCATTGTGCGGGCCTTTGTCTTCGAGTGCTGCCCTCACGGCGAGCACTCAAGCCTGGAAAGAGGCCGAGGGAAGGTGAGGCGCAGGGCAAATGCGGGCTCTGTAGTCATGGCACAGAGCGGAGGCGCTTCGGTGAGAAATGCCGCTGCCCGCGTCCCACGCAGGGGGACATCAGCAGGGCAGCCCTCTAGTGGCCACCCGTCGGAGCCTCCCCCCCTCCCCCTGCTCCGCCTCTCTCGTGAGGCCGCGCCTCGGGGAGGGGAGGCCCCAATGGGTTTGGCTGTGGGAGGCGTGCCGCGGGGCTGGGCGAGGCTAGTCCCCCCCTTTTTAAGCTTCGCACCCCTGCAGATTGCCCTCTGCTTCCTGCGCTCCTCCAGGCCATGCGAATTTGCGCTCCTCCTGGCCACGCAAGATCCTTTCGCCTCGTCGCTCCGGTCGCCGTCGTCTGGCCATACGTGTCGTCTGCGAGTCGCTGGTAAGTCTTGCCGCAACCACTCCGCCCCGGCCCTGTCCCTGGGTAGTACCAGGTGACGAGGGCCCTGTGGCTCGGAATTGCCACGGGTGGAGGGGGCGCAAGATGGAGTCTTTGGGGCGCGAAGGGGGGTCGGTGTAAGGCGGGAAACTTCGGCATCGGGCACTGAGTAATGGTGTGGCTGGCCAGTCATAGCGGTCGACGTTTTCTGGGGGACCGGTATTCAAGGCTTGGCTACAAGCAAGGGTCTCGGCGGCGCAACACTGACAATTGCAATGAGGGTGTGTGACAATAGCTAGTGTTTCACATGATTGCGCCTTCAGCGCTGACCGCGAGTCGGGCCTCGTCAGCGCTCCTACCACCTCCCCGGGGGAAGGGGCGCAGGGCTCAGCATATACCCCTTCGACGGCGCAGCCGCCTTTGGGGCATAGATCGGGGTTACGGACGCTTGGACTGTAGTACGCGGCAGAGTCGCGCTTTAATATTTAAAGGTCAGACCCGTGGATAAATCGGGGTGGGGATGTGGCGCCTCGGCTAGCCTCCGGACGTTCGGGCGGAGTGCCAGTGTTCAAGCCTCGGGGTCGCGTCCGCTTACTGTGCTGTTGGGGCGGGTCGCTTGGTCTCTCCGTGCCTGAACGCGTAGTGTAAATGCGGAGCTCGTGTGAAGCGCTCCGCTGCCTTCGGGTCGATTTCGCGCCATATAATTATGCAAATAATTTTCAGCCGTTAAGCGTTATAATACCTGCTGGGTTGCCACGTGTTGCGGTGCTCGTCAAGACACCCCAAATCCCTCCCCTCCCCCCAACAGCGCTACATAGTTATGAAGCAACCGGGGCGCCCGCGGATCACGGGAGGTGCAGGCGGTGGGTGCTCACGAGGTCTGTCGCCGCCCCCCCCTCCGGTGGCTGTATCGCGGAGCAGGTGTGAGGGGGGGCATGCATGGGGCGACGTGCTCAGGAGCGCGTGGCTGGGGGGATGAGGAGGGGAGCGGGTCCCGGAAACGCGGTCAAAATTTCATAAGTTGGCAAATCTCTTCTTTACGATCGGGATATTCGAGCATGGGAGGTGGTGCCTAGCCCCCATTGCTGTAATGTGCGTTTTTAACGCGGCGCTCACGCAAAACGCGCCGATGCCTTCTGGTCGATTCCGCGCGTTCGAAACATGCAGCATGCCAATCCCCCAGTGCCGCGATGGGGGATTTAAATACGGCGCTCCCGCGAAGCGCTCCAACACCTTGTGGTTGAAGGCGCGCTATATATAACATGCAGCATGCAAGCCCCCCAGTGCCGTGGCGTAGGTTTTCAAATACGGCGATCGGGCAAAGCGCTCTAAGGCCTTCTGGCCGAATGCGCGCTATATATCTTGCATGATGCTAAGCTCCTAGTGCCGGGATGTGAGATTTAATACAGCGCGCACGTAAAGCGCGCCAATACCTTCTGGTCAAATTCGCGCTATATAAACAGGCAGCATGTAGGGGTTGGCTGCCTAGAAGGTTGATGGTGGAGGCAGGGATTGCATTGTTCACGGGCCTGCTGAGATGAGTGCCGAGTAGATTATAGTTGGGCTCGCGTCATGCACGTGGGTCAGTGGGTGGTTACTTGTGAGAGAGGCATCCTTTGTTATTGGCAAATAAAATTTTGATTTAAGGTCCTCAGATGCAACAGCGTGCTGTGAGTTTAAATGCGGCGCCCAAGCAAAGCGCTCCGTGATGTGGCAGCACACATCGTCGGTGGACGTTTGGCTACACCTGAAGGGTTTTAAGAATGTTATCTATTTTAGGATAATGTCTGACATTCTTAGGGCTTCTCCGTTCTTTGTACACTTTTGGTTGCACGGAGGGATAAGGCGAATGTTTATGTGTGTGTTCAGCATACTGTACCCTGAGGACTGGGATGACTCAGCTTCAGTAAGGGACGCTGTAGAGGGCAGTCACTACATGCGCCGTATTGCCCAGTCCTCCCCGATCCCTAAGACTTAGAATGGGGGAAATGATTCTGAGTCAGTCTCATCATAAGAGGTACTGATGCGTTATGGACACTGCGTGGGTAATGAGGTAATTGCGCCAGACTGCCGTGTCCATAGGTGCCGCCTTGGGTGTATTGTGCTGCATCGAGCCGTTTAACCAGGGAGCAGTGCCGGTGATTCCTCGCAGTGAGTAGGGGGCCCACTGGGGCCTTTTCAGTATCCTAAGTTGGCTCATTGAGTTATACCGCGAGCATTGGGCACGGCGAGGCGGAGTTTTATGATCCCTGCATTTCCAGGCGGCGCCATTGATGCCAATTTATACGGCCACTGGGCAATTTTGGGCACGCTTGGTCTGGCTTTTGCATGGGGTTATACTGAGATCAGAGCAGCCCAGGAGCTGTTGCTCCAGGGCAGGGTTGGTACATTTGGGGCGCGGGCGCCTGGTGTTGCACCGCTTGGCGTTGGGAGGTCATATGACACGGCAGTTGTGTCACATGGTGCATTTCAGTGCTCAATGGAGCAGAGGCGTGCGGATGGCCAGGTGGTATCCCTCGGGTCGTTGGTTCGGTCCCGTTCTAGGAGCTAACTTGATCCAGAGAACGTTGATTGTCGGGTGATGTGTCCAGAGCTGAGATTGCTCTGCATTTTGTGTGTGGACAGGGTTTATGTCCATCTACACATCGGATTGATGATGTACTGGACGTGGTGGCTTGGGTGGGGCTGAACAGTCTGGTTTCGAAATAGAGGTCTTTATTGGTCACGCTGAAACGAGTTAGACTGCGATGGTGCCACAAACTGCTACTTTGGCACTGTTACTTCCCGCTGCTGATCGTGGACGTTTTATACAATGTGATCACCGACATTCAGAATGACAATGCCCAACCTCTTTGGCAGGTTAGGCTTGAGTGTTTCGATATGTTCTTTTATTTGTTGGTCGACGTACGAACACCCTATTGTTTGTGGATGTATATTACAGAGTGTTATAAGGTGGTTATGCCCCCGGGTGGAACTGTGCCGCGGCTTTTTGATACTCCTTTATCGTCAGCTTGTTCTTGTATAAGGCCATGCTGGTCTCGGTGTGAGTGAGTCTCCTGGCCTGCCCGCGCGGTTTTGGGTGAGCCCGGTTAAGGTGACCTGGTGCCTCTGCGACCGTAGCTGTGCTGCTGCCCCCACCCCACCCCCCTTGTGTTCGGGCTGGGCCTCCATGTGCAAACTCGCCACTGCAGCTCATATAGACTTGGACCTGTGGGTCGTTTGGGGCTCTGGTGGGAGAGCAGCGCCTTGCGCTACTTGGGTTTTAGTGACTGCCTTGGTGTTTTCACGTGTCGTGGACATAGGAATTTTAAATAATAGCATAAAGCTTAGAGACAGCGGCAGGGCGCCCCATCGTCATCGCCGTCTGTCACATGTTGTCATATGTCTACTTGCAGGTAGTATGGCGCCGCTTGGGTGAATGGTCAAACGCAAGCCCTTAAGTCCAGTAGTTAAGCTGCAGGAGCAGGATTAAGATGGCCACGGGTTAACTGTTATCCTCCACGGGGTGTTCCCGTTCGCAGTAATGCAGCCACCTCGCACGTGATGTGCAGTTGTGGTGAAGCAAACGCGGTGCTTGGGGGCAACTCAAGCAAAGACCTATGACTTCGGGGTCCATTGTTCAACTTGAGCTAATCGCACATGGTGGTACGTCGCGGGGTCTGCCCACACCAAAGTGGGCCATGATCACGCAAATCATAGGATCAGAGTGCGGTGTCATTCATATATGGCGTTATACCGTTATTCCGTCCCACGGGTCCTCGTAGTGCCTTCAGTTACTTCAGACGATATTAATACGTTGGAAATATGGCAACTGGCATTGAGACGATTGTCGAACCTCATGTGTGCCTTACACTTCCAGGTTCAGCATCATGGGTACTAGTGGGGAAATCCCGGCATATGGAATTTTGTTTCCCACAAAGGCGCAAGAACTGGTTGATATGTCGCTCACGTCATTGAATTGGATGATATCTGCATAGCAACAGATAATAGGGCATGGATGCAGGTGGCACAATTGATACTGGTGCAAGCTAACTACTGTTTTACCGTAGGAAACCGGGAGGTTATGCCCAGGTTCTGTCTTTCTTTGCCACCGGTCATACATAACATCTTGAAGGTATTTATTATTGTGAGTTCCACGCTTAAGTCAAGAGATGCTGCTGCCTTTCATCTTTAGCCATAGTGGCAGCTTAGTCTATACAGGAAAGTCAGCAGCCTGAGCTGTTTTGAGACAGGCGGAAGGCCTCGGTTTGTGTGTCATACATAACATCTTTAAGGTTATTCTCCCTGTCCACAGGGAGGCAAGGTAAAGCCCAGCGGTAGATATTTGGTGTCGCTCATGGATGCCCTGTGTTGGGTGAATGATATCTGAGAGCTGTACTCCTTCGAAAAGGACATTGCCAAATAGTCAAGCCAATGGCACATCAAGTGGTTATGGAAAAAATCCCGAAAGTAATTTTGTTTTGGAATAAAAAAATTAAAAAAACCTGCTCTCTTTTATCCATTCTACGATATTAATGTGTTGACGTGAAATGTTCACCTTGGCCACGTCACGACCCCCAAGATTAAAACTACATGTGGTGTTCCCCAGGGATCCATTAAATGGAAACACTTTGGTGGAACAAGGTTTATCACACTAGGTCCCAGATATTGGAACTCCCTACCTCTAGAGATTAGGTCCTGCACAGACCTCATGACTTCCCGCAAACTCCTAAAACATGGCTAGTTAGACAGGTATATGAGTAACATACCACCCTAACAGGTTTCAGAGTAGCGCCAGGAAACCAATCTGGTACGTGTGCCCTACAAATTTAGTATAACAGAACATAACAAATGTTGGATTGGATTTCATATTCTTTTAGGAGCTGAACATAATGTGTTTATGCATAAACTGTGAGATTCGAAAACAGCTCTTGGAACCACACAGGTTGTTTCACAAGGTGACAGCAAGCCACACTGTTGGAATAAACAATTAATAAAAAACAAATTACACTATTTTGAAATTAATTGAATAGAAGTCAACAAGTTTAACGATATTTTGGACTAATAGTTATGGTTAAAGGTGAGATAAGGTTACCTCGTTTTACAAAATCAATTCTAAGAAATTGCAGTTCAAGTTGTATCAGTCAATAACATTAACTAACAACATTATATAACAAACATTACACAAACGGTAAATAATTCCAGTGCCTGTATTGAAGGAAAAAAAAGAAATGGCATTTGCACATAGGTTTATAATTGTTGTGGTTAGCATTAGGTTTGAATTAGGGAAGGAGGTGCAGAGCCAATTAATTATTGAAACTGATTTGATTTCTATAAATATTAGTTCAGATTACATGCCGTCTTCAGGAAATAAACTTTAATTTAAGTAAATTAAAAAGTAGGAATGAACCGAAATATTTCAATAATATTTATCTTAGTTTGAGTTTATATGAACTATTGAACAAAAAAAAGCCAGAATAAGACTCCATCATCCAATTTAATGTAACTTAATTTGAATAAATATTCAATAAAACCTGTATTATCTGGTTAGTTAGGATAGATCCCCAGAATGCTAGGTCATTATTGGCAGTAGAGAGGCAAAAACAAGGAGATGTTGCTGAGATATTGGTCATTTGAAGTAAACAATAGGATAATAATACAATGTGAAAGGAAGCAAAAGTAGGGAGTTTATGGCAGAAAAGGTAAATACGGCAGAGTTAGCTGTTTTATTGATTTTCATTGATTTGTATTAGCATGCTGTAGGAAGGGGAGATTGTCTCAACGAAACATTGCCAATAATGCTGTCACTAGCCAAGGTTGTGGCATTAACCATTCAGAGACGGTGACATGAAGCAGCCAGGGACAGTGAGCATATGTTTTCCGTGTGCTGGGTGAGAGTTTAAAGACAGAGGCTGTTGCCCCCATACTGTCTGATGTTCACAGCTTTTAAGTGCCCAGCCCGTCATTAGATACCCGTGATGACAGCTTGTGTTTATAAACGTAGGGAAGGCAGTTAACCCACACGTTACCTTCATCTTGCTTTATTGTGCTGTAGCTGTTGGAAACACACTTCCAAGCCAGAAAGGACCCTAATTTGGCCCAATTGAAATATCACAATAGGATTTCATGTCCATAAACGCCAATTTCATCAATGACTTGTTACCCATGCCATATTTTCCAACATGAGAAGCGGATTTAGGTGTTGCTCTCCTTCGCTCAGTCTTTCCTGTAGCCTAGGGAGTTTGAAACGTTCACAAATTTTGGTCCTCGAGCTGAAAGATATGTATCCTTCAGAAGCAAATTCTCAGCTGTTAGTCAGTCAGTCATATTGGCTTTATCCGGAGTCATGATATAGGCGTCCAGATAAGCAGTCAGCTTGCAATATTTGGCCCTGCCTAGAAATCCTGCAAACCTCGAAGCAGCAGCAATTCGGGAACCATAAACACTATCAATACATCACCTTTTTTAGACAAAGTGGAACATGTAACCTTCTTCGTGCTAGGAAAGAAACTCTGTTTTCCGAAAATACACCCACCTTTACCTGCAGAGTACATATTCTTATATTGTTTATATAATTATGTTCAAGGAATGAAGAGTATAGATGGATTGAAGAATTTAAAAAAAAACAAAAAAAAACGATGGCTCAGCTCTACAATCTAGGTTTTGGATCTTCACACAATTACGGTAGGAAGATCTGCAGTTGCATCGCAAAGAAAGTTAGGAACATCATTCACATATAAGCTGAACAGCAGTGGGGCCAAAAGACATCCTTGCGTCAATTCGCTTTTTCTAGAAATCCCCTTTGTTAGTCTGCCCTGGGTTTCTGAGTAAAGTTGCAAATTATTGCTGTTATTTACGAGTTACAGAACAGGATCCAAGTTAGCCCACTAAAGCTAGCTCGCAGGGGCAGGGCACCTATAATAGCGAAGGGAGGAAGGGGGGGCTCTGGCAGCGACGGGAGCCTCCCCAGAGCTGTGGCGGAGTTACAGGGCGATCTGGAGGCAGAAGCGTACAGTAAGAGTACCTCTGCGATAGGCGGTACAGTAAGGGTACCCCTGTCAGGCACAGTAAGGGTGTCCGAGCCAAGGTCCGGGAGCCGAAGGAGGTTCTGGGAAGACCGCGACGGCGCCCCGTTAGTCCTTCGGGCGGTTGGGGGGCCTGACCAACCGGGGGTGTGCCATAACACGCTCCGCCCCCGTTAAAAGGGGCGGGAGTATTAGACAGATCACGTGATCCAAAGGAGGATCTGAAATAAAATGTGCCGCACTGCCGGGCATCGACCCACCGTGCGTGCTGGCTCGCAAGGCGGGCGGAGCAGCGAGGGGCTGCTTGCCCTGGATCGCCCGTAAGATAACCCACTTATCGTCATACTTATGTTGTATGAAATAAACCTGCAGCAGTTCTTCACCCATAACGAATGTGTCAGTGTAATCTTTGGGTGACGTCTGTGCATGCGTGTTGAGTGGAGCGGATGACGGTGTGGTCACTATGCCGCTGCCCGCGTCCCACGCAGGGGGACATCAGCAGGGCAGCCCTCTAGTGGCCACCCGTCGGAGCCTCCCCCGCCCCCCTGCTCCGCCTCTCTCGTGAGGCCGCGCCTCGGGGAGGGGAGGCCCCAATGGGTTTGGCTGTGGGAGGCGTGCCCCGGGGCTGGGCGAGGCTAGTCCCCCCCCTTTTTAAGCATCACACCCCCACAGATCGCCCTCTGCTTCCTGCGCTCCTCCAGGCCATGCGAATTCCCACCCTTTCCGCTTACCCTGCGTGGCGGAGGCAGCGCGCTATTGAATGTAGTAATGTTTTTACTTGCGTTGCAGGCGGAGTTACAGGGCGATCTGGAGGCAGAAGGGTACAGTAAGGGTACCTCTGCGACAGGCGGTACAGTAAGGGTACCCCTGTCAGGCACAGTAAGGGTGCCCGAGCCAAGGTCTGGAAGCCGAAGGAGGTTCTGGGAAGACCACGACGGCGCCCCGTTAGTCCTTCGGGCGGTTGGGGGGCCTGACCAACCGGGGGTGTGCCATAACACGCTCTGCCCCCGTTAAAAGGGGCGGGAGTATTAGACAGATCACGTGATCCAAAGGAGGATCTGAAAAAAAATGTGCCGAACTGCCGGGCATCGACCCACCGTGCGTGCTGGCTCGCAAGGCGGGCGGAGCAGCGAGGGGCTGCTTGCCCTGGATCGCCCGTAAGATAACCCACTTATCGTCATACTTATGTTGTATGAAATAAACCTGCAGCAGTTCTTCACCCATAACGAATGTGTCAGTGTAATCTTTGGGTGACGTCTGTGCATGCGTGTTGAGTGGAGCGGATGACGGTGTGGTCACTATGGCGGGTCACTTCATTGCCTGCAGACGGCCACCCCCGCTCAAACCACACACTTCTGTCCTCTCACCTTGTCCACACCTTTCTATTTGACCCCTAGCAGCAGGGCTTTAAGTGGGATGAAAAAAACTGTGGGGTATATGAAAGGGGCGTGGCTAATGTAATTAACGGCGTGGCTTAAAAACACACAAGTTAACAATCTGTGTTTAGCATAGTGTGCCCTCCGACTTGTATTTTGCTGTTTGTCATTGCATCGAGATATACGGTACAGCAAGTAACATCATACCTGCAACAAGTCGGTACTATTGGCTTTGTCAATGGTTGTTCGTTGTATAAGATAAATAAGCAGCAACTATGGCGTGTATTTAATATTGAGCAAGCATTAAAAATGCAACAGGTCTCGCCTTTCATTAAGTTAAAGCCATTTGCTTTGCTATACAATACCATTAGCAAAGCAAATGGCTTTAACTTAATTAAAGGCGAGACCGGTTGCATTTTCAATGCTTGTTTTTTGTTTGGCACATGTACCAAATAATGATTTATTTACTTTGATTAGGCTCCTTCCTTCAACTGTCCATCCGTGTTAATTTTTCCCTCCCACCTCCACCATGCCATTGCTTCTTCCCTCCAAACTTACCCCGCCATAAGAAAACAAGCATTGGCATTGCCAATAGGGCTTGCTTTTGGGACCTTATAAGTATTTAGTTATGCAGCACAATATCCTTGGTGCAACATCAACTGTTGCATGGCTAAACACTTATAATGTACAAGGTTTAGCCATTCAACAGCTGATGTAGTTGCACCAAGGATATTGTGCTGCAAAACGAAATACTTATAAGGTCCCAAAAGCGAGACCTATTGGCTATGCCAATGCTTGTTGTCAGTAGGTGACAGGCTCCTCTTTAGTAACGAATATGACCAGGACAAGATGGACTAAGGGAATTAATAACCCTTGCCTAGCAGGGTGGCGACCCACGACATTACAACGTTAATAGTTTCACATTATGACGCAGTGAGGTAACAATGTGAGAGTGCGATACCTCCGTGCTGCCTTTAAGAGGATGCAATTGCTGTATGTAACAGGAGTCTAAATAAGAAGCGCTCTATAAAAACAGATCTAATTAAAACATGTATATACACATCGATTCTGTATTTTGTATGTGAGAAAGAAACAAAGCACCCTTTTAAATATATGTTTCGTGTTGTAAATATTCTTGATTCGTTAAGAGCGTTCCGTTTCCTTAATATAGATCAAGACAATCGGTATGATCTGTTTCATAGTTTAAGAGATCCATTCCGTTCTCGTTCAGTGGACGTTGTACCATTCAAAGATGGCCATCTACTCTACACGGAGCTGCATTCGGTGAGTGTTTACAAAAGTGTCCCTTTTCCATGTCGATTACCCTTCTGTTCTGTGTTATGATGATTGCAGATTAACGAGTCGTCGGTGACAGTGGAAGTCTGTGAAGCTAGGCTAGTTGTCCCATGCCCATCTTCTGGCAGTGGTGATGGGCCCTCGCCTCCTTTAGGCATACTCCGCGCGCCGTGATGGCGGACGATAACGAGGAGCTACTGGAAGAAGATGAAGAGGAGGAGGAGGAGGAAGCATACCTGCCTCAGGCCCAGGAGGTCCAGTGCTCGGGCCCCGCGGAGCGCAGTGGACACGTCGCCGTGACAGACGGACAGCGCATGTTTGTGTGGGGAGGATATAAGGTGAACTTTGTAAGAACACGGCTCTGCCCACAGAGCATGTCTTCCTGGTGAATTTTTGAAGACCAACACCTTGATATTTAGGGAGGCATACGTTGCGACACTGTATGGGGTGGGTAGTTTAGGTAGTGAACAGTCGTAAAGTATTTGTAGGGACAGTAATGGGTTTTCACCCTCTGGCCCGGCAAATTGGGGTACGTTAGCACATGTCAATTTTTTCTGAGAGGGTTGACTGAGGGAGGAAGGTTTCTCTTTAAGTGTTCCAGTGCAGAATTAGCATCACCTGTCAGAAAGCATTTTAGTTAACAGTGATCACAGATGATATACTGTGTGTGAGAGAGTTGCACATAGTGCATTAGTGCTTCATTGTGTTTTCTGTTTTGTGAGCGCTGTCAGCTTGGTGATTTTGTACCCCTTTAGGGATACACCGTTGTGCTACTGGATCTATGTGTAAATGTCCCGGTTTTTGGTTTTTAATATCTGTTCACCGTAGCTTCGAGGTACCTTTCATTGGTGTCAGTGACTGCAGATGGGCAAGCCAGGTCTCGGCTGTAGGCCCCGTTATACCCTCATGCCCCAAAACAAGCCGATCTTTAATGTGGCTTCTGCCTGCCACCTAGCGTTGTACCATAATGAGCTAATAACTAACAAGCATTTGCTATGCAATCGATCTGGCATTTCTGAAAGTTAGAGCTATTGATATTGCAAAGGATAATTTTTTTAACGTATGTTTGTTTGTAGTGTAATGTATGTATTTTTGGTAGTGGTATTGTGTGTTTTGCATTGGAATTGTAAGTTGTGGAATTGTGTGATGATGATGATATGGAGCTTATTAAGTGCCCGAATGCCGAGGCGTCTTGGTGCTGATGAGTGTAGGCAGAAGCAGGGACTGAGCTTGATCTACTTGGGAGTGAACAGCCGGGTTCTCAAGGCTTTCCTAAAAAGTAGGAGGTTAGTGTAGTGATCAAGCAGAGTCAAAGGTGTAAAACAGCAAGACTTTATTCCACGAGCTCCCACGGGCACGCAAGCTTGCCTGTGGCTCCACAATAAACGTTGTCACCAACTGTCATAACTGTCATTAAACACCACGTCATCGCGAGCAGCGCGAGATGCTGAATGTACGCCTCGCGCTCTAGCAGCGCGAGACAGAACAAGCCACTACATATCTCCTTTTCTTGGAAAAAAGAGAAATAGAGAAAGCAGCGAAGGGGAGAGCAAAAGACAGGGAAGAAAGAAAGAAAGAAAAGCCCTCGAGAGAGAAAGAGAGAGAGAGAGCGAGAGAGAACGTAAGAGAGAGAGAGAGAGAGAGAGAAAGAGAGAGAGAAAGAGAGAGAGAGAGAGAAAGAAAGAAAGAAAGAAAGAAAGAAAGAAAGAAAGAAAGAAAGTGCAGGAGGAACACAACAGTGGCAAAGAGAAACACAGAAAGTCATTGACGGTACCTAACAGGAATATTAACTGTTCTGGTACTCCTCCTGATAGCGGCGTGGCTGGGAGAAGAGTTAAGAACATCAAGTTTACCTTGAGAGATCCTATGAGAGACCTCTCTTCTCAACATGGGACACTTGACGTCATTGAGCACATTTTTTACTTTCGCCACCTTGTTACTATTCCACCAGTCTTTTCCATTGACTCGAACCGCATTACCACACACTTTATCCACCACCACAATTTCCCCATACTTAGCTTCTCCTTTCCTTACAAAGCCTGGTTTCTTAATTCTGATCCTGTCTCCCACCGCAAATTCTCTGATCTTAACACGCTTCCTTTCATCAAAGTACTCTTTTTGTTTGACCTGGACCTCCGCAGACTTGGACCTCACTTTCTCATCCATTTCTTGGGGAGTAGAATTGGATTTATTCCATTTAGACATCCAAGCCGGTCTAAACTCGGTACATGGTTTCCTACCCCTCAGTAGTTCAAAAGGGGACACCCCAGTGGAAGAATGAGGAGTGGTTCTATAAAACCACAACATTGTCCTGACACTTTGGGGAACAGCTTTGTGGTGGGCAAGAGCCCACTTGACACAATCGCCTATGACTCTATTAAGTCTCTCTACCAAGCCGTTGGTTTGAGGATGATAGAGAGAACTTTGGTGATGAGTGATGGCAGATTCTCTAAGAAACTCTTGTACTTCAGATGATACAAATTGTACTCCGTTGTCTGAGATTAAAGTTTGGGGGAACCCTTCTCTCATAAATGTTTCCCTTAAGAAGTCGATGATTTCTTGGGAATCGACCTTAGAGACAAACTTGGCCTCGGGCCACTTTGTGTAATAGTCCACCATGACAATGGCAAATCTGCACTGTTGGGGAAGGCTGTGAAAGGGTCCTAGAACATCTATGCCAAGTTTTTCCCACGGTCCACCCGGGAGGGGAATAGGAGTAAGAGGGGGACTACTAGTGTGAAGACTTTTGTCACTTGACGAACAAACAGTGCACTCTTGCACCATTTTCTCAATATCTCTATCCATTTTGGGCCACCAAAAGTACTCTCTTACTCTACGCTTGGTTAATGTGGCACCTAGGTGCCCCTCATGTGCTTTGGTGAGAAGAGTGGATCTGATGTCCACCGGTGGAACAAGTTTTTCTAACCTGAAAACTAGACCATCCTCAATCGAAAGTTCATCACACACCTTGACATAGGGTTGTAACTTAACATCCACATTCCTTTCCCTGGGCCACCCTTGGGAAATATATTTCATCAGGTTTTTTGAAACTTCATCCCCAGCCACCGCCTCCCTCCATTTTTGCTGATCAATAGTACAAACGTTACTAAGTTCAACACTTGCTATAATATAATCCTCCTTATCATCAGAACAACATTCATCAATGCCTTGTATGTCCTGACTGGTATTAGCAGGTAAACGTGACAGTGCATCCGCTCTTACATTTTTTCCCCCAGCAATATGTACAATATCAAAGTTGTATTGTAAGAGTTTGGAAGCTAGGCGTGCGATGCGGGGAGTGGCCCCGCGGCTGTTGGTACACCCTAAAATCGCAACTAATGGTTTGTGGTCCGTTTGAAGAATAAATTTTTGTCCCCACAAATAATTTTTAAATTTTTCAATGCCCCACCAGCACGCTAGAAGCTCCTTCTCAATGACAGAATAGTGAGTCTCAGCTTCTCTTAGTACTCTGGATGCAAACCCTACAGTGTGTTCCTTTTGGTCAACAATTTGTGTCAAAACAGCGCCCAGTCCATAACTGCTAGCATCAACAGTCAAAGTACACTGGACCCCTTGTACAAATGGCTTCAAGGCCTTGACCGTGCTAAGTTGCTCCTTGATCCAATCGAAGGCAGCTTTGCATTCATCATCCCACACAAATTCACTTCGGTCTTGGAGAAGCTTGGAAATGGGACGAATCTTTGTAGAATAGTCTTGAATAAAGCGGGCATAAAATTCTGTGAGACCTAACAGTGATTTGACTCCTGCTTTGTCTTTGGGGGCGGAGGCATCAACAATGGCTTGAACCAAACTCGGTTTGGGCGTGACTCCTTCACTTGATATCGTGTGACCCAGATAATCCATCTTGTCTTTAGAGAATTCACCCTTGTCCCTTTTTAGGACCACCCCATGTTCCTGGAATATAGACAGGATCTTGTTCAGCACAATGTCGTGTTCTTGTTGGTCTTTTGCGAACAGCAGAATGTCATCCTGGAATATGGCCACGTTTTTTATTCCCTTCAGTAAATTGACCATAACTCTCTGAAAAACAGAGGCTGCTGAGGCCAAACCGAAAGGCATACGACTAAATTGGAACAAACCTGCAGGGGAGTTGAACGCAGTGAAATGGCGTGAATCCTTGTCCAGTTCAATTTGGTGATATGCCGAGGCCAGATCTAATTTGGTGAAGACCTTGGCACCTTCGACTACACCCAGCATTTCAGATATATTCGGTAGAGGATGCGAATCCACCCAGATGACCTTGTTTAGATTGCGCAAATCAATGCAGATTCTGAGGTCATTATTTTTCTTCCTTGCCATGACCAATGCTGAAGACCAATCAGACGACTCTATGGGTTCAATAACCCCTCTTTTTTGCATGGACAAAAGTTCTTTTTCCAAGTCTTCTCTGATGCTGAAAGGGATACTCCTTATTTTGTGTTTTACCGGTTCCGCATCACTCTTTATCTTGATCTTGTGTTTAAATCCTTTGATTTTCCCCAATTCGCCTGAAAACACTCTATGGTATTTATTGAGTAGTTCCTCCACCTGTGTTCGGTCCCGAACAACCAGAATCTGTTCCTTTGCTCCAGGGCACAGCATCATACTGAACAAACCTTGGTGGAACCATCCTAATATGTCTAATCCATTGACTGCGACGTATACTTTTCCATAAATGTGTCTGTTCTTGAAAATCAAGATGTCCTCAAAGTACCCCATCAGTTCTATACTTCTCCCTTCATAGGATACAGGCTCACGGTCAGGCGGTTGCAGAGGTCTGTTACCCCATTTTTTCCTGAACAAAGATTCACTGATCATTGTGATCCTTGCACCAGAGTCTACAAGCAGTCTCAAACTTTCTTTACCTACTCCAATGATGGCATAGGGATCTATACAGTCATCAGGGTTACCACTTCTTATGTTCCCTTCACTGACAACCACAACCATGTCCTTAAGTTCACAAAGGGTGTCGTCACTGTCACTACCACTAGCATCCATGGCACATGCTACCTGTTCTTTCTTATATTTTTGGCTTTGGCATACTTTGTCAAAATGTCCCAATTTCCCACATTTGCGACAGGTTGCATTTCTCGCAGGACACGGTCTACCACTTTTCACATGGGAGGGATATCCACATCTGTAACAGATATCAGTCCTTTTGAAAAAATTATTTGGCTGATAATCTTTTTTTTTTCTCATACTTTTTAAAGCGGACAGGGGTAACAACTTCAACACTTTTACTTTCCAGTTCCTTTATGGAAGATTGTGACGTTTCAATACTTTTCGCTATGCGAATAGATTCATCCAGGGAGGGATTTTCCAAAGATAAGAGCTTTTGTCTTATGGTTTTGTCCAGACATTTCCCTATGAACTGGTCACGAATCAATTGTTCACTGAAATTTTCAAAATCACATTCTGCCACCAACTTCCTCAAAGCAGTAATGTATGTGTCTACATCTTCCTCGTTTTTCTGCACTCTTTTAAAAAAATTTGTGCCTAGACACCACCACACTGGGTTGCTTATCAAATCTGACTTTTAATTTCTTCACTGTGTCTTTGTATTCATCAGTTTCTTCGTCTTCTTCTCCCACTACATCAGGTAAATGTTTAAGGGTTTCTCTCCCTTCAAACCCCAGAGAATGGAGTAGTAAAAACTTTTTCCTTTCTGCCCTGAACCTATGTGCTCCTATTGCACCCAGGTAATTTTCAAATGCGTCGAACCACTTTCTCCAAGGCACAGGAGGTTCGCCAGGTGTGTCCAGGAAAGGAGGTGGAGGAAGAATAGACTGCATCATGTAAAATTTTCTTCAAAAATGCGAATGAGGAAATATATATATATATATTATTCCTTCTTATAAGTGGTTAATGGTGGCAATCCCCAGAGTGTACAAAATTGCATCAAAGCCAGTGTTCTAGATGAGCCACAACGTTTGAAACAGCCTCTATAACTCCAACAAGGGAGACTGCGAGAGGAATAATGTGTAAAATCCTTTTATTTCTTAAGATCGTGCCCACGTCATGTCCTATTTGCCAAGTGCAGAGAGAGTAACCCTTTTTGCCTTAATGCGTTTTTTCTTCCCACTTGTTGATACTGCCCAGAACACACCAGTCCACTTTTCCTGCACTGTTCGGTGATAAACCTAGCGCAGCACTGAAAGTGAACTAAAGGAGGCTGCCGCTTTAAGAGCTGGGCGGGGAAGATAGAGTGTCAGAAGGCAGAAGTAGCGGAGTCTGCGCGCCAAACGCCTGTCGTCATACGTTTCCTCACCTCAGGCTATTCGAGTCAATCACCCGGACACATCAGGAAGCAGACGCTCGCATCTCCGTGCAAGGCTGTGGCAGTGGACGAACACCGACCGTCGCGTGAGGGGTGCGCAGGGCGTCCGACACTTCAGGTTTCTTCTATGGGTTCTTCTGTGGGTTCTGTGGGAGTCGTACTCGTCGCCACTTGTCCATGTAGTGATCAAGCAGAGTCAAAGGTGTAAAACAGCAAGACTTTATTCCACGAGCTCCTACGGGCACGCAAGCTTGCCTGTGGCTCCACAATAAACGTTGTCACCAACTGTCATAACTGTCATTAAACACCACGTCATCGCGAGCAGCGCGAGACGCTGAATGTACGCCTCGCGCTCTAGCAGCGCGAGACAGAACAAGCCACTACAGTTAGGTTGTAGTCTGAGTGCCACTGGCAGCTTGTTCCACAATTTTGCCAGAGATTGGTCCCCCCCATCTGGCCCTTCGGGTTTTAGGAGTACAGATCAGGCCAAGACTGGCTGAACGTAGGTTTCGCTCAGGAATATAGGGCCTAAATATTTCCTGACAGTCATCTGTGCCCCCCCCCGAATTGTGCCTTGTACACCAGGCAGAGTGCTTTAAATTCGATTCTTCGTCGCACAGGGAGCCAATGTAGTGCTCTTATTACATGTGACATAGGGTGACCCTTAGGAAGCTTTAGAATTAGTCGTGCCGCCGCATTCTGCAGCGATTGCAATTTGCTAATCTGATGTTGATCGATACCCAAAAACATCGCATTGCAATAGTCCAATTCGAACAAAAAAAGGGCCACCATTACAGTCTTCTGAAGTTTGAGGGGAATGAAAGGGAAGATTTTACGAAGGGTCTTTAACAAGAAAAAACTAGCAGATGTCAAACTGTTGACCTGTGCCGACATGTTAAGTTTGTCATCGAAAATAATTCCGAGGTTCCTGACCTTTCTAATAAGATGTGGCATTCCCCAGCCTCTACCGGCCACCAGGACTTGTTCCATAGTGATTAAGTTCTGTTTGCAAACTTGATCACTTCCGTCTTTCCTGTGTTTATCTTTAAGAAGCTCAGGCTCATCCAATTCATGATGTCATTTAGGCAGGAGTGAAAACTGGCAGCTGTTATCTCAGGCCTATCTGACAGAGATCTCACCAATTTCGAGTCGTCGGCATACGACACAAATGTGAAACCATGTTTCCTAACAAGTGTTGCTAGTGGTTTCACATAGACGTTAAACAACATCGGGGACAGAGTTGACCCCTGCGGAACACCACAGGGTAAATTAAAACTGTCCGATTCTAAGCCGTCCCACCTCAAACTCTGTTTCCTGTCCTATAAAAAGGAGGAAAGGAGGGCCAGAGGCACATCCTCAATTCCTACCTCCCGTAGTCGCCGCACCAACACCGTGTAATTCACGGTGTCAAATGCGGCCGACAAATCGAGGAGAATGAGAATTGCCCTGCCCCCGTCATCCACCACTCTCCGAATCCCCTCTGAGACCACAATCAGGGCGGACTCAGTGGAGTGTCTTGGCCGAAAACCATGTTGGGTGGGATCCAGTAGCCTGTTACACTCTAAGTATTCTGTCTGTGTCTTGTTGACAGATTTTTCAAGAACTTTAGCTACAAATGGTAGCCCTGAGATTGGACGATAGTTTTTAAGTTCAGTAGGCTCTAATGTGCTCTAATGTGGCCTAATACATGCGGTCTTCCAGGCCGTGGGGTAGATCCCTGATGCCAAGACTTGGTTAATCAGGCCGGTGAGAAACCCACTGATCGTCTCGACGGCCAGGTGCATAATAGCGGGGGGCAGGGGTCGTTCGGAGATCCAGATTTAATCGATTTTAAAAGGTTCGTTACATCCTTAGTTAGAAGGGGTCTAAAACAAATTAATCTAGACTGCACTGTCTCAACCATGGGGCGAGATTGGTTGGTGGCTAGCTGAACATTTAATGAATTGGCAAGGCTGTCATATATCACTTGCACCTTGTTCTGAAAGAAGGCGGCCAGCTGGCTACAGAAAGCCTGATCAGGAGTGAATGAATTAGCCTGCTGTGGTTTAGCTATAAAGGTCACAGATTTAAAAAGTTCTTTGGCTGAGTTTCCTGCCTCTTGAATCTTGGCTGTAAAATATAATCGTTTAGCTTCCAAAATAGCCTTCTTATACTGTTTGAGTGCCTCATTATAAGCATCCTTGCTCTGTCTACTGTAGTCTACTCTCCAGAGACGCACAAACCTCCTGAATTCCACCTTTAGCCCTTTAAGTTCAGGGCCATACCAAGGTGTCACCGCCTGACGCCTCTTAGCTGTTCCGGTATGTTCATTGGCCACGCAGTCAGCAGCATTCAGAATCCACTCGTCGAACTGGGAAGACGCGACTTCATTGTCGCTGTCTAATGTTGGGAGGGAAATACTAAGAGCGTCCTGTAGGTCCCTACCTTTTACCTTATTCCAGCGTCGAAACATCACCCTGGTTGCTTTGGGCCGAAAGCAGTTCTTTAGATCCCTAGCCTGAAAAAAAGACTGCCTTGTGATCATTCCAGGGGAGTGACTCTACTCTTACAAATCTAATGTCTGGATTATTAGAGAAAAGCCCGTCCAAAATGTGCCCCCCTTGATGTGTAGGCTCCAGCACTAGCTGGCCCATGCCGTACGCCTCCAGGTGATCTAGGAGTTTAGCAGTCTCGACATTTGCACCCAGTTCCAGATGATAGTTGAAGTCTCTGTATAGTGAAGAATTCAAAATCTGTGCAGGTTTCCATATAGGTCAGGAAAGCCTGCGAAAAAGCAGCTCTGGGGCCCGGCTGTCGATAGACCAATAGGCCCTGTAACTTAAAGGAGTCTTTGAGCCTGACGCAGAAATACATAGCTTCCGCTGGTAGGTCCCCCACTGCCTCCACCTGAACCTTCAGGAAATCCTTGTAAATAATAGCTATGCCCCCCCCCCCCCGTTCCCTTGTCTGTCTTGGTTACATAGTACATAGCCAGATGGCAGCGCAACATTCCAGTCTGGGACAGAGGTGTCATCTGTCCATGTCTCAGTAAGAAAGACTATGTCGGTGTTATGTGCGTTCAATAGAATTTCCAGTTCGTATTTATGCTTAACGACCGAGCGTGTGTTGAGGAGTATACAGTGGAGGCTCCTTCCTCGTCTATCCGCGGCGCCCATTGACGGCCATTGGTCTCCAGAAGTAGAAACTATATGGCCCTCAACTAAAGATCCCGCCCGACTCCTCCTCCCCCCCCCCCTACCGTTTCACTAACTCCCCCCCCCCTCCCCCCCATCAGTGTGCCGTTAATAGCAAAACTCCCCCCTACCTGGTAGAAACAATGTGTGCATGAGGGTACTACCACCTTATCCCCCATGCTGAACGTGTCGCATTGCAGCATTTACCCCGAAGCCTCAACAAAACCTCTCTGGTGTAGGCGTGGACCCTAGTACGACCAGGAGTCCTGGCGCTGGGCGCACTCCGGGCGCAGACGGGCTTGCCTTTGGCGCGCCTTCGGTGTGCCTGCTGCGCGCTTGCGCCAGCGTGCTTTTTGTAGTCCTATGGGCTGGAGAACTAGAGCGCAAACCCAGGCAAAGCAGGCCCGCTCTCACAGATGGGCACCGCGGGTCTAGCAGAGGGGATTTGGCTTCGAGGGGGAGAGTTTTAAACAAAAGGTATGTGCAAACCAGCAGTTGTGAAAAACCATGACAATTTCATACAATTAAAATTTTTAAATAAGTATTGCACTCGCACCAGAAATAGCAGCCTGACAATTCAATTTTAAGCTAAAAATTACACTCGCACCGGATATCAACCTAGTAGACTGAGCACGCAAGCCTTGTATGGTGGTTAGGGTATTTGAGTTTTGGAATTATGTGGAATGGTGAATAGATGTTGGTGAGCGGTGTATAAAATATATTGAAAGTAATATGGAAATGGATAGATAGTTTGTGTATGATGTGGTGAATTAACACTGGAGAGATTAGTTGAAAAAGTTTAAGCGAAAGTGTGAAAGAAGGATAGAGAATGTTAAAGACTTATAAAGAGGCTGTTTTTGTGTAGATTAAGACACCATAAGCAGAGGATCGTAGTGTGAGTTAGTGTTGCTAATTTTTAGAATTCTTTTGATGTATGAAACTGTGCGATAGACTTGAAGTGAACGAATCTGAGAAATTATGACTTAGTGTGTTGAGTGCGAGATAGTGTTGAGAGAGAGTGAGTAGTGTAAGTGTTAATTAGAGGGTGGTGGAGATTAGAGATGCATTTGAAAATACTTTTAGTATTTATAGGAAGGTAGCATGTGTTAGTAGATAGTTTGTAGAGTAGAGATCGATTTTGCGGGCATCATGTGAGGTGGTAGTGGGTATGTGAGGTTTAGATGCTAGAAGTAATATTTTGTTTTTATTGTTAGTTGTGTGGCGTTTAGTGCATTTGTGTTTTGAAATTTTGTTTCGAGATTAGTTAGTTTTGAGAGATTTATTGAATATTTGATACTGAATTTGAGAGTGCAGTAGTTTGTGTATGAATTGGCAAAATAATAGTAGAGAGAGTAGTAGTTAGTGTGTGTGTGAGAGATAGGGAGATGGGTAGATAAGTTTGTAGACGGGTAAAGAGGTTGTGTTTGCACAGTTAGAATATACTTTTAGGAAAGGAAAGTATGTGTGTTATTTGTTTATTGCTACTGTAAAGCTTTTGTGATGTAAAAAGGGAATTAAAACCTTTTTTTCCCACGAAGAGAGTGTGTTTTACTGGAGATCAGACCGAATAACCAGAGAGCTTGCTGTGCCGAAGCAAAGTCGCAAACACCATCTGATTTACATTAGGAAAAGTTGGGAAAACTCTTCACAAAACTGCAGGTTCCGCCAAATTGTCCAGGCAAACAGATGGTTTTCAGTCAGAATATTTGGTCCAGATTATGATCTGGCAACGTGCCAAAAGAGACTGAGTGACTCATTACTAGTGTATGACCTGCAACCTGCTAACTTTGCAAGTGTGGAAACAAAAGGTCTAGCCAACACCTATTTTAAAAACATTTTAAGGTTGCACCACGGATCAAATGTAAGGCAATGTCTTCAATGAGTCTCCCCTAACAAAGTAACTGTTTACCATTTCACATGAATACCCTAACAAGACGATGGCATTTGACCAGGGGCCACCGTTGTGAAAGATCTCGTGCGGCGCCTACGGAATATCACCGAACCGCTCACTTTCAGATAAGTCCTGGCGATCAAAGAAAGTCTTGACATGAACAACTCCTCGTCTTACCCCGTCCCCCGATGTGAACGTATGAGGCTTTTACAGGCCCTGCTACCTTAAGGATTTCTGTACTATCAAAGTATCTAAAATGTGGTTTATGTTTGTTGTAAAGAAGATTTAGTTCAATGGGAGCGAATCCTAGGTGGGGCAGTATCAGAATAGGAACTGAACGCAGTGTTTGTTTCCGTCTTCCAGCCCTTCCTCAAAGGAAGAAAGTAACATCCATCAACAGCAGACAACTGCTTCTTAGATGCAACTCTGCCTGTTCCTTTGCTGTTCAGATCAGGACTTTTCTGCAACACCTTTGTGACGCTTTTCATATTTGTCCAATTTTTGGTTGAGAACCTTTAATTGTAATTTCCATGCCTCTGTTTCTAAACGTGGTTGAAGTTCACTCTTGAGGTTAAAGATTTCTTATTCAAGTTCTCTTATGGTTTTTGACAATTCTTCAATAATAAGCAAGATCAAATCCAGGGAACATTTGTTGAGGATTGCGTACCATTTTTCCATGAATATTGGGTTGAGGTGAAAACGGAAAAACATAGGTTTGATTGCCAATCTGAGACCCCTCGGTATGCGTTTTGACTTATGATATTGCACAAGGGTAGATGCATGTAGTTTTTGGTTAAGTTGTCTTCTGGTAATGAATTCTAGTTGTCTGAGTTGTTGAGTTATGGAACCACCATGAGCATCGGAAAATTTGACATCCTGAATTAGTGAATAAATCTCCGTTGCTTCATCAGTGGTGTGTTTTTATAACCGCCCTGTAAGATTGGTAATTGTATCAAAAGACATTTGTCTGGTGGGGTGCTACCTTAGTGTGACATGAGAATTAAGTTAATAGTTGCTAAAGGTGCACTCCTATTTTATGCTTATCTAAATTATTTTCTAACTGTTTAGAAAGGGTGCTGAGGTACTGAATCCGCTGTCACTGCGGATATGTAAACATCAAGAACAACAGGTGGGAAAACCCACTTAGTGCCTCGCACTGTTCACTGGATTGGAAACTATCCAAAAGCAAAAATATCACGAATAGATAAACTATAATTAAAACAAATCTTTGGTAAATAACGTGATACAGTAATATATTTGGTTATACACATACAAATACAATTGTCAATACTTCATTTTTACATTGCTATTAGAACAATTGTGAGGTACATCATATTAATAATTCTTAATAGAGTGTACAGTCGTCATAGAAAAAAACAATGCAAATAATAGAGCGATAATACTGTTTTTCTTCATGTGGTTGGTAGAAGTGCCCAATGCATTTCCGGATCTTAAATCCCTTCGTCAGGGGCCAACCTAAAAATGAATGTGGAAATAATGAGTGATTCCTACAGTGTGTATTGTTACTTTAGCAGATGCTATGGTGGTGGATGTTAATCATAGGTGATGGTATTCATGCGTTGTCCATGTGGGTAATTCGTAGGTGTTTGTGGTGCCAGGGTGGTAAATTAAATGAGGGAAAATAGAACACGTACGTGAATTCCGAGAGAAGAAAAATAGGAAAAAAGTAAAATCCTACGTATTAGTGAATATTAATATTGGTGAAAAAGAAGGAATAAAGAGAATGGAAGTAGGCACGGGTTGACTATGATGCTCCCTTAATGTGACTAGGGTGCTGTGGAAACAAGTGATCCCAGAAATGCAGTTGTGAAAAGAATTGGCGAGAGGGTTACTATAGTGAAGAGGAATGACATGGTCGCTCACCTTGGTGGCGTGGATCAGAAAATAATGGAATGGACTAGGACGGTCATGCGGACAATTACTGTGTGAAAAACCTGTGTGGAAATATGACAGGAGGTAAAGGGAAAATGGATGGAGAATAAAGTCTTGGAAAAATAATTTGTCTCACGATGGAGGAAGCTTACCTTCAGCGGTTGGTGTTTAAATATAACGTGGCGCTAGCGGTGTAAAGTTCCCTTTAATGAAGGAAGTAGACCATACAGCCGGGTCCCAAATGAGACGAGATTACCAAGGTGGCACACAGTTAAGTAATTGTATGCGATTTATTTCACCACCTTGTATATATGTGATATCCTGCTATGCAGATAACGATCACTTGAATTTTCTATTCGCTTGTACTGTAATTAGAGAAAATGAATACAATTTGTTTAAAAAAATAAAAATAAAAAATGTGCAAAATGTAGGAAGCGCTTTAAACAAAATGGTATCATTGCAAACCTATTATTCTGCCAGTACCCAGTTTACTTTTAACAGCGCTGAAAAGACAGTCTGAGGGGCAATTGGGTGCCCTTTCTTAAATAAAGGCCAGCGCTTGAAGTCAAAGCAGCGCCTTTCATAAATACATAAAACAGCATTAGACATGCTACATTTGTCCGAGCAATGAATAGCCAAAAATGTGCAGTGCGGCATCCATGAAGCGGCAGCTGTGCTTGTACATGAGCAGAGGCAAAGCGAAAAATAATGCTTACAAGACTAAATAACACATACCGTGTAACAACCGAAGTAAAAGGGTCAGTCACCATGGGAGGTTACAAATGAAGAAAAGGCGGAACTAAGCAGGTACTAACAAGCCTATTTATGAATCAGAAGCCAGCATTTCCGAAGGACAATGACAAATATGGGCAGAGAAGGGTGGGGCTTCTGTTCCATACTACACTACAACAAGTCTCTCACACAGCAGCGCATGCATGCTGACTCTAGGCTCGACCTAAAAATGGAATGTAAAAAAAGCATGAACATTTGGCATAACTATATATAGTATAAAAACAAAGCATAAACAGTTTGTGTTAAAAAGCAAGAGAAAGAGGTAGCCATCAAACCGGTGTATTGCATAATGTGGAACCTGAAAATGTGGAACCAATCCCAGCTTGACCAAATTATATGATCGTAGGTGAATATTTTATTTTAGAGAGCCTCCTTTTACTTTGTTAACACATATGAGAGCGCCTTCCAGTACTTGAGTTCAGGGTGTGCACTATACAAAAATAACCTTATGTATGAAGGTGAAAATCTTCTGCATGTCAAAGAAATACCCTTTTTAAAAACTTTTAAAAATATTTGTTGCATGAGTTAGATTCCAACTATTTTCAGGGCTCAGCTTGTAAACTGGCTCATCTTCTCTATTTTCAGGACCCCTTGGCTGGGCTTTCCTTATTAATTTGTTGGTTCCCCCACCTCCATCAGTGATCCTCCTTTGCACATCTGTTTAAAACATATTGAACTATCTGTGTAGCCTATTACAATATCTTGCATATATACAGATTTACATGAACAATAGACTTCTTATGTGGAAGTCCCATTATGATGGAATACTAAGGTGTCACAAGGGTGCCAAATACCGATAATATGGCAGTCTCACAAGGGCCTAGACGGGGATGTGTCGAGAAGATTGTCATTGAAGTGGAGTGTGGGGAAAGGGCTGGGGTGGCAACATCAGGGACGGAGACGAATTGTTGAGAGCCATGCACTCAGCAGAAAGTAAACAAGCATTGAAAATACAATAGGTCTCGCCTTTGATTAAGTTAAAGCCGTTTGCTTTGCTAATGGCATTGTATAGCAAAGCAAATGGCTTTAACTTAATAAAAGGCGAGACCTATTGCATTTTCAATGCTTGTTTTTTACTGCTGTGCACGGGGGTGAGGGACCAACCCGTTTGCCAAGCATTCCCAGGACCTGTGACACCTCTGCTATTCGTTTGCGATGGTTTGAGGGAAGTCTGACCGCTGGAGCGTAGCTGTCATTGGTGTAGCAGGTGCAGTGGCACCGGGTCCCAGAGCACTAACGGCCAACTGAACCCTGATTATTGCCAGCGGGTCCACTTCCTTTCTTACTCAAAGCTACGCCCCACTGCCCGTCCCACTGCTGTCTGCTCTCCTGGTTGCTGTCCTGTGTGGGTAGATATTGTCCTATTGCGGTCTCTGCTGTACATAAAGTCAAGTTTTGTCGATGTGTGGTATGTTACAGCCTTCGGCCGTCCCAGCTCTCGTAGTGCTGTTGGCGAACATCCCAAGTGCTGGAGGTCACCCTCTCGACAGAGGGTCTGTTCATGTAGCAGATGGAGCACCCCCTTGAAGGTCATGCTGAAGAACTCTTCCCCCCCCCCCCCCCCCCCTTCTCCTGCTCAGAGGAGAGTTCACCTTGAAGAGGAGCCCACTCCAGTCCAAGGACTGCTGCACTCACTCAGCACATCTGCGGGGACCGGAAATATGCCTCCGTAAACCCCGTCCGATGTGACCCCCGTGCTGGCAGCGGGACGTCCCCAGGTGCGCTCTCCCGAGCTCAATCAGCGCATGATTACTGAAAAACCAGGTCATAGCTAGCCCTGTGACCTCAGAAGGGCACTGTAGAGAAAGCAAATGTGTTACTTCCACCATGATGTCAGCTGGGGTTTTGAGGTCTTCTGTGGCATAATTTACCGACTGGTCCTTCAACTTCACAGGGTCACAGGGCCCTAGAAGTGTGTATTTTTTGAGCTAACAAAGTAGGCAGTGTTACATCGATTAAACACGTTTCTATGTATTTTCTAGCGCAAAATCATCTTGTCTGCATAATTTCCTGTACCCCTTTACAGCGGTACAGGTAAATATTTTGGTTTATCATTGTGTGTGTCTTGGTTTCCCATATCAAGGTTGGCTCACTGCAGAATTATTCCATGCATTCAGGCTGCACCGCTGCCAAGATGCCCTTTATTGACCATTATAAAACAGACCTGACTGGTACGACATTGCCAAGTGGTAGTGGCTAGAAGTCCAGGACTGGTTAGAATTGTGAGGCGTGTCAGCTAGGCCGCAGTGACTATCACTACGGGAACACATGTGCCATGCCTGTTGCTGATGGTATATGGTCTCCAATTTTACCATGGCAACAGGAGTCGCCAGATAAATTGGCATTACAAGTGGTGCTCAAAAATGGCATAATGTTCATGGTGGAAGGGGACCTGGATGGAGGAAAATCATGTGGCATTCTGGGAGCAGTCCCTGATTCATGCAGCGTTATCCCCTCCCTCAGGATTGCTTTGCAATGCCTGCTAATACTAAACCTGGGCTTGCTGCACCACAGTGTCTGACAGGAGCGCTGAAGGCGTGGGTGCAGAGGTGCTGCAGCACCCCGATAACCTTTGGGGAGTTAAGCTGAATAATCGACCATGAGGAGTCGATTGATTGATATGTTTTTCTTGTAACACTTTCTGTTTCTTCCAAGGCTGTGGGTCAAGTGTCAGCCAGCTTCTTATCAAAAAATGCTTCCAATACGTTTGAGTCCCTTGGCTACAAGATGAGCGAATTGTATTCAAGGACACACTTGCCTGGTACAAGATAGTGTGAAATGGAATTGTTACAGTGTAGAGAACCGTTTCCACGCGCATGCAAAGAAAACCATTGGCTCAGGTTTGCATACTTCAAAATATATCAGCCGCGTGGAAAGTACAAGTGACTCATATGGTAGCATCAAATCACAGCAAGCAAAAACGGTGCCACTTAACCACCAGCAGACTCCTGGGGCAAGCTGCACAGATCTCAATGTGCAAACTCAATCCTTAAAAGTGTCCGCATGCTTCATGCCCCATTGTATCTCTTAAATGCCAAATCTGTCCATTAGTGTCCAGGGGAACAGTTACTGCTTATACTGGGTTTCACCTCCTTATTTAGCCAGCGGTATAAATGAGCACCATTTTGCTTCTTTTCAGTTTGCCATCCGGGCTCTTTTATGTAGTTTCTTTCAGTGCGTTTTTTCAACTAAGGTTTTCATTCATCTTTCATTCTGTTGTCAACATTGATGGGTGCATGCGACAGGCGCATTAACTGATGACACGCCTGAACCATTAGGTGGCCCTAAGCTGCGATGTGAGCATCATCTGCTGGTTATAACAATCCACCTTTGGAGTGCTTGAGTTCTATGTTGTAATCATAACTTCAGGGATCAAACACTTACCAAACTCAGTGCTTACCAATATATACTTAAAAAATGCCAAATTCTTTAGGGTGAATTAATGTAAATACGTTTCAAATCATGCCAGCAAATAACAATTATGAGGTGACCAGAAGTACACAATTTTACAATGAACATAGATGCAGTTGAAAGTCAAGTATGTTTGATAGCTCACACAACTACATTGTGAGATGAATATATTCATGTGCCTTCGTTCACTCAGAAAGGGGATGTTTCAGAGGGTTAGTGAGTGGCAGAATGGGTGAAGCTCTGGAGTCTGCATCTGACTTCTAGTCCCCTTGGTGTGCAGATATTCACCCTGACAAGGATGCTGGGAGTACAGGTTCTGCTCAGTATTCGCTTGATGCTGTAGGGGTCTGCCATGCAGGGACTTTACCTGTGTTTTGCAGTGTTAAGTTTAGGGTTGTCCGATTGCTTTGTGTCTGATGTGTAAACAAAAGGAATGGAATTGAGGTATTTTGCCCACGTGGATTAAGAATTTGGCAGACCTACTTATAGAGCATAGGGCACACAGCTGCTTATTCCCACAGGCCTCTGGCACTGTGTTTCAGATGCTCGGCCTTTCCCCGCAGTTTCAAGTAGGCCAGCTCTGTAGTGCAGCATCAAGGTGTTTTATCTCATTCAAGATCAGAACTTTAGAGCATGCTGTTAAAGACTGGAGAGGGCTAGATAGCCGTCCCTGAGAAGCATCCAATATGTCATTTCTTTTTCACATTCCCCAATGGCAACAGTACAGAGGAAGAGAGGTAGAGCGTGGGAGAGCGAGAGAGAGGGAGAACAAGAGTGTGGGAGAGAGGTCGGCCCCTGAGAAGCAATCTTCCGTTTGCCCCGACCTGTGGGCTGCTCTAACTCCAAGAGGCAGACAATAGCAATTTAGAGAAGAAAGGTTCACACGACAGTGGCAGTTGGTACACTTACTCTTTAAGTAGCACTAGGATTATTCACTAGTTTCAGTGACCTTGTGCGGATGACCAGCAAACCCCATTCACAAAAATTGTTCCGGCACCACAGGGATCTGTAGTTTGGGGGGTGGTGTTGTTGCCACTACGGAAGTTACAAGGACCGCCACGAAAAGCACTTGAGTTGTAGAACTTTCCTTATTTTTTCTAGAAATAGGCAACTTGGTGCTCCGTATCTGGCCACATGGCAGTGCTAGAGGAAAACGTTTTCTTTTTAAGTTGGCACTGCGCTGTTCCAACATTAGCACCTTTATTTATGAAGCTTTTTTTAGGAAGCACAGTGACGGCAGGTGTCAAAAGTTATATAGTAAGGTGACAACAGGAAAATCTTAATAATTAGGCCAGCTCTTGGTTTCTGTGTGAAGTTGAACAGAAAAGGAGGTTGTGGAAGGACAGAACTCAGCAGGAAATTAAACACAGATGAAACAGCAATGAAAGAAGGGAGTGCATTACCAGGTAGCAGTTATCGCTGCTTAATTTGTGCCGGTGTTTGCAAGTGTGGGCTCAGACAATCGCTGTTAGAGATCAGAATTTATATTACAACATTACACTTTTACTCACATCAAGGGAGAGAAAGGGAAAGAAAGAGATAAGTAAAGACTAAGAAGAATTAGAAAGCAGAAATGAAACACAGACAGGAAGTGTAGGCGGTGGGAGAAAGAGGCATGAGCGGCAATCAAGACCAAACAACCTTGGTGTTTAAATCCCAGCATTCGGAGGCACCAGCAGTGGGCTTCCAAGAATAACTTTCGCCTGTTACAATTATTTATTCTTTTTTTATTTTATTTCATTTACAAATTGATCCCCGTGAGTCACATTATTGTCAGCTCTATGTACTAAAAAAGAGTTCACACTGACACTTATTAGAGCACTTGGAGGCACAGGCACCGAGAAAAGTACGGCTATAGCACCGAGAAAAGTGCGGATATAGCATCATTGGATCCGCACTTACAGCCACAGGCTTCATTTAAAAAAAAAAAAAAAGAATGATCTTATTGCTGCAATGAAACAAATGTGACAGCCGGACTGAGAACGGCAGGTGACAGGATGTGACAGAGACACGAGAGGAGCATTCATCTGTTGGGATTTGTCACCAGCAGACCAAGCATTAGGCGCATTTCAAGATGTTGTTTAAAACGTACTAGTGGGCCATATCGTTCCAGGAAGAAATGCTGCAGTGTGAAGGGGCACGTTTTGTTTATGCCACAAAGAGATCAGGTGTTTATGGAGCTGGTCGGGCAGCGTTTCCTGGATTAGCAGCTACGTGTGAATTTGAGGGTTTGGTAGGCCAAATCCCGGAACACCAATTAACACGCTATACACACAAAACAAAGGCGACACTGTCGATCAGCAAAAACCAAACTATAGGCAGGCAATTGTAATAATACAGTGAGCTGAGCAGTCTATGGCCAGTGAAGAAGCAGCTTCTGATGAGAGCCAAATGAAGCACGTGAAATGTCCGGCAAGAGTAAATGTACGATGAATCAAAATAACACGAGAAAGAGACATGAAATAGTGCTGTGGTTGTGACAGTATTATCACATAATAATTAAAGATTTTCAGCATTAGTAAAGCTCGCCAAAGGGTTTAAAAGGAACGAGTACTAAGTATAAGTATACAAAATGAAAAACAATACAAGCGCGGCCCGTCATAGGATGTGAACGGCTCTTTATAGGGCGGACAGAAGATGTGCACGCGGGGACTGCCTGTACTGGCGGCGGAAAAAAAGTCCCCAGTGTATCACGCCGCCAGTAAAGTATCCAATCCCCGCGTGCAAATCTTCTGTCTCGTTCGTATCGATTACAAAAGGCCTCTGCATGGCAGAGCAGCGCATGCGCTGCTTTCGCCAGGCCGAGACCTAAAAAAACCAAACACAGGGCAAGCGCTGTGCAGGCAAAATATTTTAAAGAGAAAAAAAAAGTCACACAAAGCGGATGAATACAGTACTTGAGCCACAGGAGAATGATAAGAGAAAGACACAAGGAACAACAGGAAATAGTATACTCCAGCCTATAGAGAGGAAAAGTAAGTGGCAAGCACGGGAACCATTGAAAAGCAAGGGGGCGAGATGTTAGCCCCTTTTAGGATTTACATTCATATTGGATTTCACAAGCACAGTGCAAGTGCTGTGCAGGCGAAACCGGAAAAGGAGAAGGAAGCAGAGAATTAGCTGTACACAATAGTAACAGATAGCTGCCCAGCCTACTCCTGCCAACAAAGGTGCTCGTGTAACACATACACCTTGTAATGGTCCCTTTGCTACCGGGCAAGCTAGTGTAAACCAGGTGAAATAGTAGGTAGTCTTCTTTCTAGTTTGTGATCAGAGTTAAAAACAGGTTGTGCAGAGGCATGAGTCAAAACTGTTGTCAACAGCATACAGCAGTTCTGGATGGACTGTTCCCATGAGGCACAGGGTCAAGACTGATTTGAATATAGCTGGGTCTGAACTGGGGTGGCGAACTGAGCTAAAGAAGCATGATAGATTCAACCCAGATCTGTGACGGGGGGTGAGTGTCTGAAAAGTTTCAGCGCTCTGTCAATCATCTCCTTCTGTTTGCTTTGTTCGTCCGAAGTTGGCTCGGTATGCCCAGACGTGGGTCTCTTGCTCACTTTGCCACTGGATTCAATCTAGCTTGGCTGATGAGGGGTGTTACCCCAAAACCGGTCCCAGGATGCTTGTTTCCGGTCCAGGGAAGACCTGGCCTGGCAGTTCGGGCTGGACTGTTCCCATGAGGCACAGGGTCAAGACTGATTTGCATATAGCTGTGTCTGAACGGGGTTGGCGAAGTGAGCTAAAGAACGATAATGGATTCAACCCGGATCGGTGACTTGTGGTGAGTGTCTGAAAAGTTTCAGCGCTTCGTCCATCATCTCCTTGTGTTTGCTTTGTCGACAGCATATTATCCACAAACTACAAGTTCTAATTTTTGTAAGCCTACTTTAATTTTGATATGTGGATAGGCGTCTATTTTGGATAGATCCATATGATGTAACAAAGAGATTCAGATAGGTCATAAGCAACTTGAAGGCCAGCATCAGAAAGAGGGACAGTTTTTTACTTCCCTTTGGAATGCATCTATCGGAATTGAATATATTGAAAAGTAACAGCCTAGGCAATCATAAAGGATAGAAACAATTACTAAATATGTGTCTATTAGTCAAAAATAACTCAAATCAACAATGAATAAGATATATAAAAAATGTTTGTTGAAAAGTAAACAGTCGTGCCACAGCATTGTCTACTTTTTTTATATAAATAATAATTTTTATGATTGTAATGAATTTACTACAGATGTGTGTAGAATAATATTGTGTTTTAAGGCAACTTCTATGTTATGAATTAACTAATTAATAAAACAACAAACATATTTTTTATATATCTCATTCATTGTTGATTTGAGTTATTTTTGACTAATAGACACATATTTAGTAATTGTTTCTATCCTTTATGATTACTTAGGCTGTTACTTTTCAATATTACCCTGTCCTAGGAATTGGAGTTACCAGGGGGTCCTTGTTATTTTCAAATATCTATCGGAATTGAAAACAAGCATTGGCAAAGCCAAAATGGTCTCACCTACAAGTCCTGTTGGCTTTCCTAGTGTTTTTTTTTAGCAATGTTGTACAGCATCTGCACTGCTGTTCAGCATGGCTTGAAAAAAATAAAATAAACACTGGCACATCATTTTGTAGAGAGGTGTATGCGTTTGCGCCTACAAAAGGATGCTTTCGTTTACTGATCCCAGATGGATTGTGTGAAAGTGCTTTAAGAAAACAAGCATTTTCAATGCAATAGGTCTCGCTTTTGCGAGCATTTTAGCGATTGGCATTGTAAATGACCATGCCTTTTATGTATGTGTTTTAAACCCAGGACATATATAAAATAATAATCCACTTTTGTAAACCGCGAACAATCACCCGTAAGGGTCCCTAGGAGCTGGGGACCGTCGGGAAGATTAAGCAAGCTATTGCCCAGAGTTGCATGGTGCTGGGCTAATCTGCCGCCGGCTCCGGGGATCGAACCGTGATCCCCAGATTCCGGAGACAGTCGCCCTGGCCGCGGGCGCCACACCTCTTCCCTATAAAAGGCATTGTTATTAATGCCAATAGCTCACACAAATGCGAGAGCACTTTAATGTTGGTCACGCCCCTTTCTTTAGACGCTACTCGCCTTATTCAGGTTACATTGAGCATTGTCTAAACAAAGGGGCACAATATTAAAGTGAAAGCGCGTATGGTGCGCTTTCACACAAAGCCAAAACAAAATAATTAATTTAGAAACGTACTGCAGCGTGGCCGCTGTAGTTAAAGCAGCCTGCGCTATTAATAATTAAATAGACGCAGCCGCTAATGCGAAAGCGTCTGCCTGTAAAATATATAATTAAATATGGGCGGCCGCTAAACTGAATGTGGACCGAGCCGTAAATGAAATATTTGAATAGGTGCGGCCGCTGTAGTTAAAGCGCTCGCCGTGGTGCGATGTCGTGGGTGGAATAGGGGAAGAGCATTAAAGAAAATAGTGCTCACCCACTTATGTAGCAGACCATGTAACAACACCAGTAAAAGGTCCAGTCGTTATGGGAGGTAACAAATGCAGACAAGGTGGTACCAAGGAGGGGCTAACAAGCCTACTAACGACTCGTAAGCCAGCGTTTATGAAGGACAATGTCACAAGCCAATTAAAAATGTGGGCGGGGGTTTAAAGCCATACTTCACTTCTTCATGCCTCGCAGCAGGGCATGCGCTGCCCAGGCTCGACCTAAACAGTAATATATGAGGGTTGCAGGAGTGGGTTTGGAAGGGCTGGTGCATGAAGTGCAGGTGGTGGGGGGAACAGCACATGGGCAGACAGATCAAGGTGAGGGGGTAAACACACAAGGGTGATAACTAAAACACAAGCACTCATGGTACGCCTAAACAAAAAGGAAAAAAAGTAGTTTTCATAAAGTGTGCACAGAAAGCATAGTAGTCAACCAAAGAGATGGGTAAAGAGGCAAAAAGGTATCGGATGAGAAGCAGCCAAAGGATTGACAGGAAAGCCAAACAATGGCAAGAAAAGGGCGGAATCCAAGCCCCTGCATATTCTTGATAAGCCTCCAATATGTATTTCTCCACCAGGTTGCACTGCCTGGTAGGTTAAAACCTAAAAAAAAGGCGTCAATGTTTTGAGCCTAGTTTTTCTTTTTTTGTGCGCACTACAGAAGAAGCAGACATAGCATTCACTCCTGAGTTTTGCGTGTGTAATTTTTTCACAAGCCTGCCTGGAGGCTTGCTCAGGTAAAACAAGGCAAAAGGAGTGATCATCTGTGCCAAAATTAGCTGTAAAGCTCATTTTCACAAGTTACACAATATTAAAACCCACAAAAATTGTAACAAGACGCAATATGAAACATGTTCCCAGACACTTCTTTGGTGACGAGTGCCAGGTTGGGAGCAAGGTTCCCTTTACATCACAGTTTATATTAACTTGAACAACTGGTGGTTCATTTTTTGCCCTAGAAAAGCAATCTTGTGCATGCCCCAGACACTGTACCAACAATAGTGTTTGTTGGAAATAACTGGTGCAGCCAAAACGCCACAATTGCAGGATAAACTGTAACAAAATAATGGCATCACCAATTTCAGACAAATTGCTAATGTAAAAATAAAATTGCTGTATCATAAACGATAACTTTAAAGCTTTATTATCTCCTGCTCAAATTTCAAGTGTTCTATAGTAATTGCACATCCCATGGTCAAGCTCTCCCTAGGCAAAAGAATAGCTTTTAAAAAAAATACTTTCAATTATTGTGATGCATGTATGTATTCAACAATTGTTTGCTAGTAGATCGGGATATTGAGATGTTTAAACAAGTTTTTAACCTTCCATGTCGTACTTTGTGTCCTGGAGTTAAGTCGAAAGTATATATAAGTGGGATGTAAACACCTAAAGCAGAACATAGGCAACGTGAGCTGCTTTGTAAACATTCTAAATAAACCACGAGTGGAGGTACGGTTTTTGCCGGTGGATATTTGGGCTTCTCAATGGCAGCAACAACACCATCTTTCCACACGAATTGTCATCCCCCTCCAAAATTATTAAAAGGTAAGTCAGGGACAGTTATCTCGTTTTGTGAACATAAAAGTCAGCTGCTTCTTTTACACCCTGGCTTCTTTCTTGTGAGGTCACACACAGGAGACTGCCCCACAGATATGCAGCTTCCAATGTTGGTGACAACATGGACGTCAAGTGATATGTAAACAAACCAGGTGTTAGCCTCTACCCACCCCGAAAAACAGCTGCGAACAAATGTGGCCAGAGAGCCTGCATGACAACTACCTGAATATCACTTAACATGGTAAAAAAAAGAATAAAAATGTAAAAGTCCTAGCTGTTAATGCTGGTGTTGGAGGTGGTGGGTTTAAACTATTTACAAACAAGCATTTTGAAAAAGCAGGATTAATCATCAAACCTGATACCTGTAACTTTTAAAGCGAAGATGTGGCTCTGTTTTTATCTTGTTTTCCTGATCGTTGCTTGAGACGCTGAAAAGAAGTTCCACCAAAGCAGATAAACAACATTACTTTTGCAGATAGGAAACTGAGAAGAGAAACACACACACGGAAGAACAGGAAATAGAATGCCTACAACGATGAAATAAAGACCCTGAAACACAATAAAACAGCAGACCATGATGGCTTTAAGGGATTTTTTTTATAAGACTTGCTACTAAGCTGACCCTAAAATTGAGTGACCTATTTAACTGTTGTGCTGAAAATAAATCTATCACTAGAACTATCATCGGGGCTTTAATTAGTCATCTCAAACCAGGATAGGATCTTACTGGGCCATCACTCTGCTTAAAATGCTTGTGATGTTATTCACCAAAATACCTACCCACCCTTTCTCTTCCTGTTATATTCAGACCAAATTGAGATTATTCAACGTAGGCATGCACACTGGAGTGTGCGAGAGACGGTCCCCAATTTGTCAAAAAGGGTAATTAAGAGTGCATATCTGCTATTTTGTTATCATTAGATGGGGGGGGGGGGAAAGGCCTTTGATTGGGTGGACTGGTTCTCTTTGCGCACTGTCCTGACAGCCATGGGGTTTGGCTCAAAATATGTTGACAATGACTCTCCCAACTGCATTCATCCCGTGGCAAGGATAGCTGTTATCTGTCACCTTTCAGAATCTCTGTCCTTGCATAGAAATGCTCGTCAGGAGTGCCTGCTGTTACCCCCCCTCTTTGCCTTGATTATTGAACCCTTGGTATATCAGTTCATGCAGTAGTCTCATTTTAAGAGGATTTAATTAATGCCAAAAGAAAATAAAAACAATTTGTCTGCAGACAATGTCCTACTCACCTGGGGGTTACCTGATGCCTTTCCTTCCTTCCAGGAGTAATCAAACAAATGGAGTTATTTAAAAAATATGAAGTTTTAAACATAACACTTCCCTGGAAGTAGGTATAAAACCTGGAAATGGCATACTCTTTTACATCGGCGAATCAACACATTAAAATATGTAGGTATTAAAATAACCCCCAAGATATTGGACACGTTTAGTGCAAACTACTCTGTTGTTAGCTGAAATACTAGAGACTTGGAGGAGAAGGTACATCTCTAGGACAGGCAGAATACATACTATTAAGATTAATGTCCTCCAATATCGTCAACATAGCTATATGCATTCCAAAACAATACAAATTATATATTTTAAAAAACCCAAGATGAATGTCCTCAGGCCCTGCTGGGCCCAGTTGATAAGAAGTTTGCACTACAAAAACTAATTATGCACTTTGCAGGAAACAATAAGAAACCCAAGAGTCCTTAAAACTTCATCAACATACAGTAACAAGAAATCTCCTTCGAGACCTGTTAACTTTGCCAATGTCTTTTGGCGATGCTGTACCGCATTAGCTAGGTACCCTTTAAGCACACAGGTGATGTGGATTTATTGTGGGGTTAAACCATTTCAATTTTTTAAAACACATAAAAAAATAACAAGGTATCTTAAATCATAATGACACCACACATATTTTATGACATCATAATAATTTAAAAATCCTATTGGTATTATTTCATGCTGACCAAGTCAAACAAAGTGCTAGTGTAAAAAAAAAAAAAACAGATGAATAGCATGGTAAGGCAGAGAAGTTCAAGTACAATTCCTGGCAAATGGAACAAACCTCATTTGGAGGGAGATCAAGTTACAGGGCACCTGGCCCATGTCTAGCTGCTGGTAGTAAATCAGGTGAGGGCGTCCATTCACTGGGTGAGGGGTACAGTCCAACCAATAAAACTACTACAACGGCCATTTAACACAAGTTAAAATACACAAGGGTCGGGAAGTAAAATTCGAACTTCAGATTGGGGAAACTAACTCATAAGGTGCTAGTACAATGAGAAGAAGCAGTAAGTTAACCTTGAGAGAGCCACCTGACCAAATCGCATAACAATAAAATCACTGACAGATGTTTAAAACACACAAAAGTTGATTAATACTAGCCTCACATAACATGGAAAGAACCTTCATACCGCTTGACAATAATAATAGCAGGGGTTATTCAATGAGAGTGCCCACTATCCGCATTGCGTAACCATAAAAACACTGACCCATATTGAGACACTCAGAAGTTGATAAGTGTCAACCGGACTTCGTATAGCGGAGAACTATCTAACAGCAGCTGATGGGGAAAGAAAGTAGTGCCTCGTGACAGTGGAGGGGAGAAATGCTAACCCACAGTGTTAAAAGCGCTACTCACCCTCACACCAGAGCTCCCACTCGGCTGGTCCTGCCCTCCATTGCCCTCACGCGGTCTATCGACTGTGAGGGTGTCAGCTGCTGCACAGCAGGGCTGATTGGCGGGGAGGGGCTAGGGGTCACGGGAGGCATTAAATCGTACGCTGAGCGGACGCGCAGACCAAGAAGACACGCTTGCCCAGGCAGTGCATGTTGTGCTTTTACCTCTGTTCCTAATATTTTCTTCCGCGCTTGAGTGTCACTACTATCTGCAATTGCCGCACTACTCACCCTCACACCAGTGCTCCCACTCGGCCGGGCCTGCCCCCCATTTCCCGCACGCTCCCATGCGGTCTAGCGACTGAGGGTGTCAGCTGCTGCACAGCAGGGCTGATTAGCGGGGAGGGGCCAGGGGTCACGGGAGGCATTAAATTGCACACTGGAGCGGACGCGCGCAGCGGGTGCGTTGCCGGCGCGCCGAAGGACGCGCATAAGGCAAGCCCACCCGCGCCCGACCGGGCTCAGGAGCCAGGGCCCCTGGCCAATTCCGGGCATATTCGGGTGATGATCTAAGATCCCTTGATCGCAGACCCTATCCCTTAAAACCTGAGACGGTGATCACACTCAAGAAAGAAGGCCTCCTCATCCCACAGAGGGGAGGGACCCCTAGCTCCACCCCGGTATACAACCCGGGCCACTACAATTCCAGCAGCAATGATATCCTGAAACTCACGGCCCTAAACACACGCTCATTACAGAAACATGCTATTGAGGTCCTCACGCTCCTACAAGATGATGCCCCGGACATACTAGCTCTAACCGAAACATGGCTTGACGAAGACTCAGGTCTTACCATCTCGGTAGCACTACCCAATGGTTATGACGCCTTCTGGCATAATAGGCCATCGGAAAAAAGAGGAGGTGGGGTAGCACTTCTGTATAAAAATCACCTGACAATTGATAAGATGTCAGGAGATAACCTAGAAGGAGCGGATATTCTAACAATTAAGGTCTGCCACCACTCTTTCAGTCTAGTAATTATGGTAGTATATCGCCCACCTAAATGCCCCCCACGCTTCATAGACCTCCTGACAGAATGTGTTGCCAACCTCCGCTCACGCTTCCAACAATTCCAGGTGGTAGGAGACTTGAACTACCACTGGGACCAACAACCCAGAGAGGCACAGACCCGACAGCTAGAGGAGACGCTCACCACTCTTGGGCTTACACAGCTAAGAACAACCTCTATGCATGAGCTAGGACATAGTCTAGACTTGGTCTGGTCTACCCTTCCTCTGGTGACCCTAAGGGATATCACCCCATGTGCGTGGTCGGACCACTATTGTATCAACCTTCTACTCCCCCTTGCTAGGCGTTTGATACGCCCACCCCCGGATTGGAAATATGTTCGTAGTTGGTCAAAAATCGAGGGCCCGGCACTAGAAAGCACCCTAAGAGACAACCCCGTCAGGAGGCCGGAGACAGCTGATATTGAGGATTGGACCGAAGCCATCTCAAGCCAGCTTCTATCTGCCATCAATAAACTAGCTCCAGTTAAAAAAATAAAAAACAGTAATAAAGGCAAGGGCGCACTGTGGTTCACGGAAGAGCTCAGGGCTTTGAAACGCATGCTCCGCCACCACGAACGACTGTGGCGTAAAGATTATGAGCCACAGGCTCTCGTAAAGTATAGAGCTAAAGTCTCCATCTACAAAAAGGCGCTCCTTAGCAGCAAAGCGGAATACTATGAAAACAGGATCTTAGTAGCAACCAACAAACAAAAAGAAACGTTTATAATCCTGAAAGAATTAATTCAAAAACAGGCACTGATGACACCATCCAATCTGGATCAGTGTAATCAATTCTTATCGTACTTCTCTGATAAAATGCAAGAGATCTTGATTGAGATGGACAAATCCCCATTTAAGCAATCCCTTGATGTATCGGAGGTAACCCAGGGAAAGAGGGCAGAGTTGTACTCCTCCTTCCAAACTCTCGACATTGAGACCCTCCGTTTCATTGCTACAAAATTCAAGTCTGGCTCATCCGATGATCCCTGCCCCCACCGAGGATTTTTAAGTTAGCTCTTCCAGAGACTGAGGGAGATATTCTCGCCTTGTTGAACCTCTCTCTGGAGACTGGGAAGGTTCCTCGTTATTTTAAGGAAGCCAGAATAATCCCCCTGCTCAAGAAGACAGGTGCGGATACTTCCAATATGAAAAACTATAGACCCATTTCCCAGCTCTCATTTCTGGCCAAAATCATAGAACAATATGTCCTGCAAACACTAACCAGGTTCATGGAAGACCACCATCTCCTGGGGGACAGGCAGGCTGGTTTCAGAGCACACCATAGCACTGAATTGGTGATGCTATCAGTACTCGATGATATCAGGATGACAGCTGACAACAATAAGCCATGTGTCCTAGTCCTCCTAGACCTGTTGGCAGCGTTCGACACGGTCAACCACACCCTACACCTGGAAAGATTAAGAAACCTTGGGATTGGTGGGCCTGTCCTCCAATGGATTTCCTCATTCCTGACCAACCGCCCCCAGAGAATCCAGATGGGCGATTGGGTCTCAGAAAGGGGGCCCATTCCCTGTGGTGTCCCACAGGGGTCGGCTCTCTCCCCCCTCATATTTAACATATATCTTAGACCTCTGATAAATGCCCTCACGGTAATGGACTGCCAAGTTTTCAATTATGCAGACGACACACAAATCATTCTGCAAATAGAAAGCACCCCACAGGCCCACTCCCAGGCCAAAGATGTGTTGCGATTCACGGTTCAATGGATGACGGCTAACTCACTCAAAATTAACCTGGACAAAACGGAGGTCCTTGCTGTAACCAATGTTCATAACCCTAGGAACTCCCTCTACTGGCCTCATGAGCTGGGTGATGCTCCAGCTCCAGCGGTAAAAAGTCTGGGAATAAAAGTGGACGCCAAACTCTCATTGGCCAATCAAGTTTCCATTGTGTTTGGAACTTGCGTGGGCCTACTCAGGATATTGAGGAGACTTTCTCCCATCCTCTCTTTTTCAACTATGAGGACAGTCGTAGCCGCCCTGATCCTGGCTCGCCTGGACTATGGCAACTTGCTCTATATCGGATTGCCAGACTCACTGGTGGGCAAACTCCAGATTGTGATGAATGATGCCCCCAGGCTAATCTTCAAACTACCTAGGCGCACGCGGGCATCACCTCTACTGCAACAACTCCACTGGCTACCCATAAAGCAGAGGGCCAAATTTAAGGGCCTCTGCATCGCACATAAGGCCCTTTATGGGCAGGCTCCCATTTACATCAAACAACGACTTGAGAAATACGTCCCTGGTCGCTCGCTAAGGTCCTCCACAGAGGGCCTTTTAAAATGCATTCAATTCAATTACGCCTCCAAAGGGGACTGAGCTTTCTCCGTCCTCATACCCACACTTTGGAATAAGCTGCCTGGCCAGGTCTGCGGAAAGCCACCTGTTCCCTTTCAGAAAAAAACGGAAGACCCTTCTATTCACAGAAGCTTGGGCCTAACTGTATGCTACTCTCCCTGGAACTGCCGCCGCTCTTCTTGAAGCGCTTAGAGACCTGTTGGTATTAAGCGCTCTACAAATCAAAATTAACAATAACAAAGCAGAGGTGAGGAAGTTCTGTGACTCAAAGCTTCTGAAATCCCGCCCTGCTGAGCCAAGCCTGCTGGAGGCGTGCCGGGGGTGGAGACTTGACTTCCCGGTGGCACCTCTGATCAACTGAGTCTGTTGAGTGCAAGGGAGATGAATTTGGTCAGCAGCATATTTAAGATGGTGCTATCTGGATTCTCACCGTAGCCTGGTTGTACGCACCTCCCAACAATGTGGAGAGAGACAAACCATACGATCAAGAGATTCCTCACAGTGTCCACAACACCTGCAGATTGTTCCTTCCAAGGGTCAACGCTAGATGGCGAGATGTTTCAAGAATGGCACTCCATCAACCTTGGAGCCATAAATCTTGTTTTCAGATGACTGGAGTATGTGCAGGCAGGATAGGATGAGGGGATTGCAGGCTGGTAGGTATTGATGACTGCCCAGGCGGGATTGCGCTTTGCTAGGATTGCCCTGTCGGAATGGTATGACCAGAGGCTGTCCATATTTTTTTACTTCCCAGCTTAAAGGCATGTTGACTCTGCCCAAAGATCGTTCACATTCAGGAGGGGGTGACAGTCCTCAAGGAACTGATGCTGTACAGTATGGCCATAAGACATGTTTTTTTTAAAAAAAGGCCTGAGTACGTGGCCGCAGAGATTTAGCCATTTTTTAGGCATTCATATGCAGCAATACGCATGTCCACCCACAAAATTTTGCAATCACCATTGTTTTAATTTACTGATTTGAGGTGGATTGATAAATTAAAGACAAAAAATGAAGTAGCGGTAAAGCACTTTTATATTTTTTATTTAAAGGGAGCGATCAATAGCAATTTGCTGCCCCCCTCTTCCCCCCCCAAAAAATACAAAATAAAATGCTTACAAACAACGATGGGAGTGGGAGGCAACAAGAGCAGGGAAAGCAACGGGGATTGGGCGAGGGAGGCCATAAGCAGCGCACACGGGGGAGTAACATGGAACGTGGATTATTGCAATTGAATTGCACAATAACGAGGTAAATGACATACTATCTGATTTACACAATTGTATAATATAACGGTATAACACTGCCCCACTGCAAGAGACATTCATCTGTGGCAGGATTCTATCCATGGTGCAACAGGCCCATGAAGTTTCAGATTGCGTCGCTTTTAAAACAAACTTGCTGCCAAATGATACTTTAAGGGTACATCCTAACATAGGGAATGGATGGAAATAGGCTACTGTGATCCGGTGTTCGCACTGAGAAACACGAGTTTGGAAATATGTTGTAAGACTCAATCAAAAATAAAAAAATGTCCAATTTATTTTGCATTTACTCGCATTGTGTTCATCGGTGTTTGTAATCTAACTGACACTTAAGAAGCAAGATGAATTGCATATTTATTGCATGAAATTTGAGATTTTTTTGATTGCTAGGAAAATTGCACCCCTTGCTACAATTGCAGTACTCTGAGGGCAGTAAACACTATTATCAAGGTTGGGGGCCATCAGAGAGTCATGATTGATTCGTCAATGAGAAACGAAACCACAAAAGGCAAGCCAGTACCTACTGTCTGAGAGACCTAAATCGTGCTGGCAGTACGGTTGAGAAGCCCTTAAGTTAAAAGGTTGCCTGGGTGCATACAGGATGTGTGAATGTGCATGACTGATTTACAGTGCTACCGAGCTGCAACAGTTTTTAAGAAATGATTGAAAAGAAATACGGCTACACTTGGTGTTAGTGGTCATTTGGGCCCTGCTACGTTATTTCTCCCCTCCTTGAAAGGCCCTTGCAGATTGTCACAAATGCTACCTCTCTACAAATGGCCTGCATGACAAATGTGTGGAGAAACTCTCTTCCCAGTTATCACGAATTTGCAACGCCTGTGCTCAGGGTGCGGTTTGTACCCCCTGCAGTATTCCCTGTAGTACTAGTGGACACATAGTTGCAGGATAAACAACAGGTTGTGTCTGAACGAAAGCATGCAAGCCCCAAAAGTGACCGTGTACCTGGGTGGTCTGAAAGATTCCACAACTCCTGGTTCTTCAGTGAGCAAGCATCTATTTTATGTTCGTTCGTTTGAAAATGGGGATTGTGAGCTTGAATCAGTGCCTTTCTTTACTGCTTGGCTGTGCACGTTTCGCTGAGGGGTTAACATGCCCAGTTAACTACATAAATACAGACAGTTCTTCATGCACATTGAAAGCCTCATGGTTTTGTTTAGTAGGAAATTAATGTGAAGCGTTGTAGCAAAGTTGTTCTTGCTACCTTTGTGCCTTGAGGTTGTAAAATGTTCAGTGTATGTATATTCTTTATTGTCCGATTAATTAAAATCATTACAATAAAACATAGTTCATAAAACAAGGCAATTTCTTACATTCCTTAAAAATAATGAGAAGGTGTTAACAAATCGTTATAGGTATTTTGTTCATAACCGAATATGAACATTACATTTCATTGTTATTCACCATACATATTAGTAAACCCATCCATACAGAAAATCTTTGAGTCCCCTCTCTGGTTTTTAAACAGCCCCTTAAAAGAAGTAAAGCATACAGTAACACATGTTTGGTCCAATTATGCTCTTAATGCTTAAAATATAAAGTGCATCTGTGCTTCTTAAAATTACCCCAAACCTTAGATACTTTATAAAATGTATCAAGTTACATTGCCAGTATAGGGGAAAACAATATAGTTGGAATCATAACCGCTTTCTATTCTTATTATAGGACCACATCATTATCCTGAGCCAGTTTTTTCTCACCTATAAGGATACATTTAACAGAGTTAACTGTTAAATTGATGATACGTCCTTGAAGGCACAGTATTATCGTTTGGCGACACGTTCTCAACCTTTGTTCATTAAATATTGGTTTTAAAAGTGTTAATCTTTCTTGACACAATTTGAGGCAAATACATACAATGTGCAATAACGTTTCATTTATATAACCACATAATCCATGTTCAGTGGTGTGTAGGGTGCTCGCCCTGTTGCCGTGAGCAGTAACCGGTCCGTTGCCACTAGAAATTTTCCCTCAGGGTATGTATATCCTCCATTGTCTCCAAGCCCACCTTCCTAAAAACAGCAAGTGCATCTGTTTCCTGTGTTACCGAAAAGACCGGATGGTGGCCGAAAGGAAGCACTGGGGCATATAGTGGAAGTTTGTGGGCTTACACCCTGTGGGCCTTCCAGGCCAATGTCATTCAGTGGAGCGTGTTTATTGCTGTGCGGGGATATTGGCATGGCAATGTTGTAAAATAGTAGAATTGGATGAGCGTATCCGGCCTCAACCGCCAGACGTGGCATACAATTTTGTGGGTAATACCATTGGTGCGCATAATGAGCTTGAGCACAAAGATTATAGAGATACATATCAGACGCTCCAAAACCGCCTTGTGTGTGTACGGTAGTGTCCTAGTATCCCACCTGATATGCGGCTGTTTACTTACTGAAGCTAGTATGATCAGATGTGTGCGTAGTGTCTTAAGGATTGCAAAAGCACTATAAGTATATTGCCGAACAAGTAGAGAAAACGTGGAAATATGATCATATTCATGATTGCCTCCCTATCCGCTAGGGAGAGTGGCATCTTATTCCACCTCTCAACTTGACTCTCCTATGCCCTTCCATAGTTTTCGCAGATCACTGTCCGAGTACCTGTGTATCTACAGCCCTAGATATTTCACTGGTTCTGTGCTCCAGTCTGACGGATAATCTAATTTGTGCGGTGTTGTGCACTGTGCCAGTGGTATCGCCACCAACTTGGTCCAGTTGATTCCCAAGCCAAAATGTCCCTCAAACCGGATATTTTCCTTGAGTAGTTTGCCAAGTGTTGTGTGGGGTTGCGAACATATAGGACCATGCTGTGTGCATATAACCATATGCCAATCGGTCTCTGTCAAAATCTTAATGCCTCCTCCGTGTGCTGCTGCCGAATTCTACAGGTAAGCGGCTCTAGGGTCAAAGTAAACAGAATTGGAGACAGTGGGCATCTCAGGCGCACCCATTTTAGGAAATGCTCAGGTTAACCCATTCTTGTTAAGACAGTAAACATTTATGGCCATTCTCTAGAATTGAAGGCTTTGGCGGCATCTAATAAAACAGTCACTGCCTCTAGATCTGGGTTCAGTTGATGTAATAGCCCAAAATAGTTCGTAAGTTATGCGCATTGGAGCGCCCGAGCACGAAACCCGATTGGTCGGGAAGGATCATAGTATAAGGGCTGGAGTCTGCTAGCTAGGGTTCTCGCCAAAATATTTGCATCAGTATTAATTAACGAGAGGAATACAAATGATGATCCTTCCCGGATTCCTTTGTCTTAAAGAACCTCTCACTCTGCCTGTCACGTCATTGATTTCTGACCCTAGACAGACTGGCCGCTTTATTCATTTGAGGTGGGTCCAGACACCGTGTGGCTCTTCTCAACTATCAGCGTGCTCCCTATGATGGTGGGCTATGAATGTCCAATTTTTATTACTATTACCTAGCCACCCAACTCTTGGTAATTAACGACTAGTTCTTAGGAGGGTGGTCAGACCCATCATACCAACTGGAGCTAGCTTCCCTAGGGTTTCCCAAGATCTCCAACTACATTCCAGCAGTGACCCAAGCGTTTTCCTCGCATGGAGAACTGCACTTGGACAGATACGTTGGAACACGAAGCTGGCGCTACGGACCTTCCTCTGATAAAGCACCTGGTTAAAAGAGGTGGCCACATTGGAGGGCTTTGGGAGGTGGGACCTTATAGGTTTATCACACTTGGGAGATATTTGGTCTGGGAACCAAAGACGCGCTTTCCAGGAACTGCAGAAAACGTACACGATCAACGCCACACAATTTTATAAATACTGGCAGATTAGACATGTGCTCACCACCCACGTTCCCGCAGACACCCCCATCCCAGAGTTCAGTCCACTGGAGGCCAAGAGCCTGATGGGGGCACTGGGTAAGGGTGGTGTTTCACAAATCTATTGCACACTTGTCATCAATGCATCACCTGCACTAGACTATCTCAAGACACATTTGGAAGGCAGCCTCGGACCCTTAGAAGACAACCCCTAGCGGAATGCCCTTATGGTCCCTCGGGTAATAACTATTTCTTCCAGTTGTCTGCATCTCTAAAAGGTGTTGTGGCAGCAAGTCAGGGAACTCCTTGTAAAACTCACCATTTAAGCCATTTTGCCCCGCACCTTCCCATTTGGTAGGGAGCGGACTGCTTTGCATATTTCTATTAGTTATGGCTTGCGATAGGTATTCCTTCCGTCCCTGAGAAGCCGCACTAAGGCTATGACTTCTAAATAAGCTATAATGTCCTCAGGTGCGGACAACTCTCTAGTGGCTTACAAATCCTCAGAATTCTTGAAAAGCAGATAGTACCCCATGAGTATCATACCGGTCGCTCCCAACTTTCCCGACAATTTTTAGCACTGGCTGATGCCCCTTAGCTGGTCTTAGCTTGGCAGCCAGCACGCATCCTGGCAGCCCCCTCACCATATGCTCTTGCCATCTTGCTTGGACATGTAGCACATCTCTTGCTCCGCCATAGTATTGTAAGTTGTAATCTGATCTCTCAAAGCGTCCAATGTGGCCGTGCTGGGCACATGCTCCCGTGTCCTCTGCAGCTCTTCAAAGTTTGTTCAGTTTTCTTTAAATGCCCATGAATGTCTTTGAGTATACTCACCTGTGTACTAAAGCAGGTTCCCCATATGGTGGCTTTAAAATCCTCCCATTGGGTATCTGGCCCCTCGACTGAGCCTTGATTGATTTTGAAGTATTCTACAATGGCTAGTCTTCTGGTCTCTATATATACGGGATCTAACAGTGCTGGCACTTGTGTGGGGATTACAATAGTGAGTTGAACTGGATTATGGTCTGATAAGGTCCTGGCAAGGTGTTGTACACCTGTGGTCCATGTACTCGCCTCACCTCACAGGTCGACAGCCAGCAATCTAACCGAGACCAGGAGGTGTTAACCGAAGAGGCAAAGGTTCCCTCCTGTACCCCTGAGTTTCGAACACAACAACCAACATATCTACGCAAACCCGACAAACCGCGCCCGAGGAAAGCCGCCTGGTTCACCACCGACATCCAAGAAGCCAGACGCACCTACAGACGCCTGGAGAAAAAACTGGAGAAATACCAAGACACCACCTACAAGGATTCCATGACTGACTACCACAACCAAATCAGAACCACCAAAAGGACTTTCATCCACACGAAAATCCTTGCCAACTCCGCCAACTCCAAAGGAACTCTTCACTCTCATCCAGGAATTCACCAACCCTCGCAGCGAAGCCACAGATATCATCCCGTCCCAAGACCTCTGCGACAGGCTTGGAACCTACTTCCACCTCAAGATCAAAAACCTCTACGACAACTTTGTCGACCTCCCACCTGGCGCCACAGCCGGCCCACCCCCCTAACGCTCCAGCCAGCCCACCATCGCCACCTGGACACCGAACACTGCTGAAAGCACCACCTCAACCATAAAAGGCATCCGCTCAGTGGTCCCCATTGACCCCTTCCCCCCCCCCCCCACATCTACCACAAAGCTGTCATCGCACCCGAACTACAACGCACCATCAACACCACCCTTGAAACAGGCACCTACCCAGACGACTGGAAACGCGCAGCAGTCAAGCCCCTGCTCAAGAAGCCGACAACCGACCCCACCGACCTCGAGAACTACCGGCCCATCTCGCTCCTCCCCTTCGTGGCCAAATTCGCAGAGAAAACAGTCAACAGGGAACTGACACGATTCATCAAACAATGCCATTCTAGACCCATCCCTATCCGGATTCCGAAGCAACCACAGCACAGAGACCGCCGTACTCGCCACGACAGATGAAATCCGCACCCTCCTGGACCAAGGCCACTCCGCAGCCCTAATCCTACTAGACCTATCAGCAGCCTTCGACACAGTCTCCCACCGCACACTAATCGCCAGACTACACCACACCGGCATACAAGGAACAGCCCTAGACTGGATCCGATCATTCCTCACTGGAAGATGCCAAAGAATCAGACTGCCACCCTTCCTCTCCGATCCCACTGAAATCACCTGCGGAGTCCCATAGGGATCATCAGTGAGCCCGACCCCCTTCAACATCTACATGGCCCCCCTTGTTGCCATCGCCCTACAACACGGCCTCAACATTGTCTTCTACGCCGACGACACCCAGCTCATCCTCTCCCTCACCAAAGACCTCGCCACTGCCAGACTCGACTTCCAGAAAGGAATGCAGGAGGTCGCAGTCTGGATGACCAACAGCTGCCTTAAGCTCAATGCCGAGAAGACTTCGGAACGAGCCCTTCAGCATGGGACAACACCTGGTGGCCGACCGCCTTCGGAAGCCCACCGGCCCCCTTGGACCATTCCAAAAACCTCGGCATCGTACTCTACTCATCTCTCACCATGAACCGACAGATCAACGCCGTCACCTCCAGCATCTTCACAACCCTCTGTATCCTCTGCAAGACCTTCAAATGGACCCCACCGGAGTCAAGGAAGACAGACACCCACGCACTCATCACCAGCAGACTGGACTATGGAAACTCTCTCTACGCCGGCATAAACCAGTCCCTACTCCGAAAACTCCAGACGATACAGAGCACCGCCGCCAGACTCGTCCTCTGCATCCCCCGGCACAAACACATTAGCCAACACCTACGAAGACTCCACTGGCTCCCCGTGGAGAAAAGGGTCACCTTCAAAATCCTCACCCACACCTACAAATGCCTACACAACACCGGACCCAAATACCTAAACGACAGAATCAACTTTAACGTACCCAAAATAAACCTCTGATCTTCCAACCTTGCACTGGCCGAAACCCCACGCATCTGCAGAGCCAGAGCAGGAGGAAGGTCCTTCTCTCACACTGGGGCCAAAACCTGGAATGAGCTCCCGGTAGACATCAGACTCTCACCCTCTCTGAACACCTTCAGGAAGGTCTTCAAGACATGGCTCTTCGGCTAACGCATGTGCAAACGCCCCGCCTACGCTTCAGCGCCATGAGACCCTCAAGGGTAAGTAGCACGCTTAATAACCCCTGATTGATTGATTGATTAACAGTTGGAAAATATGAACAGCAGTGTCTGGGGACAGGGCACCTTAGAGACTTGCGGTCTATTACCCTTATTCTCTCATAGGTCTGTTTGTCAAGATGCTTATCTAATCCACCGGCCGCTCACCACATCTCCTCCGCTTACTGGATCAAATTGGGGGGCTTCACCAGCCATACGTGCTGCAAACGTATCGAGAAGGAGAGAGAAAAGAAAACAAGCATTTGCAATGCAATCGGTTTTGCATTTGGGACCTTATATGTATTTAGCTGTGCAGCACATTAGCCTGGGTGCTGAAACATCTACTGTTCTTTAACATGGAGGGAAAATAAGCACCAAACTGCAGAACACGACAGGTATGGGAACACATAGCGAGAAATATTGTCTGTCAGCGGGAAACTGTATAGTCCAAAGCTCTGTTTTTAATCACAAATTTGGGTCTTCGGTGGTCATATCACTGAAAATACAAGATTTGAGAAAAATATTATTGTCTATGGGTACTCATGGAAGACCAGTTTCTATGGCCTGGAATCTAGAAAATGCTAAAGTGGTTCTGGTATTTTACTCACCCCTGTTGCCAGAAAATTTAAATAATAAAATCCCTAAGCAGGAAGCAATTCTGGTATTTTACTGACCTCTACTGTTTGTTTTCTATCAAGACAGTTAAAATTGAGCTAGTTGAACAAGCAGAAAGCAGTTCTGGTATTTTGGTGACATCTACTAGTCGTTTTCTATCAAGACAGTTAAATAGAGGCTGTTGAACAGAAAAAAATAGTCCCTAAGCAAAAGTGGAAGCAGACAAGTCCTGGGGCTGATCTCCAGAGCCCACAAAGTACATCCAACAGATCATCCAGACAGCTCAAGTGCTGCCTAGGCTCGACCTAAAAAGAGGAGGAATTGGGGGTGTGACTGCAGCGTCTTTCTAGTCTTTGCACACTTTTCAGTCTCCCACATTATCTTCTTCTGGAGCATGCTTGATCTGAGAGTTTTTGAAATATTCCAGCGCAGCCTGGGGTGTCGTGAAGATCTTCATTTTGCCTTCGTAGTCGCCCTGCAGCCTGGCTGGATATAACATGGCAAATATTTTATAGCTTTATTTTGACGGGCAAGTATTCCTTCCGGGCAGCCTGAACATTAGTAGTGAAATCGAGAAACAACAACACTGCGTTTCCCTGGTAGGGGATGTTGCGTTGTTCTTGCGCCAGGTGCAGGACTGTGTCCATGTAGTTTAACAGCTTGGCGATTATCGGCCTGGGAGGGGCTCCCAGGACAGATCTCATCACCAGGGATTGGTGGGGCATGATCGACTGCCAGTAGGCGTGATAGGTTGTCAGGTCCGAATATGTTCATCAGCATGTTTTCGACATACATCTCCATTTTCCCAGTATTGGTTAATTCTGGGGTCCTCACAATATGTATGGTGGTCCGTCTGGAGTGTGCCTCCAACTCTTGATTCATTGCTTGTGTATATGCACTGTGCTGCTTCTGCCATTTGCGTTGCTTACTTCTTCTTCTCTCTCTCTTCTCTCTCTCTTCTCTCTCTCTTCTCTCTCTCTTCTCTCTCTCTTCTCTCTCTCTTCTCTCTTCTCTTCTCTTCTCTCTTCTCTTCTCTACTCTCTCTCTACTCTCTCTCTTCTCTCTCTCCTCTCTCTTCTCTCTTCTCTCTTCTCTCTCTCTTCTCTTCTCTCTCTTCTCTCTCTCCCCTTCTCTCTCTTCTCTCTCTCTCCCCCCTTCTCTCTCTTCTCTCTCTCTCCCCCTTCTCTCTCTCTCTCTCTTCTCCCCCTTCTCTCTCTCTCTTCTCCCCCCTTCTCTCTCTCTTCTCCCCCCTTCTCTCTCTCTTCTCTCTTCTCCCCCCTTCTCCCTCTCTTCTCTCTTCTCCCCCCTTCTCTCTCCTCTCCCATTCTCTCTCTCTTCTCTCTCCCCCCTTCTCTTCTCTCTTCTCTCTCTCTCTCTCTCTCTCTCTCTCTCTCTCTCTCTCTCTCTCTCTCCCCCTTCTCTTCTCTCTCTCTCCCCCCTTCTCTCTCTCCCCCTTCTCTCTTCTCTCCCTTCTCTCTTCTCTCTCTCCCCCTTCTCTCTCTCTTCTCTCTCTCCCCCTTCTCTCTCTCTTCTCTTCTCTCTTCTTCTCTCTTCTTCTCTCTTCTTCTCTCTTCTTCTCTCTCCCCCCTTCTCTCTCTCTTCTCTCTCTCCCCCCCCCCCACTCCCTCCCTGCCTCCCCCTTCACTGTAAGTGCCAGCATTCTGCATTTTCACAAGGAGCACACAAAGTAATTTTGTTGAGTGCCAGGAACTACTGTGGCAATGTGTTCTTTTTGGGACCAAAAACAATTTTTGCTTTTGACAATGTTTCTTATAATGGTGAGGGCACAGCAGCTCCCACACCAATAAAGTTTTACAAAAACCATGCTAAAACAAGTCATAAATTGACATGTTTCCTATAATCTTATTGGAAATGGTCACATTGATTTTTCCATTATAAATATTATTTGGAAACATTAGTATATATCAACACGTTTTACTAAAAGATGCTGCAAAGAAATGGCACCTAAAATTTTACAGTAGTTTAGCTAAATGTTTTATTTCTACATTTTATTTTGAAAACGAAGAATCATCAGTCTTGCTGTCAAGCTTCTGCAAATATTTGCATCTAATCAGAAAGCATTCTGGGAGCATTATACATAGCCTCATATTGCTAAACTTTAAAAAAGGTGTGTACACGTTTATACTGGAATCACTGCCAGTAGTGCAGTCTGAGTGTACATTTACTTATAGCGCTCACCCTAATAACAAAAGCTTTGCATTAATGAACCATAAATACAAGTTTGAACAACATTAACACATGGACACAAATATTAGCTTTTCTGCAGACAATGCTGTTCCCTGATCCATAATATGATACTGTAAACTGGCAGCCAAAGGGTTTGTGCTGTAAGGGGTTGGTCTTACTTGTCCCAAGGACAAAATGCACATCAAAACTTGTTGCCCTTGACCCCCAACAATATGTCCTTGGCGTTGGGCTATAGGAATTCCACATACCTGGATGTGACGAGCATTAACATTTCATCTTGTGACTGTGCTTGGTGTGGTGACCGCCTGATATATCACACCATGAAGGAGACTCCGAGTTTTCTGTTGAGTCTTACTTTCTGCTACCCACATGAGCATGAAATGTGTGCCTTCCTGCTGTAGTAGATGAAAGCAAGTCTAAATTGCTTGAAATAACGGAAATAAGGTGTATTGTTACTAAATATGGTTAGGGTGATATCATTGTGTGTTATTGTTTAACTATGGTGTCTGTTAAATGGTGTTTTCTGTTTGTTTTTTGTTTTTGTAGAATGCACCAGTTACTGGACTTTATGATTTTTATCTTCCTAGAGATGAAATATGGATCTACTACATGGAAACAGGGACATGGTATGTATTACTCTTTATATTTAGGTAGTTAATAACAATGCAAGGAAAAGTGTTGAAAGTACTTTTCTGATGAAGATTTTGCAAGCATTGATATCAGAATAGGTATTTGAGGGTAAACACTGTGCCCACACAATATATTTTAAATACTATTTTTAAATAAGCCAGTGACGACGAGACAAAGCTGTGCAAAAAAAGTTATGTTGAGTGCAGATTTTCACAATTCCACATTTAGATGGCTAACATAATTGTGGGGAGATAGGGAGGCATTGGGAGAAAGGAAAACACATGTGAACCAAGACAGCAAAAGCCAATAGACTAAACAATCCCTTCTGTGAAATGTTTTTAAGGGAGTGCTTATATCCACAATCAAATGAAAAGTACTATCTAAAGCTGTGAGAACAAACCAATTTAGCAATGTGGTGAGACAGAAACATGCAACATGATAGTTGTCTATATCCTTGTGACTAAATCGACTGCAGCCTTTTTAGGTCTCGCCTGACCCAGCGCATGCGCTGGTCTGGCGAGACTTTTAGTGAGGGCTCAAAAAATGCTACCATGGCCAGCCTAGAGCTACAGTGCATGTGCGCGGGCGTGCACTTAGGAGCAGAGGCACCATATGGCAAACCTCATCATGCTCATTAAGCGCCCGTGATCACTTTCACTTTTGCCCGCAATCACTTTCGCGGCGCCCCTTTGATGTTCTCGTTCAAAGAACATCAAACATCAAAGAACATGTTTTTGTGTTAATGCTTTGCTGCACCCGTTTGACTTACAATGTGCTTTCTCTTGCCACAAACTCGATGGTTGTGTTCCTTTATTTTGATATGCTTTTAGTATTACTGTCACACACACAACCACAACCAACCACACACAACCACACACACACACACAACCACACACATACACACAACCACACACATACACACAACCACACATACACACAACCACACATACACACAACCACACATAAACACAACCCCACATACACACAACCACACACAACCATACCCAAACACACACAACCACACACAACCACACACACAACCACACACACAACCACACACACAAACACACACACAAACACAACACACAACCACACACACACACACACACACACACAACCACGCACACACACACACACACAACCACACAACCACACACACACAACTACACACAACCACAACCACACACAACCACACCCACACACACAACCACACCCAACCACACACAACCACAACCACACCCACCCACACACACAACCACACACACACACAACCACACACACAACCACACACACACAACCACACACACAGCTACACACACAACCACACACCCAACCACACCCATCCACACCCACAACCACACCCATCCACACCCATCCACACCCACAACCACACCCATACCCACACCGTACCCACACCCATACCCACAACCGCACCCACACACAACCACACACACAACCATAACCACAACCACAACCACACACACACCACACACACAACCACACACACAGCCACACACACAACCACACACACAGCCACACACACAGCCACACACACAGCCACACACACAGCCACACACACAACCACGCACACACAACCACACACAACCACACACACAACCCCACACACAACCCCACACACAACCACACACACAACCACACACACAACCACACACACAACCACACACACAACCACACACACAACCACACACACAACCACACACACAACCACACACACAACCACACACACAACCACACACACACCACCACACACACAACCACACACACAACCACACACACAGCCACACACACAACCACACACAACCACACACAACCGCGCGCACACAACCACACAACCACAATCACACACAACCACACACACAACCACACACACAACCACACACACAACCACACACACAACCACACACACAACCACACACACAACCACACACACAACCACACACACAGCCACACACACAACCACACACAACCACACACAACCGCGCACACACAACCGCGCACACACAACCACACACACAACACACACACAACACACACACAACACACACACACAACACACACACAACACACAACCACAATCACACACAACCACACACACAACCACACACACAACCACACACACAACCACACACACAACCACACACAACCGCGCACACACAACCACACATACAACCACACACACAACACACACACAACACACAACCACACACACAACCACACACACAACCACACACACAACCACACACACAACCACACACACAACCACACACACACACAACCACACATACATCCAACCACCCACTCATACAACCACACACACACCCACGCACACACATACACACACAACCACGCACACACCCACGCACACACATACACACACAACCACACACACAACCACACACACAACCACAACCACACACACAACCACAACCACACACACAACCACACACGCACCCACACCTGCACCCACACCTGCACCCACACCTGCACCCACACCTGCACCCACACCTGCACCCACACCTGCACCCACACCTGCACCCACACCTGCACCCACACCTGCACCCACACCTGCACCCACACCTGCACCCACACCTGCACCCACACCTGCACCCACACCTGCACCCACACACAACCACACACAAACCACACACACAAACCACACACACACAAACCACACACACACAAACCACACACACACAACCACACACACACAACCACACACACACAACCACACACACACAACCACACACACACAACCACACACACACCCAACCACACACACACCCAACCACACACACAAACCACACACACACCCAACCACACACACACACAACCACACACACATCCACACCAAGCATTGGCATAGCCAATAGGTCTCGCCTTTGGGACCTTATAAGTGTTTAGCCACGCAACAGTTGATGTGGTTGCACCAAGGATATTGTGTTGCATAACTAAATACTTAGAAGGTCCCAAAAGCGAGACCTCTTGGCTATGCCAATGCTTGTTTAGTTCTTCTTTGGAGATGTTCCAGTGCCTTGGAGGGGCTGAAAGTTCGTTATAATAATCAAATATCAAGTGCGCTTGTTTAGTTCGGGGTGATCAAAGTCACTTCCTCTGAGCTGCCATATATTTTGAATATATTTCTGCATAAAAGGTACTAGAGGAAAAACGTAAGGCAGGCCGAAAATCCAGTACAACTGCAGGCATATTCCTTCACGTGTGTTTGGTGTGCCCCTGAGCAGAATTCCTAGATGTAGATGTTCACTAATTCTTTGGTTAGGCGTTTGGTAGCTGCTCCTGTTTTCGTGTTAAGGTCTGTTTAAAAATCTTCAAAAGGAAAACCCTCAGTGACAGTCTGATCTCTTCATTCTAAGTGGCCAATGACCGTTCATCACAAGGCAGTGATTGTTGTACTCTCCAAGTGTGCCCATTAGCTCTGTAGAGATGCATGCATTATGGCTGTTACCTGAAACCAAGGAGGTCTGCGAGGTTTCCCTTCTGTCATGTTTGTGGGGACAGTCCACCGACTGGAAGCTTTTTTAAAAATTTTTACTTATCATTTAAAACAAACAGTGGTAATTAACATATTTGTCACTACACATCCACAGCTAGGTCACACAGTGAAACAAAATGCTGATAGATTCACTTACTACAAACATCGTTATTATGTAGCATACATGACTGTAAAAGGTAGGAGGTGATTTGCGATGTCCGGGGTACACACGCCAGCAGCCTGTGGGCGACATAATAACAGAAGGGCAAGTCTGATCCTCTCCCCCCACTAGTCATTTGGTGGCAAATTCCACCGAATGGAAGTTGGTTATCTGGAATGGTGGTAGTGGCATCAGACGCCTTAGGTTCCGAAAAAATTGGTTCCATTGCTGATGTAAAGCCCATTACAGTGTACTCTCATCCACAAGTGCAAGTGGATGATCGGAAGGATGCAAGATGTCATCAATCGAAGTAGATGGGTGACTACTTCTGCTGTTATCTTTGTGAAAATTCTAGGGCTCAGATGAGTCGAACTGCAAATTGAAACACTCCTCAGGTATTTGCTGTAAACCTTCCACATGAGAACATGAAAGTTTGTGAATAGGAGATGTAAATAGTTTGAGACATTTTTGTTCTGCAGGACTAGCAGGATATGCTGTACAGTGGCCATCTTGCATTCTTTAAAACAAAAATATTTATGAAGTGCAAACCTGGATTACTCATAAAAACAAATTGTTCCAATGATAAATTGTACAAAAAAAGGAGTAAGTATATATATATATAAGAAAAAATAATGCAAGTCATTTGCCCCTTTTACATCTTATAAATCAGCTGTATCTCGAACAGGGAACCCTTGTGAATCAATGATTAGTGTCACTTAGCTTCAGCTAGCGTTGATGAATCTTCATTGCTGTTAAAAAATAAATAAAAAAAAAGAATAATAATAATCTGGGTCTAAGACGCGTGACAGCTGTGACATGGTTATATTTGCAATATGTAGAAACATGAATTAGTTTGTGTCTTCACCATGTGCTTTTGACACACATATTGTTACTCTTGCAACAGGCTGTGAAAGAGATGTACTTGGAAAGAAAACAATACGTAGCACAAGCAGTAGTGCCATCATATATGAATACCGAGAATACGGGAGGACATTTGAGCCTTAAGGGGAAGAGGGAGGTGATGTGGTCAGTTGTCTGAGTGGTATGTTGTGATGACAAACTCAAATTAAATTCCGGCTTTTAAAAAAATATTTACTGTCTTTGCATTCTGCGATTTGCTGTTCTTTTGCCTGATTCCTTATCTTACTACGTATGCAGCATTTAGAAATGGGCTTAACTTAATGATATTGCGATTCAAATCGACTGTGCTTATGTGTTTTATTTTAATAATCATTCGTATTAATCAAAGAAAATATTATGCAGATTGTGTATTGTTGAGCCTTTCTGAAAATAGTTTTTTTCTTTGCAAGGACAAAAAAGAGCACCAAAGGTGAAATTCCACCCTCCATGTCGGGCAGTTGTGCAGTGTGTGTGAATAAAATAATGTACCTATTTGGAGGTCATCATGCAAGAGGCAACACAAATGAGGTTGGTCCTGTATTATCCGTTTTAAGCATGTTCTCTGCTCCTTTCATGCTATTCCTATTTTAAATCCAAACTGGATCCTCGAATCGTCCTCAAGTTTTTATTTCATGACTTAGATTGCTATGTAATTTTAACATGCAGATTATTCTAATTTGTGTTTGCAGTTCTATATGTTGGACTTGAGTTCGGATGACAGCGTATTGCAGTGGAATAGAATAGTCTGTAAAGGTGTTCCTCCTTCGGAGAAGGACAAGCTTGACGTGTGGGTGTATAAAAATAGGTAAGTTTAAAGTGAAAACTAGTACTGCACCTTTTTGTTTGGTGACGCCTAAGACACCTCATGCACTGTCTGTTGTGAGACATGTTATAAGCTTACAGTGAGCTTAGGGCCCGTCCATTTCTTTCTGTTGGTTAGCTTTATTGTCACTCTCATTTACCTGATTCTTCTTTATCAGTTTCTATGGACTTTCCTTCGTCTTCTGTTGTTTGTCCTCCTTTGGAGCATTGACCCATTGCTTGCGTCTTTTCACTGCTCCCGTCTCTGGAGCTACGTTTTGCTTTTAGTTTAAGTACTCTACAAGAGTGAATGTTTTTCAGTAGTCTTTCTCGTGTACTTTGTGTTCCTGTTTCTCCCCTCTCACTCCCTCCCTCAGTTGTTGTTCTTGCTTCCTCCCCACTGTACACCTACTGTTGCTGTTCTTGCTTCCCTATCTCCTCCGTTGTCTATTTGTTTCCCCATCCCCATTCACCAATCCTCTGTGGTCTGTCTGCTTTCCCTCCTCAGCACATCCCTCCTCTGTTGTCCATTTGCTTCCCCCTCCCTTCTTCCCTTGTCCATTTGCTTCCGCATCACAATGGCTTTACATTATCTGTGTGCTTCCCTATCCCTGCATGTTCTCTATTGTTGAGGTGCTTCCCCATCCACTCTCAGTTGTCAGTGTTTTTCCCCTTTCTTGTCTCTCGCTTATCTTTCTGTCCCCTACCCGCATTCTTCTCTCCTGCCCTTCCTTCATGTTGCCATGTCCTCTGCTCGCTCTCCCAACCCACTTACCTTTTTGATAATTATTTGTTTAGAGCATTAGCATTATATCAAAAAAGTGCTTTTTTTTTGGCTACTTTTTTTCTATTTCGCCTCAGAGATCAATTGGGATAAATAAATGCACACCTCCTTTTGTAGGTGCATGCATCGGTGTTAGTGCGTGGCTACAAAAAGATGTAACAGCCACGTCATAATTTATTTTAAAATATTCTTTTTAGCCATGCTACTGTACAGTATGACTAAAATCATTGCCAAAGCCAATAGGTCTTCAAGGCGGGAATTATTGACTTTGTCAATGCTTGTTTTCCCCTATTATTGGTACTGCAGAATCAAATGCTATGGTACGACTTCATTTTAACTCTTTCTTGTGCAGCATGTTTACGTCAACTGTTCAAGGGATTGAAAAATATATACCACCCAACCTGGGAGGTAGATGTTTCCCAGTATCCGATTAGAAAACCACAGGTATCCGAGGGACTGTTGTCTGGTTGAGAATAACCACCAGGAGAGAAGTCTTGGAATTCTGTTCAGACTCAGTCTCTGAAATGAAAGTCAAAATCTTCCAGCAGAGTAAGACTCGAAGCTGCTGACGGGCTGAACTTCGTAATGCCAGATTCCTTCTCTGTAATGTTTTGCTCATCAAGTTTTCTCAGTGGGATGAAACCTTTTTTTTTTTTTTTTGTTTGATTTTTTGCATCTTTAATTGTGACCTCCCTGGGCACATCTCCGCACACTGTCCCAGTTCTTTGAAGGTGGACAAAATGACTGAGTTCCAACATATACAAAGCGCTCAAAATGTTTCTCCTGGTCCGTCCCGTAATCCCTAGCTGCTCAGGTTAGATTTCTCAACACTTTGTCTCTCTACAGCCAGGTATTCTGTAGGGTCCAGTCTTTTTGTGGTCATCTGAACGATCTTGAAATCAGGACTTTGACTGATTTTTGTGTCCCCAAAGCAGACAAACAGGAGGCTAGCGACTTGACTCTTGGTGCAGTTCCTGTCCCTGGCTGCCAGCAGGATTCAGGATTCTCTTTCTTGCTGCAGCAGCCAGGAGTCTTTTTTCAGCAAGTGCTGTCATCTTATACTGGAGTTTTCCTAGGCCCAGTAATGTTCTCAAAGGTGGTGGCTAAGGTGTCTAAGATTCATCAATGCACTAGGCAGACACTGGAGAAATTCTACCACCAAATATTAACTATTTTCTTTCCTATTCCTCATCTTGGAGATCCCATAAAAGGAGATCACCTCACGGCCATTAATCTGGGGAGCGTCCTGAAAAAGCCCTTAAAAAGACCGCTCATGGGTCTCGTGGGCGCAGTCCCTCAAAATCTCCTCAAAAACATGGAAAGGAGAGGAGGGGACATGCTTCAGGGGATAAAACAGCGAAAAAGGCGAGTTCTGAGCTGCCTAAGACACCCCCTCGGGTCAGGCAGTCCTTCCAAAAAGCCCTCTTCAGTGCCTCCTAGACGTCGACAAAATCATCGTCGACGGTGCCGTCGACGAAGAAACAACCTCTGGTGTTGACGTAGATTGAAGTTCGCCTGTTGCCGAAGAAAGCCTCAACGTGCACAGCGTAGTTGGAAACTCTTCGACGAAGGTTTTGTCACCGTCGACGAAGGTTTGGACGCCGGTATCATCATCATCATCATCGACGGCGACACAAACAGCGGTAACGTCGACGACAACGACGGTAATGTTGTCGTTGACGGTGGTTAAACCATCGCTGATGATGTTCAATTTACCGCCGATGGATGCAGCATCAACAACTGTTGTCGTCGGCGAGCTTGTCGACGGGCCCGTCGATGAGGGAAAAAACACCGGACAGAACAGAGAAGATTAGAACAAGGTGAATTACACCTGAAATTACATCACCTAGCAATGTTACACCTCTTTTGCCATCTCACCTGTTGGAAAAGCAGGATTTTGAGGAAGAAGATGAGGGGCCTTATGGCTATGCGAGTACCCCTTCCCAGCTGCACGTTAAGTGTCAAGAGGATGATTTTGACGAAGAATATGGTGAATATCAAGGCAATCCTCCTCAGGGAGAATACCATCAGAATTATCAGGAGGAAGTAGTTTGCTCGCTGTCCTCTTTATTAACGGACCTGCAGTTCATGTTGGCTGACTACAGGAAGAGATTTCCACCAACTCCTGTATCTCAGGAAATGCCATCAGTAGTTCTGGTCTACTCCAAAGAGAGATCAAGCTGTTCTGGCTGAACCCTTACAGAGATCACCTCCATCAATCCCCCAACAAGATCCGGGTTCTACGGATGATGATCAGGAGGAAGGAGAACTTAGAGATCCAAATAGAGTATGGGAGGACTACCTCATTCCCACGCCTTCTTCTTCTCCGGTACCTACTGACTCACCACCAGAGGATATTGGTGGTTTCCATAACTTGCTGGAGAGAGCTCCAAAAAGATTTGATCTGCCAATGCCGGCTACCCTAACGGAATGTTTCTTATATGATTTTAAGGAACCATACAGAAAGTCAGTGGGGGCTATCCCGATTATAAGTCATGTATGGGAGGAAGGAGTCCAGGTCATGAGAACACTACCGACAGTGACACCAGTACTAGCTAGGTTGGAGAAGAAATACAAGGCTCCAGCCTGTTTGGTGGGCCATCCTGAATCAGATTTGGTTATTTCCCAGGCAGATCAACAAAAATCCAAAAACCCTTCGCCACCCATTACAAAACCTCCTGTTAGAGAAGGCAGGCACCTAGATAACACCGGTGAGCGTTTTTCGTCAATGTCAGCTCTGTTGGTCAGAGCGGCTAATGCCCTTGCCATATTGAGCGGATATCAAAGACAGATGTGGTGTGACCTGGCTCCGTATGTGGATCAGCTTCCTGAAGAGAGTAAGCCAGAAGTGAAAAATATTCTGCAAAGGGAGAGAGCTTCTGCAGAAATGATAGATTGTCCGATGGATATCGCAACTACAGCTTTCAGATCGCTGCTGGGCACAGCGGTTTTGCGCCGTCAAGAATGGCTCCGAGCCAAGTCATTTAGATTGGAGGTTCAAAATAAGATCCTGGACCTTCCTTTCGATAGAGAGGCTTTATTTGGGAAGCACATGATGATGCGCTGCAAGATATCAAGGATACCAATAAAGCAAAGGCTTTAGGGACACTCCAGTATCGGAAAGTGCCCTTTAGAAGAGCTAAAGGAAAGGGCCTTTCATCCTACAGGGGAGGATTTCAACAGTATAGATAACCCATCATATGCTACATCTTCCCAGCCGTAACGTCAACAGTACATTCAACGACAGCAGTAGTCAGGGGCGTATTCTAAATCTGCCCCCAGAGGTAGAACAGGACGTCAAGGAAAGGACACCTCACAACGTCAATGACTAGCTTCAGGCTCCAGCTATTTTTATTCCCACCTTTCCAGAAGTTCCCCTGGGGGGCAAAATTTATTTTCACCTTCACAAGTGGCAGAAGATAACTTTGGACCGATGGGCCCTCAATCTAATACAATTTGGCCATACATTGGAGTTTCTCCAGATCCCTCCATGTACTGCATCAGGACGCCAGGAGGCAAAACATCTACATCTCCTGCGTTTGGAGATTCTTATAATGCTCCGAAAAGGAGCAATAGAACTAGTGCCGATCTCCCAGAGAGGGAACGGATTTTACTTACTGGTTCGCAAGAACTTACGTCAATGGCGTCCGATCCTGGATTTGAGAATTCTAAACACTTATCTCAAAAAGCAGTCCTTCCGCATCGTTTCCCTTTAGGACATTCTGTTGCTCCTAAACCCAGGGGATCATATGACCACCTTAGACTTACGAGATGCATATTTTCACATCCCCATCCATCCCTTCCACAGGCAGTACCTTCGATTTGTCGTAGCCGGAAGCCATTACCAGTCTAAGGTACTGCCATTTGGCCTCAAGTCAGCCCCAAGAATTTTCACAAAATGTCTGGCTCCAGTAGCAGCTTTTCTGAGGAAGCAAAGACATCAGGTGTTTCTGTACCTGGACGATTGGTTGATCAAAGCACCTTCACACACAGCTACTCAGTCGTCCAAGGTGGCATGTGCAAGACGGTTTGCCAAAGTAGGCCTTACTCTGAACGAGGAAAAAGCGTCTCTCCGTCCATCCAAGACCATTACTTTCTTAGGGGCAATTCTGGACACCACAATAAACAAAGCGTTTCCTTCTCTCGAGAGACAAAAGAAACTGATCTCACTCTCCCAAGCATTCACAAAATAATTCTCTTTCAGTGCAACGTTACAAGTCACTCCTGGCGGCAATGTCATCATGCATCCCTCTCGTCCCCTTCTGCCGGTTATGGACGCGTCCATTGCAGGAGGAGCTGGATCGGCTATGGCGTCAAACAGTAGGTTCCTTCGAGGATGTTACGCCAGGCATGATCCAGGCCGTGTCTTGGTGGACCCTACGTCAAAATATTTATGTCGGTCTTTCTTTTCTCACCATGCGGGCTCCACAGGTGATCAGCACCGATGCTTCCCTGGAATGTTGTCAAGACCAGCAACTTCACATCAATTTACTGGAGCTAAGGGCAGTGAGATTAGCATTGCTGGTATTTCTGCCGAGGATAAGGAACTCGACTGTGGTGATCAGGACGGACAGCACAACTGCAATGCATTATCTCAACAAGCAGGGCGGCACAAGATCTCTCCCCCTGTTTCAGGAGACCCAGAGCATCTGGAGATGGGCTGTTCAAAACGGAATGTCGCTGAAGGCAGAACACCTTCCGGGGGATCAAAATGTCAAGGTAGACACAAGCCGACTCAAGTCAACCTGCCACGAGTGGGAGATCCATCAGGGAACCCTAGACGGCATCTTTCTAAAATGGGTCAAACCAACAGGACCTCTTTGCGACAGGTCAGAACAAGAACTGCCGTTTCTCTGCAAGTTGGCGTCGCCAGCCGGGATCCTGGGAGAATGCATGTTTGATGGATTGGTCAGGCGTCTTTGCCTACGCCTTTCCATCGATTCCCCTCCTACCACGACTAATGTAGATCAAGAGAGAGCCATGCAGGATAATCCTGATATCCTCATGGTGGTCCAGACAACATTGGTACACATAGCTTCTCCTTCTTTCGGAGACACAACCTATTCTCCTTCAACCCATTACATCTCTCCTAACAATGTCACTGGGACAATTGCTACATCCAGATCCCAACTCACTACGTTTAGCAGCATGGCTCCTGAACCCTGTGAATTTCAACATCTAGAACTCCCATCTGAATGCAGGAATATGCTCTCAAATGCCAGCGTACAGAGTACGAATAAGACGTACAAGATGAAATGGAGAAGATTCTGTTTATGGTGCCCGGATTCCAATGCTCATCCTCTAAGATCCGCATTCTTCTATTAGCAAAATGTGGATTAGCACATGCGTCAATAAAAGTCCTTCTAGCTGCTATATCCTATTTCAGGAGGACATCCTCCGGACCATCGGTATGGTCGGAGAGAATCGTAAAACAGTTCATGAAAAGATTATTTCGTACTTTTCCTCCGGTTAAGCCTCTGTCACCACTCTGGCAGCTTAATATAGTATTATCACAACTCATGAATCATCTCTTTGAACCCATTCATAGAGCGGACCTTAAGTTCCTTTCTTGGAAGGTGGCGCTTCTTCTGGTGCTGATATCGGTCAGGAGAGTTGCGGAGATTCAGGCCCTGACCATACATAACCGTTGCTGCAGTTTAGAGGGGATTGAATGGTCCTTCGTACTAATCCAACGTTTATACCCAAAGTACCATCAGACTTTCACTTGTATGAACCTCATATTATCTCAACAAGCAGGGCGGCATATTAACCTCATATATATCAAGAGGTTCTTCCCTCAACCGACTACTGCAGCGGAAATGACTCCTCAGTCGCTGGATATCCAGCATTGCATTAAATTGTATCTACAAAGAACAAAACTGTTCGCAAATCGTCACAGCTGTTTGTGTCTTTCAGTGCGCCGTGAAAGAGCTATCCTCTTTCCAAAAGGGGGATTGCTCAACAGATCTTGTGGGCAATCCAGTATTGCCATGAAGCAGCAGGGAAACCTCTGGGAGCATGGGTGCGTGCTCATTCAACGAGAGCAGTATCTACATCCACTGCGTTGTTTGCTGGAATACCTATCCAGGATATATGCAGGGCTGCTACCTGGAAGAGTACACACAACTTCACCAGGATGCAGCTGCTAACAATGATGTGGCAGTTGGACAGGGGGTGCTGAGGAACCTTTTCCATTGACAGTGAGCTCTCTCCTTCATCCCTCCTTCCTTTATACTGTAAGAACGTGCACATTTTAATTTAGATGCATTTCTCATTGTGTAGAGGTTTATAATATGGTGGTTACCCAAAGAAGTGTTTATTCTATATGATGTTTAGAATGATAGATGTTAAGCATGGAGTAGTTGGGGGCTATGGTTTTTATTTTTCAAGTAAAACTATTCTTCCCTACAGGTTGACAGTCTAGAGCACACTTTTGCATGCATTCATGTAGATGCAGAATAATATGTGCTACAGGCTGCTAGCTAATCTGATTCAAGCATGTGAATCTATGAAAATTCCAATACTGGAGTAAGGAAACCAGTTACTTACCTGTAACTGTAGTTCTCCAGTATTTGAAGCTTTCATAGATTCACATGCGACCCGCCCTCCTCCCCTGAGAGGCTCACCTTTTGGATTTTATACAGGGTTGTCTTGGGCACAAGTGCTCGGAAAATCTGAAGGTTTAAGGTGCTCTCAGGAGTGTTCTAGAGGGTGAAGGGTCCTGATTGGTTCAAGAATTATTTTGGTCTCTTTTACAAAACAAGAGTTATGGGTTGCAAAACTGAAATGTGCCTAGACCTTTTTTCTGCTTTGAATTGATTTAAGCATGCTTTTTTGATGTACGGGGGACTACTATCTCAATGACAGGGAATGGTTCAAGCATGTGAATCGATGAAAGCTTCCAATACTGGAGAACTACAGTTACAGGTAAGTAACTTGTTTTCATCTAGCATGTATAATGTCCTAGATATCGTGAAAGAAAATGTAGTCCTTTTTAGGACATGGAGATGAGGATAATCCAGCTCTGCACCTCTGAGGGATCCCACCCAGGATCATTGGCATAAGAGACTACGTTGGGTATAAGCATATGTTTTTTTGTTGGCTCAAGTTGATACAATTAACAAATAATGTGCAAGATAGAAGTGTTTGTCAAAGGCAAAGGATATATATATATATATATCACCACCGCCACCACCACCACCGCCACCACCACCACCACCCAGTTTGAGCCCAGCCATATGCAAATCAGTCGTGACCATGTACCTCATGGGAACAGTCCAGCCAGAACTGCCAAGCCATGTCTTCCCTGGACCGGAATCAAGCATCCTAGGACCGGGTTCGGGGTTTCACCCCTCTTCAGCCAGGATAGCTTGATTCCAGTGGCATGGAGAGCACGGGACTCGCGTCTGAGCATACCCGTTCCACTCGGGGTGACAAATGCAAAAACAACAGTTGATGGACAGAATGCAGAACAATGTCATACACTCACCCCGGTACAGAGATCTGGGCCTAAATCCATCGTTTTTTTGCTCATTGGGTGAATGTTTTGCCAATGTGCAACATTCCGTACATCATCTTGTGTGTTTTGCTGTTCGCCCTATGTGGGGAGGGTATGCCCAGACGTGGGTCCCGTGCTCACTACGCCACTGGAGTCAAGCTATCCTGGCTGAAGAGGGGTGAAACCCCGAAACCGGTCCTAGGATGCTTGATTCCGGTCCAGGGAAGACATGGCTTGGCAGTTCTGGCTAGAGTGTTCCCATGAGGCACAGGGTCAAGACTGATTTGCATATGGTCATATCTGAACTGGGGTGGCGTGGTGAGCAAGATAACGATGGATTAAACCCAGATCTGTGACTGGGGCTGAATGTTTTGCCAATATGCAACATTCCGTCCATCATCTTGTGTGTTTTGATATATATATATATATATATATATATATATATATATATATTCACTTAAAAAACCATAGGTTTCACACATGTTATAGTTAGCTGGACATTTCACTCGTAAAAAACCAATGAAATTCCCCCGTTATAGTTGGTGCAGGCAACTATAACTCACGCGACCGCAATCCTCTGCTGATGACGTCCGATATTACATCACTGTATTTAGACACTTATTTACCCATGTCTTCTTCCATTAATCTTTAGCTATACATATATTACAAATATTTATTTTTCATAAAGACACATATGTCATCAGTGATGTAATATCTGACGTCATCAGCAGAGGATTGCGGTCGCGTGAGTTATAGTTGCCTGCACTAACTATAACGGGGGAATTTCATTGGTTTTTTACGAGTGAAATGTCCAGCTAACTATAACATGTGTGAAACCTATGGTTTTTTAAGTGAATTTGCAAGGTTTTTTAAATGCTAATTCGTAACTATAACGTGTGTGAAACCTATGGTTTTTTCAGTGAATTTGTACGTTTTTTTAAATGCTAAGTTATGTATTCATTAATTTTTTGAAAAATCGCGAGGTGCGCGCACGGTGCACTTTGCACACTGTGCGCGCGCTGTGGGCACTCGGTTCGCAGTGCGTGCCGTGTGCGCACGGTGCGCGCGTATAGATATTGATATGCTTTTAAATGCTATTTTCTCAGGAAATACTGAACCGCTTTACACCAGACCGGCAAAAGGCACTTCCTTGACCTTATGGCTACCTCTGCCAAATTCCACGTACTTCTGTTCAGCCGTTCGGGCTGTAGCTGCGACTAAAGGTCCTATGGAAAAATGCATGGGGGAAAACGCGTTTTGGGACCCCCCCTTTTTTCTCGGCCCCCGCTTGACGAATCACCCCGAGACTTTCAAGGTAGGAGCTGAACGGAGCGCCCCATTAGTTTTGAAAATTTCGCGAGGATTCGTCAACTGGCGCCAAAGTTATTCAAAATAGAATTTTGAGATTTCCTATGGAAACTAGGTTGTAACTATAACTATCTACTGGCGACCGCCAGTAGATTATATATATATATATAGATATAGATATAGATATAGATATAGATATATATATATATATATATATAATTTGTTTTAAGAGCAGAACATAAACAGTATTATTAAAAGCACTTACAGAAGAAGATGAGTAGGACAAAGAAGCACGAAACAAGAGAACATGCTATTTTCTGTATCTTTAACTGTATCTTTGATAGTTACTAGGACCAAGGAAGCCCTGGTTTGGTGAACTAAGTAGCTTCAAGGACTCTTGGGAGTTTTAGTCCTTGTGTTGTAATGTGGTAATTGAGCTGCTGAGCAAAATAAAAGAAGATAGCATGCGTAATCAATCAATCAATCAAAACATTTGTAAAGCGCGCTACTCACCCGTGAGGGTCTCAAGGTGCTAAAGGGGGGGGGGGGGGGGAGTAGGCAGCTACTGGTCAAACAGCCATGTCTTAAGGCGTCTCCTGAAGGCTAGCAGGTTCTGGGTCATACGTATATGGGGGGGAAGGGTGTTCCACGTCTTAGCAGCGAGGTGAGAGAAGGATCTGCCGCCGGTGGTTGTTCGGCGGATGCGTGGGACGGTAGCAAGTGCGAGGTTGGCGGAGCGCAGTTGGCGGTTTGGGGTGTGGAAGGACAGTCGTTCATTGAGGTATGCTGGTCCGTCGTTGTGGAGTGCTTTGTGTGCGTGGCTTAGGAGTTTGAAAGTGATCCTCTTGTTGACCGTGAGCCAGTGCAGGTCTCGTAGGTGGGTGGTGATTTGGCTGTGGCGGTGGAGTCTGAGGGTGAGGCGTGCGGAGGCGTTCTGTATGCGCTGGAGTCTCTTCTGGAGTGTAGCCAATGTTCCTGCGTAGAGTGCGTTGCTGTAGTCTAGCCTGCTGCTGACGAGTGCCTTGGTAACTGTTCTCCTGGTTTCGGTGGGGATCCATTTGTAGATTTTCCGGAGCATTCAGAAGGTATTGAAGCAGGAGGAGGAGACGGCGTTGACTTGCTAGGTCATGGTGAGTGTTGAGTCCAGGATGAACCCCAGGTTGTGTGCGTGGTTAGTGGGGGTCGGGGCAGCTCCCAGCACGGTCAGCCACCAGGAGTCGTCCCAGGCGGAGGGGGTGGAGCCGAGAATGAGGACCTCCGTCTTGTCAGAGTTCAGTTTCAGGCAGCTGGTCTTCATCCATTCTGCGACGGCCTTCATTCCCACTTGGAGGTTGGATTTGGCGATGGCCGGGTCTTTGGTGAGGGAGAGGATCAGCTGCGCGTCGTCGGCGTATGAGACGATGTTGAGGTGGTGATGTCAGACGATGTTGGTGAGCGGTGCCATGTAGATGTTAAAGAGGGTTGGGCTGAGGGATGATCCTTGGGGTACGCCGCAGCTGATCGTGGTCACTTCGGATCGGTACGGGGGAGGTGGACTTTTTGGGTTCTGCCGCTGAGAAAAGAGGTGATCCAGTCCAGGGTTTTGCCTTGGATCCCTGCGCCGTGGAGGCGTGTGCGAAGGGTGTGGTGGCAGACTGTGTCGAACGCGGCCGAGAGGTCCAGGAGGATGAGGGCCGCGGTCTCGCCCTTGTCTAGTATGGTCCTGATGTCGTCAGTGGCGGCGATGAGGGCGGTCTCGGTGCTGTGGTTGCCATGGAAAGCCGGATTGGGAGGAATTCAGGACGTTGTTCTCCTCCAGGAAGGTGGTCAGTTGTCTGTTGGCGGCCTTCTCGATGACTTTTGCCAGGAACGAGAGCAGGGAGATGGGTCGGAAGTTCTTGAGGTCCATTGGGTCTGCTGTGGGTTTCTTGAGGAGGGCATTGATTTTGGCGTGTTTCCAGCTCTCTGGGAAGGTGGAGGTCTCGAAGGAGCCGTTGATGATCTTTTGAAGCTGGGGTGCGATGATGGTGCTCGCCTTGTTGTAGATGTGGTGGGGGCAGGGGTCGGAAGGTTAGCCGGAGTGGATGGTGTTCATGATTCTGGCGGTTTCTTCGTCGTTGACGCTGTTCCAGGTGAGCAGGAGGTCGGTGTGATCGGTGGGTGTTGGTGCAGGGGAGTCGGCGTCTGTTGTTTGCGTTTGGGTGTTGAAGCCAGTCAGTCAAATAATCTTTATTTCGGTCAAAGACCATCAAAGATACAAAATTTCACACATATCAATATCAAATACACAAGAATAAAAACAGGAGTAAAAAATGACTGTAGAAATTAATTACAATTAAAAAGTAGGGTAAAATAAAAATTTCCAGGGTTAACAGCAGGAAAAGAAGGACACATAATTTTATATGAAAGTTTTTCTCCTACGCCACATAGCATTAATAAAACGTGAGACCGAGAAAACTATGGGCGTGGAGGTGTTAGTGTGTAATATACTAAGTGCCTGTTTGTAATTTCTAACCCCAAGATTTCTGCAAGGTGGGACGAGCCAGCGATGTCGTATCAATTTGTACCCTTTACAAAAGAAGAATACATGGGCGACAGACTTTTCCTTGGCGCCACAGGCCGGGCATACCATGAGTTTGTTATTCGACCATTTATGGGAGAAAGCCCTTAATGGGAGTGTACCGTATCTAAACTGTAAATACAGTTTTCTCGCAGAAGACGGCACAATCTCGTCAAGGAATGGCTCTACTTTATAATATGTTTTATGGTTAAAGTAGACCAGTGTTAGTGAACCCAACCCAGGATTGCAGAGAGTAGTCGAAATACTATGGGTACGATGTAGGTTGACCAAATCGACACAAGACATCTCAGCACAGAAAGAGGCAGGATTGGACCAGAGACCTGGGATGCCTAATTTCGCACTTACATTCTTTATGTGGGTGAACCAGGGCAATTTATGGGTACCCGCTAGTGATAACAGCTCTTGGATCTCTAGTCTAAAGTGAAGCAATTCGGGAGTTACCCAGAGTCTTCGCCAGAACAGTAAAGGTCGTAGGGAGACAAGTTCTTCAATAGGTCTGATGCCCAAGTCCATTCTAATGGGAATAAGGGGGGTGCTCGAGGGTAGAGCCAGCAGCGATCTGAAGAATGCATTTTCAGTCTTGGAGATGTCAGAGATCGTGGAGTGGCCCCACAATTATTATAGCGTTAAATAAGTAGCAAAGATATGTGACCCAAATAGCCACTTGATCCTTGTAGAGGTCGCCAGGGATATTATCAAGCCCTGGCGCCTTTCCAGCAGGAAGCCTTTTTATGGCTGATTCAACCTCTAATAGAGTAACTCTAAGATGGTAGGCTTCAGTAGATGTGTAAGTGGGGCTGGCTAGGGAGCATACAGACATGGTCTCAACAATCTGCGATGGAGGATAAGAAGAAGATTTGGGAATAGGATGGGAGATAGTAGGAGGGGAATACAAGGATTGATAATGTTCAATCCAATTCTCTGGGGCGATATTGGGGTCATCTGCTTTGCGGCCATCCCTACTTCCATTTCTAACTATTTGCCAAAATTCCCTCATGTCTCGTTTGCCCAGTGCGGATTTTATGTCCTCCCATTTACTTTTGTCCCAGTTCAGCTTGGCCTCATTTAGCACTGACTTGTAGTGCAGTCTCTGTTGCCTTATCAACGGTCTGTCCATGGATTTAATGGCAGCAAACAGTGCCCCCTTTGCGGACTTGCAGTTATGGTCAAACCAGTTGAGGGGTTGCTTGGACTTTCTAGGTTTGAGCAGTGGAGGATTTAATATATCAGCAAGGGAAGACACTAGGTCCAAATGAATGTGATATATCTGCTGGGTAAACAGATCTTTACACTGATCAGAATAGGCAATTAGTTCAGAAAGTGCCTGGGAAGCCACTTGATATAAGATAGCCATTTTTTCTGGAGATCTTTTGACCAGTGGCCGTTTGAGCCTTCTTCTGTCGTTGGAAAGAAGAGGAATGCCGCTAGTAATAGCTCTATCCTCTATGTTTAGACCAGACACGGGGAGGCTTACATCGAGAACAAGGGCATCATGGTCACTGTCGTGGCGGGGAAGAACCTTAAAGTCTATTACCCTGGGCCAAGTCCTAGTCTCTACCATAATGTAGTCGATAAGAGTGGACTGGCCGGGACGATTAAAGGTTGATCTACCCTCCAGATCTGATAAAGAATGGCCATTACAGGCTCTCAAAGAGTGTGCGAGAGTGATGGAATTCCACTGAAGCGCAAGAGGGGACCAGGACTTTATCGGTGGAACTTGGAGGTAAGGGATAGACCAGAGTGAATCCTCCTCTAGGGTAATAGACTCTACAAGACCCGGCAAGGGTTCGTACTGGCAGTTAAGATCACCAGCAATTATCAAAATAGTCTCGCCCTGGACAGTTGGGATAAATTTGTCTAGAGTGTCTAGTAACGGTGATTCTTTACCAGACTGGGTAGGCCGAGAATATACATTAATGAGAGTCAGAGAAGTTTTGGGGGAAAACAAAAGTCTAACACACTGCTTATCAGGAGAAGAGATAGGTACATGAGACACTATACAACCTAGATGTGAGCCAATTAGGATAGACATGCCCCCAAACGGTCTACCCCTCACAGCGGAAGAAGCCAGATTGTTAATGGATAAAAAACCCAACCTGGTAAAATGCTCCGAGAGCCAAGTCTCCTGAAGCAAACAAACATCGAACTGGTCAATGAAGGAACCCCAGTCTGGTGAGCCCATCTTATTACGGAGCCCTGCTACATTCCTTGACAAAAGAGAGAGTTTGTTAGCAATCCCCGAGGCTTCGAGACCATTGATATTTAAAGAACTAGGGGCCACGGGTGCAGGGAGAGAAGGAGATCTGGCCAGGTAATTCACTGGTTTAGTAGTGCCCTTCGCTAATTGAAAACCAGCAAGAGATGGAGATAGAGGATAAGGAAGACCCCCAGGAGGATCAGGCCTGCTCTTAACTGAATTTGGAGCAATCGCAGTGGAATCTCCGTCATAGGCCAAAGAGCCTTGGTGATAACTATCTAGAGGCTGATCGGGTGGCCTAATAAGTCAATCTACATCTTCCAGTGGAGCATAACAATTTGAAACTGGTAAGTTATATAAAGTGGTGTAGTGCTGCAAATTGGGAGGTAGAAACTTTGTGGGCGGAACGCATCTATCGGAATTAAATGGAGGAAAAGGAGCGTCCGTCCTCCAAGGGCGGGGATAATAGAAGTCGAGAGTGTGAGCACAAATTGACGAGGGAGGATCCCTTGTTGTTGGATGTTGAGTTAGTATACTTCGAATAATTGCTGGAGTTCTGAAGTTTATGATCACACAGTCCCCGGGAAGGGACTTGTGTGTGGGACCCACCCAGGCAACCCGCCTGACCAGCAAAATATCGTCAGCCTCACTGTATGGAAATTGCTTGTTTCTAGCCAACCAAAATAAACACTTGTTACGGAGTTCCAGCTGAGATTCTCTATTACCGTGCTTCAGTTCGGGCAACCCTGAAAGTATTAATACATAGGGGGCAGCTTCCGGGGGTAAGTTGATTGTGGGGAGACAAGTTTGTGTTTGCAAAGAACTGGCGCCCCCTGCGTTCTCTAAAGTAGAGGGAAAAAGACTATTAGAAGTGACAGCATGAGGTCTAGTTGTAGTTTCGCTTTGCCTTACTCTTTGAGATGCATTAAGATGAGTAGTGTTATATGAGTTACGGGAAGATGAACCGACCATATCCTGGCCAACAGCTGGGATAACAGCTTGTTTGTTGCTAGAGACTGCAGGATTTAGGGAAGGTCGATCTTGCATCGAATTAGCAACTGCGAGAGGCTGCAAAATCAAGGGGAGAATTGGGTTCTGTATATGCAAAGGCCCTGGAGTTATAATGGAATCTGAATGGGTTGACCTGGATTCCTGGTTCAGATGTACCTGTGGAGTATTGTTAATAAATGTACTATTGTGAAGTTTTGATAAAACAGGAGCAATCTCTTCCCTCACCATCTGTCGACACTGGGCAAGTAGGTCCGTAAGGAGGGCTTGAGCCCAGGGAGGGTAAGACCGAGATTGGGGAGATTTAGAGGGGATAGAGGTCGATCCTTGTACAGGTCTCACTCTGTTTCTTTCCCTTGGACCCCTCCCCCCCCCCCCCCCCCCCCCCCCCCCTGGGGAGCTGATTTTTCGTTCCTAATTTTGGTAATGAATCCCTCAGTGGTAGACACAATATTTGGAAGTGGGGACGGGTCAGAGACAACAAGAACCTCATTTTGATCACAATTAGAGTCAATAGAAATTGGACAGTCATTCGGGGGAGACTGGTTAAAATGGAGACAGTCCGGAGTAATAGAGAGACGCCTCTCAGTCTGTTCAATTTCAGAGGTGACAACTCCAATCGCCTTCTGGAGCATTAAATCAATGGAGGTAGGGAGAGCTAGAGCGGGAGAGTGCAGCTGTAGGCCAGAACGTTTTGCTGCACATGCACGTTTTCCCTGTATACGGGAAGGGGGGACTTTGGGCGCCATCAGAACCAAAATACAACAGTACCTGAATGTAGAGGGAATCGGATCGTTGAGCGTAGGCAGCAAACGTAGATCCAAAGGTGCACAGATCAGAGGGATAGCCCAGCCCAGGCTTCTCCGGGCAAGGACGGGCCCGGGCTTTGCCCGGGCAAGCCCGCGCGCATCCCGCGCTGCGGGAGGCGCTCCTCGCCGTTATGTGCCTCTGGCGCCACCTGATGACGATTCGGCGCGTTTTGCGCTCAGCCCACTGGGTAATGTAGTTCGTGGCCGAGCCGTTCACCTCACGTCAGTGGTGCGGGGAGTAGAGGGATTTTCAGCAGCCCAGAAGGGGAAAAAGATTTGTAGCAACGAAGGGAGAGTCCAGCCATTCCCCTCACAGCTATACGTGTGCTGGTATGGCGCGTCGAAGCTGTTGTAGATGTCAGCGATCTTGCGGTGGAAGAAGGTAGGCAGGGATCCTCGTATCTTTGCCCTCAACTTTCTTTCCCTATGGGTATGAAGTGTTGCATTCCTATTGCAAACAGTTTCAAGATCGAGCACCAGTTGCCCTCATAATCCGTGCACATTATGCAAGCAGGCCAGCGAAAATCTGGTGAATCTATTATGCATCTGCCCATTGCTGTTAAATTAAATAAAAGAACTACTAAAATGTTTGGTGGAGAGATAAAAAATAAAATAAAACTAATATACGCTGCTTGCTGTGTGCTGTATGTTAAGTGGAAAGGATTTCATCATGTCCAGCAGTTTAAGTTTGTAAGTAACTGTCGGAAGCTCCTTTCTGCATTTAGCCACACCAATCCTGGGAACTGTGCAGTAGTCGAACTAAAAAGGAGACATTTTTTTTTTTTATATTTCTCAGTTTTTATTCTAATTATGTGTGATTTGCAATGGTGTAAATAATTTAATGATCTGGGTCTTCATTAAGTTCGATTTTACCTTCTCTACCTTGTTAAAAATAAATTTTGATGCTGATATTGATATGGTTTTAATCAGAAACTTGATCATAATAATGTCTGAATGAATTTTGTTTGCCTAGGTTGATCTTTTTCGGTGGCTATGGGTACTTTCGAGAAGAATCCATCGGGAACTTTGAATTTGATGAAACTTCCTATGGAGTAAGAACAAACTTGGGTTAATATAATTTCTAAATTCAATTTTGTGCCTCCTAGAGTAATAATGTTTTTCGTTTCTAAAGAATGCAGGACCTCCAAGAGGATGGAACAACCATGTGCACATGTTGGACCCGGACACCTTTACTTGGGAGCGGCCCATAACCACGGTACTTTTTTGTTTCAGTTTTAATTTTGGTATTGAATGTTTGACAGTCAGCCTACAGGACCATTAAATAAGCAGCCACTACCCTATTTTCCTCCTCCCCTTTTCCTGTTCATTTCCTTCTTCGCTCTAATCCTTAACTCTATGCACTATTTCACCAGAGCCCAGTTTATATGTGCAACTCTCCAACATTCCTATAGCTGTTAGCTTCATTATATGGACTGAGTTCCATATGGGCTGTAAATTCTTATTAAGGCTCATTGTCACCCCTTCATTCTGAATCTCTTCTATCTGGTGTACTCTCTGAATTCGTCGGTATTTTGGGCATGCAAACCCCCTAAATTTGGTGATTGACTATGTTAACATCCACCTACCAAATCAAATTCAAAGTCTCTTCTTATGTTAGTTAGGGCTCTAAATAGCTTGTTCGAGGCATATGAGCTGTAGATCATATACTATGCTTAGATCGCCATCTGGTGTTGGGCTCGGATGTTTACAGTTTGTTTTGTTCGAAGAGGTCTTTGTAGTCACGAGATAGGTGACTCCTAACGATGACTGTGCGCATGGGCATCGACTCCATCCCCAGATTGTTTTTTTCCGCCATCGGGTTCGGATGTGATCAGTTTCTCCGACATCGGGCTCTGGTGGAGACTTTAGCGGACCACTGGGGAGATCTACGGGAGGGACCAGAACAACACTTAGCGGTGCAGTATCTTCATGTTATGGGACGGGGGAGACACCTGGTTAAATGGTTTGCGGCGGCGCTACGAACACATGCGGCGTTGAGCCTGGGGTTGTTGCGCGGAAAATGGGAGGCGGATCTTGATCGCCCCATGTCCGATAAGGAATGGGAAAGGGTACTACAGGGTCCGAAAAGAGTGCCTTGTAACATGCGATTCCGCCAAATACATTTCTTCATCTTACACAGGGCATACCTCACACCGGCGACCATTAACAGATACTTCCATCGTACAGATGCATGCTGTCCCCGTTGTGCGGAACCGGACATTGGCTTAATTCATATGCTGTGGGGCTGCCCAGTATTGAGCACCTACTGGCAGGCAATACGGGAGGCGCTCCGCACGTGTACAGGACGGGATATCCCCTCCAAGTGGTCAACCTGCTTGCTGCACCTTTTCCACAGACCGCCCTCTTCAAAAGTCGCCTCTAGATTTATAGATCTGGGGATTGTGGTGGCGAAGTGGCTCCTCACTAAGCGCTGGAAGGCAGCTAACTCCCCACATGTGAAGGCATGGCGTGGCTCATTCCTGGTCTGGGCAAAGGCGGAGGAGGTGGCCCTCCGGAGGGAGGAAACATTGGGACTCCGGATGACACCCATAGCATCCCAGTGGGAGGTGATGTTGCAATCCCTGCTGCAATTGGGCGTAGCTGGCACGGAGGACAGTGGGGGTGGGCTGAGAGAGTTGCGTTAGTCGGCAAGGGGCTGGCTCGCCGGGTGGAGTATCGCGGCACAAGGGGCTACAGCTTTGGTAAAGATGGTGCGACACAGGAACACATATGCCACTGTCTGCAGGGCACACTGAATAGGGGATGTGTAGGCTGAGAGGAGGAGACCCAATAGGGGATGGCAGGGGGGGCACTTAGACACATGTTGAGCGCTGCTGTTGTTTTTCTAGTTGTTACTCTGTAGGGGAGATAGCTTCCCGGCTGCAGAGATTGGTTATTGATAAAATAATTGGATGTCTGTTTGTTGGAATTACTGTAGGGAACGGACATAACACTAAGACTGCTACTCTATAGTCGCCTCATAGGGTACGACTTCGAAGCATGTGGTGCATCAGTAAACGTACTCACTGCCATGAGGCCTTTAACATAAGACAGAATTAAATGCTGCCCCCACCGTTACAGATTACTGCAGTTGATTGTACAATATCATGAATGTATGTCGTGCGTTCACTGTAACTGTACACTGCATTGCTCCATAACCTGATGTATATCTTTCGCTACAAAACTCAATAAACAGATTTCTAAATCAAATCGGGTTCGGATGTGATTTTCTGCGCTCGGGGTCGGTATCATCTTCGAACCCCCTACGACGCGCAATCCTTCACCACTCAACCATATTGTTCTCATTCGCGTTCCCCTTTCGACGCGCATCCTCCAACTTCAAATAATCTTCGACCAAGAGCTTCGACCCGGGCCGTTGGGCCTACCCGCACCGGCTGTCGATGGAACGGCCCCATTCCGACACCGAATATACACCTTCGGCACCGAAGCCAAAAACCAAGTCGGTGCCCCACACTTCATTGCCGGCACCGAAGACACCTTCGACGCCGAAAACTACGACGCCGAAGCCACCAAAAGACAAAGCTTCGGAGCCGGATCAGAACAAACTGAAAGCATCGGAGCCGAAACAGGACAAACCAAAAGCTTCGGACCTGAAGAAAATCTCGGATCCGAAAACTCCCTCACCAAAGGTTTCGGAGCCAAAAACACCTACAAAACCTTCACAGCTTAAGCCCGTTAAGGAACACTCTACGGCCAAGCTTCCAGCTCCAGAAACAAGAAATACCACTCAAAGACCTATCTTTTTTTTTTTAGAATCTTTGGATCCAATGCAGAAAACTCTTCATTTTGACCCCGAAACTGGCCAACTCCCACCAAACCTCCTAAGAAACGGAAACTAGACCTCCCAGGGGATTCTCACATACCTCTCAAATGCAAGGACATGGGTACTAACCCTTCTCCCCCTTATATACCTCTCTCTCCTCCTCCTGATCCTAACTTATTTATCTCACCAGCAAACTCACCATCACCTACATTCTCACCTGCACCACAGGATGATGATGATGATGATGATGATGATGGGGATACACTAGTGGAGATGACAACCATAACATACCACAGGACCCAGACCCATGAGATGACAATGATGAAGACCAAGATCTACACAATGACCCTGATCTGTATTCCTCCAGGCCATCATCACCTGATGATAACTTATTAATAGGGCTGCTCATTACCATGGGGTGGAACTAAACACTGATCCCCTAGAAGAGAACTTCTTAGTGGAAACATTTGCACCCTCACAAAAATCCACCCACACCCTGCCCATGCTAAAAGGCATGTTAAAACACACCACAGAAGTATTCAAAGACCCTGTTAGAGCCTGAATACTTACACCAAGGGTGGATAAAAAATATAAAGCAGCTCCCACAGACACAGTGTATATTAAAGGCCAGGTACCTTTAGACTCTCTTGTTGTGTCTAACGCACGCAAGAGGGCTAATTCCCAAGCTACAGGTGACACCCCTCCTCCTGACAAGGAGTCAAAAATTATAGATGCCTCAGGGAAAAGAATTGCGTCGCAGGCTGCTAACCAGGGCCGGACGGCAATGTCGGGCACCGGGCAATCCCCCGGTAGGCTGCCAGGGGTGGGGGCCGGTATTTTGGCAGGGGGCCGGTTTTGTTGCTGGGGCCGATTTACGGTCCGGCGTTAGTCTGAATAAAATAAATCAGAGAAGTTCGCTCAGTACAGAGTAGTCACTCACTAATGCATTAGAGCACTGTCTGTGCACCATTTAATAGGGGGTGGGTCGCGCGCAGCACGCTGATGTCTCTGCTGCCGCGTCTGCGCGGTCTCAGTTCACCAACCTTAGGGAGGGGCGGCTGGTGGTGGTGACATGCACATTGAGGTTCGCGCACACTTTTGACCCGTGACGTGAGGCCAGGTCGAGAGGAGCATTCCAGAACAACTAAGCCAGAGACTGAGGAGGCACAGGCACCCCATAATTGTATCATTTCTAGCCCCTGTCTGCCTGTTCCTCCCTGCTGCAGACTGTCTGCCGCCTGCAGGTGCGTCACTGATGTCGTTTTCATTTTTGGAAAATTGCATTTGCATTCATCAGATTCATCATGGCATTGGCACTGTGGGCTGTGGGCCGGGCCGGGATAAAACAAAAGGTCTAGGTGCACCTGCTGCACCAATTGTAGCTGCGCCCAAGCCCAAGGGGGTTTGCATCGTACGCATGAAGCTAAAACACATATATGTCAGTATAATAATGCAAGGGCATCGTTCACCATATAGTCCATTACCTCATGCACAACCTGTAAATTAACAAAAAATATAGCTTCGATTAGAAATTACGCGACCTCCTGACAAGTGTGGGGCGCCTCAAAATATTCAACCTGAAATGTTCCTAATGTAAGACGAAAATATTTCAATAAAACGAGTAAAAGACAGTTGCAGGCGGCAGCACTATACCACGCCTGCTTAGGTGTTTGCATCCTGGAGAATTAGTATTTTACTGATCCATATGTCAAAAACTCAGCCAGAAATCACACATTCGAGGAGAGCGTCGCTGGTGGAGTACTGTGCTTGCTCTCTATTTACATTCGGGGTCACTCCCAGGTCTCAGACACAGTGTGAGGTCTGAGGTGGTGGGTGGCAGGGCAGCCTTGTTTTAGCAGCAACGGACCGATCCCTGTAGGCTCTAAAGTAAGGCAGCCTGGACTCACTCTCTGTGCAATATTCAGCACAGAAGAGCACCATCCGGTCGCCCCCAGCCCTGCCCAATGAGGACACGCTGACGCTCATCCTGGCAGTTGGGCAATGAGGGGCACTTGTCACAGGTGAGTTGTGCTGTGAATGGGATAAGGTGGTGAGGGATAGGCCAGTACGGCTGCTACCTTACCCAGGGAATAATAACGGCACTTTCTAATGTTGGAAGATTCTCCAAAAGCCTAGACATGATAAACAGGACTCTATACAAATAGTTCGTATTCCTTTTTAACACTGACTTTCTGCATTTTATTACTTTATCAGTCACAGACCATCAAAGCAGCTCCTCCACACATTTTAAAGTGCTTTTACTCGTATGTTTGCTGTTTTAAATGTGCACTGATAAGAGGGAAAAAATGGCAACTTTTGGCGATTTGTGTGCTGAGACATTTGAATAGTAATCAGCCAGATTAAAAAACAGCCAGGTACAAACTCTATAGTCTGGTTGCTGTATCTGGGGCCAGATTTGCTTAAACTGACTGGGTTGCATAGATATGGTGTTTGCATGCACCGGGCAGGGATGACTAAATCATACTGGGAAAAGGCTACTAGATGGGACTGGGCAGGGCCAGGATAGTTGTGTTGAGGGTTAAACGGTTTAGAATGCACTGGGCAGGGTCACACTAGTTCTGGTGGATACGAATGAGCTAGAATGAAATTCAGCTGGCGGGGATGGCTCTGATGGAGGTAAAGGGGTTGGAGTGCATTGAGCAGGGGTAATTCTGCTGGAAGTCTTCAGGGTTCCAACACACTGGGCTGGCCCTGGCTGTTTCTGATCCGGTCAATGAAGTTAGGATGTACTGAGTGGGTCAGGTTACTTCTGATTGGCTGTTAAAGGTGTTAAAATGGACAATATAGTCTCGTAAGTGCTCCTTATTGCCCACAAGGTGAGTAATTTGTGATATTTAACTCTCAATATGGACTTTATTGCTTATTTCTACTGGGGAGAAAGTGGCACTCATTTTGCCAAACATTAGGCAGTAGAATGTCACTCACAAGTACACTAAAACCATGGAAATCTCATACATAAGCAATCTGAAAATGTGGCTGCTGTGTTATAAATTCAGTGTTTAGGCTAGTGTGTGGTCATGAATGATCAGATCAATGAGATCATCTTCTGAGCAGTTGCAGTGCCTGTCTGCCCTCTGTTACTATGAACTGCAGTCATGCAGTCTGTCTCTAGTGAGTGCTCTTCCATTTCTGGTGCTATGCAGCAGTTTTAACATCTTCTTAGAGTTTCTTGTTGCTCAAATGGGTGTAATATCTGATATTTATATGTTTCCCTCATCTTCATTGCTTGATTTCGCTCACGATAAAGTGTCACTTATAGTCGTTGAAAAGTCACTCATTATTACACTGATTTTAAGAAAATGTCGCACATAATCAATATGAAACCTTGGCAGCTATACGAAAGGGGTCGGACGTAAGCACGTAAACACAAACCACAGCGCCACCAGTTGCTGTTAGCTTTTTGCCTGAACTTCTTTTATTGCCCTGCCTCACATTAATGTTTTATTTAGAATGAACATTTCACATAACGATTGTGATACACTTTTGTTGACTGTATTTATTTGTGAACTTTTTATAGCGCTGTACTGGAAGCTAAAATGCATCTGGGCACTTTTCAGTCCATTTCAGAAGTGACAACCATTGGTCTGCATATCTTTACAGCGCTCCACTAACTAAAGCCACTATCATACAAGCTCTAATTGTCTGTATTTTCAGACCACTTCCATTTTTTTTAATTATCTATCCATTTGAGACCACTAGGGCAGTGGGTGGGTTGCTTGGTGCAATCGCAGTCTCACGCAGAGCCAGAATTTCCCAGCAGCACTAGTGCAACAGTTTAAGATCTTAGAGTTTCTGGTTGCTCAAATAGGTGCAATTTCAGATATTTATATGTTTCCCTCATGTTCATTGCTTGATTTTTGCTAGCGAGAAAGTGTCACTCATAGTCATTGAATATTACTCGTAATTACACTGAATTTATGAAACTGTCACACATAGCAATCTGAAACCTTGGCAGCTATGCACAGTGCAGTGTGCACTCCTGCCTCTGCTCTGCGGAGAAAAAGCACAACTGCCATTGGTGAGGTGACCTCTCACTCACAAATGGCAGTGGTGCTTTTTACCCGCACAGACAGACAGAGGTGCTGCGGTGCAGTAGTTGGGTTGAATGTAGTAGTGCGTGTCCCTCACACACACACACTACTAAATTCAACCCAAGTTACCATACCAGTCCACCCAACTACTGCACTGTGCGTGCACAGGAACAGGGTGCCGTGCAGGCTGTGGCCCGCGTACACTTACTTTCGGCGCCAAACCCACTATCTACCACCAACCCGCCTCGTGACCAGGCAGGCACTGAGGCACCTGACCTGCCTTAACTAACCTGGTCCTGGTGTTGTAAAATGCACCATTTTGGCCTGCCCCCCCCCCCCAACCCTCCCCCCCCCCCCCCCCCCCCCCCCCCCCCACAAACCCTCCTAGTAGTGGTCAGGCTCGCTCGCTGTGTTCGCTATGCGCCGGATGGGGACTGCTCTGGAAAAATTTGCCAGGGCTACTTTCAGTTCCCTGTCCGACCCTGCTGCTAACCATTGGCGCAGTGCCAATGCTCAAGCTCTCTTAGCTCGCTACGACAGAGCGCACTATGACGAGCTGGAAAAACGAATGCAGCATTTACCAGAGGAACACAAAAACAAGGCCAATTAACTCATTCAAGAGGGCAAACTTATAACTAATACCTCCATAAAATGTGCCCTAGATGCGGCTGATATCGCATCTCGTGCCATTAACACCAACATATTACTGCGTAGGCACACTTGGCTTCGAATCTCCGCATTCAAGCAAGAAGTTCAAACCACCATATTCAATCAGCCCTTCGATCAAGAGCATCTTTTCGGACCTACAGTCGATACTTCATTGGAGAAAATGAAGAAAGATACCGAGACAGCTAACTCCATGGGAGCCTTGCAACTACCTTCCCACAAGGATTCCTTTCGCCGCTTCTTTTACAGATGTGGCTCCAAAGCAATGTTGTCAGAAAATCCCTCCTCATCTTACAAAAGCCCCAATCAATCTCCCTCCTCCAGAGGATATTTTCGAGGAGGATACAGAGGGAACAATAATAGGGGAAGAGCCAGAGGTAACAGCACCCGCAATTCCCCTACCACCAAGCAGTGACGTCCCTACAATACCCCTTCCACTCCTGTCTCTCCCAGTTCCTACCTGTCTGCAACTCAATCACAACAGACAAGTGGGTAAGACAAATTATCCAGTATGGTTTTTGCCTAGAACTCACTTCCACTCCCCCAAATATCCCCCCCCCCCCCCCCCCTTCCCCCAGGCAACATCCAATGTCCTCAGAACATCGGACCCTCCTAAAACAAGAGGTTCTCTCCCTGTTACAAAAACATGCAATAGTACCAGTCTCATTGCCTCATCAGGGCACAGGGGTTCACTCCCTATACTTCCTAATTCTGAAAAAGGACGGCTCTCTCAGGCCAATACTGGACCTCAGACCACTAAACCTCTATATTCAGTCAGATCACTTCCACATGGTCACCCTCCAGCAGGTACTCCCATTGCTTTAACACAGCGATTTTCTTTCCACTGTGGATTTAAAGGACACCTTCTTCCATATTCCCATTCATCCAGCTCACAGAAAATATCTCAGGTTCCTGGTGGACGGTCAACACTACCTATTCAAATTACTCCTGTTCGGTGTAATCACAGCACCCAGAGTCTTCACCAAGTGCCTCGCAGTAGTTAGAGCTCACTTAAGAAGACCACACATTCACCTGTTCCCATATCTGGACAACAGGCTCATAAAATCCAAGTCACACAGCAGCTGTGTTCACCACACCCACAAAACAATTCCGTTGCTTCACAACTAGGTATTCACTGTGAATTTCACCGAGTCCCACCTCCACCCATCCAACATACAAATGTATCTAGGAGCTACAATAGACACTTCCAAAGCTCTAGCATACCCCAACCCAGTCAGAATACACAGCATACAAGCTCTAATATCACAATTTCAGCCTCAACACTCATTACCAGCTCGAGTGTTCATGCAATTATTGGGGATGATGGCCTCTTGCATTCTAATCGTCCCTTATGCAAGACTCCACATGCGTCCTCTTAGGAATGCTTAGCACGTCAATAGAACCAGGCTCAAGGTCAGCTAACAGATAGATTCATGAAAAGTGAAAATTCCCATGTCAAGTCCATGTAAAATAGTTCAGTGAACAACTATTCAAAGACTGACAGATTAAAGTGCAATCTGTGCCTTTCACCGAACAGTCTGTTGAACATATATCAAACACTTAGCAAGTGATGTGCACTACCTCATTTCATTCTCTCAAACCTGTACAAAAACTCATCTTTTTAATGGATGCATCCTCCCATACATAATGACGTGAATTTCCCCAGGTATCTGACTGAATCTAGAAATGTTCCAGCTGACATTTGTCAACATGGACACCTAATGGCGCCGAATGACATCACAAATGGAGCCATGTGATCTCTGCCTATGATGCCATCATTGTTATATAGAACACTTTGTTGTTGATCACGTCTTTTCCTTTCTTTCTGTTCATACATCAATATGGATCTAGAGCTTTGAACATGTTGACAGTTGCTTAGCAATGACTAATAAGAAATGTTGCCATTTTACTTTGGTAATTTGTTCTCCTAAATCATAAGATTGTAAGTGGTTTGGCAATGTCAGAAAGCTGATGTCTGTGACCGACTAGAATAAGGTTTATATGGTGTCCAAGTAAAACTCTTGTTGCATCGTCCTGTAATTTATGTGCATAGATGAATCCGTAAACTCTTAGTGAGTGAGGTAGGGAATGTCTAATGACTGAGAATAGGAGAGATCTCATTCCCAGTCTAGGAGCCGTATCCCTAAGTTGCATAAGAAACATAGGAGGGTCCATTCTTCCAAGTGAAGGGGGAGTCTGTGCAGCAGCTTGAAGCTGTGGGTCATGATGTTTTTATTTAGCCCTCTACATTCTGGTGTGCTTTCGAGCTACTTCTAATGTGAGGACTAGGTCAGTGACATTGGCCATTATTGTTTCAGAGTATGCAACAGCTGCTCCAGCTTGGACTGGTTTTTGCAGAACATGTAGATCGCAAAGATAAATAAAGCACTCTGTGTAAGTCAGTGGTCTTCGTAGACCAGGGCCAAAGTGCAATTTCAGGGCGACTGCGAGGCAGCCCATGTCGGATGCACCAAGTGGATTGGTCCTGATGAGAGTATGGATGTCAAAAAGCTCAAGAAAGTTTCTAAGTTGCAAGTCAGAGTGGTACTTTGCCACTTTTTGAGATAATAATCCTGCCAGTTTCTTTTTCAGAGGTGTAGACCCCTCTGCACAGGACAAAGCTCAAATTCAATCCAACACTGTGGACTGTTGGATATTTTTCTGGCTGGTACCTCTGGAGAAAAAGATTTCAAACGTTAGCGTGCTTTCTTCTGGTAAACAAGCCAACACAGAATTATGCTTCTAAACACCACAGGTCCTCAAAGGAAGGCAGTTAGAGACTTTCCGGGTGTCAGGCAGAGGCCACCAGCCAAGTTCAGCTCCTGTCCAGTTGCCACTGGAATTCTTCACAGGAATGTCCTCCTGCAGCTTTTTAATGTTTCTGGAGCCACCCAGGGTATCGGCCTTATGATCCTTGGCAATCTTTCTGTCTTTGGATTTCACAAGAATTGTGATCTAGACCTGTTTGATCTCTTTCAGTGTAGCAGTCGTTTTACAGATGCCTCTGATAGGCTGGTCATGCAGGATTTGATACTGTTGTCCCGACAGCAAGGGTAGGAGCTCCCTCTGTGAATATTCTGATGAGCTCAGATTGGGCATTGCTTCCAATTCAGATCGAGCTGTCAATCAAAGTGGCCACCTGAAAGGAATTTCACCCCTTATTATTGGCAGCATAGCAGCTGCAGACTAAGGTTAGGTAGCCTATAGTGATTCAGGCAATTAAACACAACTTGTGAAAAGTTAGAATTCCCAACTATTTGGAAAAATTCTGATGTTACAAGTATATTGGATTTTTAAAGGTAATTAGGAAAACTTCTTAACATTTTTCTGTAGCTGCTTCCTACTGGATAATGCAGAAATAGTGATTTGATCTGCCTTACCAGTATTTTCTATGGGAACCACTAAACCAATGCAGTGAAAATAGCTTTTGGTGATTTATTCACTGTAGGTACATGCTAATATTAATTTGGGCATGTGCCACTGCCAATTCTAGGCAGGATGCACCCTTTCTTATGGAAAATCGTGCAGTTGGGTGGCGTTGTTCACAGCAGAAATGACATGTGCAGTCCCAATCTCGGCACTACCCCAGTGCACTGACATACGTTCTATTCCTTCCGCGCCAACCTACTCCGATTCAGAAAGAACAACCTCCAATTTTTGACTGACTTTCTAAAATGATTTGTTGAATATGTTTCCTAGACTTTGTCTCCTGATGTCATAGGAATGTTCCCCAAAAAGCCAGCAGGTTTTAAACCCTGTGGTGGTTTTCACAGGCAGATGTCTTTGACCGGCCCACACCTGGCTTGTCTTTGCTTCTTGGAGCTCCATGCACCCGAAGGCATTGTGGGAGCACTCTTTGAAGCTCTTGTCGCCCAACGTCAGACGACCATGTGACAGTGTAGATCCTGGTCGCATAGAAGGTCCATGGACCATTCATGAAGCAGTTCTTTATATTTTCATCTCAGTCGAAGTCGTGGGGTAAGTCCCACAAAATGAAAAAGTCCAAAAAGTTGTGTTCTTCAACTTCACTGTGCTGGTCCTAGTCTGCAGAAGAGGCACAGGAACAACATCACAAATCGACGCCTTGATCCTACGCTTCCACTGCAGAGTCCATGCTTGCCGTTCCTGGCGCCCCTGATTCACTGTGGTGGTGCTGGCCCCATTGTCATTCCAGACACCGATACAGATGCGGATGGGTGTCACCCCGACTTCGGCTGGAGCCATTCTCTTCAATTCCGAGCCACTGCCTTTTTCTTTTGACAAGCCTGGAGAGGTAGACGATTGGGAGCGGTATCAAGACCCTTATTGCTTTAACCCCCTTGATGAACCCAAGTACAATTGGTAAGAGGAACTGGCAGATGCCAGTGGATTGGATACTTCATCCGACACCGGATTGGTCTCTTCTCATACTGTTGCTACTGTGGAAGGGGCATCCTTTGCCATGGTGGTGTGGAGAGCAGCTGAGGTCCTGGACCGATCGCTGCCCTTGGTGGCAGTCAGGACAAACGTCTTGACAGAGCTGCTTCAGCCAGGAGTTGCCCCCTCCTGAACCTCTGCTCCCATTTAATAAATCCCTTATGGATGTCCTGTTTGAAGCCTAGCCTAAGCCCTGCACAGGGCTCTTGTGCACAGGACAATTACCCACCACCATCGCCCGGCTCCTGGGGACCCCAGGTTTCTCACTCAGCAACCGACACTGCAGAGCTAAGTGGTCCAAGCCTCCACTTCCAGAGTCAACCCTGGCATGTTCCCTATCACTCCACCAGATAGGGAATCCAAGAGACTGGACACCTTTGGCAAGAGGATGTTCTCTTTCGCCAGCCTAGCACTGCAGTCTGTGAACACCACATGCTTTTTGGGCCGATAAACCCATACAGTTTTGGATTCTGTTGCACATGTTTCCCATGGTCTTGGAGGAGACCCGAGCCATTCTGTCACAAGTGATTGCAAATGGCAGGAAGCAGCTACGTTCACGATTTGCTGTGGACTGGACACAACAGACTCGATAGCCTGATGAATTGTGCCATTCTTAGCACAGAGATGCCACGCCTGGTTTAGAACTACTGGCTTTTCAAAGGATGTCTAAACTTCCTTTATGCCTATGTCATTTGATGGCTACTGCCTATTTGGTGAAAAGGCAGACTCCGTGATGGAATGCTTTAATAACAGCCGGCTACTGCCAGGTCCTTGGGCCTCTCTTTGGCCCCCGCCAGCCTCGGTCTGCTTTTCGCCCATTCCATGGCAACAGTAGGTGCTACCAACTGCATCCTTTCCCACCCAGCTACCAAGGCCAGCAGACTTCCCAGCCTTTTCAAAGACACGGATGTGGTTCCCACAGACCACCTGGGACTACCAACCAGAGGTCGCCCCAGCTTGCCACCCTCCCGGAAGCTGCAGCCTCCAAACCCCTTTAGTTTTCCCTCATACCTTCACTGGCACCCAGTGGGAGGCAGGACCTGCCATCACCAGCCCCATTGATGGTTCAGAACATTGAGCAAGTGGGTACTTCGATCATTCAGCGGGGTTACTCCATCCTTATTTTGGAAATCTTGCCACCCATTACACCTTCTTATGACTGGAAAAACACCTTTCCCTGCTCCATCAGGAAGTACCGTCTCTTGAAGCTAAAGGAGCTTCAGAAGTAGGTCATGTTAGCTATTCCTGCTACTTTCTGGTGCCCAAAAGCGACAAAGGCCTCTGACCTATTCTAGAGCTGCACCCTCTCAACTTCTGCCTGAAAAACCAGAAGATGCTCACATTGGCTCAGGTTCTGTCCGCCCTTTACCCTGGAGACTGGATAGTAGCTCTGGACTTGCAAGACTGTAGGCCAAAGCATTATCAGTTTGCTTTGCGTCTCATTGGCTTTACCAGCACCTTTTGGGTGTTCACCAAGGTGATGGCAGTGGTTGCAGCACAACTGCGGGAGTTTAAGGCTTCCAGTCTCCCTGTACTTCGACAATTGGCTGTTGAGGGCAGGCTTGTCCCATGCGGTCGTCTGCCACACCCAGACTACGGTGGACCTTCTGCACTCACTGGAGTTCACTATAGAGTTCCTAAGTCATACCGACTCCCCCCAGACGCTCCCATTCATTGGGATTGATCTGGAAACAGTGCTCTTTCGAACCTGTTCTCCAGAATGGCAAGGTGAGGAAATTCGGCATATGATTCCAATGTTTCAGCCTCTATCATAGATTTTGGTGCGACTGACTGTGAGGCTGTTGGGTTTCAGGGCCTCCAGTGTCCAGCTGTTGACACATGCCCTTTCGCACATGCGGGCTGTGTGGTGGGACCTAAAGTCCCAGTGGGCTCAGCGTCAGGGAAATCTCTCCGACCTGATCCAGATCTCAGCGGGAACTGCAAAAGACCTGCAGTGGTGGCTGACAAGCTGCGATTTGGTCAGCGGCAGAACTCTTTCCCTTCTCCCAAAGCCAGCTATATTGACAGATGCGTCACTCCTGGGGTGGGTGGCCATCTTGGAGAGGTGGAGATCAGAGTACTCTGGTCTGGTGCAGACCACAGCTCCCCATAAACTTGTTGGAGCTGAGTTTGATTCAACTTGCTTTGAAAGCCTTTGTTCCTTCGATCAAGGGAATGCTTTGTGTAATACTTGGGATTGTCTACAAGTCAGGGTTTTTTTTAAAGCTAGCATTTACAAGCTTTAAAATAATGGTTTATTTTGAACTGCCAAGATTTACAAACGACTCGGTTTGCAATACTTCATAAAAAAGGCATGTCCCTTTGCAGCGCATAGTGCTAGCTAGGCGCTGTCTATGAATGGCACATATGCATCAAGAAACAGAAGTAATTTGCTCAGGATCACACAGAGGTGTCAAGTGGGGAGTTGAACCCATGTGTCTCGGTTCTGCAATTTAGAAACAAAAACACACTCCATGCAAAAACATATATGCACAATATTGGAGCCAGTTTGCTCTGATCTATTTATATTGCATTTATATAGCGCTTACTATTTGACAGCATTTTGAAACTCAAGTTGATTCAAATTACATTGCGCCTTAAAGCGCCCCTAGCTCACAGGGCACTATTCATATAGCATGTGTCTCCACGCTAGAATAGGTAAGGTGGTTTTTACCTTTTACATTCTGTCTGTCCTCTTTCAAACACTTCTTAGTGCTACCTGGACGCCTCAACAACAATGTGTAGACCTTTTTTTTTACTAGCTCAAAACTTAGTTTCCTGTGATTCAGTTTCTGCCCTTGATACATTTCGAAATCGATGCTACTTTCCTTGGAAACTTTGCTAGTTGCCACTAACAGACCCATGCATTCAGAGATGTGTAAGTTGCTCTGGTGTATAATGTACTTGCTGCAGAATTCCGTGCGAAGACTCCAGCCATTGTGCTTCTGAGGTCGATAAAACAGAATACCCCTGATTTTTAAAACCGCACTTCTCCCTTGGACAGCGAGAGCTAGAAGTCACAAGGCTAAGAGAACCGAAGAATAAACAAAAATCAATATGTATTGTCATGAGCGTGGGTTAAAGGTGTGCACATTGTTTTCCATACTAAGCCTCTGCATTCGGCGGGGTTCTCTTCTAAGAGACAGTCGTCAGCTTATCGTACTATATTTGAGGCTTTGACATTATTGTGATCTGTTCAAGGCTTTTGCGCCCCGGCTGGTGGTTCACGAGTGTTGTGTTTAATTCATTTTTTTAAATTTGTCTTGTCAAGTATCAACATGCACCTTCGGTGGTTGTTTCAGTAACTAGAACATTATGCATGTTTATGTTACGAACATTATCTGAAAGAAACAGTTAGTTATAAATTCCTTACCTTAGAATTACCCCCAGGCGTCAGACTGGAGCCGGAAAGTTTTTTCGTCAGCAGTACCCCTGCACGCCAGAAGATGGCGTTGGTCGACTCCGCGTCCATCGTCTGCGTTGCCGGGCTGACTTTGCGGTAGCTACATTGATGCCACCCTCGCACGCTGATGTCAGTTCTTTCTTTTTCCGCGCCAGCAAGTGCAGATCTGCAGAGAGTAGTACCTCCAGTCATTTTTTGACTGACTTTTTGGCGACTTTTGTCGACTTTGTTTTTGAGTCTCAAACGACTCCTGGTGCATGAGGGATGCTGGCTTCAAGGCATGCGGTTCCTGTTACCGACTGATGTCGGTGACGGATCCGCACCCCGTGTGCCTCTACTGCCTGGGGCACGACCATGACCCATAGTCGTCCTCCGGTGCCGAACCATGGCCCCAAAGTCTTTACGGGAGCGTTCCTGAAAGTTCCTTGAGGCCCGGCACTCTGCTCCGCATCCCTCAAGGTCCCAGTCGCGTGGGAGATCGAGGGACCGATCGTGGAGTCATCATCACTCCTCTTCGAAGTCTTTGCACTCGGGGTCAGGTAAGTCGAAGCCCAAGAAGTCGTCGAAGAAGCATCGTCGCTCATCGACTTCCCCTCGTCCGTCGGCAGGCGCGACGAAGGGTGCGGGTGGTGCCCTTCCCGCGGCTCTGCGTGCGGAGGCTTCAGGGTCGACTCCAGCCTTCCCTCCCTTCCCGGGACCGGGAGCGACTCCTGTCCAGCTTCGTCAATTTTATGAAGCGATACACGCCATCTTTGGCCTGCCGGACTCCGCCGGCGCGCCTTTGGGCCTGCAGACTCGGCTAGGGGCCCTATGCCTTCGACGCCTTCGGCTTAGGCACTGCAGGGCCCCCTTGGATCCAGGCCTGGATCCGGATTGGTTCCTGTTAATCTCGTTACACCTCCACCGGTGCCGATTCCACCGGCACCACGCCGCAGCTGACGCCGGCTAGACCTCCAGCCAGCATCGACCCTGGCTTCTGTGGACACGGAGCCGGACCGGCGTTGACCGATTCCAGATCTGGCGTTGATGAGTACTTTTGTCCCTGTGCTTCAACCTGGCCATTTTCAGCCAGATTGGCAGCTAGAGGAGGGTGTGGAAGACCGGGAGGGGTCTGGTGACCCTTTGGCAGACCAGTTGAGTATGATCCAGACTGGAGAGATGAACTGGGGGCTGCCAGTGGTCTGGATACCTCCCCAGACCTAGGCATGTTGTCTCCTCCTACCTTGGCTATGGAGGAGGGAACGTCATAAGCAGTGGTGTTGCGTAGCGCGGCCGAGGCTCTCCACCTCGAGCTACCTACGGTGGCAGTCAGGACTAACCTCCTGACAGATGTCCTTCAACCGGCAGCGAGCTCTTCAGAGCCCCTGCTGCCTTTTAATGAAGCCCTCACAGACATCCTTTTGGGCACGTGGTCCAGGTCCAACACAGGGGATCCTGTGGACAGGATGATTGCCCGACGCCGGGGCCCAGGCGACCCCACTTTCCTTTCCCTACACCCCACCTCTGAGAGCTTGGTGGTTCAAGCCTCCACTTCTGAAGACGCCTTCCCTACCCCAAAAATCTGGACCACCTTGGGAAGAAAATGTTTTCTTCTGCAGGCTTGGGACTGCGGTTAGAAAACACCCCATGTCTGTTGGGCTGTTACGCCCACTCTGTGTGGGATACGGTGGTGCAGGTGCTGCCAGAAGGCCCGGGCCGTACTCTCCCGTGCAGTTGCCGAGGGGAGAGACGCAGCGCAGTTTACCATCCGCTGTGGGCTGGATATCGCTGCCGCAATTGGCAGCACGATTTCCACCTCAGTAGCCCTTTGACGCTACGCCTGGTTGCGTTCGACTGGTTTTGTCTGGCGATGTCTAGTCCACCCTTATGGACATGCCCTTTGATAGCTGTTGCCTTTTCGTCGACAAGGCAGACAACGCGCTAGACCGCTTTAAGGACTCTCGGGCTACGACCAGGGCCTCTCCACCACCAGCCCTGCGCAATCTGCCTTTTGCCCCTTTCATGGCTACGGAAGGGGTGACCCGCTATGTCCCGCCCAGAGCCACAGGCCGGCACAAGCTGTTCAGCCCCAGCGCGGCCGGGGACGTGGGAACCACCGGCATGGTTCTGGGGGCCAGTCCACCACAGCCCCCTCTGCAGCAGCCTCCAAACCCTCCTAGTCCAACCTTTCAGGACCACCTAACACCAGTGGGCGGCTGGATCCGCCATCCCCTCACCACAGGCGCTCCATCTCGTCGTACAGATGGGTTTTGCAAATAGTCCGAAGGGGCTACTCCTTCCCTTCCGAGACTACCCCTCCTTCCAAACCACCTCAGTACCATTGCATGTCGGAGGGTCACCTGGCCCTTCTCCAACAGGAAGTTTCGGCACTCTTGGCCAAGGGGGCCATCGAGCGCGTTCCTGCCCCAGAAGTAGGTCGTGGTTGCTATTCCCACTACTTTCTGGTACCCAAGAAGGACAAAGGCCTGCGTCCTATCTTGGATCTCATGAACGTCAACCGCTTCCTCCGGAAGGAGAAGTTCAAGATGTTGAGGCTCACTCAGGTTTTGTCTGCCCTCGACCCTGGAGACTGGAAGGTAGCGTTGGACTTGCAGGACGCTTACTTTCACATCCCCGGCCCACCGACGTTACCTGCGGTTCACGGTAGGCCATGAGCACTTTGTTTACCGTGCTCCTCCTTTGGCCTTACCAGCGCCCCTCGGGTGTTCACGATAGTGATGGTGGTGGTCGCAGCTCATCTGTGCAGATCAGGGGTTCCAGTTTTCCCCCTATCTCGACGACTGGCTGTTAAAGGCGGGCTCGCCCCAGGCTGTCGTCTCCCACCTCCAGACAACGGCCGACCTCCTGCCGAAGTCACACCTGACCCCCTCTCAGAAGCTTCTCTTCATCGGAGTGGTTCTGGACACAACACAGTTTCAGGTTTATTCTTCCGAACAGCAAGTCTGAGATATTCGAGCTATGATTCCGATCTTTCAGCCCCTATCCCGGGTTTTGGTCAGGATGATCCTGAGGCTGCTGGGTCTAATGGCCTCCTGCATCCTGGTGGTCGATCATGCCAGGTGGCATATGCGGGCTCTGCAGTGGGACCTGAAGTTGCAGTGGGCACAGCATCAGGGGAACCTGTCCGATTGTGTCCAGATCTCAGAGGGCATTGCACGACAATTGCAGTGGTGGCTCACGAACCAGATTGGGTCAACGCCAGATCCCTCTCCCTTTCCCAACAAGAACACACAGTGGTGACAGACGCATCCCTTCTGGGATGGGGTGGCCACATGGGAGAGGCGAAGATCAGAGGCCCCTGGTCTCTGGAGGAGTCCGGGCTCCACATTAACCTTCTGGAGCTTCGGGCGATCTGTCTTGCACTCAAAAAATTCCTTCCCTCTGTCCGGGTAAGAGTAGTGCAGGTTTTCACGGACTACAACACCGCCATGTGGTACTGCAACAAACAAGGCGGGGTGGGATCGTGGACCCTATGTCAAGAGGCCCTCCACCTCGGGACATGGCTGGAACATCAGGGCATATCCCTGATGGTTCAACACCTGCCAAGTTCACTGAACACTAGGGCAGACAAACTCAGCCTCAGGTGCATGATGGATCACGAATGGCGTCTTCACTCGGAGGTGGTGCAAGGTCTCTTTCAGCAGTGGGGAGAGCCTTGGTTAGATCTATTCGCCACCGAAGAGAACGCGCAATTTCAGCAATTCTGCACGTTGGAATTTCCAAGGCGGCACTCGCTGAGCAACGCTTTTTGTCGCGAGTGGAGTTGCGGTCTTCTATACGCTTTTCCTCCTATACCACTTCTTCCCAGAGTGCTGGAGAAGATCAAACGTGACCGGGCCCAAGTCATTCTTGTGGCTCTGGATTGGGCACAAAGAGTCTGGTATCCCGAGCTGCTCAACCTGGCCATCGATCCTCTGATCAGACTGCCTCTTCAGGAGGATCTTCTGTCGCAGCAGCAGGGGACGGTCCTCCACTCGAACATGTCCAGCGGCCACCTCCTTGCGTGGAGATTGAGCGGTGGCAGTTGACGTCATTTGACCTGCCTCCCAAAGTCTGTGATGTAATCTTGGCAGCCAGGCATCCCTCCACTAAGATGGTATATGCCTGCAGATTGAAACCATTTGTGGCATGGTGCACAGCAAAGGCTGTGGATCCCCTTTCTGCCCCTCTTTCTGAGGTTCTCTTGTTCCTCCTATCTTTGGCCCAGCAGGGCTCTGCTCTGGGCCATTTCAGCCTTCCCCAGGCTCCCTGATCAGCCTTCTCTTTTTAGGTCCCCTGTTGTAAATAGATTTCTTAAGGGCATTACTCCTCTTTCCTTCTGTTCCCTTCATAATGCCTCAGTGGGAATTGAACGTGGTTCTGACATATCCTATGTGTGCTCCATTTGAGCCACTACATAACTGTCCTCTCAGAATTCTCACTTTGAAAACTGCTTTTCTGGTGGCCATGACCTCTGTGCGCAGGGTGAGTGAGCTACAAGCTCTGTCTTCCAAGCCTCCTTTTCTGGCTGTTCATCAGGACAAGGTCGTCCTTAGAACTAGACCTTCCTTTCTTCCCAAGGTGCTTTCCACATTGGCCAAACCATCACTTTGCCCACCTTCTTTCAGCCTCCGCATCCTTCAAAAGAGGAAGAGAGGCTCCACCGTCTGGATCCAAAATGTGCGCTTTCTTTCTACTTGGATCGCACAAAACAACTCTGTGTGGACGACCAGCTCTTTGTTGGTCACGTGGGCACTAAGAAAGGTCGGGCGTGCACAAACAGACCATCTCCAGGTGGGTTGTTCTGTGCATCAAAGCCTGCTATTGTTTGGCTAAGAAGGAGCCTCCAGTGGGGCTGCGCACCCATTCCACCAGGGCTAAGGCAGCTACTACTGCTTTAAGACTAGGAGTTCCCCCTAAATGACATCTGTCAGTCAGCTATGTGGGCATCGCAGCACACGTTTACGAGACACTACTGCCTGGACAGCCAAGTCTGGAGAGACTGCTTCTTTGGCCGTTGTGTTCTCCAGGACTTTCTGGTGGGAACTTGGTTCGCAGACCCAGCTCCGGGGTTGGTATCTAGTTGAAGGTAAAGAATCTAGAACTAACTGTTTCTTTCAGATAGACAAGTTACTTACCTTCGGTAACGATATATCTGTAAGAAACATAGGTTAGTTATAGATTCCTTACCGCCCCACCCATCCTTTCCGTTCTGCGAACTGACTTCTAGGGTTAAGGACATCCTTTCAGGGCACTAGTTTTGTGCACCAGTGGTCAGTGTCTTGCATGGCTCTAGTTTCTGGTGTTGAAAGTCGTGTACAGAACCGACTTTAGTGCGCGAGGGCGGCGGCTATGTAGCTACCGCAGCGCTGATGACTGAAGCGGAGTCGACCGACGCCACCATCTGGCGCGCAGGGGTAGTGCTGGCGGAAATTTTTCTGGATTCAGTCTGATACCTGCGGGTAATTCTAAGGTAAGGAATCTATAACTAACCTATGTTTCTTACAGATATATCGTTACCGAAGTTAAGTAACTTGTTCTTTACTAACACTATTTGGTGTATTTCCTTGAAATCTAAATAAAAAATAATCCCAATTACAGATGTATTGCCTCTTCCTCCGTATTGTATGCAACTCTCAATAGTAAATGCCATACATTATTATGTATATTTTAGGGTGTTCCACAGAATCTTCAATTATCATTTGAGAAGATGTATGTCTCTTGACAAATTTCTCCATGTTTCTAGAACTTCAGACAGTTTTCCATCTTGCCCAACACATCTGTGTCTTATCTCTTCTGCAGTTGACCCTTCGTGAAAGTCTAATCTACTGGTTCTTTTTTCATAAATTTAGTAGAGATGCTCCAGCTTGATAGCACAAGTACCAGCAGTACTGCTTTCTTTTTAATTGTGTTTTGACTCATTAACAGCCTGCAGGCATTCTTTAGGAATCGGATCATGCAGTATTTCAATTCCCACAGCTGAAAAGAACCTGTCATTCACCTCGCTCCAGTACTTCACTATTATTGGACAACACCATACAATATGATAATAATATACTTTATTGTTTGATTTATAAAAATCATTACAGTGAAGTTCATCCGAATATTCATTCTCACATTATGATAAAAAACAGAGGTATATCAAAATAGATAGTTGAAATATGTGCCCCCCCCTAAAATGTCCTTGGTTTCTAGGTCCATACTACTTATTTTCTGCAGTTTGTGGATATTGTTAATACAGCCCTTAGCCCCTTAATTGCTGCAGATTTGGGGGACAGTAGTAGATGGTTGAAATATAGAACAATAAATACTTAAAACAGACCAAATTAACACCCACTAAAAGTCATACATTTTCTGATTCCATACTACTTAAACAGGGTTTTGGGGGTGCCATAAAATTGAGGCCCTTTCAGTTGGTTCTCAATTGTGGAACAGTAATAAACAATTAAACTTTAACTTCACTACTAAAAAGAGGACATATAACTGATCGCAAAGTGTTATGTTTATAAACTGTATTCAGTATTATGAAAGGATGGCTTTGGTACTTGCGGGCTTCAACTTAAGGAGACTCTTGGTAATGTAGCGGAAAGCACATATTTTGAAACAAAATCCTCACAAACCTATAGCACCACTCCTTATGGACCCAGCCACAAACTGAATTGGAGCTCCAGGAACCTCCAGCCCTCAACATTGCAACCCAAATTAGGGCTCACCCTTATTAGAAAGCACCATGGGAACAAAGAACGTGTCACCGTTCCTTTCTTTGTTTAAATAATTTATGTTTCTGGCAGCGGAAGTGCAAGTACATATGAGTTCTTATCATTTCGTCATCAGTAACATGATGTCATAAGATGGGCGCGGGCAGTGCCTCGTTCCCCCCCCCCCCCCCCCCCCCCCCCCCCCACCGCCAACAGGGAAATCCAAGCTTGTGCAGAAAATATAGTTATGTATATATGTTTTTCAGAAGTACAGGTCTCTTTAATGAAGGCAACACCATTGTATTTTAGAAGCACGTGCTTGCTTTCAAAACACAGCAGGAGTCGGGAGCACAGGCATCTTGTAGGTGAGGTCAGTCCCTGGGTGTAAAAACTGGCTCTATATATACTACACCAAAATAAGGTATAGTGTGTATAGAGTCAAAGTGTTCCCAGAGGTAGGCAGAGGTTAAAGTTAGATAGAACCTTACTCTCTAATAGTGGTAGCTTGGTCGAGCAGCAAGGCAGTATCAGATGACAGTGTTAAGCATTTGATGTACACACTCAGTCAGCAAATGCATTCACACACTCAAGAACTGAACTCTAGGCCAATTGTTTTTGTATAAAAAATATACTGTTGTTTTATTTCTAGAACCAAGCAAGCCTGGCACATTCCGTCCATCATCTTGTGTGTTTTGCTGTTCGCCCTATGTGGGAAGGGTATGCCCAGACGTGGATCCCGTGCTCACTACGCCACTGGAGTCAAGCTATCCTGGCCGAAGAGGGGTGAAACCCCGAAACCTGTCCTAGGATGCTTGATTCCGGTCTAGGGAAGACATGGCTGGCAGTTCGGGCTGGACTGTTCCCATGAGGCACAGGGTCAAGACTGATTTGCATATGGCCATGTCTGAACTGGGGTGGCGTGGTGAGCAAAATAACGATGGATTAATCCCAGATCTATGACTGTGGGTGAATGTTTTACCAATGTGCAACATACCGTCCATCATCTTGTGTGTTTTGCTATAAAATAAGGCACACACAAATTAATCAGTGGGAAAGGCATTCGTAAAGGATGACATTTCTGTTGGTTAATGTAGTCCCTGCAGATTTCTGAGTGTGTGAGAGTCCGAGAATTGAACCTGCTTGGTGCAGTGTGGAATAAGGACTTTAGTTTTTATAATGCTACAAGGACCCTGTCTTTGGCAGAAAGCAGTGTGAATGTGTCATTATTTTTAAATTTGATTACACACAGCATAAGACATGCTGCAGCAACATGATTTAGGCCAGATTTACAAAGAATTTGCACCAGATTTGTGTTATTTTTAACACAAACCTTACGCAAAGTGTGTTGGTATTAACAGTCCAGTGCAAATCACGATTTGCACATATAATGCAAGGATGTGGAGCGCCACTGTAGGGACCAGATTTACAAATGCTTTGAAACCGTTTTGCATTACTTTTGTAATGCAAATCTGATGCAATGTGTTCTGCTTGGATTTACTATCCAAAGAAAGTCAGGATTTGCATTGGATAGTTTACCCAAAGTAACACAAGGTTTTTGCTACATGCTTCCTTGCATTACTTTACATCAAGGGTGCATTCCATGGGTAGAGCATGGGTGTTTTTGCAAAAGGGACATTAGGGCTCATATTCCTTGCTAGCATTAGAGCAGAGGGAACCCTTGCTGCAGAACTGACAACGTGTGGGATCTATTTTTTCTGAAAGGAATAGAGGGCTTGTGTCAAGACTGGAGTGACGGCCAGGGTGGGGAATGGGTGAAAGAGGTACAGAAGACAGCCTGCTACTCAGAAATGCAGCTATCATTAGTAAAGCAGACAATGTTGCATTGGGTCCCAGGAGTGTAAGGAGCTCATCAACTTTGTTCAATTTCTGTTTCAAGCATTTATTCTTTTATAAGTCTTACATTACTGTGGATTATGAGCTACATAAAAAGTACCCCTGAAATAATCTCACTAGCCCAAACCTCTGTGCTCAGCCCTGCCCCTCCTGCTCTTCCAGTCCCTGCCATAAAATTATGGAAGGGGGCCTGACTTCAAAATATTTAGCTTAGGTGGGCTCAGCACAGCAAAGTTTGAAGACCTCTGCCCTTAAGCCCATAAATCTAGTATTTAGGGGAGCCCCTGGCACCAGGAAATCCGATTCTTGCCAACCTAAGAAGGAGTATACTAAAGAACCGTGAGAAGCAAGGACTGTGGAGCAGCAACTGACTTGGCGCCAATTCTGCAGGCCTGTCTGCTGTTTTTGATAAACGTGCACCAAAGTCGTCTCATCCTGCAGCTCTTGTGCCTCCAAAAGCCTGGGAGGACAGCCTGCCTTCAACAAAGACCCTAGAACTCCAGTGGAGTAGTGGAGCTTCTTCCCTGCATCCTGCAGGCACTCAAAAGAACTGTGAGGACACCAGACCACAGCAAACCCGATGCTGGAAAGCACCACTGCACCCGTGCCCCCTAGCCAGAGTTGAAGTGGGGCAATGGTGCTATACTAATTAAAGAGCCAGCTTCCTACGTTGGTGGTGCAGAGGTGGGGTACAAGACTTGACATTAGCTTTACCAGTTGGTTAAAAAGTGATTCCACTAAGGAATGCAAAATTGTCTTTAGCTAAAAATGTTTTGAGTCCATTTCAAATGTTTTCTAAATTGTTTAACCTAACTGCTAGGGCCTTGTGTCAAGTCTCCCAGCTCCAACTGTTTAAAATGTAGAAGTATTTTAGTTAATGAGGCCTTTTTTGAAAAGACCCCAACTACTGTAATACCATGACTGATGCAGCGGGTCCTTCCCAGGAGTTCAAACTAGGGCCATACAGGACGCTTAAGTTTGCCCAACTTAAGATCCTCTGCCAAGCATGTAACCTTGCTATGGGGGTCTAGGCCCAATATAGTACATCTGAAAAAGATGCTTTCCGAGAATGATACAACCATAGCAGGGCAAGAAGCCCCTAATGACTCTGGGGAAGTGGATGCTGAAGAGGATGATGAGTCCTTCAGCACTCCTACTGAAAGCAATACCACTGGGAGTACTTCTGATAGTACCACAGAAGAATTAGACAGTGAAGATGCTGATCTTCAAAAACTAGCCAAGAGGATAGACAAAGAGGCTAAACTCTTGGCTGTGGATAAGGATAGAGCCGAGATGGGCCTAGGATCCCTCTCTGGTGGCAGCAACATTTTAAACTGTGAGAAAGGGGAAGCATTTGATGCTAAGATTTCCAAAGGGATTGTACCCAAATTTGTAGAGGGTGATGAAATCACCAAGTGGTTTTACAGCCTTTAAGAGGGCTTGTAAAATGAGGAAACTCAGCCAGAAGTACTGGGGCTCTCTGCTCTGGGAGCTGTTCTCCGTAAAGTGTAGGGATAGGCTCCTGAAACTGGATAAGACAGATGCGGAGCCCTATGACCTCATGAAGAATACCCTGACCACTGAGAAGTACGGGATCAGGTTCAGGGAAACTCTCAAAGCCTCATGTCCGACATGGGTAGATTTTGTTGACTTAAGTCAAAACACTAGGTGACTGGTTTAAAGGTAACAATGTGCAATACTATGAAGGGCTTTATAATCTTATTATGAAAGAGCATCTGTTGAGTAACTGTGTTCCTGAAAAATTACATCAGTACTTGGTGGACCTAGGCCCAATTTCTCCCAAAGAATTGAAAAAAAAAGGCAGACCACTGGGGTCAAGGCTAGGGTAACCAAGACAACTCATAGTGGAGGTTACCAAAATAAATGAGTTGCTAAGCCCCAGAGAGAAGCCCTGTCAGCCCCAGAAGGAACTGAACCCCAGGAACTTGGGCCTTACTTGGCAGAATTCCTAGGTTTAGGGGGACCCTCTAGGGAAGAGATATGTCAAGGACAGAGTACCCGTCCTACTCTTGAGAGCCTGAGACCTCAAGCTGCTGATCAGGAAAGTGGAGATGTCAGTGACTCCCACTGAACCTATTGGGAGGAGAGACTCGGTACACTGAGGGCAGAGACCCCAAACCTGGTGCCACTAGGAGAGTGGTTGTTCCTCAGCAGCTTAGAGAGTTTTTACTCTTTAGCTCATGACATCCCCTTAGCTGGGTATCGTGGGCAGACCAAAACTTGGAGTAATTACTCACCCATTTACTCCAGTATTGGAACTTTCATAGATTCTCATGCTTGTATCATTCCCCGTCGTCGGAATGGGAGTCCCCAGTATACATAAAATAGCAATAGAAACCATTACCAAAACAGAACCTAGGCCTAAGCCCATTCTTGTTTTGCAACCAATCCACCTCTTTTTGTAAAAGAGACCACAAAAAAAAGAACATCCAATCAGATTAGCCTCACCCCCTAGAACCCTCCTGAGAGAAGCTCCGAACCTCCGATTTTCTACCTCACGTTGTGCAAGGGAGTTTCCAGTGAGCTCTGCTCAGTTTTTTTCCTAAAACTTGGATTCTAAAACTTTTTCAGCAGTTTTTTCTTCTTTCTTCAATTTCTTCAGGATGTCGGATAAAGAGAAGAAGGCCCTCTTTAAAGCATGTGCTACCTGTGCTAAGACGAGGTTATATATTGAAGACAAGCACAAGGACTGTATTTACTGTCTGTACCCAGACCATAAGGCTGCAGACTGTAACATATTCCACACTTTTTCTACCAAGACTTTGTGTGATTGTGAAGGGCGTCTTTTGACCTGGCTCCAGAAGCTGAAGTCCAGAAAGGAGCCAGTGTCCAGTGACAGCGACGAAACATTTTCTGCGACCTCTTCCAGAAGGTCTGTCAAAAGGGGTAGAGCTTCTCCTTCACCTTCTGAGAAACACCCTGGTAAGGCCTTGAAAAAGACCTCTGATAGGTCTGAAAGGCTTAGTCCTGTCGAATCGCCTCACCAAGGTGTAAAGGAGAGGGAAGGACTATCAACAGGAGTAAGTTCTGAGAGGAAATCCAGTTCTGTTCCTCCAACGTCTCCTCCGGCGGCTTCAAAGGCCTTCAAAAAGCCATCATCATTGACTTCTGAGGTGAAATCATCAAAAAAGACTCACTCGTCGACGACGCCATCATCGATTCCGTCGACGAAAAAGCCTAATGTACAGTCCTCTTCATCTTTCACCCCATCGACTGGCTCGTCGACGGTGGTTTCATCGTCACCGGTACTGACACAGGGCTCTGTGTCGACGAGTTCAACGCCAGTGGTATTTGTATCCTCGATGATGGTGTCGACGATGTTTTGTATGTATTAAGGCTCCCTTGAGCCATTGGGCTGACGAGCCCTGGACCAGCACCTGCTCGCCATGAGTGGTACATTACCCGATAATACTTTTCTGGCAGTCTACGCGGCAACCCCACACACTCGCCTACTCCCTGCTGACGAGAGGCAACTACCTCGAAACACGTGTCCAGGGATGGCTAATGCGACACTTACTTTCATCGAACACTTTGGGACAGGCGTAATCGCCGTCGCTACTACATGGACCACAGTTCCTTGGGGCAACATGCTGGTAGGATGAGCAGAGTGCGGCCAATCGGACGTCGTCGATGATGACGACGAGTGTGACGATACCAACAACGTCGACAAAGACGACGACATCGACTGCATTGATGACAGCTGCGTCGACGACGGTTCTTTCTTCGACGTCGACAGTCCCGTCGCCGACATCGTTGACGGTGGAAATTTTTTCGATTTTGCTTAGTCAAATCACACCGGAGATGATTTCGCCAAGGAGGGTGACTCCTTTGCCCTCCTGCACTTCTCCTCGAAGAAGAGGAATCGGATGAGGAGGAGGGACCTTTTGGCTATGCTAATAGTCCTTCTCCGCTACATGTCAAATGCCAGGACACGGATTCAGAAGGGAAGTTTGAGGATTTTGAGCAGTATGGTCCTCCCTCTCAATATCAACAAGACTATCATCAGGAGATGGTCCAAATGCCCTCCTCCTTGCTAACAGATTTGCAAGCTATGCTCTTGGATTACAGGAAAAGATTTGCGGCACAGCCTCCTGTTCCAGAAGGAGTGCCGGTTACTGCTGATCGTCCCGTGGCCCCTCAATTACCACAGCCTCAGCCAATGCTGGAAGCACAGGATGTTCCATCGGTTGCGCCTCCCGTCCAGGATGACACCTGTGACTACGACCAAGGCAATGTCACAATCCCGGATCCAGATGTAGAGTGGGATGACTGTTATTCCGGATCCAGCTTCTCCTGCTCCAGCACCTGTTGATTCCCCCCCTGTGGATATAGGGGGTTTCCATAACTTAATGGAGAGGGCCACTAAAAGGTTCAACCTGCCCATGACCAAGAAGGAATCTAAGTGCTTCCTTTACGATTTTTAAGGAACCTTATAAGAAATCCGTCTGGTCAATTCCAATTGTGGACCATGTTTGGGAGGAAGGCTTAAAGGCAATGCAAAATCCAGCCACGGTCATTCCAGTTTTACCTCGTCTGGAGAAGAAATACAAGGCTCCGGAGGGTAGCCCAGCCTGTTTAACCAGCCAGCCTAAACCGGACTCTGTCATCTCGCAGGCCGCTCAGAGGAAATCTAGAAATCCTTCAGCTCCCCTTACCACTCCTCCAGATAAAGAAGGCAGGCGTCTGGATAATGTGGGCAAGAGATTTTCTTCTATGTCCAGCCTGCTGGTCAGGGCGGCTAATTATTTGGCTATACTTGGACGATATGATCGCTAGATGTGGTGCGACCTGTCCCCCTATCTCGATCAGTTGCCGGATGAAGGAAAGAAAGAAGCTAAAAAGATTCTCCAGGAAGGCGAGATAACATCAGAAGAAATAATTGATTGTGCAATGGATATTGCAACGACTGCCTTTCGCTCTTTGGCTGGAGCGGCTGTCCTTTGCTGACGGGGCTGGTTGCGGGCCACTTGGTTCCGACCAGAAGTCCAGAATAAAATCTTGGATCTGCCTTTTGATGGGGAAGCGTTGTTTGGAAAACATATCAATGATGTGCTCCGGGATATTAAGAATGATACAGAAACCGTAAAATCCTTAAGGACTCTGCAGTACCGCAAGTTCCCATTCAGAGGAGCGAGGAGAAGAGGTAACTCTTCATATAGGGGAGGTTACCAACAACAACGGTACTCCTCGTATGGTTCCCAGTCTTAATCCTACAAGCTGAATTATAACCAACGGCAGAATCAATCTTCTTCTTTTTCTCGCTCGAACAATAGAGGGCAGAGACAACTCTAAGCGCCAATAGCGGCTTGCTGGCTCTGACTACTGCACCCTCTCCTCCTGTGTCATCAGTGGGAGGCAGAGTTTCATATTTCCTCCACAATTGGCAACATATAACATCAGACCGCTGGGTATTAACCATCATTCGTTACGGCCATACCCTGTAGTTTGTCCAACCACCACCATCCAAGCCCCCTCGCGCCACGGTATCGAAACATCTCCGTCTGCTATGGTTAGAGGTCCATCAAATGGTCCTCAAAGGAGTTATAGAACCGGTCCCTATCTCCCAAAGGGGGAAAGGGTTTTACTCCCGGTTCTTCCTGATCTGGAAGACGTTAGAAAAGTGGCGCCCTATACTAAATCTGAGGGAGCTCAACACCTGTCTCATCAAGCAATCCTTTCGGATGGTTTCTCTACAAGACATCCTTCGACTTCTCAACTCTGGGGATTTCATGGCCACTCTGGATCTAAAGGACGCTTATTTTCATGAACCCATTCACCCAGCTTACAGGAGGTTTCTTCGCTTCACAGTAGCCAAGAGCCATTTTCAATTCAATGTTCTTCCCTTTGGACTACGATCTGCTCCTCAAATCTTCACAAAGGTATTAACTCCGGTAGCAGCCTTTCTGCGGAAACGAAAGCTCCAGGTCTTCCCTTACCTGGACGACTGGTTGCTAAAAGCTCCTACCAAACAGGCAGCAGAGGAAACAGTCATAACGTGTACACACCTGTTTGCCAATCTCGGCCTAACAATCAACGAACAGAAGTCTTCTCTCAGTCCGTCAAGGACAGCCAGATTTCTGGGAGCCATTCTAAACACATCCGTAAACAAGGCTTTCCCGACCTTGGAAAGGCAAGAGAAGCTGAGGTCCATGGCTTCCCGACTGTTAACAAGAAGGTCACTTTCAGTTCACCTCTACAAGTGCCTGCTGGGTTCCATCTCCTCATGCATACCCCTGATTCCTCACTGCAGATTAAGAATGCGTCCACTCCAAGAAGAGTTAGACTTGCAGTGGCGCCATGTCGACAGATCCTTCGATGACAAGATCTCCGTGACCGAGGCCATAAAAGAGGCCGCGTCATGGAGGATGACCAAAGAAAACATTTCTCAAGGTATGTCTTTCAGGCTAGCCCCGGTTCCACACATACTAACTACGGACGCCTCTCTCGAAGGCTGGGGAGCGGTGTTACAAGATCTTCATGTGAGCGGCCGGTGGCAGCCTCAGCATCGTCTGTTGCATATCAGTCTGCTGGAGCTCAGGGCGATTCGCTTAGCCTTGCAAGCTTTTCTTCCACTAATTCAACAGTCAACAGTTCTTGTACGTACGAACAGCACTATGGCCGTGCATTATATAAACAAATAAGGAGGCACCAGATCTCGACTGTTGTTGCAAGAAGCCCAATCAATCTGGGAGTGGGCAATTCAACAAGAAACATCACTTGTTTCAGACCACAACCTACTGGTGTGGGTCTTCCCAGCTCTTCAAAATCAGAATCTATTCGGATCCCACACTAATTACTTCATAGGATCCCCGGCATTCATTTGTTGCGGCGGTCAACAAATGTTTTCCTACCCCCCTGTCCTGATGAAGACCCGCCTTTGACACATATTAAACTGCGCTACCACCTAGGGTCGAGACGTTCACGTTACACTAGTCCATGCAGCTTCCCTGACCCAACACAGAGTCTCCCTTGGGTCGTGTATTCATGCATTGAAAAATGGACAGTACAACATAACTATTCTTGTCCTTACGTGTTATCTATTTGTATAATATATGTATAGTACTTTTTTCACTTATCACCACGAGTCACTTTTCCTGCACTTCAATCCCTTTATCGCCTTGCATTGTATTGTTTTATTGACAGCCTTTTGCATTACTTTATGTGCATAATACTCATACAATACAACTGTCATTCTTGACCAAAAAGTATTTTGTCCTTGTGGTGTGTTCCGTGTATCCCTAATTGGTTCTTTAAATGTGATGTTGAACCTTTGTCTTCCATTAATTTAGTAAATGTTTTTCACTAAAAATTGAATGTTTTGGATATATTAATTACATTTCAACAAAGAAATTGTCACATTCCCGACAGAACCACTTCTCTATACATCGTACATACCCAGGTTCTGAGGGACACAGGGTCACCCCGTTATTGCTAATGGTTAACCTCTACCAGGACAGGGCTGATGTGGCCATGCTGATGGTCACTGATGAGAATCAGTAAGAAGATGATAAACCTCTCCCTGACCACCTCTCACAACCCTAAAGATGGGTCAATAGAAGAAGTTGTCTTTTCAGACACCCTCTCTGCCCAACAGCAGGCTGACTGCAAGCACATTCTGAGCTCTTCACTTGACCCCTAGTCAGACAAGCTGGTGTTCACATGATGTGGCACTGGGAGTGGCCTACCTGTCAAAAATAAAATATACATGCAGTCTGACCAAGTCCAGGAGAGCATCAAGGCTGAAGTCAGCAAGATGCTGGGATTGGGAGTCATTGAACCCTCTGAGAGCCCCTGGGCCAGCCCAGTTGTTTTAGTCTGAAAACCTAATTCCAAGGGTGGAAAACCAGAGCTGAGGTTTAGTGTGGACTGTAGGGGCCTCAATGCAGTGACCAATACAGATGCACACCCAGTTCCTAGGGCTGATAAACTGATTGACAGGTCGGGGCAACCAAGTTTCTCAATACTTATGATTTAACATCAGGGTACTGTTAGAGTGGTATGACTCCTGAAGCAAAAGTATGATCCGCACTTTTTGAGTGCAGGTAGCAGTGAGTCCATAGGCTAGGCAGCATTGTGCTGGTGTTTGCCATATGTAGGGCTGGAAAAGGGTAACTAACCAAAACAGAATCCATTAACCAAAGCCCATTCCCCCAATCTTCCCCCTCCATATACTTACCCCCAATAGAAGCATCTGTCGCCCAGTAACTGTCCCTGTCTCAAAGGTGGGTGGTGGTAGATACGGAGCATTAACTTTCTGTCCCGAGGCTCTTGTCCTTTGTGACCATAGAAAGATAATATGGTGCTGGTGTGCCTAATCGTTGTGAGAAATGGAGGCCCCATGCATATCTTATACCATCGAGTCAGGTGTTTTCACTCTCCACCAGTGGGCAGCTCCCCCTTCAGGGTCGGATAGGTCCATTGTTTTTTCCTGTTCTGAGTCCGACGCAGCCGGGACATCCCAGCGGTTGCAGTGGCCTTTGTAAAAGTGCTTCCTGAGCCTGGACTCACTGCGCTTGGTGCTTGGGTCTCCAGGACCCCGGCTGTCTGGGCGGCCTCTCAGTGGAGGCAGCGCGTTCAGTCAAAAAATAGGATTTGCCCTCTAGGACAACGTGCAGGCGCACTGGGAAGAGGTCATCAACACAAAAGGAGCTACCGGGGGAAAGAAAGCCAGGCCGCCCCCCACTCAACGCACTATTAACAACAGAAGGCCTGACCAAAAGAGACAACACCTAATACCATAACTTCGACACTAGCGGGTTTCTATACTTTTCAACTCCCTCTCATGCGTATTTACTAACAATAGTCAAAGTGTCGTGGTGTGTCACTTTACAACAAAGAAGTCAAATTACCATCATAGTCCCACCCAAAGATAGAAAAAGTGTGGGAAAGGGGAGAAAGCACCTCACGGTCATAACACCAAGGGGGTTGCTGGCTGGTACTCACCGGCACATCCACTTATCATAGGTTACTTTCTCTCCAAAGAAAAAAGTGTGTGTTCTGTCGTTAAAAAATCTCAAACCCAATGAAGTGAGGAAAAAAGACAGTGAAACCTAAGTGTAGATAAACTGTCCGTGCATAGTGTCATTACAGGTGCCCACTGGACCCCTGTGAGAATACAAACACATAATTCTCACCATTAATACTAATTAATTCTACGAATGTCATCTACAAACTGACGTGTAACTGTGGGTTGCACAATATTGGGTTGACCTCACGGAAGGTGAAAGTTCGTGTACAAGAACATTTAAGTACTCTTAAAGCCAAAAAATTGGCAACTCGGCTGAAAATTGTCCCTCAAATGCACTTTTAAATTTCTTTGTTTCAAAACTTTCTCTTTTCTCTGTGAAGTTGGGGCTCTTATCAAAACCTTACTTGGGGAAGGTTGGCTGGCTGAAATTCAGATCAGGTATTAAATCTTGCCAGGTGTGGGGCGGAGCATATTGAGAATTAGGTGGAGCCAGTCCATGGATTAGGTGGAGCCGATGACAGTGGGTGTGGCATCCTAAAAAAATTATATCACCTGCACTTAATATTTTACAAATTAAGCACTGTGCCTGGGGTCCCTACCACATTGTCTTCCCAAAGAAGTAGGGCCGATACCCCCTCCCGACTAGTTGGTTGAATCAGTGAAGCTGCTCCCCTCTCAGGCCTTCCACAGCCCTGCCAAGTACCACGCATAGTTGGTTAGGGTAAGCAAAATAATGCTTTTCCCCACATCACCGCACTAGTATTCAAAGTCACGCATACGTTATTAGTTGCAATATGGCTTGAGACACTCTGCTCAGTAAATGTTGGCGAGAGCAACTCGAGCTGTGCGGAACCTGTTGAATTGCACAGTCAGAGAGCCTGTCCTGGCTGGAGTAGAGGTCATAGTAGCCATAGATACCAGGATCACTTGCGAGTGCTAGACCATTCCCTTCATCCCCACCTCCTTCCAGGCACTGCTGAGGTACTTCACAGAACTCATAACTAAAGAAGCATGAATCGGCCAGTCGGCCTTCTAGCGAAGACCACGCAATAAAGTGTGCAGATCTTCAGCGTTGCGCTATCATAGCAGTGACGTGGCTGCTGGATGAGGACTTTAAGTAAGCAGTCACTCAAGGTTTAGTCTGTCACTCGGCAACAGACGGCTCCAGCTGTCAGAGCATGTACAGTTTAATAAGTCAGAGCAGAGACACTGGCAATCTTGGAGAAATATGCATTTTTTTTCCCTAGACGTTGAAAATCCAGCAGATTTTTTTTTTTTTAATATTGCTCTCTGGACTGTTGCGCCCTTCCTCTGATTTAAACTATAGTGCTTCATTTCTCCCAGTTGTGTTCGGATCTTGTGTGGTGCATTTCTCCATTTGCTCTGGCGCACTGCATTCCATCTTCCATTAACGTTTCAGGGTGGCTAGGTGATTAAATGGCGTGGGTTTGTTACATTGAATAAACACATGAAGAGCTTTGCAATTACTTCCACACTCCTTGACCATACCTCTGCACAGAAGTGTGTTCTTTTTGCAACGTACCACATTACATCGACAGAACAGAAATGTCACACATAAGCATTCAAATGTCACTGAAACATTGACATGTCACATATAAGCAAGATGAAAACTTCCCAGCTATGCTCCCCAGTGGCAGCCGGCATGACTCGTGGGGGAGGGGTGGGAGGAGCAGAGTTGCACAATGCAAAATAAAAAATAAAAATATACACTTACCTTGCTGTTAGGTCCCGTATCTCTGCTCCTGCTCTCTTCGTGAGACTCGAGGAACTGGAAGCCCGAAAAAACAGACTGGCTGCCCTGACCATAACAACGCTGCAATGCAGAATTGTGATTGGTTTTGAGCGTCCTTGTTTGACGCTCAACCAGGGAATAGAGGTCTGGGTATGTATCCATGCAGGCTGTAATGCAGCCTGCTTGGAGAACAGGGAAAGTGCGCATGACTGTTTTGGGCAGCCTGAAAGAGCCGACCAAACAGTCTTTGCGCATTTAGGAGTGGGCGAACCACTCCTGCCCTGCCCTGTTCTGGAGCAGCGTTACAACAAACACTACGCCACTGGAGTCAAGCTATCCTGGCTGATGACGGCTGATAGCCGGAAACCGGTCCTAGGATGCTTGATTCCGGTCCAGGGATGACATGGCTTGGCAGTTCGGGCTGGACTATTCCCATGAGGCACAGGGTCAAGACTGATTTGCATTTGGCCATGTCTGAACTGGGGTGGCGTAGTGGGCAAAAGAACGATGGATTTAACCCAGATCTCTTGACTGGGGGAGAATGTCTGCAATGTCAGCATTCCGTCCATCATTTGTTTGTTGTAAAGCTGTTCTGGAGCAGAGCAGCCCTGCCCACCCGGAAAGGAAACATAATATTATAACTCAAAGTTATCATTTTATATATCCTTTACTTTGAACTGCTCAAAAGCACTGGGGCGACGCTCCTCTGCCATAGCGGAGGAGCCGCCACTGATGCTCCCCCGCCTCTCCGCGGCCCCAGTGTTGTGCGTGGCCAGGTTGCTTTGTCCCCGGGTTGCCAACGCTTGCCATGGCTCTCCTCTGCCACGGCATGTCCGGGTCATTCAAAAACTGCCCGGCAACGGCAAGCCGCACACCAGCACCGCCACCAGCAGTCATGGGCCAGGAGCCGAGCAGGAGCTCAGGAAAGAGTGACTGCGTTCTTGGCCGCCCCGGGACCGCCCCTAGAAGAAAGATTTATTTCATCCTAGCTGGGCCATCCTTGTCTGTTTCGCATGAAGGAAGATAGTCCTATTGTGATCCGCTTTGTATGCATTGTGGCAAGTATTCATAGATTGGTAGATGAAACATAAGCGCCTTTGCCCAAGAATAGCCATAGGTACTATTTATGTCAAAGTAAACATGATTAATGTTCTGTGATTTGAACAGGTGGAAAAATGATTTGCAGATACCTACTCCTGCATGGGGAAGGGAAATGCGCAGGCGGTTTGATAGCTATAAACTTCCACCAGAGCAAAGGAGCACTAATTAGTTTATTGGACCTTTCAGATAGTGTCCACGAACGGTGGTGGGTGGGTCTGTTGAAATAAGATGAGAGAAGTAAGCTGTAGAATCATTGCTGTACCCTCCACTTTCTAAGAAATCAGTCTGTTATCTGCATGGGCTTAAATCCTTTAAGGTAGACTAAAGCATGTAACTATAACTTTTGCTAGCATTTTATTGTGTTTATGATTGATATAAAAAAACGACATGTCAACTAAGTTTTGTATTTAAGCCCTGTAAATAACAGTCTCTCCTCTCAGTTGATATGACCGGTCAACAGCAGGATATCTGGTCCGTTGCAGGGCCATCTTGGCAGACTTGTGTGTACGTAATTGGCGCATAGGCATTTATTAGCAACCCATATGTTACTGTTATGGTGGACAATCCATGTGGATGGTTGATAATACTTAAACCTTGTTAGGTTACGCAAATCCCTGTAGTGCACTGCAGTAGACAGGCCATGTTCTCAATGCGAGGCTGTTAGCTAGGGTCCAGCTTTCTTCATTCACATGTCTCCTCCCTTTGTTTCTAATTGTAATATTGCACAACACGTAATTTCTGTTTATTTTGGTATTTCTTCACTGCAGGGTAAATCCCCATCCCCCCGAGCAGCACATTCCTGTGCTGCGGTTGGAAACAGAGGATATGTTTTTGGAGGGCGATACCAAGTGAGTGTTTGACTATTTAACTATATCGTCAGTTTGTGCTTGTTTTTATTAACTATTTGTTTTTCTTTCAGGATTCTAGACTGAATGATCTGTATTACCTTAATTTTGACACCTGGGAGTGGAATGAAGTGTGAGTAACCTTGTTTGTTAAAGTAATCTACAAATAGATGAATGTTCATATCTTTCGTATTGTGTGAATGTTCATTTTAGTTTTTGGACGAGTTACCCAAATTGCCTCCAATTTAGATGTTAGAGCAAAATACCCACAGAAAAAAATATATTTTCACTTTCTTCATGCCCCACTTCTTTTCTGACCTGTAGATCTTTTTTTCTGTCAGACTTACATCATTATTGCTGTGATTGTTTGATTCATCTTTATACCCCTCTTTGCCCTTCCCTCTTCTCCTGTATTGCCCTTCATTTCCTCTTCTCCCTGCTTCTGTTACATCTTCCCTCCAGTCCATATCGGCAAGTGATCTTTTTTTGCAGTTATGATGACTTTGTAAAACTGTTAAAAATTGTTCAAGGTGATAGTTATTTCTCACCTGCAAGTGTTTACATTTTTTCAGTGCTGTTGAAATTAATTGTTTTTCCTTCTAATCATATTGTGTCCATGCAAGTAAGTATATAAAGAGCACTAACAGATTGGATAACCATGTGGAATAACTAGACAACCTCTCTGCAGCCTACTAATCAGTCTTAAAGAAGACTGAAGTGAAGAAACATCATACCCTCAGACATGGTATCTGCTAAAAGACGCTTGGATGGTGTAGCAGCAGAGACGTATGCGCTCTAGATTGCAAGTTCAATACTCTGGAGGTGTAAACGTCATCATTCTTTCTTAATACTGATACGGAAAGCCTTCTCCACGTCCTTCACAGTATGGTTCAGTTGGAGTGTAGCTATACCTCTTTGAACGCTTTGATTACAAATGACGATGCCGGAAAAAAATTAAAATTAACTACCATAAATTGTTCACCTTTCATACAGAAATACAGTTTTGCTTGGAGCGACCATTCACACTTCATTAAACCCATGATTTTGGATGTCCATGTTTGCGAAAAATGCAAACTATGTTTCTAAAATCACTGTTTTTGTTCCCACATTTCTACTATTTCAACTGGTTTACTCTGTCAATGAATAAGTCTTGGATTCAAACATATAACTGTTCATTGTCACTGGATTCCCCTTCGGAATCCGGGCTTGCCCCTTTTATCTGTTCAAATGGCCATGTAAAGGAGGACAACAGTAGCTGGCTTGTTTGCCTTCTCTAGGCAAGCCCTTTACAGAAGATAATCCAAGTAGTGTACACTTGAGAGGGCGAAGTGTCGATTACCTATGGTTCCTAAGTCTGATGAAGACTCTATTTTGTGCGTGGTCTCATTCTTTTCTCTCTTGTCCATTCTCTTGTCTTTCTCACGCTTACAGATTGAAGTAGTAATCTATTTTTGGCTACCTATTTTTCAAGTATATAAACAATATGTTATTAGTTTGGGATGATGTGAGTCCTTTGTAAGTAATATGTTCAAGATCTTTTCCGACCCAACATACAAGTTAGTAATTAAACCTGTGTTGAACCTTTGATAGCTACAGCCCGCTGGCTTAACTTAAGTAAAAGTGTGTAAAGTATTGAGCAGTACCAAGGCAATTAAAGTAAAAATCCCAAACAATAAATAATCAATTTCTAAAAATGAAGAAATATTTTATTAAGAAAAATGTCACCAAAACACCAAGGGAACTAGAAACGTGAATTTTTAAGGTTTTTAGGCAAAGAAAAAATAGAGTGCCAATCAGAAGTCCCTGTTCACGGTTGACTGGGACAAGGGTGTGATTTTAGACTAAAAACGATGGCGGAGAGGTCAAATACATCAAGCGGGTCGTCCCAATCAAAGATATTACCTTCAAAGTTAGTCTCTGGAATGGATGTCTAAATCCTACAGTGGGAAAGGTTTGCAGGCTTTATCTGGCAAAGTCCTTGTAGTCGGATAGCAGTTAGTAAAGGTCCCACTGAAGGCATTGACTTTGTCAAGAAAAGCTTTGAGAAGGAAAATTCAAATTTCACATCCACCAAACTGCTTTCGTTGGGCGGTTACATTTAGCACATTTGCCCAGTCCAAATTTTAACTTTGGTCTTTTTTGGAGCTTAAAATCCACCAGCGAGGCAATCTATGAAACTGTATCCAAAGAAGTCCTCTCAAAGTCAGATACCTTTACCCCCTCTGGACCTGCTTAAGCTTTGGAGGTCTAGGAAGTCCAAAGAGCTTTTAAGTTCCATTTTTCAAGTCTTTCGGGAGCAGGTTTATTTGGGCTTTTCTACAGCTAAAGCAAACACAAGGAGATGAAGGACGGAGCACTGAAACGTTTCAGACACTCACCCCCAGTTACAGATCTGGGTTGAATCCATCATCATTCTTTAGCTCACTTCGACCCCAGTTCAGACAAAGCTATATGCAAATCAGTCTTGGCCCTGTACCTCATGTGAAAAGTCCAGCCCGAACTGCCAAGCCATGTCTTCCCTGGCCCGCAAACAAGCATCCTGCGACCGGTTTCTGGGTAACACCCTTCTTCAGCCAGGCTAGCTTGAATCCAGTGGCAAAGTGAGCAAGAGACCCACGTCTGGGCATACCCTGCCAACTTAGGGCGAACAAAGCAAACACGAGGAGATGATGGACGGAGCACTGAAACGTTTCAGACACTCACCCACAGCTCCCAGGACCTCAGGGAAAGCACCTAGGGGAGAAGACTCACTTCAGCAGAGTCTACTAATAAGGTCCAGTCCAGTCTAATTCCAGTTGCTACTGGTCAGCTGGTCACTCAAGGAAAAGGGCCTCATGCAGCTTGGTGTGCCCCTGCTGCCACACAGATCAGCCAACTGACCCTTGGATTCCACTTCTGGATTTTTTGTATAAGTGGGAGCAGGTCCACTCAGGTCTTCACACAGGTGACCGAAAATAGGTCCAGTTCTATTCTGTCCTTCTGCAGGTTCAGAAATTCTGATGAACTTTGGGTGAAGTCCAACTTTTGTAGGATTCACTAGCCAGGGAATAAGGGTTTCTGTTTCTAAAAAAAATGATAAAATTCCCAGGGGCAACAATTTATATTTTTGCGGCACATCCTTTTTTTCCCCTTATTATAGATTATTCTACAGTACACTAGTCTGAGTAAGCTCCAATAGGACAGCACCCTTCAGTCCTTAAAGTATTCTGGTGTCAGCGAAATAAGGGATTCCCTCCTCTGCAACTCCCACCAAACTGGTTCTGGGACCAGACCAGATCCCCTTCTCACTGGATTGGTGCCAACCTGGCTGTAGTTATCCCAGGGTTTCAAGGCTTCTCTTCTCCAGGTCTCCCTTTACAGTTGAATATGAATAAGCCGCAGTCACGGGCGGCATGATTCGCGGGTGGTTAATAAAAAAAAAAATAACTTGCCTTCCCGGGTCCCGCGTTGTCTCTGCTCCTGGCAGGGTCCTGCGTTTTCCTACTCTCCTGCCTCCGGCAGAAACAGAAAACAGGCAGCCTCTCTCCCCTCTCCTAAGCCAATCACAAAGCTGCAATGGTAGCGTTGTGATTGGTGGGGACGCCGACCAGCCAGGCGTCTATGGGAAGGCCATTTTCTCCATCTAGGCTGCATTCAGCCTACATGGAGAAAAGGGAGTGTGCATGACTGGTTTGGTCGCCCCACAGGGCCGACTAAACAGTCGGGGCCCGCAGCATTGGGTAAGCCACTACTCCCCTGCCCTTTGAGCAGACCCACCCACCCGCCCCCAACCGAACCCTTCTGCTTTGTCTCAGTGCGAGAAGCAGAAAAATAAAATTGTAGTTTTACCATTTTATGTTTCTGCTTCTCGCACTGCGATAAAGCAGTGGGGCAACGCTCCTCCACCCTAATGAAGGAGCCACCCCTGATCGGCAGGTCTCACCCTGTCCATCTGAAGTTAATGAAGTTCTTGAAACCTCTCTTCCTGTTTTGAGAGGAATTAAAATTAATCAGTGAATTTAGATTTTTAAGGAATATGAACAGTAGTGATTTAACAATCCCTGTAGCTAATCCAAAGCCGAAGTTAGCAGAAATAGTACTTTATTCAGAATTTTGATTTTCTCATGGAGACAGCTAAAACCCTTTATATTTTAAATAGCATTTGGAGACTAGTCACTGTAGGTATATGCTACCATTAAATTCTTGCCTGTATCACTTTTAAAATCTAGGCACCTCCCTTATAGGTTACAAGGCCTACTTAGGGGTGACTTGTTCAGTATTTAAAAATAGGGTTCTATCTTGTCAAAAAAAGAATATATTGCCAGGTTTCCTTGCATGTTTAAAAGCTGCAGCAGTCAGACTACACACAAATGGCTGAAACAATGTTTTTTTTGTCAGCCTAGGGGGTGGCACAATGTGTGTTGCAGTCCAAAGGTGACATTTAACTTCCCATGCTATTTGGTGTATTTTCTACACTGTGTACTAGGACCTTACTGGAAAGTTAAATATTTACAATTGGCGCTTAGACAATATTTCAATGTTTTAGGGTTCAGAAGCAAACCCAAGGGCCTGGACAGAAGAGCAGAGTTAAAAAACCAGCAATACCAGTCAGTACAAAATGGGGATGATCACTCAAAAAGACAGATTTTTCTCACATCCACAATAAACATTGTGTAAAATATAATGCTTCTCCTTATATATTGCACTAAACATGACACAAACGGTTGATATCCAGGTTTAAAAAAAATATATCGATTACTATTTGCTTGCTCCCAAACTTGTTTTCTGTGCTTACAACTCCTGCATCTAAATTTGTGTGGAAAGGTCCTCATTTCAATTTAAGTACTGCCTTTAATTTGCCAATATATGATCTCATAAATGTCAGATGCATGAAAAATTATGCATAATTTTCCAAATATAGGAGGAAGCGTTTTACTTTCACTGTATTTTTTCCTAAGTAGATTCAAGCTTCCTGTGCAGTAGTTAACTAGCCAGATTCAATACTAAAGGATCTGTGGCACCTTATAAAAGACTGCATCTATAATTTGAATGATTAAAGTAGGATCCAGAATGGTGAGGGTCTCCGATCAATTTCAAGACAAATTAAAAGGCAATTTTGTAGCTTACTTCTATGTCCTGTGGTAACATGATTTTTTTTTCGCTTTCCTACTTCTATTTTTCATTAGCTCTCTTTTCGGTCTTTACCACTGCAGAGGCAGCACATATGTTTGCTGTTTTGTATTCGTGATTATATTGAAAGTCCAGTTACGAAGAAAGCAAAACTAATTGTCGAGAATCCTAATGCTGTAGCATGGGTATGTCTGACTTCTCCAACTGCCCCTCAGCCTCACCCTCTTCTCTCTGACAACACTGTAGTAATTAAATCTGTGAGCAGGAAATACCTTGCTTAATGGTGTCCAGATCTGACACAATAAGAAAGACTGTTGCTTCTGTGAACACTCAGCTGGCTTATTTGTACCCTATAACATTTAAATAACCAGCCTAAAGAAATGTTTCTGAAGGTAGAGAGACCATTTTCTGATCACACTGAAACTGTTTGATCTGATCCCTTGTTCCTTACTGCATATTGTAAAGGTTATAAATTCAACACCCTTCGCGTCCCCAAAGAAAGTCATCTAGTACAAAGTCAAAAGTTCCATATGGACTGACCCAAAACCTTAATTGGGAACCTTGAATCCGATACTACCTAAAGGCTATATATCTAATAGAGATTTTAGCTGCACATTCCTTACCCTTGAATATCCCCAGGTATCAGTCTGAATCCGGAAGATTTCTGAGCAGTACGGCTGCGCGCTGGTAGGTGACGTTGTTCGGCTCGGTGGCGTCTATGCTAGAAGTGGCATGTGCAGTACCTATATAGATGCCACCTTTGTGCGGTAAAATCCGTTCTTTCCTTTCCGTGCCAGATAGCACTGATCCGGATTAAGCTACCCCTCAATTGCTTTTTGACAGGTCTTTTTCGACTTTTTGTTGACTTCTTTGAGATTTTTGTCCTGCTGTGAAGATGTCACCAAAGAAACTGGCTGGTTTCAATCCATGTGGGGCCTGTCATTGGCAGGTGTTGGTGACAGACCGCCCACTTGGTGTGTTTGTGGTACCTAGAGCTGGGACACAACTCCAAGGCATGTGGCAACTGCCGTGCCATTCACCTGCAGGTGCTCGGGGAGGTCGACTAAGTCCCATTAGCGCAAGAAGTCCAAACAGTCTTCGACTTACCCGCATCCGTCAAAGTCATCCGACGAGGGAGCGTTGGCACTCCAGGCCCCGTTATTCAATGGGACCTGATCCTGGGTCCACTCCGCCTCTCCTCATTTTTCTCAGAGCCGAGCAACCGTCCCCCAGCTGAAGGAATTTCCATGCACCTCATCTTTGGGAGGCTCGGCCCCTCTGGAGCGCCTTTGGGTGTGGGAGGGGCCCAAACCGGGACAACCCAAGCAGGGTCACCTAAGGATCCCTTGCTGGATCTGGACCGGAGAAGCTGGCAAGATCGAGACCTTCCTCTGCTCCTGCTCCCGTGCTGATTCCCCATGTGCTGCTGACACCCCTAAGTGGCAGCATCCCCATTGTTATTTCCGGCGCCCGAGGACATTCTTCCCAGAGTAGAGCCAGTGCCTTATTTGATGGATAGGCCTGGTGAGGGAGACGTCTGGGAGGGGTTTATGGACCCTTATGGGGATGACTCACTTGAGAAGGACAGCTGGTCTGAGGAACTGGGGAAGGCCAGCGGGTTGGACACTTCACCTTACATTGGCCTGGTTTCCACTCCTGTTGTGGATGCGAAGGATGGTGCCTCTTTGAGTGGTGGTGCACAGGACAGCTGAAGTCCTGGACCATAACCTACCCTCAGTGGCAGTCAAACCTAACATCATGACAGAGGTACTTTAGCCAGGAGTCACCCCCTCAGAACTCTTACTTCCATTAAGTAGGTTGTGGTTATTCACACTACTTTCTGGTGCCAGTGGTCTTCGTCCTATTCTTTATCTGCACCTTCTCAACCTCTTCTTGAAAAAGGAGAAGTTCAAAATACTTGCGCAAGTTCTGTCTGCCCTGGACCCAGGAGACTGGATGGTATTGCTGGACATAGAGGAAGCTTATTTTCACATCCCTGTCCTGCCTGTCCACAGGCGTGACCAGTGGTTCACGGTGGGCCAAACCCACTTTCGGTTTGCTGTGTTACCTTTTGGCTTTCCAGCGCCCCTCGGGTGTTCGCCATGATGGAGGTGGTCTCGGCTCATCTGCGGAGGTCAGGAATTTCAGTCATCCCCCCACCTCGGCAACTGGCTGTTGAAGTTGGGCTCGCCCCAGGCAGTTGTCACCTAACTTCAGACTACGGCGAACCTCTTGTACTCGCTGGGGTACACTATCAAAATGCCGAAGTCACACCTTACTCCCTCTCAGACGCTCCCTTTCATCTAAGCTGTTCTGGACACTGTGCAGTTTAGAGACTATCCTATAAGTGGCGAGTCCAGGATCTTCCGGCTATGATTCTGATGTTTCAATCTCTATCCTGGATTTTGGTGATATTATCTCTGAGCCTATTGGGTCTCATGCATCCTGCTGGTGACACATGCCCGCTAGCATATGCGGGCTCTGCAGTGGGACCTGAAGTTCTAGTGGGCACAGCATTAGGGGAATTCCTCTGATGTGTTCCAGATATCTGAGGGAACTGCAAAACACCTGCAGTGGCTGCTAACGAACCGTGATTGGATCAGACGCAGACACCTCTCCCTTCCCCAACCAACTCTAACGGTGATGACAGATGCATCACTACTGGACTGGGGCAACCGTCTAAGAGAGGTGGAGATCAGAGGACTCCAAACTCCACATAACCCCTGTTGGAGCTTCGGGCAATTCGCTTGGCATTAAAAGCCTTTCTTTAATCACGGAAAGGCAGGTACATGTGTTTATAGACAACACAACCGCCATGTGGTACTGCAAAAAACAGTACGGGTAGGGTTGTGGACCCCCTGTGTTAGGAGGCTCTATGCCTCTGGACCTGACTAGAAAATCCAGGCATTTCCCTGGTGGTGCAGCATCTGTCGGGATCTCTGAACGCCAGAGTGACAAATTCAGCCAAAGATGCCTAGCAGACAACGAATGGCATCTCCATCCGAGGTGGTGCAGCACTCTTTCAGCAGTGAGGAGAGCTGAACCTCTGAGAACTTGCAATGTCAGCAGTTCTGCGATCTGGAGTTTCCATGACTACTCTTGCTCTGAGTCACTTTTTGTCTCGAGTGGAGCTCCGGCCTCCTGCATTCCTTTCCGCCAATACCACTCCTGCCCAGAGTTCTCAAGAAGATTAGGAATGACCGGGCCCAAGTCATTCTTGTTGCTCCGGATTGGGCACGGACAATCTGGTATCCTGAACTGTTGAGCATGACCATCAGTCCTCAAGTCAGTCTACCTGTTCGGGAGGATCTTCTGTTGCAGCAGCAGGGCAGGGTTCTGCACCCAAACCTGTGCACCCTCCACCTGCATTCATGGAGATTGAGCAGCGACAGCTGACAGCTTTCGACCTTCCTGTGATGTTATCCTGGCAGTGAGGTGTCCCTCCACTAAATCGGTATACACCTGTTGTTGGGATAAGATTGTGTCATAGTGTACTTCCTACAACGTTGACCCCCCTACTTCCCTTTTCTGCGCATTTGTCCAAGGTTCTCTTGTTTGCTTTATCTTTGGCCCAGCATGGCTCTGCTCTGGCCACAGTTAAATGTTACCCCTCTGCCGTCTTGGCATTTTTTTGGTTGCCGAACCAACCTTCTCTCTTTAAGTCACCAGTTGTGGATAGGTTCTGAAAGAAGGTCTGCAGCATATGTTTTCCTCAATGCCATTCATCAGGCCTCATTAAGACCACAACCGGGTCTTCACCTTTGTTATATGTGCACCATTCGTGCCTCCACACAATTGCCCTCTTAGGCTCTTGATAATAAAAACTGCCTCCTGGCCATAACGTTGACCAGGAGGGTAAGCGAATTGCAGCCACTCTCTGTGCACCCTCCTCATGCTACTGAGCATTACCCTGCTTACCTTCTTTGCTTAGACTCATCCTTCCAAAGAGGAGGAGAGACTCCACAGTCTGGATCCAATAAGAGCGTTGTCGTTCTACCTTGACCGCTCAACAAATTCCGGGTAGATCAACTCTCCATGGGCTATGTTGGAGCCAAAAAAGGGAAGGATGTGTAGAAGTGGGCCATCTTGCGATGAGTTGTCCTCTACATCAAGATCTGCAAGGCACTGACCAAAAAAACAGCCTCCTGAGGGCTTGCAGGCTCACTCTACCAGAGCTAAGACTGCGACCACTGCATTGGTGCATGGTGTTCCTCTCCTGGATATCTATCAGGCAGCGACTTGGGCATCACTCCACACATTCACTAAACATTACTGCCTGGACAGTCAGGTCTGCCTTGAGTGGCACATCGCTCTTTCGGTCCTGCAGGAATGTTTGGATTGATTAGTTTTGCAGACCAGCCTCCAGGGAGGTATTGCTTGGGTAACTCTTCAAAGGTAAGGAATCTATGGGTAGAAGTGTCTTATCAGAGGAACAAGTTAATTACCTTTGGTAACGCCTTATCTTTCTCAGTCTCAGTCTCGCCACAGATTCCTTACCAACCCTTCCTTCCTTCCGCTCTGTGAACTGTTTCAGGTTTAAGGGACACCTTTTTGAGGGTCTTAGTCTTCAACACCAATGGTCAGTTCTCAGTGTTGCTCCATGCTCCTGGCTTGGAAAGTTGTGAAAGTAGCTGACGACAGCGTGCCGATGTGGGGCCTATTTAGGTACTGCACACGTCACTTCTAGTGCAACTGACGCAGAGCCAAACGACACCACCTACTGGCACACAGCGGTACTGCTTGAAAACTTTCCAGATCCAGTTTCACACTTGGGGATATTCAAAGGTAAGGAATCTGCTGCTAGATAGTCTCTACCAGATAAGACGTTACCAAAGGTAAGTAACTTGTTCGTTAGTGCATCACTTTGACTGAGGAAGCAAATTATTAGAAATAAAGAGATTACAGATTATGGTTCAATATGGAAGTAATAATTGGCTCCAAACTGGAAAAGTTTTGTATTCTGAGCAGGTTTTCAGATGCTGAATACTGTTAAATTGACATGAGTGCAATCTCTAGGGGCATGAAGGGCCAAGTTATTCCCACTAAGCTGCTCAAATCGTAGCATTTTTCTAAACAAGTCAGTTGTTCAAAATTGACTGTGTGATCACTGTTGTGATGGGCTTTAAAAATGCACCATGTTCAGCCCAAGGATCTGGTCAAAGTCATCCTGATCGTGCAAAGGTAATCCATTATTATAGCGTGAAGTTCCTTGACTCCTTAGCCGTGTCCTATCTGTTGAACCTACCACAACCCCTGCAGATGATGCATAGAATCAAAACCTCAAACCTGTCTGTTCACTTCCCAGGAGCTTTTCACTAAGATTCCTTTGCTATTCTTGCCATGGAAATCACAGACCTGCTGAATTGATTTGTAGAACACAGATCATTTTTTTGCAACATCAAACATGACATAATTGGGCCCATCCTAGATAAAGCAATATCTAATCCAAAATTGTTCACCATTTACCTCTGTATTTTGACTGTTTTGTCTTGGCAATGGTCGCGAAAACAAGTTCACAAAACAGTTGTGACTGAGCTAAAAACCATGTCCGCCCTAACAATAACTTTACAATTGTGATAGAGAGTGTACTGGTGAAAACAAGAGAACTCTTTGCATCAGTAAATGAGGGTGGTCCTGATCCTCTTTGATCTTTCCACAGAACTCGTGTGCATACCAAAGCATTCATCTTTAACGACCTCATCTGAACTCTTCCTTTCAAATTTGACTTTTTTTCATGTGTGGTTGTCCAAAACTCCCTGTAGCCATTGACCCACATAATCATGCTTCACTCACCACCACCACCCCTAGTTCCAGATTTGCACGGATAATACTGATACTCTTTTGGTTGCAAAGAGGATCATAGAGATCATGCGGCAAACCTCCAGCTCGTTGGAAGTACTCTACGGTTGGAAAAAGAAAAACGAAACCTCTGAATGTGGCTAAATCATTTAAGTACTGGGGCGCAAACTTCAGTGCCATCTCTTTTGGGGGGTCCTGTTCCTTCTGGACAGGCACCCCAGTATTGAAAGTTAAAATCAAAACATAGAAAACTTGGACTGCAACATCTTTCATTACAAATGTTAATGGTGTCCGCTGGAGAATACAGTACAGTTTGGTATGTTTATGCCCAAGTAGGTTCTGCTGCTCCTTCAGTCAAACAGTTGGGCAAAACTCAGGAGGGTATTATTACTGTATCAGCGCGGCTACAACATTGTCTAAATGGGGATTAGCCATTTGCGAGAGTTCAGAACCAGATGTCTCAACACTTTGAGCAAGACACCATGCACCCTACTAAAGCCACTCTATCAGCTCTCCATCAAAGAGATCACAAATCGCAAAATGCATCTATAAAAAAATATAATTGGACCATTGTGAAGCCTGCAAACACAACAATACCTTTAAATGCTGCTGTTGAAATTTGTGCCAGGGCCCCAGTTTTGTAGTCTTTGAGAGAGTGGGTTAATGTCATGAAAATAGTTATGTGCAGCAGACGTATATAAGCGAGTTTGACACAAAGTTTTGTCATGTGGTCGCAAACTAATATGCATTTGTTTTAAAAATGTGTTGTGCTTCATTTTATTTGTATGGAATTGTGTAGTAAATTATATCATGGTACTTTATGGTAACGTGCAACAAATTCACCTCACACATTTAAAAATATTTCAATTTCTACTGATAAGTTAGAGTTACTTCATCTGTTACTTCTTTCTCTAGTAAAACACAGGGAATCTGCCCGGTGGGACGATCTTGGCATTCTTTAACGAGAATTTCTTCTGATTGCCTTTTTCTCTTTGGAGGATTTACTACTGATAAACAGCCACTAAGTAAGTAAACACTAGTCGTTTGAGAAGTATGTCGATCTGAAATATTTCCATTCCCCAGCGACCCTGGAGGCACCTCAGGTTTACGGAGTAGTATTCCCCGGGGTTCATCTGTTGCCCCCGCCCCAGCTGGTCTCTTTCCGGTACAGTCTGGACCCCCTCGAATGCGGGTTTGACGCATGGGACACGAATAATACGTGTTTCCCTCCACTTTTGATGGGATTATAGGACATACCTGTTCACGTATCTCAATTTTATCCCTTCCTTTTCACCAAGGTCCTGACGAAGCGCTAAGGATCCACTAGGGACCACGGGCAGCGCGAAACATGTTGACCACCCTCCTTACATCCTCACTCTCACTCTAAAAACCTCACACACGGGTTGAGAGCAGTGGGATTGACAACTCTACTCCCCTACTCACTTCAGTGCGACTCAGACACTACTCCCCGTTAGATTTTACCCAGTCGGGTCTGGGTCAGACACTACTCCCCGTTAGATTTTACCCAGACCCGACGGACTCACTAATAAATCAGTTCAGGGTACCAGAGGGTCTTTTTAGACACACCACGTCACGTACTTCCCCATACACCCGCATGCACAACTACGGCTACTCCACTAAAAGATCTCCGACAGAGAGCCCTCTTGTAGGGCCCGTGAGGGACTGCAGCGCCACCCCCACGAGGAGCTTCACCCTATGATGATGCTTTGCACCCGCAAGGGTGTGTGAGGGCACTTCGAACACCACCCAGGAGTATCTGGCCTACACCACATCCACACTCACGAACCTCTCCCTAACTTTCCCTGTTGCTTTGTCCCTTACCCTTTAGGCAGTAGATCATACCGGCACTGTCTCTCTTAGGAACTGTTACCCTATTGTACGTGTAGTTATCTTTGGAGCATTGGTACAGGACCTACTCTCTAATTTTTGCTCCCTGTCCCCCTCTCAGTGTGTGTATATTTTGAGTAATGCTACCATGGAACTAGACACTGCTCTGAAATCAATTTCTGAAGCACAAACGTGGGTACTCATAAGTAAATGGAAGCATGCTGGACCTGGTACTTTGTGGAAGCTCTTTAGTAAGTGTCTAAAGATGGCACTTATGCTACTTGTAACAAGCATTGGCAAAGCCAGTAGGTCGGACTTTAATATGCCAGTGCTTGTAAACACAAGACATTCACAAAGGCTGTTTACATGTGTTGCATGCACAAAGGTTATCACATTACTATTACCTTTACCAATGTTGGAAAGACTTAAGAAAAAGGATTGCTTTCTGTGTCTGAGGAATTTGGAAGCTAAAAATTGAATGTGGGGCAATGGTGTGAATATTGAGTGTACATTTCAGATGTCTTTTCAAAATACTGATTCATGCATTCCAAAGGATGCACTTCCTGGAAGGCAAAATGATACACCAACCAGGCTGTAGCATGAAGTGAGTAGATCCGAAGCCCCTTTTCCTATGCATATTTTAGAAATTGTTAGTGATGTGCTGTGCAGACAGCTGCACTTGCAAGCGCTCATGCTTTACTTAGAACAACCTTAATTTTTTTTAATTTGACTAAACGTGTCCATTTGCAGCATCACTGTGTCGATTCCATAGCTTTACACTCATAATTCAAATCACAATTTCTAAACTATCTTATTCAATAAGAGTCTGTGACAAACTTACTGGTATGGAGAGCCCTCATTTAGCTGTAATCAACATTTATGTAAAGATAATACTCCCTATGAACATTATGTGTGTAAGCTGTCTAATACTAATTTGCGTGGTTTATTAACAAAAATGTCATTCTCTCAAGAATATACCTATAGGCACCAATCTAAAGTCATTCTTAACTCTTGCTACAGAAGTTAGTATTACCTTTGGGAAATATGGAGGTGCTCAATCTTTCATGCTGAACAATGTGCATTTGGGGGGGAAAATGGCAACATCAAAGTGGTACATTGAATGAGCCTACTCTACTGTGCCAATGAGCCGGGCTTTTACCTAGTGTGTTCTCAGCAGAATTAATATACTGTGAAAACTGTACTCATCTTTATGATTGGTAACGGTTAAATACAAAGATTGTTTAGATTAAGCAGTATATTTCATAAGAGGCTGTTAATTTTTCTTTATTGATTTCCATGATCAGATTGTTAATTTGGGAAGTTGTACAAGCTTTAGCACATATATAATGCAACATCTTTAACTATCGAAGACCATATTTTATTTTTAGGTGATGCCTGGCTTTATTCTCTTTCAAAGAATGAATGGAGTCGCTATGCGAACATTTACCCAGATAAACCAAGGTAAAACCTGGCTTTTTAAGCAACTATTTGAGAAGCTCGATGGTAGCCATCTTCTGTACAACATGTGTGCAAATGACACCCAAGTTCCAGTTCATTTTCATTTGTACTCTGCAATAGGGGAAGTGTCTGAGATTTACTATGTAAGGTTGAGATATAAATTAAAATCTGTGTTCCCCAAGTGCATACAAGATGGACATTCCTGTACTAGTTTAGTGGTTTTGAATGCCAAGCAGCTGAAGGGGACCCACCCAAATCCAGAGAATGAATTTAAAATTCCAGTAGTCATTTTTGAAGGTTATATGACAATTCCGCCTCATGTCAGCATTATGGTGAGTGAAAGTTGTCACCTGTATAACATTTCAGTAGGTTGCATCACTACTCTTTCAACTGATTAATACAGGTTATTCCTCGGATTAGGCTACTTGTACTGTGACTCAATGTACCTGACCTTCCACCAAGAAAATTAATCAGATGTACGAAATGATTTATGTTCTGGAGTATTTGGAATCTGAAATGCCATCAATACGTCTGAGTTGAGACGTGTTGGCATGACTTTCCACTCTTTCCACCATTTTAAAGGTCCATCATGAAAAACACTAAAGACAATGTTTTTATTACTCTCTAAAAGACTTACTTCCTCCCCGGGCGCTTCCCCAAGGCCGGTCATCACAAAGATCATGAACTATGCCTATTGTGATGCTATTCTGCGATTCGCCAGGACACATAAAGACAGCTTTGTACACGAATCCTGCTCTATAATGGTATTTCCGAACTATACGCGTCTGATCCAACAACGCCGCCAATCCTTCATGGCTGCGAAACACAGACTTAGAGAATTGAATGTACAATATATGCTGCTGTATCCAGCCCGGATGCGCGTGATTTATAATTCCAAGTCCTACTTCTTCGACATCCCTGAGGCGGTCTTTGCTTGGACGGATGAGCGCCCACAGCTCCGAGCGAACTCTCCATTGGCCTTAGACTCAGATTCTTCTCGAAGCTCACAGAGTCAGCGGACACGAGGCAACAAGTCTCAGAAGCGGCGAGGGCCGGGGTCGGACAGGGTGTCACCTAGCCCTGAGATTCCGCCCTGAAGGATCTGGATTGCTCCACAGACCACATGGCGATCTGTAAGACACTGTAAATGTTTGAATTCGCATTAGCAATATCGTTCTCTGGCCGGGCGTGGGACCTTGACCATGGGCTGCCAGGCCAAGGACTTCTTGCACTTCCCGTTTTCTTAGAGTTATAGGTTGGGGTGGGAACCTTTGGTGTGATATCTGTGGGCCCCCCGTTGGGGGTCCGCTGCTCTATGACCGTGACAGATGGTCCTTGTTTCTGGTAGTGTCGGGTGGGGGTGGGGAGGGTATCCCTTCGGCAATGTAGTTTTATAATGTTTATATGTTTTAAGTACATGCAGACGGAGGCTATTTTTCATATTATTTTCTATGCAGATCTCCTTGCTTTATTCAACTCCTGCCTAAGACTTAATGACGCCCGGTGAAGTAAACCCCCTCGGAGACCTAACGGTGGTCTCATGGAATGTTCGGGGATTGCTGAATAAGGTAAAACGTGGCACGGTCCTACGGCAGGCGAAGAGGTATGGGGCAGGCATCCTGCTTCTACAATAGACCCATCTACTGGGAACGAAAGCCCCGTGCCTCGCCCGCTTTGGCTTCTGCCACATCTACCACGCAGTGTTCTGTTTACAAGGGGCTCCAGGGGGGTGGCTGTTCTTATCCACCGCAGGGTTCAGTTTCAATACATAGCTCATAGGGCAGATCCCGGGGGCCTATTCCTTTTCGTCACAGGTACAATTTATGGCGAATAGATCACCATTGGTAGCAGTTATGCCCCCCCACCGTTAGGGGCTACTTTTATTTAAAAATGATTGGGGGTTTGGGGATCCCTCCCAACTGGTTTGATCCTGATGGGTGGCGACTGGAACGACACCATTGGGCCTTTAGACCGACAGCGCAACTTAAACTCCCCTCAACCATTGGGTCCGACCAAACTGTATACATTGGCATCAACACTGGACTGGGCTGACATATGGCGCAAATTCCACCTACAGAGCGAGATTACACATACCTATGGACGGTTCACGGGTCACAGTCCCGACTAGACTATTTTTTTGTTCCTCGGGTATTTCTTCATAGATTTTCGCAGTTACAGCATCGACCACGCGGTCTGTTCGACCTTTCCCCGGTCGCAATGAAATTTCACACATGCTCACGCAGGCCCCCATTCCGTTGGAGAATGTCCCCCTGGCACCTCCGTAGTCCAGCCTATCAAGACATGCTCAATACGGCTATCACTACTTATTTAGCAGACAATGGTCCGTCCGCCCCTTCGCGCACTACTCTCTGGGAAGCCCTCAAGCCGACCGTCCGGGGTTCTGAAATTAGCTATCACACACAAGAGAAACGTACACGCCGTGAACAGCTTGATACCCTAGAAGCGCGCCAGGCGAACATATCCTACCAGCTCAGTTCCAATCCCTGCCCCATCTTCAGCCGCAATTTGATCCTCGGGCAACAAGAACTGCGTCAATATTTGCTAAGTGAAGCCAAGGAGATCTGGGAGGCATCACAACATCGGATATATCAGTGGGGGGATAAATCCAGTAAAATGCTGCACAGACTGTGCCAAGTGGACGGCGCCCAGGCCGTCACACCTACTATTCGTGGTTCAGACGGGTCTCTTTACACGTCGCCGGCGGGGGTTGCGGAGTAATTTGCGAGGCACTTCACATCCCTATATGCCTGGAAGGAGCAGATCTCTACCGAACTCATAGCGGAATTCCTAGTGGACATTCTGCCTCGCCGGTTCCCCCACTCCGTCCGGGAGCGGCTGGAGACCCCAATTACAATGGATGAACTTACTGGTGCCCTCAGTGCGATCCAATCGGGTCGTGCCCCGGGTCCCAACGAGTTCCCCATGGAATTCCTCCGATCCCACATGCCTCTTCTGGGGCCTCATTTATTGGCGACCATTGCGGACGCAACAGACTTGGCAGGTCTACCAAGAGACTGGCGTCATGCGGAGATTGTGCTTTTCCTCAAGCCTGGCCGACCCCCTGAGGACCCATTTTCCTATCGCCCCATTTCCCATATTAATTTTGAACCCAAATTATTAGGGAAGGTCTTGGCTGATCGCCTTCGGGGGTGTATTACGGATCTGATTCACCCAGACGAGTCGGGCTTCATGCCGCAGACACAACATCAGACGAGTCCATAACACCATCCCTTCTGTCCCTACCTTAGGCCAACCTGCTGCCCTATTGTTAACCGATATCGACAAAGCATTCGACTCGTTAAGCTGGATCTATCTTTTTCAGCTGCTCGAGGCAATCAACTTTGGACACCGTTTTTTGACATATATAGTCTGCTATATACGGACTTGATGGCATCAGTTCGGATTGCGGGACACCGCTCTCGCCCTTTTCCGATCCAGAGTGGTACCCGTCAGAGCTGTCAACTATCTTCATTGCTGTTCGCCCTAGCAGTTGAGCCTCTGGCGGCCTGGGTCAGAAGCAACCTGGTGCTCAGGAGGTTCGATTGGTCCCGATCACGTTCGGAACGTATAGCATTATACGCCGATGACGTTCTCTTATTTATGACAGAACTGTGGTACTCGGGACCCCGTATATTAGAAATTCTTAGGGTATTTGGTGGCACCACCGGCCTCCACGCCAATCCCGCTAAAACCAACCTCTTCCCAGTGTTTGGACATCAAGGCCGTGAATCATGGGCCGCGCAGTTCTCCTGGGCCACAGACGGGTTCACATATTTGTGGATCTACATCTCCCCGTGCCCCAAGATCTCATGGACACACAATATTACCCCATTGTTGATCAGTCTCGAACAAAACGACAATATGGTCCGCTCTCCCTTTATTCCTCTATGGGCTTTCGGCCATCTTCAAGATGGTTTCTCTGCCTCGGATCCTATATCGCCTACAAAATTTTCCTTATCCTATCCCTCGTGCTTGGTTTGCACAAATAAATGCGATACAAAACAATTTCCTTTGGGGTGGTGGAGCTGTTCGCGTGGCGCTCCACACCTGTGCATCATCTACGTATTGTTGGGGAATAGTGGCCGCTGACATTTATTCATACTACGTTGCGTCCCACATCCTTGTAATCAACGAATTGTGGTATAATTCTACCGATCCGGCTTATGCTATTGAGCACGCTGCAATGGAACAAGCCCCTCTGCTCCACTTATTATATAGCAACACAAGGCTAGACCACTTACCACTGGCTGGCAGAGTAGCCATACAGTTATGGAGGGCCAAAACCAGACAAATGGGGTGGAAATGGAAACTTACTTGACAGACCACCTTATGGTATGGTACACACCTCAGAACAGCTACCACATTGAGCGGGTTCCAGGGATGGGACCTGGTGGAGATTTCGACCCTTGTAGATTTAGTGAGGGGCACTACGTTAAAATCACTCCAACAATTACAGACAGACTTTGGCTTCCATATGTTGCAATTTTATACATTTTTACAGCTTCGTCATGCACTCTCCCCCCAGATCCGAAATGTGGAGGCTCTCCCCGAGTTCCAGCCCTTGGAGGGCCGCCTGCTAATGAGGGACCATGGACTACACAAAATCAGACAAATATACCAAACACTGACTGTTAGACTTGGGGGTCTCTAGTTGGCACAGGTATGCACTTGTGACAAATAGGGACCCTCACCTCTAGTCAGGGTAAAGGGGTACACTCTTAAAATAACCACTGCTCACCCCCTTGGTAGCTTGGCATGAGCAGACAGGCTTATCTCAGAGGCAGTGTGTAAAGCATTTGTGAACACATACAGTAATCTAGTGACACACTATAGATGGGAACCACACAGGTTTTATATCAAAAATAAGTATTCTTAATATAGATTTACCACAAGACCATTAAATGATAAAAATCCACAATACTGTTACTTTAAGATGGTAGAATTTAGCTTAGTTCTCTTTAGTTCTTAAATGTGACACTTTAAGTCAATGTACCTTTTAGATGCGACACGCAGGGCAACAAAAGTGTTGCAATGATGTTGATGCGATGAAAGTTATGGTGCAAAGAAATAAAGACGTGAAGATCTTCCAGATGCGGCACGCTTCTCCGATGTTGCGAGAAGACTCGACTCGATGCGTCAGCTGCAGCGGTGACACCACTCTACGCGATGCGACGACAGCGGCTTTGGCGGCGACACTCTTCTCCGACGTTGCGAGATGCTTCCGCAAGATGCGATAGCTTGTAGCGGCGACAAACTTTACGCGATGCGACGAAAACAGCTCCAATGGCAGCATGCTTCTCCATGGATGCGAGACGCTTTTCTTGATGCGGTGCAATGCGTCGGCTGCGATGGCGACACGCTTCTTCCTTGATGCGAGACTCTTCTTTTGATGCGGTGCAATGCGTCAGCTACGATGGCTGCGATGGCGACACGCTTCTTCGGTGTTGCGAGACACTACTTCGATGATGCGAGATGCTTCCGCTCGATGCGACAACTGCAGCGGCGACACCACTTTACGCGATGCGACGACAGCGGCTCCGACGGCGGCACGCTTCTCCTTCTTGAGTCGCGCTTCCAGCTCCTTGCGACACGCAGTCCCTCAGAAGGCCCAAAACAGCAGCAGGCACTTTCAAAGAACTCTGGGGAGCTGGGGGGTGAAGTCTGTTGTTCCTGAGACTTCAGCAGGAGGCAAGCTTTTTTCCAAGCCCTTGGAGATCCTTCACGAGTTGAGCAAAAGTACACACAAAGTTCCTTTCTCCTCTCTTTAGCAGTAGGCAACCTCTGCAAGCCAATCCCCCCAGTTTCAGGGATAGTCTCTCCTCAGTTTCTTATTGGTTCCTCTCCTCAGCAGAGGTTTCTTCTTGTTTTCCCAAAGTGATCTAAATTCTTGGGATCAGGGTCCCAATACTTATACCCCAACATCCTTTGTCCTCTGAAGGCAGAGGGGCCTTTGCCTTGTTCAAATCGGTTCTGGTCAGTCCTGGAGCACTTTGTTTACCTGACTCCTTCTTTCCTTTCAGAGTGCAAGGCAGAGACATCAGACGCACCACAGGAGGTGGAGCCAGCATTGTGGAGGGAAGGCACAGCCCTATTCAGGTCCCAGGTGCTACTCCTCCCACCCATCTAGATGCAGATCTCTCTATTCACCACTGGGCCACCTCACCCTGTCTCCTGGAATTCCCCAGCCCTGTCACTCAAATTCCAGACAAGGAATACACAGCCTAGCAGAGGCAGGTTTGAATGGTTAGACAAGAAAATACCTACTTTCTAAAAGTGGTATTTTCAAACACAGAATGTTAAAACCAACTTCACTAAAAGATGTATTTTATCATTCTGAGTTCAGGCATACTAAATTCGAATTTCTACCATGTTCCCTGAGTCAGTTAGGATTATAAAATGTAATAACCAAACTGCCCATTCTGGCCTATGGAGAACAGGTAGCCTTGTAATAGTGAAAAACGAACATGGCTGTAATTCACTGTGAGAAAGTGGCTCTGTATATACTGTTCCCTAATAGGTACAGGGTGTACAGAGTCCACAGTCCCCCAGGGGCTGATAGAGGTCAAAGTTAGGTATGACCTTACTCTCAAAAGTGGTAGCTTGGTCGAGCAGTAAGGCAGTACCAGAGGACAGTGTAAAGCATTTATTGTACACACTCAGTCAGCATATGGTTTCACACACTCAATAACTGAACTCTAGGCCAATGATTTGTATATATAAAATATATGCTTGTTTTATTTTTAGAACCACAAAGGGGGTAAAAATATACTTTCTCAGAATGAGAGGTTGAATATAAATACTTTTGTTTTAAGCAATAAATTTGTGTAAACAGTCACAGTTGGTTGCAATAAACAATCCTATTTCCTAAACATAACAATGCATTGAGCTCAATGGTAAATTCAGGTTATTTGTAATAAATTACTTTTCAGATTACTTTTGGAATTCCAGGTCTGGCTCCTAGAACCAGCCTGGGGTCAGTATTCAGAATCAAGTGATGAAAGTCGACTTAATAACTGTAATGATTTTTAAATAATATTTAGCTATTTCAAAAGTTAGCACTTAGAAAATATTTCACAGAAAACATTCAATGGATCTCTATGGCAAGAAATTCAAATTGCAGGTAGAGTACTTTATCGTTACTTTAGTAATCCAGGACTGGGTGCCTAGACCCAGGACTGGGGTCCTTATCAAAAGCAGGTAAGTAATTTTGTTTGCAGAAATGGTACGATTTTAAAAGAATATTTCAAATTTGCAAAAGTAGACACTTAGAAGAAATTTCACAGAAAAGCAGACAATGGTTTCCTATGGGAGAAAAATGAGTTAGAGGTAAGTATAGTTGTGAACACTTTTCAGAGTCAGGGCTGGGCACCAAGATCCAGCACTGGGAGCTCACCTAGGAGCAGGTGAGTAAATTCGTTTTTGTCACTTGGCTGATTTTTGGTGAATTTTTGCAGTTTTGAAAAGTTCACACTTAGAAGATTTTTGAAGAAAAAGCCAGTCAATGTTACCCTATGAGGAAAATGAAGTTAGCGGTTTAAGGGTAAGTACTCTACTGGTAGTGTTGAAATTCCGGGCATGGACTCAGGGGTCCCCCAGTGTCAGGTAGGTACAGTTGGTTCACCCTCAGCGGTTTCAGGACGGCCGGGTGCAGAGAGAGTTGGGCCCAATGTTATCCTATGAGGGATAGGGGGGCCTTGGTTGGTGGCTGCTGTCTGGCAAGCCACGCGGCTGTGGGAGCTGGGCTCCTGGTCACTTACTCAGGGCAAGTGGGGAAGTAGGTTAGTGTAGAGAGGGCACTGCCAGGGCCACTCGGGCGGCTGGGTGCAGGGTGCTTTTGAGCCTTAGGGCGCTCAATGGAAATCAATGGGAATGTTCCGGTTTGGAAAGAGGCTGCAGGCTCGGGGACGAGGATGTTTCAGGTGCCACCACCACTTCGAGAGGTAAGTTGGGTAGTTGTAGGTTAGGTGGGTACCCCGGGATTGGGCACAGGGGGTCGCAGGGCGCCGGGTGCAGGGGTGCCTTTTGACGTCGGGAATCTTACCCTCTGGTTGATCGCGGCTGGGGTGGCACTTGGTTCTGAGGCTGCAGGCTTCTTCCGGGATGTCGAGGGGGGGTCCTTGGGTGCCGGACTCTGGGTCACAGTCGCCGTGGGGTCGTCCTCTGGGTCTTTGTCCACTCCGGCACTGGCCAGGCTTGGCTGGTGCAGAGTGTGTTGGGTCCGCGGTCCCGGGCTGGTGCCAGGGATAGCAAATAGGTTTCTTGAGTAGAGCCTCTACTCGTGGGAGTCCCAGGGGCTTAGAGCTAAAAGGTAGCCAGGTCCTCCGGGGTTGGTGAGGTTGCTGGCCACGTGGGATGCCGCGCTGGTGCAGGTTCGAGAGTCGACAGGCCGGTAGGGCTGGGGCCAAAGCAGTTGGTGTCTTCTTCTCTTTTTAGCAGCTGCAGGGCAGGTCTTTGTTCTTCTTGCTCTTCTTGTCGTTTTTCTATCTGGAATCTGAGGAAGGAAGGTTCAGGGGGCCCCTAAATACTAGATTTAGGGGCGTTACAGGTAGGTGAAGGCCAGGGACCAATGGGTCCTTGTCCTGGGGTGGGTACACCCCCTATCCTGCCTCTCTCCTGTGGGAGGGGGGCAGTAGCCTAATCCTGATAGGGTAGGGCCTCCCATCTTCAAGATGGCGAGAGCCCGGAGATGTGCTTCACCTCGCCTCCCCCACCTGAGGGGTGGGGTGGGCAGGCTGGCACATCCCCTGTCCTTGTATGGGGTTTCCGGCCAAGCTTCCCGCCAGAGTGGGGGGTTGCAGTGGCCTGGGGAAACTCCAACTGGCGGCATGCCTTTGAAGCTTCCCTTTGCTCATCCTGGGGGAGGAGATTTCTCACCTCACCCAGGATGTGCATTGTTGCAGGCCCGGGAGAGCAGGGGCTCTCCCACCCAGGGGTCCAGCAACGTGTCTGCTGTGTGGCAGCCTGGGCAGCCCCAGAGCAGACGTGGATTGCAAGTTAGCTGTAAGGGGGCATCTTCTAAGATGCCCTCTGGGGTGCTTAGTACATTAAATCCTACACTGGCATCAGTGTGGGTTCAATGTGCTGAGAAGTTTGATACCAAACTTCCCAGGCTTCAGTGTTGCCAATATGGTGCTGTGGAGCTCGTGTTTGACAAGCTCTCAGCACCATGTATTCTTAAATGACAGCACTGCACTTACAGTGCCCAGGAATGGACCCGGGTACTGTAGGGGCACAGGGCTCCTGCTCCTGTGCCCACACCATAGGCGTAATGCACCCAGCTAGAGGGGTGGCTGACATATGCCTTGGCAGTGTAGGTGATGGGCATGGTACACAGTGATGTGTGCCATGTCGACTCTTTGTTTTGTCCTGCACCCAGACACTCAGCCTGCAAGGGCAGTGTGTGTGTGTAAGGGTACAGGGCCTCTGAGGGTGGCACAATGAGTGCTGCAGCCCTTAGAGGCCTTCCCTGGTCACAAGGCCCTGGGTACCATTTACTAGGGGCTGACATGTGGCTAGGGTTTGCCAATTTGGAGTTTGTGTGGTTTAAGGAAGGAACATAGGCCCTGGGCACCTGATTGGCAGGAACCCAGGGTACACTCAATCGAAGTACATTCAGCAATTTAGCAAAAAGTGGGGGCATACCATGCAAGAAAGATGGCACTTTCTCACATTCACTATTAGAACATGCCACACACACACAAGGGCATGTCCTACCTTATCCTTACAATGCACCCTGCCCTTGGGCCTACCATAGGGTGTCTGATATGAAGAAAAGGGAAGGTTTAGGGACTGGCAAGTGGGTGCACTTGCCCAGTCAGCATGACAGTACCAGACTGCACGCAGGCTCTGCAATGGCAGACCTTAGACACACTTTTACAGGCTGCTTCTGTGGGTGGCACAACCAGTGCTGCAAGCCCACCAGCAGCCTTTGGATTTACAAGCCCTGGGCACTCCTGGTTCACTGTACTAGGGTCTGACAGGTAAACCAAACCAACCAATCATGGCATCACAAATTCATACATTAATTTACAATAGGGAGCACTTGCACTGTGGCACTGGACATGATGCTTCAAGTGACTTCATCAATGTAAAGGCCTTACTGCTTGCCAAACAGCCTTTACAACTGCACACATTAATATATCTTTCAGCTAGCAGCAGGTGCTCACCTTTGAGAAGAGACAAAGCCGCAATGTACCCTACTTCGTCAATACATGCTATGCTTTTGCACTGATGCTAAACACTCTCACCTCTCCAGGACTTAATAGGCATTGTACAAAAGAAAAGTAAAAGAATATGACTCCAACAGAAAGGGCAGGCATTGGCAGTTCGGCGTCGGGTCTGATATGTTTTCCTGCCATTTGCCATACACATTGAATATTAAATCATAATACAAATCACGTTATGCGATTATTTAATCACCATTGTGAATTGCACATAAAGGTGGAAAATTGGGGGAGCCGAGCCCAGCCTCAAAAAAAATAATATATATATATATATATATATATATATATATATATATATATATATATATATATATATATATATATATCACTCACAAACTTCCGGTAGTCCGGGGCTTTGCTGCATGTCGGTCCGTAGCGGAATCCGGTATTCCGTAAATAAAAGAAGCTACATACACTTCAAGATGCTTAATATGTTTATTCCGTAACAGATCACATCCTACCGACGCGTTTCGCCTTTACGGCTTGTTCACAGTACGGCAAGTCGTATTTCGCTTCCGTATTATAGATAGACACAGTGCATAAACATAGAAAGTTGTCACGCCCATTCCTGGTCACAATTCATAAGCACCATATTGTAATGTACATTGTATCATGATTGCAAGGATCGTAAAATAAGATAGTTAAACGGTAAAGTGCAAGTGCATATTAATTCAGTGCAAGCATTTGTCATTTCATGTCATAACCGTCAATGTCATACCCTTTATATACGTAAGATATCGGTTCAGATCGTCTATTCCAAAGCTTCCTGCTCAAGTGGGCTCACAGGTACTGTAAGGGAGAGTTTATACATCACACACGGGTATACATGTATTAAATAATACCCATTGATTTCTTGGTAGTCAGACCCCATTGGGCATTAACAATTTATCACATGGTAATATTACCCAAAGTTGTTATACTTATTCATGACATTTCAACTTACATTTGCTTCATCACAATATTCTATCAATAACTGACTCTTCATATTATGCTTACGAGCCTTGCCGCTAATAATACTATTATTTCCAGATGGTGCACGTTCCTGTTTGCACTAACGGAAAAAAAAAAACACTCCTATTGTGATGTTAATAAAAAAACATATCTGATTACCAAGAAATTCTTTAAAGCATTTAATCCTTCAGTGGCTGCCCCAACATCTGTATGTAATCTGCATACATATTTAGAATTTTTCCTTTAATATAAGAGTGACTAAGTCACTGGCTCTTCTTGGGCTATACAACCACCAAATGTGATCGGACATTGCACCTTACCTGGATCTAATTCCAGAGGACAAGTGAAGTAAAGAAAAGTAAATCCTTTGCATGAGAGAGCCTCAGCTATGGTCCATCGGCTCTGCAAAGGACATAATCAGCACAGACTTCAGACAGTTGGCAGGAGCAGTGGTTCTCTTTAGGCAAGGCTGGTTAAGGTGCATGTCTTTCAGGCCTTGCGTTCAGAGCATAATCCTGGATATACCATTTGATGGCAAAGACAACTTCGGCTGTTATGTTGACAATGCACTGTAGAACATCAAGGTGAATACTGATACAGCCAGGTTGCAAGGTCTTGTGCAACTGTGCTACCAGAAGCCCAGTCTTGGAGCCATGGGCTGAAGTCCAGCTTTTTACAGAGGAAGATATCAACCCTACTGTTGATGCCATGCAATATTTCCATCCTTCTGTTGATCTTATGTACAGACTCACTTTATACAGAGAGGAGGAAGGGATGCAACCAGCCCAAATAGCAGGACACAAGTAGACTTGGATTTCTTACCGGCCTCCACTGCACCGCACACGCACAGGGTCTGGCAGTGGGAGAATCCCGGCGTTACTCCAGTATTGGAGCTTTCAGGGATTCCCATAGCTTGCATCATTCCCCGTCGTCAGAATGGGAGTCTCGGTACACAAAATAACATAGCAGTAGGTACAAAGAGAAAGAAAAATGCCTAGGCCTCATTCCGTTTTGTAGCATATCTACCACTTTTTGTAAAAGAGACCAAAATAGAGCAACAGCCAATCAGATTAGCCTCACCCCACAGAACCTTCCTGAGAGAACCTCCGAGCTCTGCTCACTTCAACTCTAGTTGACTACTTTTTTCTACATTTTTCTTCAGAATTGTTTGGTGTTTCATTCAGAAATGTCTGACTAGGAGAATAAAGCCCTTTTTAAGCCTTGTTCCACCTGTGGCAAGAAGGGGCTGTATGTGGAGGACCGGCATAAGGACTGCATTTATTGCCTGTACCCGGATCATAGGGCAGCGGACTGCAAGATCTGCCGCCCCTTCTCTACGAAGACCCTCCGGGACCGTGAGGGTCGCCTTCTCACTTGGCTCCAGAAGGTAAAGTCAAGGAAGGGACCTCTGTCAAGTGACAGTGAGGACTCATCATCTGGCACCTCATCTCGCAAGTCAGTGAAAAGGTGTAGGGCTTCCCCTTCACCATCCTCTGAACGTCCTGTTAAGGCCACAAAAAAGACCCCCCGTGAGTCTGAGAGCCGGAGTCCGAGTAAATCTCCTCACCACGTGCAAAGGAGAGGGAAGGAGTATCTGCAGCTGTGGTGGAGTCTGCTAAGACGTTTAAGAAGCCCTCTTCTCTATCTTCTGAGAAATCAGAAAAAGATTCCAGATAGTCGACGACACCGCAGAAGACTCCGTCAACGAAAACTTCAAAATCTCAGGTGAAGAAAGTTACACCGTTGACGGGCTCGTCGACGGTGCCTTCTACTCACACATCGACGTCAGCGTCGACGGGAGCATTGACAACGGTTACGGCGACGACGAGAGTGTCGACGACGGTGGCGGCGACAACCGTGTCGTCCACGAGAGCAATGACTACGTCGATGATGACGACGGCAGGAGTGTCGACGGTCTCGTCGACGGCAGCGTCGACGGTCTCGTCGACGACGCCTATCTCTTCTTAGATGATTCAACCGTTGACGGTGCATCTTCCGTCGACGACCTCGTTGATGATAGTTTCTCTTTCAACTCCATCGCAGATGGTACCGTCGACAACATCTTCGTCGATGGAGAGGATTACAATATCCTTAAAGAGAATAACACCTGATATGACGTCACCAAGGAGGGTTGCCCCCTTGCCTCCCGCGCTGTTGCTCGAAGAAGAAGAGTACTCTGACAAGGATGATCAGGATTATTGTGGCTATGCCCATAGTCCCTCACAATTGTTGGTCAAATGTCAAGACACTGATTCGGAGGGCGACTACACTCCTGGGTACTCATACCAACAATCCTCTTGTCGCCAGGACAGCGCAGGCCAAGAGTTGGTTACGGTCCCTTCTTCGCTCCTGGCAGATCTCCAGGGCATGTTGCGGGATTATAGGAAGAGGGTTTCTCAAGCTCCTCCTCCTCCATCTTCGACTTTCTCTGCAGTACATACTGTGCCTACACCATTGGCTCCTGCAGTGTTTTCTCCGGGAGAACCATCCCAGATGGTTTCACAGTCGCAGGTCTCCAGCCCAGGTTTACCTCCAGTAGTCCCGGATTTTCATGATGATTCCTCGGACTAGGATCAGGATGATGGCAACAGGTCTAACCAGTGTGTTGAGTGGGAGGACTGTGTGATCCCGGATCCTGCTTCACCTACTCCGGATCCAGTGGATTCTCCCCCGGCAGACATTGGGGGTTTTCACAAGCTGATGGAAAGAGCCTCCAGTAGATTCCAGCTTCCTATGCCGTCAGTTCAAACGAAATGCTTCCTTTATGATTTTAAGGAGCCCTACAGGAAAGTGGTCCGTTCCATTCCCATTGTCGGCCATGTCTGGGACGAGGGTTTGAAGGCGATGAAGAACCCGGCTACTGTTATTCCAGTTTTGCCACGCCTAGAGAAGAAGTACAAGGTGCCTGGGGATAGTCCAGCGCCCTTGGCCGGTCAACCGAAGCCGGATTCGGTAATGTCCCAGGCGGCGCAAAGAAAGTCACGCAATCCTTCTGCGCCACTGACGACTCCTCCCGATAAGGAAGGCAGGCGCCTTGATAATGCGGGGAAAAGGTTTTCCTCTATGGCGAGTCTTTTAGTACGGGCAGCGAATGCGTTGGTGATCCTTGGTAGGTACGATCGCCAAATGTGGTGCGACCTTTCACCATATTTGGACCAGCTCCCACAGGAGTCCAAGGCGGAGGCCAAGAAAATTCTACAGGAGGGAGAGGCTAAATCAGCGGAGGTGATCGACTGCGCCATTGATATCGCCGCAACAGCTTTTCGTGCACTGGCAGGCGCAGCTGTTCTTCGTCGCCAGGGCTGGCTCCTGGCAACATGGTTCTGACCGGAGGTTCAGAACAAAATCCTTGACCTCCCGTTTGATGGTGAGGCATTGTTTGGGAAACATGTCGACGATGCCCTCCAGGACATTAAAAAAGATACGGAGACGGCACGGTCTCTAGGCAATCTTCAGTATCGAAAGGTTTCTTTCCGTGGGGCCAGAGGGAAGAGTACCACATCCTACAGAGGCTTGTACCAACAACAACGGTACTCTTCTTATGGTTCGACGTCTCAGTCGTATCGCCCACCGTACCAACAACGACAAGGCCAGACCTCGTCTTTCTCTCGCTCCAACACTAGAGGAAAGCAGAATCGCCAGGGACGTGACACCTCCAAGAGACAATAGCGGCGTTCTGGCTCTGCCTACTGTACCCACCTCCCCGCTAACACCTGTGGGAGGCAGGGTGTCTCAATACCTCCACAACTGGAAACGGATAACATCGGACCGTTGGGTGCTCAACATCATTCGAGATGGCCATACGCTGGAGTTTCTTCATATACCACCTTCCAAGCCCCATGTCGCTATGCCTCCAAAACCTCTGCGTCACTTACGGCTTAAAGTTCATCAGATGCTCTTCAAGGGAACAGTGGAGCCGGTTCCCCTGTCTCAGAGGGGGGAGGGTTTCTACTCCAGGTTTTTCCTGGTCAAGAAGATGCTGGAGAAATGGCGCCCCATTTCAGATCTCAGGGAGCTCAACACCTATCTCATCAGTCAATCCTTTTGGATGGTCTCTCTACAGGATATCTTACGTCACCTCAACCCGGGAGATTTCATGGCCACTCTCGATCTCGTGGATGCGTATTTTCACATACCCATTCATCCAGCCCACAGGAGGTTTCTACGATTCACAGTAGCCAAGAGCCACTTCCAATTCACAGTTTTACCCTTTGGACTTTGCTCTGCCCCGAGGATCTTTACCAATGTGCTGGCACCGGTGGCAGCTTTCCTAAGGAAACAGCATTTTCAAATCTTCCCCTACCTGGAAGACTGGTTGCTGAAGGCTCCGTCCAGGCGGACAGCGGAGGAAAACAGTTGAGGCATGTACGACACTGTTCAGCAATCTGGGTCTGACTCTCAACAGGAAGAAGTCGTCTCTCTGTCCGTCAAACAGAGCACGGTTCCTAGGGGCTAACTTGGACACGTCTCTCAACAAGGCTTTTCCATCCTTCGAAAGGCAAGAAAAACTAAGGTCTTAGGCTCATTTGTTGAGAAAAAGAAAGTGTCTTTCAGTACGCTGTTACAAATCCCTTCTAGGAGTGATTTCTTCATGCATCCCTCTGATACCTCACTGCAGATTGCGGATGCGATTTCTTCAAGAGCAACTAGACATGCAGTGGCAACAAGTTCATGGCTCTTTCGACGACACGGTGGGGATTACTGCGGCAATGAAGGAAGCCGCCTTGTGGTGGACACAGGAGGAGAATTTATCCCAAAGGTCTATCCTTCGTAATCAATCCAGCTCCTCAAGTTGTCACAACAGATGCCTCGCTGGAAGGCTAGGGTGCGGTGCTTCAGGACTTTCACGTAAACGGGCATTGGTTGGCCCGGCACCGCCTTCTTCACATCAACCTCCTGGAGCTCAGAGCGATTTGTCTGGCTCTTCAAGCATTTCTTCCACGTTTGCAGGGTTCGGCGGTTCTCGTCCGCACGGACAACACCACGGCCATGCACTACATCAACAAGGAAGGGGGTACCAGATCTCTTCCGTTGTCGCAGGAGGCCCAAAGAATTTGGGAATGGGCGATCCTGCACGGACTATCACTCACGGCAGAACACTTACCAGAAGTGCTAAATGAAAAGGCGGACAGACTCAGCAGGCTTTCGTCAGTCAGCCATGAGTGGGAACTCAACCAGATGGTCTTGGATGACATTCACAGGTGGGGCACACCCTCAATAGATCTCTTTGCTACCCCGGTGAACACAAAAGTTCTACGCAAGCAAAGTTCACCATCGCGGATCACTGGGGAATGCACTTTTGATAGCTTGGTCAAGAGCATTTGTGTACGCCTTTCCCCCCCTTCCGTTAATTCCGAGGATACTCGGGAAGATCAAATCGGAGCCATGCAAGATGATCCTAATAGCCCCAGCTTGGCCGAGGCAGTTTTGGTTCACGGAGCTTCACCTTCTTTCTCTGGTCCCTCCACGCCCTCTACGGGCGATCCCGGATCTTCTCACGATGTCCCAGGGCCAGATCTGGCATCCAGATCCTCGTTCCTTACACCTCTCAGCATGGCTCCTGAGCAGCGAGAATTCCTAGATCTTCATCTCTCGGACGAGATAAGGAATGTTCTCTCTCAGGCTAGAGCTCCTTCCACTAATAAGACTTACCGTCTAAAATGGAAACGCTTTTGCATCTGGTGCCAACAGCAAGGTGTGGACCCTTTCTTGTCTCAGCCTCATCAAGTTCTTCCTTATTTCCTGTCCTTGGCTAAGGCAGGTCTGGCTCATTCGTCCATAAAGGTTCACTTGGCTGCAGTTTCTCGCTACAGCCTCTGGGCCTTCTCTTTGGTCCTCTAGAATTGTCAAACAATTTCTCAAAGGCCTGTTTCGAGTCTTTCCTCCTGTGAGGCCTCCGCCTCCCACATGGCATTTGAACTTGGTTCTCACCCAGCTGATGAAGCCTCCCTTTGAACCGGTTCATCGAGTAGATTTGAAATTCCTCTCTTGGAAATTAGCACTCCTTCTTGCTCTCACTTCGGCAAGACTTATTGGAGAATTACAAGCTCTCACAATCCAGAAACCTTTCCTCCAATTCAAAAGGAATACAGTAATTCTAAGGACTAATCCAAAGTTCATACCAAAGGTGCCCTCGGATTTTCATTTAAAGGAGCCGGTAATTCTCAAGGCTTTCTTTCCTCAGCCATCTTCACCGGCGGAAAGGGCACTTCATTCGCTGTACGTGCAGCGGTGCTTGAAATTTTATCTGGACTGTACTAAAGATTTTCGGAAATCTTCTCAAATGTTCATTGCATTCAGTGCTCCCTGCAAAGGCTTACCCCTGTCCAAGCAGGGTATTGCTCGATGGATCTCCAGTGCTATACAGTTCTGTCATTCTGCAGCGGACAACCCTCTAGAGGGCAGAATTAGAGCACACTCGACAAGGTCCATGACTTCCTCTACGGCTCTCTTTGCGGGGGTCCAGATTAAAGACATGTGCAGGGCTGCAACTTGGAGCAGAACGCACACCTTCACAAGACATTACTGCCTGGAGACCTTGGCACAAGAAGACACGGCTGTAGGCCAGGCAGTCCTGAGGAACTTCTTCCATCGATAGATATGCTACAAAAGGGAATGAGGCCTAGGCCTTTTTCTTTCTCTTTTGTACCTATTGCTATGTTATTTTGTGTACCGAGACTCCCATTCCGACGACGGGGAATGATACAAGCTATGGGAATCTATGAAAGTTACCAATACTGGAGAACCAAAGTTACAGGTAAGTAACTTGTTTTCTTAGTGCCCATGTGGGAATCTGTTACATCATACAAGCAAGACGATGACACCTACATAAACTCCAGGCAAATATCATGTCCATGCACTAGAAAAAGGTCCATAATCCCACAGTTCATCTTAGCAAAATGAGTTGTTTTTTTCTTGTTTGAAAAAAATACTGCAATTTGTGTCTGATTCTTGACCTGTGGCAGGTGAAAGAGTAACTCTAGACATGTTTGTTTCACTTAGTTATGCTGAAGGATGCCCTTCACCTGCTTCTGGAAGGAAAATGTATAATATCCTTAGACCTGTAGGACATAAATGTTCATGCTCACATCTACACCAACAGTCACAAGTTTCTAATGTTTGAGATGGCTATACCCATTTCAAAATACTGCCCATATGCCACCAAAGATTCAAGGATTTGTATGAAGTGCATTGTGCCAGCAGATAATTTCCAGGGAAAAGAAGTGTAGGAGGCTGGCTCTGTATATACTATACCAAAGTAAGGTATAGTGTGCACAGAGGCTCAAGTAGATCATACTAAAAGTTCTATTTGTGGTAGGGTCGGGGAGCAGTTAGGCTTATCAGAGGGTAGTGTTAAGCATATATTGTACACACTCAGGCAAGAAATGATAGCACACACTTAGACTGAATCCAGACAAATTGTTTGGTATAAAAAGTTATTTTATTTTCCTGAACCAAGAAATACTCAGTTGCATCTAAGTAACAGATTTCAAAGAAGTAATACTTTAAAAAATGCATTATGAATTGTTTTATTAGATAGAAGAAATGCTTTACAGTCTTAGAAATGCTTTTGTAATTGTCAATCGGGAACAGTAGCACTTCGCAATGTGAAAAATAGAAAGTTGTTTGCAATAGATAGAATGCAATGCAATCCTATGGGAGGAAAAACGTGTTATGCATTAACAGGTAAGTACTGGATTTGCAATCTTAGTCTTTGGGGGTTTGGACCAACACTGTGCAAGGTTCAGTTTAAGGTAGGTACTGCGCCACAAGCGTCACTGGGTTGGCCAGGTGCAGCGGTCACTGGGCACACTGTAAATTAATGAAGACTGGGGGCACCTTGGAGAGGCGCGGTGTGCAGGTAAGTACCCACAGTTTCAGGGCGTTAAGATCAGCACGGGCCCTGCAAAGCTACATCACCAGCGGTACAGGGTCGGGCGCCCAATGCATTCAATGGGGACTCTCAGTCGCACAAAGAGGCTGCAGGCTCTGACCAGGAGGCCGGCTGAAGGCGACCACCAGCTGCACACATAATTTAGAAGGTTGAGGAGATCGAGGGACCATCGGTAGGGCTCTCCAAGGTCGAAGGGCTGAGCAGGGGTACCTTTTGGTGTCGGATCTTCTTGGTTGGAGCCGGTCGCAGTCAAGGAGACCCTTTGTGCCGAGGCTGCAGGCAACTTCATGGGGTCCAGTAGAGGTCAGCCACCGAAGGTCGACGAGGTCAGGATCGCCAGGGAGACTTCACTGGATAGCTGAGCAAAGCAAATTTGGGCTATGGGCATCGGGTGCAGCGTGGGCAGGGGTCATGGATCTGCCTGGATCTGGAATTCTTGGTGTAGTTTCTTTTGGTCAGGGCTGTTGTCCTTGGGAAATCTGGTCTTGGCTGAAGAGTGGCAGTCTTCCTGGGGTTCTTGGGAGTCGCTGGCCGCGGGACAGGAGTCGTCTTCTTTGCAGGGTTGTTGAGCAGGAGATTGGCCGGAAGGGTTAAGGCCAAATCAGTAGTCTTATTCCGTGCTTGGCTGCACAGATCTTCTTCATCCTTTTTCTTTTTGGGTCACAAGAATCTGACGATAAAGGTTCAGGGGTGCCCCTAAATATCGAATTTATGGGTGTTACAGGTACTGGCAGATGGTAGCCAATGGGCTAGTTGCCTTGGGGAGGGGGCATCCCCATAACCTGATTCCTGATTGGGTCGAATCCTTCCATTCAAGATGGAGGAATTTCTTAGGAGGGGGGTCACCGTGGTCCAGGGCACATTAGGGGTGGTGCTGGCAGAAAGGGGACACGCCTCTCCTGACTACTAATTTTCCCACCAACCTTGCCACCAAAAGTGCGGCTTGGTCAAGGGGGCGGGCATTTCTACTGGCTGGAGATGCCCTGGCTAGCATATCAAAGGGCATGCCTGCATTTTAGAGTAGAGACTGACATAAAGTAAAATCATTGACCAGCCTGAGCACCTCTGTACCAGCGTCTGTGCACTCTGGTTGTCTTCCTTGGTCTCAGGAAGGCTTCCACTGGTGGACGTAGTCATTTTTCGTGTATTATGGCCTTCTTTATTGATTAGAGAGAAGGTTTACTAGCCAACAAGGTAGTATGCACTGCGCACTGTGCACTGGGTTTCTAGAAAACCCTTTTAATGATTTGACATTTCAATCAAACAAGGAGTATGATAAAACCAATATTTAAAGCCAACATTTGCACATGAATTTATAACTTCTTGTATTTAGTTATACATCATAATCATTATGGTAATTATCACATTAGACATTGCGCAATTTTGAAAATCATAATGTGTGCTCATTACATCATGAAAAACACATGTAACAATAATGTACAAGATGCTTTAAAACAAGCCCGATGCATTTCGGGACTGGAGCGTCCCTTCCTCAGGGGCAACCTGTAAGAAAGATCATCTTTGTTAAAGCAACAGGTAATCTTACTGACCGTTTAAAAAAAGGCTGCATGTGGGTGCCATTACGTGAAATAATCCAAGCGTGCAGAGTCATGCGTCAAAAAATAGAACCTGTATTTGGTATATTACAACAGGATCTTCCGAGTGCAGTAAGTGAACAAGAAAGAGATATGTGACAAAGAGAATGAACACGCTGAGAGATTTGTTGACAGTAATGAGTATTATCTGTGAACTCTGATAGTATGTGGAAAGACGACACTGGATGTCAAGGAACTATGATAAAAGGAGAGAACAAAAAGACCAAGTGTGTGAAAATACGTGTAAGGAAAAAGACTTACCTAGATGAGCACACAATATACGACTAAGGGAAATTCCACGACAATGCTGTAGAAGTAAGAAAAAAAGAAACGAAAATTGTAGTGGAAGGGATAAAAACTAGCGTCAGTGACGGAAGAAAGCGCATGCCAATATAAATTACCTGATAATGTGCAGTGAAGCACAATACTAGCTGGGTGCGAGTAGCGAGTATCCAAGTTAGCAACAAAAGTGGAAATCGACTGAAATGAGACCAGCAATAATGAGTGAACCAATCGATGAAAAACACGGTGAAACACAAATCAGGCGGTATACAAAAACACTCACCCAGATGTAGAGAACGCTAGTGCCCAGCAATCAATAATCAAGGGGAACTGGGGAGTTCAAATGACGATATCTGGAATATAAATAATCCGAATGAAAAACGGGGTAACGTGAAAGCGATAACGAGATGAAAGAGACTGGAAATAATGCTGACCTGATAATTTCTTAGGCGTGACCCGACGGTAGACGGGAACGTGAACTGCTAGCTGAAACTTGCGAAAACGCATACTAACTCGGTGCTAATGAACGCATTACAAAATGAAGGAGGACTAGATGGCACAAACCGGGGGGAGCCATCTTGAAGTGGATAAAACAATTCTAGTCTGTGTGAGGCAGAAGCTCCAACAGGAAAAATTAAAAAAGATGTGTGAAACATGTAGTAGAACACATTAACCAGTGTGAAAAAAATGAATGAAATGATTAAAAAATGAACACAATATCCAAAAAATAAATACAAAGAAGGTCTAAATAATTTGTCCATTGACCTGCTCAAGAAAGGAAAACCAAAAAGTGTAAAAGGCCCTAACGCTATAGGCACATGTGGTCAGCGCCAAAAGTAAATAACACGGGGATCTGCAGAAAGTGCTGAAAAGGGAAAAATATACAATGTGTCTACTCCTACAGATGCACCAGGGAGAATCGAAAGATCGGTAAAAGGTGAGATAAATATTAGAAGGGTGTTAAATATAAAGATAAACGAAGGATACAAAATGTAAATTAACTAGTGAAGAAGAAAAAAGAAGAGAGAAGTGTGAAAGAAAACGTGAGTAGATGATTAAACTAAATGAATAAATAAGTGACATACAACCTCCACCATTAACATTGAGCACTAGGTTTTTCCTTTGTCCCTTAAGGGAACGGTTTTTGAACATTAATATCCTCTTAACCATTTTTCTTGACATTTTCCTTATTACCATTATAATCTTTCTGATTCATCTTAAACCAAAGTTTCTAATTTCTTTGACTATATTGTTGTTGCCTATCGTACCACATGCACTTGTTGCTTTCTATGATAAGTGTACTGCTGCTTCAGTTCTGCATCCTCTGTACCTGTGAATGTCCAAATTTGTGTTACTGAAATAAAAACAATTTGTGCGTCGAGAACAATTCTTGTTTTTTGCTTTTATTTGAATATGTGTTAGTGACTTTTGGACATTCTGCTCTGATCTCTTGCAGGTTGTGGCATACAGCATGTGCCAGCAAGGAAGGAGAAGTGGTTGTTTTTGGTGGATGTGCCAACAATTTGCTTGCCCATCACAAAGCGGTATATTTGTCATTTTGTTATGTAATTTTTAAAAATCTGTATCATTATTACATTCCATAGCTTTTTGAACATTTCTTAACTGGTCATTAAAACTGCAAACGAGTTTGAAGAGTATGTCACAAACTGTTATTGATCAACTTAACCAAGGCCATCTTTGTTTTTTCAGGCTCATAGTAATGAAACACTTGTGTTTAATATTCAACCCAAATCTCTTGTGAGGTAAAGACATATTTCTATATTCTTATTTTTTGTTTTTGCTGGAAGGGGAACCTGTTTCATGTTCTTTTACTCTACAGTCTATTAACAGTGCAAAAGGAACTGCTAAAGGTAGAATTTTACACTAAACATGATGATCTTTAATAGTTGCTTACTGTGAAACATGATATTACAGGTCTAACAAGGTAGATATCTTTGCTCTGTTCTAACGAGCTATGATGAGTTATGATCTTTACACTATTTGTTATATGACCTAAACTTGCCCATTAAACATTATTTTTAGTGTTTCATACGTTTGGCAGTGATTGTGGTATGAACGAGTAGTGCAACAGGTTTTGAATAGGTAGGTATGATAAATGGTTTCACTGATATGAATCTTATGTTTGTATGCCCAGACATATAGGTGTCTTACTCACTGTACCATAGGACTCAAGCTACACCCTACTAATGAGCCCCAAGCAGTGCAAAACTGGTCTTGGGTTGCTTGTGATCTCTTCCAGAGGGGGCCTCGTCTGACAGTTTAGAACAGACTCTTCCCATTGAGCGAAGGGCCGGTACCGATTTGCAGAAGGTGGGCCTTTGTGTAGAGTGTCATGGTGGAGGAATGTCACGAACTGGAATGTGGACCTAGGCGATTGCCAGTGATTGAGATCAATTGAAGCATTCCATCCATCACCTTGTTGTTGCATTATGTTTGTGGCTACAGTAAACCATACTGATCAAAAGAAAGAAGATTTTTTTGAAAAATTGTTTGTATCTTGATTTGATTTTTCCAGACTTTGATTGCGATATTGAGATTGCTGGGCAAATGTGATGGAGTGCCCGGTCCACCAAACCTTCGATCCCCCTACCTCATTTAGGGACGGCCAGACCTTAACTTTTCTGCAAACAGAGCCCCAGTTGGCCTTGTCAATGGAAGACTTCCTCAGTCAGAGAAGGGGCTGTTGGATGAAGCACATTATGCCATCCACCATCTTTAGGGTGGACGTTGTAATTTATTATTTTCCTGTTCATGACTGCCAGAAAATGTCTGACTATGAGGGACAGAAAATAAATGACTCCCATGCCCTGGGACAAAATTCTCAGACTGTGTGGGGTCATCACTATTTTATTTTTCTGAAATCAACTTCCACTTTTGCAGTTTGTTTCAGAAAACAAATGTGAAAACAATTGGTAAAATACTGTCAAACCGAGCAACTTTTTGTACATTGAGAGGAATCACCATGATGGTGGTCCCTTTCAATGTACCATGGTCTCATGGTCATCTCTAAATTTGGCGGACGGTAGTCCAATGTTGTACACTGGACATAATGTCCTACCCCACCCTGACGGGGCAGAATACCATTCATCAAACTATAAATCAACGTCTAGGTTAGGTTATCAATTAACACTGAAAGGAATCGTAGCCAAATGTTGGTTTATCGATTTCATGTTTTGTATCCCATCCATATATAGACCATACTTTAACAACATAAAACTGAGTTCAGCAAGGGTGGCTTTTAACAACAGGGTTGTTAAATGCCATCTGCTGGGCTTAATGCACATGTCTGGCATCCTATAGTTAGTTAGAACTTGAACCTGGACTTGGCCAGACTCATGTTCAAATCCTTGGGTCTCATGCTGTCAGCATCAACTTCAACTCTTTAACGACTGCATGTTCATTTGCTGTAGTATCTCTGACGCATGTTGCAATCGTCAAGGCTTTCCACATCTAACTATACATTGGTGAAAGCTAATGTGGGAGAGGTGCTGCCCCCCCCCCTTTGTTTCCAAATTGTGGACTGACTTCCTCCAAAGTGGAGACTTTTTCCTCCCTACCTTATTTCCATGCTGCATGCTTTCTTGACTGATGAATGCTACATCTTCATGTCCCGTACTCAGTACCTTGACTGAACCAGGACTGTCTAATCTACTGATCAACTGTTAAGTCCAATTTGAAAGCAATGGAAGTAGAGGCCTGTAGCCAAGCTCAGCATTTCTAAACTTTGCATTAGACATACCTCTTTCTGCTGTCGAACACAGTCTACCAGACCTAAATCAGCTTAAGTAGAATTCTGCTACCATTTGACTGTCCGCGATTTCTAAGGTAGTTGAGTAGACTAATCTAAATACATTCTTCAGCCATTACACTCTTAAGACTTCCTTTTCATGCAGTGCACTATTTGTGCTTAAACTGCTCACTTTTTTCACCCTTCTGTTCTCCTTGTGTGCGATACTTCCCACAGTTTGAGAAAGTAAGAGAGCCAAGATATAGGATAAAGTTATCTTAAGGTGAGTCTGCTATACCTCCTCTATGAGCTATCCCCTATTATCAGTGGCCACAAAAACACTGAGAAGCTGCTTTCTTTAACTACTAAACTGAAGAGGAAGCAAAACCCACACATGTGTATGTACAACTGAAAACCCTATTGCGAGATGCTTGGAATAATTATTATTTTAAACCCTGTGGAAGCAGTTTCTGGTTTCTTCACTATTTGCAACAGTTATTTGCTTGTACAAATGGTGTGCTCTGTATTGTAGTAATTGTAAGGACTATACCCTACTGATATAGTAATTTGGATAGGCCTGTTAATCGGCATTGTGTCTGATTAACCTATTATGTCACACAATGATTCTTATGTCCCTTATCACCATCGTGCAGATGGGGAACAGACCTCTCGCTGACTTTGTTTTGCAGTAACCTCATTCTGTTGAGACACTCTTTGGCACAGTAATTCTGATTGACATAATCTCCTTTAAAGTCACACTATGTCCTTGTTTTAGGGTACAGTAATACTGATGGACACGTTCTGTGTCAGTAATATTTAGGGGCACTGGAATTTAGTAGCTGTTTGGACGATGTTTTTATGATGTGACTAGGGCAAAGGAGTTGGTCATTGGTATTATCTTGGTGAGATGATGGTAGAAATTGGAGGTGAAAACAAATGTTACAATTTCTGTATTTTTACATTCAGTGTAAAGCATTTTAATGTAGGGAACAGTTTTCCAGTTGTATTTATAACAGTGACCATATTAATTATATAGTCTATAGTTAGAGAATAGAATATCTATCATACAGATAATAATTGTTGGGCTGTGTTTTGCACCTACCTTGCTCATAAAATCTACTGGAAGTCTGCTTTGTTTTTAACATAACATGATTATTTTTTCTTAAAGGTTGTGCCTGGAAGCCGTCATTTGCTTCAAAGACATTTTGTCCAGCTCCTTGGACTGCCTTCCCAAGCACCTGCTTCACAGTGTCTACCTGCGAGCTGCAAGCATTAACACCTCTGGATCCTGAAGCTTTTACTAGCTGCACCTCCCTGAGCTTGCATGGACAAGGAATTTTATTGTCATATTGTATTGCAAATGTTTGTGACTTTGTATAGTTATAGTTGCACTGTTTTAGGTAGCAGCTTTCCATCTCATGCCTTTGCATACAAAATACTTACTCATGTATAAATATGCAATAAATACATGGATTTGATCTTGTACATTTATTATGGCTTCTACCAAAATTAAGGTGAGACCCCGTGTTATGATAAATATACTGAGCAGAGTGACAGACTATTTATAAAGGATTTATCTTCATTTTCTAGGAGCATGCCCATGAATGATGATTTTTGAAGTATGTAAATGTGACATTTTAAAACTGAAGTTTGTTACTTTCACTGTCCTAGAAGGGGTTTTTCATTACTGAATGTATCTGTTTGGTCATCAAACAACACAAGAAGTTAGCTTTATGTTTCTGCACAGCATCTACTTTTTGTGATTACTGGCTTTTCATAATACAAGCATTGATCTCCCCCAAGAGTTCATTAGAGTTAGCCCTTTAACTAGCTTTTTTTTTTTTGCAAATTGAGAGATACATTGTCCAAGCCATTTTTAGGGCGAGCATCAGCACGCATGCTCTGTCTGCAAGACCTGCTGCAATCACTCTGAGTGTAATCCCACGTGCTGCTTACCATTGGTTCTCTCCTGCATCTCTCTTCTTTGCTGCCTTCTCATTGGGTAGTGCTCCGATACATCACTTCCGGGCACTGGCCAACTACAGTTTCTTTAAGCTGTATGTTTGTATATGCTCCTTTGAGGACTACTTCTTACTCGTTCTTAGATGTGGCCTTTTCTTCCTAACATCGGTATTTGTAATTATGATTCTATTTCGATTCACCATTGTTTGTTTATTTTTATTCATTCCAATTTGCATTTTCTTGTAAGCACGCCATTTTTTATATAATTGTATTGGTTCTGGTTAACATTTTTTTTGTAGGCGCGGGAGAGCCTACATCAAGACTCTAATCGGGTTCATAAGTCCCAAAGTCAGCAGCTTTGTACATTACACCACGCGCTCTATGGTGTTATGACGGTAATGTCATTGACACAACACTCATTTTCCCTTGTGTCTTTTGACAGTGCTTAAAATTCAGGCTGAGCGCTGCTGTCTATAATAAGAGCTGGTGCTTCTGAAGTCCCCGCCTCTCATTAGCACATTCTCAGGGCTCTTGCATGATGGTGCTGAGGGTGGGACTTGAAGTTACCATGGAGCAGTCATGCTTCCTGTATGATGGCTATCTCATTCCATCTCCTGTTCTTCCAGTCCTCTCCTGCTGTTCCGTCCCCTGAATTCCCCTCCTCCTCCTTCTTCTTGGTCATGGTCATACGTCCAAATATGGCTGCTCACAATGTGCTGTTACTGAGCCTGATGAGATACTTGCAGTCTTGCATTATGGGAAAAATACTCCGTCTATGAGTATCGTTCCACATTCTGTCTGGCGTGTGCATGCATCTTATGGTTTTCAAAACCCCTCCTCAGAGCTTTCATCCAACCTTAGAATAGCATTAAGTGCTATAGGAACGATGGTAGTGTAGCGTTGGCTGCTGACAGCGTTCGCATCACCTAAAGCAGTTTCCTGTTCAATCAATCAATCCGGGATTTATAGAGCGCATTACTTACCTGTAAGGGTCTCAAGGCGCGGGGGCCCGGGCAGATTTGAGGTCACCCAAAGAGCCAGGTCTTGATGTCTTTTCTGAAGGCTTGCAGTGTAGGGCTTTGTCTGATGCTGAGGGGGAGTTCGTTCCAGGTCTTTTCCACGATGTAGGAGAAGGATCTGCCTCGAATTCTGGCTCTGTGGAGTGGGGGATTTCGGCGAGGGCTAGGTCGGCGGAGCGGAGGTTTGTCTAGAGGGCGTGGAAGGAGATTCTTTTGTTGAGCTATTGGGGTCTGGTGTTGCGGAGGGCTTTGTTAGCATGTGGGAACAGCTTGAAGGTAACTCTCTTTTAGACGGGGAGCCAGTGGAGGTCGCAGAGGTGCTGGGTGATGTGGTTGTGTCAAAGGGATGCTGAGGACGAGTCTGGCTGCGGCATTCTGGATGGTCTGGAGTTTACGAAGGAGTGATATGTTGATTCCGGCGTATAGAGCATTTCCATAGTCCAGCCTGCTGGTGATGAGTGCGTGGGTGACAGTCCTCCTGGAGTTGGCGGGGGGAGGGGGGATCCGTTTGAAGGTCTTGCGGAGTATGCGGAGGGTGTTGAAGCATGTGGAGGATATGGCATTAATCTGTGGGTTCATGGTGAGAGAGGAGTCTAGTATGATACTGAGGTTGCGGGCGTGGTCCATGGGAGTGGAGGGTTTCTGAGGGCGGGGCGGGGCCACCAGGTGTCATCCCATGCGGAGGAGGTGGATCCAAGGATGAGGACTTCCATTTTCTCCTGTTGATGCAGCAGAATGCTTAGTGCATTGGAGGAAACCAGGCGTCCATTTTCCATGCCTTGTGCTCGCACATTGCTCTATCTCAGGACTAGCTGATCAGACGTCCCACTCCCTTTCACTTTTATAAAGGCAGCAGGCACCTTCCTTACACTCGACCACTGGCACTCTAAACACTTTGTTTCCACCGCGCCATGCCGCACTTTCAGTTTTATAAAGGCAGCAGGCGCCTTTCCTAATCGCCGCTGCCGCCAGCACCTTCAGAAGGCTGTGATTCCTCCACTGCCTAACAGCAGATCCGCCCGTCAGATTTTTATGAAATTGTTACTTTACGGCAGTCACTTTTTCCTGGGTTGATTTGTTTCTTGCACTTTTTATATAGTGTAAAATCACAATGACGGTATTGGAGCGCTTTACAATAGCACCACTTACTTTACCCTCACCCTCGCCGCAGCTGCTCTGTCGTCATTAATTACACAAGTACTAGTTACATTCCCATCCCCTCGCCAAAGCTGGTCTGTTTGACCTGCCCTAAACTCTACGCAAAGCGGCTGTACATATCAGACTAGAATGCCACCTCACTCACCTCTTGTCCACAACACATCCGATCGGGGCACTTTCCGCTGCTCAGGTGCTATCCCAGCAAGGCGGCTTACTTCCATTCTTAGGTCGAGCATTCAAGACCTCTTGTATATACTTTAATATATACTTATATGTGTATGTACTTTGTGGGCTCTGGCGATCAGCCCTTGGACTTGTCTGCTTCCGCTTAGGGATTTCTTTTCTGTTCAACTCCCTCTATTTAACTGTCTTAATAGAAAACGACCAGCAGTGGTCAGTAAAATACCAGAATTGCTTTCTGCTGAGGGACTTTCTTTTTTTTAAATGTTCTGGCAACTGCCTCTATTTAACTTTCTTGATAGAAAACAACCAGCAGAGGTCAGTAAAATACCAGAATAACTTTAGAATTCTCTAGATTCCAGTCCATAAAAATTGTCTTCCACAAGCACCCGTAGACAATTTTTTTTTCAAATCTTGTATTTTCAGAGATATGACCACTGAAGGCCCTGCTTTTATATTCAAAACAGAGGTTTGGACTATACCATTTCCCGCTGAAAGGCAAGATTTCTCTCCATGTGTTCCCATACCTGGCGTGTCACGCAGTTTGGTGCTTACTTTCCCTCCATGTTAAAGAACAGTAGATGTTTCAGCACCCAGGCTAATGTGTTGCATGGCTAAATACATTTAGCCATGCACGAAGCCATACACGTAGGAGGTTGTTATACTCTCAACCGAGGACTCCGGAAAGTGCTACCATTCTTGCCAGTTCAGGCAAGAACTACGGTTGTAAGGAGCATTTTGCAGCGTGAATCTTTCTGGATTCACTATGCTGTGCATTATTCCGCGATCTTGTGGGTGGGTCCGGATTCGTAGTCTTTTCTTTGTTTTTTTTTTTTGTAGCCCAGGTGGGCGGCGACGACCCACCATTTGGTGCACCTCCCGTGACGTCGTCGTGCTTCCTGCGGAAGTCCCCCCCTTTGGGGCGCCATCTTCAGATTCTTTTTTCCGCCGTTGGGTCTGGATCGTCATCGGGAAGCTCCAGAAATACACTCGAAGGAAGAAGAAAGAAAAGCGAGTTTCGTCGATAAATACTAGAGGATATCACAGGAAAGGAAGAGATTTCATCAGGAGCGCGAAGAAAGGAGGTTCAGCGCCCTTTTTCTTCGACGACCTTGGAGAATGCGCACTCAGAGGCCCTGAGCGCAATGGACAAGACGCCATTCAAGTTCTGCCCAAACTGCCACCACAAGTTCGCGCAGAAGGACCAGCATCCGGTCTGCAACCTCTGCCTACCGGTCGAACACCAGAGTAAGGACTGCAACGCCTGCTCAGCCTTCGCGCCGAAGACGCTCAGGGTGAGAGATCGGCAGAGAAGAGCCAACGCCAGCATGGATGGCAAGGGTAAGGCCCCGTCGCTCTACGATCTGGGCCTCTCCACGGACGACGAGGACAACGTCGCCGAGACAGCCGAAAACTTCACGGTCGTAGAGACCGACAAGAAAAAAGAAGACGAGGTAAGAGAATCGTCGCGCGCAAAACAGAAAGTACCTCGAAAAGACGAGGGTGACTCGAGAAAATCAGAGTCTAAGTCCACGAAGGGAGCCCCGGCGCCGAAAACTTCGACGACCAAAGGGGGAACCATGGACAAGGGGCCGAGTGGATCCTTAGAAAAGGACTCCCTGGTGCCGAAAGACGCCGAAAAGCAAGGGTCGTCGAAGACAACCCAGGAAACGGGCCGATCGACGCTGAAAGAACGGTCGACGTCGACGCAAGTTTCATCGAAAAGACCCGCGGTCGACGCCGAAAGCATCTCCGAGATGGAGAAAAAGAAGAGGCGGCTCGAGGCCGAAATGGAGAACATCCTTCAAAGGAAGAAGGAGTTCGACGCCAAGATGAAGGAATTCAAGATTCCAACGGTTTCATCGGCGGACGTCGTCGAGGTCGAGGAGGAATTCGACACCGAAGGCCTAACAAGGGATCTCGAAGAGGAAGACGAGACCTATTATGACGGAGAAGCCGAGGAAGAAGACCAACAGTCGTTCTACGACTCGGCGCCATCTACCAGCCACGACATCGAATGGCAGGATCTCGACACCGAAAACCCGGAGGAGCCCGTGGACACGTACCCTTCGAGGCCTTCGCCACCCGACGACATCGGGGTGTACAATATGGTGGTCAGGAGCGCAGCGACAGCCTTTGGCGTCAAACTCGACGAGGAGAAGCCGAAAGCCGATTTTCTCCTCGAGACCCTGCTCCCCATCCAGACAAGGAGCCAGTTCCTCCCCATGCTACAAAGTGTGATGAATCAGGGGAGAGAAGCCTTCAAGGAACCAGCGACCTGCCGGTCGATCACGCCCAGGACAGAGAAGAAATATAAGCACTCTTCCCTGGACCCCCCTTACATCAAGGGTAGCGTGACCGCCGACTCCATCATAGCTTCCACGGCCAGGAGAAGGGCCAACGTACCAGCAACTTCGGGCCCACCACCTGATAAGGAGAGCAGGAGGATAGACCTCACAGGAAGAAAGGTCGAGAGGAACGCCGCAATGCACTGGCGCATGGCGAATTCCAATGCACTCCTCAATAGACACCAGTACCAGCACTGGGACGAGATGGGGGAGCTAGTAAAGCACCTCCCCGAAGAATACCGCCAGAGAGCCTCACACCTGATAGACGAAGGCAAGAACATCGCCAACTCCTGTATAAAGACGGCGTTGGACGGGGCAGAGACTTCAGCAAGACTCATGGCCATAGGGGTCACCGAGAGAAGGCATGCATGGCTAAGAATCTCGGGATTCAAACCGGAGGTGCAGAACAACATCCTTGGCACCCCCTTCAACGGAGAGACACTGTTCGGAGCAACAGTGGACGAGAAGGTCACCCAGCTGAAAAAAGAAAACGAAACGGCGAGGTCCATGGGGGCCCTACAGCTGAGGGGAATGAGGCGAGGCAATCCCTCGAGGAGACCCTACGGTAGGGGAGGAAGCCAGCAGGGGCCGTCGCACCAGACGTTCCAGCAGGGTCAGCAGGGTGAAAGTCACGGACAAGGTCAACAGAAGCAAAACTGGCAGTACCAACCTCGGGGCCAGTCCTTTCGCGGGAGAGGGAACGGACGTGGCCAAAGGAGGAGAGGGGGCGAACAGCCCTCATCAAAGTGACTCAGCACGCAAGAGGACGCCTACCCTCGTCATGCCCCCAAGGGTGAGGCGCAAAAAAGTAACATCAGGGGGAAGAGAATATTCAAAAGCCTACGAGCATACAACACCAGTAGGCGGAAGACTGAGGTTCTACCTTCAGGAGTGGCGGCGTATAACCACAGACAAGTGGATACGGAACATCATGCAGTACGGATACTGCGTAGATTTGGAGTAAAGACCTCCAAACAGGAAACCAAAGGGAAGACAGAGATCGGCCCAAGAACTGGCACTACTCAGAGAAGAAACACGGAATCTTCTAGAAAAGAGAGCCATAGAGGCGGTGCCGTTCAGAGAACGCAACAAAGGGGTCTACTCAAACTACTTCGTGGTCCCGAAAGTAGACGGAAACCTCAGACCCATCCTGGACCTGCGTTACCTAAACAAGTTCATCAGAACGCAGAAGTTCAAAATGACTTCGCTGCAGGAGGTACTGCCCCAAATAAGAGACGGGGACTTCATGGTCACCGTGGACCTCAAGGATGCCTACCTGCACATCCCAATAAACAGAAGACACAAGGGCCTTCTAAGATTCAACATCGAGCAGGAACACAACCAGTTTACAACCCTGGCCTTCGAATTAAAATCGGCACCAAGGGTCTTTACAAAATGCCTGTCGGCGGTCGCGGCCCACCTACGAAGACAGGGAATCCATGTCTACCCCTACTTAGACGACTGGCTGGTCAAGGCAAACTCACACGAGAAGTGCGAAAGGCACGCAAAACGCGTAACAGACACCCTCACGAATCTGGGGTTCTCGATCCACTGGGGGAAGTCATCGCTGGAACCGGAACAGGTGAAGATTTTCCTGGGGGCGAAAATCAACTCCCTCAACAGTACAGTAGTGCCCAGCGACAGGAGGACAGATGCACTACTGAAGGAGACGCGGCTCTACCAGAAGGGGCGAGCTCTGACAGTGAGGGCAGTGAGCAAGATGATGGGGATGATGGCGTCGTGTATCCAGCTGGTGCCGAATGTACGCCTGCACATGAGACCATTCCAGGAATGGCTACAACAGCAATGGTCACAAGCAAACGGAAGTTGGGAGGATCTAGTGGTTGTTACGCACGCAGTGCAGGAGGAGATAACTTGGTGGAACAGAGACAACATGACAGCAGGGAGAAGCCTGACACCACCAATCCCAACAATGACCATTACCACGGACGCATCGCAAAAGGGATGGGGAGCGCACATGGACAACCTCAGAGTGAGGGGTCTGTGGGCTCCAGCAGATGCGGTTCGCCATATCAACTACCTCGAGTTGAAAACAATCCTGCTAGCCCTGAAGGCATTCCAGAGGCACCTGTACAACCAGAGGGTGTTGGTTCAAACAGACAACACCACGGCAATGTTCTACATCAACAAACAAGAGGGGACACAGTCGTTCCCTCTCTCCTCTCTAGCTCAGGAGATTTGGAGATGGGCCATACCTCTCAGGATAGATCTACTGGCAATTCACCTACCGGGGAAGGACAATGTGGAGGCAGACTGGCTAAGCAGGCAGACCTCGGCATCGCATGAGTGGGAGCTCAATGGCCAGGAAACGGAGAAACTCTTCCGGAGATGGGGAACTCTCACAATAGACCTATTTGCAACACGCCACAATGCAAAATGCCAAAGCTTAGCGTCCAGGCAACCAGATCAGCAATCCCAGGGAAATGCCCTATGGATAAGCTGGTCGTGGACATTTGCCTACGCCTTTCCACCGATAACCCTGTTGCACAGAGTGCTCGACAAGTGCAGAACCAGCAACATGACTCTGATCCTAGTGGCTCCGCAGTGGGCGAGGCAGACATGGTTCTCACAAATTCAAGAAATGGCACAAGGCAATCCATACAGGTTCGAGAATAGGAAGGTCCTGCTCTCAATGCAAAACGGAGAGGTCCTGCACCCAGAGCCAGAGACCCTCAACCTGGCGGCATGGCTCCTGAAGACCTAGAGTTCGCACACCTAAGATTGCCTCCGAGCACTATGCGAGTGCTACGGGAGGCAAGGAAACCAACTACACGAAAATGCTACAGCGCAAAATGGAAGAGATTCACTGTGTGGTGCAGGTAAAAGGGCCTGCGAAACAGAATGACAAGAGACTCAACAGTACTGAGGTACCTCACACACCTTCTAAAGAGTAACCTCTGCTCGAGCTCCCTAAGGGTACACCTAGCGGCAATCGTGGCGTACACCAGAGGTGAAAAGGGTGGAAGTTTCTTCACCTCGCAGGTGCTGAAGAGATTCATGGAAGGAGCCAAAAGGATGGCCCCCCCGAAAAGGTTGCCGCCGCCGGTATGGAATCTGAACGTGGTTCTGACGGAGCTCATGAAGGCACCGTTTGAACCCATTCACAAGGCCACACTGCAGATGTTGACGATGAAAACGGCCTTTTTGGTGGCCATAACCTCACTACGCAGGGTGAGCGAGCTTCAAGCACTAACACTACAGGAACCCTACATTCAGATTCACAAGGACAGAATAGTCCTGAGAACAGACCCACACTTCATGCCCAAGGTGGTGCCGGCGTTCCACATGAATCAGAGTATTTAGATACCAAGTTTCTTCCAAAACCCGACTTCTAACGCAGAAAAGGCCCTGCACACCCTCGACGCAAGAAGAGCGGTGATGCACTACATTGAGAGAACCAAGGAACTCAGGAAGTCGAAGCAGCTGTTTGTGTCCTTTGCTACTAGCTTCATGGGTAGGCCAGTGACTAAGGGCACCATCACTAGGTGGATTGCCCTCACTATTCAATTCTGCCACAAACAGGCTGGACAGGAGCTAGCGGAGGGGCCTCAGGCTCACTCCACAAGGAAGAAAGGGGCCACCGTGGCCTTCCTGGCGAACACGCCAATCCAGGACATATGCCTCGCGGCAACTTGGGCATCTGTGCACACGTTCACGAAACACTACTGCGTGGACATTCAGATGAACAAGGAAGCACAGGTTGGACAGAAGGTGCTTCAACACATTTTCAACGACCAACGCTCATCTACCACCCAGCCGCCACAAAATTAGGAAAACCGCTACAAAGTCTATGCACAGTATAGTGAATCCAGAAAGATTCACGCTGCAAAACGAATAGTTTCTTACCTGTCGGTGTAGTTTTGCAGCTTGAAGATCTTTCTGGATTCACTAGCGAACCCACCCACCTCCGCCAGGAAGATGAGGCTGGAGGAAGAGGGGGTAAAATGGAAAAGTTCGAAAGAAATGAAAACGTACAGAAAAATGGACAAGAAGGATTAATCAATCGCCTAGGGTTAAAAAAAAAAAAAAGGAAAAAAGAACCCGAAGATGGCGCCCCAAAGGTGGGACTTCCGCAGGAAGCACGACGACGTCACGGGAGGTGCACCAAATGGTGGGTCGTCGCCGCCCACCTGGGCTACAAAAAAAAAAAAAAAACAAAGAAAAGACTATGAATCCGGACCCAACCACAAGATCGCGGAATAATGCACAGCATAGTGAATCCAGAAAGATCTTCAAGCTGCAAAACTACACCGACAGGTAAGAAACTATTCGTTATACTGACCCGCTGGATTACTGTAATGCCCTGCTCTTAGAGTCCCCAGGCTATCTGATCACTAGACTCCAGAGTATCCAGGCGGCAGCAGCAAATCTTGCTCTGACTCGAGCATGCGGCTCCTTGACGACACAAGTGCTGGCTTTCAGTGACTCAAAGGATTCTGTTCAAATCCTTATGTATTGTGTTCAAGGCACTTCATGGACAGGGGCCTAAATTACTCCAAGACAGATTCCGATGGTATGAACCTATACGCAACCTTCGCTCATCCTCTGCTAGTCTTGCTAAGATTCCTAGGATAAAGAAAGCAACCCTGGGGGGGGAAGAGCTTTTGGCGTAGCTGCTGTCAGCCTTTGGAACTGTCCTCCTCTGAATTAGGAGTATACTGAACCTAATGCTGTTCCCTGTTCCGTAAGAGAGTCAAGACGTGGCTCTTCCCCAAAGTATGATCCTCTGATCTAGCCATGTAATACTTAACATCAGCTTTCTCTCTCTATGTCTCAGCGCCAGGATGCCCGCAGGGTTGCAGTGCGCTTTATAAGTGTTAAATAAGTATGTTCCCAAAGGCAAGACCGATTGCATTGCAAATGCTTGTTTACATCCAGTTTCGCGTGTTGCTGTAGCCTTGGCTCGCATTTCTACTTCTTTATGGCATTGCACCATGAGCACACAGCGCGGGCCACAGGTCCTGGGGGTATACAGCCCCACTATCTAGTCCATCCACGTAAAATCTGCACTACTTCATTTTTGTTCCTGATGGGAAATAAATTAATTGTGGGCTTAACTGAACCGACGAGGTCAGAGGCAGGGCTTTAAGTGGGCCGGGTCCTGCCGGTGCTGAGACGGGTCCCTATCAGGCTCTCCAATTTGCCAAGGGTGAAAAAAAAAAATCTTACCTGTGCAGCAGTACCACCCTTCCCTGACTTTGATGCAACTTCAAAGAGACTCGTTATAGTTCTTTCACAATCTCATCACTTCAGAACTGAAGCATTTTCAATGTGATATCAACAAAGCCGTAGTTGTCGCCTAATTATGTTATGCAGCTAACAACCATTGGCAAAGCCAAAAGTCCTGGTTTGCTGTAGGTGTAATGTCACCAGTTGTATTATATATCTGAATGCAGTGACAGAAGCAGCAACAATTCAGTCGAGTTGCGCGCTACGCTAGGTACAGCATTTTATATTATCTGTTTTTAAGCCACGCTCTTAATTACATCAGCCACACCCCTTTGAGAGATTCCCTAATTGTGTCATTCCACTTAAAGCCCTGGTCGAAGGCGAGCCATACTGGCAGACTATGCTGCCGGGAACAGCAGAATTCTTGCACACCGACTGCAGTATGCCGTCACTACACGCCATATGCCGAAAAATGTGTCTTGTATAGACGTAGTGGAGGCTTTCACATCTGCACTCAGCCAGCTGCGGAGCTTCAGCCCGAGCCGTTCTCCTTTCCACAACTGAAGCCAAGTTCCGGGCTGCTGGTCTCAATGTGCATTTAGGCTGAGTATCGTTATTTGGGAAACCCTCATTGAGAAAGACGAGTTTCCTCAATATTGTCTGCATACTGGCTACGTCCACCGTTGCTCTTGCCATGTTTGAAATGGCGAGCACTACAGTGTTAGTAGACTCTACTGTGTACAGTGGAAAGTGAGCTTTGATTTCGGATCTTTCCCAAGCCGGTGATAGTGCGGGTTGTACAGCACACGCCCGAGAAGACTAGTGTGGGCATCACCCTCAGCAAACACAATATTGTGACACTAGGAGTCTCCGTCTACGTCGATTCACAACTATAGGCCCTTGTCCAGATCTGTGCAACGCTATAACATTCCAAAACGTGACCGTGCCCTATAAACCAATAATTTTCCAAGCATTTTGTTTTTTTCAGGGAAAGTGCATAAAGTAAATTGTTATGTTTTGTGGCAAGTAAAATAGCATAAATCTTGAGCACGGATAAGGAGTATGTTAATGTTGTGCAACCATGCATTCAAGAGCAGCAAAGCATGTGACCCCTCACTAAGACCTCCAACTGAGGGACAGAGGTAATTGAGCCACATTCCAGTCAGAAATATGATGTCTAGTCCCTTTGAGATAATCACCTCGGTAATGTCTGCAGCGGGTTTAATGGTTGATATACAATTGTTAAGCTTTCATTTTATGACATCGCCGGGTGCTGGGGAATGGGTGTGTGAACCAGGATCAGAGGACTTGAGATAGGTTTTGTGCGGTTTTGTCCAAGGGTATTCGTGCAGGGACTACGTGTATTGGAGTTAGCAACGACCTGAATGCCGTGTGATGGTAGCTGAGGGACCTGAGAGGTATTTCTGTAGGATCATAGAAGGGAGTCCGGTTTCTGCTTCTGTAACAGTAGTGCAATGTTTTGGGTCATTAGGTGTGGATATAGAGAGCTGAGCCAGGACTGAGTGGGAGATTGTTTTCATGAGATGAAGACCACAAAGTATGTAGCGCGTGAAGAGTCTAGTCTGATTGATGTTAATTGTAAAGTACTTTATTTCCTCGCTAGTCCTGCCCATTTTGTTTTCTATGTGGCATTGGGCTGTGCGAGGACACTGTAGATGGACAGAAGGTGTATGACACTGGTTGGGCAGGAATTGTTAGGGTTACCTGGTAAGTAATAACCAATACCCTGACCACACAATAGAACTTATCACATTCAGCCTAGCTGGGCAAAAGAAAGAAAATAAAGAACACGAAAAGGAACCTTTGTGCATTACATTGTTTACTTGAATGTGATAAGTTCTAGCGTGTGCTCGGGGTCCTGGTTATTGTATGTTAACGATCTTTGAATCTTTATCTAAGGAGGTGGACTGATTCCTCCTTCCCTTGGAGCACGGCAATATACATTGAGGTCTGTGGAACAAACTCGTGAATAGTGAGCACCAGAAATTAACCTGGAATATTTTCACCCAATTTTGATTAGACTGTTACCTGGTAAGTAGCTTGATGAGGAGGGGCGGCTAACGGGTAGTAATGAGGACATGACTGATGCCACCATGAACATTTTCCTGCTAAAACCATCTTTAAAAAGAAGAAGTCAAGCAAGGGAACTGAATTTTCCATCATCCATTTGCACACCGCCCACCTGGCTCCTGCTCCCAGGACCTACTTAATGGTGCCAGTGCCAAAGGTGCACCAAATATCAATTAACAATGGTTCTGAGCCTCTTTTTTGTAAATATGCACTCAACCCTACTAACTCACTAAGGGGCATATTATCAAGAACGGCGTTAAAAATTACCGCCGGTTTAGCGGCAGAAAACTGCCGCTAAAGCGGCGATAATGAGCTTGATAATATGCCCTTGAGAATTCCAATAGAAGTCCATGTTCTGGTGTGAACATGGGCTTCTATTGGAATTCTCACGGGCATATTATCAAGCCCATTATCGCCGCTTTAGCGGCAGTTTTCTGCCGCTAAACCGGCGATAATTTTAACGTCGTCCTTGATAATATGCCTATGTTTTCAAATAATTTTGGTCTGTTCATTCTCAAGTATACATGTAAATGTCGGCAAAATCACTGAAAGTGCGGATTGCGCAATGCTCCAAAAATGCAATGGTGTGCAGTATTTACAGTGATGCATATATACATTGGGATGTCATTAAAATTCCTGGTAAGCAAGGAACAATCCAAAGTACATTCACAAGTTCCTAATTTAATTAGGACAACAGACAACCCCACTGAAATTGTTGGCGTTTCGAACCTCGGTAATTCATAAATGGCTCCACCATTATGAATTACCAAGAGGGGCGAAACGTCATCCGTTTTAGTGGGATTGTTGTTGTGCTGCTCTCTGCCTCCCTGAACTCTGCTGAAACGGTTTGAAGAGGGACTACGTCTCCCAGACACATGAGGCAAGGCGGGCACAGGAGGAAACCGTCTTGCCGAAAAGAGAGCATGAAGTCCCGCAGTGCAGGTGTTGTGCTGTTCCCTGCCTCCCTGAACTCTGCTGACATGGTCTGAGGTGCTCAATCAATCAATTAATTTTTAAAGCGCGCTACTCACCCGTAGGGTCTCAAGGCGCTGGGGGGAGGGGGATCCGCTACTGCTTGAAGAGCCAGGTCTTGAGCTGTTTCCTGAAAGAGAGATGGTTCTGGGTCAGTCGTAGGTGGGTGGGGAGGGAGTTCCATGTCTTGGCCGCCAGGTAGGAGAAGGATCTTCCTCCGGCGGTGGTCTTGCGGATGCGCGGGACGGTGGCAAGGGTGAGGCTGGCGGAGCGGAGGTGGCGGGTGGGTGTGTAGAATGTGAGGCGGTTGTTGAGGTATGTGGGTCCCATGTCGTGGAGAGCCTTGTGTGCGTGGGTGAGGAGTCTGAACGTGATCCTCTTGCTGATAGGTAGCCAGTGCAGGTCTCTCAGCTGGGGAGAGATGTGGCTGAAGCGGGGGGTGTCCAGGATTAGTCGTGCAGAGGCGTTCTGTATGCGCTGGAGTCTTTTCTGTAGTTTGGCTGTGGTTCCAGTGTAGAGGGTGTTTCCGTAGTCCAGTCGGCTGGTGACGAGGGCCTGGGTGACCGTCTTCCTGGTGTCGGTGGGGATCCACCAGAAGATCTTTCGGAGCATGCGCAGGGTGTTGAAGCAGGATGACGAGACGGCGTTGACTTGCTTGGTCATCGTGAGGTAGGAGTCCAGGATGAAGCCCAGGTTACGAGCATGGTCCGTTGGCTTTGGAGCGGAGCCCAGGGCAGGGGGCTACCAGGAGTCGTCCCAGGCGGAGGGGGATGTTCCCAGGATGAGGACTTCCGTCTTATCTGAGTTCAGTTTCAGCCGGCTGAGCTTCATCCATTCCGTGACGTCTTTCATTCCTTCCTGGAGGTTGGCTCTGGCTGTGGCGGGGTCGTTGGTGAGGGAGAGGATCAGCTGGGTGTCGTCGGCGTAGGAGATGATGTTGAGGTTGTGTTGGCGTGCGATGGCTGCGAGGGGGCTCATGTAGACGTTGAAGAGGGTGGGGCTGAGCGAGGATCCTTGCGGGACGCCGCAGATGACTTCGGTGGCCACGGACCGGAACGGGGGAAGGCGGACTCTCTGGGTTCTGCCGGCGAGGAACGAGATGGTCCATTCCAAGGCCTTTCCTTGGATTCCGATGTTGCTGAGGCGCTGTATCAGGGTGCGGTGGCATACGGTGTCGAAGGCTGCCTAGATGTCCAGGAGGATGAGGGCAGCCGTTTCCCCGTTGTCGAGCAGGGACCTGATGTCGTCGGTGGCTGCGATGAGGGCGGTCTCAGTGCTGTGGTTTGCTCGGAAGCCGGACTTCGAGGGGTCGAGGGTTCCGTTGGTCTCGAGGAAGGCGGAGAGTTGTTTGTTGACGATCTTCTCGATGACTTTGGCCGGAAAGGGGAGGAGCGAGATGGGGCGGAAGTTCTTGAGGTCCGTGGGGTCCGCGGTGGGTTTCTTCAGGAGGGCGCTGAGCTCAGCGTGTTTCCAGCTCTCTGGGAAGGTGGCGGATGCGAAGGAGCTGTTGATGATGTTCCGGAGTTGGGGTGCGATGATGGAGTCGGCTTTGTTGAAGATGTGGTGTGGACAGCGGTCGGTTGGGGAGCCGGAGTGGATGGTGTCCATCGTGTGGGTGGTATCTTCGGTGCTGACCGTCGTCCAGGTGCGGAGGGTGGTGGTGGGGGGCGCCGGATCGGTGGTAGGGTGCGCGGTCTGTGCGCCGAAACTATTGTGTATGTCGGCAATCTTGCGGTGAAAGAACGAGGCGAGTGAGTCGCAGAGGTCCTGCGAGGGTGTGATGTCGTTGTTGCAGGCGCTGGGGCTGGAGAGCTCTTTGACGATGCTGAAGAGTTCCTTGCTTTTGTGGGAGCTGTTGTCCAGTCGTTCTTTGAATGTGGTCCTTTTGGTGGTGCGGATCAGTTGGTAGTGTTTGCGGGTGGCGTTCTTGAGGGCTGTCATGTTTTCTGTAGTCTGGTCGTGGCGCCAGGCTTTCTCGAGGGTACGGCAGGTTTTCTTGGAGTTTTTGAGGTCGTTGGTGAACCAGGAGGCTTTCTTGCCTCCGTGTCTGCTGGGGGGGTTCTTCAGTGGTGCGAGGTCATCGGCGCAGTTGGTGAGCCACTGTGTGAGGTTGCGGGCTGCTTCGTTGGGGTGCGTTGTGTTGGTGGGGGGGTTCTGGCTGAGGGAGGTGGTGAGCTGGTTGGCGGTGATCTTGCTCCAGCTTCTGCGGGGAACCTGTTGAGGGTGGTTGTGGGTCGTGGTTCTCCTGAAGTTGAAGTGGACGCAGCTGTGGTCTGTCCAGTGCAGTCCGGTGGAGTGGCTGAAGGAGATGTGCTTGCTGGAGGAGAAGATGGGGTCAAGCGTGTGGCCGGCGATGTGGGTGGGGGTGTTCACCAGTTGCTTGAGTCCGAGGTTGGCGAGGTTGTCCAGCAGGGTGGCGGTGTTGCTGTCATTGTTGTTCTCCAGGTGGAAGTTGAGGTCTCCTAGGAGGATGTAGTCTGAGGAGGTAAGGGCGTGCGGGCTGACGAAGTCTGCGATGGCTTCGCTGAATTGTGTGCGTGGTCCCGGGGGTCTGTAGACGAGGGTGCCTCTGGGGGTGGTCTTGGGGTCGGTGTGTATCTGGAAGTGAAGGTGTTCGGCGGCGGTGAGGGTGTCGTCGGAGTTGGTCGTGATTCGGATGGTGTTTCTGTGGACGATGGCGATGCCTCCTCCGGCTTGGTTGACGCGGTCCTTCCGGGCGATCTTGTAGCCATCCGGGATGGCTATGGCGATGTCGGGAGCTGAGGAGGCGTTCATCCATGTTTCTGTGAGGAAGGCGACGTCTGGTGATGTTGTGTTGAGATGGTTCCAGAGTTCGACGGCGTGCCTGTGGATGGAGCGGGTGTTGAGCAAGATGCACTTGAGGTGGTCGTTGCTGGAGCCTGGCTTGGTGGGTGCGGTGCAGGATCGGGTGCAGGTGAAGTTGCAGGCGTGGCAGGTGAATGCTCCGTGGGTGTGTTTCGGGTTGGCTTGGTAGCAGGCTGGCTGTCGGCCGGTGTTGAGTGCGTGGAGGGTGGCGGCGTCGTATCTCTGACGGGTTGGCTGGCTCCGGCAGGGTCCAGGGGTTCTGGCGCTGGGCGCGGTCCAGGCGTTGACGGGCGTAGACGGGCTTGCCTTTGGCACGCCCGCTGCGCGTGGCCCCTGTGCGTACGTTCGGTCCCCGCCATATATGGCGAAGTGGGAGGGAGGAGCAGCTGGGAGGCGGGAGCGGGGCGGCGAATGGGGAGCGGGTGCCAAGAGAAGGGGGCGGGGCTGCAGGAGAACAGCGGCGGGGAGCGGACGGGGGGGTGGAAAGAGCGGGAAGACGGAGCGGGAGAGCGAGGGCAAGCCTGGAGAGCAGGGGCCTTAAGGAGAGGCGGCAGCAAGAGAGGCCAAGAAGGCAGCAGCAGCAGAATCTGGGCACACGGGGGCCGTGCGGAGTGGAGTGACCGGGTCAAGGGTCACTGCTCACTGCCGCGCGGTCCCCGCCATATATGGCCAAGTGGGAGGGAGGAGCAGCTGGGAGGCGGGAGCGGGGCGGCGAATGGGGAGCGGCTGCCAAGAGAAGGGGGCGGGGCCGCAGGAGAGCAGCGGCGGGGAGCGGATGGGGGGGTGGAAAGAGCGGGAAGACGGAGCGGGAGAGCGAGGGCAAGCCTGGAGAGCAGTGGCCTGAAGGAGAGGCGGCAGCAAGAGAGGCCAAGAAGGCAGCAGCAGCAGAATCTGGGCACACGGGGGCTGTGCGGAGTGGAGTGACCGGGTCAAGGGTCACTGCTCACTGCCGCGCGGTCCCCGCCATATATGGCGAAGTGGGAGGGAGGAGGAGCGGGGCGGCGAATGGGGAGCGGGTGCCAAGAGAAGGGGGCGGGGCCGCAGGAGAGCAGCGGCGGGGAGCAGACGGGGGGGGTGGAAAGAGCGGGAGAGCGAGGGCAAGCCTGGGCAAGCCTGGAGAGCAGGGGCCTTAAGGAGAGGCGGCAGCAAGAGAGGCCAAGAAGGCAGCAGCAGCAGCAGAATCTGGGCACACGGGGGCCGTGCGGAGTGGAGTGACCGGGTCAAGGGTCACTGCTCACTGCCGCGCGGTCCCCGCCATATATGGGCAAGTGGGAGGGAGGAGCAGCTGGGAGGCGGGAGCGGGGCGGCGAATGGGGAGCGGCTGCCAAGAGAAGGGGGTGGGGCCGCAGGAGAGCAGCGGCGGGGAGCGGATGGGGGGGTGGAAAGAGCGGGAAGACGGAGCGGGAGAGCGAGGGCAAGCCTGGAGAGCAGTGGCCTTAAGGAGAGGCGGCAGCAAGAGAGGCCAAGTAAGCAGCAGCAGCAGAATCTGGGCACACGGGGGCTGTGCGGAGTGGAGTGACCGGGTCAAGAGTCACTGCTCACTGCCGCGCGGTCCCCGCCATATATGGCGAAGTGGGAGGGAGGAGCAGCTGGGAGGCGGGAGCGGGGCGGCGAATGGGGAGCGGGTGCCAAGAGAAGGGGGCAGGGAGCGGACGGGGGGGTGGAAAGAGCGGGAAGACGGAGCGGGAGAGCGAGGGCAAGCCTGGAGAGCAGGGGCCTTAAGGAGAGGCGGCAGCAAGAGAGGCCAAGAAGGCAGCAGCAGCAGAATCTGGGCACACGGGGGCTGTGCGGAGTGGAGTGACCGGGTCAAGGGTCACTGCTCACTGCCGCGCGGTCCCCGCCATATATGGCCAAGAGGGAGGGAGGAGCAGCTGGGAGGTGGGAGCGGGGCGGCGAATGGGGAGCGGGTGCCAAGAGAAGGGGGCGGGGCAGCAGGAGAGCAGCGGCGGGGAGCGGACGGGGGGGGTGGAAAGAGCGGGAAGACAGAGCGGGAGAGCGAGGGCAAGCCTGGGCAAGCCTGGAGAGCAGGGGCCTTAAGGAGAGGCGGCAGCAAGAGAGGCCAAGAAGGCAGCAGCAGCAGAATCTGGGCACACGGGGGCCGTGCGGAGTGAAGTGACCGGGTCAAGGGTCACTGCTCACTGCCGCGCGGTCCCCGCCATATATGGGCAAGTGGGAGGGAGGAGCAGCTGGGAGGCGGGAGCGGGGCGGCGAATGGGGAGCGGCTGCCAAGAGAAGGGGGCGGGGCCGCAGGAGAGCAGCGGCGGGGAGCGGATGGGGGGGTGGAAAGAGAGGGAAGACGGAGCGGGAGAGCGAGGGCAAGCCTGGAGAGCAGTGGCCTTAAGGAGAGGCGGCAGCAAGAGAGGCCAAGTAGGCAGCAGCAGCAGAATCTGGGCACACGGGGGCTGTGCGGAGTGGAGTGACTGGGTCAAGGGTCACTGCTCACTGCCGCGCGGTCCCCGCCATATATGGCCAAGTGGGAGGGAGGAGCAGCTGGGAGGCGGGAGCGGGGCGGCGAATGGGGAGCGGGTGCCAAGAGGAGGGGGCGGGGCCGCAGGAGAGCAGCAGCGGGGAGCGGACGGGGGGGGGCAAACCTGGAGAGCAAGGGCCTTAAGGAGAGGCGACAGCAAGAGAGGCCAAGAAGGCAGCAGCAGCAGAATCTGGGCACATGGGGGCCGTGCGGAGTGGAGTGACCGGGTCAAGGGTCTACCCAATTGTCTCTATAGGCTTGACCAGTATTTAGTAAGAACTAACTATTACCATCGCACACTTTAGTGTTCACTATAGAGGATGAGGAGGAAAAAAACAGTAATGGGGTGGGTGTCCCATCCCACTCCCCCACCCCAAAATTTGCCTCCATTAGACCGTGTGCTCGAGAAGGTGATAGGGGGTAGTAAGAACTGAGATCACCCTCTCAGAGAAGAGGTTGTCGCTAAACTTGGGCCACCCCCCCAACCCCCCCCCCCCCCCCCCCTCCCATGGCCCCTCATCCCCTTTAGAGGTACACTCAGATCTGTACCTAGATGTTGCCTCGTCTCAGGGCTTATTGCTTAGCCCTTCCCCTGAATTGCTATCTCAGGCACAGCTAAGAGCCTGTAGTGGAGAGGATGACAATAGTCCCCCTGGCCATATTATCCACCAGCCTCAAATATAAATTCTAAGATGGCAACACGTACAAACGAGAGAGAGCGAAGGTTTCTGACTTGGCTCCCCCAAACGACGAATTCCTGCTAGATAAATCCTCACAGTGGAGCGACCTGTACCCCTACCCCCATGTGGCAACTGAGGGTCCTCACGAGCATTCATTACAGCTCATGGCCAAGCTAATGGAGAACTGCACAGATAGATTTAGGTATTTATTAAGGATAAACCTTGCTCACTTAGTGACTCGTCTTGACACGTTGGATACCGAATTAGAGGCCCTAAAGGCACCTCCTCCTCTAGCTGTAGGAAATAGTTCCCTACCCACTATTGAGCCGATACACCAAACTGTGTAGCAGAGGCAGGTTAGGTCCAACACACCCTCTCCATCGCAACCTGCTTGTCTGAAATTAAAAGTTATTATACTCAGAAAATAGAAGGGACAATAGATTACGCCTTCTCTCGAGAGATCTGTATTACTCACAAAACGAGAAGGAGACATATATAAAACTAATTCAGACTAACATAAAGAGGGAGAAAAAGACCCGAAAGACGAAAAAAAGAGATTGGCCCACTTAATTCCTGGCCAAAGCAACCAACATTGGTAAACCACTAAGAAACCCACTTTAATAAAACCCTTAGGATTTTTTGAATTGCCCTCACCCACTAGATAGTGGCATGCTTCATCATAGGGCTGCTAACACACCCTGGCTCAAGCTAGCGTTTAGGGTGGAGCGATCTTGTTTTGGAACAAAACATTTTCAAACTAGGGATCCCCAATGCAGAAATCAATTTAAGTTAAAACTGTCTAAGTGGGTACCCGCCTATATTTTATTATGGGTCCCACTTGGCAGGATTTAAAACACTCTAGACGGGTATATGTTAGAACCAACAACGCCATTACTCTATCTGCTGTACCGAAGTGTTTCATCCTATCACAATCGCCCAACAGAGTCAGAGGCCTACCTCAGGATACAGATCCCTTATAATTTGTTAGACTCCCTCCTAGTCAATCCTTGTATGGTAGGGATAATATATGGTCATTCTTGTCCTTAGTAAACTCACTTCAAAAGACGTACCTGAGTTTCATTAATCGTAGTCCTAACCCGGGGATAGAGTGGGAACATCGCCCTGTATTCACACTTTCATCAAGAGATGATGTGGCTTTATGAGCCCCTCTGCCAACAAATTAAAACAGGCCAGGGCTTAACGGGTAACCCAGCAGTGCAAGCCTGGAGTAACATCAGTGTGCAGTGGATAGAAGGAAGAGGTAGGCTCAACCCAACCAAATACCCCCAATTGCCCCTAGAGTGCACTTGATTGTCCTTAAGAATGTCTCTGAAACACCCCCAGTGCAATGAAAGATTCTCAAGCTTTGAAAAATAAAACTGTTCACTGGATAAAAACAAATGCAAGATGGTCCCAGGAACTAGCTCAGAAAGTCATATCGGTAAGACGAGCCCCTTGGCTAGGTATCCACCCCAAAAGACTGCCCTGGACGCTGTGTACTAGTCAACATTAAGACTCCGCTACTAGTAGAACTGCTACTGCAGCAATTAAGAATGATGACTCCACCATCTGAAAGAAACACGTTAGTAAGATTCCTCACCTTAGAATATCCCCAGGCGTCAGACTGGATCCGGAAGATTTTTCGTCAGCAATACCCCTTGCGCGTCGCTAGGCGTCGTCTGCGGCTCCGCGTCAGTCGTCGGCGTCGTGCGCCGGAATGACGTCGGAGTACTTAGACCCCGCCCTCGCGCGCTGATGTCAGTTCTTCTTTTTTCCGCGCTAGTAAGCGCAGATCCGGGAGAGCTACCCCTTTAGTCAATTTTTGACTAACTTTTTTGACTCTTTTTGGTCAATTCTCGAGTCTGGTGCCGGTAGGATGCCTGGTTTCAAGGCCTGTGACGACTGTCACCGACTGATGTCGGTGACCGATCATCACCGCCGGTGCCTGTACTGCTTGGGCCTCGACCACGACGCGGCGTCGTGCTCCGATTGTATGGCCCTGACCTCGAAAGCTAGGCGGGAGCGGTCCCGCAAGCTTCTCGAGCTTCGCCACTCGGCTCCGCGTCGCTCTCGATCCCGGTCCAGGAGGAGGTCCAAGGATCGGTCACGGAGCCGCACTCGACATCGTCACTTGTCTGGCTCGAAGTCTTCGGGTAAGTCGAGGCACTCCAAGAAGTCCAAGAAGCGACACCGATCTTCGGACTCCCATCGCCGGTCGCGCGACTCGGCCGAGGGTCCGGGTGGTTCCAGCTCCGCAGGAGCCGCAGGCGCCGCGCAAGTCCCCATACCCGACGGTCCCTGGGACTGATGCGATGCCGGCAGAGGTCAGTGCCTTCCTCTCGGCCATGAGGAACCTGGCCCTGCCGTCGACGCCCGCTGGCGCGCCTTCGGGCCCCGCGGACTCGACTGGGCGACCTCGCATGCCGGCGGCTCCGGCCCCGGCGCCGTTGGAGGCTCCGGCCCCAACGTCGCAGGTCCCCGAGGGGCCCGAGCCTGGGCCCCCGTCGACGCCGGTCGACCTCGTTACGCCTCCTCCGTCGGCGGCGCCGACACAGATACCACCCCCGACGCCGGTTCCGGTCGACGTCGATCCTCGGTTCAGCCCCTGTCCGGTCCCGACGCCGATGCGGCGCTGCCCGACGCCGCATCCGACACCGCTAGAGACACATATTGTCTATCGACCGGCTCCGATCATTCCTCCTGTTTACCAGGAATCGGATGACGGGGGCGACTGGGAGGGGTCTGATGACCCTATGGCCCTTCAGAGCCAACTTGCACAGGACTGGGCAGATGAACTGGGGGAGCCCAGTGGTTTGGATACCTCACTGGACACTGGATTCATCTCTCCTCCGACTGTGGCTTCGGAGGAGGGTGCAGCTTTTTCTGTGGTGCTGCGCAAGGCGGCCGAAGCCCTTGGGCTTGAGCTGCCTGCCGTGGCTGTGAGGACTAACATCCTCACTGAGGTGCTTCAGTCTGCCGCATGCTCCACTGAGCCTCTGCTGCCATTCAATGAGGCCCTCACTGACGTTCTGCAGGGCACCTGGTCCAAGCCCTCCACAGTCCCTCCTGTGGATAGGAACGTTGCCAGGCGCCACCGCCCTGCTCCGGGCGACCCCAGTTTCCTGTCCCAACACCCCACCCCCGAGAGTCTGGTTATCCAGGCCTCTACCTCCCAATCCTCCTTCCCGTCCGCTCCTCCGGACCGGGATTCCAAGAGACTGGAACAGTTTGGTAAGAAGCTGTTCTCTTCGCTCAGTTTGGGCCTGCGGTCTTTGAACACCGCCTGTCTCTTGGACCGTTATTCCCACTCTCTGTGGGATGCGGTGGAGGACGTGCTGCCACTGTGCCCGGAGGAGGCCCGGGCGCGGCTTTCCTCGGCCCTGGCCGATGGGAGAGATGCAGCGCGCCATGCATTCCGATGTGGACTCGACACTACGGACTCGCTGGGTAGGGCGATTTCTACCACGGTGGCGCTTCGACGTCACGCCTGGCTGCGTTCCACGTCCTTTTCAGGGGATGTCCAGAGCACCCTCATGGACATGCCTTTTGATGGCGCTCGCCTTTTTGGCGACAAAGCGGACAGTGCGCTGGCTCGCTTTAAGGACTCCTGGGCTACGGCCACGTCCTTGGACCTCTCGGCCCCGCGGCCACAACCTTCCGCTTTTCGCTCCTTTCGTGGCCAAGGAAGGGGCACTTCCTCACGTCCGCCTAGCCACCGGCCGCAGAACCAGCCTGCACGCGGTCGCGGATGTGGTTTCCGCCGAGGCGGTACTGGAGGACGACGCGGTCAGTCCACATCCACCCCGGCAGCATCCGCCTCAAAGCCTTCCTAGTCCAAGCTTTCAGGCCCATTCCACGCCAGTGGGCGGCAGAGTTCGCCATCACCTGCTCCACTGGCGTTCCATCACGTCGGACAGGTGGGTGCTGCAAATCGTCCGAAGGGGCTACTCCCTCCCCTTCGAGACGACCCCTCCAGCCATGCCACTGCAGCACCACCGTATCTCGGGGGATCATTTGAATCTTCTCCACGAGCAAGTTTCGGCCCTCTTGGCCAAGGGGGCCGTCGAGCACGTTCCGGGCCCAGAAGTAGGTCGTGGTTGTTATTCCCACTACTTTCTGGTTCCCAAGAAGGGCAAAGGGGGCCTACGCCCTATCTTGGACCTCCGGAACGTCAATGCCTTCCTCTGGAAGGAACGGTTCAAAATGTTAACTTTGGCTCAGGTTCTAGCTGCCCTCGACCCTGGAGACTGGATGGTAGCGTTGGACTTGCAGGACGCATATTTCCACATCCCCGTCCTGCCGGCCCACCGGCGTTACCTGCGGTTCACGGTGGGTCAGGAGCACTTTCAGTTCACCGTGCTCCCCTTCGGCCTTACCAGTGCCCCTCGGGTGTTCACGACAGTGATGGCGGTGGTCGCAGCTCATCTGCGCAGATCAGGGGTTCCAGTCTTCCCCTATCTCGACGACTGGTTGTTGAAGGCGGGCTCGCCCCAGGCAGTCGTCTCCCACCTCCAGACTACGGCGGATCTCCTGCATTTGCTGGGGTTTTCCATCAACGTGCCGAAGTCACACCTGAGCCCCTCTCAGAAGCTCCTTTTCATCGGAGCGGTTCTAGATTCGGCGCAGTTCCGGTTTCATCCACCGGAACAGCGGGTCCGGGATATCCAGGCCCTGATTCCCATCTTTCGGCCTCTATCCTGGGTTTCGGTCAGGCTAGTGTTGCGGCTTTTGGGGCTGATGGCCTCCTGCATCCGACCAGGCGGCGCATGCGGGATCTGCAGTGGGACCTGAAGTTTCAGTGGGCCCAGTATCACGGCAACCTGTCCGACCATGTCTTGATCTCGGAGGGCACTGCACAGCAGTTGCTGTGGTGGCTCACGGACCGCGATTGGGTCACGGGCAAGAGCCTCTCCCTACCCCTACCGGAGCATGTCGTAGTGACGGATGCGTCCCTCCTGGGATGGGGTGGCCATATGGGAGAGGCGGAGATCAGAGGCCTCTGGTCTCCGGCGGAGTCTCGCCTCCACATCAATTTGTTGGAGCTGAGAGCGATCCGACTTGCACTGAAAGCCTTCCTTCCCTCTGTCTGGGGAAGTGTCGTGCAGGTGTTCACGGACAACACCACCGCCATGTGGTATTGCAACAAACAGGGCGGGGTGGGGTCGTGGACCCTTTGTCAGGAGGCTCTGCGCCTCTGGACATGGCTGGAACGCCAGGGCATCACCCTGGTGGTTCAACATTTGGCGGGCTCTCTGAACGCCAGAGCGGACGAACTCAGCCGCCGGTGCATGATGGATCACGAATGGCGTCTGAACTCCGAGGTGGCGCAAGGTCTCTTTCAGCAGTGGGGAGAGCCTTGGTTAGATCTATTCGCCACCGACGAGAACGCGCAATGTCAGCAGTTCTGCGCGTTGGAATTTCCAAGGCGGCACTCGCTCGGCGACGCTTTTCGTCGCGAGTGGAGTTGCGGTCTGTTGTACGCCTTTCCGCCTATACCACTTCTGCCCAGAGTGCTGAAGAAGATCAAGCACGACTGGGCCCAAGTCATCTTGGTGGCTCCGGATTGGGCACGAAGGTACTGGTATCGCGAGCTACTCAGTATGTTGACCGATCCTCCGATACGTCTGCCCCTTCGGGAGGATCTTCTGTCGCAGCAGCAGGGGACGGTCCTCCACCCGAACCTGTCCAGCCTCCACCTCCATGCGTGGAGATTGAGCGGCGGCAGTTGATGCCATTTGACTTGCCTCCTGAAGTCTGTGATATCATTCTGGCAGCCAGGCGTCCCTCCACAAAGACGGTATACGCCTGCCGGTGGAACAAATTTGTGGCATGGTGCACAGCAAAGGCTGTGGATCCCCTTTCCGCCCCTCTTTCTGAGGTTCTCCTCTTTCTTCTTTCTTTGGCCCGGCAGGGCTCTGCCCTGGGCACCCTGAAAGGTTATCTTGCTGCTCTCTCTGCCTTCTTACGGCTTCCAGATCAGCCCTCTCTTTTCAAGTCCCCTGTAGTGTCACGCTTTCTTAAAGGCATTACTCACACGTTCCCTCCTGTCCCTTTCGTAATGCCTCAGTGGGACTTGAATCTTGTCTTGACATTCCTGATGTGCGCTCCCTTTGAGCCTCTTCACAATTGTCCTCTTCGTCTTCTAACTCTTAAGACTACTTTCCTGGTAGCCATCACCTCGGCTAGACGGGTGAGTGAGCTCCAGGCTCTATCGTCCAAGCCTCCTTTTCTATCTGTTCATCCGGACAAGGTTGTCCTTCGGCCTCGTCCTTCCTTTCTACCGAAAGTGGTGACCCCCTTTGATCTTGGGCAATCTGTCACCTTGCCCACCTTCTTTCCGCCTTCGCATCCTTCCAAAGAGGAAGAGCGGCTCCACCGTCTGGACCCAAAACGTGCGCTCTCCTTTTATTTGGATCGCACTAAACAGTTCCGAGTGGACGACCAGCTTTTCGTTGGCTACGTGGGTGCAAAGAAGGGAAAAGCTGTACACAAACGGACCATCTCCCGGTGGGTCGTTTTGTGTATAAAAATCTGTTATTCCTTGGCAAAAAAGGAACCGCCTATTGGGCTGCGCGCCCATTCTACTCTGGCCACAGCGGCTACTGCTGCTTTGGGACGGGGGGGTCCCTTTGCAGGACATCTGTCAGGCGGCAACGTGGGCTTCGCTGCACACGTTTGCCAGGCATTATTGCCTAGACAGCCAAGTCCGGAGGGATGGCTTCTTTGGCCGTTCTGTCCTCCAGGACTTTCTGGTGTGATCTTGGTTCGCAGACCCACCACCGGGGTTGGTATTGCTTGGGTATCTATTCTAAGGTGAGGAATCTAACTAACGTGTTTCTTTCAGATGAACAAGTTACTTACCTTCGGTAACGATGTATCTGTAAGAAACATTAGTTAGTTAGATTCCTCACCGACCCACCCATCCTCCCCGTTCTGCGAACTGACATCTAGGGTTAAGGCTATCCCTTTCAGGGCCCTAGAATTTTTTTTGCACCAGTGTCGGTATCTTGCATGGCTCTGCGTTCCTGGCGCGGAAGGCTATGTACAAGAACTGACGTCAGCGCACGGGGGCGGCGTCTAAGTACTCCGACGTCATTCCGGCGCATGACGACGACGCGGAGCCGCAGACGACGCCTAGCGACGTGCAAGGGGTATTGCTGACGAAAAATCTTCCGGATCCAGTGTGACGCCTGGGGATATTCTAAGGTGAGGAATCTAACTAACTAATGTTTCTTACAGATACATCGTTACCGAAGGTAATTAACTTGTTCTTCAGTCCCAATCAAAGCGCTTCCATTAGGGTACCTCTGTAGTCCACTTGTTGCCTTTACTCCCCAATAGGAACACACCCTGTTTGGAAGGTTCCACTAACAACCCTGGCCAAATACTCTTCAACATAGTTCCTAAAAATTCCTTTGAACCCCTTTCACGCTTGGATGTTACAGACTGACTGTGTATGAATTCGGCACTTGGGGGCATCAGAACATCACTAAAAGTGGGAGACCAGCAGGACGACTTTGAAAGTTCCACTACTCCCAATTTGGTATGAACAAAGGGGGCATATTGTCATCTAAGGGACTTTCCTTCTACCACGAACTTTATCACCCGTGCACCTGGAATCATATTACAAACAGGGTGATCCTGTCAACGTTGCAATGACCACCTCCAATTTGAGTCTAACGAAGGAGACACACTGATCCTGTAGTTTTATCACCCCCAACAATTACACCTCAAAGTCAGGCAAACTGGTTGCTGAATTTCCTCATACTGGCCAAAACCACAATTCCACAAAATTAGAATTCTCTCATGGAATATTGCGGGCATCAAGAACAAAGAGTCTGCACCTAACTGGAGAGAACACACAAATGAATTTGATGTATGCATGTTCCAAGAGACTTCGGCTACCTAACCTTTGTTCAATTCTGGCTATACAACCTTTCATGTTAATACCTTCCTGTCTGGTCGCGGCATGGCATCAGGGAGTCTCCTTGTTTGGATTAAAATTGATCTAAACCCACGAATTTACATTTTAATTATCGATTCATTGAAAATTCTGGGATTAAAATCTCACTTTTCAGGGAGGAATCTTGTATGTATTTATTCAATGTCTATTGTAGGCCCAAAAGCAGGAGTGGAGAGTTGTCTACTTTATCTATCCTGCAACATTCTGTTAGCTTGATTAACTCCAATGATCTAGTCGTTAAAGGGGTAATATTTCTTTCAAACCCATATATGGTTATGACTTGGTGGCTGAGGATGAGGATGAGAGTTGGGGTATACCATTCCTTTGTTAAAGAAAAAAGCCAGCTAATAACGCACACCCATCTTGAAAATACAAACAGTTATATATCAAACCCTTGTTTTGGAGCCAATAATTGGACCAATAATTTACTCAATGTCCTTCAAAATTCCAGAGTGTTCCAAACTTCCATAAAGTGGTTCACATAGACGTCAAATCTTCAAAAACGTATCCTTTTTAATGATTTATCGAACTCATATCCAAATATGCAACAGGGATATGAGTTCGGTAAATCATTAAAAAGAATACGTTTTTGAAGATTTGACGTCTATGTGAACCCCTTTATGGAAGTTTGGAACACTCTGGAATTTTGAAGGACATCGAGTAAATTACTGGTCCAATTATTGGCTCCAAAACAAGGGTTTGATATATAACTGTTTGTATTTTCAATATGGGTGTGCGTTATTAGCTGGCTTTTTTCTTTAATGATTCTGGACAAGTTGCCTCTTCAACTTACCAACGGCACTCCTGGGTAGTGAGAGCCCACAGCTTCTTCAGCACCCCGCTATACTCATAGCAAACATATACCTAACACGCCACTGACTGAATTTTTTATTACATCATTGTTGCTCTTGATGTGCGGTTTTTTCCAAATGTTTTGGAACACTACTACCCCTCTGTTTTGCATGACCATTCCTTTGTTCCAGGGCCTATGTCCTGAGCACAGTGGCTGCCATTCAAGATGTCTGCTTTACAACGCTAAATGGGTTGAGGTCATGCAATGACAGGTCTGCATCTGATAAACTGAGGGCTCCAACATTCAAGAAAGGCCTATTAAGAACTAGATTACATCCTGATCAAGGCTGGAGGGCTTTGAAGTAGACAAAAGAGAGGCGAGCGATCATTACCCCCATACCTTAACCTCTTTGGCTGTCGCTCCAACAAGTACCCTGCACCTGTTGCACCACTAATAATGCAAATAATGGGGAATAATTGCAAGTCTATTAAGGGGCCCTCAATTGTGGGGAACGTGGAAACTAGGACTGAGATATGCAATCTATTTATGAAGGCCTTGTCTCCAGGAAACACTTCTGATATCGATTCAAAATTGGTAGCATCCCTAGACCCAATCCTGACTCAACCACCAAAAAAGAAACCCTCAATTAGGGCGCGCAATGCAGATAGTAACCCCTTGTACACAAAGGAATGCAGATTGGCTAAAAAAAGCACTTGTGAATGCTTTAAAAAATAAAAATCCCCCTGAGGTCCATACAGCAAGAGATTTGTATACAAAGGCACTAAGAACTGCATGGGGCAAGTGGGAGGAAGCTAAGTGGTGTGATCTGCTGGTGGTTACCAGGTCCAGTGACAACAGGTCATTTTGTAAAATAGATGCCCATGGGAGCAGATGTTCCAGATCGACTGCTACCTGTACCCTGGGGCTTAAGTAGACCACTTCGCAAAGTCATATGATCATGCCCCAATTGAGCTTATTGCACCTGCTTGCTTCCTCCCTGACCTTACTTCCTTGGACCGTCACTTTACACTCAAGGAAACCGGGATAGCTGTTCCTGCAATTAAACTAGGCTAGGCCCCAGGACCAGATAAAATTCCTGGTGAGCTTCTCCGTCATATATCAACTGCGTGAGCAAGACAATAGCCCCAGGGTCTTCGATCCCTGAGACATGGAAAGGGGTGGAAATTATCCCTATTTATAAAAAAGATGATCGGAGAAGCCCTGTTAACTACAGCATGATAAGCCTTTTGGATATTCTCAAAAAGGTTTATGCGAGGCAGTTGCTAAATAAACTAAATGACTGGATTGAGGGTGCAGGGATCTTCTCCCCTTACCAAGTCCTGAGGCTGCTCCTTATAATCTGGAAGGATAGATACAAGGCTCAAAAAAGGTAATCTGTATATAACCTGTGTTGTCCCCAAAGCAGCCTTTGACTTGGTCCCTCAGGAGGAGATCCTTGGCACTTCTTCAGGGCCAGGAAAGGAATATAGGTGCATAGAATTGTGTATAGGGCAGCCTCCCACAAAGTATAGAAGTGCCTCATGCTAGTGATCCAATCTCCTAAAAGTTAGGGGCAAACCTCCTAGGTCAAAGCGAGAGGTGCTTTATCGTCAATCAGGTTCTGGCGACCGCTAAGAGGAGCCGCACCTACCCATGCTCTCGTATGCCCGTGCACCAAGGATCTCCTCCTGAGACCAATAGGGGCGCGAAACATGTTGACCTGATAAATATAAAACTTTCACCACACATATCTACACCCAGCTACTTAAGGCCATTATAACCCTTCAGTAGCCTCAACCTTTTGTATTTTTTTACCCTTGACAGAGGAATCCACTTATTAAACTGACATAGCATTGTTATCCTCTAGTCTAGTCAATTTTACATTCACTTACAACTCTATGAGCACTACCTCACACGCATCATATGGCGAGAACTCAGAAGACCCTCGCAAAAGCGACCCTTCGGGCGACCCGTAGGGCATTGCCGCGCCGGCCCAATGAGGAGCAAGTGCCCTATGATGAAGCATGACATCCCTTGGGATGTGTCAGGGCAACAAGTAAGAGCCACACTGACTCTTCTCCCACTCCCTAGACCGACTCTTCTTCTCTAAGGCCACTTGCATACTGAGTAAGGATTTGGACCACGGAGGAGCTAAGCCTTACCGAAATGCGATAAAGGAATTCCTGTCTATTGACAAAGGCCTGGCTTTCCCGTGGATAAGGCATGTCCAATCCTGGTGTAAAAATTTAGGCCTAGATCCTTTTGATCGGACCCCACATCATTAGTTCTTGTCTCAAAAAAAACTTGTTACAAACTTGTTCTTGGGAGTATGTCCAAGCTAGTCTCTTCCATATTTCTAGCCATTTCTTGCTTGTCAAAGACACCCTATCATATGAAGTTTTTCTAGATATTGCTCAACAGCAATTGGCAAAAGCCCTGTATCTGAATTTTCGTCATAGCACGCTCGAAATAGGGTCCTTGTCATCCACTTGGAAGGCTGGCAGGAGCACTTACTCTACAGATCTCTGTACAGTGTGTCTCTGACATCTGAGGAAAGTATAAGCCACTGTTTGTTTTTCTGCCCTGCATATAACAAGATCAGAAGTAAATAGATTCGCCAACTGTGCAACTATTTAGGCATCCGGAGGTACACAGAGGCTTTAAATGTGTTAAATTGATATTTCTACCTATACTGTGGCTACTCTAAGTAAAAACCTGTTTTCAGTAGGGTTGATCAGGAAAGAAAAAGGGCAAAAATTATAGGTCTGATAGAGATGTATAATTGGTAAAGCACGTTGCCTAAAAACACGTACCAGGCAAAGGGGCATTCTTTCAACCTGTAATGAAATTGACTTTTGTACTCTCTTTTTAAGTTCTTACAACTGTCCCGTAGGGAAACCGTTTAATCAATTAGTGGGATCGATTAGTAGTATCGGTTAAATAGTTTGGTAGTAAATAGATTTTATTGTGCATTATGTTTCATTTGATTGTTACAAATAGGCAAAATAACTTAATATTGCCAGTATCTGAAAGAGGGGCGCAAATTGACCATGAAATGTTACTAATTGTCATAATGCACTTTCTTGCTCGGTTTCGGTTTTTAATGTACCATATTAGAGTTGAATTATTTTATGAAAATATTTTTTTTGCTGAGTGTATGTTTTAAGGAATGTAAATTCCGAAAAAAACGTTTTCCTACTACTAGTGGGATTGTCAGTTGTCCTAATTAAATTAGGAACTTGTGAATGTACTTTGGACTGTTCTGTGCTTACCAGGTATTTTAATGACATCATAATGTATATATGCATCACTGTAAATACTGCACTTCAATGCACTTTTGGAGCACTACACTGCAATTACACAGATTTTGCTGACATTTACATGTTTATTTGAGAATAAACTGAGCAAAATTATTTGAAAACTTAGAGAGTGAGTTGGGTTGTGTGTATATTTACAAAAAAAAGAGGCACACAGAACTATTGTTGTTTATTAATATATGGTTCCCCGGTTCTGAGATTGGGCATAACGGGTTAGTCCTGTGTATCATTCCAAATACGCACCAAAGTCAAACCTGTTTGCGCCTTGACCATGCTCAGTGGCAGGAACCCTGGTCTTCAACCCTATCTGCCGCTACCCTTCTGTGCTCTCAACCTCGCCCGCCACACTGCTGCTACGCCGCACAGCACCTGCACCTCCACCAAGTTCTAATGCGCTGTCCACACTCTATCATCCCACCAACAGCACCCCTACTCGCTTACATTCACACAAACCAGCAACCTGTTCACATGGACCAATCACCCCCCATGCAGCACACCACAATACCCGCTCACTTACCAAACAGACCACAGAGATGTGGGACCTACTGCACGATGACGCTCTGGATCTGCTCTTCCATACTGAAATATGGCTAAACCCGACCTCTGCACCCAACATCACTAAAGCCATCCCTCACCAGCCCAAAGATCACCAGGCAAGACTGTCAGCCCAAACCAAGAGCTGGAGTTACCATCATATTAAAAAACACCATCAGCTGCACCACCTACACGGACACCCCCACCTGCTACATGGGGAACCTCCCGTTCAAGATGCACATCACAGCCAACTTCTTCCTGGTCAGAGCATTCCTGGTCAAACAACCAGGGCCCAACACCAATTAGGCCAACGACACCAAGGACTTTGTTGCAAACCTCATCAACGCACACACCTTCATTCTCCTCAGAGACCACACCAACCCAAACTCTATGGCCCTTCCAGAAAACCTGGTCACCCAGCACGTTACAGAACCCACCTACACCGCCGAACACCTACTGGATCCAATTTTTCCTCAATAAGCAACATCATAGTAGACAAGCCAGCAACTATGACCTGGACAGACCACAGCCTGATCAGTTTCAGCATACCCATCCCACACCACAACAGCCTTACCACCACCCAACCCGCCTGCTGCAACTGTAAAAGTATCACATAGAGAATTGGGCTTCTTCCCTCTCCGCACTTGAGCAACTTGGCAAAATTCATCAGGAACTTCAAAAGTTGGATCACTGCAAGTAGCGACACCCTGGCTCCCCTCAAGTTCAACCCAACAGCAAAAGAAACAGACCACAGGCCAGCTAGTTTACAGAGGAACTCAGGCTGATGAAACGCCACGGTAAGCAACTGGAATGTAAATGAAAAATAAGGCAGCACCATGGATATAGAAATCTTCAAATCTGACCTAAGCACACACCTTTTGCAGATCGCATCAACGCTGGCACAAACAGCTGCCAGGAAATCTTCACCATCCTCAAAGATTTTTCTGTGCCTCCTGCCATATCCAACAACTTCACCTCCTTGCAAGACCTTTGCAACAAGCTCTCTGTATTTTTCTGTAACAAAATCACCTCCATATATGTCAACCTCGACCCTCAACCAGATCTCGTCACAGCTCCACTTCCCATCACGGCCAAAGAAGGAACCCTGACCTTGTGGACCGGGGTCACCACCGTCGATATCGCCACTGTCACGAAGACCATCCAATCAAGGGGGAGGGGGCACTTGACGTTTAACCCCACCATGCCTTTACCAAAGAACTTCTACCACTTAGCAAAGCACTAACACTCATTCTCAACTCCTCCATTGAATTCTTGTTGATGGAAATTGACACCAGCTTGGAAGCAGGATGAGGGTACTATGGATAGTTTGAGCCCATAGGGTATTTTTCTTGAGTTTGATACACAAGGGCATGTGTTCGGGGATTCTCTCCAATGGAACCTTTTATCGGGGTTGTGTACTTCTTCCTGGTCATGAATGAGAACTGGGACAAGTGTTGTGCTTTGGTTCAACTCTGTTATATGCAAGGTGATTACAGAAGAGAAGGGGGAAAGTGATTTAGACATTTTCTCTTTATCTGTATTTAGTCTCAACCATAATATGACGCAAGACTCTTTGTGCCATGTTTCAGAGTTACTATATGCTCGTTGACTAGTTGTTAGTGAACAAGGTCTCCAGGGAGTGATATAACATTTTTGTTTTTAAATCAGTAAATGCAAATGCTTTTCTAGAAAGTTATTTTCCCTTTATGTGTCCCGTCCAGACCTTAGCAGAATCTTGAGATAATGGGCAATAATTTTTCTTCGAGAATGGCAGAGCCCTATTTGTTGCTAATTAGTTGGTGTGCCAATTCATTATTTGTATGGAGTTTGTTTAACTGATTCTCTTATTTGATCAATCTAGTGCAAGTTCCTCCTTAGTTGTGTCATTGTTGTCCTATGGGGAGAGGTCTGTCTACCATTTCCATGGACCCTGTGTCTTTCTGCTAGGTCTTTTTTCTCCCCTGGTAGTGGAAACTGTGGGAGGAGGGTGTGGCCATGGTGTAGAAAGGACAGGAATGGCCAGGGGTGTGGTAATTAGCTTCTGGTATGAGGTTATGCTTGATGTCTGCTTCAGTGTATCCCCTGTTGGCAGTCCTAGAACCTCCCGCCTCTTGAGGAGCCAGTGTTGGCAAATACCAAACTATGCTTGGCCTGATTCCTGCTGTGAAAGCTGTGCCCTGACATTACAGAGAAACGAGGTCCATCGGGGAGGTGTAGCCACTGCTCCCAAGGCTTGGGAGTTGTGTCCACTCCTGAGATGGGTGTGGCCACCACCACCCATGCCAGTTTCTGCTGATCTGTGGCGTTGCTGGCCTGCCAGGAGGAGTCTTTGGGCTGTTGGAGAGTGCAGCCACTTCTATTGAGACTGGGGGAATACAGTTGATGTCCCTGTGTTGCCACAATGGTGTGGCATGGATCAGGAGGACAGATGAGGCCTGTGGCCCTCTTTTCCCCCACCCCACACTTCCTGCTTGGACTATGATGGACAACACAGAACTCCTCCGCTGCAGAGCAAGGCCTCTAGCATTGACGGGCGGGATCCTTCCTCTCTCTTCTGTGGTTCTCAGTTTCTACAGGCCCTACTGTTTGGATCAGGGCTCTGGTGAATTGGCGAGGTGGGTTGCTTGGACAGTTGGGTTCTCATGTTTGAGCCCAGTTCTGGCAGGCGGGTGCCCACAGATATTGCCCAGTGTGGAAGAGCTGGTACATGAGCTCCGTCATGTTCCATCTCATCAACCCCCAGCCTTCACAAATAAATCTGTTGTTGTTGAGGGGGGTATGTGGCCCTTATGCTATCCGTGTTCCAGGGTGGATCATTGGGGCGGGGCAAGGATTTCCACTGATGGCGATTCCTAGCCACTAGACCAGTCATCAGCCATTCAGGAACACCAAAGCTTTTTGGGTAACATTAGTAGCATTTGACAGAGGAAGCAGGTATTGAAGAAGTATACGGTACTAAGAAAGAAAATGTAAAGAAGTCATTTGGCTGAGCAGCATTATAAATAACATTTTACTCTCAACTACTGGTTGATTAATCATGCAAGGCATTCTGCAGCAGGAGCAAACGCGTTGACTTCAGAATTACTAGAGACCAATTGTTAAGCTAAATACATGTATGAAGAGTCTTGTAGTGTTGAAAGTAAAGTAGATGAAGAGGTGAGTTGCAACTTAATAATAGATGGTCAGTACATCTTTAGAGACCACAGAGACACATTTAGAGTGAGGAAGTCGTCAACAAGAGTGAGGAGGGTATCAGGATAGCAGAGCCATGCAGGTGATGAAATAAAGAGAGCTGGAATTAAATGCTATGTATGAGACATAAAATTAAACAGACAAGAACAGATGTTTCCCTAGAGGCTTGATCTGGCAGAAGGATTTACACATTTGAAAAGTGAACATTCTTGGTATAAAAGGGGGAAATAATTCAAGATTGTGGAAGCATTGTTAGAGAAGAACCTGGAAAGCCAGGAGTTCTTTTTAAAACACTAATTGGAGGGGCTTTTCCTGTTGAAAGATGCAACATCCAAGTATAGATTGCTTCTCCAAGAGATTGTGGAGATTCAGAGCTTTGTATGTAAGGCTAGTAGTTTGCATGGAGCTGCATGCCTCCATTGAAAGCCATTTATGGTGGGCAGGGAACTTATGGTCTTTTTTGTTAAAAGTGAGATCCAAGGCAGCAGAAAGAATAACTCCCAGTGGGGTAAGAATGTTTTCCTGAATCGGATGAGGACAGCAGAGCCCAGCAGTTTACTTAAGTTTAACTGCTAGCTTCAGGCCTGGGGGGGAGAGGATATACATTAACTTATTGAGTTTGCAAAGATGCAGTCTGGCAGAATTGACACAGACTGCATGTGCCCTATGAGGTTCGGGTCTTCTTTGAGAAATCAGTTGGGTGATATAGCAATAATAAGTCTTTAAAGAATTGCATTGTTTATCCTTTTACTCCTTTCATTTGTGAAATTTGTGCAGTTAGGATTTTGTCATGGGGATGGTTCAGGAAGTTTAATTTGAGATAAACTTGGGTGTCATCTGCACATTGATGAAGTAAGATCTTTAAGAATGTTAAGTCAAAGGTTCAACTTACAGCTTCGATAGGATGGTTGCCACCATCATCCCCTAAGGATCTCCACAAGAGATGAGGATGGGATTGGAACATAAGTTCTCTAAGAAGAGATCTTTATTAGTCTTGAGCACTGAATTGTGCCGCCTACATGCAGGATTTCTCAGACAAAAAGAACAGGCTGTGAAAAGCTATGTTGGCAAATGTTCTGGTATATACTTTAAAAGGCAACTAATTTTAAATGGAAACCATGGCACTAGACTACCCTAGTGACTAGTACACGTCTCCCAAAACGTTTTTAATGGCAGGGTTAAAGATAGTAGAGACAATGTAGCCTAATAGGCTGAGAAAAGTGCTGCTCCTTTAAAGAGTAGCATACCACCAGTATCCCATTTTTCCCTCTAGGAGATGTGCAGCTAGTTCTCTTTTTTACAGAGATGAGTGGTAATAGAAGAACTGAGGATTATTTTATTTGGCCTTATGGAGGGAGGCTTGTTTAGGACTATAATGATGATTCTCCTGGAGATAAACTAAGATTACAGCTATGAAAATAATTAAACCATTTCAGGACTGTTCCTACCAAGCCCTCTTTAGTTTTCTCAGTGTCAAGGAGAGCTTGATGGACAACAGTGTTTAATGCTGTAGTCAAATCCAATCGGATTTTAAAGCAGAAGTGCACTTCCTCAGAGGTCCTCAAATCAATCACCTTTAACTATGCAGTCTCAATGCTGAGACCTCCCAAAAAATCTGATAGAAACATACCTAAAATAAGGTCATTTTCCTCAGTATACATGATCAATTGGAAGGAGACCCACTTCCAAATAACCTTAGGGAGAATGAGGTTGCAAGAGAGGTTACACTGATTCTTACCTTAAATGTTTTTTTTTATTTTTTTTTTAGGAAAGCTTGATGTGTGCATTTTTAAGAGGATCAGCCGATGAAAGAGGAATGCTTAAACAAGAACTTTGGCAATTGAAAGACGAATCGGTTCACCGTACTACATAGAGGGTTTCATATTAGAGACAGCAGAGAGAAGGATGTCTTCAGATATGTTGAGATCAACTTCAAGGTGAGATTGATGCTCTGTGATGATGGGAAGAGGAAATGGGAGAGGAGCTAGAGACTTCTGTCCTAATTAAAGTCATGTAATGTGAGGCAAGAAGTTCATTTTTAAGAAAAGGAATTGTTGTCTGCAACTTGATCACTTTAAAAATGTTCTTAGGTTTGTTCTGTGGTTAATAAACTAACAGCAAGGTCCCGGCCTTCAGCCACAGCAAAGCATTTATGAGATTTTGTGGGTTCTAGAGGGGGGTTTTCCTTTCGAGGCCATCCGCAAAGAAACAACAACAAAAACTACCGTATAGTAAATATAGAGGCCAGGGCAAAGGAAGAACAAGCCTTACTTCTGTTCTCCCCAGTCACTACAGGGAAGTAACCCTAGTTCCCTCTTGTCAGAGCACAAACCTGGAGCACCATTACTTACCTATGTTTATTTCAAATTTGGAAACGGTGTACCCTCTAACCTTTCAACAGGTTACCCTTCCCATCCCCGCCTGCACGCCCATCAGACCACTTAGAAGTCCTGCAATAAGAGGTAGAAATCTTACTTCAAAAAGGTGCGATCAAGTTGGTGTGAGAGCAGGAACATAGTCAAGGGTGTTACTCCCAGTACTTCTTGGTCCCAAACAGGATGGTGATCTTCGTCCAATCCTAGACAACAGGGTTCTGAAAGGAAAAGTTCAGAATGCTCTCCCTAGCTCAAGTTCTGCTTGCACTGAAAAAAAACATGCTTTTTGTGATTTGGTGTAATTACATTCAGTAGTTTTGGAGACATTAAGGCAAAAAATGTATGTACGTATATTGCAATGAGTGGTTACATCATAGTGGATCCACAAGCTCAAGCACCCGTGTTGCAGGGATTCTGCTCATGCACAGAACTATGCGCAGGAAACCAGGACCTCAGTGAATTGCGGTGTACCAAAAACTCACCTCAGTACCCAGAACCCCTATCCGACCAGCATCAGTGTCTCATTCGTTCTTCATACCATATAGAAGCTACCAATGATTAGACAACCCAGAACATGCGACTTAGAGTACTCTCAGGAATGGTGGGAATCAGAAATACCTGTTCGTTATTATTCGCATTTCAGTCCACAACAAGAGTATTCAGAGACACAGTAAAGTTTAAAATGTTTATTTTATAAACTACGTGTCCGAAGATGCAGTACTTTGGCTAACATAAGCAGACAAATGATTAAAATTAAAACCATCAGCATTGTTACAATACCATAGAAAATGAAGGGAGAAATCATATTACAAATGACAGTGGAATACAACCACCCTCCCTTCGCTAGTAAGCTAGTATTATTAGACTAATAGAAGGTCTCTAGGTTTGAATGGGGATCCCCATACCGTAAAGATCAGCTTAGGTGAATCACATCACAGGATCAGCTTTGCTCTGTGCTTGGAAAAAGTTCTTCTCCAGAATGTGTGTCTAATGCATCCAAACTGCAATATTAAAGGCTCTCGACTTTCAGATATTTGCAGCTGTGTGCGTGTTAGGCTAGAGCGTGGGCCGATCAACCTGAACTCAAACGCATACATTGTTTGTTGGCTCAGACTGTTTCTGCACACAATGTTCAGACCAAGGTCGCAGTGCACGTCTAGGGATGTGAACAACAGACAGTTCTCATGTGAAGAAAAGGCAAGCAAGCAGTTTTCAAATAATAACATCTATCTGCAGTGTCGTGTGCAAAAGCAGCAAAAGTGGCAAGATGGCATTTCTAACATCTAAGACTCTTATGCTAACATAGCAATGTGTGTATCTAAAACGCTGCCTCCACTACACCCTCCCTTGATCGGACCACGAACAATTAGAGATACAATTAAGGAACGCAGAGTTCAAGTTCGACAGAGCGGAACCAAGTGCATGTATTGGAAATCCATATAAAGGGGAGTGAAATTTCGAAGAAAAACAAAATGCCAAAAAAAGGAAGGGAAAAAAAGCAAATGGAAAACCACGTAACAACTCGTAAAGGCTCAGCGAGCCCAAATGTCTACTTCAAAAAAAAAAATGTGTGGGACATCCAAGTTAATCCATCAACGTGTAAGCACAGTAAGTAGCGACAGCTTCCAAGAGAAAGTCATTAGAATGTTCCGTAAAAGTTTCCGCCATCCAGTCTAACAAGGTAAACGAACATACATGTTCCTTGACAACTGGGGCCTCTAGCACAATCAGAGGGCAACTGGCGTGTTCTTCAAGATAACTTCTTGCCAAAAAGTCATACGCTGCCGTACAGATGTCCCAATTCCCTAGGACTCCATGTGCCGCTCCACAGGCCATAATCCTGATACCAGAACAGTCCAACTCATGAGCCACAAAGGGACTCATCAGTCGATCATAATCCGGGGCAGGATACACCGAGTTTGACAAGCACAAATCCAGAGCCCATTCGAAAGGACAATCTAGGCAATGAAAAACAGGTTGCACGCATGTAAAGTAGGAAAACCGGAAGGACAATCCATAGGCTATGCTCAGGGTGGCCAGTGGTAATGTTCCATAATATTCAAGCATCCGGTTACGAAGATGGAGCAGCTGGGACAGGCTGTCGTGTGACACAAATTGTGCAGCCATTGTGCAGTAAGCAGACCAACAACAGCACACCAGCCACGAGGGCGAGAATCAACGGGAGCACGCCAAAGACGCTGGAAAAAATAGAATGAAAAAATGCCGGTATCACACCAAAAATAGTTTGGAAGGAGGTCACGAGGCCGTAGCCCACAATTTTGAAAAAATGCGCCAAGCCAGTTATTGACGAGGCATTAAATATAGTTTGAATCAGGGCCCGAAATGAAATGGGAGATCAGTATTTAAAAGCGCATGCACCTCGGTGCAGGTGTTTGCTACGTGAAGGACAAATGTTTCACGGGAAGAGGTCAGTGCGGCTTCTTTTTGAGACAATAGAGCCCTTTTTCTGCTCATCTTGTTGAACTCTGCTTTCAAGGTTGGAATGGAAGGCCAGATGGATACATCCAGCCGCCCATGCGGGGGCGGGAAAAGGACATTTTTACAGCTGACTACTCTTTGTGATACAGTTACAATGTAGGGAATTCCCACTAGCATACCGCAGCAAGCCTCGTTATTTAAAAGCAAAAAACTACCGTTGGCTAGCAACGTGAAAGAGGGTGTAATAGCTGGGACAGGAATCCCTTTCAGGACGCATTCTAAATTTGGTGCCTGATTGTTGCACGTGCCATGTTGTACCAAGGCATATAGCGGCTTGATACGCTGGGCATAATCGGGAATGTGAGTACGCCCGAAATTCAGAAAACCCAGCAAAGATTGTAATTTTTTCAGTGTTGTCGGAGCACGCAAACATGCGCACTTCTCCGGGAAGTGAGGAGCTAATCCTCGACCTTCATTGTTGAGCTTGTAGCCCAAAAACAACACTGTATACTCTGCAATATGGGACTTCGCAAAGTTGATTTTGTAACCGAAGTCCGCAAACATAACGATGCGATCAACGCGACACAGATGCGGCCATAATTTGTCGTCTGTGAGATAGATATCATCAACATACGAGTACGCATCAGGGTCAATGCTCTCCAATAGAGATAACACATGCGGCAAAGACGACAGGGCTGTTTTTATAGCCCATGGCTAATCTCTTAAACTGTTTTGTTTGCCACCAGAAGTAAACGCTGTCCACTGACTACTAATAGAGGACAGGTTATGGCTGTAAAAGCCATTGGATATGTCAAGTGTGGTCTTAAACCTTTTTCTCACGAGACTATCAAAAAGGGCAGAACTGTGGGTATTCTGTACAGCACACGTCCGACAATGAGAGTTCAAATGCCGGTAATCCAAAACTAGGCGGTACGACCCATCAGGCTTCGTTACAGTGAATAAAGGATTATTCATTGGTGACACACATGTTTCAATAACACCCTAATATTCCAATTGCTCAAGGATTTCCGCGACGTGAGATCTAGCTTCGCGGCGCATGTGATATTGGGGCTGCGGCTGGGGCATAGACCGTAAAGGAATCTCATGACTTGGCGACAATTTATCCCACCCAACCTGAGTACGGTACAAAGCCGGAGCAAGCACCTGAGCCCACTCTTTGGCAAACCTTTCAGCGTGCTCCTTTGGCACTGTGTGCGCGAAGGACGGGAGGATTACCTCCTCCCCTCTAGGAGCCTCTAAAATGAAAGCCGGGGGCCAGTCCGCCTCTGCTAAGAGAATATCGTAGGAAGAGGTCAGATTATCCCAAAAAATCCCTTGTATTGTACGTTGTTTGTCACCTTCAATTAAGAGGACTATGTCATATAGTCTGTCGGGGGAGCCACTCTAGTATCAGCAGTTTCTACAGTTATGAACATATCAGTTGCTGTCGCCTTCAGATATGGACGCAGTGCTTGCCGCACTACTGTAACCTCCGCTGCGCTGTCGAGCAGCGTTAGTGCCCATGTCAGGTTCCGAAGCTGCGCTCTCACTATCTGTGGCATACCTCGCTGTTAGCGCAGCAACTTTCTTCTTTTGAAACGGGGGACGTTGACGTGCAAATTCGTCCTGCTTGCCTTTACCGTCAGACAGACGGGGTTGCTCACGTCCTTGTTGGGCACCCCGACCTTTGCCACGTTCTCCGCCACTGGACTGTGAGGCCGATGTTTCCTGTGAAGAACGAGGAGAACGTTGTTCAGTAACCTGAAATCTATCAGGTGACCTAATACTAGTGTGATCGCGCAAATCATATGTGCGTTCACCAGTCGCCTGTACCGGTGACGCAGGACGAGACCCCGGTTTCTGTTGCTGCTTTCCCTGTTTTTTTGTTCTCCAATTTTGTTTAGGAAAAGTTGGACGATCGTCTTTAACAGACGAACTCACATTAGTTTGCTGTTGTTTGTCAGGCTTAATCCCTAAACTACTGTGGCCAATAGTTCTATAAGCCTCCGCAATAATTTTAGGCAACTCTCGGGGCTTATCAAGTTCGTCGACGAGGACTAAACCATTTGCCACTTGAAAGTGTACTGCATCTCCCTTGAGATTACCAAGGATGAGAGAGGCCACTACGTCGAACACTGCGACAAGCCTCATTCCCAACTCGACTGCCTCCTCCGGACCATGTTGATCTTGAACACGCTTGATGACGGAGGGAAGCACTGCCATAGATAAGGTGCCGAAGCACTTCGAGTAGACCGCTGCAAAAACTTTACCCCAGTTGTCACAATCGGCCACCTCTGGGACTAAGTCTTTCTGCAAACTAACGGTGACTATCCTGTGTTTCTCCACAGGAGTAGAGTGCGGAAATACTGCTTCCAGCTGGTCAAATTTCTCAGCAAGCCAATAAGGGAAATCGTCCTTATTCTGGGGGCGCTTGCCCATTACCGAATTAACCATGACGGGACTAATGACAATCCCGGCCCGGCCAGCTGGCTGTCCCGCAACAACAGGTGCCCCCACCTGCACGTTGCGTGAAACGTATTGCACTAAAGCCCGATATACAGTAATCAGGGCCGTATGGAGGACACGCAACCCATCCACCGTAGCATTCAAATAACGACGATAAGGTGTAAATCCGGCCAGTACCGGCCAAGTGGCCCCTGGAATTGATAAAGGGCCCATTCGAACCGGTGTAACCGTATGGGGAAGGGCGCCATTAAACCAAATGCGATGCTGCCAAGCTGAAATAGGAATCTCCTGTGTCCTATATGGCGTATAATTTTCTGGGATCCGCGTGGGAGTATAGGAATGAAACGTATTATCATCCGCATTTACTGCCGGCATAGTCACCCAAGAGTAAAATAACTCGTAGAGATATGATGCATCGGCACTCACCACAAAAATAACAGCCATCCCATCGTCCAGCACCCCAAACTGCGTCAAATGACGCCGCAGAGGAGTTCGGCTATGCGCTGCAATATCGACTGCCATATGGGCACAGAGAAGAACAACAATTTATATTATAGTTGCACAAGGGTTCAAAAATATAAAAAGCTTTTTAATTGACAAGCTTGATTGAACCTATCGTACTAATAGGTAGGTTAAAACCGTCACTCCCGCTATCCGGAAACAAGAGTGAGGGCGCCGTGGACTAATATAAGCACCACTAAGGCGTCTCAAATCAGAAGACCGTTAGGTGCGCCATGTTGCAGGGATTCTGCTCATGCACAGAACTATGCGCAGGAAACCAGGACCTCAGTGAATTGCGGTGTACCAAAAACTCACCTCAGTACCCAGAACCCCTATCCGACCAGCATCAGTGTCTCATTCGCTCTTCATACCATATAGAAGCTACCAATGATTAGACAACCCAGAACATGCGACTTAGAGTACTCTCAGGAATGGTGGGAATCAGAAATACCTGTTCGTTATTATTCTCATATCAGTCCACAACAGGAGTATTTAGAGACACAGTAAAGTTTAAAATGTTTATTTTATAAACTACGTGTCCGAAGATGCAGTACTTTGGCTAACATAATCAGACAAATGATTAAAATTAAAACCATCAGCATTGTTACAATACCATAGAAAATGAAGGGAGAAATCATATTACAAATGATATTGGAATACAACCACCCTCCCTTCGCTATAAAGCTAGTATTATTAGACTAATAGAAGGTCTCTAGGTTTGAATGGGGAACCCCATACCGTAAAGATCAGCTTAGGTGAATCACATCACAGGATCAGCTTTGCTCTGTGCCTGGAAAAAGTTCTTCTCCAGAATGTGTGTCTAATGCATGCAAACTGCAATATTAAAGGCTCTCGACTTTCAGATATTTGCAGCTGTGTGCATGTTATGGCTAGAACGTGGGCCGATCAACCTGAACTCAAAAGCATACATTGTTTGTTGGCTCAGACTGTTTCTGCACACAATGTTCAGACCAAGGTCGCAGTGCACGTCTAGGGATGTGAACAACACACAGTTCTCATGTGAAGAAAAGGCAAACAAGCAGTTTTCAAATATCATCCATCTGCAGTGTTGTGTGCAAAAGCAGCAAAAGTGGCCAGATGGCGTTTCTAACATCTAAGACGCTTATGCTAACATAGCAATGTGTGTATCTAAAACGCTGCCTCCACTACACCCGTAGTGATTATATGGCCACAATCTGAAGGAAAAGTTGTGCCTGCCATCTTAGGATGGCAGGTGGACTCTGTCCTTGAGTCCTACAAACGATATATATAAAAGAAGATATAAGGGGGCATGGTAGGAGTATCATGACCCCCCAGGGTCTTCCAACAGTGGAGGGGTCCTTCTGGCCCAATAAAAACAATTTTTTGGGGGGGATTCAGTGGTTTGCAGATACACCATGAGGCCCAGTGAGGACCCCTTTAGATTCGCTGCAGATCCACGACGCTGCAATATTAAAAAGAAATACAAACTGGGAGCGTTGGCACTCCCAGGAGATGGGATGCAGGTTCTGGCCGCTTGCCAGGCCGTCTGTCAACCCCATGACGTGCATGGTGAAGGACGTGTGTGGCTGGGAGTTGGATGCTTGAAGGGGTTGGGCACAAGGCCTGGCCACAGGAACATCCCTGCAGCCAACCCCATGCTTGGGGCCAATTTATGAGGCTGTTTGCTACGTTTTTACGCCACGCAATGTGGTGCAAGAGCAACAAACATTAGGACAGATATTTGAAGCCACAAAAAGCCACTTTGCGTGGCTCCATAAATCTGAAGTAATGCAATGCAGGACAAATCGCTGTGTTGTGTTACTCTGCCCTGGGAAGGTGTTCCATTGGCGTTGTGTGAGTGTTTACACACAACTCCCATGGATTCTGATGCATCCCCATACATACAAGAACTTGTAAACCTGGGGATGCGTCCAAATCATACACCTTCATAAGGCGTAATGAAATTCCTGTTTCCCCTTGTTTCTAAGTCTTTCGATGTGCGGTGCATTTTGCAGCACAAATAGAAAGAGGAATATACCTCCCAGGATTATTTTTGTGCAGGAAGATGTCCCTTATTGTACAAAAACAATCCTGCATGCAACGCAGGGTTCCTTGCACCAAGGTGCAAGAGTACCTGCGTTTGCTCTAGGCAGCCCATTGTGTGCCAGTGCATGGGGAAAAAAAGCAGGAATGTACTGTATTCTATTAAATATGGGGCATTCCTGCCTTTTCCCTGTCATGCAGTGCAGCGCTTCAAGGTGACTTGCTGAGCTGCTCTGCGTCACAAAGCTCATAAATGAGCCCCTTTTTTCTCAATGAATATATATACACACAATCATATATATTGAATTGCACCTGCCTTTATGACGTCATTCTCATCCATCTGCTGCGAAAACTGTGGTGTGGGTGGTAAAATTGTGCCCTTATTTCATATAGATATCGAGCGTGTGTGCTGATAATCGTCTGGTTACAACATCGTCCTCTACTATTTTAGATGTATTTAAGCAATTCTATGAACGCTTATAAGCATCTTTCTATTTGTATTGTGCTATTTAAATATTGTTGTGTTCGCCTTAATTGATGATGAAAGAAGGAAATTGTTAATTCCCCTTTAACGATTTAAGATGTTAAGAATGATTACAAATAGTGTCTCACATCTTAGTTTTCAGTATTTTATTACAAACCAGAACAGAGCATTACTTTGCACCATGCGATTTAAAAGACATGTCAAGAGCCAGTAACAACGAAGCAAGAAATGGGCAACAAGGATCTCTCCCATAGGATAACATTGGAGTTATCTTATTACCTTTTATATGTGTAATTTCCAAATGGAAAGAGATAACCAGTAATTTTTTGAGTCTCCAGAATCACAAATCAAAATCCTGACTTGAAAAAGGACCCTTTGAAGAAATAGGATTGAATCAGGACTTTAGGGCAATTGGTCACACTCCACCACGCGTAGATGCCAAATTAAGACGCCACTATCTGCCACTATGAACACCACAATTTCACGTTAATTCTCAACGGAGATATTTCCTAGACTTTTTTCATTGCGTTGTGTTTCAAACTATGCTGATAATCACAGCAACTCTGTGGCAGAAATCCCCCATGATTTGATAGTCTTTGAAGACTCATTGCCTTAAAGTTCTGATTCAATTGTATTTCTTCAAAGGGTCCTTTTTCTACATAAGAAATCCTTTAATATGTTTTCTAGGGACAGCGAGGACCCCTCAGCCATTAGCCCTATTACCGTATTAGACAGTGAGTCTTGTGCACCCCCCGTCAAAATCTGCGGTAGAGATGAGGTCCTACCTTTGATGTTAGCTTTTCCATTATTGTGCCCATTCTCCACCTCTGGCCCCCTACTTTGTTCTTGCTGCTCCAGCTCAATTGCTTCTGTTGACTCCTGTAAGGGAGGCTCTCCTCCGTCCTGTAGAATACTTCCAGCAACGCTCACCGCGGGATCCGGGCGAGCCTTGCTCCTGTGCTTCCCATCGCGACCCGGAACTAACCCAGCAGCGGGGCCTCTCAACAGGTCTACCACTGTGGGGCCAGCCGGGGTCCCCGCTGAGTCGCTCCGCCTCTTCCCTTCCTTTCCGGATCCGGGTCGTCCATCCCTCGACGACCTCGACGCGGAGTTTGAGCCGGAGTCCCCATCGGTGCCGTCATGAGCTCCGCAGCAGCGATTCCCGGCGTCACTGAAGGTCCTAGTACTCCGGCGGCCTTCGCTTTGGCAGCACCCGCCACGGTCTTGGGACCCATCCCTGCGGTCTCGACCTTCTCTCCGATTCCAAAACCGCCCACGGACGTCCCAGACAGGTAAGAGCTTTCTTTAGTGCTGCCTGTAGCAAACTTTAACAGATGTCGTAAAACAGAGAGACCAATAATTGTTCCCAGAATCCGCAAGTACTCATTGCCTGCTTTGGGAGGGCTATGTGGGTCTAAATTGGCCAATGCAGCGTTCATTATCCCGATCTAGCGGAGGCAGCATTCATAATATCCTTGGCTCTCAGTACTCAGTGTGCACCTACGGTCTCAAGCGACCGCCATCTTGCCTCTCCGCCATCAATGACAGAGGGGGGGTTGATACACAAGCTGCTGAACAGCATACTTCGGCCACGCAACCACTACAGGGCGATTTCAACCCTGTTTGTGCGACTCACCCACAAGGAAATTATTCCTGCAGGGTTTTGGATAAAGCGGCCAAGCTAAGCCGGATAAGGAACCCAGCGACTTTTTTTTTTCCAGTATCGGATGGGGATGACGTGGATTGGTCAGAGGGGTCATCAGCAGACAGCACTGACCTGAGCTATAGTGATTGTGAGGAGGCAGGTGGTGCTAAATGTAAAACGGTGCAGAGGAAAAAGAAGAAGAGGCAGGGGGGAAAAGACCTGGCTTGGGATTATACTCCGACAAACCAATTCTCTATCTCTATGTCCACCTCCCAATCAGTTACCGACCCCCCCCAGAGCCAGTTGCACCATCTTCCCCCAACCCTGGGGGCTATCTTCCAAGCTATTTCTATGAATCGTGAGGAAACCCGGCAGGATAATCGCAAGGCCCAGCTCGCTATGCGTAAAATGCAGGGGGTTGTGCGGAAGCTATCTAAAACGTGTAGTTCATTTGGGGAGCGCTTAACTGAACTTGAGTCCAGAACAGTCATTACAGAGTCCGATCTCGCCTCAAATCATGCATTGGTGGATTCACATGAGGCACAACTGGTTGATGTAAGATGGAAGCTGGAGGAGTTCGGGAACCGTCAACGGAGGAACAATCTGCGGGTTCTTGGGGTCCAGGAGGGGGCCGAGAAGGCCGATATACGCTCATTCATTGTCGAACTCTTGCAAGATTCCTTGCCTGAAATTATCGGATGGAACTGGACACTGGATTTTCAGCGGGCCCATCGGGTCCCATTTGTTCAAAAACAGCCAGTAAAGGCGGGGGGTCTCCCCAGAACTATTTTGGTTTATTTTGGTAATTTTTTGTTACATCAGGCAGTTTTTGAAAAAGCAAGGCCCGACGCAAAAAGGTCTAGAACTGGGATATCATATTTTGTTCGCCCTGACTTTTGCCATTCCACCGTTGAAAGGCGGTGGCGTTTGCGGCAACTCATTGAACCATTTCAGGATAAAAGGCGCAAGCCTTTCTTAATAACCCTGCATCCCTAAAAGTGATTTTTGAGGGGCAAACAAAGTTCTTTATCTCAGAAATAAAAGCTAAAGAATATCTGGACGGGCTACCCAGTTAGGAGTAGGCCCAATTCTAATTCATACAGGTAGTATATAGCTCGGGGCTATGTGGGGGGCACTAAGGGGGAATTACTGGGTGTTTTTTATTTCCCTTTTCCTTTTCTTTTCATTTTAGAGCATATAATAAGTGAGGTGTTAATTAAGGTGGGGAGCACGGCTTAAGGATACAGCATAGTTTGGGTATACAGTAGCTCATAGAATTAGGGCTCTAAGCCTCGCCACGTGCTGCACATCCATTGTGACCAGACTCATGATTGAGTCTGCATGCCTCATGTGGGGAGGTGGGGAATTTCAAGGGGTGGGTGGGCAGTACAGTGGGTGGGAAGGGGTGGGGAAGGGGGATGATGAAATGTTGGGGGAAAAATAACATATCTAGAAAATATAAGAAAGTAATGAAACAGTCAAAGAGGGTAAATAGAGAGCAGCAAGGGAAACAAGAACCCAATGGGGGAATGAGTTTGAGTAGGCTTCAGGGAGGAATTTGGGAATTTGAGTCCAAGTTAAGATGGGGAAGACAACTATATGTTCATGGAACATAGCTGGGTTGAGAGACAGGGTAAAGAGGGCTAGATATGCTGAACTGATAAGGCTTAGCCGCACCGATGTAATATGCTTACAGGAGACGCACATCCCTTGGGGTAGAAGAGAATTATTACGAATAGCAGGCTATAGCCTATTAGCATGTACAACCCAGACTTCCAATATTCGTGGTGTGGCCGTCCTAGCAAAGACCTCTTTGGGTGTCACTAAGCGTAAGGTAGTGGATGCCCTGGGCAGATGGGTGATTGTAGAGCTTCCTATGGGCGGTACTGTTTGCGCAATTTATGAATCTAATCAAGATGATCCCCTGATAATAGAGGCTCTGGAGGTTGAACTTGCTACTTGGCCAACTCCTTTGATTCTTTGTGGAGACCTTAACATTTCTCTGGACCATAACACTGGTAATTGGGGCCCAGGGGGCTATGTGGGTAGAAAGCCACGAGTCTATAGGGCATTTAACTCTTTAAAAGCTAGCCATGGTCTGGTGGATATCTGGGCTACGAAGAACTCGGCTAATCCTGGCTTCACATTCTTTTCCTGTCCCCATAAAAAATACGTCAGGATTGACTACTTTTTTTGTACAAGGGATTTAGTAGGGCAGGCTGGGATCAAGAAACTCCCTAAAATAAATTCCGATCACAACCCCCTGATTTTAGAACTGGAACTTGCTAATTTTAAAAGATCACGAAGCAAATGGACATTCGATAGGAAACTTCTTGTCAACCTTGAATACGTTGAGTATATGAAAAAGTGGGCACAGGAATTTTTTGATTTAAACAGGTTTAGTGCCAGCAGGGGGGCGGTTTGGGACTCTTTTAAAGCCGCTCTTCGAGGGGAGACTATTTCTTTTGTTAACAGGGCTTGGAAGCTTCAGGAACAGAAGAATCATCAATTAATGGAGGATTTGGCCAGGGCAGAAGAGCAGCACATTTCACAGATAGCACAGGGACAAGTGGGAGATCAAACACAGTTGCGAATAATTGCACTGCGAGCAGAGTTAACAAACTGGCTAACAAAGAAATCTGCTGAGGAGTATCAATCTCACCCGAATAGTGTTTATGAAACTGGAGAACAAGTCGGTAGGGGTCTAGCCCTCCGTACCAGGCAGAAGATCTCCCTTAATGCTATATCTATGATTAAAATAAACGGGCATGTCTATACCGTTCCTCAGGAGATAACTAGGGGGTTTCAAAATTACTACCACGACCTGTAGCAAGACGATATCAATAAAAGCCGGGAAGAGGTTTCTCAGGGTTTGGCAGGGCTGGTCGCCGCTATCAATGTTGGGGAGGGGCTGGATGGGCTAACTAGAGAGGAGTTAGAGGCAGAAATCTCGCTCTAAGAAGTAGAGCTTGTATTGTTAGGAATGGCTTCAGGAAAAGCAGCTGGTCCTGACCGGATCCCCCTTGAACTATACAAAATCTTAGGCATAGTTACTACACCTCTGCTCCTAGATTTATTTAAGGGTGTACAATATAATGGACCCCCCACCCCCGAGTCCTGGAAAGAGACAGCCATCATAATCTTCCCTAAAAAAGGGGAAACCGGTGGATGATCCATCCTCGTATCGGCCGATTTCCCTGATCAACTCCGATACAAAAATCTACTCTAAGATTTTGGCTAATCAGCTGGGGAGGGTCATAGAACATCTGGTTTCCCCATGGCAACATGGGTTCATCCCTGGCAAAGGAACAACGGACCATACCTGAAGAGTTGTTTCTCTTTTTGATACTGAGGCCAGGGTGGGAGACCGGATGGCTATGATCCTCCTCGATGCCGAAAAAGCCTTTGATCGGGTGTCCTGGGAGTACCTTTGGCAGATACTGGAATTTTATGGTTTCGGCCATAAGTTTATAAAGGCTATTAAGGCAATGTACTGCCAGCCAAAAGCAAGACTGCAATTAATGGGGGGAGAGTCTGACAATATTAATATATCAAGGGGGACTAGGCAGGGCTGTCCCTGCTCCCCTATTTTATTTGCATTGTATATTAACCCCCTTGTGGCTATGCTGCTGCAGAGTTCGGAAATTGAGCCAAAATTACCAGTGGGTTTGAGACTAAAGTATTGGCCTACGCGGACGATATTGCGGTTTTAACAGTGAACCCTGCTGAGGCGATTAAAGAAATTAATCGGATTGCAGCAGGTTTTGGCCTTCTCTCTGGGTATGCCCTGAATGCGGGGAAAACTATAGTTTTATGCACGGACAATATTGTTTTTAATGATTCCAAACGAGAAACTTCAGCAGTCTACCTGGGGGTTCGAATTAGCGCAGGAGAGGAACAAATTACCAGAATTAATTTTGAACCTTTGATTAAAAATATAGGAAACTAATTAAGGAGGGTCAATGGGCTACATCTGTCTGTTATTGGGCGAGGGTACTTTCTAAAAATGACTATCTTACCAAAAATATTATATTTGTTTCGGGCAATTCCCTTGGTCGTAGAGGATAATCTATTAAGGGCGCTGGAATCTACTTTTTCCAGCTTTTTATGGCAATATGGGAAGGTCAGAAGAGCTTTGAAATATGTAGCATTACCCCAAGACAGGGGTGGACTTGCAGTTCCTAATATTACTTTATACTACTGGGCAGCCTTTCTACATCAGATGACCCCCCTATTATCTGTAAATAAACCAGGGAGCTAGCGCAGGGATTAAGAATACCGACAATTTATGAGCTCTCCATGGGGAAGGAAGCCCTTGGGCTGTTATTGAGGCAATTGGAACCTAGTTACTATAAAAAGGTGCGGTTTAAAGTAATCTTTAGCTCATGGAAAGTTTGGAAGCAGGTTTCTAAATTTATGGCAATTTCGAGAATCTCTAGATACACCCCCCTTTGGTGCTCGCAATTACTGCCCCGTTTGGCTAATGATGATATGGGGGGAAAATGGGAGAAAGATGGGGTAAGATCAATAGGGGATTTTTGTGGGGGAGGACAGGACTTCCAATTTTCTAGGCTACAACAGATGTTTGGAATCTTAGACAACCAATACTTCAAATTTATTCAGATTAAGAACATTCTTACTTTATGGCGCCCCAAAATCATGTTAGATAAGTTACCGCTTTTGGAAGTAGCAGCAAGGGACACCTGTAGAATTAGAGATTTTTATAAAATACTTCTCGACAAAAGCCCCGACGACTTGGAAAAAACAGAGGAATCCTGGGCAAATAAACTGGGAAATCCAGGTGTGGATATTTATATGTGCCTTTCCTTATCCTCAAACATTTTGGTATCCTCGAGCCTAAAAGCACAATTATATAAAACACTATTTAACCTTTATTTTACCCCTGCTAAATTGTTTCTATGGGGAAAAAGGGCAGATGATAAGTGTCCTAGATGTGGTTTAGGACCTGCCACCCTGCTACAATGTTGTTTGAATGTGAGAAGCTGGCTCCATTGAAAGAAGAGCTGCTGTGCTTTTGGGAAGCTTTGTTCGGTTGTAGGCTGGAAATAACCCCAACCCTGCTGGTTCTCGGCTATGATAGTTCGTTGGCTCTTAGTACCGAACAAGAATATGGTTTATTTCTGGAGGCAGCGGTATTTAGGATACTACTAGCTGCAAGATGGAAAGATGCCGAGCCACCAAGCTTCCATATATGGCTTGCTAGAATCCTAGGAATATATAAACAAGAGCTATCTCTATATTCATGCCGAGGTAGAAAGGGTAGAGCCCGGGGGAGGAAGATCTGGGCACACATGGCAGAATGGAGCAGAGAAGTAAGGATGGAGTAGAGGGGGGGATAAGGGCGGGAAACAAAGGTAGGGAATATTATTTTGAAGACGCTGCAATTAAATCTTTGTTGCTCTTTTGATCCTCCTAATTTAAAAAAATGGTTTTTTTTTTTGTTTTTTTGTTCGTTGTCTTTTTCCTTTTGGTTTAGGATCTGTCTCTTTAATTTGCAAGTTGGATTTTTGTTGCTCTGTGTTTCTTTTCTCTTTCTTCTGAATTTGTATGAATCTGTATCTGTGTTTTTCTGGATATGTTCTAATAAAAAAAATTAAAAAAAGAAATCCTTTTGTCCTGAAGATGGTCTTGTGAATGGACAACGTAATAAGCCCGAAACGTCGACCAACTAACCCATGTTCATTGTATAAGAGATGTCTACCCAATGTATAGGAGAATTTCTGTGTAAATAGGTACGACAAATGGGTTAATGGCACAAGTGACAATTAGACATTTTGGCAGAAAGATTGTTAGTCTTTGTCACTCATGTTTATGAGAATATTATTTTGTACCATTGTAAATGTATTTATTGGATTATAAACCGCAACTAAAGAATACACCCATTCCTTCTTTCTTTTTTTGATTTAATTTGTTTGTGATATGTAAATTGATTTCTAGAATTTATGTTTTTGAGGCCACTGTTTGAGCGTTCATAAGTGATTTTGTAAAAGAAAATAATCTTCAAATATGTTTTAAAAAATCCCTTGTAGGCATCTTTATCATACAACTTACCTGTTACCCAAGCCCACAAGGGTATATCTGGTGGCCAACCAAGACAAACACTTTTGGAAAGTTGGCATTTTACTGCCTTATCAATTTAGTGCCTGTAGCCTGTCTTTGGTCACATGACTGGGTGTCGCTGACATTTGGGCTTTGTGTATTCCTTCTAGACAGCCACACACAATAGGGAGCGTAGGGGTACCTGGATGAGCCATCCCTAGCAGGAGATGGGCACTGCCCCACTTTCACCTGAATAGTCTGTGTCCTGTCTCCACACAAAGGGCTGCATAGCCCCTGTGGTTACTTTGGAGCCAGGGCAGGGGAGTCAGGATGCCTGGGAACTTCAAAGAGAAACTTCTAGAACGGGCCTAAGTGGTTCATTGTAGCTGGCCTGTGTTCCATCACAGTCGGCCTAAACTTGTGATTTTGTCCCAGTCGGGCGCGACCAGATATCCACAGTAGGCGCTTTATGCCTTTGGCGCTATTTTCTCTAAAAACTTTACAATGTAATATCTCTGGTTCTACTAATTGGATTTTTATCATTTGTTTATTAAAAACTATTCAACTTTTCTAACTGCTGTGAGCGCCTTTAGTGGTGTGTTGTCACTGTGTTACTGTTTGAAGTGTTGCACAAATACTTACACATTGCCTCCAAGTTAAGACTGACAGCTCTGTGCCAAGGTACCCGAGGGCTTAGCACAGGTTCATTTAGGGTTTGCTTATGACTTTACTATGAGAAGAATTGTGGTTGCTGCTTGAGAAGGGTTTCATCCCCCTAAACCAGTAACCCATTTTCTTACAAGGTTATATTCAGAGTCTGATGCCACAGAAAATCATCTGCCCTATACTGCTATTGGGAGCTCAGAGCTGGCCATTTTGCCCATACTCCTTATTGTGAATATGTATCTCAGTGGGGAGCAGAGGGTCGACAGCTTCAGCATCATGATAGAGGTCTTAAATGTGCTTTTCCTTCTATTGCAGGGCCCAATATTTGCTCACTGTTGTCCATTTGCTCTACTTAAGCCGGCTATTTGCACAGATGGTGTGTTTGAGGTGGCGGAAGAGGAGGTAGAATCCACCTTATTACCTGCCTCAAGATAGAAGCCCTCCAAAAACATGTCCACCCTATTTCGTGCTTTGTTCACCACACTTCCACCATGTTTTGTGATGTTTCATTACTGTCACATGGGTTGTGTGAAAAGCGAGTGGTAACAAATGCAACCCTAACTTGAATTCACAGTCAAATGGGGCAGTCGTTCACCCAGACTGCTGGCCTGCAACTGCTGTTTTTAAAAGTATGTATTGGTACCCTGATGGTTAGATAGCCACCATATTAGATGTTCTCTTTGCAAATCGGGATGTCATGACTCTAAGATGCTGTCCCAAAACCTGACAAGTTTGTGGCTCGTGTTGTTCCTGTGACGAATGTTGAGACAGATTATCTACTATCTGTATCATGTGCAGCACATAGAGATAATTCAAGGTGCACTGATACCACTACCAATCATGAATTACCACAAGAAGTTCTTGCAATTCACGGTAGATAGGGATAACTATTAGTTTGTGGTAAATCCCTTTGGCTCGACATCAGCACCATGAAGTGATGGCAGTGGTGGCAGCCCATCTGAAAAGGTCAGGAATTCCAGTTTTTCCCTGGACGACTGGCTCTTAAAAGCCAGAACTCTGGAGATGGTGCAGTTGCCTTTGTAGATTGCAGCATCCTTCTTTCCTTCATGGTTGGTTAATCCAGATCTTGACAGACAATATGACCGTGGGAATTATGTCAACAAGCGGGAGGGTAGGGCCCTAATCTCTCTGTTAACAAACTGTAAGTCTCTCGTCCTGGATGCAGCAGCACAGAATGTGGTTGGTGAATAATCACCTGGCTGCCTGCTGAACACCAGCGCCAACGACGTTAGTCCGCATCTTGTTGCTGTCTACAAGTGGCATCTCCACCCGGAGGCTGTCAAGAGGCTCTTCGATCAATAGGCCGTGCCTAACATGGATCGCTTTGCACTCATTCCATTTCATATTGCCTAAAGTTCTATGCTGTCCAGCATCCGGTGCAAGTTTCCTCTCATACCTTTGGTTCTTTGGGTTTTGTGGAAGATCTGCAAAGATCGGGCTCAAGTCATCTTGGTGGCTCCGGATTGGCAGAGAAGGGTGCGGTATGCAGACTTTCTGCACTTCTTCCTGTATCCCTCGCTCTACCTTTCTCTCGGGTGGATCTTATCTCGCAATCAGAGGGGGTAGGTCATCCCTCAAACCTCCAGACTTTACACCTTCATGCATGGAGATCGAGAGGGTACACTCGATGGCTTTCAGTCTGCCTGATGATGTTGTTGATGTAATCTTATCTGCCCCTCGTGCCTCCGTCTGATCAATTAAACTCTGGGAGGTAGCACAGGTTTGTCGCTTGGTGTGCGGATCACGAGAGTGATCCCTTGAAAACGCAGCTGTGTAGTATTCTCCAGTTAGCACTTTTTTGGCCCAGGAAGGATGTGCCAGGGGTACGGTAAAGAGTTTCTAGGGCCTTGTCAGCTTGCCTTTGCCTCCCAGACCAACTGTTCCTTTTCAAGTCCCCCATTGTGTTAAGGTGTTTGAAAGGTCTGGCCAACATGTTTCCTGCCACTCCATTTAATATACCGCAATGGGACTTACATTTGGTGTTAAACTTTCTTATGGGGCCTCCATTTGAGCCGTTACATAGTTGTTCCCTACGTTTCATGCACTGAGTGTCAGGCCTCCTTTCACTTAATTTTTTCTTGACAGGTTTATCCTGACAGAACCACAGCTGCTTTCCTTCCTAAGGTGGAGACCCCCTTCCATATGAGTTAGTGGATCATATGCCCTTCCTTTTTTCTTCTCTAAAAGGAGGAGTATAGGTTGCATAGCCTGGATCGAAAGATGGCAGTGATATTTTTTTATTCAACCCCACAAAAGGATTCCAAGTGGATGGCCAGCTCTTTGTTGTTTAGGTGAGCAAAATGTTGCAGAAAAGGACCTTATCCAGATGGATTCACTTTTGTATTAAGATCTACTACGCAATGACCCAGAAAGAACCTATGAAGGGCATTGGGGCACACTCTATGAGACCAAAATTTCAACATTTGCTCCGGCCAAGGGTATTTCCGTAGACAGTATTTGCAAAGGGCCCACTTGGTCACAACTTCGCCAAGCATTATTGTCTGGGTTCGGAGGTGAAGACGGATAAGCATTTAGTCTGATGTGTACTTCAGGATTTCCTGGTGTAACCATCTATCAAACCCTCCATCCCTGGGGTGTTATTGCTTTGGAAGTTATTCAAGAAGTGAGAATCTGCAGGTAGAAGTATCCATCAGAAGAAAAAGTTACTTACCTTTGGTAATTATATTTCTGGTGGATCATATATTTACCTGCAGATTCCTTACTGATTTCTACCCACCTCTATTTTTTAGGCATGCTTATGTGCTTCTATCATAAGATCCCCTTTCCTAGTCTGTTGCACGACATCACAAACTGGCAGAACAGAAAAAATGGGTGAGAAAATGATGTCATGTTTACAGTCACATGATGTCACTTCTGGTGTAGAAATGGAACCGGTGCCCCCTTTCAATAGGGTATATCTATGGCAGTCTGGTGCGTGAAGGAGTAGTCAAGGGTTGAGAAATCTGAAGGCAGGCAGAGTATCCACCAGAAATGTAACCAAACATAAGTAACTTTTTCTTTACAACTTTAACTAACCGTTCATTCCATCTTTTCTGTTCATGAGGAAAGGAATTAAGCATTATTTTACTGATGATAACACCAGTTAATATTTTGGAGTCATTACTGCACAAGTGTTCCATACCGAGATCCCTTACAGAGTACCAGCCAACTTTCATTTTTCCTGTATGCATAATCATTACTAAAGGGCAGGGTGACTTGTTCTTAAACATGGATAATTCCTCAGACTCACATTTGGGGCTAGATGTGTTTGCACAGTGAGCTTCGGGACTATAGGAGTACGACAGGGTACCAGGGCATCTGAAAGAACAATAAAGATGTACACATTCTGCATTTGTGGAAAAGCACCTCCTTTGCAGTGGGACGTGAGACCTTTCACTGTCTCAGCCACATTCAATATGTGAAAGACCAGCGAGCTGTTTTGTCCAACTCCAAATCCGTCTATGATCCGTGTAGGTTCGTGCTTTCTGGGCCACATACTCTCAATTTAGGATTTTAATTTCTGTGCACATCTGTTCAAATACATAAACATCTTCATGTTGAATTAAACACACACAAGTGGGTCTTCTAACCACGTTAAGTGTTTGTTCAGACCGCTGCTCACAATGCGCAGATAAATTAAGCCCAAAAAACTAGCGTCAAACACCCTACAATTAATTAAGAAATAGCATGCTATCGAGTCCTGTCCCTTGCATCCACCACCTTCTGCCTCCAGTCCTGTCCTCTCACCAACCCCTGTGCCTTCTGGTCAAGGGTCTTGGCATCTATCTTGAGGAAAGCAAGTAAACAAGAAGTCACAGAGTGCAAAATAAAATTACTGGGCGACCGATACATGTGATGGAATATGGATTTCCAGCCTGTGGTTTTTGTTCAATGAAAATCATTTCAAGATAATAAAAACGTTTGTCAGTGTAAAATAGTACAACAGACAAGGTCACCAGCTTATCATTGTCACCATGTTCAAACGCCTCATATGGACAGATGCTTACCAGGTGCCCATGCATTCCTTCACCTGTCATAGATGACAACCTTATTGGTTAGGTAGGGGCACCATAATGCCAATTAGGAGCAATTGGGTTGTTGGTTGAGGGGGTGAAACTCTACTGAAGTACCAGCCACAGCCCTTGAGTGGGTGAGCCACAAACAGTCATTAAATTAACCTGTGCTTACACCTCTGGTAGCTTGGCACAAAAGCAGTCAGTCTTCACTTAGAAGCAATGTGTAAAGTATTTATGCAGCATACAAACAGTAATGAAGTGAAAACACAACACAAGCAAAATCCCACAACAATTTAGAAAAATAGTAAAATCTAATAAACTATTTGGCACCAAAACGTCAAAATTCCAATCAGTCGAACCAGAGATATGCAATTTCAAAGATTTAAGGTAAGTATTGCGCCTAAAAGCACAATGAGCCACTTGCGGTTATCTGGTCGAGAAAGACTGAGAGAAAGTCACAGGTTCAGGCCGACTGCGATGGAGCGCAGGCCAGATACATGGACCAGCTTAGACCTGCTGAAAAAGTTATCTTCTAAAGTGCAGAGCAAAGAGATTTTAAATCATGGGGGAGGAAGCAGCAAGCAACAGGGAGAGCGTCGTGGATGGTCGTCGCTACTGTGCAAAGAGCAGGCTTGGCGTCGTGGCAGTCATCAAATTAGTGCAAAAATCCTATCAGGCGTCGCAGACAGTTGTTGCTGGAGATTCATGTTGGTAGTCCCCGCGGGCTGACGATTCTGCAGCATGAAGTGAAGACCTTTCACTACCAGTCGTCGCTTGCGGTCTGTAGCTCAGAGTCAGGTTCACCGGAGCTTCGTGTTTGTGGTTGGCATGGGTGGCAAGATCTAAGTGTGTGCAGTCGCGAAGAGCCCAAAACGTCAGGATTTCTCATTTTCTTCAAGGAGGTGCTCAACTGATGTTACAGCAAGGGTCCGCAACCTGTAGGGCACCTTCCAGGGTTCAGGAACTCACTCCAGCAGAGGCCAGAAGGGCTCAGGCAGTTCCAGTTGCAGGTCAACTGGGCAGATGCAGGGAGGTGTCTGGAGCTTGTTATGTCTCTGTAGCTCACAATAGGAGGTCAGTCAGCTATGCCTTGGAGTCACTTCAGCCTGGGATGAAGGGAACAGGTTCAGTCTTCCTTTTCAGCAAGCAGGGAAGGCCTCAAGCAACAGTAGTACTGCAGCAGTTTTTAAAGCACCTGCTGCAGAGTTCCTTGTAAATGCAGTAGTTTTCAGGCAACAATTTAAGTGTCAGCATAACTCTGGTGCGTAATGTACCTGTTGTAGAGAGACTAGAATTGTGTCTAGTGACATGACATATGTAAGGTAGCGGAGAGGGTTAATATGTCTCCTGCAAAGGTTGTGTACTATGCAGATAACAGAACAGTATTTTATGTGCATAGCTTAGTGGGCTATTGCCTTTGTCACAGAGACTCTTTTGTTCCTGTGCAGTTCATAAATTACAATCATAATCTAGCATGTAATGAAAAGTTATCAACAGAGCTGCATGCAAACTACATGGTACAGGTTTGAAAGTTATGTTTTTTTCCGAGTCTTTCATTATCCTAATGTTGCTAAAAAGGGCTTGTTTGGTTAGAAATAAATTCTTATTAGTAAAGCCAACCCTAACCACTGTGTTACATTCTGAATCCTGCGTTTGTGCTTCTCCAGACCAACCACTCTTAAAAAATGCCTACCAGTATGGATGGCGTGAATCCTACACCTAGTAGTCCTCTTTGCCTAGTATAACATTTTCTATATACTGATTTACACACGTATGATTCATTGTCTCTGTATTTGTGTGTGATGTAAAGTGCTCCGACAGCCCACACTGGTATGAGAGGTGCTACAAAACAAATTAAATACATGTGAGACAGGGGCTATGGAGAGATGAGGGGCACTGTTGGAGGGTGATAGTGAGGGAATCATTGAAGAGCCCCAACAAAAACTGCTGAATCCTGGTGGCCTCCAAGGTCATCGGTTACTATGCTTTAAAAGCTTACACAAATGAATATATAATAAAAAATGTTTTGTAGAATGCACAATTGTTGCACACATTTTCTTTGGGGAGAACACCCCTCCCCCCCACAAAAGCCCCCTTTTGTAGTGGTCAGACTCACTATACACAGTACAGGGGCTGGTCTGACAAATTTGCCAGGGCTCTTTTGGGTTCCCGGTCAGGCTCTGGTCTCAATATGTGATTTCCACCTGATAAACCTGTTAGCTACACCTGAGTCACAAAACACAGAGCAAAAACACTTTACTGTACTTTTGCAAGCCTCGATTTATTCAGACACGTAATAGATTATAAAATACTAGAAAGGTTTGAAAGAAATAATTTTGTCCAAAGTGTAGATGTGATAATCAATATTGGTTAGAATGCAATACATCCTGGTGAATTCAGAGGATTGCAGAAAAATGAATTTGTTAAAATGACACATGAGTCAGCCAGACATCTTGGCAGGATGGAGAAATGACGGAACTGGCCCAATGGTAATCAAGCCTAGAATCACAAACTGATCTTCAGGCAGTGGCATCTTTCCCATGTGCTCAGCCAGTAGGATGCAGCGACCATCTCACAATTCTGAGTGCGGTGACTACCTATTTAATCAGGTATAACGTTCCAAAATATGTCTAAGTTATGTGGAAGGTAATTCAAAGAAGGAACAATACCTGGTTCTCTACACCTTTTATGCAAAAATAGAGATTCAAACAAACTTAATCTTCAAGTAAAATTAAAACCCTCAGACTTTAGATGCTTTCAAATCCTGTGGGAAATCCTACAAAAAAATGCTTGTGGGAAGCGAAACTCATAAAAAAGGCAAAGAGTGGCTGGCTTCACGCGATAAGAAGGTTTTGGGCATATATTAACATTATGGAACCCTCCAACATAAGAAACTTGGTAAACAGCATTGTAGCGACCCCATTTTATTTTTATATTGCCAAAGCTGGGAAAAAGAATCAACAACTTAGAGTGAACTCTGCGCCGCAGAGGAAACAATAACGTCTGAGCACTGGTGCACAGTCCAATCCATAGCTTGTAGTTTTAGAAAAGCCAGGCCAGGAGGCGCTCCTGGCCCAAACGGCTAGCCAGCCTCACTGCACAGCAAGATATGGACTACTGGTCTTGATAGCTTCATCCATTATGCAGTGCTTGCTACCTGATGGGCTTCACACCTCTGCCTTGGGACGGTTCAACTCTTTGTCAACTGCATCAGAAAAGCTGTCTCAACTGTTCAGCCGACTACAGAATGATTGCCCTGTTAGATACAGAAGCAAAACTATATGCAAGCTGCTTTTGAATGACCTTCGAACTAGGGCAGAGGTCACCGGGTTAATCCCTCAGCACCAGACAGGGTTATCACCTAACTATGGACAACATAATGACTTTCTTGAAGTTAGTTGCTATCAAGCAGCCTCTTCAACTGATCTTTAACAGATCTTTATGCTTGATTTATCGATTTTAAAACAGTGGTTGATACTATTGATCAAAGCAATCTTTGGCTTAAATTAAAAGGCTGGAGAAATGACAACGAACTGCTAATGCCATTCAACACACCGGGGTCTGCGTCAAAGAAGATGACAACGTTTTACTTACAAAAAAGTTCATCTCGAACAAGGGTCTAAAGCAGGGTTGTGTTTAGCCCCATTACTTTTCAATCTCTAGGTCTCCGACTTTGCCAACGGATTAAGCAACAAAAGAGCATATCTGCCAAAAATTGGAGGTAGGCGGATCCCATTATTGATATATGAAGACGACACCATGAATTTTGACCAAACGAGAACAGTTCTGCAACACACATTTGGTTTTCTGGAATTCGACTGTGCCAACAGTCGATAACAGGAAGTTAGGAAACGTTTGCTAGTACATAAACAATGAAAACATCAAGCTGACCGACGGATGAACAACAAAGGCACCTTTGCCAGACAGAAGGCACAACTGACAACCAAGGCACACAATTGATCATATTTGCTTCTGAAACTGGCAAACAACTTGACATGCCCTTCATTAAAGCCACTACTTGATGCTATTAAAGCAAAGTATAAGCACGGGCTGTCCTACGGTTAGACAGTGTTTCCTGCATCATTGGATTAAATGACTAGACACAGCTCAATGCAATCTATTTAGACAGAGTTTTATTGTTCCTTCTTCAACTGCCCCATCCTAAATTTATCTAGAACTCAATCTGATAAACCAAACAGTTTATCAAGCAGGAGGTATATTACATTTTTGGTAGAAATGCAAGAAGGCCAAGCACGGCTGATCAAGATCTAGCCTATGGGGCGAACTTGTTTCAATCCAACGGATATGCAACCGGCCAGTATTTTTGAAAAATTTCTTTACACAGTTTTAGTTAAGTTACATTTGTTACAACTTCCTACAAAAACATGCACAGAGACACTTGGGAAATTATGAAGTGGAGTCTCGACAGAGCTAGTCATTTCTCATCGACCAATGCTTGAGCCAACCATCTAGTTCATAGAACTGTATTTTTTTAATCATGATTAAGTCATCTGCCTTAAAAGGCTGGCATGTCTGCATTATTTGTTTTTGTAGCTTTATTCAATTTCTGACAGTTTTATTAACTAATCCTAACCTAGATTCAGACTCAACCACAGCACAGAGATCACCCTCATCTCTGCCACCAACAACAGCCACCTCTTGTTGGTCACGGGCGAGACAGCGGTACTCATCCTGCTTCGCAACTTGGCTGCTTTCAACACCATTGCTCACACAACGCCTCCACAAGACCAGAATCTGCATACCAGCAATCTGTTGCGTCAGCTCCTTCCTCTCAGGGTGTACTCAAACAGTCAGCTTATCCACTTACTCATCCACTGCCTCCAACCTGATCAGCTGTGCCCCTCCTCGCTTAACCCTACGCTTTTCAACATCTTCATGACCCCGCTTGCCAAACTCATCTGAGCTTATAGCCTCAGCATTATCTCGTACGCCAACACTCATCGTATCCTCTCAAAAGATACATTGAACACACCTGTTAACTTCATTAGCTGCATGTCAGAGGTTGCAAACTGGATGAAAACTAACTGCTTAAAACTCAACACCCACAAAACGGAAGTGCTCCTATTCAGAAAAGACACCTCTGTGGTCCTCGGCCTGGTGGCTCTCAGGGCTTCTGTAAAATGGTAGGGGAAGTGATTAGGAAGCTATGTCAAGAGACCACCCTGAGAATTGCTTTACCTACTCTGATTAGGAAACTCCTACAGCAGTGGTCTTCAAACTTTTTTATGCCGCCACACCCTCTCCCCCTCACCCCCCCCAGTGGGAAAAAAATGTTCAACGGGCCCCCCCCCCCCATCAACATTTGTCACAATTATTCTATTAAACTGGCAATGTTTAAATATATCAAGACTTATTTAAACATTGCATGTCAAAACTCAATAAAAAGATTACATTTAAAAAAACAATTCAACTCGACCACGAACATAGGGATCGTGATTAACAATCAAATCTTGATGTTCAACCAAGTCGGCACAGTCGCATCCACCTATTTCCATATCCTAAAGTTTCTCAAAAAAGTCTTCAAATGGATCCTGCTGGACACCCGAAAATCCGTTACTCAAGCGGTGATCACCAGCAGACTGGACTACTCCAAGTCATATAGAATGCAGCAACTAGATTTACACTCAAACTGCCTCTCCACACTCACATATCCAAACAACTCAAGGACCTCCACTGGCTCCCTATCCACAAAAACACCCTTTTCAAGCTCCTCAAACACACCTACAAAGCCCTTCCCAATGAAGGTCTAGCATCCCTTAACAACCAGATACAGTTCACACAGCAACTGGGCACTTCAGCTCTGCCAGCCTCCTATTCACCTAGGTCCTCCACATCTGCAGAGCTTGAGCGGCGGCCAAACGTGTTCCTACCTGGCTCCTAAAGACTGGAACAATCTCCCTTGCCACATCAGAGCTGCCAGCTCCATCTTAGAATTCCACAAGAAACTGAAAACCTGGCTCTTTCAATAGGCTTCAGTCAGGGCTGCACCACCCTTCTTAAGTGCTAGGATACCCTCCTGGGTGAGATGCATGCTGTACAGTTAAACATTATATGTATGCAACAAGAGCAGCCCTCTAACCCATAAGAACCTGGGCGATTGACAATTATTCAAGAAAACAACGGTTGTCCTTGATGTCTTTCATAGTAGCATTTACATAGCCACTGAAATCATTGTATGCATTCAATGCCAACATTCATAATACAACCACACAGCAACATGAACAAGTAGTTCATGTTAAAAATACTATCCATCAAGTTACATTGTCCAATAATCATCACAGTCTGTGCATAACGTGTCCCCAGTGCAAACAAACCACAAGCAACAAGTAGTGAAAACAGAAAGTGACAATGACGTGATTCCTTGTGCATTTCTTTACAACAACAATTGTATGTGAATTATAAAGTTCCAACACATCAGGTATAGCTTGTCGTTCAGTAGCCTATGACGTTCTGACCCTCAAATGGATTTGGGGGTCTCAGCAAGACAATTTCAGTCGGGGGGACATCTGTAGAGGCCAGACATCAATGTACATGAGTTGCCTGAATGTGCATGTAAATTCAACACATGTGGTTGTCTCGCCTACCTTCGCCCACCTGCATTAAACTTTTCTATTCATATTCATCCAATAATCCACGCTTTTGCTCAAGCCCTCGTCCGTCAAATAACAAGCATGTTCACTAACAGAAAGACAAAACGATTGTTTTTTGCCAACACTTGTTCTTTTCGTCACTTCCTTTATTGAAGAAGAAATAAGCATGTTGCAAAGAAATGCTGTACATAGCAACAGAACATTAGTGAAGAGGTTCTATAATGGTTGGGTTGTTACAGATAGAGTGTTTCTAATGGTAAATGAATGAGAGGTATTGAGAAAGAGAAAATATAGACTGGACAAAATTTTAAATAGGCTAGGCAAGTTAGTAGATTGTTGTTAGAGAGGGCTTAAGCGTATAAGAGTGAGTTGTTAAAAACATAGCTTTGACCACGAGTGAAGCACCCAATGTGGACAGAATGCTTTTCACGGCAATCAAGTACTGCTTCATTTGCCTGCTAGATATATGTATTCTTCATTCCACAGAAAAGTGCAGTGCTGTTAACCTCTTCTTCAGTAAAAGAAAAAAAGAACATCCGATAGCACATCGCAACACTGCGCCGGCCTCATCTCTTGCTCCCACCCCATCCTGTAGAATCATGACATGGTCAGCCTTCAAAGCCATGTGTTCTCACTGACACTCTCAACTCTCTCAAAGCACTTTTTATGAAGATGATGTTTTAGCTGCATCCTTCATCAAGCTTTCTCTGGGGATGCTCTCACTCCTACTAACCATTTTCATTGCCTCCCACACTCAAGGCATCTTCCTCAAAGCTCTCAAGACAGATCAGATACTCCAACTCCTAAAGAAACCTACAGAGGTCCCTGGTGACCTTGTCAACTACGGGACTATCACTCACCTGTAATTTATACCAAGATCATTGAAAAAGTAGTCTATGTTCAACTCCAACACATTGGTATATCTTCTAGCCGGAGATATCAACACAATACACAAGAATACTTTGCAAGGGGGAGACCAAACCATATATTAAGAAAGTGGAATATGAATTGCAAAGGAGAATGGGACTTGGACCAGAAGACCCAGGGGTGACACAAGGAACTACCCAAGGTAAATACCCAGAACCTCTCAACATCAGTGGGTATTGTTCTTCTGTGCCTACTGTTCTCCTGCGAGTGCATAGACTGTCCCCTCTGCTTGCAGGTTCTTCACTTCCAGAATCCACCTTCGGATTCCATCAAACTCCTTTGCTGTCTTCTCCGAAGTCTCCCATTGCTCCATTGACTTTCATTGGGTACGCGGCTGTGTTTCCACTCTTCACACAGCCTCGGTACGTGGGTCAACAGGCAGTGTATGAGGTTGGGCTCCATTTAAATTCCAGTTACCGCCCTCACTTTCTCAACCACTCATAGCCAGTAGAGTGTTGTCTCCCAGAAGCCAACGTTCCACGGCGTACGACGGGTCCCTGCGATCTCAGTACCACCATTCGTTGAGGACGAGGAGGTGTGAGGCCAGGTAGTATGCATGAACATCCGGGGTAGCCACTCCGCCGGAATAAGTAGATTGGAAGCAGGTCCTCAGCACAACTCGCAATGCACCACCTCCCCAGAGAAACCGAGCAAGAATGGCGTTCAATTGACTAAACCACGTCTGCTTAATTGGGTGATTTTGTAGTTGATAAAGGAGGAGAGGAAGAAAAAACAATTTAAAAATGGCAGACCTGCCAAAGAGAGACCGGGGCATATGGGACCACACGCGCGTCTGGTCGCTCACCTGTGTCCACAAAGAGGCAAGCTTTTTGCTCCACCCCACTGACGACGGGGCTGAGAGAAAGACACTGAAATACTTGAAACCATCTGGGACCACTACGACTTCCTGCGACCAGTCGCCTAACCGATCCCCGCCACGCAGCGGCCACAAGAATGATGCGGTTATATCCGTATACAGTAAGCGAATAAGCTGCATTAACCGGGAGCCGATGTTTGAACGACTGAGCAAGGCGAAAAGATAGATCCAGCTAAGGGAGTCAAAGGCTTTATTCATGTCCGCCAGGAGGAGTGCGGCAGGGCACCCAAGCCTGTAAACCGCGGCTATAGCATTATGCGTGTCAGGCTTGCCGAGTCCGAATCCTCAGGGCTGTGTCGATGCTCTATGGGGGCCCACCTCTGAATCGACCCAAGACTGGCCCTGTAAACATACACAGACTTTTGGGGCAGTTGAGCGGGGGAAGGAAAGGGTGGGGACTGCGGGGAGGGAGACCTGTGGGCGAGAGACAATAAACACAATGAGCACTTAGTATTCCCCTTTACTCCCTTAATCTATTTACTACCCCCTCTCACTACACCCTTTCTTACCTGTAAAGAAAAAGATGAACGGACCATCACTTAAAGAGGAGGTGCAGGGGCAGCGGGCCTTGCTTATCTGGCTCTCTGAAGTTTTTGTTTTTTGCGTACGTCCTGTTTGACTATAAAAGAGAAGCACACACATACACCAGAAAGGAAGCGAGAAGAAACATAGACTACTACCACTGCAGTGTTAAGATAATGCAGGTCTGACCAGGTCTTAGGTGTAGAAATAGCTGGAAAACGTTAAGTATCACGTTCCTTATACCTTTGGGGTATCTCAATTCCCAATAGGATGATGCTATATAACTGATACCTCGTCCTGTCTCAGTCACGATAGAACACTGGTTATACTGGCCTGTACAATGTCATGGAACCAAAAGAATATAATATTCGCTGCCTTAGGATGCCCAGAGAGATAATGTTACACTCATCCATCCATTCAAGGTTGCTACTCATACCACTCGCGGGCGCGTCTTCACCCCGCATGAAACCGGGACCGGTTTCTCCAACGGGGTCAAGATAGCTGCCCAAGCGCCACTATGTGCGCGGTCGCTCCCCTGCACGGTGATGCTCTCACCTCCAACAGGGGAGTCACAGAAGTTTGGCAATATGTATGCCCTTGAGACTCTAAGGATGCGGTCGTAGGTTGTGTCACTGACACTCTTACCGCCAACGGTGATGCAAAGCGAAGCGTCCAGCTTCCTCGCGGGTGAAGTCGAATAATCGGCACCGCGGTCCGGGCTGCAGGGCTTTTATTTCCTGCTTCCGGTCCGCCGCCGTCAGACGCGCAACGTGCTCGCGTTGCCTATCGGGATTTGTAGTCTTTTCCTTTCTGCGTCTCGCCCACTCAACCATCGGCAGCGAGCGCGATCACGGAAAGGCAAGTTCCTGACAGCACACCCCCCTTTTACCGGGAGCGTGAGCTGCAAGAGGGTCTTTCTGGGTGCAGACGATGAAACCTAACAACCAACTTGGGAGCATGCACTGCCTCCCTCGGCTCCCATGAGTTCTCTTCAGGGCCGTAACCCTTCCAGGCAACCAAATACCACACCTTCTTACCCACTCTCTTGGAGTCTAAGATACTCTTAACCACATACTCCAGATCCCCTTGCACTACCACAGGCGCAGGGCGGGACCGTGTCCTACCCCGAGCGGGTTTCAGGAGGGAAACATGAAAGACGGGGTAAATGCGCATATGGGGAGGTAGCTTAAGCCGCACGGCCACAGGGTTAACATGTTTCTCTACCTGATAAGGGCCTATGTATTTCAGATTAAACACGCTATACCTTCTAAATCTGATATGTTTCGTGGATAACCAGACCCAGTCCCCCTTGACATATGTCGGACCAGGTCTACGCCTTTTATCCGCCGGTGTTTTGTATCTTTCCTTGGCCTTGATTAGATTACCATGTATGGCCACGAGTATTTTGCGCATTTGCTGCAGTCTTGTGTGTACTTCAGGGATGTGTGTAGTAGAACTCGGAAGTATCAGTGGTGTAAATCTAGGGTGGAAACCATAGGTGCTAAAGAATGGAGTGTATAGTGGGAGGAATGTTTGGCGCTGTTGTATGCTACTTCCGCTGCCCATAACCATTCCACCCACTCATCAGTGTTAGCTTTGACATAGCACCTTAGATATTGTTTCAACGTCTGGTTGAGTCTTTCGGTTTGTCCGTCTGTTTGCGGATGGAAACTAGTAGAGATGGAAGTGGCCATTTGTAACTCCAAACACCATGTCTTCCAAAATCCAGCAGTGAACTGGGCCCCTCGGTCCGAAACAATATCTTTGGGAAGGCCATGGAGACGAACAACGTGGATTAACAGCAGTTTTGCCAGCTGACTGGCAGTAGGGGCTTGTTTACAAGCTATGAAATGGCCCATCTTTGTTAAATAGTCCACCACCACAATTATCGCTGTATTCCCTTGATCTCTTGGTAAACCCACTATGAAGTCAACCAAAATCCTTTCCCAGGGGACTGACGGCGTGGGCATGATTTGTAATAATCCTTGCGTGGCCTGGTGATCTGTCTTTGCTTGAACACACCTGTCGCATTCTTGGACCCACCTCAATACGTCTAGACGGATTGTTGGCCACCAAAACTGACGCAACATCTTCTCCAGCGTTTTGGCGCCTCCTGGATGACCAGCACATGGTAGCTCGTGACACCATACGAACGCAGCCCGACGTAGCTTGAGATTAGGAAGCAATAATTGTTGTCCTTTCATGGGAAGCCCTTGTCTCACTCGCCATTCTGGATGTGATTGGAGCCAGCGTCTCCACGTGAAGTTTTGTATCCCAATTCGGGTGTCTCGTAGAAATCCTTCGGTTTGTAAGGCGCATATTACTTTGGCAGGTTCGATGATGGAATCCTCGCTTGCCTTCACCTCAGGGAGAACGACTTTCTGTCTAGTCAGAGCGTCTGCCTTCTTGTTTTGGGTTCCAGGACGGTAAGTAACCATAAAATGGTATTCCGCGAAGAATAGCATCCACCTGAGTTGGCGTGGGGTAAGATGGCGTGCTGCCTTCATAAACTGGAGATTACGATGGTCAGAAAAAAACGTGATTTTATGGACTGCTCCCATTAACCAATGTCTCCATTCCAGGAAGGCGTCTCGGATGGCTAATAGCTCCTTCTCTGCTATTGTGTAATTCTGTTCCGCTGCGTTGAGTTTCCGAGACATAAAGGCAATTGGATGTAGGCATCCCGTGGATTTTTGTTGTTGTGAAAGCACCGCTCCTATCGCTGATTCTGAGGCATCCGCTTCCACTACGAAAGGTAGCTCTGGATTGGCATGGGTAAGGATGGGGGCCGTGACAAAAGCATTCTTGAGAAGGTCGAAGGAGGTTTGGGTATCCTGGGTCCATAAGAACGGGGTCTTTTTACAAGTTAACTTCGTCAATGGCGTGACTATTTCTGAGAAACCCCTGATAAACCGGCTATAGAAGTTCGCAAACCCCAACAGCCTCTGTATTTCTTTGACGTTGTGTGGACGAGGCCAGTCGAGAATGGCTTTCACCTTCCTTTCCGCTATAACTTGTCCTGGCGGGGTAAGCATCACCCCCAGGAATTCCACCGTTGTGACGTGAAATTCACACTTTGTAATCTTGCAGTACAACTGATGTTTCCACAGGGCTTGCAAGACCAAACGTACGTGACCGACATGTTCTTCTTCGTTGTCGGAGTAGATTAAAATATCGTCTATATAGACCACTACAAAAATATCCAAATACCGTCTCAGGACCTCATTGAGAAAGAATTGAAATGCAGCTTGGGCGTTACATAGCCCGAAAGGCATTACTAGGTATTCGTAAAGGCCGTATCTGGTTTTAAATGCGGTCTTACATTCATCTCCTGCTTTGATGCGAACTAAGTGATACGCACCCCGTAAATCCAGTTTAGTGTAGATGCCGGCTGCTCTCACTTGTTCCAACAACACAGGAATCAGGGGGAGAGGATACCGATTCTTGATGGTAATCTCATTCAATGCTCTGTAGTCAATGCAACATCTCAAATCTCCATTGGCCTTGGGAATGAAAAAGAGGGGAGATGCCGCTGGTGATCTCGAAGGTCTAATAAACCCCAGCTCGATGTATTTGTCCAAATATTCCCGCAGATAAGTTGTTTCAGGTAGGGTAAGGGCATAAATTCTCCCACAGGGTATAGCCACTCCGGGAACAAAATCTATGCGACAGTCGTATTCTCTGTGTGGTGGTAATCTTTCGGCCTGGATGTCGCTAAATACATCGGCGTAGGGCGCATAGCAGAAAGGAAGCGCAACGTCTTTTTCAGCTGCAGTGGCTACATGGTGGCTAATGGCTAAGATCCTCTATGGCCTGAGCTGTGGTGCATTACAATGTAGTTTACAGTACTCAGACTCGAACCTCACTGTCTTTTGGGCCCACATGATTGTGGGATTGTGCTTTTGGAGCCACGGTAGGCCTAGGATAACACCGTATTGTGGAGCTTGTATGTTGCTGAACGATAGGGTTTCTCTATGGCAATCCTCGTGAATGATTTCGTAATCCAGCGTGTTATGTGTGATGGGAACGGTTTCCAGCTCTTGTCCATCCACCGCATACACATTCTCCGGAGTGGACCGGGGAACCATTTGCACTTGCAGTCGTTGTGCTTCTTTTATATCCATAAAACACCCGGTGGCTCCAGAATCCACCATTGCCATCAGGTGTTGAGTTTCGTGGTTAACCCTGATTGCCAGTGATATAAAAAAGTGTTTGGTGGTATCGAAATCGTATGCATCCACTGAAGGGATGGCGTATTCGCCTGAAGACTTCCCTTCTTTCTTCTTCAAGCTTTGCTGTTTCCCTCTTCCTTTTCTGTGGTTAGAGCTGTGGTTTGTCCTACTCTTCCCCTACCATACATGGGTTTTACGGGGCATTCTCTGAGGAAGTGCCCCTTTTTTCCGCAGTATAAACACAACCCATGCTTCCGGCGATGGTCTCTTTTGCTGAGCGTCAAGGAGGCTCTCACCGTGCCTATTTCCATTGGTTCCGGTTGGTTGTTCGTTTTTTCCCCACTGTAGCTTCAATCGCTGAAACCAACCCCTGTCTCTTTCTTTTTGTTGTCTCCTCGCCTTTCTTTAAGCCGGTGATCTAACCGAAGTGTTAAGTCAATCAGATCCGTACATGTGCGAGGTTGAGGATCAATTTGGGCTATTACATCTTTGAGTTCTTCTGAGAGTCCCTGGTAGAATATAGCGGACTGTTTAGCTTCTGGCCAATCCGTCTCTGCTACGAGTTTTCTAAAGCTATTTAAATAGCTAACCAGCTCAGAGGATCCTTGGCGTAATTCCAAGAGATCTCTATCGGCTGAAAACGTGTCGGCTCTTCGGTCAAATGTTTTTTCGAAGCTTTCCCTGAACTCTTCCCAATCATATAGTTTCGGGTCGTCTCTCCGCACTATAGGGACTGCCCATTGAGCGGCCTCTCCTCCCAAGTAAGAAATCAAGAACGCCACACGGGCCTGATTCGTACTGAACATTTTGGGCTTGCAGTTGAAATGTAGGAGGACTTGTGTAAGGAACACCTGTACTTTTTTAATGTCACCGAAAAACCTCTCCGGTGGTGCTAACTGGATTTGTGCTGGCATCTCTACCACTACTGACGGTGTGTGTGTAGTATCCCCTACATCAAAGGGATTTTTCTGCAGTCTGTCTACTCGGTTATGTAGCGCCGCGGTCTCCTGACGTGAAGCGGCTAGTTCAGCTTGTACAAGCGTTAAGGCCGCGACTACGTCTTCTAAGGTGGCCATGATAAACTCAACACAACCAGGAGGACACTGATTCGTGGGCCGATTATTCTGTCAGGCTTGCCGAGTCCGAATCCTCAGGGCTGTGTCGATGCTCTATGGGGGCCCACCTCTGAATCGACCCAAGTCTGGCCATGTAAACATACACAGACTTTTGGGGCAATTGAGCGGGGGAAGGAAAGGGTGGGGACTGCGGGGAGGGAGACCTGTGGGCGAGAGACAATAAACACAATGAGCACTTAGTATTTCCCTTTGCTCCCTTAATCTATTTACTACCCCCTCTCACTACACCCTTTCTTACCTGTAAAGAAAAAGATGAACGGACCATCACTTAAAGAGGAGGTGCAGGGGCAGCGGGCCTTGCTTATCTGGCTCTCTGAAGTTTTTGTTTTTTGCGTACGTCCTGTGTGACTATAGAAGAGAAGCACACACATACACCAGAAAGGAAGCGAGAAGAAACATAGACTACTACCACTGCAGTGTTAAGATAATGCAGGTCTGACCAGGTCTTAGGTGTAGAAATAGCTGGAAAACGTTAAGTATCACGTTCCTTATACCTTGGGGGTATCTCAATTCCCAATAGGATGATGCTATACAACTGATACCTCGTCCTGTCTCAGTCACGATAGAACACTGGTTATACTGGCCTGTACAATGTCATGGAACCAAAAGAATATAATATTCGCTGCCTTGGGATGCCCAGAGAGATAATGTTACACTCATCCATCCATTCAAGGTTGCTACTCATACCACTCGCGGGCGCGTCTTCACCCCGCATGAAACCGGGATCGGTTTCTCCAACGGGGTCAAGATAGCTGCCCAAGCGCCACTATGTGCGCGGTCGCTCCCCTGCACGGTGATGCTCTCACCTCCAACAGGGGAGTCACAGAAGTTTGGCAATATGTATGCCCTTGAGACTCTAAGGATGCGGTCGTAGGTTGTGTCACTGACACTCTTACCGCCAACGGTGATGCAAAGCGAAGCGTCCAGCTTCCTCGCGGGTGAAGTCGAATAATTGGCACCGCGGTCCGGGCTGCAGGGCTTTTATTTCCTGCTTCCGGTCCGCTGCCGTCAGACACGCAACGTACTCGCGTTGCCTATCGGGATTTGTAGTCTTTTCCTTTCCGCGTCTCGCCCGCTCAACCATCGGCAGCGAGCGCGATCACGGAAAGGCAAGTTCCTGACAATGCTGACGTGTGATATTATGCCGCGTGGCACGGCCGGGTATAAAGCCTGCCTGGTCTAGGTGGATCAACTCTGTGATGTGTATGACCAGGCGATTGGCAATCACCTTGGCCAAAAGTTTGGCCTCCACATTGAGTAAAGAGATCGGGCGGTAGGACGTGAATTGTTCCAGGGGGCCGCCCGGGCTTCAGGAATACAACTATTTCGGCATGTCGCCAATCCGGTGGAAGTCCACCGCTCTCCATGGAAGCCTCAAGAGCCTCGATGTACGGTTTTAGGTGTTGCGGGTGATATTTCTGGAAGAACTCGCAGAGGAAGCCATTCGCGCCTGGCGCCTTGCCCGCTCGCATACTGAGCAGTGGGATCAGAAGTTCTTCTATCGACAGAGGGACGTCCAGCGCGTCCCGCACCCCATCGGAAAAGGCCCGAGGTGGAAAGTCATCTATAAATTTCCGGACGAGTTCTGCGGGCAACACCTCCTGAGGAGCATACAAGTCTGCAAAGTAGGAAGCAAAACAGTCAGCAATGGCAGATGGGTTTGTAAGAACTGTCTCGTCAGAGTCATGTATACATGGGAGCATCTGAGGGCGCAGTGTCAGCTGACACAGGTGGTGTAGCAGGGCACTAGATTTGTCCCCCCACTGATGTATGCGGCTACGAGTGGCGAGCCAGTACAGATGGGCCTCATCCAGGAGTTCTCTGGCATACGTCTGTTGTACATTTACTGATTGCCTACTCGCTGCGCTTCCCACTGGGCACCTACCCGCGCGTTCCAGGTCAAGTAACTGGGCTTCAATTTGTATTCGCTTGTCGTGGCGCTGTCGACGCCTCGCTGTGGAAAAGGCGATGGGTTTCAATGCCTCCCATAGAACAACTGGAGAATCTACCGAACCAGTGTTTAAAGTAAGATACTCTGCGAGAGATTTATGAATATGGCCTCTATATTCCTCATCTCGTAGTAGCCATAGTGACAAGCGCCACCGAAACTGGGAGTGCCTGGGATCCAGAGATAAGAGAAGGCAAACAAGGAGTGATCCGACAGGCCCCGAGGGAGACTGTCAGCCACGAGTAGTCTATGGGTGTGCGCCCCCAAGAGAAAAAGGTAGTCTAGCGTGAGAAGGACTCATGGGCGCCAGAGAAGAATGTGTATGCGCATGTAGTGGAGTGTAGAGTCCTCCACGAATCAACTTACCCCAAGCCTTGAACTAAGGGTAGCAGCTTAGAGTCCTGAATCCCTGTTGTACGAGCCATAGCACGCCACCAATCCTACGATGCAGACAGAACATCGTTCCAATCACCTCCAACCAAGTTTAATCCTGATGGAAGTTCAGCCCAGAGTGTCAACATTTCAACAAATGATCACGAAAGGGGGGGGGGGGGCAAAGATACTAACCAGAACAATGGGTTCCCCATACAGAGTCCCTTACACCACAACAAACCTGCCCTGGGGGTCCGACCATGTCTTCATGTGGACAAAAGGGACACAGCGGTGTACGATAATTGCAACCCCCGGGATACTCTGGTGAACCCAGTGTGATAAGTATGTGTAAATCTAAACCTCCCCAAGCAGGGTGTCTTGGTTCCCGTTAAATGAGTCTCCTGCAGAAAGAGAATGCCTGCCCTGTGGAGCTTAGCTTGGCATAGCACCGCACCCCGTTTTATCTTGTCGAGCAGGCCGTTTGTGTTCCAGCTAAGGACTCGGAGCTCTCTACTCCCTACCTGTGGTACTTTAGAATTTGGGGCCGCGTGGGAGGCAAGGCCCTACCCCTGTCTATCCCGGTATTAGCGAACCGCGAATGGTCAATGCGGTATGTACAAGTGCTTTATATAACGCTTCAGTGATAAATGCACTATGTATACGTTATTATACATTGACTTCGTGGGTTCGATTTTAGAGCGGTGGCCATCTTATGGTTGCCCTCACATAGGCTACATATTACAAGCAAATACGGGCCTTTAGAACACATGTGCCTTCCTTTGACTTCTCTGTGACCTGGGCAGCTTGGCTCCGCTGCCCCAGGTCAGTCCGGTCTCACGAGCTCCCCGTCCTTCGGCCACCTGTGATTAGCATCAGGGTTTGACACACCATAAAGCCTTTTCATCCCACACGAGCCTCCAGCTAATCTCTTTCACACCTGACTGTTCCTGTTTTATGGCTTGTTTTCCAAACAGGAGATGCTCGTGTTTATTGGGGCCTGTTGATATCTGATGTGGGATCTGAGCCTTGCTGGGTAAATAATTGTGGGCAGGCTTAACTGGAATGTGGGATGGTCATCATGACTCTGCCTTTTCGTTTGTAATGTATACATTTATATGGCCATATCGTAAAACAAGGAATGTGTGCCTGAAGCATGATATTTTGTATTTAAGGAGAAGCCCGTTTCTGTAACTTTAAGCAGTCTCCTGAGAACATACACGCTGTTGTACTTCTAGGATGCCTGTAATTGGTCTGCAGCCAATAAACTGATCTTTGACTTCACCCAGAAGACTCTGTGTTTCTGTAGGTCTGAAACAGGAAGAACCCGAAGTCTTAGGGTGTGTTCCCCTGCACCGCTGGGCTTAAAATTCCCAGTACTTCAGTTGGCGCCCAACTCGGGACGATTTCAGCGGTACCGGTCCAAGCCAGAGGTTCGTGAGGAGCTTCGTGTGGAAATTCTGGAGGAAGGCCGCCACTTCATCGACCCCTGCATGTCGACGTGGTCTGAAAGTCTTTTCTGTGAGGTTCTCCGCGTCCCGACGGCTACGAAGGACTGCTGCCCTGATTAATCGCCCTGTTTTGGACCCTTGACGATTTTGGTAGAGCGAAACAATCGAGAGAGTCTTCTGGTGACGCCATTGATCATCGATATTCAGTTAAGTATAAGTGGAGCGTCTCCCAGTTTGTTTGGTATCCTTTGGGATTTTTGGTATCCTTCGGGATCATTTTGATTTGGAATTTGCAAACGCCAAAGCCAGAGGACTCGTGTATTCACGAGACTATCGTATTCGATAATCCTTTGAAGTTTGAAACTAGACTAGTGAGCGAAGATGCCTGGTTCTAGTGTATTTGGAAGATTGTTTTGTTTGGGTTGTGGAAGGGATTTCCAGTTAGAGGATTCATGTCCGGTTCCTCCAATTGGAACTCCAACCTATGAGCTTTATGTAAAACATGGCGTGGGCCCCATTGCATATAATGAAGTATGGATCCAGTACACCAGAAAGGACGGTGTTTTAAAATGGCCCCAAAATGGTAGTTTCGATACAGATATCTTAGATAATTTGTAAGTTAAATTGTTTAAAAAGAAAGCCCGGCCGGCGATGTTTGATTCTTTCCGCCTATGGCGAAAGGAAGCCAAACAGAAGGAAATTAAGCTAGCGAAAAGGAATAAGAGAGAAAGAGGTATGTCAATGATGCAAGCAGCTGTGCAATTTAAAGATAATGAGGAGGAACAAATGAATGAGCAATTGCACAGACAGCGCAAACTAGGGATTGATAAATGTTACCCTGTTTTGTCACCCCTTGTGCAAGATGAGACAAAAGAGAAAGAGAAAGATTCCCTAATGTCCCATTTGCTAAGTTCGCCACCCCCGTATGCGCAAAATGCCACCGCACCTCCACAGCTTGTAAATGCGCAGCCTCCAGTAAATATGCCGCAAGCCTTCCCGCAGCCGCCAGCTCCTCTTCAGCTGGCTCCTATCCCTGCAGTGCAGCCCTCTCAAGGGCCGCCAGTTTTGTTACCCGTTGCCCCCGCGCTTCCTGCGACTTTGCCTAGCACATCAGCTGCCTCCCCTGGCGCTCCTTCTTACACTACCCAGGTACCTGTATCTGAATCCGTTTTTCTTCCCTCTGTCTATCCCCCCGTTTTCGCCTCAACTTCTACTTCAGCACGACAACGACTAGCTAATGTAGTTACTAGTTTAATGTCGCCTCTCTTTGGGTCATCTAGTGCGACTCCTGGCTTACAGCGTAAGCAATTGCGCAGTCAGCTGCCTGGTCCCGACGAGAAAGAGGTGTTAGATCATCTGGCGCGTAGGTGGATTGGTTTCCCTTCACTCTATGATGTGGAATCAGTTGTTAACGTTTTTCACCAATGGGATGCCCCAACACAGAGGTATGTCTTTGACAAAATGTGTGAATTCCTCTGTGAGGAATTGGAGGATAATGGTGCAAACCCAAACCCACAGGAATTGTGTCGAGTGCGATTTGATTTTGAAAAAGGTACAATTGTGGGTCCCAATGTAGGTAAAGCAGTTGTGACTTTACTGTCCTTCAGAAATGGCGATTGTCAGCAATCATTGTTCGAACAGGAACTCCCTGTGGGGAAAAAGGTAAAAGCGCGCCAATATCCGATGCGTGAGGTTCCCCCAGTTTGGAGACCTGCTGAGGCAAATGCTGTTCCACCTGTCTTAGCACATTTTCAGCGTGTTTGGGTACATGTTCCATGGAAGCGTTCTGAGGTGTTAGCGCTTAAGCAGACATTGCCTGACCCCCATAAAAACCCTACAGGATATTATAAGGAGTTATCACAAACTGCAGAATCGTGTGTAATGAATCTGGCTGACATAGATATGCTGTTTGGGAATGTGGTTCCACAGCCTTTATGGGGATCCATTCGTAATGTAGATCATGCTGCAGAATTGGGTAACACATGGGCTAATATCATTGCTGCAGATGCTGGCCAAGTTGGTGGTGCGAAACCTGACCCTTTAGTAGCAGAACTCCCTGGTAGAATTATTACATACATGAAGACTATAATGCCCGCGATGCGCGTAAATTGGGATAAACTATCCGCATGTAAGCAGAAGAAAGATGAGACAGTGTCCGATTTCTTTACCAGGTTTGAAGAAACGTTTATTCGCCACAGTGGTCAAGACATGAGCACTGAAGGTGGCCAACGGTTATTTGTTGATAAATTTGTGCAGAATCTACTTCCCGAGTTGTGTAAAAAATTAAAAGACTCAGAAAGTTCCTGGGCTGTTTCCTCTTCAGCGCAAATACTGGCTACTGCACAGTATTATGAAAATAGAGATAAAGATGAGAAGGATAGAACAGATAAGAAAACGAAAGAACTGAAAACAAAGGTCCTCTTGCAGCAGGCTTATCCACCACGTGGAGGACAGAATAATTATAGGCAAACACAAGGTATCTATCAGCAACCCCAACAATTTCAGAATAATCAGCAAATGAATGGGTATTATCAACCACGAATCCCTGTAGGTCCCAACCAATGTTCATATTGCAAAGAGGAAGGTCATTTTAAATATAGTTGCCCTAAATTAATGCAGCGTAACAGTAATGCGTATGGCGCAAGAGGTAGAGGTGGTCAGCAAGCTCCTAGAGGTAGAGGGCGTGGAAATGTTCCCCAAAACGCGCATCCTCTTCCGCCTCAAAATACCATAAATAGCTTTGATCAGCAAGCCAACGCGACTGGTAAAACAGCTCAGTACTACAATAATGATTATTATGCAGAAGACGACAATATGGAAGGTAATGATTACTAGGACAGCCGTAGACCGAGAGAGGGAGTTGTTTCAGTGCCAGTGGATCAGAGCGGACCATATGTTAAAGTGACTACAGCGGGTGTAACAGAGCCCTTTCTGCTAGACACTGGTGCTGCAAAGAGTTCAATCATGCATTCAAAACTCCCTGGCGCGCCTTTGTCTGGCGAAATGAATGTTTCAGTAGGTTTTTCTGGCGCCCCAGTTAGGAACCCGATTTCTAGTCCTATGTCACTTTCTGTTGGACCTTGTGAGTTAAAAGCACCCCTCATTCTAACGACAGGTTGTGGTGAAAATCTGCTAGGATTGGATTTGCTAAAAAGATTGCATGCAACGCTATATTGTTCTCCCTCAGGAGTACAACTTACATTAGGTAAGAAAGTGATTTCCCTGATGTATTTGTCTAAGAATGCAATGCCACCTGAATTGTCATCCCTCCCGGATGTCCTTTGGGCTACTGGTCCCAATGATGTGGGCCTTTTGGAAATACCGCCATATGTGGTCACTTTAAAAGCCAATGTCAGATTGCCACGCATTCCCCAGTATAAGATCTCCAATGAAGGTCAGAAAGCGTTGTTAGCAATTGTCAGTGATTTGATTAAAAAGGGTGTAATTGAAGAGACAAGAGGCAACGTTTGCAATAGTCCTGTTTTACCTGACTTAAAACGAACGGACCCTTCACAGCCACCTGTTTACAGATTTGTGATTGATCTTAGAGAGGTTAATAAGATTGTTGTGCCACAGTTTCCAGTTGTCCCTGATATAACTGCCTTGTTAACTATGATTCCAGCCTCCGCTGCATGGTTCTCAGTGATCGATTTGAAGAATGCTTTCTTTAGCATCCCAATTGCAGAGGAGAGTAGACATTTTTGGCTTCAGTTTAGGAGGTCGCAGCTTCCGCTTTAAACGCGCTCCCCAGGGCTACTGTGAAAGTCCATCAATATACAGTCAAGCTTTAAAAGCGCAACTTGATGCACTGGTTTTACCCAGTGGCGCTATCCTTATTCAGTACGTTGACGATTTACTAATCGCCGCGGATTCTGAAAAGATTTGCAAAGAAGCTACATTGTCATTGTTGCGTCATTTGTCTGCCTTCCATCACAAAGTGTCTCTCTCAAAGCTGCAATATTGTCGATAAGAAGTGACCTACTTAGGTCATCTCTTATCGAAGGAGGGAAGGAAACTGACCCCAGAAAGAATTCAAGCCATTACACAATTGAGTGTGCCAAGAACACAGAGAGAAGTGCGTGCTTTCTTGGGCATTACTTCATACTGTAGGCACTGGATACCAAATTTTTCTTTGCTGGCAAAACCTTTGTTAGCATTAACATGTAAAGACACACCGAATCCTATCCCATGGTCTGAAGAGTGTCAGAAAAGATTTTTGGGATTGCGTAATGCATTATGTTCAGCTCCTGTGTTGGGTACCCCTGACTACAGCAAGCCTTTTATATTGTATGTTCATGAAAAAGATGGTTGCGCATTATCAGTGTTAACACAGCCTTTTGGCGATAGACCGCGTCCATGCGCATATTTTTCGTCAACCTTGGACCCGGTAGCGAGGGCATTGCCAAGTTGTCTGAGAGCCACAGCCGCCGCAGCTATGTCTATTCGACAGTCTGCTGGACTAGTAATGGATAATACATTGATTGTTATGGTTCCACATGCTGTGGACACATTGTTAAACAGGACCAAGACACAGCACTTAACTAGTGCGCGATTATCCGGATACGAGTTGACACTGTTAGCAAATCATAAACACATAAAGAGATGCAACACGTTGAATCCAGCTACATTATTGCCGATTCCAGCAGACCTAGATGAGATTGAGCAACATGATTGTCTGTTCAGAACAGAAGAAGAGACAAAAGGGAGAATAGATCTTAAAGATACTCCCCTGACCGAGTGTGATGGTACCTTATGGGTGGATGGTTCGTGTTTCAAGCTTCCAAATGGTGATACGACTGCTGCATATGCTATCACGACTTTGCACACGATTGTGGAAACTGCACGTGTGCCACATAATTCGGCCCAAGCAGCAGAATTAATTGCCCTTACAAGAGCATGCGTGTTGTCTGAAGGGCTCCTGCTTGAGGATTTTGTGGACACGTCCTGAGTTTCTGGGCATCACTTACCTTCGCCCCTTGCACCTCGCTGTCCTGCTGTCCTCCTGCTCTCCGTCCCCCGCTGCCGCTATTACCAGCTGCGGCCGCTGTGCGGGGGCGGACTACATCCCCCAACTTCCCGTGCGCCAGGGGACCAGCTGACGCCGATTACGCGCCAGGAGGCGCTCAAATTGACCGGTGATTCCTCGGCAGAGCGGGCTCCTGCTTGAGGATTTTGTGGACACGTCCTGAGTTTCTGGGCATCACTTACCTTCGCCCCTTGCACCTCGTTGTCCTGCTGTCCTCCTGCTCTCCGTCCCCCGCTGCCGCTATTACCAGCTGCGGCCACTGTGCGGGGACGGACTACATCCCCCAACTTCCCGTGCGCCAGGGGACCAGCTGACGCCGATTACGCGCCAGGAGGCGCTCAAATTGACCGGTGATTCCTCCGCGACGCGGGACGCGCGCGGGCACTGCCGGGCTAAGCCCGGGCAAAGGGCGGGCCCTCTGTGGCCCTCAGAGGCCGGAGGAGACCGGACTGGACCCGTCCCCCTGGTCAAATCGTGCTTAAAACGACCTGAGCGCACAGTAAGTCTCTATTTCATATTATCGCTATGACATCTGGTTGCCAAGTTCATAATATGTCCTCGCAAGTGCTGAGTCCGATAATAACAGTGGCCAATAGAGTGGGGACTTCATTGAATGGAACCCTGGATAATTATATTGTCAGAACATCATCCGGAGGCCTGACAGAACGTTCACTTGTAGAGCGCCGGGCTGAACGCCGACGCTCTATTGAAAATATTAAGAATAGGGCATTGTCTGAGCCTAACCCCGCAGCCATTCTTAATAACGAGATAGCCCTAGATCCTGTAAACGATACCCTATTTTCAGATGGTGTACCTTTCTTGCTGAGAGACTGTGAAGTGCCTTGCACTAGTTCTACCGGAACAGACATTCCTATTTCACCACATAATACTCACTGCATTCCCAGTACCGCTGGAGTGTTGATTGCTGTGTCACCTACTCCTCCTAAGACAGTACGACAAAGGTTTAAGAAACCTATACAAACTATTAAGCATGGACCACCTCCTACCAAGAGGAGACGCAAAAGGATGGAACCTAATAAACAGAAGCTAAGTTCTACTGACTTTGGGAAAAAGACCATCCCCTCTGGTACTAATGTTACAACTGCTGCTGTTCTCACGGAAGTGACTGGAACGGTTAATGCTTCTATATCAATGTTAACTTCTGCATATCCAGAGGGGGAACCTAGCACTAAATCTAGCCTGGAGGACAACGGGTCTAATTCAATATATACCAGAAACCTTTTGGATAGTATCGAGATTATTATGGGAACTTATACTCTAGCTATAGTGGAAAGATTGGAAAGTATGGAGAACAGATTGGGGAAAATAGAAACAGATCTGGGTAGGAAGAGAAGCCCTACAAGTCAAAAAGCTAATCCAGAGCTTAAATTGGTCTCAGTCCCTTCCCTAGTGGATAACTCCGTCAATAACTCCAGGCCATTGTCTACTGAATCTGTGTTAGTATTAAATACAATTTCAAATAATCCTATACCAGATGCTTCGTCGCCTAGTAGACACCCTCTGAATGGGATAGCTCTTGCCCCTAAATATGCTCATAATAATTTTACTACCAATCAGATAAATGCTCCTGTGAGCACTGCAACAGTTAAAACTAACTGCTATCCAACAATCTCTGACATTAAATCTTTCAGAGATCAGGGCAGTTGTCCGATTGGATTAACGAGAATTGAGGAGGGAGGCCTCAGGCAGACCCGGGGGGAACAGATTAAGAGACCACTACCGGATCTTCCCCCAGAAGCCGTACCATATGTAGTGATTCTTACAGGGGTACCTGAGCTCTCAGCGAACAAGAGAGAGAGTTTTTCCCAACTAAAGAATAAAATAACTCACTGGCTGACACTACACAGGCCAATTGCCGGTAATATAGATGGCAAAATAATACATGTACGCCGTCTTCAGTGGTTGGGTGGAAGACCTAAAGACATTGGGGGGGATGTGGTTGTGGTAAATTTCAGAGATCAGAATGCAGTACGATGCCTCCTGAATTGGCCCCAGATAAATCTTAATAGCAGCATTATTCCATGCCCTTTGACCTACTTCTACCCAAGATCTGTGGTATTTCCTCACCAACCTGCCCATGATTACTCTTTTCCTACTACCAACTTCCCCCTTATGCCGAATAATAGGAATTCGGCCCATATCCATCATGCAGCTCCAGTCGAAGAAACACCTGGGTGGAAATTAGTACCTACCAGGCCGGGTGTTGCTGTACATGTGAGTACGGACTATCCAGTGTCATTCACTCCGTTGGAGATGTCAAATAGGTTTGACATCTTCAGCGGTTTGGATGCCTGTGATTGAAGTTTACAGTTAGGAGGGGAGGAGACAGTGGGTGTACACCTTCTAACTAAAGGTGGTTTGGATGAGGCTCTGGAAGGGAATGTACCCTCTGTTCCAAGTATATCTGATGGAGATTCTGATCCGATTAGTGTCACTGTTAATGTCCCAACTAATCTCGATAACTGCACACAAATAGACAACCAAGGTAGCCGTTTAAGTGGTACAACAACTTACGGTTCAACTAATTATGAGGCCCTCCCTGGAGTTACAGGATACTTTTCACCTAGTGACTGTTCAGGGAAGGCCAACAAATGTGGTTGTCCGGTGGAGGTCAGCAGATCAGAGACAGTGGGAGTGCAGGCCATTAGTAGCACAGGAGTTACAACAAATGTTCACAATCCCCTAATTAGTAGTGTGGAGAGCCAGTTTCTGGTCTCGTGGAATGTGGCAGGTCTTAAAAACAAGATGGCATCCAGGAATTGGGCCTCCTTTATTGATAACTACATGATTGTCAACATGCAAGAAACTTGGGCATTAGAACCCCAATATAGATCAGGGTATCTCCATTTTGCAATAGCTGCAACTAAAACAAATAAAGGAAGACCTAAGGGGGGACTGACTACTTGGGTAAAACAGGATGATGGATTCACAACTACCCAACTAGCAATTAATTCAAGGGATATTCTGGGGGTCAAGTTAAAATCTCCCTCATTTGGTGAACTCATTATTTTTAATGTGTATGCCAGGGGAAAGCCGGGAGGGAAATCATCAGAAGTTGTGGTGGCACTGGGACACTATCTAAGTATTTGGAGGGGTGGTGCCAATATATTAATCTGCAGAGATTTCAACTGCTCTTATGAGCCTCTGGACCATATGGATCTAGAGCTCACGGAGGCAGAGGATATCTGTTGGCAAATTCCCCCCCTTAGTATATCCCCTATCACACGGTGGACCCAGGCAGCCCTTCAACTTAAGAACTTCAGTTTAGAACATGGGTTGAGAGCTGTGAACGGTAGGACACGAGGGGATGAGCAGGGTAATCCAACTTTTAATAATGGACTGAGTTCCAGCAGAATTGACTACATTTTGGTCAATCTTGAATTCTGGTCATCAATACGGGATATGACTGTAATTCATCGCATTGAAAGTGACCACAACCCTCTCAGTCTCGAGCTACAGCTTCATACAGGGCTGGGGTTAGCTTCAGATGATATAATAGATGATATCGTCATGGCAAATGACACTCGGCGGGTAAGATGGGCCGAGTGTCTGGGCAAACCCGGAACCATTAGTGAAATGAATGATTTGGTAAAAGAAGCAATCACTGAAATACAGGGGGAGCCGGATTATGAGGATTACTGCAGTAGGGTAGTTCATATCCACTCGACCTTTTTTTTAAAATTAAGTAAATATTTTAGTACTCCGAGGAAGAGGAACCCTGGTAAGGGGAAAAGAAAATCGGAGTCATGGTATGATAAAAACTGCAGTACCACATATAAATCCTTAGCTGACGCAGTACGATCTACTGATAGGGAGGCCATTCGGGCGGCAAGGAACCATTATAAATGGATACAAAACACCGCGAAAAAAGCGTGGGACTCTAAATATTGGGAGGAGTTATTGGCAGCCAGTAAGTCCAGAAATTCGACGGACTTCTGGCATCTTGTGAGGTGGGGCACGGGGAATCAAAAGCCAATCCCGGTTAATTATGTCCCGCCAGAACACTGGGTTAAGCACTTCAAGTCCCAGTTTGCTAACACAAACAACGCCCCAATACCTGCCCCAGCCTTTTTCAGCCGCCCCTTATTAGTAAACACGCTAGTGTTCACCAAGAAAGATGTTGAATGTGCCCTTAACTTAATACCCAAGGGCAGGGCCCCGGGTTTAGACAAAATTCCTGCAGATTTGTTTCTGCATAGCAAATCAGTCTGGGTCCCTTACATCGAATTACTGGCAAATACTATTGCCAAAGGTACCACGGTGCCGGACATATGGCGGGGAGCGGAACTGTGGGGGTCGTCTAATATAGCAGGTTTACAAAAAGCACATAATAAATTTCTCCGCAGTATAACAGGGCTTCCACTTTCCACACCACTTGTACCTCTGCGCATGGATCTGGGCTGTCAGAGTCTAGAAAATATCTGCAGATTTAGACCAGTTGCCTACTGGAGAAGACTGTGGGTGACCCCAGAATTGCATCATTATGCGCTAGCACTTCTGGAAACACGTGATATGGACACTGGGGGTAAAATTTTATGGTTTAGAAAGGTTAAAATTCTTCTTAAGTCACTAGGTTTGGGTGATCTTTGGGATAATCCTCAGGAGGCATTATTTCCAAACAAACAACAGTTAAAAGAGGTGTACTGGTCATTCATATCCCAGGAGGAGTTTCAGTCACACACTGCCCCATCGCATACTAGGGTTTTTTTTGAGCTGAAACACAATCCGAGGTATGAGTTGTACTGGGATTTGATCACTATGCCCCATGATAGGAAATTATTCCATCAGTTTAGGGTATGTACCCTCCCATTGAATACGGTTACCTGTAAATGGGCATCTAGTAAAAGTGACCAAATGTGCCCTTTCTGTACAACACAACCGGAATCCATAGCTCATGTTTTGTTTATCTGCCCAGAATACAAGGCTCCCCGTCATAAATGGATTAGAGCAGTCTGCATTCAAAAGGGTATCATGACAGGGATTACTGCACTGAGAATATTTCAAACTGACTGTTCGGAAACAATGGTGATAGCGATAGCTAAATTTTTCAAATGGATGAGGATAATAAGAGCTGGGAAACTGAAAGCTCTCCAGTCGCCAAAAGCTTATCCAGTATAATTGTGGTATTCTTATTTTTACTACTAAAGTTTTAGCATGTTTTTACGGAAGACAGATATTTATTTTTTTAATTGGGAGAGAAGGAATATTAATTATGTAGTGAACTCAAATCCTGCGGTTCTCGGTCTCAGTGGTATGCTTTCTGTGTATAACTTAAATGTGTAGCTCTAATGGATGTGCTTGATGATGTATTGTGTTTTTTATTTCTTTTTATATATCTGATGATGAAATGTGTTTTTAAATTTGTCTTTTATGACAATATGTCGAAATAAAGACTGAATTAAGTTGTCTGAAGGAATGAAAGTGAACATATATACGGATAGCCAGTACGCCTTCGGCGTGGCTCATAGTTTTGGGCGATTGTGGAAAGAACGTGGGTTCCTGACTTCGCATGGAGCTAAGATTCAGAATGGCAAGTTGGTGAATGATCTCCTTGAGTCGCTGACCCTACCATTACAAGTTGCGATTATGAAATGCAGTGCGCACAAGAAAATCACTGATGATGTTGGTCGTGGTAATGCGTTTGCTGATGAAGTCGCGAAAGAAACAGCAAAAGATGTGAAGACTCGAATGTATGTTGCAGGCCCTGCAAGATGGGTTGGTGATGTTGGAATGTGTGAAAACACAATAGAGAGTGTGAAGTCCCTTCAAGCTGAAGCCACAGAGAAAGAGTTGAGCAAGTGGAGAGAAAGTACGGGTAAGTTGGATGAGAATGGTTGTTGGATTGATCTGTCAGAACATAGGCGATGGTTGTTACCTGATGCATATGTGCTTCCAGTGGTTACTATGGCACATGGAATGGCACATATCAGTATGAAAGGAATCTGTAAGTTGTTGGCTCCAGTATGGCAGAATGCTGGAATTCCCAAGTGTGCAGAGAATGTGGTCAAGAATTGTATGGTATGTTTGAAGTACAACCCTGGTAGGGGAACCCCAACTCCAGCTGGTCATTTTGCGCCTCCATCATATCCATTTGAAGTTTTGCAGCTAGATTTTATCCACATGGAAAGGTGCAACAACTTGAAGTATGTATTAGTTGTTGTTTGCGCTTTTTCAAAATGGATAGAAGCCTATCCCCTAAAGGACAACACTGCTTTATCCACAGCCAAAGCCCTTGTGAAGGAATTTTTTCCTAGGTTTGGAATGCCGAGAATGGTGTGGAGTGATAATGGGAGTGAGTTTGTGGGTCGAGTGATGAAGAATGTGTGTGAGGGATTAGGGATTAAGCAAAAGTTCCACGCTGCAAATCACCCCCAATCAGCTGGATTAGTAGAGCGCTACAATGGCGCTCTAAAACTCAAGCTGGCCAAAAACCAGGCGAGCTCCGGTCTTAAATGGCCTGACGCTCTGCCTCTAGCACTCCTATCCACCAGAATGACTGTGCATTCACGAGTGGGACTCAGTCCATACGAGGTGGTTTTTGGCCGCCCGGCCAATGTATGGGGTGTGCCAAGACTGACGAAATTCAGCGAAATCGAACATCCAGTACTGCTTGATTACTTGTATGAATTGACGGCTAAATTGCGTGTTTTACACCAACAGGTGCATGATACTCTCCCCCAGGCCTCTGAGGCTCCAGGACACCCTATCGACCCTGGCACATGGGTGCTCATCAAGAATTTCCAGCGGAAGAGCAACGATGAGCCCCGTTGGATTGGCCCTCACCTAGTACTTCTGTCTACAAGATCAGCTGTTCGAGTAAAGGGGAAAAAGAATTGGATCCACGGCGCCCACATCAAGAGGATACCTTTGCCTCTGCCGTATGACCAGTGGGTCCAGGAGGGTATCACTGACTCTGAAACAGACACTGTACCTCGTTTTGTGCCGTTCAGTGATGCACGCGTAAGAGGTACAGCTTCAGCACAGGAAAGTGACGATATTTTGCAAGAAGCTGTGCCACCGTCAATTCGATTGGACACCACAGAGCCTGAACTCTTGTTTCAAGATCAGACAGTACCTGGCCGTTTCCACTACAATCTGAGACCAAGGCCTATGGACAAATAAAGATTCCCTTACCTTTTTGTTTTTGATATTATAGCTCTCCCATCTGAAGGACTTTCTTGATTTTTGTTTTTCGAACCACCATCCGGGTTCAGCCGCAGGGTCTCGGTGCCAAGACTTTGGGGTACAGGCCGAAGACGTTAGGTCAACGGTTCTGGTTGGTCTAGGGCATTCCCTGGACTGACAGGCGTACTCCTTAGCAGAAGATACTCACCCGCCGCGAGCGGCACGATTAGAGGATGGAGTTTTTCAAGATGGAGAGACCCATTGAGGAAATAAACTTTAAAGCAAAAATATGTAAAATAATGAAGAGCAAACATTTTGTATTATTATGTCTGTTTATATTATGTAGTATGGTAGTGTTTACTGTAGGATTTGTATTCTTCTCCTCTCAAGAGCCCATTGCACCCACTGTACAGCCTATACCTCCTCCTACTGTCCCCTCACACTCTTTTCACCCTCTGCCTGAACACGAACAAGCTAGACGATCAGAGTTTGTAAACAACTCGTTTATTCAGCTCCTGCACCAGCACCAACTAGTCATGAATACAACCAATTGCTGGGTGTGTGGGTTAATGCCACATACCATTAGCAAGGGTATTCCTTATCTAGTGCTGCCGTTTAGTTACAATGGATCGTCATGGGCATTCCAGACCATGTTTCTCTTTGCATTAGATGCCTACTCCCCGCGACAACCGCGTTCCATCAGACCTAGCACCAATAATAAAGCTTTAATGAAAGGAGTTGCCGATATGAGCAGAGATATCGACGCATACTCATCTATTCCCAAGGAGGAATTGAGAGCTTATGTAGGGTGGAACGCGACGGGGTATAGTATTAGTCTGGGTGAAAGACAGCGAAAAGTTTCATCCCCAATTTGGGTCGTACCCCACATAGGTCGGTTCTGTTTACAAGGTAATGGTCAGAATCCTAGAGCTCAACTGGGGAGAAGTGACTGTACTGAAACGTACACTTTTCCGTCACAGTTTTCCCCTGCATTTTTGGCTGCCAAGGGTACATATTTTGTCTGCAATGACCGAGCTTATACATGGTTGCCCCCTGATTTCTCGGGCACATGTTATATTGCAAATCTGCTACCGCCAACATTTACTGCCGCCTCTGACTATCACAAGATCAGAGTTGTGAGAGGCGTGATTAGTAAGGAGGATACTGCCGGTCAGGAAGCAGGAGACTTCTTTTTGGGTTTCCTGCCGTTTTGGGGACCTATGGTCAATAGTAGGAACCTGAGACAACTGACTCGTGTGGTTGAATCCACCGTTAATGTTACGGCTGGTGCCCTTGGTAATTTGACAGCTGAGCTCCATGCGGATCGCCTCATGACTTTGCAGAACCGTATGGTTCTAGACGTTATACTTGCAGACCGCGGTGGGGTATGTAAGGTTATCCAATCTATTTGTTGCATTTTCATACCAGATAACGCTCCAACAGTTTATCAAGCCATCTCCAAACTGCATAGAATATCTGAATCCATACACGTGGATAAAGGAGATTGGTCACTGGTGGGGTGGTTCTGGGAACTGATATCTGCCTGGGGTTGGAAAGTTCTGATGGTCATTGGAATGATCTTAGCCATTCTTTTCCTGTTCTGTCTGTGCATACAGTGTGCTCCTGCGATATGTGGCCTCTGTGCTACATTATGTGTAAGGAAACCTGTATCGAGGGACGAGCTAAGTAATAGGATGATGCTACAGCAACATCTCCATGACTTCGTGAATATTGACCTAGACTCGGACTGATGTGAGTATAGTTATTGCCTATGTAAGGGCAAAAGGAGGGTCTGTGGTACTTTAGAATTTGGGGCCACGTGGGAGGCAGGGCCCTACCCCTGTCTATCCCGGTATTAGCGAACCGCGAATGGTCAATGCGGTATATACAAGTGCTTTATATAACGCTTCAGTGATAAATGCACTATGTTTACGTTATTATACATTGACTTCGTGGGTTCCATTTTAGAGCGTTGGCCATCTTATGGTTGCCCTCACATAGGCTACATATTACAAGCAAATACGGGCCTTTAGAACACATGTGCCTTCCTTTGACTTCTCTGTGACCTGGGCAGCTTGGCTCCGCTGCCCCAGGTCAGTCCGGTCTCACGAGCTCCCCGTCCTTCGGCCACCTGTGATTAGCATCAGGGTTTGACACACCATAAAGCCTTTTCATCCCACACGAGCCTCCAGCTAATCTCTTTCACACCTGACTGTTCCTGTTTTATGGCTTGTTTTCCAAACAGGAGCTGCTCGTGTTTATTGGGGCCTGTTGATATCTGATGTGGGATCTGAGCCTTGCTGGGTAAATAATTGTGGGCTGGCTTAACTGGAATGTGGGATGGTCATCATGACTCTGCCTTTTCGTTTGTAATGTATACATTTATATGGCCATATCGTAAAACAAGGAATGTGTGCCTGAAGCATGATATTTTGTATTTAAGGAGAAGCCCGTTTCTGTAACTTTAAGCAGTCTCCTGAGAACATACACGCTGTTGTACTTCTAGGATGCCTGTAATTGGTCTGCAGCCAATAAACTGATCTTTGACTTCACCCAGAAGACTCTGTGTTTCTGTAGGTCTGAAACAGGAAGAACCCGAAGTCTTAGGGTGTGTTCCCCTGCACCGCTGGGCTTTAAATTCCCAGTACTTCATACCCCACCTAACTCTGGTGACATGGCTGATTGCAGTGCAAGAACACAGAAAGAGGGAACTGGTTGGACACGACAACTCCAGAGTCGCACATGACAGAGAATGCAGTGGCATTAACAGAAAGCATCAAACAATCCCATGTAAAATGCCCAGCCGCCCCCCCACCCCAATACCTCATAAACATAGAAGTATCTGTCGCGGAATGGTCCAGGCCAGAACCCCAACAGGGGGTAGAGTCAAGGAGCAGCCAATGGATCCCCAATGCGAGTCTTCTATCCATAGGAAAACAAAACAGCAGAGGGACAGAGACTCGTAAAAACCAATGGAAGCCAGCAATGAAGTGATACGGCAAGTGACCTATAGCCCGCATACATAGTTACAGTTCTCAAAGCAACAGCATTCAGGACGCTGAGAGTCCTGGTCGATCTTCAGGAAGTATCTTGTTGGACTTGCTGCGAGTCGTGGACCTCTTCTTGGATCTGGATCGATGACAACGCCCGCCACCCTCTCCCATGGGGCCACGCCCGCACCCTCTAGACGATGAGTCGGAGTTAAATCGAGGCAGAGGGTGGGGCTTATGCCGAACCGTCTCCTCCAGCCACTGGAATACCTCCTCCAGGGACTCAAAGAAGTGGGTGCTTGATTTGTATATCACCCGCAGGCGGGCCGGATAGAGCAGGGAGTACGGCAGCTTAAGACCCCGAAGGCGAGCCTTGGCCTCCAGAAAGGACTGTCTGCGCTGCTGTACGAGTTTGGTATAGTCCGGAAATATGAGGATGCATTGCGATTCATAGAGAAGAGAGTCCCGCGCCCTGGTCTGTTGCAGGATGACGTCTCTGTAATTAAGGAGACGGGTGATGATAGGGCGAGGGCGAGCACCCAGGGGCTGCTTTTGCAGCAGCGCATGGTGGACACGCTCCAGTACGAAGCATGGGGATAGTGAATCTGGTGGAAGCCAACCTCTGAGCCACGTGGTGAGGAACTCTACTGCATCTTTTCCCTCGCAGCCCGTCGGAAATCCAATCAAATGAAGATTATTGCGCCGAGCGCGTCCCTCTGCATTTTCGACCCGCGTCGCCAGGCCCGGGGCACCCTCACACTTATAACCAAGCACCTTGCCCTTAGGACTGAAGAGCCTGCCCTAGGAGTGACTTATAGGTTTTAAGTGCAGTGACCTTGATATAAGGAAACTTATAAGTGTTGCAAGAGGTGCAAGCACCAACTCACACAGGCTGCAATGACAGGCCTGTAGTCACGGTTTAAGTGGACCCCCATGGGTGGCACAATACATGCCGCAGCTCATGGGAAACCCTGGTGTACCTATGTACTGTTTACCTTAATACCATATACTAGGGGCTTACAAGGTTACACCATTAGCCAGTTGTGGAGGTACCAAAGTACTTTCCAGAACCAATTTAAGGAAGAGAGCATGGTTGCTGTGGTCCTGCTTAGCAGGATCCCAGCAGACTGGAGCAAAAACACACTGACACCAGGCACAAAGTGCGGGTAATCATGCTGGAAGGATCCTACCTTCTCTCTTATCACTCACTGACTTTCTGCTGGTCTTCGACACTGTACGCGACTCTGCTGCTTTTCAGGTAGGTTCACGCTATAGAAATACCATACACATACACTTTCAATCATATGTGTTGCGCGTCTTGAAGGGAATTTTCAACATGCAAATAGAGCATAGTTTAAGTGGTGTTGATTCCTGAAGTATGGCCAGAGTAGATTGAATGAGCGTAAATGTGAAGCAGCACAGGGAGGGAAACCAGGTGTTGGTTAGTTGAGTGAAGGTTGCCAGAAGGCACTGCAGGGTCATCAGATTTGAAAATCAGAACTGTTTGTAAGTTAAATATAAATGGTTCTTATAGCAAGGTTTACTGCTTAGTCCAATGGAAAGGATGAGCATTGGGAGGCCAGGTAGCAGGCTACTGCAGTAATCTTGTTCAGAATGAGAATACCAGGAAGTGTTTCTTTAATTAGCATGTCAACTTGGGAAACAAACATCAAAATCACAATCCCACAATGCAATAATAGCCTGAACACCATAGAGAATCCTCTGCCCTACACTGCTGTGTGAGCCCAGAGGTGGCCATCTTGCCCCCCATCCTCCTATGTATCTCAATAGTGAGCAGAGCGGGAGTCAGCTTTAGCATCATGTCCGAGGTCTCAAATTTGCTTTTCTCTCTATTGCAGGGCCTATATTTTGCTCACTCTCCATGTTTTCTTTATAAGCCCGTTATTCCCATTGATAGTGTGTCTAGGGTAAGGGCATGCGGGTGGAATCCACTTTATTGTCTACATCATGACATGAGCACTCAGAGAATATGGGCATCATATTTGGGGCAGATGTACGACCATTCCATTCTACGAGTCTCAAATTGGGACGTTTAGCAACTCACAAAATGGAATGTACAACAGAGTCTCAGACATGGTTTGCGATTCCTAATGGGGTCGCAAATGACTTGACTCATCAATATTCATGAGGTAGGTAGCAATTAGTGACCTATTGGGAATGGTCAGCACTCACAGGGATGGTGGCCTGCTGGGGTCGGCAGATCACTATGAACGTGACTGCTTTTTCAATAAAGCAGTTTATTTTATTTAATGCAGCGCGTTTTCCTTAAAGGAAGACGGGATGCAATTGTGGTTGCAAAACTATGGTACATACAAGTGTGACTGGCTACTAGGAAGGAACGCCCTTTGCACACCCCTTGCTAATAATGACTAGCAAACCCTATTTTGCGAGTCAGTAATTGGTTACTGACTCACAAAATAGGGTTTGTACACACCACCACCCTTTTTAGCGGACGCAAACGGGCCGATTTTCCATTTGCAACCACTAAAAATGGTTGTACATCTTGCCATTGATGCCTTGTCCCACCCTTGCCTACATTATAATCCGATTGAGCAGGCAGTGTCATGAACCAAATAGAGCAACACTAGATTCAAATCCCACTGAGGCATTATGAAAGGGACAGGAGGAAACATGTGAGTAATGCCCTTAAAGAATACAGAAACAACAGGGGATTTAAAAAGAGAAGGCTGATCAGGAAGCCGTAAGAAGGAAGAAATAGCCGAAAGGTATCCCTTGAGGGTGCCCAGAGCAGGGCGCTGCTGGGCCAGGGAAAGAAGAAAGAGGAGAACCTTTGCTGTGCACCATGCCACAAATTTGTTCCACCTGCAGGTGTATACCGATTTTGTGGAGGGACGCCTAGCTGCCAGAATAACATTACAGACTTCAGGAGGCAAGTCAAATGGCATCAACTACCGCCGCTCAATCTCCACGCATGGAGGTGGAGGCTGGACAGGTTCGGGTGGATGACCGTCCCCTGCTGCTGGGACAGAAGGTCCTCCTGAAGAGGCAGTCGAATCGGGGGATCGATCAATAGACTGAGTAGCTCGGGATACCAGTATCTTCGTGCCCAATCCGGAGCCACAAGGATGACTTGGGCCCGGTCGCGCCTGATCTTCTTCAATACTCTGGGCAGAAGTAGTATAGGTGGAAAGGCGTACAACAGACCGCAAATCCACTCGCGACGAAAAGCGTCTCCAAGCGAGTGCCGCCTTGGAAATTCCAACGTGCAGAACTGCTGACATTGCGCGTTCTCTTCGGTGTCGAATAGATCTAACCAAGGCTCTCCCCACTGCCGAAAGAGGCCTTGCGCCACGTCCGAGTTCAGACGCCATTCGTGATCCATCATGCACCGCCGGCTGAGTTCGTCTGCCCTGGCGTTCAGAGAGCCCGCCAGGTGTTGAACCACCAGGGTGATGTCCTGATGTTTCAGCCATGTCCAGAGGCACAGAGCCTCCTGACAATGGGTCCACAACCCCACCCCGCCCTGTTTGTTGCAATACCACATGGCGGTGGTGTTGTCCGTAAACACCTGCACTACACTTCCCCGAACAGAGGGAAGGAATGCCTTCAGTGCAAGCCGGATCGCCCGCAGCTCCAATAGGTTGATATGGAGCCGGGACTCCGCCGGAGACCAGAGGCCTCTGATCTCCACCTCTCCCATGTGGCCCCCCCATCCCAGAAGGGACGTATCCGTCACTACTGTGTGCTCCAGTTGGGGAAGGGAGAGGGATCTGCCACTGACCCAATCGCGGTCCGTGAGCCACCACTGCAACTGTCATGCAGTGCCCTCTGAGATCAAGACATGGTCGGACAGGTTGCTCCGATGCTGGGCCCACTGAAACTTCAGGCCCCACTGCAGAGCCCGCATCCGCCACCTGGCGTGATGTACCAGCAGGATGCAGGAGGCCATCAGACCCAGAAGCCGCAGCACCAACCTGACCGAAACCCGGGATAAAGGCCGAAAGATCGGAATCAGAGCCTGAATATCCCGAACCCGTTGTTCTGGAGGATAGACCCAGAACTGCGCTGAGTTCAGAACCGCTCCGATGAAGAGGAGCTTCTGGGAGGGACTCAGATGCGACTTTGGCACATTGATGGAAATCCTCAGCAAAAGCAGGAGGTCGGCTGTAGTCTGGAGGTGGGAGATGACTGCCTGGGGCGAGCCCGCCGTCAACAACCAGTCATCGAGATAGGGGAAGACTGGAACCCCTAATCTGCGCAGGTGAGCTGCGACCACCGCCATCACTTTCGGGAACACCCGAGGGGCACTGGTGAGGCCGAAGGGGAGCACGGTAAACAAAGTGCTCGTAGCCTACCGTGAACCGCAGGTAACGCCGGTGGGCCGGCAGGACGGGGATGCGGAAATAAGCGTCCTGCAAGTCCAACGCTACCATCCAGTCTCCAGGGTCTAGGGCAGCCGGAACCTGAGCTAAGGTGAGCATCTTGAACTTCTCCTTCCGGAGGAAGGCGTTGACGCTCCTGAGGTCCAAGATAGGCAGGCCCCCTTTGCCCTTCTTGGGAACCAGAAAGTAGTGGGAATAACAACCCAGACCTACTTCTGGGCCAGGAACGCGCTCGATGGCCCCCTTGGCCAAGAGGGCTGTAACTTCCTCCTGCAGAAGTTGCAAGTGATCCCCCGACATGCGGTGGTACTGCGGTGGCATGGCTGGAGGGGTCGCCTCGAAGGGGAGGGAGTAGCCCCTTCGGACGATTTGCAGCACCCACCTATCCGATGTGATGGTACGCCAGTGGAGCAGGTAATGACGAACTCTGCCTCCCACTGGCGTGGAATGGGCCTGAAAGCTCGGACTAGGAGGGCTTTGAGGCGGATGCTGCTGGGGCAGATGTGGATGGACCGGCTCGTTGTCCCCCTGCACCGCCTCGGCGGAATCCACATCTGCGTTGAGGCTGGTTCTGTGGCCTGTGGCTAGACAGACGTGAGGGGCGCCCCTTCCTTGGCCACGAAAGGGGCGAAAAGCGGAAGTTTGCGGGCGCGGGGCCGAATAGCCCAAGTACTTGGCCGTAGTCCTGGAGTCCTTAAAGCGCTCCAGCGCACTATCCGCTTTGTCGCCAAAAAGGCGACGGCCATCGAAGGGCATGTCCATGAGGGTGCTCTGGACATCCCCAGAGAAGTTCATGGATCTCAGCCAGGCGTGGCGACAAATCGCCACAGTGGTCGCAATTGCCCTGCCTAGCAAGTCCGTTGTGTCCAGTCCACATTGGATTGAATACCGTGCTGCATCCCGCCCCTCGTCAAGAGCCTGGGCGAGCCGTGTCCGGGCCTCCTCCGGACACTGAGGCAGCACGTCCGCCACCGTATCCCACAAGGAGTGGGTGTAACGGTCCAAAAGGCACGCGGTGTTGATAGACAGCAACCCCAAACTAAGGGAGGAGAACAGCTTCTTCGCAAACTATTCCAACCTTTTGGATTCCCGATCCGGGGGAGCGGACTGGAAGGCGGTCTGGGAGGTAGAGGCCTGGATAACCAGGCTCTCGGGCGTGGGGTGCACCGACAGAAAACTGGGGTCGCCCGGTGCAGGGCGGTGGTGCCGGGCCACGTTCTGGTCCACAGGAGGGACTGTGGAGGGCTTGGACCAGGTGCCCATCTGAACGTCGGTCAGTGCTTCATTGAACTGCAGCAGAGGCTCCGAGGAGCTTACTGGCGGTTGAAGCACTTCAGTGAGGAGATTAGTCCTCACGGCCACAGCAGGGAGCTCCAGCCCAAGGGCTTCGGCCGCCTTGCGCAGCACCACAGAATATGAAGCACCCTCCTCCGTAGCCACGGCGGAAGGAGAGATGAAGCCAGTGTCAGGGGAGGTGTCAAGACCACTGGCATCCCCCAGTTCTTCTGCCCAGTCCTGATATAACTGGCACTGCTGTGCCAGAGGGTCCTCAGGCCCCTCCCAGTCGTCCCCGTCATCCGACTCCTGGTATACAGGTGGAATGATCGGAGCTGGGCGGAAGATGAACCTGTCATCCATCGGCGCTGCTCCGACGCTGGACCCAGACTGGGACTAAAACTGGGGACGGCGTCGTCCGAAGGTGGCGCCGGGGGCGGCACCGAAGGGGTCGGCGCCGGCAGAGGGGTCGTAAGATCGACCGGCGTCGACTGGGATCCAGGCCTGGATCCCGCGGGAGCCTGCGGCGTCGGGACCGAAGTCAACGACGGCGCCAGGGCCCGAGCCGCCGGCTCGCTAGGCCTCCCAGTCGAGCCTGCGGGGCCCAAAGGCGCGCCAGCAGGCATCGACGGCGGAGCCAGACTCCTCATGGCCACGAGGAAGTCTCTGATCTCCGCTGGAGTCGCGTCAGACCCAGAGACCGTAGGGTATGGGGTCGGATGCGACTCCCGCGGCTCCGAACCCTCAGCTGAGTCGTGCGACCGGCGAGGGGAGTCGGAAGAGCGATGTCGCATCTTCGACTTCTTGCTGCGCCTCAACTTACCGTAATGCAAGGAATTTGACCCCAACTAACGGCGAAGACTTCGGCTCCGTGACCGGTCCCTCGACCTCCTCCTCGACCGGGACCTCGAGCGGCGCAGAGCCGACTGCCGGAACTTGAGCAGCTTGCGGGACCGCTCCCGCCTAGCCTTCGAGGTCAAGGCCCGGCAGTCGAGGCACGACTCGGCATCATGGTCGGCCCCAAGGCAGTAGAGACACCGGCGGTGATGGTCCGTGACCGACATCAGGCAGTGACAGGCGTCGCACGGCTTGAATCCAGGCATCCCTACCTGCACCAGAGTTGAGGTTGACTGGAAATGGAACCAAAAGAGATAAAAAAGTTTAGTCAAAAAGTGCCTAAAAGGGTATGCTCTTCCCGGATCGGCGCTTACCTGCGCGGAAAAAAGAACTGACGTCAGCGCATGAGGGAGGCGTCTAAGTACTCCGACAACGTCATCCCGGTGATCACGACGCCCACGACTGACGTGGAGCCGCAGATGACGCCTAGCGACGCGCAAGGGTATTGCTGACGAAAAATCTTTCTGGATCCAGCCTGACGCCTGGGGATATTCTAAGGTGAGGAATCTAACTAACGTGTTTCGTTCAGATACAGAGGGCCAGATTTATCAAGGGATTGTGTTGCATTTGCGTCACCCAAGACTTTAATTGAGATCTACTGTGCCAAGCAGAGCCACCTTGTGTGTCCATGTGTTGCTTGGTAAAACTAGAGTAACGCACGGCAGCGCAAGTCACGCCATTGCAGTACTGTGCCCTGGAAAGGCATTCCGTGGGACCACCAATGTTCCCAGATTTACTAACGCTAGTAAACCTCGGGATGCATCTAAATGTTACACCTTCCGAGGAGAGGCGTAACAAGGAGAAATATGTTTGTTCCTTCTCGGTTTTCCTCTTTCTACGTGGGCTGCATTCTGTAGCATACATAGAAAGAGAAGAGGAAAAAGCCTAAGAGGATTGTATTTGTGTACCCCCGTGCTATATGTGAAACCCAGAGACAGAAGTCAGGTAGGACAAAGCAGGGCTTTCCAGCAACCAGCCATTGAATACACGAGAATTGTTTTGACATACTGTTTACCTTTTTTTAAGCATGCCCCCAAATTCTATATGTAAACCCAGCAACCTGTGAAGTAGGCTTTGACACTCAAGCAAGATTTTGACTGTAATGTCAACAAGTATTGGCAAAGCCAATAGGTCTGGCATTGACCAACAGCCTTTTGGTTTTAGCATTTTTTTTTGTTATCCTCATTTGCCTCAGACCTTAGTTGACAAAAGAGTAGGATGTCTATTACCGTTACTCGGTTTTAAGGAGACGTAGGCATCAAGATTGAACCGGGGGATAACACCCGCCTACCGGTAAACAACAATCCCACCTAGAGTCACTATCCCCTCTTTTAAATATAGGGGCTGGTCTCGCTCTCTTCTGATAACCTGTGACCGAAGACTGTTTATGTTGGCCAGATGGATGAAGAGGGCCCAACACAGTCAAAGAGCATCCAAGAGGCTTAATCATAGGATCCAAACTGTTGCCATAAATAGGATAAAGAGTAAACAATGAATTAATGCAACTGAGGCCACTTTACCAAACAATCCCATATTACTTTTTTTCTGCTACTTTGCAATCTGTCCAGATCAATCTTAGAGGTCTTATATAAGGAGGACAACCATTCTGTATGTGTAGGGGGTGTAGCCTCTACCCATTTCTTACAAATTTCTCTCCTACCCAGCAATATAGCATAGAAAAGAAATTCCCCCAGCAGGCCCTGTTACTTCGCTATCTATACCAAATATGACCAAGGGGAGAGAAATATGGACGGGGAATCCCAGGATGTCCGAAATTTTGGCGCTCACTTTCCCCCAATATTCAGTTATCGCTGGACAATCCTTGAACATATGAATGTCTGAGGCATTTACCAGACCACATTTCTTGCAGCTAACTGGGGGACCCTTGGCTATTTTGGATAGTCGTGCTGGAGATAAATAGGCCCTGTGGGTGGTAAAATAGGTATTCCTTCTAAGCCAGGCTGCTTTTACAGTCACGTAACAGGGTATTGAAGGAAGTTTGCCACAGATCTTCCAGTTGTTCATTTGGCATGGAGGTTCCCCACTGTTCTTCAGGAAGTTTGAAGTCTCCATCAATAGCGTCTTCTATAGCCCAATACAAGGAGGAAACCTCCTTCCTCCCCGTCGGCCTAGATACTAGTTGCTCCTCTAAAATGTTTTCTATGCCTATTGGTTTTTTGAGACTTTGTGACCAACTCTGAAACTGTAGATATTTAAACCTGGACATACCTCCCTCTAGTCTATTATGGAATGATAGCCATTGTTTTAGGGAGCCATCAGAAGCCAAGTCCCTCCACACCTTCAATCCCGCCGTCCTGAGTGGTGTGGCCAGCTTGTCTTTTAGACAATCTGGAGTCCCTGGAGAATCCCTCAGAGGGGCCATACTCGAGAAGTAATTAAGGCCTGTGCATTGTTTGATTCTAGCCCACATACGAGCCATCCCCAGCAAGACTTTCAGCCTGAACTTCTTGAAAAATTTCTGGTTGCCAAATTTGAATAGAAACCCCTCCTTAACATAGCAGAGAACATAGCCCCTGTATGATCTGGTGTTTTCAGCAGCATTGTTGCATGTGATAACTAAAATGCCCAGGCATAATATTGCAAATCTGGTAGTGTTAAACCCCCCTTCTCCCTCCTGCGCCTGAGCTTCCTCCAAGCTATCCTTGTGGCCTTGTAAGCCCATGCAAATGAGTTGATTGCTTGCTGAAGTTTATCGATCTCCTGTTTATCAGAATGTAGAGGAATAGTGTCAAAAAGAAAAGTAATTTTCGGAAGGTTGGCCGTCTTAATCAGATTGATCCTACCCAGAATCGTCATTCTTTAGATACATTGGCTAGATTGGTCCCTGTGATCTTATCAATATTCTGGACACTCCTGACCCCCAAATATCTTATTTCACGTTTGGTGTGAAACTGACAGTCTGGCAGGTTCCACGCCATAATATCTGTCTTTCCTGCATTAACTTCATTACCGGAAACCTGCCCGAAATCTTGGGCCAGCTTAATAACCCGGGGGAAAGATGTCTCCAAGTCGGAAGAAAGGATCAAAACATCATCCGCATAGAGAGCTACCTTTCTCTCCCATGCCCCAAATCTGAAAGATGGAATACCTGGCTCGTCTCTCAAACGTTGGGCAAAGGGCTCTATGTACAGGTCAAAAAGAAGCGGGGAGAGGGGGCAGCCATGTCTGGCTCCCCTGGAGATTTTAAAAGGTTTAGTCAGTTTACCATTGACTAAGAGTCTAGCTGAAGGATCGCGATAGCTGAGCTGAATGGCTCGACTAAATTTTGCTCCAAAACCAAACCTATCCATTACTGCCGCAAGATAGACCCAGTTGACCCTATCAAAGGCTTTGGTAGCGTCAAGTGTTATAGCTGAGAGAGGTAGTGAGAAAGTTTAGGCCAGATCGATAGCCCCTATAAAATTATAGGTAAGAATAGATAGATCCCTACCTCTCACAAAGCCCTTCTGATCGGTGTGGAGTAGTCCACCAGCTACTGTTCCCAACCTGTCTGCTAGAATCCTCGTAAAAATTTTGTAATCTGTATGTATAAGCGAAATAGGTCTATAAGACCCACACTCCACTGGATTCTTTCCCGGCTTCAAGATCAATGAGATGGTGGCTTCTCTCCACGAGACGGGAAGCTTTATGCCTTCAGATAGAATCTTATTAAAAAGTGTAGTCATGAGAGGAGCCTAGCGCGCAACCAAGATGGCCGCGTAGGTGCGAGGCTCCCGAGGACCTCCGTGACCTCCTACATAAATCCTGACAATATCCTGTCCTAGATGAGGGGACTGTGTTGGTGAGCCCGAGCTGAGGTGTCACCCGTTTTCCGCTTCCAAATTGGACCTCGGACACCGGCGGGAGCACCGAGTGAGGTTTGCGGCCTTCTCCATGCCGGCCCCCCGGATTGGAGTTGTGGGGCGATCCGGAGACAAAGTGATCAACAGCGGCGGGCAGGGCCGGGCGACTCGCGTACCCCGCACTTTCACTTTCGCTTTTGCACCCTCCTTGCTGCGTAGGCGAGGTTGGGTTGCGGGGCGGTGTGCGGTGGTGTGGCCTCGTTGGGGTGCCCTGCCGGCCCGCCGGCTGTGATCCGTCCTGCGGACCTGTGGTTGCCCCCCCCCGGAGCCCGTGAACTGGTTTGTTGGCCTTTTCCGTGGGGATTGTCACGATTTGGGGACTGAAACCATGTCCACAAAGCAAGATGGCGACCGGGCAAAGGTGAAATCGACCCGCCGTGGCGCAGCCCATCAGTCCAACAACATGGACCGCTACACCCTCCAGAAGGGATCTCCCGAGGTGCCGCGTAGGTCCCCTGAGGGCCCGACTGATGCTCCTGCTCTGCCCGCGGATCTGACCCTGCGAGATGTCATGGGCGCTATCGCCGAGATGAAGGCCTCGGTGGACCAGCGCTTTGACACACTGGCGCAGAAGATTGACTCGGTCCACGTGGATGTTGGCCTGGTGAGGGCCGATCTATCCAAGACCAATGACCGGGTCGATTCTTTGGCCCACACCCACTCGGGCCTCACAACGGACGTAGCGGCCCTCCAAAAGGAGGTGCGCCGGCTTGGCCAGGCGAGCGCCCTGATGGATCGTCGACTGGAAGATTCCGAGGGTCGGGCCCGGAGGAACAATGTCCGCATTGTCGGGGTGCCGGAGGGACGTGAGGAGGCGGCGGCAGACCTGTTTGTGGAGGACCTGATTCTCACCCATCTCCAGCCCCGGGGGCTGAGTAAATTCTTTGCGGTGGAACGTGCCCACAGGGTTCCCGGAGGAAGACCCAAGGCCGGAGCCCCTCCGAGGCCTCTCATTGCCCGGATTTTCAACTTTCGGGACAGAGACGCTATCCTGCAGACTTCTCGGCTCCAAGGACCGGTCAGACTCGACAATATGGACGTAAACTTCTATCCTGATTTCACCCCAGCGGTCCAGAAGCAGAGACTGAGCTTTCTCGGAGTTAAACGTCGTCTACGGGACCTGAACCTCAAGTATGCGATGCTTTTTCCAGCTAAGTTGCGGGTGGAGGTGGATGGCCGCACGCACTTTTTTGATCGTCCCGAAGCGGCCGGGGACTGGTTGGACTCTTTGCCCGGGGAGTGGGGGGGGCGCGGTTGGAGGGGAGGGCTCGCCGGATCAGGACTGAGGGACTAACAGTAGGCCTCGCTCTGGACAACATTATCGTCACTTTTGACTGTTCGTGTAAGTTCCCCTCCTGTGGAGGTAGTACGGGGTCTCCTGGGGGCTCTCCCTCCTCCTCTGGGGGACTAGTTAGTTTAATCATTTATGGGGCGACAGGCACACTGCACTTTGGGGGGGCTGTTTGGGCTCATGCAGGGGTGCAGGGAGGGGGGAGTTTTGTTGGGAAGGGTGGGTTGGGGTGGGGTGTTGTTTGTTTTTACCGCAAGGCAAACCCTTTATTGTATTGGTGTTTTTAAGGTGCTCTCAGGGGGACGACTGATGGCTTCTGTACGTGATGGGGGGTAGGGACCTGACTTTATTGTCTTGGAATGTTAATGGACTGGGGGATAGGATCAAGCGAGGTGTGGTCCTGCAGTATCTGAAACGAACTTCGCCAGATGTGGTCTTTCTGCAGGAGACACACCTTATTGGTAATTCCTTTTGTGCCATGAATCGGCGTGGCTATCGTTTGGTGGCCCACTCGGGCTTCACGTCGGGCTCACGGGGGGTGGGCATCATGGTGAAGAACTCGCTCCCGTTGGAAATAGACGAGGTGCGCCATGATGAGAGGGGACGCTACACTGTCTTAGTGGGGAGAATGGAGGGCAAAGTAGTTGTCTTTGTATCAGTGTACGTCCCACCGGGGTTACAGTCTACCACTTTTGCAGACCTGGGGCGCCTCCTTCTTGACCTTCCGGGGGGGCTTCTGGTGGTTGGGGGGGACTTCAATGCGGTGGTTTCTGGGACCGTGGATCGCCACCCCCCTAGGGACCTCCCCCGGGCGCAGGCGTGGCTGTCCGGCTTTCTAGATACACTGGGATTGGTGGACTGCTGGCGCTTAAAACATCCCACGCAGCTGCAGTACACTTTCCACTCGGGTCCCCATGGTAGCCTCTCTCGGCTTGATTATGTCCTTGTCCCTGCGGCCTATGTGGGGAGGGTAGGAGAGGTACGCCATTTGGCGCGGGGTATTTCAGATCACTCCCCGCTCCTGTTGCACTTTGATGTCTTCCCGAGGGGGGAGGGCAGGGTAGCTCCAATCAACGCCTGGTACCTGCGCGACCCCACCATTCGCGCTGATTTGATTAAATCCTTGCAGCGGTATTTTGATGAGAATGTGGGGTCCGTCCCTTCGGCTATCTCCCTGTGGGAAGCCTTCAAGACAGTTCTTAGAGGGGAGGCCCTCTCCTTTATCTCCCATGCCCGGAGGCGCGAGCAGGAGGAGGTGACCCGGGTGGAGGCCGAAATTGCTGAATTGGAGGGTGATCTAGAGGGTGGGGTGACGGATGCTGCACTACATGTCCTACAACTTAAGCAGGCGGCCTACAGGGCCCTCGTCACGGAGGCGGCCAGGGGCCTCAGTAGAGAGCAACAGGGGCGACTGTATGATGTGGGTGATAAGGCTGGTAAACTGCTTGCGTGGTTGGATAAGAAGGAGAGAGCGAGTCGGGTGGTCCCGCTGATTGAGAGGATGGATGGTGTGCGTGTCACCGAGCCAGAAGACATTGTCTCTTGTTTCGCGGATTATTTCCGCGATGTGTATTCCCCGGTTTCTCCCTGCTCGGAGGAGGATTCCCATGCCCTGCTTAGGGATATCGCGCTGCCTTCCCTTTCGGTGGAGGACAGGGTGTCGTTAGATGCCGCTCCCACCTCCGACGAAATTGCCCTCGCCATACGCTCGGTCGCATCCGGCAAGGCCATGGGCCCGAACGGCATCCCTATCGAGTTGTATAAGCTGCGACCGGATGTACTGGCACCCCATCTCCGCGCGATGTTCCTGGCGGCCCACTCGCTGGGCTCCCTCCCGCCGGACCAGCGTCTGGCTACAATCGTGGTGATCCACAAGGAAGGGAGACCCCGGGACCGGGTTACATCCTATCGGCCCATCTCGCTCTTGAATGCGGAGCCCAAAATCCTCGCCAAGGTGCTAGCCAACCGGCTGGTCGGCGTGGTGGGCGATCTGGTCCACCAAGACCAGTCCGGCTTTATTCCCCATCGCAACACGGCCCTCAATCTGCGGCGCTTGCACGGGGTGCTCGCGCGTGTCCCGTTTGTGCGGGAGCCGGCCGTATTGGCGTCCTTAGACGCCACCATGGCGTTTGACACGCTCGAGTGGCCATATATTTGGGCGATGCTGGCGAAGTTTGGATTTGGCCCGGGGTTCATCAGCTGGGTCAAATTGTTGTATTCGGGCCCTTTGGCGCAGGTGGTGGTGAATGGAAGAGTATCGGTCCCATTCGAGCTGGGACGGGGCACGCGACAGGGCTGCCCCTTGTCGCCGCTCCTGTTCGCGCTGGCCTTGGAACCCCTGGCGGAGTGGCTGCGGTGGCACCCTTCCATCCGTGGTCTCCGTTGGACCCCCGAGTATGAGGACCGCGTGTCCCTATACGCTGACGATATCCTTTTGTACCTAGCCTCCCCGCGTAAATCACTGATTGTCCTGGTTGATGTTTTGCGCTCATTCGGCCGCAACTCAGGCCTTGTCATCAACTGGGCTAAATCATGTGTGTATGTGCTTTCCGGGGAGGCTCCCGTCCTCCCGCGGGGCTGTCCGATCCAGATTGCCTCTCAAGGGTTTCGGTACCTGGGTGTTTATATTACTCTGGACCCGGAGGCCCGCTACGAGCGGAATTTGCTTCCCCCCCTCCAGCGCTTGAAGGAGGACGTCGCGCGTTGGCGGCGCCTGCCGCTTTCGCCGCTCGGCCGGGCGGCATTGTTTAAGATGATGTCGTTGCCACGCTTCCTGTACGCTCTCCAGAACACTATGGATTTAGTCCCAGCGCGCTACTTCCGTGAGGTGGAAAGTCTACAGCGCCGCCTGTTCTGGGACGGGAGGCCGCGTATTGCCCTGGCGAAGTTGACGCTTCCATGGTACGACGGGGGGATTGCCCTCCCGGATATTAAACGGTATTACTGGGCCTCCCAGCTAGCTGCAATTAACCATGGCCTTTACGGGCCCGCCTTAAACCCGGCATTTGAAATGGACAAGATGCTCCTGCCTGGTGGCGACTATAATCGAGCGCTCTACTCTGGCGCGCCCGGCCCCCGCCTGACGGGACCTACGCGTGTCATGGTGCGAGTATGGCACGCGGCTAACGCAACTATGGGGTGGAAGGACCGTTTGACCCGGGCATCACCGTTGTACGCGTCTGAGAGATTGGGCTCCCTGTGGACCTCGAAGGGCTTCGAGAGGTGGGACACGATAGGCATCAGTAAAGTTGGGGATCTCTGGACGAGGGGGGGATTTAAAACATTCGAGACGCTGCAGACGGAGTTTCAGCTGCAGGGCAGTGAATACTTTCGGTACTTGCAGGTCCGTCACGCACTGGGCTCCGTCTTCCCAGACGTCGCCTCCATCCCGGAGTCCTCCCCCCTGGAAGATAGGGTGCTGGACGGCCACGTTCCGGACAGCACGATCTCCCTTATTTACAAAAAATTGATTAATGACCGATCGGGCTTGCTGACTGGCCTCCGCGAGGCTTGGGTTGCCGATGGGCTGGAGTTGGACGACGAGGACTGGATTTCCGCGGTGGCCTCTCCGAAGGAGGTGGCCATACCGGCTCGCCTTCGCTTCGTCCAGCTTAAGATACTCCACCGGGTTTACATGACGGGGCCAAGGCTTCTGCGTATGGGCTATGCTGAGGATGGGTTGTGTAAGCGTGGGTGTGGTGCTTTGGCTACTTTTTTGCATATTTTGTGGGAATGCCCGAAGGTGGAGCGATTCTGGCGTGGTGTGCATGAGGTCCTGCGAGTGGTTACGCATGTCGCGCTGCTGCCTGAAGCGAGGAGATGCCTGCTGAATGTGTGGGAACCAACTGACTACTCGGTTCCGCAGACGCGATGGGTGACTCTGGGATATATGATTGCTAAGCGTGACATTGCTCAACTGTGGGGATCCCAGAGGCCCCGTGCGGTGTCGGCCTGGAAAGAACACATGGATTGGTGCATGTTCCGAGAAAAGGTGGTGTATGTGGCAAGGGGTAAGCCTGGGGCATGGGTGAAAGTATGGGGCCCCTGGAACGCCTACCGCGGGGGTATCTGCGCGCCACCACTGCTGCCTGCTGCCTGGCCAACCCCGTCCCCTTAGTTGACTCCTTTCCCCAGCCCCGGGCACAGAGTTCCCCCAGTCCTCGATCTGTTCCCCTTCCCCTCTTTAGACTCCTGTGGATGGCTGGGGTCCCCCATTCGGGGAGCACGTGCTGTTACTTTTGATTGCGGGTTGCCTTGCGGGTGTGATTTTTCGTGTTGTTTGTATAAAATGAAACCGTATTGTGGGGTCAGAGTGATGTGGCCCACGACGTTGATACCTCCTGATTCTGCTTCTCTGCAAGGCCAAGTGTTTTTGAACGTATGTCATATGCTCCTGTCATTCTAGCGGCCGGCCGGAAGGTTGTAGGCCCATACTTGTATATTCTTGAGATTGCAATAAACGGTTTCAAAAAAAAAAAAAAAAAAAAAAAAGTGTAGTCATGAGAGTAACTGCCTCTCCCAAAGATCTATACATTTCGGCTGGCAGCCTTTCCTCTTTTACATGCTGAGATTGCCTTTCTATCCTCTTGCTGTGATATATCTCGCACCAGGTTTTCTTGCTAAGGCAAGCCTGCTTCCCATTAACCACTCACTAGCGCTAGTAGTATCAACTGTATTACCTTCTTCATAAAGATCTTGGAAGAAGGCGAAAAAGACCTCCCCAATCTCTTCATCCGTAGATACCGAAGTGCTGTGATCCTCACTATCCATTTGCTTTATTATGTTTCGCATTCTATCGGCCTTAACCTTCCAAGCCAAGTTTACTGGCCCCCTCCCCATATTCAAAATGGGCCAGCTTGCTAGCCTCCCATTTTTTAGTAATCCTTGTCTGGATGATATTATCCAACTCATCCTTCAAACTCGATAGTTTCGCCAGATGTTCTTGGCGGTTTGCGAGGACAGTTTCCTTGTTCAAGCTCATCTCCACTGCCTTCATCTCAAACTCTGTTTGCGTCACCTCTTCCCTATACTTCTTATTCTTATGGCTAACCCTGCTTATGACTATGCCTCTTAAAAACGCCTTCCAAGCATCCCAAACCACAGAAATCTTGACTGAGCCAACATTCCTATCAAAAAAGAATTCTGATTCCCAGGACAAATACTTAACTTCAGGTTCATCTAGAAGTAATAAACGATCAAATGTCCATATCCTAGGACGTTCTTTCCCTTCCAAAACGAAATCCAGACATACAGCCGCATAGTTAGACAAGTGTGGAGTCAAGTAACCCAAATCCTTGATTTTACCCCTCAGGTCATGACTGACCAATATGTAGTCTATTCTGGACTTGTGGCGATACTTATTATTATCTAAGGAAACACCTAGTTGAGAACCTGATCTCTCTCTCCAAATGTTGCACAAACCCATCTGTGCCATCATCGTTTGGAGAGATGTCCGAGATTTTGGTGATATATTCGCCCTACTACTTGGAGATTTATCTAGTAAGGGATTTAAAACGATGTTAAAATCACCTGCCATTATAATGGGCTCTGGGAATTCCAGAAGGTTTGAGAAAATGGTTTTTAGCACGGAAGGGTCATCCTGATTCGGGCCATAATAGCCAACCACTGTCATCAGAGAGCCTCGCATAGAGAGTCTAACGATGACCCACCTGCCACCTGGGTCTACCATAGAATTTAATACTCTAGCCTTAGCTTGCTTTTTAACCAGGATGGCTACACTTCTGATGTTAGCACTCTGATTTGAGCTGATAAGATGTTCTGCCCATTTTGCTCTTCTGAAAATTTCAGACAGTTCCTCCTTCAAGAAATGAGTCTCTTGCAGAATAATGACCTGAGCAGGAGAATCTTTAAGATATTGTAGGATCTTTAGCCTTCTGGATTTTACTCGCAGGCCATTTACATTCCAGGATAAAAACTGTATGCTATTCATGGCAATTTCAAAACTAGAACGTCTAGGATGCTACATCTCCCGCCACACTGATCAACAGATAAACACAACAAGCCTGTCCACGATAATAGGTATAAATTAATCTGACTAGAAGGCAGATGAGGATTTTTTTTTCCTTTTTTTAACCCTATTCTCCCCACCCTGGCTACTTCTTTTGCCATGCAGGAGCCCCCACCCCTACTCCCTCCCTGGAGAACCCAGACCCAAATTACCTGGACTGATAGTCCAGATTCTGCTATCAGGGCACCCATGGAGTCCCTCTATGCTCAAAATATTATACACAAAAAGGGGGCGATGCACCGAGACCCCCCAGGAAAGACCCTGTCTCCAGTTTTCTTTCGGTTTTAAGGCTTAGACTTAAATTAGGGTTCTGAATGCATCCGCACATACTTAGACTTGACTATGGCTAATAAGTCAGTATGTCCTACCCATTTCACTAAGGTCCAATCCCTCCAAAGCCTCTACATCAGCCTCTACACCAGAAAGGAGATTAGGAATACTCCTAAGAGCGAGAAAAAAGAGAAAACCCAAAAACTTATGTAACTATAATGTGAAGCTTCATTACTAAACTATTTTGTGGTCTTGCCTAGACTTTCCAGAAGTTCATCTGCCTCTTGAACTGATTTTAAATTATACATCTTATTGTTGTACATAATTTTCAAGAGTTCAGGGAACTTCAGCTGGGCAATCACACAGAGTTTCTTAAACTCGTCCATTTTTCTCCCCAGCTCCCATTGTCTGTTCAATGAAGCACGAGCCAAGTCAGAACGAATTTCATATGAGAAATCCCTGGGTTTCAATGATTTTTGCTTTAGGGCATAGTTTAAGATCTTTTCCTTCAAGGAAAATGTGAGAAAGTTAATGAGGATCTTCCTTGGTTTGGATCGATTAGGATGTTTCCTAAAAGGGTCTCTGTGGATCCTCACTATATCCTTTTTCAAGTCCTCCTTTGTTTCTTCTATCTGTAGTGACTCTTTTATAAGGGTCACTATGAAGGACTTGATATCATCTCCTTTACCTGCCGGTACATTCAAGAGACGGAGATTATTCCTCCGTAAGTTGTTTACTAGCATCTCAAGCCTGTCCCGGAGTGATGCCTCATCTTTCTTAAGTAGTACAATTTCTGATCTGGCAACTCCCAGATCATCTCTTATTTCTCCCACTGAATTTTCTAGGGCCAATGTCCTGGGGTTTAGGAGATCATTTTTTCCTCCAATGATTCACAAAACAGCCGAATCTCCCCTTGATTTGCTTCAGAAACAGAGAACCCCTTCCCGATATCCACAGATAGAGAAGAAAAGAGAGCATCCATAGAGGCTGCTGAAGGTCCTGCATTTGCCTACTCCTGAGACTTTAACTTGATCTATACTATCATTGTCCGCTCTAGCTTGGTTTACCTCTTGCCGGTCTACATTGTTTATAGCAGGAGCCCTACTTTGGACAAATCCCACAACTGTCAAAGCCATTTCAGGAGAAAGCTGTGACACAGAGGGGGGGACTATTTAGTGCTTCCATTCTTTCTTGAGAAGATACTAACTCCTTTGTGTTATGTTATGTTATGTTATCTGGTGTTTTATTAAGCGCTCAGCTACTCAAGCAGAGTGTTCCGGCACTTTCTAAGAGCTGCCCCCTGTTCAATCACGTCTATCACGCCGTCTATTTCCTCCTCCCCGTGAGTTTGGCTGTTGCTTACACCTGAATTTCTTTCTGGGCAATGCTTATTTGATTTACTAGCCTGTTTTTCCTTCGTCACCCCACCACCTCGCCTCTGTCCTCTTTTACCGCCTGTTATGGGAGGCAATGTGGGGGCAGTTTTTTTACTGGTAATGCTGGTGTAATTGCCCCCCTCTGTGTCTCCTGTTCCAATTGTTTGAACACCCCCTATGGCTGTACTTGTGCGGGCGTGAGTACAAGCTTGCAAGCTTGCCCCCCTCCGCCGACAGTGTTGCACATACTGAGCCTGCATCCCCCCTTGCTTGCCTTTCCAGCACCTGATTTTGTTGGTCTTGTGACGGTGATGGCCGCTGTTCAGGCAGTTGATATTGTCGCTGCGGCAGTAATAACTGAGATAATTGAAGTCCTTCCCCCTCTGGGAGCAGAAGCGCATGCAATTGCTTTGGAGAAACTCTTGGTGTTGCCGATGAAAGCCGTCCTGTGCTGCCTCTTCCAGTGTCGACTCGGAGGAGCCTGCGAGCCGCTGCTCTGAGGCCCCTCCTCAGCTCCAGGGTAGCGGCAGACCAGCGCGGCAAGTCCTGGGGCACGCCAACACACATCCCACGGCGCGAACGGGAAAGAAACAACAGCTCAGAGAAAATGGCAAAAAATACTAAAATGTTACAGGCTCGAGAGGCTCGGCAGAAACGAAGGCATCGCGGGTCTCGGCTTCGCCTACATCAAGAAGCGGGACGTGAGTACCTCCGGTAGCAAGCGACTGCTTAGCTAGCAGCCGCCATGTTCTCCCCTGGCAATTTTTGTTTTGTTCTGTCATGGTTTGTGCAAAACCTTATTATTGGGGAGCCAGTCCGACCATAATCAATGTAACAAAAAATCATTGGCTAAAGTCAAAACTATTTTGGGGGTTTCCAAAAAGCACACATTACCATAGTAATCCTTGGCGCTGAAGTGGTTACTTAGTGTGTGGATGTGCTCCTTGTGACAGGGCTGCATGCTGTAACTCAAAGTGAAATCAGCTGGGGTCTCAAGTGTGCTAACGCACTGCCCGATGATGCATGCTGCAGTGGCTGGAAGAAAAATGTGAATGACACAACAAAGACTAATGGAAGTCTAGCTGGAAACCCCTTTGAGTTGCTATGTTATACAAATAATTGTAGTACAATCAAAAAGTCTTGGCTAACACCAGGCCTAAATAAGTGAATGGGTCTGTCGACTGCCAGCCTCTTTGGTAATGCTTTTTTATAATATTTTTCTAAAACTTTCTTACAAATAGATAGAGGGCTACACAGACAGACATATAGATATGCAATGATAGAGGATTGTATAGATAGGTAGTGTTGCAAAGATAGATATTGTTTCACAGATAGAGAAGTAGATAGTGGTGCAAAGATGGACAGCAGATACATAGATAGATAGATCAATAGATAGATATTGTTGCACAAATGAAAAAGGTTATATAGATGTGATTGCCTAGATTGAAAGACAGTCAGATAGATAGATAGATAGATAGATAGATAGACAGACAGACAGACAGACCGAGTTGCAAAGATAGACAGATATACAGATAGGGTTGCAAAGGTAGATAGGCAGACATAGTTGCAGATATATGTAAATAGATATATAGATGATACATACATAGATAGAGTTACAAAGATAGATTTGCAAAGATAGATAGATTTGGTAATATATTAGTTAAATCTATTTATATGCAGATCATACAAGAACACTGTACACACACTAGTAGGCCCTACAAGCAGGGCACATAGACTAAACTGGTTTACAAATTTAACAACATACAACACTACTGAAGGCAACTTACAAGGCCATACAAGCAGGACATACAGACTACATTGGTTTACAAATATAACCATACTCATCAATTAACATACATAACATACATACCAGCATTACATATCGGAGTGCAGTTTTAAAAGTACTTCATTCACGCATACTAAAAAAATTACAACTTCCTAAATGGACACAATTTGGTATCATGTGAAATTGCAGCAGTGAGAGAAGCAAAAACCACTTAAAAAGGAATTTACAACACAAAGCTGGAATGTGCCCTTTGCTCAACATGGAAGAGCTGGTAGAAAGTGTCCTGATGAAGAGAACTAGATGTGCTCCCTGTGAAAGAGCAAAATGTGTTGGCCCCCCACCCCATGAGGTATGCTGTCGTGGGAAGAAGCAAAATATGAATGATGCACCATCATCCCAATAGATAAAGGCAGCTGGCTAAAAGCCCCTTAAAATAAGTATATTATATATATTTATTTTAAAAATTAAAAGGTCTTGGCTAATGCTAGATTTAAAAAGAATACTCACAGTGCCCCACACTTCATATTCGGTGAGGTTCAGTGGAATTCACTCTGCCCATTTCTGTCAGCCTATTGCTTGCTCCTGGGAAGCATTCCACACCTTTTAAATGTCTATTCAAATGCTAATTACTGGCTGGCAGAAGTGGGGGAGCATATGCAAATTTAGCCTTCAGGAACCTCAGGTGGGGAAAAGGTAACTTTCTAAAAGATACTTTCCTTAATACTTATTTAAAAATAAATCAGACTTCACCATTGAATTGTTTTTTTTAATAACTATTAAAAATAATTGCTTTATTATTTTTCTACCTAGTCTAATACCGGAGATACAGCATCAAGATTTCAATCTGTACTCTGGTTTTCTACATGAGACAGCAAGGTCTGTCACAGTGAAAAATAGCTTGCGAGTACTAGTCACTGTAAGGACATGTTAACATGACATTTCTACAGGTCCTACTTTTAAATACCATGCACCTGACTTGTAGGTGGAAAGCATACATAGGATTGACTTATTCATATTTAAAAGGGAAGTTCAGACCTTTGAAAAGTGTTATTTTAACATGTCAAATTGCTGTTTTCACACTGCTATTGTCAGGCTACACTGGTCCGCCTGAAGCCATGTTTTACACTTTCATTGTAGTGGATGGTACAACAGGTGCTGCAGTCCACTAGTGACATATGACTTACAGGCTCTGTTGTACACTTTGTACAATACACTAGGGACTTATAAGTAAGTTACATACACCAATTAGGAATGTGTCATTTCAACCATGTTTAAAGGGGAAGCACATGCACTTTACTATTGGTTAGCAGGGGTAAAGTGCACAGTCTAAAAACCAGCAATAATATAGAGTCCAGTCATAGCAAACAATCGGGGGTGCCCATGCTGAAAAGGCGGATTTACTACAGTACCATTTACTCATAGTGTCCAGTGTCTCTTGACAGTTTCATACTTATAGCCTTGAGGTTCGGGCAGGTCTCAACTGCCAGTGTTCACCCACTGAGCCATCTTGCCAGATAAAAAGCATTAGCAAAGTGCATACTGACATCTAAAATGCATGATACTGATGGAATACGAAAGTCATAAGTTTGCAATAAAACACTTAAAATGTTTTCCATCAACATTAATTGTTGGTTTAATCTACGACTCACTGCGTGGTTAAAAATGTTGATTATTTGCATAAAGATTTAGGTACATGAGTTTATTCATTCATGAAAGCTTTATTGCGGCTATTACAGCCAAAAAAGCACATTAAAAACTTACGTCATATAGAATTCATATTAGATAAAAGATAAAAGATCATAAAATACATTAAAATATAAACATATTCAACTAAATTACCAATACAGTGGATAAAAAAGAAAGAAAATAATGAAAAAAAAAAATGCCCGGGATCGACTTCGAGCCTACTAATAAAAAACGTCTTCCGCTCTCATAGGTTTACTTCCAGTAACATCTTACTAACCATAAAAATCACAAAAAGCACAAGATTAATTAAAGTGGCAAGTGCGAAGAGGGAGAAGACTCAAGGTTGCTTGTGGTCTGATCTAATTTTAGCAAGTTCCTGCGTATTGACCACATGGAAAAAAGAAATTTCGAAATTGCAACCACATGGACCGGGTCAGTGTCGGATTTTAGGATTCTAAAAAATTCACAACAGTTCCTGATGCCCAGGTTTCTACAGAGCTGGATGATCCATTTCAGCCTAATCTGTTTATATGCCACACAGAAAAGCATAACATGGACTATTGTTTCTTCCTCCACATGGCATCCAGGGCATAGGCGACGGGACACTCCCACCCACTTATTTGTTATCGCATATAGCGGTAGTGTCCCATACCTAAATTGCAGGAACAGTTTCTTAGCTATTAGTGGTTGTATAGAATCCAACACCCGCTCAAATTCATAGTGGCACTTAAAATCCAGAAACCCATAGGTTAAACTCGTGGAATTGGCTGACTGCACGGTTTTTGTCAAATTATGCTCTTTCAATGCAGATGCCAAGATTTTTTTAGGAATGGCTAAGCAAAATTCTTCTGGATTGGTCCAAAGATTCTCCCTTCCAATTGCACGAAAAGAGTGCCTTACAAATGATAGCCAGGGTATGCTACCAGCCCCCAAGGTTGTCATTACCGCTTTTAATTCCCCCCTATAACGGCCCAACTCCGGAGTGCTCCATAGCCGCCGCCAATAAAGCAACGGACATGACGAGATAAGATCCGCTATTAGAAGGATATTCAAATCCATCCTTAGCGGTACAAGTGGAGTATTATTTGATAAAGCCAGGAGTTGTCCAATAAAATTATTTTCGGTTAGTAAGAGGGCTTTGGATGCCCCCAAAGTTCCGCCCCATAAAGGAAGGCTGACTTGGCTTGAACTTTATAAATTTCAAGCGGTGGACTTATAGTCTCTGAAATGCAACTCTTCTGTACTTTTAAGATTCCCCCAATAGCCTGAGTTAGCTTTAGATTAGCCTTATTGATTTGGGGACCCCATCCCATTTTATCGTTCAGGGTGAGATCCAAATAATCAAATATGGAGACCCTCTCAAGGGGTCTGTCATCCATGATCGGGTGTGGACAGTTGGTGGAGGTGGCGTTAAAGACCATATATTTAGTTTTATTGATGTTAACCATAAGGTTCCTCTTTTTACAGAACTGGCTAAACCCCTTTAACACACGCTGCAATCCCATAGCTGACTTCAAGAGTAGCAGGGTTTCATCCGCAAACATTAATGCGGGAAATTTACGAAGTGCCAGTTCCGGAGAATCAATATCCTTAATGGCAAGTAGATCTTCAATTAGCCCGTTGAGGGAGAAAAGGGTCGGAGCAAGCACACAACCCTGCCTCATCCCCTTGCCAACGGGAAACGGTGCCGTCAACTGCCCGTTTTTGCCATACCTAACTCTGGCAAATGTGCCTTCATGGAGACGTTTAAACTGTGAGCATAGGTATGGTGGAACGCCCATATCCAGCAAAATACTCCACAGCTGGTTATGGTCCACCATATCAAATGCTGATCTCAGATCCACGAAGGTTAAGTACAGGCTCCCACCTTCCATTTGATCTATTGTGGAAGTTTTGGCTCTAAAGCCTGCTTGCAACGGGGTCAGGATCCATTCCTGCAATCTTTCCAATAGTACCGTTGAAAACATTTTTGGGGATACATCAATAAGGCTAATTGGCCTATAATTGGCCGGTTCGATGGGGGACACTTTTTTGTAAATAGGAATAATCTCTGCTCCGGCCCACGTGGAAGGAGCTGGCAGGCCGTGAAGAATTGCATTCATACGTACTTGGAGATAAGGAGCCCACACTACCAGTTCGTTTTTATACAAGTCCCCCGGAATTCACGTGGAAGGAGCTGGGAGGCCGTGAAGAATTGCATTAAAAAGTACTTGGAGATAAGGAGCCCACACTACCTGTTCGTTTTTATACAAGTCCCCCGGAATTCACGTGGAAGGAGCTGGGAGGCCGTGAAGAATTGCATTAAAAAGTACTTGGAGATAAGGAGCTCACACTACCTGTTCGTTTTTATACAAGTCCCCCGGAATTCACGTGGAAGGAGCTGGCAGGCCGTGAAGAATTGCATTCATACGTACTTGGAGATAAGGAGCCCACACTACCAGTTCGTTTTTATACAAGTCCCCCGGAATTCACGTGGAAGGAGCTGGGAGGCCGTGAAGAATTGCATTAAAAAGTACTTGGAGATAAGGAGCCCACACTACCTGTTCGTTTTTATACAAGTCCCCTGGAATTCTATCTAATCCTGGTGCTTTATTCAATTGTAGCTTGCTCAAAGCTGATAATACCTCCGCCAGGGTACATGATGGTATATTCCAAAGGGGATCGGGGATGGAGCAGCGGGCCGAGGGCTCACTCAATTCAGTTGACAAGGTTGAATATAGCTCCTTAAAATGTAGGTGCCATGCTTCCTCACCAATGTTTGGTTCAATATTGGTCTTGCCCTCTATTTTCTCAGTGTGGATCAGATTCCAAAAACCTCTCACATCTTTTGAATCTAGGGCACCCTTAATAGCCTGCCATCTATCCATTTCCCATTCAGACTTCGCTTTAAGGAGAATTTTCTTGAAAGCAGCCCTGGCTTCCTATATACACAAATTGTCGCCCCCTTTAAGAGATGCTAACAGGGTTCGCTTTGCCTCCCTACACCCCCTACTAAACCAGAGGTTTCTATCTCCACGGTATTTACACTTGAGGGGCCTACTACTATAAAAAAAAGTCCGCCAGGGTTGGGACCATTGCCTGATGGATTTTCCCCAGGTCTTCATCATGGCCTAGATTAACAGGATCATCTGATGCAAGGCTTGCCTTTTCTAAAAGGGGGATAATACTATTGTACATTTTTTACATTAATTCGGGGGATTGATTTATAGTGGCCCATTGGATACGTCTCCCTCCATTGGTCACTATGAGATCTTTTCCAGGGTGATTTACAAGACCTTGGCCTAATTCAGTCATGTCAAAGTCTAGCAGTATAACCAATGGATTGTGGTCACTTTCAATACATGGATCAACACTGAAATCTGCCACTTTGTTCCAAATTTCGACACTGAGTAAGAAGTAATCAATTACTGATTCCTGGCCTGATCTCTTAAAAGTAGAATGCCCTGGGTTGTCTCTCTGGAATCGTCCATTACAAGCCCTCAGAGAGAAAGTAAGGGTAAGAGATGTCATTTGGAGGACTAGTGGGGTCCACCCCCTTATCGGGTATGTATTAGGCGTTGGAATTGACCAGATTGCATCCTCATCGCTAGTAATGGGATTCGTAAAACCATTACGGGGTTCGTACTGACAATTAAAATCCCCACCAATAAAAAAAAAACTCATTACCCGAGAGGGAGTTTAGGAGACTAACCAAGGAGTCTAGAGTCGAAGATGTCCCTCCATAATGAACTGGCTGAGAATAAACATTAATAATGGCCAGTTTTGGTAGATTTCTATGGGTCAAAAGGATGCAAGTAATATTTGGGGAGTAGGTATCAACTCTTTTTACCATGCATACGAGGTGGATCCCCACCCATATACATAGGCCCCCCGATGGTCTACCTCTAGGGCCTTTAACAGCTGGCTCACAGTAGGCCACAAACCCTACTCTATGGGGGGGGGGCTTAGGGCCCAGGTTTCTTGAAAGGGGCAAATCTCATGGGAGTCAATATAGTCGCCCCAGTTTGGCAAATCAAGTTTGGCAGCGAGGCCTGCAATATTCCATGATAATATTCGAGGACCACCAAGTCGCAATTCCGGACCACTCTATACGTTTGTCTCCAACCCTTCACTTTCTGGCAATCCTGGGGGCTCAGCACAGAAGGGGGAGGAATCGCTGGTACGGGGTCTGGTCTAACTGTGCTAGATGGGATATATATATCCATTAGAAAGGCAGAATTCTCATCCTCTGCATCGGGGTCATCTAGAATTGCTCTATCAGTGGGACCTGTCGCTTCACTAGTCAAAAGGGCTCGATTTATCCCCCCATCCACCTTTCCACTAGAAGTGCCCCTCAGCCTCTTGGGGATTACCACTGTGGGCTGGATGGTGGAAGGTAGTCAATCCACAAGATCTAGAACACTGAATCTATTACATACTGAAACACCTGGTGGATAAAAATGACTACCCTACTCTTCTCTGTAACCCCGCCTAACCTGTTCGCCTCGCCATCCTCTGTTCCTACCATGGTTGGCTAGGTTAGCACTATGGTTTGGGGGAGGGTAAAAGTAGCTTAGATCCAAAGTCTGGATTCTGGATCTGAGATGTTTAGGGAAACCCATACAAACGTGTTCCACCGCCCTTCTGTCCTTGAAGTTAATAACAATACAATCCCCCTCTATATTTTTAGGTCCTTGTCCTACCCAACTCACTCTTCTGGCAAATAGGATTTGGCATTGGACATTTATCGGCAGAGGTCTATTATAATTCAACCAGTGAATGGATTTGTTTTTCAGTTCAACATAAGATTCAGTTCCACCATTTTCCAATTCGGGGACTCCGGCCAGGACAACAACATAGGGTACACTTTCGGGGGGTAGATCAATATATGGGAGAGTGGACTTTGGATCTTCGACATTAAATTTCCCCTTCGACAGTCCATTTAGGATTCCCGACTGGATCTCTCCCAATGGTTGTCGCGCTTTGTTCGCTATCAGTTTACAAACTGTGGTTAAATGATCCTCTGGTCCAATAATGATACTTGGATCGTCTGCAGTTTCCGTGGACACCGTAGGGTCCATGGGGTTTAGAGGGCGGCTACGGGTCGGTGGAGGGTTAGTAACCAAGTGGCTAGACCTGGAGAGTTCTTCTATCTTTGTTAGCATTTTCTCGATTGACAATAGTCTTTCCTCGAGGGGCTTCAATGCTGATATTAAGAGGTCACCTATTTTCAATGGAAAAGGCTCTTCCGCCGTAAATTGTGGGCTCACAATATTGGCCACAGGAGGAGGACTTATAGCGGGTGGGGTCTCCAACGGGCCTTCAGTAGGTTTACGCCCCACAACAACCGAATCATTATTATTATTAAGTTTTGGGGTCTTAGGCTTTCTTCCTCGCTGCACAACTCCTCCCCGCTTTCTCTTGGGAACCACCTGGAGGTGCCCCTGTCGGTGTAAAAATATACCAGGGGCTTCCATATTGCGAGTTAGTATGCTGCCATTAAGATTTGTCAATACTCCATCCACATTTATGTCAGAAAGGCACGACTCTCCGGCCAAGGACGTTTTGCCCAGTTCTTCTAGTAATTGACAGTTGGACCGATTCGGGGACCCAGCGACAATAGCCCTTTGCTGGCACCGCTCTGGTGTACGAGCCTTCGACAGAGCCCCCAACGAGGACCTTTTCGTTAAAACTGGGTCCTGAGAGAGCCGACGTTCTGTTATGGCTATCTCATGCGCCAAAACAGACGTGGCCCTCGTGATTAATTGATCTAATGACCCGGCTACATAGCCCCCCTTCGTCGCTTTCTTCCCCTTTCCATTGCGCCCCGTCATTATAAGTAGTAAAACAAACACGAGCTGTTAACACTCAGTAAGTACTTACACAACGGTGAGCGACCCTCGCTGGTTTACATGTTAGAGGGGGGCCCTGGTCCGGTCTTCTCCGGGCTTCAACGGGATTAAACGGGCCCGCCCTTGGCCCGGGCTTCGCCCGGCGCACGTCCGCGCAGCGGGTGGCGTTAGGCGTTATGTAGTGACGATAATAGCGCCGGTGTTGCAGGCTCAGGTGTGGGCTCTGACACACACCCTCTGGGACTTGTGGTTTTCGCTCCTTTTAGGTTCCCAAATCCGCGAAGCGGCTCCCGCGCCAGCCGCGAGGCGTTACGTAGGCGCCAGTGCTGCAGGCTCAGGTGTGGGCTCTGACACACGCCCCCTGGGACTTGTGGTTTTCGCTCCTTTCAGGTTTCCAAATCACCTCACAGTGCTGGAAAGTAGAGTGTCTACTAGCAGTCCCTATCTCAGGGGTCACGCCGTCTATTTCCTCCTCCCCGTGAGTTTGGCTGTTGCTTACACCTGAATTTCTTTCTGGGCAATGCTTATTTGATTTACTAGCCTGTTTTTCCTTCGTCACCCCACCACCTCGCCTCTGTCCACTTTTACCGCCTGTTATTGGAGGCAATGTGGGGGCATTTTTTTACTGGTAATGCTGGTGTAATTGCCCCCCTCTGTGTCTCCTGTTCCAATTGTTTGAACACCCCCTGTGGCTGCACTTGTGCGGGTGTGAGTACAAGCTTGCCCCCCTCCGCCGACAGTGTTGCACTTACTGAGTCTGCAGCCCCCCCTGCTTGCCTTTCCAGCACCTAATTTTGTTGGTCTTGTGACGGTGATGGCCGCTGTTCAGGCAGTTGATATTGTCGCTGCGGCAGTAATAACTGAGATACTTGAAGTCCTTCCCCCTCTGGGAGCAGAAGCGCACGCAATTGCTTTGGAGAAACTCTTGGTGTTGCCGATGAAAGCCGTCCTGTGCTGCCTCTTCCAGTGTTGACCCGGAGGAGCCTGCGAGTCGCTGCTCTGCGGCCCCTCCTCAGCTCCAGGGTGGCGGCAGACTCGCGCGGCAAGTCCTGGGGCATGCCAACACACATCCTACGGCGCGAACGGGAAAGAAACAACAGCCCAGAGAAAATGGCAAAAAATACTAAAATGTTACAGGCTCGAGAGGCTCGGCAGAGACGAAGGCATCGCGGGTCTCGGCTTCGCCTACATCAAGAAGCGGGACGTGAGTACCTCCGGTAGCAAGCGACTGCTTAGCTAGCAGCCGCCATGTTCTCCCCTGGCTATTTTTGTTTTGTTCTGTCATGGTTTGTGCAAAACCTTATTGTTGGGGAGCCAGTCCGGCCATAATCAATGTAACAAAAAATCATTGGCTAAAGTCAAAACTATTTTTGGGGTTTCCAAAAAGCACACATTACCATAGTAATCCTTGGCGCTGAAGTGGTTACTTGGTGTGCGGATGTGCTCCTTGTGACAGGGATGCATGCTGTAACTCAAAGTGAAATCAGCTGGAGGCTAAAGTGTGCTAACGCACTGCCCGATGATGCATGCTGCAGTGGCTGGAAGAAAAATGTGAATGACACAACAAAGACTAATGGAAGTATAGCTGGAAACCCCTTTGAGTTGCTATGTTATACAAATAATTGTAGTACAATCAAAAAGTCTTGCCTAACACCAAGCCTAAATAAGTGAATAGGTCTGTCGACTGCCAGCCTCTTTGGTAATGCTTTTTTATAATATTTGTCTAAAACTTTCTTACAAATAGGGCTACACAGACAGACATATAGATATGTAATGATAGAGGATTGTATAGATAGGTAGTGTTGCAAAGATAGATATTGTTTCACAGATAGAGAAGTAGATAGTGGTGCAAAGATAGACAGCAGATACATAGATAGATAGATCAATATATAGATATTGTTGCACAAATGAAAAAGGTTATATAGATGTGATTGCCTAGATTGAAAGACAGACAGTTAGATAGATAGATAGATAGATAGATAGATAGATGGATAGATAGATAGATAGATAGATAGATAGATAGATAGATAGATAGATAGATAGATAGACAGACAGACAGAGTTGCAAAGATAGACAGATATACAGATAGGGTTGCAACGATAGATAGGCAGACATAGTTGCAGAGATATGTAAATAGATATATAGATGATACATACATAGATAGATAGATAGAGTTGCAAAGATAGATTTGCAAAGATAGATAGATAGATAGATTTGGTAATATATTAGTTAAATCTATTTATAAGCAGGACATACAAGAACACTGTACACACACTAGTAGGCCCTACAAGCAGGGCACATAGACTAAACTGGTTTACAAATTTAACAACATACAACAACACTGAAGGCAACTTACAAGGCCATACAAACAGGACATACAGACTAAATTGGTTTACAAATATAACCATACTCATCAATTAACATACATACCAGCATTACATATCAGAGTGCAGTTTTAAAAGTACTTCATTCACGCATACTAAAAAAATGACAACTTTCTAAAGAACAGTTTCAAATGGACACAATTTGGTATCATGTGAAATTGCAGCAGTCAGAGAAGCAAAGACCACTTCAAAAGGAATTTACAACACAAAGCTGGAATGTCCCCTTTGCTCAACATGGAAGAGCTGGTAGAAAGTGTCCTGATGAAGGGAACTAGATGTGCTCCCTGTGAAAGAGCAAAATGGGTTGGCCCCCCACCCCATGATGTATGCTGTCGTGGGAAGAAGCAAAATATGAATGATGCACCATCATCCCAATGGATAAAGGCAGCTGGCTAAAAAGCCCCTTAAAATAAGTATATTATATATATTTATTTTAAAAATGAAAAGGTCTTGGCTAATGCTAGATTTAAAAAGAATGCTCACAGTGCCCTACACTTCATATTCGGTAAGGTTCAGTGGAATTCTCTCTGCCCATTTCTGTCAGCCTATTGCTTGCTCCTGGGAAGCATTCCATACCTTTTTAATGTCTATTCAAATGCTAATTACTGGCTGGTAGAAGTGGGGGAGCATATGCAAATGTAGCCTTCAGGAACTCCAGGTGGGGAAAAGGTAACTTTCTAAAAGATACTTTCCTTAATACTTATTTACAAATAAATCAGATTTCACCATTGAATTGTTTTTTTAATAACTATTAAAAATAATTGCTTTATTATTTTTCTACCTAGTCTAATACCTGAGATACAGCATCAAGATTTCAATCTGTACTCTGGTTTTCTACATAAGACAGCAAGGTCTGCCACAGTGAAAAATAGCTTACGAGTACTAGTCACTGTAAGGACATGTTAACATGACATTTCTACAGGTCCTACTTTTAAATACCATGCACCTGACTTGTAGGTGGAAAGCATACATAGGATTGACTTATTCATATTTAAAAGGGAAGTTCAGACCTTTGAAAAGTGTTATTTTAACATGTCAAATTGCTGTTTTCACGCTGCTATACACTGGTCCGCCTGAAGCCATGTTTTACACTTTCATTGTAGTGGATGGTACAACAGGTGCTGCAGTCCACTAGTGACATATGACTTACAGGCTCTGTTGTACCCTTTGTACAATACACTAGGGACTTATAATTATAAGTAAGTTACATACACCAATTAGGAATGTGTCATTTCAACCATGTTTAAAGGGGAAGCACATGCACCTTACTAATGGTTAGCAGGGGTAAAATGCACAGTCTTAAAACCAGCAATAATATAGAGTCCAGTCATAGCAAACAATCTGGGGTGCCCATGCTGAAAAGGTGGATTTACTACAGTACCATTTACTCATAGTGTCCAGTGTCTCTTGACAGTTTCATACTTATAGCCTTGAGGTTTGGGCAGGTCTCAACTGCCAGTGTTCACTCACTGAGCCATCTTGCCAGATAAAAAACATTAGCAAAGTACATACTGACTTCTAAAATGCATAATACTGATGGAATACGAATGTCATAAGTTTGCAATAAAACACTTAAAATGTTTTCCATCGACATTAATTGTTGGTTTAATCTACGACTCACTGCGTGGTTAAAAATGTTGATTATTTGCATAAAGATTTAGGTACACGAGTTGATAAATGTACACATGTTAAAAACTCAGACAAGCAGTCATTTTAATAAAAGACCTCTTGGGCAAAACTATTACGCTTCATTTCAATTACGGTTTATTTATCATTTACAATATGTTCAAACAGCTGTAAAATGAGGTTGTAGGTTCTTCAGTCTTTCATAATTTACAGATTTTATAAGAATAACATCATAAAATCATTTCTTTTTCATAGCCTGCAGATGCGGGGCAGAGACTTTGACTTTGCCAGGCATGTTCCTGGATAAATCTGTGTCCTAAAAAAGACATTAAATGGGGAAAAAATATACAGAGACATTAGAGATGTATCACATCATGGTAATAATAATGATCCAGAAATGATGCAGTGCTTACTGCTGCCATGTTTTCATTTATGATGCATCGCTGTTAAAGCTGTTTTCAGTCAGAACTATTGGTGCTCAATTTATCGAAGTCAAAGGGATGTCAGGATGAGTAGCCATTAAGAAATTCGTACCTGTGACTGTAAGGTGCACACAAATATAGCAGTGACGCTTTGCTCTCTGAGTTATCCGACTCGCTTAAGAAATCACTATAGACTTGTAAGGTTTGAATGAGGCTTCAAATAAAACAAAGAATGCAAACAATACAACGTCTGCTAGATTAAAAATAAAATGAACAATTTGAATGAAATCTCTTTTCATATAATCTTAAATGTAAAGCGTACGATGTGTACTGCCAACCCACCCCCCCCTTTGAGTTTGATGAAACAACACCCTCACACTGAGTTTTGAGACAAATGCTTGCAAACTGTACACCTTATGATAGCCACCGTGCCCAACATTAGAGCAGGGTGGAGATGAGTGGGGGCAATATATACAGAGCTAAGAGACTTCACTCCAGGCTCTGGCTATGAAACGTCGTCGGATCCTTACCTTCACGCTACGCAATAAATCCTTCTCTCTGGAAGAAGTATCCTTTGAGTGCATGAAACTGTTCAAGGCTGTTTTTGCAGCTGTAAACGAACAGAATATCGATTATGAAGCCTTCAAAAAAACCTTATTTCAAGAGTAAATTATAAAACGAGTAGCATAAGAACATCGTACCCTTTCCTTTCTTCTGGGTTCCAGGAGTGAGCTTTACTTTGTATCTGTAAGAAGAAATATTATGAACACATCGAAAAATCATGACAGCTACAACGTGCAATAGAAGGCATGCCTTCTTCTGAAACACACCGAAATTCACACGACAGTTTTGTAGGCTGTGCTAAGAGGCACACTAAACTAAAGAAGGTTATTTAAGTGACTCACTACCTACGTGTTGCTCTCTTCCTTAGCGCTAATAACTGTCTGCACTGCTCTTCGTTACTGTGGTTTTATACAGTGTTTACAGTATGTGTCATTTTATCTGCAGTCAGCGCAGATGTGCTTTAGGTTGTAGTTCACGCTTTACAAGTGTGATAAATAAAAAGAATGTAAAAAATGTGAAAAAACACTTATTCCGAGCTCAATGTACAAAGCCATATGTACAAACGTTTGTTTTGAGATAGATGAAATGAGGAAGATGGCACTCAAGTCCTTGTCCCTTGCTTTATGTACTGCGAAATGTTTTTAATACTTTGGAACAAGGAACACTATAATACGCGGCATGACCCTAAGGTGTAAGAGTAGAAGGAATAATCCCTTTCTCTCTCTCTCTTTAGTTTAGGCTTAGATAATGCCAGGTTCTGGCAAACCCTGGTCAGTGAGTGGTGCTCTCATGCATATGGAAATAGCAGTGTGCTGACCTAACCAGACTTTGATACCACCCTATATTAAGTTCACTTCCCAATATAAAGTTATCCCCTAATCTCCCCATATGTTCTCGAACCAGCTTCCCTAAAAACCTCTTCCTGGTGTGAGTTTGGGGGGAGGGGGGCATGAACGTGAATAAATGTGAAAAGTTAACACTGTGTGTCAGTGTCTACTATCACACACCTGCCCTCACTGGTGTGCTCTGATCAAGTGGGTCTCCTGTAGGAAAACGATATATGGGTTCTGTAGTCCCAGATATATCCACACTCCATTCCTTTTATCTGCCCCTTATGTTCAAGGAGAAAGGTTTGCATGCTCAAGTCATGTCAATGTCTCTGCACTTGCTCGCCTTTCAACTTGCCTTCACTAGGTTGAGGAGGACAAAACCCTTTTAACCTGGGAATGGGGACCCGAGTGTCCCCAGACTCACCCTTAAACTGGCCTCTAATAGTACTACAAAATGCTACTCACAACCTACGTACAGTGGCCTACACCTCTGCCTCTCCCACTTTTTTCTGTGCAGAGATCTCTACACCGACTGCAGTCTCCCTACCTGTGGTTTACGTTTTTGCAGTAAATGTGGTAGGAACAGGAGTGTGACTAAAAATGGGGAATATTTATAACTAAAGGGGAGGGGCTTAAGGGGGAGCAAGGAGGGATTAAGGGAGGGCTGGGAAGAGGTATCAGGTAGGATATGCATCCTCCCACAACAGACTAAGACTACTCCTACTCACAAACCGCACTTCTATGGTTACTACTGCCCAAAAGGACCCAAGGCAGTAATACATTTATTCTAGCTTAGAGCTGGAATGAGTCAAGCACCACATATTGCCACTCACAAGTACTGCAACACCATCTCATACAATAGAATAGAGGTAGGGACTTAAAATAGACCCCCTCCCCATAGAATATAATGTTAAATTCATTTACATTAATGAAAATAGTTTAATTTAATGAACAAAACATCTGAAAATAATAATAATATAAAAATGTTATAACTTTTATAATGTAGAAATTATTGTAATATACATTGTATTAAAATATAATAAAATTACTTTTAAATAATTCTACATATAACTTTGAATAGTTATTATTACACAGTAAAATGCTTTTACTTTAGGTGGGTTTTTTAATTTTAATTTCAGAAGAAGAATTTAAAAAATATATATTTAAGTTAATTAACTTTTACATTTAAAATACGTTTTTAATACTGTAGCTTTTTTGTTTGAAATTTAAAATATAAAATTAATTTATAACATTTAACTCAAATATGTTTACAATTCTTTTTTCAAGTTTAATTAATGTTTCTACTTTTCTCTACAACAAAAGAAAAACTGCTACCACCCTATTAACTTAATTGTGAACTAAATTAAGTTAGTTTAAATATATTAATGTAAAAATATTTGTTGCTGTAGTTTAAATTACAAATCTCCACCTAAAATATAAATATATATGTTTTTTAAGTGTAAATAACTATTTAAAGTGAAATTGAATTAAAACAAATTTAATTATATTTTATTAAAAAAATGGTTACATTAATTTTTAAATTAAAAAAGTTATTAAAATACGTTCACAAAATAAAATGTATGTTTTCTTTAATATTGCTAATGTTAAATTACATCTAATTATACTTTTAATTATTTTAAATAATTTAATTTATGTTAACATTTTTCCTATGGGGTTTTATTTTAAATAAGTCCCACCCTGTATTATTTTCCATGGGAGGGTATTGCAGCATCGGTGGGTTACCATATGTGGTGCTGGACTTACTTCAGTTCCTTTCTGGCAGTAGTAACTTTACACTTCTAAATTTGTCTCCTCGCCCTTTTTCAGGGGATGGGGACGTGAAAGTCTAGACTTTGTAGTAACTTGTATTCGGATTTCTTTAATAGCCCAGCGTAGCTAAAGGTAGTGCAAACTGTAATAGTAAACTTGCACTTGTAAATTACTCACAAGTGTATGTAACCTTTGTGAATCACTACCTCAATCTCTGACCGCTCTTGCGGTTCCTGATGAGTGTATAATTGTGTAGCCAGACGGACTGCCTATGATAGAAGCACTACATGTTATGATTCCCATGCTTGTAATCTTTCCACTGATCCCATATATTTCACTTTACTAATTCAACATAAATCCTTTATGGGTTCCGTAGTAGCATGCTACTTTCCTAAAAAGCGCTTTGACGCCTCGTCAGGGGTGGTAAGCGCTATATAAATGCAATTACAATACAATACAATACCTCCAGCCCCTCCCCTTTAATGCACCTGTAGAATTACTTTTAGTAACCCCATTCTCATACCAGACCTGCATGTGGGCCACTTCACATCTCTGGAGGATTTGTGTGTGTGTCCAAGGCCACTTTCTCCTCTGTGGTGAATTGTTAATTGTCTGATCGTTGACTTTCCTCTCTGAGCACGAAGCATGCACACCAGGGTACCTCCATAGTCGGTGCTACTTTGCGAGTGCAAAGGGTCGTTCAGAGCAAAAGTGACGTCATCCCCATTTTGTAGTTCGAGCAGAGCTTTCCCTTCAGCTGGGGAGAGAATAAATGTTGCCATTTAAACTCTGGTCCCCCTGAATCACCTATCTGTAGGAAATGTGTTACCTGCTGAGATCTTGTACCACCTCTCTGAAATCTCTTTGCCAGTGTGACGTAGCTGCCGCAAAATCCTGATACACTGTAACAGAATTGTCACAAAGGGATTGTTTGCAGCGGATAGGCCTGTGTCACGATTCTCTCCTTGAGGAGAAAGGTCAATAGTTTGATCACAATGTCTATTGGGTGGCCCTTGGTGCCTGCTTGCCTTCAGCCCACTGTAGGGGCACTTTCTATTCCTATATAGAGCTCAAAAGCTTACTTCAGAATACTTTGAAAAAGCTCTGTTAGACAAACTGACATTTTCATCTTCTGTCTCTTTCTTCAGGTTTCTGATACATATGTCACCCATTTAGTTTGCAACTCCAATTGGCATATGGAGGTTGTGGCAAGTGGATCCACCTCTACTGAGGTACACAGCGGGCTGCCTGCTGACTCCAGACTGTGATCGAAGCTCGGCAGATCAGATTTAATCTCTGTAATGTCTTTACTTATCTCTGTTCCAATTTTGCCAAATTGTCCATTAGTGATTCGAGGTCTAGGTTTAAATCTGCAAGACAGGACTTACGGAATCTATGCCAACAATGGATCTGTCTGTATGCCAAAGTAAGAGTGACCAGAGTATCAAAAGCAAGACTGATCATTAAAGGTATATGTACTTAGTCAACAGTAGGACCCTTCGGAAACATAAATTCGAGGTCTTAGTTTGTTTGGAGAATAACCAGCTGTATGTTTTAGTCCTTATGGAAGCCTGGCTAAAAGAGAATTGTCTGCCTGACATCGCAGTTTGAATCCCTCATGGATTCTCCATTGCAAAACGTGATTGAGTTGATAAGGTTGGCGGGGGTGTGGTGATATTTAAAAATCATTTTAAAGTAAACTCCACACCTGTTACAATTCCAGGGTGTGAAAGTTTCCCTTTTATGATTGAACTTCCCCAAATCTAAATATTTTGCATGCTGCTCGTCTATCGCCCCCTTGGGATAGCCACTTTGTTCTTACAGACGTCACCCGACGTCTTAGCCTGACAAAGTTTACCGAAAGCCAATTTCATGCTGTTGGGTGGCTTAAATATGCTTTTAAACTTATCTACAAAAAAAACATTAAAAAAGTTTCAGCACGTCATTAGCAAAGCCCAGATGGACGACTTCTTGGAAAGAATCGATAACTGCTCTACGTCCCAGAAGGAACTCTATAAAATTGTCAATTCCTTTTTTAAACCTGGTATCTCAGGCACAGGCCCTCCTCCCTCTGAGGCACATTGTGAATTATTAGCCAGTTACTTTCTTGGGAGAGCAAGGCTTATTCACAATATACTTACTGGGGCCTAAGATCACAAGAATAGGACCAACGATAAGGTCTATGCCGACAGTCGTAAGGTTGAACTTTCAAAATTCCCACAGGTTAGCAAGGAGTTAATCCCAACCATAGCAAAGACTGTGAAATCAGGCTCCCTATTGGATCCTGCATACCCAGATATCCTTTTGAAAGGGGAGATGCCATTCTTTTAGTACTCACTGATATATATAATTTATCTTTGGATAGCAGCAGTGTATCAGACGCATGGAAGCATGCTACTTAAGAAACCTTCTGTGTACCTAGAGTCAGTCGAAAGCTACAGGCCTATCTCGCTCCTGACCGGAGTTAGCAAAACTCTGGATAAGGCAATAATAGCCATCTGACGGTATTTCTGGAAACCGGTAACATCCTACACCCTACTCAAACTGGCTTCCAGCAGAGTGCAGGATAGAAACAGCTCTCCTGGTGGCTATGGAGGAGCTTGAAAAGGTCCTTGACCAAGGTGGTTCAGCTGCTCTCATTTTGTTCGACCCGAGTGCAGAATTTGACATGGTCTCCTACTCTACCTTACTGTGTAGATTGGAAGAGGCAGGGATCACCGGAAGTGCACTAAAATGGCTCTCATCATTTCTAAACAACAGAAGCTTTCAAGTCATCGAGGGCCATTCCTTTCCTCCACCTGAAGTGCGGTGTTCCAAAGGTCTCCTCTCAGAGCTCTACACTTTTCAGTCTGTATGTTCACCCACTGTCAGACCTCATCTGCCCCTTAGGTTTTGCTATGGTGTCTTGTGCGGTTGGCACACAGATTATTGTCTCCCTCACCCCAACAAAGATCTCATTCCACAGCAACTTAACATCTGCTAAAAGCAAGTCACTGACTGGATGGCCGCCACCTGTTTAAAGTAAAATGGTGAAAAACTGAGGTTTTGGTGGTTGGCAACAATCAATTGCTTTGGAACCAGCTAAGCTGGCCCACCCCCTTAGAAGACCGTCCGTCCCCAAAGCCAGATGTGAAAAGCCTGGGTGTCACACTGGACAGGAAGCTCACTATGGCAGCTCAAGCGCAGAAACTGGCATCCAGCTGCTTTGGCCTTCTAAGAACCATTTGCTGTCTGGCGAACGGTGGTTCATGGTCCAATACTAACCAACCTTGACTACGGGATCTCTCTGTACCTTGGCAGTCCTCTCTTACAAAAAAAACTTCAGGTTAGAAAGAATGCATTGCACAAATCCTCTTGCGTATTCCAAAATACCAAAGGGCCTACCCGGCAATTGCCGATCTACATTGGCTACCCATAATCGACACAATTCAATTCAAGTGCTCTGCATGGTCCATTATGCGAGGTACAAGGTAGAGCCTCGCACCCTTCATCACCATCCCGTATTGTACCAAAAGAGAGCTTAGATCTAGTAACCAGAGTCTTCTCTCAATCCCCAGTGTAAAAAAAGCCAGATGCGGTGGGCGTTCTTTGGCATACCTTGCCCCCAAACTGTGGAACGCTTTACCCCTAATCCCTTAGGCAGAACAATAATTTACTTAGACTTTTGCCAATGAATCCATTACGCATCACATCCTTACCTGTATATGTACAGGACACACAACACTTCCTCTCTATTACTGAAGGGATTCATTGGCAAAAGGATTTTCTTCTAGTTACTATGGATTTGAATTGTGTATACACATGCAATAAATATGAACAAGAAGAGTAAGTATGTAGGTATTTCATGTGAGATAGACCATTATCCCTCCTATTACATACAAAAATGGTCTTAGACATTACACAAACTATCTTAACAACGTTTCCTGTTTGTTGGCTGGTGGGAGTAGCAGGTGGTCTGCAATATAGCTGGCTCTGATGAACACATTGTCCTTTGGCTGAGATATATCAACAATATTTTCATCATTTGGAGAGGTATTCAACAGTCAGCTCAGCTATTCATTGATGGAGTGAATGACAATAAATACAGTATGAAAATTTCAGCCGAGATTAGTATTAACACCATGGAGTTCCAAGACGTACAGATCAGCATTTGTGGTGATGCTTTGGGAAAAGACTATTTTCAGAAAAGTACAACAGGAATTAACTTACTTGCATCAAGTGCCCATCGCCAGAGTCTTATATATAATATGGGGTATTAATTAGGGCTTAAGGAATCTAGAGCACCAAGCTTCATTTTGATGTAGAATGTAAGGAGACTGAAAAGGCGCTTGAGAAGGTACAGCAAATTGAGGGGGGACGATGTACTTAAAATTGAGAAATAAACAAGGAGCAGGACGAGAATATAAGATTTATTACAACAGTCTTGAATCGTTCAAAGCATGTTCAGGTCATCCAAACTAAACACAGGTATGTGCTTAATACAGATAACATACTGGCCAAACATGCAGAAGAACATCCTAAAATTACTTTCTGTAAGAGCAAAACTTTGAAGGACACCATATGTTACAATTACAAGGAACCATTGCCAAAGAAAGGGCTACATTGGCCAGGATCTGAAAACATTTTGCTGGCTGATACCTGGTCCTGGAGGAGGAAAGTGACGAGCAACGATCTCCATTCCAGTAGGGAAAACATATGCCCCAGAACAGAACTAAGCCCTAACAAAGAGGAATTGACAAAAGAGTGACCTATTCCAGGCGTATACAAGCAGTGCTTACTGGGTGCTGCACTGCTGGTCCTGACTGCGTTGTTCGATTGAGAAAAAGAGGATTCCAAGTTTGAATGACTTTGAGTTTAAAGGTAGTTGTAGACTTGGACCTATAATGGTATGTTAGGCAGGCAACTGACAACTAACCAGATCTACAAGGACCGCGGTCTAAAGCAGCTTCAGGACACTGCTTTAAGTACTCACTTTGGGAGGTACAGTTGACTTTTGCATTACAGTATTTTTTTAAGGCAAAGACAGAATCTGTTGTTAATTGTTTTGAAGGATGTGCCCCTAAGATGATTATTCGCCAGCGGAGACTGTCCTTCCAGTTAGGATTATAAAATCTATATCTGTATATCATCCATGTTAACAGCTAGTTTATGCCTTCCTGCGGATTTGAGCTCTGATCTTTGCTTTGGAGCTACACTCTTCTGATCGCCAGATGAATGCCATAAAGTGCCCATAAAGTGCTACAGTACCTAAAGAGCGTTACCTCCTACCCAAACAGCTTTTTAGCCAATATATTTGGAAATGTGGTAACATTCAAATGTTTCCATATATTTAAAAAATCTATTTGGAGAACGAACATCACTGCCCATGACCACCTAATTCTTTCTCTCCAAGTGCCTGAAAATAATGGGATTATCAGCTGGGTACAATAACGGGCTAGTCTTAAAACTTTTCCAGGTTGAATCTGGATCTTGTGACGCTTGTTTAGAAATACACAAATCTGCTTTGTTTCAGACAGACCTTTCTGAAGAAAGTGAAAGAGTACATACATCCTTTGTGGTTTTTCCACACAAAATTACTTTATCTAGAAATAAAGAAATATGATGCAATATGAGACATACGTTTGTGGAGATTATCAACTTACTTATAATTTGTCATGGCTGTGTAGGGTGCACAGACTGGTACAGAAAAAAGGAGCAAATCTTCTGCATGTGGCTGTCCCGTTAGGGAGTCTAGGAGATTCTCTACGTCCTGCACAAATACAAGAAACACAGGCATAAAAATATCCTTACCCATTATAGCAGCACAAGTCTTGATAATGTTGCAATCAGTGCCAACAAAAGGTGTCAATCATTATAGCAAAACAAAGTCAGGTACAGTTGCCACACAAACCAACGGTAGGGTACCACCAACCACTTAGCAACAAAATGTTTGTTAATTTAGCCCCGGTGCCAACAACAAGCAGTCCCTTTTTTACTCTGAGATGGTCATCATAGCGGTATTCATAATTTGTGGCTTCCTTTGGCACATTTTGCAAAAAAATGCTAAGATATAGTTGAAAACGTTGCTTTCCTTTCTGATATTATTGTTTGAAAAAGATGCCCCTATATTAATATTGGTGTTTTCTGTGATTTTCACAAGAATGATTTGTTAAAACGTGTTCTACCAGATACATATTATTACCATGTAATTCAGTACTCAATTTCATCAATGAATTAGTAACATTGGTTAAGCATTACTAAGCTATGCCATGACAATGATTAATGTAACAAAATACAATGTACTTGTTCCAAACGTAGAATACATTTGTCTTACAATACCGTTCCCTTCAGGTATAATGATGAAATTACACTTTTTCCAATTTGTCTCATAAACTATATGATGTTTTATTTTTCATAAACAAACCACTTTTAGGTCTGCGAACGACTGCAAATCTTACGGGTTATGCCTTGCAGGGTATATGAAGCTATCTGCAGGGCACATATAACTCACTGAGCCATTTTACCAGCACTGTAACTTCTGACTTGCAGCTAAAACAATGATCTTAGCAACAGAAGCACAAGCCAGCTTAGCTATTTATTTCAAAATAGTCGCTGCAAAATAGTAGCTGATGACCTGGATAGTAGGCTCGCGATATTTGAAACCTATAAGGAAAGACTGCAAATAGATCTCGCCTGCCAGTGCAAAGACCATTAGAGTCATTTTGCTTGTTTTGTGTCCCCACACTTGCTGGCTGGACACAGATCTCTTCAGCAGGCGCTTCAGTCAGTTTGTGATCCATCAGGTAAGACAGAGCAGCTTCACTCACGCATTTTTAATTGTTGGCCATTTCTTTGGGGTAGTTTGTTAAAACAATGCATTGACTGTCTTATAGATGATCTCTGCTTCTCCAGACATGGTCCTCATGACTCTGCAGGGTATGAAGTCCCTGTCGGCCGCCACCCCCTGATCCTGATTTATGGGTTCAATGTATTTGTAAAGAAAATCTAGCACTATCTGTTTTTGAATTGTTGGAAGGTTGCTGAAGCCACTTGCACCATGAGTGCATTAGAACACAGCTGCAAACACTCACCCAGTCACTGACATATGATAAATATACACAGCCAAGAGATGTACTCTTCATGTTATGTTATGTTATGACACATTTGTAACGCGCACAGCTACCCGGAAGTGTCCCGGCGCGATAGACCAATGCGGGGGTGAGCGGAAGAAGAAGTAGGAGCTAAGCCATCTAATTAAAAAGTAAGGTTTTCAATTGCTTCTTAAATATCCTCAGATCGTGATTATTTCTGATCTCAAAGGGCAGGCTATTCCAGGCCCTAGCTGACCTTACAGAGAGGGAACTCCCTCCCGTTCTGACAAAGCGATAGCGTGGAATGGCAACGAGGTATTGGCCTGTTGACCGAAGAAGCCTGGATGGCGTATAGAAATTAAAACGCCTCCTGAGATAGCAGGGTACGGACTTGTAGAGGGCACTGTGAGTGATAGTAAGCGCCTTAAACAAAATGTGCTGGTCAACCGGGAGCCAGTGCAAGCCGCGAAGAGACTGCTTGATTCCAAGGCTACGCGGAATGCCTAACAGCATTCTAGCGGGCGCGTTCTGAATGGTCTGAAGTTTTTTTTATCTGATAACAAGGAAGACCAATATAAAGAGAATTGGCATAATCAAGCCGCGACAAAATAAGAGCGTGGGTCACCATTTCTTTGGCCGCTTTTGGCAGGAGCGGCAGGAATTTTCTAAGAAGCTTCAATGTGCAAAAGCACACTCCTGCCAGCTTGTTGATCTGCGTTCGAAAGCTAAGATCCTCGCTGAACCAAACTCCCAGGTTTTTTGCTGGACTACCCTCGGTTTTTGGTTTGGGGAAGCCTGTTGGCCACAATTCATCACGAAAATTTGGCGGGAAGGTCCCATAAAGAAGGACCTCTGATTTTTCCTCGTTACGTTTAAGTTGAGCCAGGGACAGCCAGTTAAAAACTTCCATCAGGCAGTTTCTAGCTGATTCCACAGAAGTCTCCTCTTTCTTCCATGTGAAAAGCAGCTGGGTGTCATCAGCGTAAGCTAGAATTTTGGCACCCAAACCTTCCGCCAAGTATATCAATGGGGTCACATACACATTAAAAAGCAAAGGGCTCAATGTAGAGCCCTGAGGGACGCCTGTAGTAACGCTTCTAGGTGTAGATGAAAAAAGCGGGACCCACACTTGTTGCGATCTGTTGACCAGAAAGGATTCAATCCAGTCCCACACCTTGCCTGAAATTCCAATATTAGACAGGCGAGCTAACAGCTGTCGGTGTGGAACCGTATCAAATGCGGCAGCGAGGTCCAATAAAACCAGGGCCGCTCTGCCACCAGAATCACAACAGTCCCTAATAGCCTCTGTTATCTCGACCAAAGCAGTCTCGGTGCTGTAAGAGGCTCTAAAACCGGACTGTGCCGGGTGAAGAGCACCAGAGGTTTCAATAAACGCAGACAGCTGTTTGAAGACTGCCTTCTCGCAGACCTTCGCCACAGCTGGAAGGAGAGAGATTGGTCGGTAGCTAGCCAGGGTGCCTGGGTTCAATGAGGGTTTTTTTTAACAGGGGTAATAACTTGGCCTGTTTCCATTCCTCAGGCACCGTGGCAGACTGCAGGGACAAGTTAATTATTTTGTTAACTTCAGGATTAACTACCGCTGCCACTGCTGCCAACTGTCTGGCAAGGCAGGGGTCTGACGGGGATCCTGATTTAAGTGCTTTAAGAATGGCCAGAGTATCGGCCAGCGGAATGGGCGTGAATCCTGTCAAGGTCATAAGTGTGCGATCCGGCTCGCTAACGGCACGGGCCGGATATTCAGTAAGGCCCAAACTAGCTGGCCCTAAACTGGCCTGAATTGCTTGTATTTTGATGAAAAAAAAATCAGAGAGTTGTTCACACCAGGAACTGGAGGCAGCCTTACTTTCTGCAACTGGCTTCAAAAAGCTCTGGACAATCGAGAAGATTTCCTTTGAATTGTTCCTAGATTTAGCGATACGCTCCACATAAAACTGACCTTTAGCGCTCTTAAATGCATCATAGTAACAGTTCTGGCATTTCCTAAGAGCTAATTTGGCTAGCGGGCAGTATGCTTGTCGCCAACTGTGTTCTAATTTTTTACAAGCTTTATTTGATCTTTAAGTTCCTTGGAGAACCAGGGCTTAGATGGAGTCATTCTAACGCTCTTATGATCCTGAGGTATAGCCAGTTGACCTACTGCTCTTGCAATCCATTTGTGAAAGCTTCCTACTGCCTTAGACAGTCCCTCCCCCGCCAAAGGACATGACTCTGACAAAACCCTGCCAAAAGCTACCAGCTCTAGGCGAGGGGGAGGTCTACTTTCAATTAACCTCGAAGGTGGATCTGGAGATGTAATTAACCAAGAAAAATGGATTAAGGAGTGATCAGGCCAAGTGACCGGTAGAGGGTCTTGGACTGTTAAAGAGAAATTAAAACATATCACATCAAGAGTATGGCCCCCACTATGGGACGGAGAATTGACCCATTGTGTCAAATGGGCAAGGTCTAAAGTATCCTTCAATTCACTGGTATCGGCCATCTCTTTACAGTCCCAGTGAATGTTAAGATTGCCAAGTAACAAAACATTAGCGTAGTGCAGGGCCCTAGGTACAATGCCATCATCCAAAGATTTAAGAAAGAAACTCGCAGGACTGGGAGGTCTATATATTAAAGGGGCCCCAAGAAGAAATTGTGGTGCGATAGTGAGGGCAAAATCCAATGTACACTAATGCCCCCCCCCCCCCCCCCCCCACCTGCTATCCGGTCTATTCTAGCAATGTTATAGCCTGCAGGAATGGCTAGTGTGATAGCAGAAGCCGCATAGTCATCGAGACAAGTTTCTGTTACAAAAAGCAATTCAAACCAATACTTATATCTGGCACAGACATACCTACCAACATTTTATTTAAAAGGTTAGGAGAAAAATACCTCATTTCCTTGCTGCTCTTGCTCCTGTTCTTCCTGCAAAATAAAATGAACAATAAGCATTGAGATGGGACCAGGTTACTGATCACATCTTTTAAGAAACAAGATTTGTACCTTCCAAAATTGATTTCTAAGTCCAGTAACTCAGAGTAATTGGTTTTTAAAAGTAGTTACCCTGGATTGGAGGTCCCAGGAATTGGTCCTTAAAAGAGTCTGAACTATCTGACAACTTTAAAAAAAACATGCAAGCATTACCGAAATCTAAGGGGAGGCATGGTAGCTTCTTGCGGCAGACACCCTTAGGAATGTTTGGAAACTTGTTTCTTTAACGCGCGTATCTCCTGGGACGAGTAATAGCTCACCTAGTTTCGAGAGCTGCAGATTCACTGCAGTAGATGTGGTGGGAAAAGTGTCATTGATGGGCTCCCTTGAAGCCCGGTGGCCCAGAAACACTAGCAGTGGAAACGAGATAATGCATCAGCAGCCTTGTTCTTGGAACCGCCTATATACCTTGCCCTGCACTCCATGTTCCTATATAAGCATGCACTGACCAGCTCCCTCAATGGGTACAGCACCAAAGAGTAGTTAGCCAAATGGAAATGGATAGCCTGTACCACAGCCATATGTCAGACCGTAGTAGGATCCTCTTATTAAACAAGATGCAGGACCACTCATGAAAAGTAACAACTATGCGGATCAACTCTAAGACTGTGATGTTCATTGTGCCTTTTCTCTTCTGACAAAAACACTGGGCCACTATTGTATACACCATTACTTCCCCACAATCACCCCAAAACCTTCTGTACCCGAGGCATCCATAAATAAACACATCTCAGAGCTGGAGGCCCAAGGAGATCACCATATTAAGGCATCATCGAATTACTCCAAGAACTGAGACCACATTCAGAGGTCCTCTCTCATACCTTTGCTGATCCTCACAAAGTGATGCCTTTTGGTTACCTGGGAGGACGCCTGTGCAAACAGTATAGCAAAAACCCTACCCGTAGGGATGACTCTGCCTGCGTAGTTTAACTTTCCTAGCAAGTTTTTGAATGCCCTTAGTGCTGCACAAGTGCAGACGAGCAGATCTTATAGAGTCTTAACCAGAAAAAGCATTACCGAAGATAAGTAACTTGTTCTTCTAATGAAGCCTTTTAACCGCAGATTCCTCACTTTAAAATAGATACCAATGCAATACCTCATAGGAGGTGGGTCTGCGAACTGGCTTAAACCCAAAAACTCCTGGATGACTGAATGGGCAAAAGGCCCATCTCAACTGACCTGACTGTCCAGGCAGTAGTGTTTCATGAATGCGTAGAGTGCCGCCCACAAAGCTGCCTGACAGATGTTGAGGACAAGCACTCTGTGTGCTAATGCAGTAGGAGCCACCTTTGTTCTGGTGAAAGGATCCCGCAAGACTACAGGAGGTTGCTTCTTAGCTATTGCAGAGCAGATTTTGATGCAAAGTACAATCCATCGAGAGATGGTCCGTTTCTTCACCTCCTTGCCTTTTTTTTGTTTCAGCTAACCCAATGAAGAGCTGATCATCCACCTGGTGGTCTTTGGAGCGATCAATGTAAAAGGAAAGGGCTCTTTTTGGATCCAAACAATGGAGTCTCTTCTCTTCCTTGAAAGGATAAGGCAGAGCAAAAAGGTTTGGCAATGTGATGTTTTGGCAGACATGGAAGGAGGTCACCATCTTTTGCTGGACGGAGGCACGAGTCCCAAGAACTAGTTTGTCTGGGTAGACGCTTAGTACAGGGGGTTAACACAAAGAGTTTGAAGCTCGCTCACCCTCCTGGCTGACGTAACAGCCCCTAAGAAGACTGTCTTAAGTCTCAGAAGTCTCTAAGGACAACTCTTCATGGGTTCAAAGGGAAAACACATAAGAAATGTTAATATCAAATTAAGGTCCTAATGGGACATAACAAAAGAGGTAGGTGAGAACAGATGCTTTAAGCCCTCAGGAAAACGTGTCACAACAGGTGACTTAAACAGAAAGGGGTTGATCTGGCAACTGCAAAACAGTCAAAATGGCAGACAGGCAACCTTTAACAGTACCTAGGGCAACACAACAGCAGGATCCTCGACAGAGAGTCAGATAGTGGGTCAACTTGTTTTGAGGAACAAAAAGCCACAACCTTGTCCCAGGTCTTTTATGAGGGATACCTCGCTGCCAGAATAACATTGCAGATTTCAGAAGGAAGATTAAAACTCAACTGTCACTGCTCAATCTCCAAGCATGACGGTGGAACGTGCCCAGGTTCAGGTACAAGACCCTGCCCTGTTGCTCTAACAGGAGATCCCTCCCGAAAAGGCCGCCTGATTGGAGGACTAATATCCATGCACAGTAGTTTAGGCTATCACACTCTCCATGTCCAGTTCGGAGCCACTAGAATAACTTGGGCCTGGTTGGTTCTGATCTTCTTGAGAACTTGGGGCAGGAGTGGTATCAGGGGCAATGCGTACAGTAGTCCGGAGTTCTATTCTAAATGGAACGCATTACCAAGTAAAAGCCGCCTTGGAAACTTCAGTGCGCAAAATTGCTGACAAGGCGTTTTCTTGAGAGTGGCAAACAGATCGAGTCAAGGTTCTACTTTCCTGGAAGGGGCTTCGCCCACACCTCTGGATGCACACGCCATTAATGGCAGCGTCCATCTGTCCTGTCGTTCAGTAATCCCCCATCGTCTTGTATGACCAGAAAGATGTCCTAACTCCTCAGTCACGTCCAGAAGCGCAGGTCTTCCTGGCACAGTGTCAATGACCCCACTCCACCTTGTTAGTTGCAATGCCACATGGCGGTGGTGTTGTCCATGGACACCTGCACTAGCCTTCCTTTGATAGATAGGAGGAAGGTTTTCAACGCCAAGCAGATGGCTTCCAGCTCCACAAGTTTGATATAGAGTCAAGCTTCTGCCGGAGACCAGAGTCCTTTGATCTCCAGCTCTCCCAAGTGACCAGTGGCCATCTCATCCCAGCCCAGAAGTGATGTATAGGTCACCACCATCAGCTCTGGGTGAGGAAGAGGGAGGGTCTGCCACTGAGACCATTGCGGTTCATTAACCACTACTGCAGGTCATTTACAGTCTCCTTTGAAATCTGGACTTGGTCTGAAAGATCCTCCTGGTGTTTGCCAAATGGGACTTCGGATCCCACTGCAGGGCCCGAATGTGCCACCTGGTGTGTTTCACCAGCAGGATACAGGAGGCCATCAGACCCAGTGGCATCAGAGTCAGTCTCACTCAGATCTGAGGCTGAAAGATTGGGATCATAGCTTGAATGTCACGGACTCTGAGTTATGAGGATAAGCAAGGAACTGCACCATGTACAGAATGGCTCCGAACAAATGGAGCGCCTGAGAAGGAGTCAGGTGTGACTTCGGTATGTTCATAGCTAACCCCAGTGAGTGCAGGAATTTCGTTGTAGGTGATGACTGTCTTGGGAGAGCCCACCTTCAGCAGCCAGCCATTGAGTTAGGGGAAGATCAAGAACCCTGACCTCCGATGATGAGCTGCAACCGCTGCCAACACTTTCATGAAAAACCGAGGGGCACTGGATAGGCCAAAAAGGAGCGCAGTGAACTGAAAGTGCTCCTGGACTACAGTGAACCCCAAGTCACGCCTGTGCGCCTGCAGGACGTGAATGTGAAAATACATGTCCTGTAGGTTCTAACCTACCATCCAGTCTCGAGAATCTAGGGCAGACAAGACCTGGGCATGCGCATTTTGAAGGCAGAGAGAGTGTGAAGATCTAGGAGAGAGCAGAAGCTTCCATCCTTGTTTGACCCCGAAAGTAGCGGGACTAGCAGCCATGACCAACCTCTGGTGCAGGTACCCTCTAATGGCTCATTTGGCCAGAAGAGCCTACACTTTCTGACGTAGCAAGGAGAGGTGGTCCTCTATCATTAAATCTGAAACAGGTGGCAGTGTCTCCAGAAATGGGAGGGCGAATAACCCGGTTGGACAATTTGAAGCACTCACCTGTGATGTTATAGCTCATCATTGAGGTAGATGGTGCCTGATTCTGCACCAAAAGAGAAGTGTTGAGTTGAGGGCATTCTAAAGAAACTTGCAGGCTGCAGCAGCAGGTGTGACGGGGGATTGGAGAATACGCTGGCTTTGAGTTAGATTTTCTCTGTGGGAGCAGCGTCCACGGCTACAAAAAGGCTGGGAAGCCTGCTGACCTTGGAGGTATGGCTGATATTGCTGATGCAGCTGAGAACCTCTACACTAGCCATGGAAGGGACATAAGGATGAGTGAGGGTGGTGCGGCACCAGGGAGGATCCCAACGAAGTGGTGATGACCCAATTTGCTCAAGCACTGTAGCCTTATCAGCAAACAAAAGAGAGCCATGAAAGGGTTAGTTTATCATTGATTAGATGTCTCCCAAGAAGTCAGTTGATCTCAGTCACATGTGGCGGTAAAGTGCCACTTTAGAGGCGATGGGCCTGCTCAAAGAGTCAGTAATGTCCAACCCACACCGGATGGTGAATTTTACTGCATCTCGTTCATTAAGAATGGCACGGTTCATTATGCCTCAGGCCAACTCCAACACCATGTGCAGCACTTGTCTAACCGTGTACCGCAACATGTGGGTGTATTGGCCCAAGACACATGCAGTGTTCACTGACCACAATGCTAGGCTGGTGGAAGAGAAAATGCTCTTCCTGAAGGTGTCCAGGACTTGGTTTACCTGTCCAGAGGGGTGGTAGAGAACATTCTGGGATAGATTTTGGTGGCTGAGGTCTACACCATCAGGCTCTCAGGGTCCAAGTGCAGTGTGAGGAAAGCTGGGTCCCCAGGAGTAGGGCATGGCGATGGCAAACATCCTCTGCAGGGCTTGGGCGAATCCCCCAGGAGGGTGTCTGTGAGGGATTCAATGAAGGTAAGCAAGGGCTCTGCAGAGGATAACCCTGATTGAAGTGCCTCTATCAAAACATAGGTCTTGACCTGAATGGAGTGGAGCTGCAGTTAGAGGACCTCTGCTGGCCTCCTTACCAACATTGAGAAGGACGGGCCTTCCTCTGTAGCAGTTCCCTGAGGTGAGACCAGGCCAGAATCTGGAGATGTGTCACAGAGGAGTGGAGTGGACCTCACCTCAAGTTCCATGAGAGGATTGTGGGACCTAGAAGCAAGAGGGGAAGGGGGGGGAGGGGGGAGGGACTTCTTTGACTTGCCCAATTTTGGTGATGACAACTTCAATTTGGAAGACGACTGATCCCGAGACCGGGCCTGAGATCTCCCACTGGTTTGGGGCCGGAAACAACGCCATGCCTTCTTGTGCCTCACCACTAGGAGCTTCAAGGCTCGCTACAGGATTGCCTTTGGGTGCATCAACCAACAGTCAGCACAGACCTAGAGTCGTGGTTCAACCCCAGGCAGTAAAGACAAAACAAGTGGGGGATCAGAAACAGACATCTCTTTATGAAATTCCCCATAAGGTGTAAAACCCACTGTGTGAGGACAGGTTGCTGTCAGAGATGTGCGGTGACGCATGCCGATTTCCTGTATAGTAATATACAGTAGTATAATTCTAGTTTGGGTACTTCCAGGCCCCCCTCCTCATATTGCCTTGATAACATCAGCAGTGCTACCCTACTACGCATACCCGCCCAGTATAGGGATACCAATACCAAGTTCAGCTGTCTGAATACTGCTAAGGGTATGTTGCACAACAAATTCTGCAGTACATATAGACACCGAGGTCGAACAACCATTTTGGCCTCAGCAATTCTGCCCATGAAGGACAGTGGCAGAGTGTTCCAAAAGGCCACTGATCGCTTCGTGATTCAAGCACCCTATTCATATTTAAGTGTAATATTTGTGCGTTCCTGTATGCCACTTGTTTACCTAGATTGCGGAAGTGTTCTATCTCCCAGCGCAAACCAAGCCTCGGCAAGCCCTCAGGTGTTCGATCAGCCAGCCCTGCCAATGGAAAAATTAACAACTTATGCCTGTTAAGGCGTAAACCAGAGTAGTCAGCAAACTCATCTAAGAGCTGCAGAAGCTTGGGACTTTTCTCCCAAGTTTGGGTGGCCCTATGAAAAAGCACATCCCCTACTAATCATTGACAAGGATATTCAAAGTAGTCCATGGCATGTTCCCAGTTTACCTTGCTTAACATCTGAACTGCTAAGCACATTTTAGGAGTGGACAATCCACCAAACAGAACTTATTGGTCTCCCCTAACTACCTTGTGAATCCTCTTTGTCAAAATCACCCTATCGCTCATCAGAGTTGCCAATGCTCAAGAGACGTGGCAACAGTGTCCAAAGTCAAAACTAGATGCACCATGGGTGCTGAGACACAAACAAGCAGAAAAGAGAACTACTACAACACTAGGCTAGCAATGACCACTTCAGAGGAAAGTTTAAAAGTACTTTCAGAAGTGTGGGAAAAAAGTAATAATAACATAAATGAGGCACAGCTTCCACAGCCCATCTTGGAATGGTAGCAGTTTATCTGAAGTAAAATGTGGCATATTCGAATAACTGACTAAACAACATGATACTCCATAGGCAGAGCCAATAAAACAACTAGTTTCCTGGCTAGTGGTTACTACAATGAGAAGCTTTGAAAGTGCAGGACCGATGAAGACATTATGAAAATTACATTATGCTCTGACTCCAGTCAGTGTCATGATTAACCTGTTTGACAGGTAGCAGTTGGAGGAGGGAGTTTGCTTTTCTCATTGAGAATGCAGAAGAAGGCCTCAGATTCTACCAATAGTCCAGGAGAGAGTTGGATGGCCAACTTAATTTGAGGGCAAGTTCACTGACTTATAGATGGACTGAAGTTATTTGTTTTTTAAACATAGTTAATTTTGTTGGTGGGTGGGAGTCATGCTGCCACTCCCATTGTCTCCCATGCACAAACAGGCTCAAAGACAGCTAGTGTGTGAGGAGACTAAGTTGGAATTTTCTGCACACTCAGATGTAATCAGGCAAAATGCCATCACTCACACTGCCGAACTCTCCAAACATCAAATGCTACCCTATGGGCTGATCTAAAAAGGGAATGACACTTGCATCAAAGCCAGTGGCTGAAGGAGGTGGTTCTACTGACCACGGTATGTATGCTGTCCTTTCAGCTGACCAAACATCTGAATGACACTCCAGCAAGTAATTTTAGGAAGTATAATAATTTTTATGTATGCTATTTTACTGATTACATGAGGCTTGGAAACAGCTAATGCGATCTCTATGCTGGACCCCCAAAAAATAGCATCTGTACTGCTAAACTGGATGTGCCAACTTACAAATATAGTTAAAAAAATGTATAAAGCATTAATAAAAATGTATATTAATAACAAATCTCAAAAATTATTAAAGTATTCTTCTGATATAAAAATATTTTGACAATTAATAAAATAAATATTGTTAATCTTTACATATAACCTAAATTGATTTTTATATTAAACAAATCGGCACACACAATTTCATCCTATATAATTATTAAAAAAATAAAAATGTAAACTCATATTCTTAAATTAATAAACCATTATTAAAGAAAAATAAAAACTGCTATTTATAAAATACTTAAATAGGTAGTAATTTAAAAAAGAAAACAGAAAAATATTAAAAAATAAACAAATATATAGAAATAAACATTTACATTTAACATCCTGAAAATGTGTAAAAAAAAAGTATCATTTACTAATCTAACTCTGATTCAAAATGTAAAATAACATTTGGCGAGTCTATCACATTTGGGGTCACATGCATCAACATTAGGAATAGCGATTACCTAAATGCGATTTTCAGCTAATCCCAATTAGGTAATCTCTATTCCTAATGTATGAAATGCCAAGAGTTTCATTTCTAGGGGCTCGCAAATCGACCTATCTCATCAATCATTAATATTAATTCTGCGAATAGGCCTGTTTGCTAACGTAAAATAAGTTCATACATGTGGTCCTTACTATTGTAACTTCAGTTCAACAACATTCCGGAAAGTACATATATTTAGGATGGGATAAACATGTTTATTCTAAATTCAGTACAACTAACCCCTCTAGAAAGTGTATATATTTTGGAGTGTTGTGAGGAAGGTGTCAAGTTTACTATTTTAATTCCATTTCAACTAGGAGGAGGAGCATTCACAAATATTTTTTTGAAAACAAATGTTATTGTGTCAAAAGTCATGTACAGGGGAGGAGCCTAGCGCTTGACCAAGATGGCTGCGTGAGCTTTGAGCTCCCGAGACCCTCGCACCCTCCGTCAACTATCCTGTTCTTCATCCTGTTTCTTATGCACGGTATCCTGCAGATGAGTCATCGTGGGGGCGATTGACGCTGCCCGGGCTAAAATCGCCCGCCGGGGACTGGAGTTGTGGACGACGGCAGATTGCGGCCTACCTCCGAGGGATGCCAGGAGCTCGCGTTGGCAAGATGCCCGGCCACTAATTGAACAACGATTTGGGAAAAAGGGGGTGGTGATGGACAGAGTTTCTGAATGATGCAGAATACTCTTACCAAGTCAAGAGATCATGGTTTTAATCCATCACCATTTTTTAGCTCACTGCACCATCCCAGCTCAGAACCTGGCTACATGCAAATTAGTCTGTACCTGCCCCAGTGCATGATGGGAACAGGGCAAACCAAACTACCAAGCCAATTCTTATACTGGGAAGGAAACAAGCTTCCGGGGACCGGTTTCTGGCATCACAGCCTTCGTCGGCCCGGCTTGCCTGAATCCTGATGGTGCAATGAGCAAGGGACTCACGTCTGAGCATACCCTCCCACACTAAGTGTGGATAAATTCGATTTGGGAAAAAGGGGGTGGTGATGGACAGAGTTTCTGAATGATGCAGAATACTCTTACCAAGTCAAGAGATCATGGTTTTAATCCATCACCATTTTTTAGCTCACTGCACCATCCCAGCTCAGAACCTGGCTACATGCAAATTAGTCTGTACCTGCCCCAGTGCATGATGGGAACAGGGCAAACCAAACTACCAAGCCAATTCTTATACTGGGAAGGAAACAAGCTTCCGGGGACCGGTTTCTGGCATCACAGCCTTCGTCGGCCCGGCTTGCCTGAATCCTGATGGTGCAATGAGCAAGGGACTCACGTCTGAGCATACCCTCCCACACTAAGTGTGGATAAATTCGATTTGGGAAAAAGGGGGTGGTGATGGACAGAGTTTCTGAATGATGCAGAATACTCTTACCAAGTCAAGAGATCATGGTTTTAATCCATCACTAATTGAACAACAGCAGGCCTGTGGGGTGTGAACGGGCGGATGGAGACCACCGCACTTTCACTTTCTCGCCCTTTGTTGGCTCCGGCCTGGGAGTGCTTCCTGAGGATCCACGGACATCTGGAGGACTTGCGCCCGACCCTGGTCGTTGAGTGACGGTCCGGCCTGTCTCATTTAGCTGGGTGAGGGACGTTTCTCCGTAATTGCCTACATCGAGTCTGCAATGTCGGCCAAAGCAGAGGCTGACAAGCCGAAGTTCAAGGCTACCAGGCGGGGAAGCTATACCCAATCCAACAATATGGATCGATATGCCCAGCAGAAGGGGTCGCCTGGTGGATCGGGACAGTCACTGGAAGTACAGAAAGCTGACTCGTCCCCGACCTCGGAGCTGTCGTTGCAGGATGTCATGGGGGCTATTGAGGGGATGCAAACATCGATCGGGCGACAGTTTGATGCCTTGGCACAAAAAGTGGACACGATTTTGGTCGATGTTAACTTGATACGCGCGGATTTGACCAAAACCAATGAGCGGGTCAAGTCCCTGGACCTCAAGACTACTGGCCTTGCGGATGATGTTTTGGGACTGCAGGCGGAGGTCGAGAAGCTGCGGACTGCTAGTGACCTCTCCGCCCGTCGGCTGGAGGAATTTGAAGGTCGGGCCAGGCGCAACAATGTGCGCATTACTGGAGTCCCGGAATCCTCGGAAGAGCGCTCAGTGGACCTACTCGTTGAAGACTTGGTGGTGAACCATCTTGCGCCTAAGGGCCTTGGAAAGTTTTTTGCCGTAGAACGGGCTCACAGGGTGCCTGGCGGGAGGCCTAAGGCAGGAGCTCCCCCGAGACCGATTGTCGCCCGGATCTTCCATTTTCGAGATCGGGACGCTATCCTGCAAGCGTCGCGGGTGACGGGCCCGGTTCCTTTTCAGAACGCCTCTGTGAGCTTCTATCCTGACTTCACCCAGATGGTGCAGAAGCAAAGGCAGTGTTTCCTGGGGGTTAAGAGACGCCTTAGGGAGATGGATTTGAAGTACGCTATGCTTTTCCCTGCCAGACTACGTGTGGTGTATGAGGATCGGACTTTCTTCTTCGACTCGCCTGAAATGGCCGGAGATTGGTTGGACGCTCTGCCACGGAGACGGACCGGCGGGGACTGTGTCACGGGAGTGGACTGTGGCCGGGCTGAGCAGGAGTGATGCCCCGGGTGTCAGGTTGTTTTGATTTTGCCCCGGACAATGACTTGTGGCTAACTGCAGTAATGGGGGGGTGGCGGAGGGCCGTTCGGAGCTCTTTCCTCCCTCGGGGTTCTTTTTGTAGATTTGTTTTTGATAGGGCGACAGGCACACTGCAAGTTGGGGGGGCTTTGTAAGCTGACGCAGGGGTGCAGGGAGGGGGGAGGATTTGGGATGTTGGGGTGGTTGTTGGGGGGGTTTTTCTTGCAAGGCGTAGTAATGGTTGTCAGGTTGGTTTGGTGGTGGCTTTTCGGGGGGGGTGGAGATCTCTTGGTGTTTGGGGATGGGGGGTAGGGGCCTAAATATTATTAGCTGGAATGTTAATGGCTTGGGTGATCGTATTAAGCGAGGGATCGTCTTACAATTCCTGAAGCGGACCTCGCCTGATGTTGCCCCATTGCAGGAGACACATCTTATAGGGAATATGTGTTATGCACTTAATAGAAAGGGTTACAAATTCATTGCCCACTCTGGCTTTTCATCGGGCTCCAGGGGGGCGGGCATACTTGTTCGAGCCTCACTGCCACTCGAGGTTTATTCCACCATTGTTGACGATAGGGGGCGGTTCGTAGCTGTGGCGGGGAGATGGGAGGGTAGAACGTTGGTATTGGTTTCTGTGTACGTTCCTCCGGCCCTGCAGGCCTCCACGTTTGCGGATCTGGGCAGGGCCTTGTTGGAACTCCCGGAGGGGCTGCTAGTGGTGGGGGGAGATTTTAATGCTGTTGGTTCTGGGCTGCTCGATAGGCACCCGCCCAGGGATACCGGGGGGGCTCAGAAGTGGCTTCCTGACTTCATAGACACTTTTGGTTTGGTGGACTGCTGGAGACTCCGGCACCCCACCCAGAGTCAGTATACCTTTCACTCCGGGGCGCATGGTAGTCTCTCCCGGATTGATTACTTGCTCACCCTGGCTGCGCATGCCTCGCTAGTTTCTGAGGCTAGGCATATGGCACGAGGCATATCTGACCACTCGCCGGTGTGGGTCCGTTTCGACATTGGCCGGGTAGGAGGGGGTAGGGTGGCTCCCATTAACCCCTGGTACTTCCGTGACCCCAAGACGCGCAGGGCATTGCTGAAGGCAGTTGATCACTATTTTCAGGACAATCAGGATTCGGTTGATTCAGCGGTGTCTCTGTGGGAGGCGTTTAAGACCGTATTGAGAGGGGAGGCCCTCTCATTGGTGGTGGCCGCCAAGCGACGGAAAGACGCCGAGGTGATACAGATTGAGGATGAGATCGCGGCTCTAGAGGTAACCCTGGAGGAGGAGGTTACAGCGGACACTCTGCATAATCTGAGTTTGAAGCGATCGGAGTACAGGGATCTGGCGGAGAATGCTGCCAAGACCCTTAGCAGGGAGCAGCAGGGCCGTCTGTATGATGTTGGGGATAAGGCCGGGAAACTGCTAGCTTGGTTGGACAAAAAAGAGCGGGTCAATAGAGTGGTGCCGGAGTTAACGATGGAGGAGGGAGAGGTTGTTACTGACCCCGAAGGTATAGTCCAGCGTTTCTCGGATTATTTCCGCGTAGTGTACACCTCGGTTTCGGACAGGCCGACTGCGGACTCGTGTGACCTTTTGCGTGATATTGCTCTGCCCTGCCTTTCTGACGTAGATAGGGACGACCTAGATGGTAATATAACGGTTGATGAAGTAGCGGGTGCTATTCGGGCGTTGAACTCGGGTAAGGCCTCCGGTCCGAATGGTTTGCCTATTGAATTGTACAAGCTTTGTCCGGATAAGGTCGCTCCTCACCTGCGCGCCATGTTCGTGGAGGCGCGGGTGAATGGGTCTCTGCCGCTTGATCAACGACTGGCAACCATAGTGGAGATACATAAGGACGGTAAGCCTCGGGACAAGTGTAGTTCCTATCGGCCGATATCGCTTCTTAATGCTGAGCCGAAAATCCTCGCTAAGATCCTGGCGAACCGCTTGGTCCGGGTGCTTGAGGATTTGATCCACCCGGACCAATCGGGCTTCATTCCGCATCGTAACACTGCATTAAACCTTAGGCGTCTCCATGGGGTGATTGCTAGGGCGGGCTCGCTGCGGGAGCCGGCTATTGTGGCGTCTCTTGACGCCACGATGGCGTTTGATACGGTGGAGTGGGCATACCTGTGGGCTGTGCTAGCCAAGTTCGGCTTTGGGCCTGGTTTTGTGGACTGGGTGAGGTTGCTTTACGAGGGTCCCCTTGCTAGTGTTGTGGTAAACGGGAGGGCGTCCAGGCCGTTCAAGCTTGGGAGGGGCACCCGGCAGAGTTGCCCCCTGTCGCCTTTGTTGTTCGCCCTTGCTCTTGAACCGCTGGCGGCGTGGATACGATGACATCCGAGTATACGTGGGCTTCGATGGTCGCCCGACCACGAGGACCGTATCTCACTTTACGCCGACGATATCCTATTATACCTCGCCTCGCCCCAGAAGTCTCTCATAGTGGTTTGCGACGTCTTGACTTCTTTTGGTAGGAACTCGGGCCTTGTTATCAATTGGGGAAAGTCATATCTGTATGTTTTGTGTGGCGATGTTCCGCCTGTCCCCCGAAACTGTTCGATCCAGATCGCCCAGCAGGGCTTCCGGTATCTAGGGATTTACATCTCCACTGACTCCATCCTGCGATATGAGAAGAATCTGCTCCCCCACTGGCACGTCTGCGGCGGGATGCGGCGGGCTGGCGGCGGTTGCCGCTCTCCCTCCTCGGGCGCGCCGCGTTGTTTAAAATGATGTCTCTTCCCCGTTTCCTCTATGCCTTGCAGAATACCCTTGAATGGGTCCCGACTAGTTACTTTCGAGAGGTCGAGAGCCTCCAGCGTTCGCTATTGTGGGACGGGCGGCCGCGCATAGCGATCGCTAAGCTGACGCTCCCGTGGTACGACGGTGGTATTGCGCTTCCGGACATTCGAAGATACTACTGGGCCACCCAGTTGTGCGCGATTAATCATGGTGTCTATGGCTCGGCGTTGAGCCCCGGCTATGCCATGGATCGGTGGTTACTGCGTGGCGGTAATTACCACAGAGCTTTGTACTCGAAGTCGTTGGACTCGTCCCTTACGGGGCCCACTGGGGTGGCGGTGCGGGTGTGGAAGTTGGCGACGGACTCCCTGGGTTGGGGGGGCAGGCTTACCCTCGCTACCCCATTGTTTGATTCTGATATCCTGGGGAAGCTTTGGCATACAAAAGGGTTCGAGAAATGGGATTTGATCGGTATCTCCAGGGTCGGAGACTTGCTGGCTCAGGGCAGGGTGAAGTCCTTTGAGGAGCTGCAGAAGGAGTATGAGCTGGGGAGCACTGAGTTTTTCCGCTATGCCCAGGTGCGTCACGCCTTGCGGTCGGTCCTTGTGGAAGGTGAGAAGGTGCCTGCGTCCTGTCCGTTGGAGGACAGAATTCTGGATGGCCATATGCCGGAGAGCGCGATCTCTCTCATCTATAAGAAGCTGATTAATGTCCGGGCCGACCTTCTTCGGGGGTTGCGGGATCAATGGACTAGGGATGGCCTCGAACTGGATGACGAAGATTGGCAATATGCAGTTTCTTCTCCTAGGGAGGTTGCGATTCCGTCGCGTCTGCGGCTGGTGCAGCTTAAAATACTCCATCGAGTCTACGTGACAGGTCCTAGGTTGGTCCGTATGGGTTTCTCTGAGGAGGGTTTATGTAAGCGAGGCTGCGGCATGGTGGGTACCTTCTTACATATCATCTGGGAATGCGGCGTGATCGTGGAGTTTTGGAGGCGAGTTCATGCAGTGATGGGGGAGGTGACGGGCATTGTCATGCAGCCGGAGGCGCGGTGTTGTCTCTTGAACGTCTGCGGTCCTACCGATTTTGATGACGCACAGACTCAGTGGGTGACCCTGGGGAACATAGTGGCTAAGCGGGACATCGCGCGCCTGTGGGGCTCTGCTGGGCCTCCTGCGCTGGCAGCGTGGAAGGAAAATATGGATTGGAGCATGCTCAGGGAAAAGACAGTGTATTGTGCTAGAGGGCGCCCGCGGAAATGGCATGCAGTATGGGGGCGATGGAACCACTACAGGGGGGACATATGTCTGCCCCCTGATCCGGATCCGCCTGAGGAGCAACTTTCCCCTTGACATTCTTTCCGGCTATGTATTTATTGTTGATGACTGATTGCCTTTTATGAGTCTCTGCTTTCCCCCTCCCTCCTCTCATTATAGCATTGTTTCTGGTGGACGAAATGGGACTAGCTCCCCCTGATGGGCACCCATCATGTGCATTCGAAGCTTATCGCCTTGCTAGTGTTTGGTTTGTGTTTGTGTTTATTTAAAACTGAACCTTTTCTGATTCTCCTTTCAGTGCAGTGCAAACGCTTTTCTGTGTTGCTCAACTTAAGCTGCCGAACCTCCGGGTTGTCGGCTGAATAGCTGTGTTCCGGATTTACTGAATAAAGGTTTTAAAAAAAAAAAAAAAAAAAAAAAAAAAAAGTCATGTACAATGCTCTTTGACCCAGGAAACATCTCCCATATAAGACATTGCAAATTATTGTCATTGACAGTTTATACATTATTATCATAGTCATTGAAAACAATAGAAAAAACGCATTGAACCCCCCCCCCGCTGCACTAACTCACTACTGCGTTTCGTTTGCCACCACATCACCCATCCCAACAAATCGATTAGTTCACCACACATCTGGTCCCTTACCTTAGGGACCCGCTTATCAGTGTAGATACAGATGCATCCACCGAGGGCACCGGATCCAGATCCAGGCCACAATAATTTGCCCATCTTTTCCAAATTTTGGGGTGCTTTTGCGGGCAACCCTTGGCCTTAAATATTGGGATCTCTAACCCCATGTAAAAGTCCAGTCCATTTTTCCATGCAGAGAGAGAAGGGGGGGGGGCGTCGCCTTCCACAGCCTTGCTATATCCCTTTTAGCCAATGTCAGCCCCAGCAGTAACAAGTGCCTCTTGTATATATTACCTCCTATGCCCTCCATGATATGTAAAATTACCAATCTTGATGAGGAGGGGAGCTCCCACCCCAACACCTCTGCCAGACAGGCCAGTACCCCTCGCCAAAATTTTGTGAGTGCTGTACAATGCAAATTTGTATGTAATAGGGACCCCTCCTCCCGACTACAACGCAGGCATATAGGGAATGCCACAAGGCCCGCCCTCCACAGCCGGAGCCTGGTATAATAAACCCGGGGATGGTATTTAAATTAAATAAGATGGAACCGCGTTGCTATCGCTGCTCCCCTAGGAGAGGCCAGTGCGTCCATCCAATCGTCTCCATCTAGTTGGCCAATATCTCCAGCCCATGCTTCTCTAAGTTCTTCCAATGTAGTGGAGCTATGGGTCACCAGTCACTGATAGATCTTCGATATTTTGTGGTCCTGCAGATCGCCCATGAAGACCTTGGCCTCAATCGGACTGAATTCAGGGAGAGCCTCTAACCCAGAGGAATAGCATGCCGAAATTGGAGGTATTTATAGAACTGTGTTCTTGGTATCTGGTACTCTTGCTGAAGTGCTTGGAATGTTTTTAGCACAGAGCCCAGCATTACATCTCCTAATATGGAGACTCCTATATTATCCCACCCTCGAAATCCAGATAACGCAGCCAGCTGTGGCAAACTACTATTGTGCAACAGTGGGATTTCCTAGTCAACTTGTTCCACCACATCTTGCAGCGGGACTGCTTCCACACCTGGAATACCACCAGAGTGTCCGGCGGTAAGGAATTACGTAAAGACGCCAAATACAAAATAGTATGTAGGGTGGACGCTGAATACAAAATAGTATGTAGGGTGGACTCCCCCATAAACCTTCGCTACAGTGCATAAGTGGGATCCTTCCTGTCCCCATACCACCATTCATTCAGCACCAGGAGATGCGATGCCATATAATACAATTGGCCATCCGACGTGGCCAGTCCCCCGCAATACGTTGACTGAAAGCAAATCTGCAGTGCCACTCCCGATGCCCACAGGAATTGTTCCAACGCCGCGTTGACCTGGCGAAACCACAAAGGAGGTACCGGATATGGATGGTTCTGCAATTGATAGAGCAGGTGCGGCAACGACACCATTTTGAAAATAGCCGATCTGCCATAGATAGAAAGGGGCATGTGTGTCCAAGTTTTCATCTCCTCCCGTAACTGTGTCCATATTGGTACAATATTTCTGTCCCACACCACTCTCGGTACATCCAACAGGAAGTCCCCCAGGTATTTCACACCCTCTGTCGTCACCTGTACTGCCGATGCCCAATGTCCCAGACCAGCTATTCCCCCCAGCACCCACAAAGTGGATTTACGCGGATTCATGAAAAGGCCCGATGATTGGCAAAAAATTTGCATAATGCAAAGCAACCTCGGTCTCATCCTATTTATGTCCGTTAAAAAGAATAGGACATCATCCGCATATAAGGCAATGCGGTCCGAGAGCCCATGATCCCACTCAAAGCCCGCCACTTGCGCATCCACCCGGACCCACGCCACCAAGGGCTCCATGGCTAGGGCAAAGAGATATGGCGACAGGGGACACCCCTAGCGGGTGCCTCTGCCAATTGAAAATGTGAAGGAGGTGGATCCCGCAACACGCACAGACGCCGTGAGATCCGTATGTAACAGTTTTAGATATGACAAGAATCGCGGGCAAATGTTTAGACGGTCTAAGAGTGCGAACAAGTACACCCAGATAAAGGAGTCAAATGCCCTATCCATATCTGCCAGCAACAGTGCAGCCTGCACTCCCTTTCCCTGGATGGTGGCTATGGCAGTGAGCGCACGCCGGATCTTATGACGCGTAGCCCTCTGAGGCATAAATCCAGCCTGGTCTGGGTGGATCAAGGTAGTTATGTAAGGTTGGAAGCGATTGGCCAGAATTTTGGCCTCGACATTCAACAATGAGATGGGGCGATTGGAGGCGTGCTGGTCCAGGGTCCGGCCTGGTTTATGGAAGCCAACCACTTCCGCGTGTCTCCAGTCCCGCAGCAGACGACCCCGATCTCTAGCTTAATCGACAACTTGGAGATAATGAGGCCCCAATTGAAGTTGAAACAAAACTGGCAACTGGAATCTAAGACAGTTTACCTGTTCACGCTTTTTCTGTTTTCTGTTCACTAAAATGTTTGACATACTGATAAATGGCTTAAAGTATTTAGAGATTTTCTGTTACCCTTGTACTTTCAGAAAAAAGCCCCCTGAAGAAGGGCAATGCCCGAAATGCATTGGGCACACATCGATACTATGACATGAATAGTACGAAACTAATTTAAAACAATGGAAATATTGAACATGAGAGTATCATTGTGAAAATCACCAAATAAAGAAAGAAAAAAAACATATTGAATGACTTTGTGAAAAACTGTATTGAAATCTTCTTACGAGTGCAAGGTTGGGGACGTTACTCCTTAGGGAAATACCGCATTGCCAATCAATATACTTCCTTGAGTTCAGAAGGGTTACCAACCCTGCACCAATCACTCAGTTGAACCACGATCACAATCAGCTACTAAGTATTACAGGAGTGCGCCATTCCACATTCCAACTGGACTATCGCATTGTTGCACCAACACCAGCTGTCGGCGCACCAATTTCCCTCCCTCCCCCCTACTGCTCTGCTCTAATTCCATTAAATGGGCCTCAGACCGCGTAAGAGATTCCTGCCGCGTCCGACGAGCTGCCGTGCAGAATAAAATGTCTACCCCCTGCAGGGTGGGCTTCATTGCCTCCCACACAGTTGCCGCCTCAGCTACCGTTCCCACATTCGTATCTAGATATTGCTCAATTGCCTGCCCTATGTGCTCCTGATACTTCTCATCCTGCAGATGGTTCCAAATATTTAACAGTGATTCAAAGATTGCCTGTCTCATTTCAGTCTTCAGTGGAGATTTTCCTACTGGTTTTGTTCTCTCACTTAAATGTCAGTACTATAACTAGATACCATACATGTACTACTCTGACTACTGCTCCAAATTCCTTGGAGACTTTTAGTTGACATAAATAATAAGGAAGTTCCAGCCCTGATGTTTCTTCAGTTCAGTTTGCATTACAAATTTTACTTGAGAATATGAAGATCCAACAAATCCTTATTTAGATGCTAGTAAAATAAATATTTTGGTATTTCGGAAAAGCTGTAAACCAGGAAATTCTGTACGACAGAGCAAACAGGTCCTCCCTGCAAACCTGAGAATCCAGGCAATAGTATCTGGTAAACAAGTGTAGAGATGCCCATGTGGGCCCTTGGCGGATATCAGAAATATAAACACCGCGCTGGAGGACTGTGGTGGCTGCTTTCGCCCTGGTGGAATAGGACCGAAGGCCTTCGGGAGCCTGCTTCTTTGCCAAGGCATAACATATTTTGATGCAGAGGCTAACCCAGTGTGATATGGTCCTCTTTTAGACAGCAAGCCCCTTCTTTGCTCCCACGTGCCCTATAAAGAGTTGGTCATCCACCCGGAACTTTATAGAGCGATCAAGGCAGAATAATAATGCTCTTTTTGGGTCCACACAGTGGAGACGCTCCTCTTCTTTGGAAGGATGCAGAGGTGCATAGAAAGTGGGTAGAGTAACGCACTGTCCCATATAGAAGGGAGTTACAACCTTGGGCAAAAAGGATGCCCTAGTTCCCAGTACCACTTTGTCCGGGAAGACTGTCAGGTAAGGAGGCTGTGATGACAGTGGCTGTAGTTCACTCACCCTCCTGGCAGAGGTAACTGCCACCAAATAAGCTGTTTTAATAGTGAGCAACCATAGAGGATAGTTGTGCAGTGGCTAAATTGGTGTGCACATCAAGAAAGTAAGGACCAAATTAAGGTCCCATTGTGCCATAAAAAAAGGAGAAGCGGGGAACGAGTGGGTGAACCCCTTCAAATATCTCAGCACCAGAGGGCACTTAAAATGTGAAGGCTGATCTGGCAGCCATAGAAAAAAAGAGAGGGCCAAAAGGTAGCCCTTCAAGGTGCCCAAAGCAGAGTCCTGCTGGGCCAAGGAGAGGATAAACAGGAGACTAATCTGACAGAGAAGCAGATAAGGGGTCAATAGAAAGTTCTGTACAATATTTACAAACATCGGCAGGTGTATACCGATTTCAGGAGGGACGTCTGGATACCAGAATAACCTTGCAGACTTCGAGAGGAAAGGTCAAAAGCTGTCAACTATCCCCATTCAATCTCCTCGCAAGGAGGAGGAGAGTACACAGGTTTGGGTGGAGGATCCTCCCCTGCTGTTGCGACAGTGGATCCTCCTGAAGGGGCAGCCTGATCGGAGGATCGATGCTCATATACAGAACCTCGGGATACTAAACTATTCGAGCACAATATGGAGCCACAAGAATGACTTGTGCCCGGTCGCTCCTGATCTTCTTGAGCACTCTGGGCAGGAGTGGTATGGGCGGAAAGGCGTACAGGAGGCCTGAGCTCCACTTGTGACAAAAAGAGTTGCCTAGCGAGAGCGCCCTGGGAAACTCCAACGTGCAAAACTGCGTGTTCTCTTCGGGGGCGAACAGATCTAACCAAGGCTTTCCGCACTGCTGAGAGACCTTGTGCCAACTCCGCATGGAGACACCACTCGTGATTTGCAAGACGCCTTCGAATGAGTTAGTCTGCTCTTGCGTTCGGAGAACCGGCCAGATGTTGAACCACCAGGGAAATGGCTTGTTGTTCCAGCCAAGACCAGAGGCGCAGGGCCTCTTTACAGAGACCCCGCTCCGCCTTGTTTATTGCAGTACCACATGGCGGTAGTGTTGTCTGTGAACACCTGAACTAGCCTTCCCTTGATGGATGGTAAAAAGGCTTTCAGCGCCAGTCGGATCACACGAAGATCCAATAGGTTGATTTGGAGCTTGGCTTCCACTGGAGACCAGCGTCCTCTGATCTACACCTCTCCCAGATGGCCGTCCCATCGCAGAAGAGACGCATCCGTCTCTACTGTGAGATCTGGGTGGGGAAGGTAGAGGGGTCTGCCTCTGACCCAATCGCAGTTTGTCAGCCACCACTGCAGGTCTTTCGCAATGCCCTCTGATATCTGAGCCAGGTCGGTGAGATTTCCTCAATGCTGTGCCCATTGGAACTTCAGGTTCCACTGCAGAGCCCTCATGCAGGATGCAGGAGGCCATGAGGCCCAACAGCCTCAGAGGCATTCTCACCTAAATCCAGGACAAAGGCTTCAACATCGGAATCATAGCCTGAATACCCTGGAGTCACCGTTCGGGAGGATAGGTCCAAAACTGCACTGTGTCCAGAACCGCCCCAATAAAAGGAAGTGTCTGAGAGGGAGTCAGATGTGACTTTGGAACATTGATAGCTAACCCCAGCGAATGCAGGAGGTTCACCGTAGTCTGGAGGTGGGGGACGACTGCTTCGGACAAGCCCGCCTTCAACAACCAGTCGTCGAAATAGGGGATGACTGGAACCTCTGATCTTCACAGATGGGCTGCGACCACTCTCATCACCTTTGTGAACACCCGAGGGGCACTGGTGAGGCCGAGGTGGAGCACTGCAAACTGAAAGAGCGCGTGGCCAACCGTAAACCGCAGGTAGTGATGATGGGCAGGCAGGACAGGGATATGAAAATAGGCATCCTGCAACTCCAGCGCTACCATCCAGTCTCCCGGGTCCAGGGCAGACGGGACCTGAGCTAGGGTGAGCATCTTGAACTTCTCCTTTTTGAGAAAGTAGTTGAGTGCTCTGAGGTCGAGGATATGATGAAGGCATCCCTCCTTCTTGGGAACCACAAAATAGCATGAATAACAACCACAGCCTATTTCTGGTCCGGGAACCCTCTCTATAGCTCCCTTGGTCAAGAGAGTTTTGATTTTCTCGTGAAGTAGAGAAAGGGGATCCTCCGTCAGCTGATCATACACTGGAGTCATAGATGGAGAGGTAGTCTAGAAGGGGAGGGAGTAACCCCTTCGGACTATTTGCAACACCCTTCTGTCCGAGGTGAATTTTCGCCAGTGGTGGAGGTGATGGCGTATTCTGCCACCAACATGTTGTTAATGATCCAAGGGGATCGGACTAGGAAGGTTTTGCAGTGAAGGAGGGGATTGTGGCTTGGCTTGACTTCTGGCCTCTCGACTCACGGGGTCGGGTGAACCGCGTCCACGGCCCGCACGGGCTGCTGAACTTGCGGGGCTTTCTCGCAGGAATAGGGTTGGAGCTGTGGGTAGCCCCTTCCATAGCCACAAAAGGATCAAAAAGCAGATATGGGCCAGGATGTTGTGGTGAGGCCCAAGGACTTGACAGTAGCCCGTAAGTCCTTGAAACGCTCAAGGGCGGCATCAGCTTTGTCTCTGAAGAGACAGAAGCCATGAAAGGGCATGTCCATAAGATTAGCTTGGACATACCCCAAAAAAACAGATGTCCTCAGCCAGGCATGGCGACGTAGGGCCACCATCATGGAAATCGGTCTGACTAGTGAGTCTGTTGTGTCCAAGCCATATCGGATGGCGAACTTTGCTGCATCTCTCCCATCTGAAATGGCTTGGGAAGAGTAGGGTCCGGTCCTCCTCGAGAACTTGGGCAGCAAATGTGCATCTGTGTCCCATATCGAATGGGAGTAACGGCCCAAACGGCATGCGGTGTTCACTGACTGCAGTGCTAGACTATATTTTTCTTTCCAAAGCTTTCCAGTCTCTTGGATTCCCTGTCTGGAGGTGTGGAAGGGAACGCGCCATGGGAAGTGGAAGATTGAACCACCAAGCTTGGAGTGGTGGGCGGTGAGCAAAATTGGGTCAACCGGTGCAGGGTGATGGCGGCAGGCAATCGTCCTATTCACAGGAGCTCCTGTGCTGGGCTTGGACTAAGTTCCCAGAAGGATGTCTGTTAAGGCCTCATTAAATGGCAGGAAGGGTTTCGAGCTGGAGACACCAGCCTCCAGGACCTCTGACGTCTTGACTGTAACCGTAGGGAGCTGCAGGTCCAAGACCACCGCAGCCCTATGCACCACCATAGTAAATTATGCCCCCTCCTCCGTAGCCAGGTTAGATGAAGACAGCATGCCAGAATCTGGGGAGGTGTCCAGACCACTGGCGTCACCCAGTTCCTCATACCAGTCCATGTCTAGTGGTTGCAGGATGTCTAAGGGATCCTGCTCCCCCTCCCAATCCTCCTCATCCATTTCTAACCCTTCAGAATAGGGCAGAGTGAAGGGCATGGAGCCGTACGGCTCCATCGGTGCGGGTCTTGGCGTCGGAGGATGCCCGACTGGCTCCGTGTCGTCGGGAATGAGGATTGGGGAGGAGCCGCAGGTGGGTACCGGCAGCGCTGAGAACCTCATTAGTGGACGCATTGCCGGGAAAGGTCACTGTGGAGGTGCGACCGGCACCGGTCTGGACCCGGAAATGGGTCTAGTTGGAGGACGTGGCGCTGAAGGCACGGAACCCACGGGGACTCCTCCGTCATCTGAGCCAGCTGACCGAAGGCACTACAGCAGCGTCAGGCCACCCAAATATGGCACGCACGGCATCATAAAACTCTTTAAGTTGGGTGGGGGTCGCTCCAAGTTGGGTGGGGGTCGCTCCTGGTCCCAGAAAGGCAGGGAAGCGCGGAGCTGACCCAGGAACCCGCTCCACGGTGAGGGGCCTCCAACGCGAGGGTTCTCCGCCTAGTCGCGGGACGAAGTTGTAACACGCTTCGACTTCTTATGTTTTTTGTGGTGTCTTTCACCTGACTTCGATGACTTCGCAAAGAGGACATCGATTCACCGGAGGGGTACTCGGACCTTCCTCTCGACCTAGACCTAGACCGGATCGAGATTGGTGAGGCGATCTCTGTAGGGCTGGATGGCAGGCCGCGATCAGCTTTAGGGACAGCTCCCTCAAAGCCTTCGGTGCCGTGGTCTGGCAATTGGAGCATGACTTAGTGTTGTGGTCGCTTACTAGACATCCTACACACCAAAAGGAGTCGAAAAAAGTCAGTCAAACAATGAGAAGAGGGTAAGCTTTCTTTGACGGATCTGCTCTGGCTGGTGCAGAAAGAAAACAACTGACGTCAGCGTGCCGGAGTGTCGGTTATATTGACGACACGGACGTCACAACGCTGATGACGTTACGCGGAGTCGACCGACGACACCTACCGGTGCAGAGGGGTACTGCTAAGAAAAATCTTGCAGATCCAGCCTAACGCCTAAAAGTTGAAAGGTAAGGAATCTGCAGCTAGATGTTTCTATCAGATTTGACATTCCTCTCCAGACTGCATTTCACAAGCTAGTTCAAGAGCTGAAATTGGCTTATGTCAGAAATGACGAGTTTCTTGTTTTGCTCTTTGCAATATGCATCCTGTTAGGGCAGTATTTATAATGGGTAAAGCTCTAATGTTTGGTACCAGACTGCAAATAATGGAGAAACCATTTGGACCTGGTGTGCAACAACTTCAGTTAGGGTATAATGTATTAGCGTGAGTCCATTTCTGAAGCTAGACACTCTAGCGTTTGGTCCAACATTAATTCAAAAACGGAGAAACCCATGTATAATGTTTGTTAACTACCAACCTTTTGTGTAACAAGTAAATTAAATAATCAAAGATGAAAACAAATATAAGGAAAGTGCATAAATTTAGGGGTGGTCAGATTAAATATTCAAACTCCAGTCCAACAAACAATGTGGAAAGTGCATATACTTTGCGAGGGGCAGCTTTACATTTGTAACTTCAGGCCAACAAACATATGGGAACATGCATATATTTTGTAACTTCAGTCCAACAAAAAGTGGGGAAAGTGCATATATTAATGGGCGTCGGATTTACAATTTTAAACTTAGTCCAAGTAACACTGACAAAAGTGCATATATTTTTTGGGCGAGGGGGTCAGATTTAATTTTCTAATTTCAGTCCAAGAAATACTGGGGAAAGTGCGTATATTTCAGCACCCAGATTTAGTATTCCAACTTTAGTAATACTAACATTGTGGATAGTGCATATACTTAAGTGGGTCAGATTTACTGTTCTGACTCCAGTCGAACAAACAATTGGAAAGCAGCATATATTGAGGGCAAGTGGGGTTGGAATTACTATTCCTACTCCAGTCTAAGTAAAATGTGGGAAAATGTAAATACTTAGTGGGGTCAAATGTACTAGTCTAACTCCAGTCCAATAGATATTGAGGAAAGTGCATATATTTAGGGGTGTCAGATGTACTACTCTATCTCCAATCCAACAAACACTGGGGAAAGTACATATATTGGGAGGGTGTTGTTGGAGGCCATATTTACATTTCCAAATTCAGTCCCAACAAACATGAGGAAAGTGCATATATTGGGGAGGGGGGCGGGTGATGCAGTCTAAATCTAGTCCAAACAAACACTGCGTAAAGTGCAATAGTACCAGAAATGCTTATAATAATTTTTAATTTAGCCATACAACACAAAAATGAATACTTTTGGGACTGCCCAGTGCTAGTGCGATTCTGGACGCGGTACGAAACAGATTGTAAGCCGCAGTGGGCACACAAATAGAAGGACAGGAACCCCTGCTACTGCTGGGAGTATGGATGGGGTATGTAATCATATGATTACATCATATGAGAAGCTACTGGTCAACTTGAGACTACTGCTAACCAAAAGTGGAGTTATATGAAAATGGGGAAGGTCAGAACACCATCGAGTCCAGGACTGGGTGATGGAAATAAATATGTGCTGCGCAATAGAAAAACTGGTATTTGAAGGCAGAGGGTGTTACAAAAAGTTTCGAAAAATCTGGGAGGGCTAGGAAGTAGATGATAACTAGCCTAACCCACTAAGGTGGCAAAACATGGAAGGTGAACACTGCTGAGTCGCAGGATTGTGGCAAGACCTGAGAGGAGTCATTGAGGCTTGTCAAGTTATCGCGAAAGGCAACACACTTCCCATAATCCTACCTGAAGAGACACTGTGAACACCCGGGTTGAGGAGGATAAACAAGGAGGTGGGAAAGAGGGAGACTGTGCTCTTTTTTCAGTTAGAATGCTTTTTTTAATCCCTGGATCTGATATGATATGAACCACTAAGCTTACTGTGAGCACTCGGCTACTGATACAGTAAAACCTTCAAAATCAATCAAAACAATCCTAAATGAATACTTTACAAGAAATATTTCAGAAACATTATTATTAATATTTCTTTTCAATACTGATTTACCCCAATACACTACAGTGCAAACGAAAAAATAATAAAAACAATAAAAAATAAACATATAATTACCAATGTAAAAAAGAATATAATTTGTCTAACAATCGAATTTTATTATATTTATTAAAATACTAGCACCAATCCCCTAATAAACCCCACAGCACAAGACAAAAAAATAATTATATAGCCTAAAAATTGTTTAACATGTAAATAATTGCCAAATTAAAAATATATAATCATCAATTACTATCAATGAATGTATATTTTAATTAACATACAACCTATCCAATACCCCCAATAAACCTCACACCCTAAACAAAAAAATATGCATACAACTTAAAAATAATTACATCTATAATTACATAATACCAATTTAAATACGTACAAACTAGTTAATTAATGTCAATTAACATACTGCCCACTCCACCCGCAATAAACCCACAACCTGAAAATAAAATAAATAAAACAAACACGTAAAAATACAATTTTGAAAAATTACATATGAGCACATTGATCAATTAACATGAATAAATACTATTAAACATTATCCATCCAATACCTCAGTCAACCCAACACCCCCCCAAAAAGTAACATTACTATAAAGTTAATACATTATTAAAACTAAATTTCATGATAATAAAACAATTAAGGCACAACAGAATTCCCTAGAACGTTATACAAATTACAATCTTATAGAAAAAAATATTTTACATTTTGATATTATTGTAACATACTGAAAAAAACAGTATACTTACCTCTAATATTCTTGCCCACATTTTTGTAGCCATGATATTTGGAGCTCAATAATTTTGGTGTACTACCTCTTTTACCAGAATGCTGCTGAAACTTTTTACCTACTTAAGCTTCAACGATAAGTTCTTACTCATTAATGCCGCTTCTAGATCAATTAGGTTAGGTAACCTTTCTTTATCTTATGTTTATTAGTTCTGCAAATCATACCCGAAAGCAAGATCATGATTTAGTGTTGGACCTGGCATCCTTGGCGTGATTTCCCGACTTTTTGCCTTCAGACCTCCTATTTTTACTGTTTTTGCTGGCTTTAGGAATCTGGGCACTTTACCTTTGCTAATCAGTGCTAAAGTGATGCGCTTTCTACTTCAAACATAGTAACATTGTCTTATCCACAATTGTCATATTTAATTTACCTACAAGTCCCAAGTAAGTGTACGACATGTGCCAGGGGCTGTAAATGAAATTCTACTAATGGGCCTGCAGCACTGATTGTGCCACTCACTTGAGTAGCCCTTTAAACATGTCTCCAGCCTGCCAATGCAGAGCCAGTGTGCCAGTTTTAAATTGCCATGTCGACCTACCAACTTAACCTTCTTGCCAGGCCCAAACCTTCCTTTTTAGGTCTCGCCTAGCGTTGCAGCGCGAATACGCTGCCATCGCTTTGCGAGGCATGCAGTATATACTGTAATGTGGAAGCTTTGTGGAAGCTCCGCCCACTCTCTGCCCATTGGCTTTTGTCTTAAATGCTGCCTTCCGATTGGTTTGAGGCTTGTTAGTCCCTCCTCATTCACCATTTGTATCCTTCCACAGCTATTGGCCCCTTTACTCCTAACACTATTTTCTTCCCTGTCTCCCCACCTCACCGCCCTCTTCCTCAGTCTGTGACTTCTCACCCTCCCCTGCCCCCCCCACTCGTGTTTTCTTGCCGCCGGCACTTCCGTTTTCATCTTTATTATTTTCACCTTGAAATATGTGAGTTCAAGATGTGTGCTGTACAAAACTTGTGTTTAATGAACTAGATGTTAATGTTACTCTAAATATATTAAGACTCTAGGCAACATTTGGGGTATGCATGGCAACTGACGCCTCTTAGTTCACAAATAGCATTGTTGTCGGGCGGGAGGAGCGGCAGTGTTTTAACTCATGCTTAAAACGAGCACTTTTAATAACTTCCTCTCAATTCAGTGCTATAATCTTGTGTACTGAGGTGACGCGCTAAAGAAATGCACTTTTTTGAATTCTGAAGAGACATTATCGCACATTTACATCATGTTTACTGTATGATTAACATGCTGATCATTTTCACTGCTCGCCCACTGGCTCGTATACGCTCGTCTCCGGCTGGCTCTACCTGTTAATTAATATATTGGTTCGCGCCCCTCTAACAAAGAGAGATGAATGGATACATGACAGTGAGCCCAGTAGATGGTAGAGAAATAGACTGGTGCAGACAAACCGACAAAGTCAGTCTCCATTGCCTCACGTCAGAATCATCACTTTCAATAACCTGGAAATCTGCCGGCAACTCCAGCATGCCCCAACCTCATCCCCCTCACCTATTCTTAGCAGAAGTGGCAGATTCTGAGCTGTGCCCTGCTGGTGCAGAGGAGCACGGCAGGGTATGTAGAAGCGCTGGGATCCCTAGCCCCTCTGGGCGGGCACCTAAGCCTTCCGGGTGCCTTCACACTCAGGATAAATAAATACATTTTGTTCTGTGCTTTAGTCACCCCTCTGTGAGCACTGTCTGGTAGATGAAGCTCTGTGTTAATAAACACATTCAGAGAGGTGGTTGTGTACAAACAACAGCCACAATACCGTACGTTTTGAACGTGTAGTTAAATACCTGCTCATCGAGTACCTCATTGGCTGATCATTCCATGGCACTACCAAAATTCCATTTGGACACATTTGCTCAACTGTAAAACACTCCCTTATATGGGTCATTTAACAACTCGGGGCTTCGTGGTTAGGTAACCTACTTTGTATGCTGTGTAAAAGAGTAAATACAAAAATTAATGGAATGAAACTAAGCAACCAGTACTGTCTAAAACACTGTGAAAACTGGCTCGCATTCTGGCATTTTGTTTAGTTAATGTTGATTTTCTCATTGATGCGAGTAAAGTACTCTTAATATCTTAAGGAAAACTGCACACTTTTAACTAATAGCACCGGGCGACCTTTGACAACTAGGCAATGAATACATTTTCATGTACCCCCGAAGCCCCCCTGCCCCCGTTCCCTTGGCAAACTTCATTGCCTTCCAGTGTTTGGGGGAATAACCAAGACGCAGCGAGTCAAATAGTCTAGAAAATTAAAGACAAGCCTGGATTCGGATTCACATGCTCCGATCCCGATCGTGTTGGTTGATCTGTAAGCACTACTCTTATTAATGAGTTTTGCATTAGTAAAGCACCACGGTGTGCATGTGTGCCGACACTTCACCCATGAGGTACGTGGCAAGCAATTATTGACACAATCCATACTTTGCGTCTTTTTCAAAATATTTATTATGAAGTGCAGGACCTTTCCAAGGGATTTTGCACACTACATACATTCACTCCAAAAATAAAACGTCTAGGTAAAAAACAGCTCTAACTCACAAATGCGAGATCTATTTGCATTGCAAATGCTTGTTGTTACATATAAGCCACCCTAAGGTAGTCCCTGGACAGCTTATGGGCAAGATGCAGTGTATTTAAAAAGTAGGATGTGTACTTTTGGGTTTTACATGTTCTGGTAGTGAAATACTCTTAAATTCGTTTTTCACTACTGTAAGGTCTATCTCTCCCATAGGATAACCTTTGGATTGCCTTATTACATTTTATATGTGTAATTTTCAGTTGGGAAGAGATAGAACCCCCACATTTGGTGTCTCTGAAATAACAATTTAAAAACACAACTTATGGTCAAGCTGGATTTTAAATTACAATTCTGAAAATGCCACTTTTAGAAAGATGGCATTTTCTTAATGTAACCATTTGGTGCCTTCTCCCGGTCTCTGAATACGTGTGGGGTGAGTGACAGTAGGTTGTGTGCATTCCCTCTAGACAGCTACACACAAAAGGAACTTATGTGTGACTGATGGGCTATCCACATCCTGATTGGGGCATCCAGTCACTAATCACCATCAGAGGAAAGAGAGTAACTAATGGATGTAATTCAAGAGCGAGGGAGGGAGGGTGGAGGGAGGGAAGGGGGCACCAGTTGGGGCATTTGAATTTAATTCGGCAGCAATCCACTGAGAATCCTATAAGCAATGTATAGACTGAACAGTATGTAATGTGTTGATATACTAAATGCCAATAAAATCTTGTTTAAAAATAAAATAAAAAGTACTGGCCCGCTGACAACCACCAACTCAGCACATTTCTGAAACGGAGGACATTCAACCAGGAAGACGGACTGAGGTGCTGCTGGAGGGACTGCCACTTTTCTGAACTGCTTAGTTGTGTTGGCCTGCTTCCCTCTTGCCTGGGAGTGGAAAAGACTGGAGGTGCGTCTCTACATACCGGATCCTTAGTATCTCCAAGGGCTTGTTGGCTTGCCTCCTGTTTTCTGAAATCTAAGGAATATCAAAGACTTCTCTCTTCAACCTGCAAACTGTACCTGGACTCTGTCTGCTGTAGGTACTGCTCTGCCAAGTGATGCCAATCCAGTCTTGGTCCTCTTGGAAGGGAGTTTAAATTGCTACCTCAGTGAAAATACACTCAATGATTACGTCTCGCTTATTGGAAATGGCCCATTACCCTTGACGCTGATGCATTGCCGCTGCTGCATGAACCGTAGACACCGCATCACTGACCGCGTGACACATCGTCTCCAGTTTCCGACGCACCTCTGACTTTGCACGGCTCTGCGCCAAGGCATCACTTCATGATGCTTGCATCATCTTCAGCCCAGTGGTTCAACGACGTTGACACATTGCCCCAGTGATCTCCACATCTTGACTGTCGACGCATCCTCGACGGTGCGCAGCTCAGAACCGACGCATCGCAGAGATTTACGACGACGACGCATCGCCTCCCTTGCTCCTCGCATCTCCCTCGATAGTGACACATCCAAGGTACTGGTTAGCCGGCCAAGGCTAGTCCCTTTATCAATCGCGGTCAGCCTGAACATTTGGATTTGACCTGGTCAAGCATGACCAAATAGCCCTGGTTGGCGCTATTTGTTTCTAAGAACTACAAAACAGCTTATTCTTTAAAAATGAGTATCTTGACTTCTACTTATTAGATATTTTACATTTTGGTCTTGTTTTAAAAATATAAGCTATTGTTCTAAACTTGTGTGGAGTCTTTTTGTGGTCTTTTCACTTTGTTACTGTTTGAAGTGATGCACAAATACTTTGCACATTGTCTCCTGAATTAAGCCTCACTGCTCTGTGCCAAGCTACCAGAGGGTGAGCACAGGTTCATTTAAAGTGTGTTTCTGACTTAGCCTGACTAGGATTGTGGTTCCTGCTTGGACAGTGTGCATACCTCTGCCAACCAGAAACCCAATCTCTAACATTTTGCATCATGACTGTTTGTGGAACAAGAGAAGAAGGGTGGCCTGCAGCCGAGGAGGACAGACGCGAGCTAGTGAGCTCCGACCGCCGCTACCCTGTAATCAGTGATCCTGACCCCCAGAGACAGCGGGGAGAGCCAGCAGCCACGTTTCGGGGTGTCGGAAAATGCCGGCACTTTGAAGGGTAGCACAGCAATGCCACGATATCTGCATCTGCGAGCGAACGGACGGACTTTTGGCCCGCGACTCCGTAGCAAGACGGCGGACGGGCTGTTATACCTGCGGCCGCTGCTGATCCGCAGAGCGAACGGGCAAGCTGCGCCAGGTTGCGGTCCCCGCGCTGCTCGGAGGGGCCTTGCGGATCGCTGGACCACTGAGGGGAAAGAGGAATTCGAGGTGCCCGGCAGCGAGACAGGCCGCGATGTCCTGCTGTGGTAGCCCGCAAGAGCACTGAAGCGGATGATGCGGAGCCCAATTGCAGCGGATACCGCTGGCCCCCGGGACACTCCTGCAGCCCTGAGAGTACTGTTTTGGCATTGGGCTGTCCTGCGGAGGCCGGGGGGCACTCACCATGACATGATGCGACTCTGGTGGGGCTGATTGTAAAATGGCGCCCCCTGAGCAAATGGCGCGGTGGCTCCTGTAGGCCATGGCTATCACCTGCACAGCGCCCTACCGTGACTTTGCCTGTGCGACCGGAGACTCTACTGGGCTGCAACGGCAGAGGGAACAACAGGTTCAAGCAGTGCCCCGCATCTCACTCTCCCTGGTTTGCGCTCCAGAGTACTTCCCCACCAGGGGCGCCACAACTGCCTGAGGCCCAAAGCGATTTCCACTGTGAACACCGCATTGCTGGAGGCCCCTTCAACTGCAGTGCGGCTGGAACGGTGAGTCCACCCGCCGAGATTAGGGTTGTGCGGTGGGGTGACAGCACGCAGGGGCATCTGGGCTGTCAGGGGTGACGGTGAGCTGGCGCATGTACCAGGACTACATAAAGGGCACTGCAGGGGACCGTCACTGCGAACCGAACTCCTCCCGCCTGCAGGGCCCTGAATAGACTGGGGGGCGGCTGCCCCTGCCCTCACCAGATTGTGTCCGGGGCATGCGGGGGCCTTTGGACTAGCAACATTAGCAGTGGAGTGCGATCTGTGCCCCAATTGCCATCCAGTGAAAAGAGAGACCTGCACTAAAAGAAGAAAGCCTGCCCCACTGACAGCGCCTAGCGGCCCGAGCCTAGTGGTGGTGCACTGATATCTCAGCGAGGCTGGCATGGTGGAGTGGCTCCCACGGAGGGGCCGGGGACACACAAATTATTAGTGAGCAGTTACATGTGCTGGAGCCGGAATGAGCCTATAGCTAGGCAGAGAACTGTAGGGCCATCGCTGGTGAGGGGGTGTGCCTGCGCAGTAATTGTGCTAAGTGCGACGGATTGCCTTCCCTTCACATATGCCAACAAGAGGAACCCGCAGAGTGACTGGGATGAACTGACGCGGACAAACGCTGGGGGCCACTACCAAGACCCCCGGACCACTGGGGGTTGTTTCCATCGGTGGGACCACTCGACCCACAGCACCTGCAGTGGGCGGGACCACCAGAGGCAACGGCGGTGTCTTGCATGCGGGATGGAAGAGCACGAAGTGTCAGAGGTGACCCAGCGGAACTGGTGGCGCCCCGACGCACTGAACACGGCGGACACAGAGCTCGCGCCAACGCCACACCAGTACGTAGTGTCTTTGAGATAGGGAGAACACAAAAGAAAAGGGGGTTCGCTGTCCTTAACGTGGATGCCCCAGGAACCCACTCTGAAGAGGAGGATGAATTGCCCGAAACAAGTTGAGACCCCACCTCCTGCAAACCTACATTGGCTTACATCATGCAGGCCATAACGGTCTCCAGAGAGGCGCTGGAAGGGAAAATTGAATCGGAACAGATCCTCAGCCTGCTAAAGGATGAGCATCGTAAGCTCAAGGACAGAGTGTCCAGCAATGAAAAAGAGTTGAATGGCCTGCCGGAATCTGTCCACGAGATGCGCCGCTCCCTCGCTGCCCTGGTAACTAAAGTAAAAACTCTGGAAATGCGCGCCGAGGACAGTGAAGGGAGGTCGGTCGGAACAACATCCGAGTCATCGGGATTTCAGAAAACACAGAAGGGACAAATATGATCAGTTACTTGGAGGACTGGCTCCATTCTGAAGTGGCTCCAACAGGACTATCCCCCTTCTACGCCCTGGAACGGGCTCAAAAAGTCTCAGCTCAACCACCAAAACCAGGGGTTCCTCCACGTCCTGTTGTGGCCAGACTTCTACACTTTCAGGACAGGGACCACATTTTGCAAAGTGCCCGCCAAAAACAGGAACTGCGCATTGATAATAATGACGTCATGATTTTTCCGGATTTTACGAGGGAGGTACAATGCAGCAGAGCATCCTTTGCTGCTGTCAAGGCTAAACTACGCAAATTGAACCTGCCCTGTGCCATGTTATGTCCCGCTTGGCTTCGGGTGACAGACCCGACGGAGACTCGTTTCTTCAACACGCCACAAGAAGCTTGGGACTGGCTTGACACTCGCAGCTCGGTGAATCAGCATACTTCAGCTCCTGGGACCCCACAGCAAAGTCCTCGCAGTCATAGGGCTGGAACAAAGACTCCTTCGCCTAGAGAACTTAGTCTTGAACGTCGCAAGGCGCTACAGGCGGCGATATCGCAGAGTTCTCCTCTGAGTGGGAGTATACGTCACACTGGCAGAATCGAGACCTCACCGGACTGCAGCAAAAACGACAGTCTAGGAGCGGACATGCCACGGGTTACGCCCCAAACGGTTGATGATCTCATGTGAAGGTCATGGGGTGACATTCAACGTGGAGATTTTTCGGGACTTCCCATCCTTGTGCCACTAGTGCAGTGGCAGCAAACTTATGCCTTCCCTACATTGCCTTATGAGGAACATCCAGTTGGAAAGGGGCTTGTTGGCTAGATCAGTTATACTATAGGGTACTTAACACGGTTCTTGTCAGGTGACCACTCCTTCCATTGTCACTGGACGATGGTTTGTTCTATTACGGTTTGGACGGGTATTCTTTTTTGGATATCTGTTCTGGGGAGGGGGCGTTGGGGGCGCTTTTATAGTTGTTTTTCTTTAAGGGTATCCAGGCGTGTCACAGGGGTAACGTTTTTTAAGGGTTGTAACCATTGGCCACAACAATGGGATCCCCATTAGGCTTGACTTGTCTCTAGTGGAATGTGCGAGGCATGCACTCTATGGTCAGGCGCCATAAGATACACTCTTATTTGATCCGCAGAGGCATTCAGATCTCATTCCTTCAAGAAACTCATATGCTACCAAAGGAAGGGAAGGCGTTGCAACGCTGCTGGAGGGAACAAGCCTATTACACCACGTACTTAACCTTTGCGAGAGGAGTGTTGATATGGATAAGGCCAGGTGTTCCATTCCAATGCACGTCACAACTGATTGACCCAGAGGGCAGGTATGTGGTGGTGTCGGGGAGGCTAGACAGTAGGGACCTCACACTAGGTAGTATTTATGCACCCAACTCGGACCAATCGGCCTTCTTTTCTCTTCTCTCAGGAGTGCTGGTGACCGTCCTCACGGGGTCGATGCTACTGGGGGTGATTTTAATTGTACCTCTGACGTTGCCCTTGACCGCTCTCACCCTCCACTCCCTAATCCACCTGCACAAAAACTGGCAGACTCACGCCGTAACTGGCAACAGAAATGGGGCTTAATTGACACCTGGAGGTCGCAACACCCCATGGCCCGAGATTACTCCTTCTTCTCGGCCCTCCACGAATGACATGTCAGACTGGATGCCGTTCTGTGTTCAACTGATGTCCATGAGGGGGTTGGCTGCAACGAATACCTCACCAGGACACTATCCGACCACAACCCTGTCCTGGTATAGTTACAATGGTCATGCGCGCGCCCGAAAATCCCCACCTGGCGCCTGCGCCCAGAGACCTTCGACGACCAAGCTTTCCGCACAACAATAGGTACAGCCATCACTAACTATTTTCAAAACAACAGGGGTACAGCCATATCCTCCCTCGTGGAGTGGGACGCCTGTAAAACAGTCCTTAGTGGGAGGTGCATATCTGAGATGGTTGGAGTTAGGAAGGTTCTCCTCCAAGATATAGATGACGAGCGCCTGCGCACCCTGGAAAAGGACAGACCCGAAAACCCAGATCAACTACAGGAGCTACTAGAGGCCAGGGAGGCGGTAGCCACACAGGTAGAGCGCCTGCGATGCTTTGATTACAAAAACTACATAACTCGAGCACACTCGGCGAGGGATAAAACGGGAACCCTTCTGGCCTGGTTGGCCAACCCGGCTAGACGGGGGTCAGTCATACTGGAGATCAGGGACCAGAATGGGGTAGCCAGATACGACCAACAAGGGATCAATGACTTATTTTTGGAACATTATACTGAACTCTATCAAAGTCAGCTGTGTCCAACAGATGAGGAACTGCAGGAATTCACGCAAGGGGTTGATCTACATGCACTGGACGAGGATACAGCACTCTCGCTAGGACGAGAGATGGAAGTAAGAGAGGTGCGTGGAGCTATCAAGAGTATGGCCCGCAATAAAACTCCAGGCACTGATGGTCTCCCGATAGAATTTTACCTCACATACATTGACCTCTTGGCTCCCAAACTCGTACAATTATATAATGATGCCAAGAGACTTGGCAAACACCCTGTCTCCACTAGGGAAGGGATCATCATACCTCTGCTAAAGCCGGGCAAGCAGGCGTGAGATAAAACTGCGTACGGCCCCTTATCCATGCTCAATCTCGATTATAAAATACTAAGTACAATCTTAGCCTCCCGTTTGCTCACTCACATGACCACCCTTATACATAAAGACCAATCCGGGTTCATCCCTGTAGGAAGGTGGATATCTGACTATGGTTACCCCCAACTTTTTGCCCAGTGTCTAGCTGGTTTTTCGACTTAGTTGGCCTGAGATCCTGCCATTCAGGGTCTCAGGCTGTCTGCTCTCTCTTTAAAATGGACTCCATGTACCCTAGGTACATAACCAATTGGTAAGGATCACCTTATTGGACCCTGAACAGTGTACCCTAGGTACCCAGGGCATAGGTGTACCCTAGGCCTCCCAGGGGCTGCAGCATGTATTATGCCACCCCTGGTCTGGCCTTCCAATCAGACACAACTGGCGGATCACTCAGCTGGGGCAAGGTCGTGTAATCACCCCTTGCTTAGATATAGTATACCTATATCTACCCTTAAAATAGACACATGTGTACCTATCAGCCACTCCTATGGCAGGCCTTAACAATCCTGGAGGCAGAGTGCTTGGTAACATGTGAGATGGTGCTCTAGCATGAGCTGAGCCTGTCTGCAGCTTTCGGAACCATGTCCTTATAGCTGTTCTAGGATATAGCCTACCATATACTCTTAAAGTGCCTTATAATCTTAAACGGTTATGGTAACTATGGTTTGGCTTTATCAAAACATGTCGTGTAAGGTGTCTAACACTTTGGAATAATACCCCCATACCATTTCTGGTGATGAGGATATTATTCCCCCCTTCTAGAGGGAGAGACATGTTAAAATCCTACTTTGCTGTTTAACTCTAACCAAAGCCTCAGCATCACAAAATGGATGCTGCTGCCACAGACACAAGTCTGACCTCCTGCTGCTGGGAGTGATCCCGGCAAGGGAGGCTTGGACAATAGGTTTCCTGCTTGGGGAGGTGCTAGCACCTCCCCAGACAGACTTTAGTGTATTGGGGCAGGGAGGGCTGAAAGGAATGAGACATGCCTGGGGCACACGAGGTGTCCCATGCATAGTCCAGTTCAAACCGGTGCTGGGGCACACCAGCCCCAGTCCTGGCGCGAAACTGGACAAAGGGAAGGGGGTGTAACCACCCCCCTCCCAGGTCCCACCCATAAGGCGTGACCTAGCAGGCAACCCAGCCCCCCAGATTAGTATAAGAGTGGTAGCTGGGCCCCAGGAGATTAGATTATCCTGAACCTGCAACTTGAACAGAAACTCTGGACCTTCGACATTCGACGAAAGAAGAAGACTGAAGAATCTCCCTTGTGGCCAAGGAGTGGCTACCCTGTGCAAACAGGCACCATCAAGAGACTACCCTTTGCTTTGCTGAAGTTCTACGAGGGACCGACTGCAGAGCCCGACCAGAGCCTTGACTTCCAGACTTCTCCGACCCTGATCCACATCCACAGCCGAGCTGAGATCCGTGGAGGCGACGAGAGACGTGGGACCGGCTACCTGGGAAAAGTGGCTAGTATCTTCCAGCGCAGCTTCTGAGGCATCCTCGAAGTTGTGCACCGGGGATTGAGAAGCCCCAACCCCAAGCACCATCTGCACCGAAGATCAGCCCCCCACACTCCAAGAGTCCTGCGTGGGGCCCTTCGGCATTTTCCTGCTTGCCGCGTCTGTCCGGTTGCTTGCCCGTTGGCTAGTGGCCTTTGTGATGACGCTCCCTGAAATCTTCACTGCTGGTTTGGCTCCTCCAGACTGGCTCCCGCTTCTCTGCAAAAGAGAAGCACCCCAGACCTTCCTGGTCTGCACCAGAAGCAAGTCCTCCGTTCTTCGTGGGTTCCGCTTGTCAAGGCTTGGTGAGTCCTAGTTCGACTTCGACGCCGCCGACAGCAAGAGCCTTCGTGGGACAGCTCGCGTCCTGGTCGTCCTCGACGTCTCCTGGTACCCGTGGCTGCAGCGACAAGCTTCACCTTTCACCTGCAATCTTCCCGACATCGCCTGGTTCCTTCATGGTTCCACGTGGTCACTGGCTAGTGACCTTGACTCTGTCCCTTCTGCTTGCAGGTATCCTCTCTTCTTGATCCCAGCCTTGGGATCCACCGGACACTCTTCACTGACCGCCTGTCAGCAACTTTCCGTCAGGCATCCATAGAAGTCCACGACGAAACCCGACGCAAGTTCACACCTATGCACCCGCAGTCCGTGGGCTAGGTAACTTGGGTACTTCGGTGCTCACAAGGGTAGTGACTATCCTAGGGTCTAGTTTCCGAGTCTCGACTCTCTAGCTGCTTCAGAAGGGTCCTTAAACTGTTAATTTCTAACTGCTAGTAATTCTATCGACTTTTACGCATTACGCGTGAGTGTTTCCACTCTGCACCTGAATCCCGTGGGCCTCCCACTTCCTAACTGTTGCTAGTGTCGTGTAGCCCCAGCGATTCCCTAGGCCTAGGCCTATCCTACTTCCGTGACAGTGGTCCTTATACCACTTCTTTAGTATATGGTTTGCGTGGCCCCTAGAGCCTAACTGTATTACTTACCTGTGTGACTTAATGTATGCTTAAATAAGACTGTGTTGTACTTACCTCTAATCTCATAAAGAGTGCTGAGGGTTTGACTAGAATAAATACACTTTATTTTATATATATATCTGTTGTGGTGTCCTTTCATTTGGTATTCAAGGGATTATATATGGTATCGCAGCTGGCTTCACATGCCATTCAGAGTTTAGCCCAAGACTGCTCTTGTCCATGCTACAACTAGGATAGCTGGTCTATAAGGTTGACTTTACAACCAATCACCATAAGGGTTGATTGGACTGATATAAGGTGTACACTAGAACTAGTGACATCATACATCAGGCCAACTTCTCACAATCCCCACTAGAAACACAGCGCTCACTATCAGAAGGCTCATGCGCATCCTGAAAGCGGACACTTACCATGTGGATGCTACCACGATATTTGCAGTGGACATAGAAAAAGCCTTCGACAGTCTGGAGAGGGCTTTTCTATTTCATTTTATGCAGAAAATGGGGCTAGGGTCTGGCTTTGTGAACTGGATGGCTCTTTTATACACTGACTACACCGCCAGAATTAAAACTAGGGGTCTACTCTCCTTCGCTTGCAGATGTCTTCCCTATCTGGGCACACATCTTTACCACAAACAAGAGGACATTCTTGAGGTTACTATTAGGAAGGCCATCAGAGGGGCAAAAGCCAACTTCGAATTCTGGGGATCTCTGCCACTGTCAATAGCGGGCTGTGTGGCCCTTCTAAAAATGATAACCCTCCAGAGGCTCTTATAATACTTTGGGACCCTACCAATCTGGTTCCCGGCAACGTATTTCAAGCAGTTTCGTTCAATGGTCACAGCCTTCCTTTGGGGCAAGGGCAGACGCAGGGTGGCGCTCAGTTCACTCATGAGACCAAGAGCAGATGGCGGCTACGAGACCTATTATTTGGCAGCACAATTTCAATGGATTACGCAGTGGGTAGCGAGGGCCACTAGGGGAGATAATGAGCACAGGGAAGATTTCGGGACCCTGTTGTTGCTGTCCCTCATTGTACTGCGGCTCCCGATTAACACCACGACCCTCACCCTGGAACTCACCACAGCACGAAAATGCTGGCACCTGTATTTGCGCAGAGCCCCTATTAAATACCCCTATGTGCCGGAAATACCATTGATAATGTGCAGGGCCCCGCCACATGGTGGCAATTGGCATATATTGGAAGCTTGGGCGGAACAGGGGCTGACTACCGTAGGGGACCTATATGAGGAGGGTGCCATGATCACGTTTATTGACCTGCAAACCCGCTTTGAGTTTCCCGGGGGTGATTTCCTACAGTACACGGCCCTCACTGCGGCTATCAGGAAGACTAGGGGTAAGGGATTTACAGAACCACCAACTCCCATGGGCTGCCAATACGTAGTGTTGGCAGCAGGCACTTTTAAAGCAGTGACGTGCCTCTATAGGCGCATGACGCTGGAATCCTTACTCCCGCTGTCTGTCCTGAAGCTCAAATGGGAAGCTGATATAGGGGGGGACATCCCTGATAAGGCGTGGGGCGAGCTAGTGGAGAGAACCTGGAAGAGCACGAGGAATGCAAGGTTTCAATTGGTGCATTTCCATATTTTACATAGAGCATACCTTACCCCAGCAAAACTACACGCATATTTCCCGGACCAATCAGCGGCATGCCGAAGATGTAACACAGAAAGCGCAGATTTTAAACACATGTTATGGGATTGCCCGTTCCTAGACATTTAATGGGAGAAGGTAACGACAACATTATCAGACCTCACTGATAGAGAGCTGGATCCAACCATGGCTCATTGTATTTTGCACTGGTTTCCCCACACGTCCAAGAACAAAATTACTAGCAAATGTATAGACCTGGGTCTGCTCCAGGCATTACCACCCATTGAAAGGCGAAACAGGGCCCTAGCATTGCAAAGTGGAAAGCAGGATTCCTAAAGTTGCCGAATGTGAGGGAGTGATTGGGTTACAAATAGCTAAGCGAACCAAGAGTAAAAAGGTCCTGGAACGGGCGAAAGCTTGGGAAGCGCTCGCTGTGGCACTAAAATCTCCCGAAGCAGAGGGGGATGACACATCTGTAGGCGACCCTCTGGCAGCTATGGACTAACGCATAAGCAGCTCTAAGATCACTTCGATCTGAAGCCTCACATATAGTAGTGGTGCTCGCCAAGCAAGCCAGGTGACACTCAGGGGCAGCAGCCTCCTATACGAATTAGTCGCCCCACGGATATAACAGTTCTATTGGCTTATTACAGCCTGCACTTAAGTGACACGCCTGGGGGGGATGTGCGAGGGGGGAGGCTGGGGGGCTAGTTGGGGATGGGAATTTTCATTGGTTGCAAATACTTATCATGATGACCGTATGCAGTGCCTGAAAAGTTGATATGGACATCATATGGTGCTTCAGCTGTGCCATAAATAACCTGATTTGCACTGTGACTTTGCTTCCTATCTGGGGTATGTAATCGAAACCTCTTTTGGGATGTATGGAAAATCAATAAAAATTGTTTTTAAAAACAATTACTGTTTGTAGAACAATAAAATGTGTACCAAAATGGAATTGTTACAATGCCCCTTCCCCTCCCTAAGAAAGGCCTATATGAGTACGGGGTTCCACTCATTCAGCATTGGTCTTACCATAAGTAAAACCAACTTTGTTTTTTAATAAATCATGACTGTGCATGAAGCAACAGACTATTTGCCTCCATCAGACTGCGTGAAAGGCTGTCACTGGGTCATGGACCCTTCAATTAAACTGCCTTTCACTTGAGTTTGCACAAATTTCCAAACATTCAAATTTTGTAACTTGCTTCAGTGCATGGACTAGGTGCAGATGTGTTTTCTTTTATAGTTATTTGCTACAATGCTGGCAAGAGTGGAACTATATAAACTTTTCATTCAGTCAGCGGGGCATTCTGTCGACTGTTAACAGAGGAGTCAGAAACTCGAAGCATACATAACCTACCTTGTCCTCCTGCTGATCCTCCATGGCTAGATCTTCAACTTCCTTCGTTATGACTTGGACTGCATTTGGATCCTCTTTTGTCAGATGTTCATTTGCTGGTAATTTATTTTGTACTTTTGGGGTCGGTTTCTTTCCAGGCACCTCCTTGGTTTTGCCTTTCTTTCCTTTCTTTACTTTTTCCTCTTTGACTGGACCTGCAGACTGTGTAACAGACATACAAGTACATATAGAGAAAGATAAGCAGTATATTCAAATGTAATCAAAAGAGAACTGGCAATGCAGCCCAAAATACTTACTCCCAACAGCTTCATTATAAGTTCTCTATCTTCCTCATCCTGATCCTTGTATTTTTCTTTCATTTTTTTCATTTTACTCTGAAAAACAATAATTCATTTTAAAGGTGGTCTGAAGTATACACAAATACAACCCCCCATTTTGATTTCACAATCCAGTTTGCTTCCAAAGAGGAAGGCAGCGGATTGTGTGAAGACAAAACACACACACACACACACTTTCTGACAGATCCTGTAGCGCTAGGAACTATCTTGGTTTTGAAAATCTATGCAACATCTCAAGATAGAAGCTACCCATCCACACGTCACTGGGCTTTCTGTTCCACTGACTTGAACAATGTTCTGGTCTTGTTTTATCAAAGACCAATTGCATCTCTTAATGAGATGTAACCAAAACAACAGTTCTAGAACACTAACAATCGAAAATACCTTTTGAAGCAATCCCTACATTAGCATGTGTCATTTAATTCATTTTTCTTAGACCCATCTTGGAAAGATAGCACAATAAGATCTTAAATCAATTCAGAACATAACCTTGTGCCTCATAAATATGAACTAAAAGTGATGGTACCTTAATTAAGTTCTGGGAAAGTGCAATGTGAGAACAAGTTTCAAGAGAAAAGAGTCCGATTTGACAAAACTGAACAAATACTTAATAAGAATACGTGGGCCAACCCATCGCATCACAAATCTTATAAAAGAAGCAGATTTTCAAAGTTAGCAGGGAAATATGTTGTCCAACATCCCTTGTTACCTTTTGGCCCCGCTTCACAGGCAGCTGAGCTGGGAGGTCTTTCACACTTTGTTGATGCCCCCCAGCATGATGAGAATCAACTTCTTTTGTCTTTTCTTCTGATGGGTCCAACTCCTCACCTTCGTTTGGTCTCTGCTTCTTCTTCATTTCCCTAGTGTAGATGAGAGAAGAGTTCAATTAAACACAAGCATGTTCTACCATCTAAAACTGCAGTACCAATATCTTTCTTAAATCAAAAACATCAAGATGTAAACTTTAACCCAAAACTCCTGTGTTGAGGCAAATGGTCTGCCCCCCCTCAAATTCCTAGTGAAAAGAATACTCACAGACCATCTGAATCCCACAAAATATAAGGTTACTCCCACCCTTGGATCGTTTTAGTCTCCTACTAAACTGTCAGAAGCTGCAGTTTGCATACACAGCTTTATCTGTGACTGTCATACATTTATTAAAGAATACCTCCAACCTGCATTTACACGCCTCTTCAAGGCTTAAAGGACATGCCAGACGAGCAAAACATTCACAGCTTCAATGGAACCATGTGTAATAAAGGGAAAAATCTCCACTGTTCCGCAAAACAATTAGCTTTTTAATCTGACTGAATTTGACCTCAAAGGCCTTCATGTTTTTGGTGCAAACTGAGGTGCAAGCATGTTCAAACCGCTAACATAGGAGAATGGATTAATCATGTTTGTGCTATTTACAAGCCAAAACACGAAGAGACGTTGGCACTTGAAAGCAATTTTTACTTAAAAAATCAATTACACAACCATAGCTGGGTTTTAACCCAGGGTGCTACAGTGTGGTAGCCCCCGGTTCCTAGTATTGGAAGAGGTCAACTACCACTCATTTTCCTCTTAAAGGTCCACTCAGGCTTCGTTACATCCCTGAATTATATATCTAATATTACAGGATTTAATCAAATATTCTAACGCCTTATTTATTCATTTAGCGGCCTCGCTACAGGTCATGCGTCTATGCTGCATGAACTGAGAGTGTCTGCGTATTTCCTAACCAATTCTGTATTTACTTTCGGAGCATGGCAAAATTACAAGAACAGCCATTAAATGTTTGACACTGGCTAGATACAGTTACTCTTCAGGTGCCACCACCTAGATGTTCACATTGATTCCATAGACTTCCACGGAAAGGGTCTGAAATTTAAACTTGAATTATGTAGTTACATCACTCAGGGAAGAGTGCCCATTTTCATACAGTAAAGCAGAATCAGTTGGTTATTATCTACATTTCCCAAGGTGTCTGCATTAAGCCTCAAAGACGAGAACACACAGGTTTAAAGAGTCCAATGACATGTTAGGTGGTAATTGTTGGGTAATCCTACTTTGCAATACCTCACCCCTCCCTTCCCATTGTGATAAGGCTTATTTTAGGGAGATTCCTGATGAGGTAAGTTAAGAACCTGAAACCTCCCCGAACATGGGTCATACTGAATGACCAATGTTTAAGTTTCAGTGTCCACAAACAAACTGAATAACCTTGGAGTTCTGTCTCCACTTTGCACAAGAACTATCCCAAACACCCTGGCAGTGTTAAGAAGATTCTAACGCACGATCTGCTTGTGATTCATTACTGCAGAACCTTCTGTAGATCTTATGACCCCTCTGAAGTTCAGCATCAAGCACTGTTCAGGTCTTGATTTATGATGTAGTGCTTGTGTCATCTATTTAATGGTTTTATTCAGCATCCATGCACTGAAGTGTGTAGGCACATTATAACAATTCAAGCACACCTGAGCAACTACATTGTGATAGGAGAAACTACAGGACAAACGGCAACACTGTAACAATGAGGAAAATAAAGTTAACTGCTGATTTGAGCAATACATAGAAGAAAATAAGGGAGGTGACGAAGTAAGTGAGAGGGAAAAGGTGGAGGAATAAGTAAAGGACAGCAACGTAGGAGTGCAGAAGATTGTACATCGGTACAAGTGCAAGGTAAAACAGAGGACAGAGCCAGGAGGATTAACCAATCTAAGTCCAGCTACAGAGTGTAAAACAGAATAGCAGCATAGACACTAGTGAGTGGAAAGGAAGATTGAGTTGTTAGGGCTTTTGAGTTAGGTTTAGTATGAAGAGGTAGGTCTTTAGGTGTCTGAATGACAGCAGGATAGATTTCGGCCTGAGGTCAGTTGAAAGAGAGTACCAACAAAGTATTATAGCTCCTAAGAAGGACTGAAGCTAGGTGTGTGGTTTGTTTAATCTTGGTCAAGGTAAAGAGGTGGTCTGGTTTTTTAGGTGAATTGCTTTGTATGCTATGCATCCCAGTTTAAGAGACGGCTTACACAAAGGAACAAGTGTAATGCGTTTAAACAGCACCAACAGCACCAACACAATTGAAGAAGAAATCATCAAGACACTCAAGAAATCCAACACCAATTTTTTAAAATAGATTGTATTTTTATGTATTTTTACACATCACAACAAAAGGATTCACCAGAGGGTTCCGGAGATACAGAATTTACAAGGATTAGTAAATCAAGTCATTTCACTCAACCTCAAACAAGCATTGCCAAATTCAACAAATTTAAAACTTTGAAACTTTTTTACCAAAAAGTTGGGCTAGTTGAAATGCGGTCACTTAGAGTCACATTAGGTGACTAACTCCAGTAGGGAGCCAGTCAGGGGGACCGGTAAGGTCCTCAAAAACAGTTACCTGCACATAAGAAGCAGGCTCCAGGTAGTTCCAGGCACTTTATCCCCTTTGCAATGAATTCTTATGGGTAAGTGGTCCTGATGCAAGGGATGAAGGATGCTGAAAATACTCAAGGATGCTGTGGATGTGATGAGGTTGGCAAGGGTCTTCATTTTTTTTTCTTTAAATATCTTTATTGGTGTTTTCTGTTTTTGGACATGACTATCATCACAACAGTATACAAAATATTCAGATGTTTAGAACATAAATGTAAAAATCACAAACATAAAATAGCTTTGCCTAGTACAACAGCATATAGATGTCATCATTGCGCTATTCTCAATTACAAATTCTTACATCTTGCGAGTATGTGTTATGGGGTTTCTGCGTGCCATTGCCCACATTTTTGCTACATCATGTAGTACAAATTACAGTCATCGTTGTCTGCAACTTATGTATTACACAGTCGAACTGGACTGTTATGGCAGGAGCTTATTGTTATACATCATGTACGTGTGAATCTTGCCTATTGGGCCTGTTCATCAGTTCACTGCGAGGGGAAAGATAGGCTTGGCATGAAGGTAGGACGCAGGTGGTGGACACTGGAGAGTACCAATAAGACATATATTCTAAAATACACAACCTAAACTGAAACTTATGATATATAAAAAGAAACATATCTGCCATCTGTAAAATTGTAAACAAAATCAATGGGTACAAAGTGTGGCAAGGGTCTTCATGCGGATACTCCTCGGTCCACGAAGATGATGAGGTGATCCTGGTCACAGAATTGACGTCCATCAAAGTTGCAAGCTGCACCGCAGTGACTTTCACAGGCTCAGCAAACTCTGGTGCAACTGAGTGTTGGGTCCAGATCCCTGCTGCTGCACAGCGGCGCTTGGTGGTGGTCTGACGATTCTGGTCTACCAACTTGCTCCAGCAGACTTCTCAGCTGTTGTGGGCCTGTGTGCTGCGGACAGGAGGTTAGCCCACTGATCCATGGAGTCTCTGTACTTCGGCTGGGCTCCGGAGATGACTTCTCAATGAGCAGGACACAGCAGGCACAGTCCCTCTTATTTGCTAGACATTAGGTTAAGCAGGTGAAGTCCACACTGGAGCAGCCTCTCTTTGCCCATTCCGTGGTTCAGCAGGGTAGTCCTTCTTCCAGTACAGTCGAGATCTGGGTGCCCTATTTATGGTCAGGAAGTGCACTCAGGATAGGCAGAGTCAATAGCCAAATGGCTACTAGGTCTCCTTCATCCTGTTGACAACTTGCAGGGAAGTGTGTCATCTGGCTATTCCAGGATGAACCATTCAGCTCACTCCCAACATTGCAGAACCCCTCTCTCTGCATCCAGAGCTTCCTAGCCCAACCTTTCCTGGTAGTTATTAGCACATCTCCCCAGGATGGTATAATGCTGTCTCGGGGACAGGCTCTTTGTGCAACTGTGGAGGGTACAGACGATTGAAAGCAACAAAGTGGCAACTTTGCAAAAACATGCTTTATTAATTTTGACTTGGAAATCAAGCCAGGCTTAATTTAGCAAGTTGTCCGATATCTTGGAGTGACAACTTTGGTGGTCACACCATTCAGGAGTTAGCACAGGTGAGGGGGCAGGGTGTAACCCTGTACTCGACAATGGGGTGACCAAGTCTTTCCACAGTAAAAACAACAGTTTTGCGTTTTTACTGCCAGAACATGTAAACTACATGCAATGCCCACGAAATATGCTGCACACTGCCTTGGGCTCTATAGGCCTGCCTTAGGGGTGACTTACACATATTGCAGAGGGAGGTCTGGCTTTGCCATTGCTTTAAATGGTATAGTGGGGCTAACAGTTTAAAACTACTCATACAGTCTGTAGTGGTGGACTGATAGACTTGTTTTACCTGTTTCACACCCAGGGTGGCACAACCAGTGTGCCTCTATAACTGACATGCCTTGAGTACTAGGTACTAGAGACTCACAGATAAGTTAGCCTATGCTAATTGGGTATAGCCATTGTAACATACAGGTAATGGGGCCAGGGTACTGACACTGAGGTCTGGTTGGCAGGCTTCAGTGCACTCTCAGAGTCGAAAAACCAGTGGTACTGGTAAAAAAATACTGGGGTTGACCATACAAAAGAGACATTTCCTCACACCATATCCAACTTTGAAGCAAGATTGATGAGCAGTGAGGAAATTTCCAGGGTTGATGTAGTCAATTGTTTATTCGAGGACAACTCTGCTTCCAGTTTTCACCATTTGGAAGTAAAAGTCTGTTTTTGACAGGTTGAGGAAGTTGCTGGTCCAATTGCCCTTGTGGAAGGAACGCTGAAATGGGAAGATGAAGTGATCTTGTCTCTCCGATATGTGAAATGCAGAGGACAATAAGCTTATGAAAAGAACTACAGTCTGTGGAGAAAGCTCTATACTCTTCTTCCACCTCTAGAAGAGATTCTGAGAAAAACTTTGAAGAAGTTCAGAGCGCATATTTTCAGCGCAGAACTAAGACTTGGTGCCTAATACCAAGCAGAAACAACCTACTGAATTTCCTCCACAGGCCTGGAGTACAAAAAGTGGAATACTGCTCTACCAGATTCCAACTAGTCTGGAGTTACTGGATTTTCATGGTGCAGGAACACCAGGCATGGTTTTACTGCCTGGAAAATTGGGCCGGTAAAATCAGCGGCAGCCTGGCACTAACCCCAGCTCATCCTCCTCCTACAGAATGTGGGAAGCATGCAACAATCCCCCCTGCAAGCCGATAGCCAATTGACAACCTCTCCACCCTCGCATTCACATTTATCACATGCTAACAGCAGGTGCTAAATGGGAGAGTTCGTATACATGGCATTGGGAATATCATGCATAACTTCACCCTGAAAAAATGGGTCTGCATGGTTATTCTCCATTCCATGAGGATTAAACTGAAATTGCATTGTACTCGTGTGGTTTTTCTAGGTGTGGAGTTTGCAACCCGCCAGTACAGTGCAACTTGTAATCATGCCCATAGTAGGCACAGTATGGTGGTGGAATATGAGCCCTGAATTCTACTTGTATTATATATTTCATACAGGAACTGGAGGGTTCTCAATTACCACCAATAAGGGCCTTTCCCCAGAAAAAGTGTACAAACCATTACTAATTGAAGAGTGAACACAGACGTTGGCTATGAGCAACTAGGAAACCAGCGTGAGGACTCTTCATTGGATGCAACAAGCATCCAGGCCAAGCTCATGAGAACTACAATACACTCAAAGAAGAAAATAACACACCAGGATCTCTCTCTGCCACTAACAATTCAGGGTTAGTATACACAAAGCCCTACCAGTTCCCCAACCAAGAGGCAAGACCCCCTATTAAAATGATAAAGTGACACCACTCCCAGAATTCGTGATACAGGGGATTCAGGATTTTCCAGGTTTGATATTCCCACTTCCTGCTGAGTTTTCCTGCTTGGAGTATGGCATAGCTTGAGGAATTAGTGTTTGGGGCACTGATTCAAACTTGTTTTGTCTGTGTTCAAGCATTTATACCCCTTAATAAGGCTTTCACTGGTTAAATGAAAAGGAGGGTAACATTACAGCAGGTTTTACCCACTAATTTGTTACAGCCCCCTTTGGGTGGACACTAATGTTTTGGCTCACATCAGGAATACAGTGGTACTGTTAAGACTATTCAGAAGACACAAGGTTATTTACTGAGACATTGCTCCTCTACCTATTTTATAGTTGCCTAACATATAACACTTCGTCTAACCTAAGCCAATCACTTAGCTTACACCCTACATGCGATATTTTTCATTCACTGTGCCCTGAACACAGTACGGTCATATAATTTTCTTATTATCAGCTTATGCCTAGTTCATTGTTATTGTTATGTGAAAAGTGTTTGGATGCCGGTTGCTGCAGGCCCTTGCTACAAGGCACAGGTAGTAAGTACTGTCTTTCTTTTCTACTGCTGTGTAATGTGAAGCTTGTGATCTTGCAGCCTTTTCACACCTTGGAGGTTGGTTTGGCAAAATATCAAACGGTGGGTGGGATAAGGGAGACTAGACTCACATTTGTCAGATTAGCTGCGACCAGATGAGGTCGGAGCAGGTGCAATATATATAACGTGCTACGGCTTTCACTTCTCTATTACCTTGCAAGCAAGGTCCTTGCACTATGTTTAAGTCATATCATAAAGCGAGGTTTCAACATTACAGCTTGCAATAAATGAACTGCTTTATTTGACTAAGCTAGGCATGCACTGAGATTACTTTTAAAACCAAAAATATTAAAAAAGAACAATGCTGGCCAAGCCGAAATGTCAGATTGCAGATTTACTTTTTTTTGAGGCTGTAAGTAAATGGTAAGAGTTCTGAAACTAAATGCAGTGAGACCACCAATTCAAGTAATTTACAGCAAGGGTAGTATAGAGTGGCATCTTTCAGACAGTTAATGCTTCCAGATGATGCTGTAAGTCACACAACCCTACAAACCTTTCGACTGTCAAAGCAGGTACTCGGAGGAAACCACATGCATTAGTGCCCGGCGGTGCGATTTACTGTCACAGAGGGTAACAGTGCTGAGGGCAGAAATGTCTATAGAATGTGTAACCCTCCATTTCACAAATATTCCCACTAAGGGGTGGACTGGGAACATTAAAAGTTCTTCCAAGTGATGACAAAAGAAGATATTAATGATCAATGAAGGAAGCAGAGTATCAATTGAAGATTGGTATTGTCAGGCGGGTAACTGCTTCTAAAAAACATTCCTTTTTCATTTTTTTAATTGTAGAACGTTGAAACAGTTAGATGGACCCTTGAATCTCCAAATAAAATATTAGTTCATAAATAAAATAAAACTTGTTGCTGACCAAATAAACCTGATATAGGCTCAGCTTGGGTTTAAGGGTCCAAGCAATAATGATGTACAAATGAATGAAGTGACTGCCATCGAGCTGGCATGCAGAAGCTCTGGATTGGACCTCTAGTTAGCACAGCAGTTCCTGTACAACTGATGGAGGGGTGTGCATTGGGGACTTTTAGCAAAGGTTTCCAGTCTTCCTTGAATCACACGTCTGTACATATTGCCTGGTTTGTGACAGCTAAATCCTTGGACATTCTATTGTAGCTGACAAATAATTGCTGCAACACAAGCAAAGCACCATGGTGAACCTCGTGCACCCAACAATTCTGACATACACTGCGCTATTAAAGACATTCAACCAACCACGGACAAAAAACATGGTAGGCGTTGTTATGTGGCTTGCACGTGAGAGATGGAGGAAGCCGTGAGCTGGGGCCTGAGGTGCCCTGTTCTTCTTGTGAGGGTAAGGACCTGTGCGAGGGGCCTGCCCTGCTCCTCGCCACCTCTGATCTGCCTGATTGTCGACCTTCCAGCTCTGATTGTAGCTGAGGAAGCCTGCGCAGTGCTCTGAGAGCTGGTGCACTCCGATGAGTCTAGTACACTTCACCAGGGTACTGCTGCTTTGGGATATCTAAAGTTTGCCGTACAGACGACAGATCTTCCTATGCCCCCCAAAAAGAAATCAACATGTGGAAGCCTCTTAGCGTACTTGGGTCAGTCTCTGCGTCACCTAACTGGTGTAGGGATTCCATCATGTCCCACTCTGCCAGCGACCAAGCCGCAATGTCCTTGATGAAAGCAGACCTATTAGAAAGCCTTTATAGTATCAAAACAGAATGACATGACGGACTCCGCCATGATTTTGACAGCTGGCTGGAAAATCTCTGCTTCGACCTTGAGGCGAAATTACAGGACCTCCTTTCGGGCATCGACTCAGTGGGCAAAAGGATAATGGAGGCAGAATTTAGATTTGATGGTCTGGAAGCAAATAACTCCTTCATGATGACAAGAAGTGGCACATTGGAGGCACAACTGAAGGGGGCACAAACTAGGGGACTTGGAGAACAGTTTGATACAAGAGGACTTGAGGCTTCAGGGCTTCAGCGAGGAGATCTTGGATGTTGAACTGAATGCCTTTGTCGTAGGCATGATAGCCTACCTACTTGATGGCTATCACCCGAAGGTCCGCATCGACAGGGTGCATAGGACGGACCCCAACAAACACTGACAGTCCCAAAAATAGATTCCTAGGGGTGTTTTGGTAAAATTCCACTACTATTCAGGAAAGGAGGAAGTTCTACAAATAGCAAGGACCTTAGGAACTATCAGCTTCCAGGACAACACCTTCCAGGATGTCGTGCAGGTTACCCTTCAGCGCCGGGCCAACTTTAAAGCTGTCACTACAAAGCTCTTTGAGGATGGGGTCAGGTATAGATGGACTTACCCTTTAGGCATCTCCTTTGAATTGGGGGGGGGGGACAACAGCATGTGGTCACTGAAGTTGCACAGGCAGTTTGCCTACTGGGCCTTCCTCTCCCAGAAGCTGATGCGGAATTTCCAAGACACAAGCAGACAAATAAGCAACTTACCTTCAGTAATTGCTTAACTGGTAGAGACTCTATCTACCCCCAGATCCCTTACCTTAGTATTATCCCCAGGCGTAAGACTGGATCCAGAAATTCCTCATGAGCAGTACCCTGCACGTGCGTAAGTGGCACAGTTCGGCTCAGCATGGCAGCGTCGGAGAACACTGAACACTGGTGTGGAAAACCAGGGCCCTGAAAGAGGGAAAACCCTGACCCTAGAAATCTGTTCGCAGAGCAGGGAGGATGGATTGGCCGGTAATGAATCTGCAGCTAGACAGAGTCTCTACAGATAAGGCGGTACCGAAGGTAAGTGACTTGTTCATCTGATAGAGATTTCTAGCCGCAGATTCCTTACCTCAGAATAGATACCCAAGCAATACTCCCGGAGGTGGGTCTGCAAAACGGTTTCACAATAAAAAGTCCTGCAGAACCGAACAAGCAAAGTGCCTGTCCCGACAGACCTAACTGTCCAGGCAAATAACGCGTGTGTAGAGAAGCCCACATTGCTGCCTGGCAGATGTTCAGGACTGGAACATCGCATGCTACCGCAGTAGTCGCAGCCTTAGCTCTGGTGGAATGAGCACGCAAGCCCTCAGGAAGTTGCTTCTTGGCCAATGCATAGCAGATCTTAATGCAGATCACGATTCATAAGGAGATGGTCAGTTTCTGCATGGCCTTCCCTTTCTTTGCTCCAACATACCTGTAGAAGAGTTGGTCTCCCACCCGGAACTCTTTTGTGCGGTCAAAGAAGAACTACAATGATCTTTTTGGGTCCAGTCGGTGGAGTCGCTCCTCCTCCTCAGATGGATGTGGCAGAGCGTAAAAGGTAGGCAGGGTGATGGACTGGCCTACATCAAAGAGAGTGACAGACTTTTGGCAGGAAGTAAACTCTAGTGCGAAGAATCAGCTTGTCTGGGAAGATGTTTACATAAGGAGGCTTACATGACAACGCCTGAAGCTCACTGACCCTCCAGGTAGATGTTATTGTCAAGATGGAAGGCCGTCTTGATAGCAAGGAGCCTACGATGACAGTTGTGTTATGGCTCAAAAGGAGTGCAGATCAGAAAAGTGATCACTAGATTAAAGTCCCACTGAGGCATAATAAAGGGTGAAGGTTGAAACAGGCTGAAACAGCTGCTGAACAGCTGACCAGGAGGGTCAGGAGAGGGAACACCATAGAGAGAACTTGCCCTTGTGTATATAGAGGGTACAGGTCAGCGATCTAGTTCTTTTACTGTAACGCCTACTTATGGCACCCCTCCGCGTCTGGACACTGCCAAGGGCCAGGAACCCAGTCCATATGTCACCAGAAGCCCACCTGCACATTAAATACAATGCTAAAGAGCTATTACTTTGGACGCACACAGTTGCTCCCCATTGTGCTCATGTATTCTCGCCAGTTAACCTAATTGACAAGGAGACTGTCTGTCCTTACTGCCAGATCAGGGTAAGCACAGGGAATACTGACAAAAATGTACCAGTGGCTAGGCCTGTTAAGAAGGCCCTGTGGAAAATGGGACTTATTAATAGTCAATCTCTACCAGCACACATGACAGAAACTAGGCTACTAGTTGAGGATGAGGAGCTTGACATACTATTTGTTACAGAGACCTGGCTGAAAGCGTTCTCCACACCTGACCTAGTCCAAGCTCTCCCTCCAGGATATACAATCAGAAGACAAGATAGGGTGGAAAAGATAGGAGTGGGGTGGCAGTCATATACAAAAATGATTATTGTTGTATGACAACACCCCTAACCATCACCAATTGTGATACAACACAATTGAATATTAAACTATCCCCCAATGTCACCTTCTCAGGCACACTCCTTTCTAGACCCCCCTGGTTCCTGTAACACCTTCCTAGAGGATTTCCCTGAAATGGTAGCAACAACTGTAGCCAGTAAAGCATCTAAAACCATACTTGGGGATTTTAATCTACATTTAGATGAACTTGATAACACCTCTTCGAATAGATTTACTCAAGATATGGAAGCCATGCAACTCAGACAACTTGTAAGTTCTGGCAAGCATGAAGAAAGGGCACTTACTAGATGCAATCTTCTCCAATGAACCAAATCTAAGAGTAGGGACTCCCTTTGGGAGTTCCATGGTCGGATCACCATTTCATACGATTCACCTTAGATAACCCCCACTCACCACCCACATGCAGTAAACCCTTCAAGGCTGGTAGTAACTAGCCATGAACTATACCAGATGCATTGTCAGCACCCTGGAAGCCCAGGCCCGAGCCTGACAGAGAACCCACAGGACGCAGATAAGATATAGGCCGACTGGGTCAACCGAGTAGCAGAACAGTGCTCTTAGAAAGTCAGGCCAAGAACTCACCCAGCCAGGAAAAAGGCAGCTTGGTTTAACGCAAACCTAATCTTGATGAAAGAAATTGGAAAAAAAACAAAAGACAATGGAGGAAAAACTATGACCCCACCATCAAGAGTCAATATAAACTGCGCATTAGACAATACAACAATGAGATGATACAACCCCAAGCTAGGTATTTAGAGGACAAAATCAATTCAGCTCACAACTCCTCAAGAGAACTATTTAAAGTGGTGCGCTCTCTAACTTCCACTGATCAGGAGACGACCCACCAACCTTCCTCCAAAGAGAGATGCGACGAGCTCGTGAGCTTCTTAAAAAATAAGGTGGAAAAGATATATAAATCCCTACAAGGGAACACCGACCCAAACAACACTGCTGGTCAATCAAGTACCGGTGTGGGCTTGGGAACGGAAACAGGGTCAAGTTTAGATCATTTTACAGGGCTACGTAAGGAAGCCATGACCTCGATCCTGCAGAACATTAAATCCGGCTCCCGCCAAGACCCGGTTCCGCCACATTTCCTATTGCAGGGAGGTAAAGCTACAATGACTACAACAGCTGCACTTCTTTCGCTCTCTCTCACACAAGGGATCATCCTCAAAACCAAGAAAGACGCCATAGTTCGACCACTGTTGAAGGAACCTCATCTAGATCCTTCAAAGCTGGGGAATTATCGACCAATCTCACTTCTTCCTCTGTTAGGTAAAATAGCTGAAAAACATGTCAATCAGACCCTGTCCCAACTTTTGGAAGAAAATGGGGTGCTGCACCACACACAAATGGGTTTCAGACCACAACATAGTGCAGAGTCAGCCCTGCTGGTGGTCTAGGTGTTACATTCTATACAGGTACCATAATAAAGGTCCAGGTAACTTCGTTACCCTTCACCTATATTCTTCCCTACATTATACTTATAACGGTTTACAGGGACTGACCTTTTACCTAGATATGACACTGCATTCAGAACGCAGGATTTCCCTAGTTCGAAATCTCATACATTATGTATGAGGATTCTTGGAACCACAGCTGGACTACCACCTTCTGTATAATATCTAAGTATAAAGTTCATGCCCAACGTCATCCTTAGGCCGACACAGTAATATAACGAGGTAGGATCCCTGGGGAGACCTATGAGTATATATACATCACATCTTGCTAAGTTAGAAGGAGAAGACCAGGATTTCCCGGCCGACACACTGATCAGAGACGCTGAGGCTCCTGCATGCAGACACTCTAGCTCGCAGTGGTCTAAAACATCCCTTGCGGGGTGTCCAACCCGAGACCAGGACGGAGTACCACAGTCTTTCACTTCAGGTAATGGGGTTGACTTCATCCTAGAGGGACTCTTGGCTTAACACCTACACACATGCTAGGTACACTTCGGTACATCTAATTAGGGAGGCATCGTAGGAGTATGCATCTTTTTATTTTCATGTATTTTATATACTTGTATGTATTCATGATTACTGCAAGATGGCAGACCTATACCATCCATTTACTTTCATAGTACTGCTAACCATTTATATCTTTTACTGTCTAACAGTTGTTGCAGCTAATCTATTTTACACTAGAATAACAACTGTTCAATAAATACTTATTGAAAACGCCCTGCCCGTTTATTCTGTGCATCTCTCTAAGACCGACTAAGTAAGCACGAGTGACTGAGCGAAAAGTAGTATATTGTTTCCACGATACTGAGAAATCAGGGTTGTCATGTTCGATGGTTGCCAAGAACTATTCTCTCCTAAAATTTGATTCTAGTGGCACTGTGAGCTAGTTGGTACAAAAGGCCAACATACCCGGTGGAGGTGTTCAGAATCAGTCCGACACCAACTCTACAGTGTATGCTGTACGAATGTGCAGATCCTGTATAGGTTTGTATAGCAACTACACGACAATGGAGGAACTCAAGGGAATCCAGGGGTGTGTTGATGCAATCCTGCTTCTTGATATTAGTGCAGCTTTTGCCACGATTGATCACAACACTATGATCCTCAGGCTAAAGGAAGCGGGTATCTCAGAGACTGTACTAAAATGGCTGTCCTCATTCCTAGCAGATAGACTCTTCCAGATAATGGAGGGCGAGCACCTCTCAGATACCCTACAAATATATTGCGGAGTCCCACAGGGATCCGCACTGAGCCCCACATTATTTAATCTATATATGCAACCTCTGGCAAAGATAGTGCAAGAATTTGGGTGATCTATTGTATCATACGCAGATGATACCCAGCTGATACTACCAGTGACCGAGGGCCCACAATCCAAGCACACCAAACTGGCCCCCTGCATGGTAAAAGTAGCAGAATGGATGAACAAATGCAGCCTAAAGCTGAATAAAGAAAAAACAGAACTTATGTTCCAGGTAAATAAGGCGGTCCCTAGAAACATCATCTGCTGGCCTCCAGAACTAGAAGAACCCCCTGTCCCAAAAAATGCTGTAAAAAATCTGGGAATATGGTTAGACCTCAGTCAACAAGCCAAGAAATTGTCAGCCACTTGTTTTGGAATACTTTGCATGATCCGGAAGATCCTGCCTCTTATCCCTGAACAAACCGGGAGAACTGTGGTTCAGGCCATGGTGATATCACGGATGGACTACGGTAACTCCCTCTATCTTGGCTCCCCAAATATGTAGTTAGCAGATTACAGCTGGTCCAGAATGCCGCGGCCAGGATACTACTAGGCATCCCCAGACAAAATTCTGCGAAAGCCGTGCTGGAAATACTGCACTGGCTACCGATCCAAGCCAGGATCAAATTTAAATCACTCTGTATTGCCCACAGAGCCACGAACAGCAAAGGCCCGGCCTTAACAAGAAAGCTTGTAGCTCCTTATGTTCCGGGTAGATCTCGAAGATCCTCATCAGATCTGTTCATGAAAAGGACAAGAATAAAGAGATCTATATGGGGAGGTAGATCTTTTTCACATCTGGCTCCTAGTCTTTGGAACTCCCTACCTAAAGAAATGCGACTGCTGACAGATGAACGGGCATTTAGGAAAAAACTAAAAAGATGGCTCTTTCCATGATAACTTCTGCGCCCGACTGCACTTTCCCCTCAGTGCTGGGAAGCCTTTGGGCAGCCATGCGCTTTATAAATCCATAAACATGCAGACGACATACTGTTGTATTTAGTACCGCCCAGAACTTCGATAAATAGAGTATTACATTTATTCTACAATTTTGGGAAATACTCGGGTTATACAAGTAACTGGAAAAAGTCAATAATCCACATGTTGAGAGGGGAATTCCCGCCCCCCCCTACCCAGGGGATATGAGGTGGCAAGGACCGAGGAGGGTTTCCGATACCTAGGCATATACATTTCCAACGACTCGGTGCGATTTTACAATCAAAATCTTCTGCCACCATTTCAGCACCTGAAAGGCGGTGTGCTACATTGGCGGGCCCTTCCGCTGTCATTATTGGGACGTGCTGCCCCCATTTAAAATGATATCACTCCCACGCTTCTTATATATGTTGCACAACACACCATATACAGTCCCTACCTCTGATTTTAAAGCCATAGAAAGCGAACAAAGAGAATTCCTATGGGTGGGGAAGCCAGCACGCATACCTACCCAAAAGCTGGTGAGGAAGCGGAATTATGGAGGGATAGGACTCCCTGACATTCCGAAATATTATTGGGCAGCACAACTGATGGCTATCAATCAATGCATATATAGCATATATGATGATCCCGGATATAGAATAGACAAATGAGTCTTGTTTGAGGGAACTATGATAAGGCACTCTATACTACACCAGCACGTTTGCAACTCGCGCCCCTACCAAACATACAGTACAACTATGGCATGCAGTAAATAAGAGCCTGGAATACGGAACGACTGGGAACCTTAAGAAAAGTCAAGGGATTCGATAGTTGAGACTTAATTGGCATCTCTCGGGTGGGAGACCTGTGGTCACAAGGAGGAGTACTCTCCTTTGCCCAACTACAACAGGAGTATGACCTAGCAGCCACAGAGATGTTTAAATATATAAAAGACAAAAAATGGCTCTGCACTAAAATTCTGCAGTAAAGTACGTATTAATGGAAATATGTTTCCAGAGTTGAAAGACAAAAGTTATTTTTTTCAGTATGTGATACTAAACGTAAATGTCAACCATTAAATGCAATTAACATCAGCATGGTGCCTCACAAATACAACAAATTGCCAGTCAAAATACTGGAAAAAATGTTCTCCTTTTATTCTTTATTCTTTTATTCAAGTTTTCTTTCATAAAAACACAGCACAGATTTGATAGGCGACGTAGCGCGTTTCGTCCCACACGGGGAAGACAGAAAAGACAGTATATGAAAGTTGGGGCTGTCCGACGAAATGGGAACAAATATGGGGCAGGTAGAAATTCATATAGAGGAGGCATTTGCACGGCTCAGTTCTTCCGTCAGGTGCAGTGAACTATGGTTTAGAGTAGAATAGGAAAGGTACAAATAGCAACACAACACATGATGTGGTAAATGTGATGGTTATTGAATATGTGAATAATCTCGGTATATTGCCAGCTGAAATACTTCTCTAAAGTGATTTCTCTTGTCATCAATAAAAAGAGTTTAAAAATAAAATCCATATTTTCTATTTCTCACTTGAGAGCAGGTCAACACTCATCTCCTAGTTACTGTAGGCAATGGGCAATATAGTACAGTGTAGAGTAACCAGAGTAACCTTACTAAATAGGCGATTCCAACTGAGATGCCTTGAGATAAACCACTACAGCATATCGTCAAATCGGAAGGATATTATAGAGTTTTTCACAATGGCCAGAGGAATAAGATTCACAAAATACAGAATACCTAACATCAATAACAATGTTGCATTTTCTTACCTTCTCTCCTTCACCGACAAATATCGCCTTCCAGTTGACTTACTATCACTCTAATAAAGAAAAACAATAGTTAAAATTCAAAGAATAGAATAATATTTCAGCATACACCCTAGCCCTAGAGTGGTGAATTCCATAAAGTGTGCTACACAAATTCTCTCATCCATTCTTTCATTTGATTTAATTTGACTATAAACTGTCTTGAAATCTTACCTCAGTAGTGGGTGTCTCCTCCTTAATTGTTTTCTGTATTGATCTATGAAGAAAAGAAGTATAAATGCTAATGTTCAGAATATAGTACTAAGGATAATGAGGTACCCATTAAAAGTTATGATTATACAAATATTACTAATCAATTAAGACTGATTTCTTTTTTATTAAATATTGAACGATGAAAGCTGGAACTAGTCTTGACAAGACTGGACTCTTTATCTTCATGTCTGCATCAATTATACAGAAACTAGCTAAATCAGTGTATCATTCTTGTTTGGCCCAGCATATGCAGAGCCTTTCATTAAAAAAAAAAAAAACATTCCTAACAGTACCAAACTATCTCAATGTCTGGTGTAACATATTCCACTCAGTCAACAGGGTCAAACAGAGAAACTGGGCATAAGTTAAAGTGTCAGATATTGGCCATTCGCCTACATCTGTAAATTCATACCGGGTCCACGCCCAGGTGCGGATTAAATGCTCTTAGATTGTTTCATCTTTACTTCTCAAAATTTCTAGTGGCCCTGCAATCGGCTAAGGCTTCTCCCACAATATCAAATAATTGTATGAATGCTGCGTGCCTACAGCCAATGCTCTCAGTCTAATCTCCTATACATTAAACAGCAGCACAGGAATTAGGGGGTCTTGATCAAAGACCATATAGGGCTACAAGGAAAATAGGGTTAGGATTCACTTACATAGAGCTCCACACCCAATTCTTTGTCAGCAAGGCACATAACTATATTGTTTCTTTGGGAAGAACTATGGACTCAATGTCTTAGTTCATCTCCTTTGAAATGGTGTCAGGTAAATTCTATGGTCATTTGGGTGTGTTATTTTAAGAGCCAATGATTCGTCTGCATAGCCTAGTGGGGCATGCACACACACTTCCCATCCAGCAAAAGGCATGCAATGTTTGAACTGATAGTATGATGGCATAACAATCACATCAATGATTACACACAGCTCTCAGTAGACAGACTAGCTATTTTTTTAAGACAAAACATTGCTAGGCTAAAGCTTCGAAGCTCATAAAATTTCACCCTAACCCCTCTTGAACAGCATACTGTTACACTCATCTTTAAGCAAACTTCAGGTGATGTTTATGGATCATATTATCGTGGCCAAATCAAACATTTCCGTGCCTGCTTTGCATATGGATTTTGATACTGAATCGAGCAAACAATGCCGTAAGGCAGCTATTTCATATTAAACACCATCAAATGAAAATCAAAACAAGGTGATTCCTTAATTAAGAACCTAAATGGAAACCATTGGTGTCTGTCTTAAGTTAAAACAAATTCAAGAGGAAGCTTCAGCAGCCTATTGTTGCAAATGTATTTATCTCTTGGTGCATCAAGCCTGACGGCATAGATTTATATACATTAATCACCTAATAAATGGGCAGACTTGTCCTGCCTTTGTGTAGCATCATTTATACTCTAATAAGAAGGGCACTTAAGTATTATTTTCAGACTACAACTATGGAAAAAGTACACTTGCACATATCCAGGTGTGACATATTAACATGTTACTTGGAACTCGTCTTCTAATATTTGTCGATAATAACCCTGTGGCAGTCCTCTTGAGTATAAAGAGATGTATTGTTATATAAAACATAATGAATATAATGACAAATAATATCAATACAAATGTTACTGTATAAAAATGAAATTTCTCAGAAATTGAACAGTAAATAAAGGTTTAATTTCTTTTAGGTACTAAGCTGACCAGTTCTCTTTGGAAAAGTAGTTGATAAATAGGTGAGATCGTACTGAGATTTCTTCAATGTAATATTTGCGTGCTGCATGTAAACTCTAATTCAAATATGTTAGCCAATGAGATGTCATAAAAATGACTTCCTCCCTTTTATGGTTCAAGACATTTTCTTCTTTAATCTAAATTGGCTGATTCAGCATCAAGATCAATAGTTTTTCTTTTGAGCCAGTAAAACCATGAGATCTTAAAATTTAAAACACAATGCTGACAATAAAGTTTAATTTGAACACTATTTCATTATTATAGCCTGGCCATTTTGCTATATAAAATACCTTTACACTCACACTGAAGAATTGAATGGAATCTACAAAAGAAAAACACATTTTCTGGTCATCCTTATTAGATAATCTATGAAACCAGGGTTTCCAGACTTTGTAGGGTAATAGTTTGTAGGGTAAGTACAGTACTTAGTTTTTGTGGTTGATTGCCTAATGAGGGGAACCTGGTGGTCAGTTGAACTCATGTCTTGCTACAGATTTCATAGCAGTACTTGTGCTCCTTTTCACATTCAGTTCCAGTGCAAAACACAGTTCCTCAGTGCCTCTAACATGCTTTACTTTACAACAAGGGCCGGTTTTATCAGTGGTGGACGAACCCAACGTTGTGTGGTACGATCACTGTAAGACAGTGTTTGGGAACCCACTAGGTAAGTTAAAAGACCCCTCACACACCAACCTGGTTGGTGTCATGCTTCATCATTGGGGTCCCAACCGGGTGGCCGAATGCCCCCCGGTTGTGCTACGACGCCTGGCTACAGCGGAGCTGGTGTGTTGCAAGAGTGTGATATCGTGAAGATTAAAAATATCTCTGAGAGTCCTTGCCGTTGGGAATTTATTGCTGGCGGCTCAGGATATAATAAAAACAAGGTATGTGATGCAACTACGAAAGAAATTATTATCTAATAGTTGTTAGTGTTGTAGGTCTACATGTTTCAGCCCTCATGGAGATGTATGGAGCTTTCGTCAGGACCAGTGAGAGGAGTGAGTGGCAAAGTGAAAAGTACCACGTGATAAGTGAAAAAATTAAAAAGGTTGATTACCTACACACTCACTAAGGTGTGTGGACCCGGTGTCTGCGAACTTGCGGACACCGCAGCGAAAAAGACCTGTGGGAGGAAAAAGACAGCACAAGAACATGTATAAAACTGACACATGGGTGCCGAATATTTCAGCAACTACAAAATACAATCTTAAGGGGCTCTGATGGAACAAACCTATCTGTAAGGGGATCGTACCTGTGGCAACACACAAATTGTGATAGTGTTGCATGCTGCTAAGCGTATGGTTTGTCGAAGGCAAATCAATTTAAGGTGCTAGGAAGACGCAAGCCTCTCTGTTAACTTTATAAACCAAGTGGTTGCAATCAAGACAAGACAAACAGTGAGAACAGATGGTGGTGCAATCTATGCACGTAAGATGCCTGGTGAGTGAGAGGCATCAGTCGAGTTGATAGTAGTACCGTGAGGCCTCAGAAAGATAATAATAGAGGTGTGTCACAGTGAGAAACCCAGTGAGCGCATTAAGGTCAGGGCTGGCTGGGGCCGTGAGGCAGAGCGCGTAGCTAAATAAGTCTGGGTTTGTGATATTTAAAAGAAGGGGGGGGGGGGTGCTAAGCCCCTGTGCGCAGCGCTTAGGAAGAGGAAAAAATAATTACACTATGGCTGAGTAAGATCGCTGCTTAGGATACGGGAGGAGTGCGCTCCTCACGCAAATTCTGTGAGGAGAAAAGTAACGAGCATGAGGGAGGCGCAATGTAGAAAGCCTGTGCAATCCACAGAGAAAGGCGCGCGTCACCTTACTTGATCGAAGAGCTGCACCCGCCTGGAACCTATTGGGGTCTCCCGTGGTCCCGGATGGTGTGGGACCCGTTGTGGAGGGAGATTAAGTAGTACTGAGCTCCATAAGGTACGTGCAGGCTGGCCGGTGGGCGTGGGCGGGGAAGCGGTGCCTGCGCATGTGCAGAGGAGAAGTGTTGGCCTACTGCGCATGCGTGAAAATGTCAAGAGTGTGCCGCGCATGTGTGGGAGGTGGAGTGTCAAACTCACACCCGCGCGTGCGCAGTGATTGAAATATGCAGGGCTAAAATAGCTAGTGGCCAATTAAAGGAAAATTAATGGAAAAAGGCCGCTGGGCATCCGGAGGTGGAGGACAGGTACAGATGCATGTGCAGAGACCAATGGTTAAAGACTGCAATTAAGTAGGATAAATAAAGGGCAGGGTTAGGATCTTCTGAGACTATTCCAGGGGATATTATCGTTTAAGCCGGTGATATGGCTGGACAGACGATATATCCACCTCTGTTCTTGTTCCAAGAGGCGGTTCTGGATGTTGGGCAGGTTATGGTCTAAAGCTTCCAGGACGACCCATCTCATGTCATTGGTCGTATGGCCTTTTTCCAGAAAGTGGTTAGTCATTTTAGTGGTGTTTTTCTTGCACGTATCGTGCTGCGGTGTTCACAGATCCTGGTTTTAATTTTGCGATGTAGATGAGGTTGCATGGGCAAATTATCCGGTACACAACATGTTATGTGTTACAGTTGGTGTGCTTGCGTAGTTCCCATGTTTCTCCAGGTTCCAAGTTGAGGTGTTTGGTCGTCTCAGTGATGTGGCAGACGCCTAGTGGGTTCCCAAACACTGTCTTACAGTGATCGTACCACACAACGTTGGGTTCGTCCACCACTGATAAAACTGACATTAGAACACTGGGATACGGATGCACCCCACTCTTCCCTAGCTCTCTCGTTGTTCTCAACTTACTTTACAACAAAACAGCCCAGCACACTTTCAAGTATCAGACGTGTTCAATACACAGGGAAATAAATGTACAACAAGCAGTTGTTTTCCCAAGAAAAAAGTCGATATGATCTTGCGATATTGAAGTTCATTCTTTATTCATATTCTTTTTAAAATTTGCAACCGCCAACGCGTTTCGTCCTCAATCTGACTTCTTCAGGGCTACAAAAGTACATAATTAACCACTATTTACAACATTGAATACAAACATTTAAAACATAAGAACCAGATCAGTTTTAAAATAGACACCAAGATCATTTCTTCACTGGTTATTATAATGGGAAAACGTTTTTGCATAAAGTACGTACAGAGAACACATACATTCCAAGTACCCTGTACATCTAACATCTAATTAAGTGTTAATGAAACAACAAAGCACTTAATCTGTGAAAAGTTACTATGGAAGAAGAAAAAATGACTTCATTTGTACATAGGGAGGCTCCTCCATTTTTTGTTAGATGTACAGGAGCAGCAGACCGGTCACTGACGTGGGACATCTCGTGCACTGCTCCTGGTTTTCACCGATGCAGCGACAAGGTCACCGTCGACTCTTCAGAACCTTCCGACATCAGTGGGCATTGTGTCTCTGTGCCTCCTGGTCATCTCCGAGTGGCAGAGACTTTGTCCCCTCTGCTTGCAGGTTCTTCACTTCCAGAATCCACCTTGGGATTCTACAGGACTCCTTCACAGTCTTTTCCAGAGGTATCTTCTTAGAAGTCTTCCATTGTTGTCTACAGCAGGTTCCAACATCACTTCATCACTATGCACCCAGCTTCTCTGGTGTAGGTAACCTGGTTCCCGATGGCATCCACGGGTGGGGTGACTCTCCATCCTTCTGTCATCCAAAGGGTTTCCTCTGGGAAGGGTCCTTCTTCAAAACTACAACCGCGACTACTCCATTAACTTCCATTGGGCACGTGGCTGTGTTTCCACTCCGCACACAGCCTCCGTGGGGTTCCTGGGTACTTACTTGGGTGGTTCCCTGTGTCCCTAGATCCTCTGGGTCTCCTGGTCCAAGTCCTGTTCTGCTTTGCAATTTGCATTCCACTTTCTTAGTATATGGTTTAGTCTCCCCCTGGAGACTACTATATTTTGTGCTACTTACCTGACTGCATTTGAAGAATTTTTGTGTATTGTGTTGATATCTCCGGGAAGGAGATATACCAATGTGATAGAGATATTGTGTAGTAATAAATAGAGACTTATTTTTGCTAAACTCTGAGTGTTTTTTTTCATCTAATCTACACTACAGCTTAAACTGGTAAAACAAGCTGTTTAACACTCCTTCAAGATAAGCCTGAAGGCTCCTCTCTGCAGCTACCACGTTGAGAGCTTTCTATGGTTATTGAAGACCACTTTATCACCATAAGGGTTGCCTGGATTAGTGCAAGGTGCACCACCTGAATGACTGTGCATCATATACCCGAGCCAGCCTCCTACACCTAGTATATGTTACTAGGGTACACAGGACATGGGTACACCAGGGGTCTCCCATGGGCTGCGGCATGTATTGTGCCTCCATGGGAGTTCACTTAAACTGTGACTACAGCCCTGCCATTGCAACCTGTGTGAGTTGGTGCTTGCACCTCTCACAACAGATATAAGTTTCATTATATCTGAGGTCACTAAACTTTAAATCTATAAGTCACCCCATGGCAGGCTCTTCAGTTCTGAGGGCAGGGTGCTTGGTTATAAGTGTGAGGGTGCCCCTGCATGAGCAGGACACCCCTATAAACCCTGGAGTCAATTCTCCAGGCTTTGTAAGTGCGGAAAGCCATTTTTAGACATATAGTGGACATCAGTCATTATGAGATGTCTAACTATATAGTGGCTACACCAAACCCAATCATATTTAGCACCAAACATGTTGGAATCATATCCCAACAACGATTCCAGTGTTAGAAGTAAGATCCCATGTACTGGAGGACTCCCTAGGGGACCCTCCTGTACTCCCGGTAGCAGTCTTTCAGGGTCTGCAAGCAAGCTAGTGCTGCTGCAGACAGGAGACCTATTCTGCCCTACTGCTGCTGAGCCAAGCTCGAGTAGAGGGAGGTAGAACCAATGGTGGCTCCTCCGCAATGGCGGAGGAGCATCATACCACTGCGGGTGTGTGGGGTGGATCCAGATAAATGGTAGTGGAGTGCGTGCACGAGTGATAAAAGGACCTTTTATTAGTTACACAGGCACATTGAGCCCTATAGTAACTCACCAATCTTCTGGTTTTTTAATCTACCAGGGGCACCACACTAGTAAAATATTTCCTTTGGATACCCCTAGGTATTTTTTTTCACTCACTCCTGCACGCACTCTACTACCATTTATCTGGATCCACCCCACACACCTGCACTCACCTAACGGCTTTTCTCTTAAAAAGATCTCCGCGAAAGTGACCCTTCGAGGGACCGTCGGGCATTGCAGCGCCGGCCCGACGAGGAGCAAAAGGCCGATGATGAAGCATGACATCCTTCGGGGTGTGTGAGGGCAACAAAGAGGTAAGACTTGGCCCTCCCCTTCGGGACTGGATCCTTGATACCGGGGATAAACCTCTGCCTCTCTCTTTTTCATTCTTCTCTCGCTTTCTATTCTACTCTTAATCTCTCTATCCCCCCCCCATTGAGCAGGTGAGATTTTCCACCTCCAACTCGGAACAATGTCCTTAATAATTTAACGGTACTTTGTGGAGCACGGACATTGGACCTCAACAGGCTCCTGACCCCCCTCTTTTTGTTGACTTGGTATTTCTTCTCGACTCTAGGAGTTATCCCTTTGATGGAAGCTGGTTCTTTGAACGCCTCCTTGCCTTGGTCCAAAATACTTGGGAGCATGGGGAGGTATTGTGTGCCTTTTGTTGTAGGTGCCAGTGTTTCCAGCGGGAAACATGTATCCCCTATTTCTTCCTCCAGGGGCACCCCAAACTGGTTTGCTTCCCACTTCACCACTTCATTGTAGAAAGCGATGTCATCTGGGGGGGATGCTTTCGAGGGATAGTTGCAGATTTCCTCCTCTGGACTCGTGGTGTCGAGATCATTCCAGTCGTCTTCGAAGTTTCCTTCGTTTTCCTTGTCCTCCGGTAAGTTTCCGTATTCCTCAGGACCTTCGCTTCGAGGTTCCGGTGTTGGTGGGGAGTCAAAGATAGTCTCTCCCTCCTCTTCGGCGTCTTCTGCCTCTTCGGCGTCGACGTTCTCCTGTTCTGCTTCCGGTGCTTTTGGGATTTTGAAATCCTTTTAAGATTCGTCGAATTCATTCTTCCATTGCAAGAGAGCAGCCATTTCTTCCTCAAGTCTTCTCCTTATGTTTTGGAATTCGAGGGCCCTCTCGGCGTCTGAGGCCGGGGACTTTCTTTTCTTTGCGGCGTCGGCGGTTGTTTTCGACATCGCGCTCTTTTTCGCGGGTTCGCTATCTACCCTTGGTTTTGGAGGCTGGTGCGATTTTCCCTCATCGGTGACCTTTGGATGGGTCCCGTGGGTTTCCTTCGATCGCGGCTGACCTTTGATCGCCTTTTTGTTCGGCGTCGGGGCTGCCTTTGCCGGCTTTGGATCGTGGCCCTTCGGTTCCGACGGATCTTTGTTTCTTACCTTCTCCGTCTTCTTTTTCAACTCCTTCGCCTTCTTATCGGCATGTCTCTTTTCGGCGTCCTTTTCTATAAGTTCGACGTCCGAACCTTCGTGTGTCGTTTCTGCTGGAGCTGCGAGCTCCTCCTCGTCGCTGGAGAACCCGATTTCGCTCATGGTAGGTCTCTTCGTGGCCTGCAACATCATGGTGTAGTGGGACTGTCTCTGGTACCGGTGCGTACTGAGAGTCTTCGGCAGGAACGATGAGCAGGCCACACACTCTTCGTCTTGGTGGTCTAACGGCAGGCAGAGGTTGCACACGGTGTGTGGGTCTCGTTGTGCGTACTTGTGGTGGCACTTCTGACAACATCTGAAAGGGGTCTTCTCCATGGCCGCTACCTCGCAATTTGTGTCCTCAGGTGTTGCCAATTTTTGGCGCTCTGCCTCTGCACACGATCGAGAGTTGTTACTCGACGTTGTTCCGTTGAACTTTCAGTGATGATCTTCTTTTCTTGAAGTCTTAACAGAAAAAAACACAAACTTTCTTCCGAATTTCCCGTCGTGCTTCCAGACCCAACGGCGGAAAAAAGAATCTGAAGATGGCTACCACGCACGTCTACCTCCAGGAAACCGGTTGACGTCACCCAGGGGACGTACCTGGCACCAAATGGTGGTCGACAGCGACCAAAACAGAAGGGAAAAAGATTGGAAAAGAGACAATTCCGGATCCAACCACTAGATGGCGGAATAATGCACAGCATGTGAATCCAGAAAAGGATTCACACTGCAAAACTATGTTCTTGCATTGTTATATTTTGCATTTACCGGCTCTTAGCCAGCACTGTAGGGAGGGGCGGGGCCGAGGAATGGGAGAGGGGAAGAGGAGTGCTACCTGTACTCCCTAAGTGCTCATGTGTGTCAGGCCAACCAAAACACACATGTGCACTTAGGTTCCTCCAGCTGGGCTGCATTGAGCAGCCGGGCTGGAGGATCCCCCACAGACTCCCTGGCCCTAGCGGAGTGCCTTTCTAGCCTGCTCAGGTCAATCCCCGCGCTGCTCTGCAGCACAGGGATTGGATGGGAGTCTGTCCAAGGGTGCAACGCTGGAGGCGGCCGGAAGCTTAAGGTATTTTTTTCTAAATTAATTAATTCTACCCCAACGAGCGACCCCTACCGAATTACCTCCACCCACTTACCACCCTTTATTTGCGGCGGCCGCCACTGGGTAGAACAATAGGCTTCCTGTCACAAGTAGGTGTGACCACCTTCCAGACAGGAATTAGTGTATTGGGCTGGGGTGGGGGTGCTTGCCAGCACCACTAGACTGCTTTGAAGGGCACATTTGGTGCCCTCCTTGCATACTCCAGTTTGAACTAGTTCAGGAAACATTGGTTCCTGATCTGGCGCGAAACTGGACAAAGGACATGGGAGTATTCTCCCCTCTGTCCAGCCCCTCCTCTGAGAGGGGCCTCCAAGTTGTTCCAACCCTTTTCTTAGGGTACTTAAAGGCTCAGATTCATCGTGGGGCAAGTCTCAACCCTGAAATTACATCCCTCTTCAATCGTCTGGACACTTGGACTTCGTGGGACTTCGACTGGAACCTAGACGGCACCAAGGAAGACTCCTGCTGCTCCTAGTCTCGCTGTCTTTCAAGTCTTCTTCATCATCTGTGCTTCATTCAGGCTCTTCAATAGACCTGTGGGCATCAAGGACACCTGAAGAAACCTCCCTTGAAGAGAAAGAGGCACTCCCCTAAATCTGCAGGCACAACAACAAAGCTAACCGGTCTGCTGCTCCTGTTGTCCTACAGGCTTCCCGAGGCCCACCAACACAAGTGGTGGTTCTGAAGCTCTCTAGAGGCCCAACCTGTCTTCCCAGCAATTTTGAGGACAGTATCCCTCGTCGGGGACGCTGTAACCAAACCCCTATGCACTGCATCGACTTGCCGTTGCCAAGGTTTGTTGGCACTGCACTCCAGAGATCTTCGGGCTACAAAAAGCTCCAGCCTCCCTTTCCTCCAAGATCAGCGTCCTCACCACATCCTCTGCACAGTGGGCCTTCATTTATGGTGAGCTGCTTGAGGTCCTCCTGCTACTGTTGTGCCTTTGGGCTGTGGGTCCTCCTGAGGGTCTTCTCTTGCTTTAGTGGGCTCCTCTGCTTGCTCAGGGCCTTCTCTGACTCTCTGCATCTGGGGAGTCCCTTTGACCTTGCTGGTCCCAACGTTTGCTCCTTTTTGTTTTCCACAGCAACTGTGGCTGGCAAAGTTTGTTGGTGCTCCCGCCGAGCACCAACCACCGAGACAACGATGTGGGTCAGCTCGTGAACTGCTCCTGGTCTTCCTCAGCGTCATCTGGCTCTCACAGATGTAGTGACAAAGTCACCATCATCTCTTAAGAACTTCCCAACATCGGTGGGCATTGTGTTTTCCGTGCCTCCTGTTCACCTCCGAGTGGCATATACCCTGTCCCCTCCGTTTGCAGATTCTTCACTTCCAGAACCCACCCTTGCATTCCACCGGATTCCTTCACAATCTTCTTCAGAAGCATCTTCTTCGAAGTCTCCCATTGCTGTCACTTCACCAATATGCACCCGGTTTCCCTGGTGAAGTTCACCTGGTTCCTGGGGCCTCCACGGGTAGGTTGGCTCTTCAACCCGGGGTCCTCAGGAAGGGCCCTTCTTCTTTAAAACTGCAACTGCGACTTCTCGATTGACTTCCATTGGGCACGCGGCTGTGTTTTCACTCTGCACACAGCCTCCGTTGGGTTCCTGGGTACTTACCTTGGGTGGTTCCTTGCGTACCCGGCTCCTCTGGGTCTTCTGGTCCAAATCCTGTTCTCCTTTTCAGTTTGCATTCCGCTTTCTTAATATATTTGGTGTCCCCCTGGAGACCAGTGGATATTTGTGCTACTTACCTGATTATTGAAAAATATTCTTGTGTATTGTGTGGATATCTTCGGGTAGGAATTATACCAATGTGTTAGTGATAGTGCGTGTAATAAATAAGACCTATCTTTTATAAATTTTGTGTGGTTTCTTTTGATCTAACCGACACTACAGATTAAAGTTGGCCAAATAAGCTGATGTATACTCCTGCAAGATAAGCCTCAAGGCTGCTCTCCACAGCTACCACTTTGAGACCTTCCAAAGGTTATCAAAGACCACTAAAATCACCATAAGGGTTGTCTGGATTAGTGTAAGGTGCATTACTTGAATAAGTGTGCACCATATACTAAGCCAGCCTCCTACAAGTACCCTTCTCTATTCACGCACAGCCAAGTTTCCATTGTTAGGAGTCATTTGGTGGAGAGTGTCTTTTGAGAAGGCTTTGTGCCGGCTTAATGCAAGATTTTGACATTGCAGCATGGATCTTACCATGGCAACGTCAGCTCTGTACCTTCCTCCCCTTGTTGGCCACATCCTATCACAAATCATGTAATTTCTGAAGGTGTGTGTGTATGTTCATTCTTGTGAATGAATAAAGGCTGCTCTATCTTGACTTGCTAGCAAAACATATCCTCACTGAGGTTAATTGTAGCTGAAAGGCTGAACTACCAGTGCAACATATATATATAAAGAAACAAGATTGTATTTTCAAATGTCACCAGTAAGTAACCTTTTGACTGAACAAACTTTTCATGCTACCTGACCACGTAGATAATAAAGGATTTTATAGAAGTAACTAGGCCCAAGATGCTTGGTTTAACAACTGGCTAAGCAGCATGGTGTTCAGTAAACAATAAACATCGCATGAATTCACACAGCAACTGAACTCACTAGTGATACGTATTGGATTGGAGTCACTGTATTTAATTTGTCTTAAATAGACAGCCTGAAAATCTGGCCTAGAAAGGGTCCTAAGTTTGGCATTCCTGCTCCAAGACACATCTATTTTAGTGGCAAATGCGATTCTTTGGATAAATACAAAGCTTCGATGTAAAACCATATCACACCTGTAAATTGCTAACTAACTCCAAAGTGGAAAAATATTCCTGTGCATAAAAAACAATACAAATATGCAAGAATTACTTAAAAACACCTGGTAGGTCACTCTAAATTGTTGTTTCTGTATATTGTTCATCTACAAATTAAATACCTTTGTGACGTAAGATGGGACAGATCAATGGCCGTGTCTGGATAACTTAGCTCCTCGAGTTTTACGTTGCCTTCCTTATTTGTCTCCTCTGAGTTCTGACTGCTGTGCTCTTCCTCTTCTCCCTCTGATGAAGATTCATGCTGCAAATTCTGCTCACTTAATCCGTCATCCTTAGCAACATCCATTTCTTGACTGTGAATTTTCTCTACACGGGGCCCTTCTGGATCATTGTGATCTTCTTCGCTGCTGCTGCTATCATCATCTTCAGGTCCTTTTGAAGGTGTGAAATAAACTATTATTCAAATGTAAAAACTAGAATAGATATTAAAATATTCTAACCATTTTGAAAGACCAAAACCAAATGGTGATACTATAATACCATGCTCCTGAAGTAAAAGTCTGTTAGTCACATCCCGGTACATGTCCATGACAAACTACACCTTGCATTAATTTAACACCTCCAGTGATTAGTGGAGTTTCACTGAATTCAGGTGTTGGTGATGAAAGGTGTTGTCTGGCTGGATTGAGTGGCCTTAGGATTTAGAGTTTGGAGCAAGGAGGCAGTAACCCCTTCCCACCTAAACCCTGCCTCTGCATTGCAACCACAATTTATTTTTAGGAGCTGGGAGCAAATGATCATGGAACTACCAACTCTGAACTTGGCCCACCATGCTTAAGCACAAGTCGCTTGATTTAGACCATAGCAGAGACGTTTGCCAGAAAGGCTGACCTTTTTACCTACCGGAGAATAAGTTAGAGGAAGCTCACATCTTCCCCATACGCGAGCCTCAGGGTATCCTGTGCAGCTGTCAAATAACCCAATGCCACGTGGAGTGTCAAAAATTGGACATGAGGAAATCTGAGTAATTTCTCTATTAGTAATTAGTTGCATACTTGAATTTGCAATGCTTATATGAGGGCAAAGGGCATATAATACTCTGGACCGAACCCCAAGTATCACCCATCGGTCCACCACATATGCCCCGCAGGTGTATGCAAAGGAGCCATATGCCACAGACAGCCCCTTGGAGGGTCTAAGCATCAGCACAGTGGTAACTCTACTGTGATACTGTTATTGACCACTAGGTATTACTGACAGCTGAATGATAAGGCTAACATAAGACTGTTGATGGTCTGATTTGGAAATTAGGTCATGACCAATCAATGGTCCATAAACTGATTTATATACAACCCTAGAGAGCTTAAATGGAACACAACAAGTTTAAGACTGCATGGCTTTCAAATACGTTGAACAATGCAGTCCAATATGTACATAAGAAGTAAATAAGTGAAAATACAATCATTACAAATATTTAGTGTGTCACATCCAGAATATGTGACTGCATACCTTGAAAATAGAAAAGTTAAAAACATAATCAACGAGTAAGGGAAATATAATGTTGTCGCCACAATAAGGTTAACAACCAAGAATTTGCATCCTTGCTAATGTTAAGAAATGTCTACTGTTAATGTTGATCCAAACTTTGTACTGATAATAGACTGATATTTATAGATGGATATTCTTAAAATCAACTGTAAAAATGCAGACTCCCTCTTGCGTGGACAATACCATATGTGCCAGTGTCATCATCTTAAAAGTCTTCAATTGTATGAATGAGCTAATTCTATACAGACTTGCAATAATGTTAAAGCACCGGTCGGTTACATGGTAATTTGTAATGATCGTAACCCCGTCAACTATGGAATTGGATCATTATAGCTTTGACTATTACTGATGTTTTCACAAATCCTGAATAATCATACATGCTGTTGTAGGAATAGGGAGTCAAGGGTGTCTACTAAAACATATAAACATATTCAAACATATTGAAACTATTGTAAACACATTCAGCTTGTTAGATTGCTAGTGAATTTCATGAAGGGCATCTGTTGGGACTACTGGATGTACCCTCTGGAGGGGCTTGACTAAAATGGGTGTTTGACCTGGGCATGTTGGATCTTCAGATTGGCATTTTGAGTTTAGACCTTAAAGGCATGGCTACTCATTTTTAGAGATGACAGTGAGGCACCTGGCTGTCTTGAATTATACGAGAACTTCACCCATAGTCACACTTACAACCTTGCCACATCAAATAAGAGGTTGATCCAGTGACTGCATGGATAAAATATATTTTCTGCATAGTGTCACTTTCTATTGATGGTAACTGTAGCAACCATACCTTTTGTATCAAAGCCCATGAGTCATTAGCCAGGAGTAGATGCCCCCACATAATGTGCATGCTTTGACACGTTGATAGGTGCGTTCCATACATACTTTTTTTCAAACGGTCACTATTTTGATATTCAGTTAATAACAGTGAAACATGAACACATAATCCATCACAGAAATAAAAATATGTGCAGGAATTAGAATCATTGCAAGGGAGGTGCACATAGGATTTTATTCTGCGATCTCAGAGTGTTGTATTCACAACTAATTACAAGGTCACATGTCTTCATTAAATTAACTGTGTGCTTATCAATGTCATCAGTGATATATTCTGCATTTCCCCAGAATCAATCCAATGGTTAGTATGAAAGCCTACAGTATAACACCATAGTTCAGCAGCTATTTTCCATACACACACACATACAATTTATCATCTAACCTGCAAAGATCACCACATCGTCACTTCTGGACAGAATGTCACTTGCTTGCAGGTATAAAGATGGGTAAGGGTATTGGCATGGGAATTGACCCTCACCTACTAAATGCACTGCTCACTAGACGGTATTTTAGATTTTCTTACAAAGGTTGTACCCCACCATCTAAATAAAGGCAATCCACATCCAAAAGGTATTGTCTGACTTGAGTTGTTTCAGACCTTGGTGGAATGCTGTTAGTGTAGGGTTCAAAGAAGACAAGCATTGGCATAGCCAATAGGTCTCGCCTTTGGGGCCTTATAAGTGGTTAGTCATGCAGCACATTATCCTGGGTGCCCTGCCGCTTTGTAGAAATTGCGATCAGAGTCATGGTGTGGGATGGCTCATAGAGCAAAGGAAATGCAGACAACGGGAGGGGGACAGGAACACGGTAAACACGGCAGGAAGTGGGCGGGAGCATAGTGAACAAGGCGGGAGGGGGCAGGAGCAAAGTAAAACAACAGGAAATTAGGAAACAAATAGTGCGTTTAGGTACACCTGTCATGAACTGCACAGTGCTTAGAAGATCATTATCTTTCACTGCTTTTCACTACAGTGTACTTCCGTATTTCACTTACTATTTTTTCATTAAACATTTTCCTGTTTAAAAAAATAGGTTTTTTTAAACGTACCTCAAAAGAAACGCGATATTAAAGAACAGCCTCGATTTACCCAGGATTGGACGGCCACACAAACTCTCAAACTATTTGATTTGAAACCTCAGCTCAATGAAAGCTGCTGTTAAACTAATCCGCTTTAAAGTAATCTGTTTATCTTTGCACCGTCCGACGTGGCATCCGGAGACAGTTGACACACACCCCCAGTGCAGACCCCTTACATCTTCCACATACATCTTGGGCTGCAGATGACTGTGGGGGTGCCATATCTATGTGACAGCAAGAGCTTTGAAAACAGTCTCTCAAGAAACGACATGGGGCAGCTTGTGCAAAGCACAAGAAAACGTAACCCCTGCAGCATGAGATAGTCGACGTTTGTGGGTTAATACACCTGCTGTGACAAACAGTGAACAGCTTCGTGGCAGACCATAACGTGATTACCAAAGATGTGGCTATTGATCAAATTTCGATAACTGCGAGACAGCAAGTAGCAGTAAGCACCATACATCAGTTAGGGCTTCACAAGAGAAGGCTCCTTTACCATGTGGCAGTCACATAGTACCCCCAGGGGCACCCCGCTTTCCCCCCTCCCCCAAATTAGGTTACCCAAAGAAGACACAAGAAACAGTTGTAAATGGGTAACAAATGCTGCAGGATTTATTACATAATTCCAGGATATGTAATAGGTGGGTTATCTTACGGGCGATCCAAGGGCAGGCGGCCATTTACTTCACCTGCCCCGCCTGATGAGCCGGGCAGCACGGGAACGACCCGCAAGTGCTGCCCCCCAAGTGATTCTTTTTTCGATCACGTGCCGTTGAGATTCTACTCACACCCCCCCTCTCGGGGCGGAGCGTCGCATAGCAAGCCCCCGGTTGTTCAGGCCCACAACCGCCCGCAGGCCTAGCGGGGCGCCGACCGGCTTCCGGGACCTCTCTGGAGGCTCCTCGTTTTGGCTCAGGCACCACGTGGTGCCGCGCAGAGGTACCCTTTGTACCGGCCTGCTTCCAGATCGCCCTGTAACTCCGCCTGCAACGAAAAGAAAAACATTAAAACGTTCAGCCAAAAACCCCACCCCACCACACCACGCCGGGTAAGCGGTAGGGAGGGTAAAAAGGCGAGGTGGGCGACAAAGAGGTCGCCAGTGAGGGTGGGGGAAGGCTAAATAGCCTTCCCCTCACACCTGGGCCCGGAAGTGACGCGCCTTGCGCGTCACTTCCGGCCCCCGACACGGAGGGGGGGCAACAATCAGGATCCCTGCCCCCGCCCCCCCCGAAGGAGGGAGTGGGGAGGGGTGACCGGGGCCCCGGGGCCACTAAGGCGCCGACCGCCGAGTGGCCCCCTGCGGGGGCCGCGGTCAGCGGCATAGTACCCCCAGGGGCACCCCGCTTTCCCCCCTCCCCCAAATTAGGTTACCCAAAGAAGACACAAGAAACAGTTGTAAATGGGTAACAAATGCTGCAGGATTTATTACATAATTCCAGGATATGTAATAGGTGGGTTATCTTACGGGCGATCCAAGGGCAGGCGGCCATCTACTTCACCTGCCCCGCCTGATGAGCCGGGCAGCACGGGAACGACCCGCAAGTGCTGCCCCCCAAGTGATTCTTTTTTCGATCACGTGCCGTTGAGATTCTACTCACACCCCCCCTCTCGGGGCGGAGCGTCGCATAGCAAGCCCCCGGTTGTTCAGGCCCACAACCGCCCGCAGGCCTAGCGGGGCGCCGACCGGCTTCCGGGACCTCTCTGGAGGCTCCTCGTTTTGGCTCAGGCACCACGTGGTGCCGCGCAGAGGTACCCTTTGTACCGGCCTGCTTCCAGATCGCCCTGTAACTCCGCCACAGCCCTGGAGGCGGCTAACCGTCGCAGCCAGGGCCCCCCACCAACCTAGCTCTTTTACCTGCACCCTCTATTCACCAATGCTTCGCTTAAATCCAATAAAACAGGTCCATGCCTATTTGGGAGAGGTGTACTCCATCCAAGTCGAAGTACCCCTTTACATTCCCCCGAATCATCTCATGGCGAATAAAGCCCAAACCCCTTTGGGCGGGACTCAAACCCTGTGAGATCCCTTATAACCACAGGCCCAAGACATACCAGTGAGCTATAGCTCCTGGATTGTAGATGGCCCCATCTATGTCCCCAATCCCTAGACGCTATCCCAATCGGATAGGGTCTGTTTGAAATAGAGGGGCCTGTGAAGATGTGCGATAACTATTCGCCTCCCAGCGGGAAGGTTACACCTATTCACAATCCTGGGCCTGCCCGCTTTGACTATTATGTCGAGAAGGGTTACTTAACATTTGTACAGTCCCCTCAGATAGTTAACCTGGGGCACAGGAGTGCACCTCACTGCCAGCGCGTGACCATGGGCAAGGGGCTACTCTTGCCCCTGCCCACCATCCCTTATACCTTATAGGAATTATGCCCCTACGGATCCCTCAGTGATGATCCCTTAGGCATACCAGCTTCGGGAATCTGTTTGGCTTAAGCGTTGCGCGCTGTCATAATGTCCCCTTGTGTTTGCCCCGCTGACACCCCAGATATTGGGACAGCAGCACCAGTCTCCTGCAGCTGCCGTACACGACCAGTGATTCCAGTGGGGGGTGCCACCAACCGCAATGGTCCTCCAAGCATTACGGAAAGCCCATTTTTACCTGGGCCTCTCTCCAATTGATGGTGATTACACCCAGCTGAAGGCCAGAGGCCCGCCTAAGGAGCCTATGCACTTGTTTTGCTACCCGGCTCCCTTGTGGGAGGGCCACAGAGTTAGGGCAACGCGTGTGCTCCCAGGGCACGGTGCTGCTGGAAAGCAGATATCTGATACTCACACGCTGGTACCTTATCTGTTGCTAAATGCCCTACTGCAGGAAGTTTCCCAAGAACCGTAGACTTCGCGGTCCCACCTAACTTGATCCCATCACCTGGGGGGAACCCAGTGGTGGCAGGACCTGAATGGTAACTCCATCCCGGCGTAGCTATCGCTTATTTGTGCCGCCGAAGCAGGCAATGCCCCCTTAGTCTCAAGTTCTACCCCTAGAGGATAACCTTGGGAGCAGACAAGTCTGTGGGAACCAACCGGAAACTTTGGTGCAAATACCGGCCCTATTCTGAACGTAGCGAGTGCTGCACGGTCAATAATGCCCTGATGCCCTGGGGCTCTACGTGGTCTTTACCAAACTTTGAACGACCGCACACTTGCTATATAACAACCATACCACTCCTCCTGCAGGCCTAACTCTTGGTTATGGTGCCCAGCTCAGTGTTCTGCAGGCCAATCGGCTCAGAGGTAAACCACGGGTTGCAATCCGCTCGCGAGCGGCGCACCCGCCACCACTTGGACAATCACGCCGGTAACCTTGTGCCGTGATTTAGGCCCTAGTGATGCGCTATGTGGTGACCACTTATTCTTTTGCCGCTATGTCAGAGCGTCCCCGAATTCAATGCGATTGGGGCGCTGAGCTGCACCCATATCTAACCCATCTAGTGGCTCAATCCAGACTTCCTTTAGCCTTAGATAATAACTACCATTCTATCTCGGTTGCGTTGCCCTGCCCGACTAGGCACCCACCCGGGTATCTAGGTTACAGTTAGATATGTGTGAGTTCCCCATGTCAGTGACCGTTGAAGGCGGCCCCCATAAGCATGTTGGCGGGGCCAGTTGCGGGCTTAAGCATACCTCTTTTAGACTGTCGGCAGCGACCCGTGTTTAACTGTTACTAACATGGCAATGACAGTTCTACGTTAGGACTATCCCCACACTGGTCCGCCCTGCCCAAGGACTGATGCACCTGGGAGGGCGAGGCCGTAAGCAATGGGGGTGGGTAACGAGACAACAATGACAAGCGACCCAAGCCCCCTTTCAGCAAAAGGTTGGAGACGAGCGACACGTGGTCACGTGTGGTCAGGATCGGACTGCGCGACCCTTACTGTAATTAGCCCTCTTAAGTCGCGCGAACTCGACCCCGTACTTACACAAGCCGGCACGGGGAGAATAGGGGATTCGTACCATATAACACGATCGCCGTGCCCGGCCACACGAGCACCGCACCCGATTAACCCTTGAGGAGCGGGGGGGATTAGTAATACCCGTAATCGCGTGATGTGGACAGTGCATGTCTTGGTATCATGTGTCCGCCTTATAGGAAGCCTGCAATTACATGATGAATAGTTATATCGCGCGAACTTGACCGGAAGGCATTGGAGCACTTTAACATGAGCACCGTATTTATATTACCTCTTCAGGCAGGGGGTGTTTACGACATTCATACCATATTACCCGCTCCCCGACCGAACCGCGCGAGTCCCGCCCAGATTCTCCATTGAGGTGCGGGGGGTTTATTAATGCCAGTAATCGCGTATGTGAGAATTGCATGCACTTGTATTATTTATCTGCTTTATAGGAAGCCAGCAATACATGTTGCATAATTATATAGCGCAAGCTGAAGGTGTTGGAGCGCCTTACCTGAGCACCCTATTTACATTACCCATTCAAGCACGGGGGGCTTACAAGATTCGTATCATACTAAACGATCCCCGTGCCAGGTCCATTGCGCCTGCCGCACTCAGCCCACTGCATGCCCCCCCACCCTCAACGGCAGCGTAGCCGACGGGAGGGGGGGCGATAACCTTAACCAGGGAGCGCCACATGTGTTGCACCTCCCGCGATCAGCGGGGACCCAGGCAGCTCCCAGCCGTGCAGTGCTGGTGTTTTGGGGCCGTGAACCCACGCTAGTCTCCTACGTGCTCGAGTATATGGAGCAAAATCTTGCGAGCAATGCATGCACTGGTATCATGGATCTGCCTATATAGGCAGCCCGCAATTACATGTTGCATATTTATATAGTGCGAGATCGACCTGAAAGTATTGGAGCGCTTTACATGAGTGCCCTATTTACGTTACACATCCAGGCACTGGGCGCTTAATTCAAAATACAATATTACGTGATCGAGTGTACCAGATAACACGAGCACCGCACCCGATTATCCAGTGAGGTGCGGGGGGTATACTAATGGCCGAATGCGGACGCAACTCCGCGGGCCGGAACTGGTTACCCTAAACCAACAGCCAACTCACAGGTTACAACGCCTACCTCTTGCCCCCGCTCGCCCCAGCCGCGTGGAATACCGAAATTCCTTCAAACCTGTACTGAGCGCGAAAACCCTAAAGCGCCGGGCACTCGCACCGCCCATTCCGGAGCAGGGGGGTGTCATACTGTCCGAAATCACCGAGGATGGGGCGCACCACGAATGCAGATGGGCATGAAAGGATGCGGACCACCCTGATTCATTTGCTTTTTATGTCAAAAATGAGCGAATAAACTATAACTACTACTTCTACTAGTCCCTTTGCAGGCTGACTCGTCAACAGTCTGCATTAAATCACAAAGTAGAGACTGTTGATTTCACCCACGACCCAAAAAATGTACATCTTAGCAGATTAAGTGATTTTCCCAGAGTGCAGTACATAGCGAACTCGGGATTTAAGAGATTAGCCCCGGGTCACGGTGCGACTCTCCCGAAGGTATTGGACCGCAGTACACAGAGATTGGCAGCCCTCTCTATTCTCCGCCAATCCGTGCCACCAGGCCCCGCACCAGCAACCCCCACTTTGACCAAGCTTGAGGCGGAGGGGGTGGGGGCGATTAATTTGCCAGGATCACGCGGCGCGGGGATACTAAATGACTAGCCGCAGGGTGGGTGGGCGGCGTCGAAGCCAACCTCACCCAAGGGTTTACCTGCCTGCAAAACGTGGGGTGCGGGCATCGATCCCGCTACTTTTAGCACCCCATCAGGAGCTCTACCAGTCGGGGCTACGTCCCTCGCTACACCGATAAATTCGGCCGGCGGACCGCGTAACTGCCCTTTAAAGTCGCCACCCTCGCCCTAATCTTGCGCCCCCTCCGCCCGTGGCCCACTGCCCTACAGGGCCCTGACGATCTGGTACTGGCCAGGGACAGGGCCGGGGCGGAGTGGGTGCAGCAAGAGTCACCGCAATATGGAGACCCGGCGACGACCGATCGAAAAGATGGGAGCTGCACCTCTTTGAAAGGTTGTGAAGATTGTTGCCTATTTATAGCGCGAACTCGACCCAAATGTATTGGAGCACTTTACACGAGCGCCGTATTTACATTACGCATTCCGGCATGGGGAACTTAAATGATTTGGCCAGAATCACAGGATGTTGACGCGACCCGAGATGATTGAACCCTGGTTACCAGCACCAAAATCGGCAGTCCATCCGAGGCCCATCCCTCCGTCTTTCTACCTGACCTGCTCGTTCAAATCCCATGCTAACTGCACTCCCAAACCAATGAACTCGCCATTGGACGGTGGGTGCACCCATCTGAAAGGCTGCAAAATTCGCTGCAATTTATATATAGCGTCAGCTCGACCCGACGGTATTGGAGCGCTATACACGCGCACCGTATTTACAATACGCCTTCCGGAGGGGGTGAGGGTGGTGGCAGTGTGTATTGACTCCATTCCACCTCTTATGCACGGTCATGTATGCCAGGGTCTGACCAGCGCCTGCTGACCCGCACGAACTGCTACCTGGGGTGGTGGGGCAAGATCACGTGAAACCCATCGCGGCGTGATGGGATTGATGTACCTCGAATCAGAGTCTCAGACCTTAACCAGGCGCGCCACTTGTCTTCCGCACATTTGGCGGCAGCGCAGCCAACGGACCACATCTTCCATGCCCCGCCCGGACTCACACGACTCACAGTCAATGATTTCAATCATTAGGCCAGGATCACAGGGTGTTGGCGCCGCCACTAGGCTAGCAGCCTGCGATACCACGCCTTTATCGGCAACGCGGCCGACGGACAACCTCAGAGGGGGAGGGGGGAAATACCCTTCACATCTAGGCCGCGACCACGCGGCTGGCACAGCCCGCGACCCCCGGCAGCACGGTTTACCAATCTCCCTGCATAATTATATAGCGCGAGCTCGACCCGAAGGTATTGGAGCGCTTTACATGAGTGCCGTATTTCCCTTACACATCTAGGCACTGGGCGCTTCGTCCACAAGTACAAGGTTACGAGATCGAGTGTATTGGAGCAAAACCTGCGAACAATGCATGCACTGGTATCATGGATCTTCGTATATAGGCAGCACGATTACCTGTTGGACCCAGGCCGCCCCGTTACAATCTCCTTGCATAATTATATAGCGCACATCGACCCGAAGGTATTGGAGCGCTTTACATGAGTGCCCTATTTACGTTATACATCGAGGTACTGGGCGCGCGGCCTACCTCTGGGCCCAGCCTCGAGCCCACCACCCGATCGGGACCTATAAGCAGGTTCCCACCGTGGCAGCCGAGCGGGCCAGCTAGCCCGGGCACCTTACTGCCCCTAAAGTTTCAAGTTCGCAATAAGCCGTAATCACGCCACAGTTAGACCGCACTGGCTACGATACAGCCACTGCAAAGCTGGCAAGTCGCCTGATCGGCTTCCAGAGGCCGGCCAAAGGTATTGGAAGTGCCCACCCCACCCGGTATTCCCGGGCGGTCTCCCATCCAAGAACTAACCAGGCCCGACCCTGCTTAGCTTCAGAGATTGTGTTCTGATCACTAACTGTCCTGCAGTGCACATGGAAGGGAGCAGCGCGCATTGTACCCGCGCTGCACCAGGGTGCTGCAGAGCTGGAAGGGCCACTGAGATGGGACAGAAATCCCTAAAACAATGCCTGCTGGGGAGAGCTGTCTCTGTTCCTCTCAGTAGGGAGGAAACTATAGCGTACCACCGGAACGGCAATGGCATGAATAATCACCCATGGAAATTGCACCAAGTAATTTGCTTCTATTATACAACGCGAGGCACGCAACCTTCCTTGTCGACAGCGCACCCCGCACGCCTGAGGCCTCAACATACGACTTTCCTCCAGTAACCTTTACCACTAATACCACTAGTGCACCGCCCCGGCTCACCCCCACGTGGCCTAGCTCGAGGCGCGGGGCAGGAGATGGAATGCAGGCTTTCGTGAGGGGGCGCGTAAGGGGCACACGTGGGTTAAGTGCGAGGGCACACGCGGGGTACATATGAGGGGGCACGCTCCCGGTACACAAGGAGGCACGGGAGCGGGGTACCAACGGGGTGTGCACAGCATAGGGTCATGTGCACGGGCTGTCTAAAGAGGGTGTAGTTATTCACAAGGCACCGCGGCACTCTGGGCGATGCACATAGTAAAGTACGTGTTCACAGAGTGTGTATGACAAGCGGAGTACACACTGGGGGGCTTTCTTTAGAGTATAGGTCAGAGTATATGTACAGCGGAGTTCAGCGGGAGAGAACTAGGGCTCCTGAAACCGTCTCCCTCAGAATACGTTGAGCCAGTGCCGAGACTTGGACTTTGGTGGGGGGGGGGGGGGGATCCATCACCAAACCGAGGCGCGCGGGTATCGTACCTTTCGCGCGCCCTCCGATGCTTCGCCAGTCGGGCTATGGTCCCTTCAAAACACATCGGTGGCCCTATTCCTGCTGCGCTGCCGGCAGCTTCTAACAAATAGCCGCCCTCGCCCTAATATTGCGCCCCCTCCGCCCGTGGCCATCCAAGCCACAGGGCCCCGTCGACCTGGTACTGCCCAGGGACGGGGCTGGGGCGGAGTAGGACAGCAAGACTCACCGTAAGTGATAGGTCACAGCGACGAGACGACGCCCCATGCAACGAGACGAGAACCCCAACCGGTGTTGCGAAAAGGCGAGGTGGGCGACAAAGAGGTCGCCAGTGAGGGTGGGGGAAGGCTAAATAGCCTTCCCCTCACACCTGGGCCCGGAAGTGACGCGCCTTGCGCGTCACTTCCGGCCCCCGACACGGAGGGGGGGCAACAATCAGGATCCCTGCCCCCGCCCCCCCCGAAGGAGGGAGTGGGGAGGGGTGACCGGGGCCCCGGGGCCACTAAGGCGCCGACCGCCGAGTGGCCCCCTGCGGGGGCCGCGGTCAGCGGCAAAGCAGGGCGCTGTGGTTGCTGCGCACTGTTACATAACACGTCTCGATCTCTCGATATAACAGTGAGAAGTGACGACTGTGTGGGCAATATTGAGGCACTGACCTGGCAGCTCCGATTGGTACCGAACTGGGTCAGAGCCAATGGCAGCCGCTGGACAACACAGCAATAAATACAGAATGTCGAGGGTCAGGAAACAATTTTAAAAAACACAAGCGCGCACAGGTCTGTCAGTAATAAACCAAGTTGGCTTCCGGGACAGTCCCCGACCCCCCTAGACCTGGCAAATGTTCCTCTGTCGGGCTGATTCTCACGCCCAGGCAACCAGACTCCCTAAAACCCCAGGACGATCCGTGTCATACAGTAAGTTTAGCTTTAGCGCCAGCGTTTCAAAAAACTGATAACATAGGCAAGAAAGGCATTCTCTCCTCGGTTTAGCCGCAGCTCAGAAAGCAAATGCTTTGAAGTCTTAGCAACCTATGCCGCTGCCAATCGGCGGTCTGCGCCTTAGTGCCCCCGGGGCACCGGTCACCCCTCCACACCCCCTCCCACTGGGGGGTGGGGGGCGGGGACGCAGACCGGAGCCCCCCTCCTCGGGCTGGCCGGAAGTGACGCGCAATGCGTGTCACTTCCTGGCCCTGGTGTGAGGGGGAGGCTATTTAGCCTTCCCCCACCCTCCTGGCGACCTCTTTGTCGCCCACCTCGCCCCGCTAGTCCTGCGGGCGGTTGTGGGCCTGAACAACCGGGGGGCTTGCTATGCGACGCTCCGCCCCGAGAGGGGGGGCGTGAGTAGAATTACCAACGGCACGTGATCGTAGAAAGAATCACCTGGAGGGCAGCAACGGCGGGCATCGCTCCTGCGCTGCCCGGCTCATCAGGCGAGCAGGCGACCCAGTTGGTTGCCTGCCCTTGGATCGCCCGTAAGATAACCCACCCATTACATATTCTGGAATTATGTAATAAACCTGCAGCATTGTTACCCAACTCCAACTGTCTTGTGTGTGTCATTTGGGTAACCTATTATGGGGGAGGGGGGACAGCGGGGTGCCCCTGGGGGTACTATACGTGAAACATGCTCCAGTGACCCACGGTGATAAAGGACACCTGAGGTTTAGAAAACAATTTTTACAATCAACCTCCTTCGATTCCACGACACTCGCATGCACCCATAAAGGAGCTTAAAGTAACTCAGCGAGTAAAACTGTGCTTCTAACAAAAAGTATTTGATTTTGACAGCAATATGGACCGCACCTCCCAGCCTATGGAACCAGGCAGCTGCCGCAGTTGTGGAATCGCAATCCCCCAAGTATATCAGGCTGATACTACATCCGTTTTTGACGTGAAAACCCACCTATTGCACCTACTACTCCACGAGCTCTGCACTGTGTCATACGGGCATTTTTCAGACACGCCCTGAAGAAAGACGACAGGCTTCCAAAATAGTAAAACGCCAAACTGCAAAGAAGCCTAGGGTGACCAACCGTCCGTAAATTTCACGGACAGTCCGTAATTTCCGCCGTCTGTCCGTTGTCCGTGAAGGATCTTTAACGGACGCCATTTGTCCGTAATTTTAACCGGGCACCGGTCGCACCACCCTAAAGCCCACAGCTTCCACCCACCTCCCTGCTTGACTCCGATGCTGCTGAGGTCGGGTGTAACAGACTCTGATGCAGTACCAAAGCTCAGATACCCGGCAGCATTGGAGAGGCACAGCGGGATGGCCACCCTCACACCTTCCGCCCTTGATGAGCTGTTAAGAGGTGCTTGAAGGTGACTCAGAGGGAGGGGCTGCAGCTTCAGGAGTAGGGGCATCTATTCAGATGCAAACAGCCCTGAATGCTTCATGTCTCTGCAATTTAGAGGGGCCTCACACATTCCCTTTCTGCCCAGGGCCCCAAACATCCTAGAACCGGCCCTGATTACCCTGAGGCAGCACGAGGTTCTCTTCACAAAGCTTAATTACTGTTACTAAATTGTAAGCAAACCTCGGTTCTGCAAACATGCAGTCTATAATGTAATAAAATAAAGAAATGGCACAAACGCACCCACACTGAGGAACAAAGTATGGAGGACAATCAGTTAAATCAGTTCTCTTGGAGTATCTCCTTTAAGTACTGTACATCACAGTGGGGGATGGCAATACTAACATTTTAGAAAGAGGGCCTGTCCTCTCGTTGTCTTGTCCAGGAGGGGATGAGGAGCCCTACCCCACCCTGGAAGAGACCAAGATGATACTAGAGTACTGCATGCCCACCCCTGTGCCCACCCTGGTGGATCCTGTTCCCCCTCCTGTGAAGGCTCCTACCCCCCCCCCCCAGTGATGGCTCCTGTCCCCCCATGTGGTGGCTCCTGCCACCCCCTCCGCCTGTGATGGCTCCTGTCCCCCCTGTGGTGGATCCCGTCTCCGCCCTGGGTGGCTTCTGTCCCAGTCCTGGAATGGCTCCTGCAGCGAGGGTGAAGATCTTGATGGGCCTCTTCTCAAAAAGGCTCAGCTCAAAATTAATATGAAAAGGTGAACGAGTGAGTAAGTGAAGGGATGGGTGGATGGCTGGATGAATTAGTGAAAGGGTGAATGGACGAATGAAAGATTTAATAGATGGCTGAGAGAGGATGGATGGATTGATTGATGAGTGAGTGGAAGGATGGATGAGAGAAAAGGTAAATAGCTGGATGTATGGGTGGAAGGGTAGCTGGATGGGCAAAAGGGTGGCTGGATGAGTGAAAGGATGGATGAGTGAAAAGGTGGATGATGAGTGAGTGGGTGGATGGATGAGTGAAATGATGGATGGATTGATGAATTGATAAGTAAGTGTAAGGGTGAATGGATGGAGGGATAAGTGAAAGGCGCATGTAAGGATGGATGAGTGAGTGAAAGGGAGGGTAGATGGACAAAAGGATGAATAGATGAGTGAAGGAGTGAAAGGATAGATGGATGAGAGAAAGGATGGATGAGTGATAGGGTCAATGGATGGATTCATGATTCATGAGTGGACGAGTAGATGGATGGGTGGGTGGATGGATGGAATGAAGGATGGCTAAGTGAAAGGGTAGATGGAGAGAGAAAGGGAGGATGGATGGATGACTGAAAGGGTGGATGGGTGGAAGGATGAGTGACTGGGTGGATGGATGAGTAAGTGAAAGGATAGCTGGATGGGTGAAAGGGTAAATGGCTGTATGGATGAGTGAATGGATGGATGGGTAGAAGAGTGGATGGATGAGTGTACAGATGGATAGGGTGAAAGGGTGGATGGATGGATAATGGATGGATGGATGGATGAAAGGATGGATGAAGGGATGGATGAGTGTAATGATAGATGGAAGGATACATGATGGATAGGTTTGCAAATGGTTGAATATGTGTGGACATGGCTGGGCTTACTTATATACTATTGTGCGACCTCCGATGATGTGTCTGTAAAACGTACCTATTGTCCTGACGTTTTGTCCTGAATTTTGACCTCCTGTCCTGAATTTGAGTCCTGAATTTTGACCCTTTGTCCTGAATTTTTACACTCACCATCCTGAATTTGCACCAATGCCAGTTGGTCACCCTAAAGAAGCCGGCTGAGCTTATTAAGATTCAGCAGGCCGCCTGTAGCACTAGTAACCAGGTTTGGGTCAGAAGACAAAATGGGTACAGCTGCAGGCACTGGTTTAAACTCGAGTCTTAGAGAATTCATTACATGATGAAAATCTCACATTCGAGTGGGGGGGGGCATACCCTACTCACAGAAAAAAACATGCTTGTTACTACAGTGAAACTGTGTATTTAAAACTGCTTTAAATAATAGTATTAACCCAGTATCTGCATGTGTATAAACCTCTTTAAATGCCAGTTTTACTCCAGTGACTAGCTGACTCGCGTTGTGGTGTAGGCAGCGTTTTATTTTGGGATGGAGACATTAAGCATGATTTGCAGAGGAGAGAGTAGCATTAAATGCGGGATATATACTGTTTGAAATCAGGGAGTAGGTGCAGAAACCTAAGATCAGGAAGGTGTCAAGGTGCTGCAGGAGAGATGCGCGTCAGGACAATCTAAAACTCGCAGGGAAGCTGGGTGCTCGCATTCGCCATGTGTGGGCAAAGCAGCTAAACATTGGCACTGTTGTAAAATAAGGGGCTTACCCGTAAAAACCACTTCCACGAAGTGAGGTGCCCTGCAGTCCGCATTGTGATACAGCTCGCCCTCAAACTGCGCAGAGCACTCCCGCAACCGCATAGAGGGCTAGATGTGAGCGGCAGACAGGCGGGTGCAGAACTGCGCGACGGGGACAGCGGACACCAGCGACGACGTGTCCGAACAATTCACCGTGGCGGCAAAGTCAAACAGGCACCCGCTTCCAAGTAAACATGCCCTGAGCAGGAGACATGTAAAATACAAAGTGAAGTGGCCATGCGTGGCCACAGAACTGGAGATCTCGATAACCTAGCAAAGCCACAGCTCTGCTGGGAGGGCGATGAAGATTACTGAGCGGGCACACATGCAACAAAGATGGCACAAACGTTGGTATTATATTGCTGCGCAATGCCAGAAGCACCGTGCCTGGCTCTCTGGGTGCATGCATGAGTGAGTGCGCAAGAGCTGGAGCAAAGATGCACAGCCAACCACGACATAATAAAATCGATCTTAACTACACATTTGCCATCCCCTTCAAAGGACTGAAAATGTACACTCACAAAATTCAATATACAATATGTATCTATCTTGTTTGGTTAAACACACAGGAAACTAATCTTGTAGAGCTGCATAATCCAATGACACAAAAGAATGCTGAATGTATAATAACACGTTTAGCGTGTTGTACCTCAACGAAACTAATTGCTTACTTGACAAACAGGTGTTGTGAATCGGTAGGACCGCGCACACAGATTTATGTATTTTAAGTCATTAACTGGGATCAGTATGTGTACACATCCTCCTAAACAAGCGTGCGCACCTCGCGCTGACAAGGAGAGGAGGAGGCAGCAGGGGGAGGGGAGGGAGGAGGGGGCCTGCGCCGGTTTCCCTTGCGGTAGCGAGCAGGAACCATATATCAAAGCTTGCTCCCGCAATGGAATCGCCAAACGTGCAAGCGTTGCCATTGAAGGCAATGCAAAGCGTGCACATTTTGGGCTGAAAAGGCGAATCGATGGCTAAAGGTCTCCTTCTTATGCAGCGCATGCGCGCTGCGTAGGCGAGACCTACAAAAGTTGCCTAAAAATAATTTCCAGTCTTTTCAGACTTACCTTGAAATCTTACAAACAATTTATATCTTTCACGTTCAAATTTATCTGCGAATCACAATGTTGTTCCAACATTTTAACACATCTCATAACATTCATGCATATCACCATAACTACCCCTCATCATCCTGTCTGCCTCGGTTTGCCTTCTTGCTCCAAAACTGACATGTGACCGGAGTCAGAGTTGTCCTGGCTCTAGGTGTTGGTGGACAGGGCGTGAAATTGGGGCCTGTATTGTGGAAGCAGGCAGAGGTGAAGGAAGCTGCCATTTTCCACTCCTCGAGTTGCGGTTGCAGAGGAGGTGAGAGTGGCGGTGTTGGTACACAGGAAGGAGGTGATGGTATCATTCATAAAAATACAATGACATCATTTACTAGGTTAATAAGACATCCTAGGAATACTGAGTTAAATAAATAAAAATGGAAAAGAGAAAGTGATAAACAGAAACAAACTAAACAAGGCTTATACCAGTCAGGAAAAACCTCAAAAGGTTACGCTATGCCTTGATACATTCTCTGCATTGCTAGCGTAATATACTATTTACATACTAGGCTCTAAATCTAGTCCCAGACAATTTCCTAATAACCATTTGTCATTTATATAATCATAATATTTAAAAACTCTAACAAAAATGCCTATTTGTATAATGAAAGTACCTTATTTGTACTAAGATTCACTGATAAAAAAGACCAACCAAAATTAATTAGAGTAATATCTAAAGTGCACTGTGCTTTTGGGGTATATGTAAGAATCACATTGTAACATCTTCCTTTGTTCTAATAAACTAAATTCATTGCAAATATTTTGAAATAGAGAAAACAATGCAACTTCTATTTTCTGTGTTACTTAGTCCGTGTATTTTGATGGTCTATAATTCCCATTGCACGGCAGAGAGGGATAATCCATTGAAAACGTTATTTTGCAGCAGCTGTACAGAAAAGTAACAAGTGCTCTTTATTGTCTTCTTCCCCGGTAGCCCATAGGACATAACTTACTTAGGCTTTTATCATTGGCCCATGAACAAGTGAAAGTAGCAAGTTGGAGGATCCATAAATTTAACAAACAACGCCCCAGTAAATGGAGGATTAATATATTCCATATATTGCTCAAACTGGAATTTATACTTAACAGATAAAAAGAGATCAGAAAGGCAACCTCTCTGAATGGCAGTAAACCAAGTACTTAGTACAGTGTTCCAGTAACTTAATTTCACAGTTTCAAAAGCGCCTACCGGTATTGAGGAGGAATGGTACCAATACTCAATCAGCCGTAACCTACCAAGCCATGTTTTTTTTTCTTCAAACATTCCATATAATACACTAATGTTACACTAAGATGCAACTAGATGGTGAAATCTTCATTGCATTCAGACAATGCAAATGAATCCCTGTCAAGTTAACTATATCATTCAATATTCAATACATTCATTTTGCTCAACTTATTCCTCTCACCCCATATACCCTGCACAATAAACCAAGAGTGATTGTGGTAAAGTTGTGTAAAGCATGATGGGTGGGAACAGAGTCAGCGGTCACTAAGCTTTCAGATAGGGAGTTAAGTGTAACCTTGAGATTGCCATCAACTTCCTAGGGGGATCAGATTTGAAAGAGGTGAACTGCTCATGCATGAGTGGGCAGGCGGTGAGTGGAAGACCCTTTGATAAGAAAGTGACTAGTGGACCCCGAGGTATTCAAAGTTTGAATAGTTGTCTAATAAAACGTTGCCCCTTCTCTCCAATGTCAGAGCTTGCCATAGTCTAGCATGCCATTGGGATAACTAAGGTTCTGTGGTCTTCCAAGATGCCGCCAAAGCTCCCAGGCATAACCACATAATGGAGCAGTCACTTGAAGTTGGATGTTTAAGAGTCTTGTCGCTTAGTCCTAGAAGAGTAAACCCTGACGTGGATGGAATTGGTTAACCCAGTATGGTTTTAGTCTGTGCTAACATTTCAGACCAGAAAGGTCAAATGATCAGGCAATCCCACCATATGTGCAGGAAATTACCAAGTAACCTACACCCTCTCCAACATAAGTCAGATGTGTTGGGGTAAATTATTTCAAGTTTGGAGGGGAAGAACTACCAATCAAACAGTATTTTGGAGTGAGCCTCCCTCATCCCAAGAGAAGAGTTAAATCTGGGGATATCTCTCAATAGTTTCTGCCATTATTTATCTGGTATTGGGTCCGACACTGCTAATGATCCCGGGTGGTGTTAGCGTCCAGGCCACAACTTCTCCAAGTGCAGGGGGTAACAACTGAAAGAAGAACCTGATCATGCAGTGTTCAGTGCGAGCCACAAATCATTTTGTGTTCTTCTGTTAATGGATCTTGCCATTTAAGGCACCAAGCAAGGTTGTTAATTCAAATGTGAATCAATTTCTTGAAGTCTTCTTTCCTCGGATTTGCAGGTAATCCGACAAGTGTCAATGCAGATTCTAACTTTTGTAAAAACTACCAACATGCTGCAGCCGGTCTGCTGTCAGCAGCATAGGCTGATGACATAGCTGCGAGAGCTGTAGGAATGGTTTCATGGTGGTATCAGCAGGCCAGGCCATCGTGGGCCCAGAGGCATTTGAGGTAGACAATGGTGAAGAAGACTTTGCTTATGCCGATCATTTGTTGGAGCATGGACATGAAAGCCACCAAGACCTGCACCATATGAGGATCCTTGAAGGGGCACAGTAGTTGTAATGCTGCTTATAACTTCTTGGGCGTACTTTACATGAGGCTGATATTCTTACTCTAGCTAGTATTCCTATTCCTCATAAGCCTTCTGCTCATATTCAGGTATATAGAGTACATCCCACTGTGAAGGGCCATAGGCTGTCAGATGTTTGTTCCTGGTAGTGTACATCAGCTTCCAACTTCCAAGTTTATGAGAGTTCTGACAGGTGTGTGGAAACCTTCAGCGGTGATTGCATGAAAGTCAGAGCCAGATAAGGAATTCTTTTTGTCGATGGGGCTGTTGTCAATGGGGTTGTCGTCCTGGTTTATGCTGACAACCATGGAAGCACTGGCATTGCCATAAACAAGCTCATCGCCAATGGGGAGGTGATGTTAACCACAGGGATCGTCGTGTTGATAAGGGTCTTGTCATCGATAGGACTGTTGTTGAGGGCGGCTTCTTGGCTGCCAACAGCAAGACACTGCCAATGGACTATGCTATTGAGGTACCCATCAACAGAATGGTCGTTGATGACGGGACCCTTTTCATCAGTTGTGAAACCTTTTTTTTTTTTTTTTTTTAATTTTTTTCCAAAACCTTTATTGAGGAGAGTCTGGTCGAACACATTACACTGTGCAACACTGCAGCTCAAAACAACAGAGTACAGGTTAAGTCAAGCATTTGGTAACGAGCAGACCACATCCTACAGTGAGCAGAAAAAACATGAAGGTTGGGATCACAGCTCCACTACACAGAGGTCCCTCCACCCTAAGGGGGACACACCTACGATAACTGACCAGCACCGGCGGCCGCCGCGGACACAGGGCCGGAGGGGAGCGCGGGAGAGGCAGCGCCAGTGGAGTGGGAACGGGATTGAAGATAGGTAACCAGAGGGCCCCAGATATCGACGGGTCGGGACCTGGTGGGCAATAAGTCCCAGAACTCCGACAGGAGAGTCTGACACCGAGAGGCGTCCTCCAGCCAGCTCTCAACCCTTGGAGCCGGCCGGCAACCCCAACATATGGCCACCCTATGGCTAGCCAGGACCAGCAGCATCGAAATCAGGCGTCGGGAAGCATTGGGGCAGAATTTTACGAAACCAAGGAGGCACAGGGGAGGGTCGGGATGCACTGTGACACTAGTAATGTCAGAAATGGTGGAACACACCATCCGCCAGAACTCTGAGACCTTAGGACATAGCCACGCTAAATGTGCGAAGTCCGCTGAAGGGGCAGCGCAACGCACACAAGCGTCCCCTGGAATGAGCCCGAGCCTGTGGAGCTGAACAGGGGTGCGGTACAACCTGTGCAAGTACTTAAAATGTATCAGACAGAGCCGGTAGTTCGGTGACAGCTTTTTCGTCTGGTTACGATAGTATAGACAGTATAGCCAGTCGGCCTGCGAAATGTCAATACCAAGATCCGCACCCCGCGCCACCCGCGCCCGATCCGAAGAGATAGGGGCGGCCACTAAAGTAAGCGTGTATAATTTGGTAACTAATTTGTGTGGCGTCGGGGACGTATACATGAGATCCAGAGCCGGCATGGTGGGTGGGGGCTGAGGGAATGTGGGGTGGAGTTTCCGGCATATAGCACGCAGCTGATAAAATAAAAGTGTGTCCAGCGGCCCGAGGAGTCAGGAAGAGAATAGAAAGTGTTCTCTGGGTTAAGATCTGCTATCGTCCTCAAACCCAACCGTGACGCATGCCTAGACATGCCAGAAGGCTGAAGTGGGGGAAAATCTGGGTGGTTCACTATTGGCACGGCATTGGCAGAAAGGCTGGAAAGCAGACGTAGGCCAGACCAAGCCCAGCGCAGCGTCTCGACCGTGTCGACCTCCGCCCGGGGGTGCACCGCGGGCACGAACAAAGCCGTGGACAGAGGCCAGGGGGAAGCTATATCCGTCTCAACGGCGACATGAGGCTGATAAGGGGTAGGGTGAATCCAAAAATGCAGAAAGCTGGCTTGGGCACACAAGGCATAGATCCTGAAATCAGGTGCGCCGTCAGTTGTGGAACCTTGGTTATCAACAACTTGGACACCATGTCTGACAGGACTTCAGAGGCACTGGATTTTTTTACAATTTTTTGCGCAGGTTTTTGCTCACATTTCTTTAATGCCTTTTTTGTGGCAGGCCTTGTTGTTTGTTTAGAGGAGGTGGCTGAGGATGCTTTTGAGTACAATTACAGATATTGTGGTAAGACACATTTTGAGTGGGGTGAGTGGGGTGAAGGCAATAAATAGACTGACCATAAGGTCCATAAGTATAGATCTTCTTTTGTCTGCAGTCTAAGCAGGACATGAAGAGAATGTTTCTCATTCAGTGACATTTAGCAGTCCTTCGGGCCAGTACTGAGGTGAAAATCTCAGAAATCAGTTAAATACAACCCAGTTTGATAAGGCATTAAGGTTGGCTAAAGTCCAAGGAAGGTTAAACAGAGGTCAAGCAGTGAATAGCATAAGGTCAAACACAAGTAGAGTAGAGCTCCTTTTAAGGGTTCCCTCACACACAATGTTTGATATTAATATGAGCAATGGTAGCTTTTATGGGAAAAAGAGAGCTCAGCACTTCTACCTCATTTGTTGAAGTTTGTATTATTCCAAAGGAGGTGGGTTTGCTACTAAATTTACACTGTTGTTGTGACCTATTTTAACCCTGTTTACACTTGCCAGTAATAGCCATCCTGATGATGGGGGATGATTCAAGTATGTAAATCTAAAAAAAGACCCATTGCTGGAGAACTTGGAGACCACTTTTTGAAGAAATGAAGGCTGCATCATTAGCATAACTGTATACAGAAGAAAGACCGAGTAAAGTTTCAAGGAAAAGGTACTGGAGCTCAGAGAGTGAGGATGACCTTTGTTGCTACCTTTGTTGCTACCTGCCCTTTCGTACGCTTGCGCCACTAGAAGGTCTGGAGTATTGCTGAGCCTGTTGTCACTGCAACAGATGATGGGCCTGTTAAGCAACTGCGCTGCTTGTTAAGCTAGTCTCAATGAGCATGCAATGACCTTGCTTTGCTTGAATCTTTCTAGAGAGTGGTCAGCCTTTTCTTTGAAGAGCCCCTCGCAATCAAAAGGCATGTCAGTAAGTCTTGTTTGGTTACAGAAGGAGAAACCAATCAACTTTATTTATGCATGCCTGTGGATGACTAAACCCATTCCCATCAACCTGGTGATGGCATACACCTTTTCCAGATTTGTTCTTGAGCTCCATTTGGATGTCTCTATCAGATATTTTACTACCTATATAAATGCTGCTTTGGTCTGGTCTTGCAGGAGCAATGAGCCCAAATCCACACAACCAGCATCTAGGCAGGAGGCCTAGGATTTATGGAGGACTATGCTACATGACATACGAGAGATGTAATATTTCTCTCACTAGAAAACAGCTCCTTGCAGGTTCTTTAGGGTGACAAGTCATGGTTGTAGCCAGATACCAATAAGGATGCCTTTATCATCTTATAATCACAGATTGCAGCTCAACTGGAAAATGTATAAAGTTGAGCACAGAAAAATGCAAAAGTCAGCCTCGTTTAAAAAAAAAGTACAACTCCAGAGATACATGTTCAGAAACAGATATTTATTTTTCTTTCTACATGGTTCAAGGACTGCTACAGACTACATGCACATCATGGTCACCCTTGTTTCAAAAAGATTTCACTAAATGATACTTCCTTTGACCACACTGGGAAAAGAAAACACGTTCTAGTTAATCCCAAAAGAATGAACTTTATTTAGATGAGTAGAAGTCTAACTGAAATAAGGAGCAGATGGTTCAGAAGTGTTTTGGAGTCAACAAGCCTGCGATTTAAAGACAAACACCTACTGAGTATATATGAGTTTTGAACCTTTAATTGAGATATATATTATCTAAAGACTTACCTAAATATACCAACAATCACTGTGTCGTCGTCAGAATTTTACGTATCTTTTATGCTAATTTGACACACAGAAACCAGGTACCTAGTAACAGAACCTGTCCTAGAGTTTGACACTTCAACTTACCATTACTCTTTGGTAGCAGCTAACAGGTCGAGGGGAAGCAATCAATTCTTTACTAAGAGCACATAAAAATCTCTTTTCTGCAGACCAATATTCACCACAAATCCACTACCTACAAATGAAGTACCTCCAATTGAGTAAATGTTGTGTGCTTAGACTGTACCAGCAGAACTTGTTTGTGTCTTTATGAAATAGTTAGAAATTATGGCTGCATATACCACTACATTAATGTGTTAGAGCTCTACAAATCAGAAGCGAGCATTGTACATTTACAATGTCCTTGTGGAACATGGCTTATGGTCCTGTGGTGAAAATGTGTTTCTGGAAGATGTTATTAGTTGGCACTCGTATGAATATGTTATGCAGTGAAAATAGTGGCTTATTAAGGTCATTAATTGGCTGTTTGTTCATGTTTGAAAAAAATGAGGGTAGACAGTCTTACCAGGAGTATTCCGCATATTTAATAACGCTGAACTGTCTGTCATCTAGTAAAATACATGCAACACACATACCCAGTGATTCCATCTCCTCAGAAACCAGTTCTGTAGTGCTGCTGGTGATGCTCTCCATATCTTCATCCTGCATTTTTACTTTTCGCTCTCCTTTATGTCTCCACACACAAGGCTCATCTACCTGGAGAAAAATTGCGCAGTGTGCGTAGTCAATAAGAATATGTGTAATGATGAACAACACTTTGAATTCAATGGCATCCACAAAATATAATAAGTTTATGAAATCAAGATCATTTATGGTGTCTAACAAAGGCAGGTACTCCATTATAATATAATTTTATAACAAATTGTACATTCTGATCAAACAAAGGACCCTGTTCGCTAACATTTGTATTATTAAAAATAAACTGTCAACAGTTCCCTTACATACCTCTTTACAATGGTCCCTTACATATCCAATAGTTCACACCACACATACCTGATGATGAAGAGTTTGATGGTAGCTAAAAATCCTACATTAATTAATTAATGGACTTATCTCCAGTATTTATATAGCATGATGGGAGAAAATTTACTGGTGGATTATCCTCAAATTCAGTCCTTCACCCAGAAGTTGTTAGATCTTTCATTACCACTCTACTCTAAATTACACTCAATTTCTTTACAAGCTCGCAATTTTGTACTTCAATCGTCTCTGAAAAATTCTGCAACCAATTTTGCCAAAACACACCTGGTCATCACTTCAGCTACTATTATTCACAGCAGCCAGAAGATATGATGACAAAAGTCGGGGACCCTTGCATATATTCAAGTCCAACTATGGCACTCCCTCTCATGCTTTGCTTTGAAGTAAAGTACTAAAAGATTACTGTTCCACTAATAAAATACATGGCTAGACTAGGAATGGTCAATAAATGGGCCTCACCACACTAAGACAAGTACACATTACAAACACCAAATTCGATGAAACCTAAAACAGTGTTGGAGTACATTTTAGAAACACATTTTTGATGACTGCTTTCTATAAAATCATGAGGACAAATTCCAGCTCAGTCTGTGGCTGATAAACCACCACATGGGGCCTGAAATCTCTTTTTTTCTTTAAACTTTTTATATTTGAACATTGCTCATCATACAGTGTATACAGGAAATGAATGTAAACCACTGTATGCTATGCATATCAATGAAGAGCGACAGTGTCAAAGGTAAAAGCATGAATACACATTGAGAATGGCGCTTTTACGGCCTGTTGCATTAGTGCGTCTTGCACCAATGTCAACTCAACTGGAGTGTTCTCCCCTCCCTCCCCGTAACATTCCTCTCAGTCAGTACCCCAAAAGTCAAACCAGGCACCGCATACTTTCTCCCATGTCTTGGGGCAACCCCATCTCTGATAGACTACCTGTTACGCTTTCTGGCACCAGTCTAGGTCAGACACCCAATCATCGGGTCTTGGCAAAACGGCAGTGTCCTATACCTGTGTGATTTTTCACTTAGCCACTCTTGCTGTAGCTACCAACCAGATTTTTTTGATATTCGGGTCAGGGCTCCTCTCCCGATATTGTCAAGTGGAGCCACTTTGCATCCATGGGAACCTCCACATACAGGACCTAGGGCATTCTCCGAGTTACTTTTACCTTAGTCTTAACTGCTACTCTTTGTTTAAACACCATGCAGATATGTTTGACCTTATTCAAGACCACACTCCAGATATTCTGTTCCTGACGGACAGCTGGCTGAACCAGAACTCCATGGCGGATCCAGCCTTTGCACTTCCACCTGGCTACCACTTGAAGAACTTAAATACAGCCAGCGGCAGAGGTGGTGACATTGCACTGATTTATAGAAAGAACTACAGTTGTAGCATGACCCTTGGCACCACACCAGACTGTGAACGCGCCCTTTTCAAAACTGCCTTGAATAGCAATTTCACGCTATCAGGGGTCCTAATTTACTGCCCTCCTAGCCCTTCCAAAGCCTTTAGGGAGGCACTGATCAGTCTGACTGCCTCAATTACCATTAAGTCAGCTAATGTTCACATCTTGGGCGATCTAAACCTTCATCTGGAAGCTATGTAACGTTAGCTATGTAACGTAACTGGTGCTATGTAAAGTGCTCTGCTAACTGACTGGATTCGGGTCAAGTTCGCGCTATATAAAACTCTGCAAAACAAAAAAAAATTATGTCATTGCCAACTTTCTAGACGACCTCGCTGCATGTCAGCTGACACAACTAGTTGTTGGTCCTATTCATTCGGCTGGCTACCTCCTTGTCCCTGTCTTTTCAAAACTCCGTCTTATGAAAGTATTAACAATGTTCCTTTTGTCACAGATGGATCACTTTTTGATCCCTATGTCCATCTGCCTGGAAGGCCAAAAACCAACCCCTGGTCGAGATCCTACTCTCAAATGCCCTTGGCATACACTCGATCTTCAAAAATGTTAAGACTTCCTTCGGCCACATCGCCATCAGCTGGTCGCTAAGGCAGAGGATGCAAACAATACCCCAAATTCCTGGCTAATTTCTGCCCTGTATTCTTTTATCCCTGCCAGGCCGGTTCGCAGTAGCAAAGATCATGCCGCCCCCTGTTTTAATGAAACCTTGATCTCGGCTAGACAGCATTGTAAGGCTCTTGGATGAAATCCTACGATCCTCTCAAAAATTCAGTATAGAGCAGCAATCAAGTCTTACCACAAGCTGATATGGAAATCTAGAGCGGAGTATTTTGCAAATAAAATAAAGTGCAGAAACAACCCCGCAAATGTGATTTTTCCACCCTAAATATCCTTACCAAACCTGTACTCGCAGTAGACTCGACTGCTGCTTCTAATGACCACTGCCAGAAGTTGGCGGAGTACTTTACTGGCAAAATACAAGACATTTACTCTAAATTTGCCTCGAGTACCACTGATTCTAGTGCTGCTGACAGCCACACCAGTACTACCCCACCCTTGCGCTATCTTCTACCACAGGTACACCTTACATACTTTATGTAACAAAGTCAAATAAAGATCGTCTGCTGCTTTTCTTAAACCAAACATGTTTTTAAACTCCAAGATTGTCTCCTCCCACCCTGCTTGGAACTGATCAATCTCTCCTTGTCACTGGCATTCGTAACGAGTCCCTGGATGCAAGCCAACGTTATCCCCCTTCTGAAAAAACTGCCCTGGATGCTTCCAAACCAGGGATTTTCCACCCTATCTTTCTTCTGCCTTCCCTTGCCAAGGTTACAGAGACTCATGTCAAAGCTAGTTTAACAATGTTTTTAGAAGATAATCAGATTCTGGACATCTCTCAGGACCATTTCAGGCCAATACACAGTACGGACTCGGCTCTTCTTGTGGTTACTGAGCAACTCCATGGTATTTTAGAAGAAGGCAGGTCTTCGGCCTTGATCTTACTTGATTTAAGTGCCACTTTTAACACTGTGTGCCACAAAGGTTGCTCCGGCGCATCCAGGAGATTGCAATATGCGGTCCTGCCTAGCCTGGTTCTCCTCCTATCTCACTGACTGCCCTTTTCAGGTTATTCCCCTCTCTGAGCCCCACTCTGTTTAATATTTACATTCAACCTGTGGCTCAGGTTGTGACATCCCTGGGGCTCACACCAGTGTCCTATGCAGATGACACCCAGCTTGTGCTCTCCTCTAATAACCTCTTGTCAGATATGGCTTTCGAAAGGGGCATGCTCGTTGTTGCAGAGTGGATGGAGGCCAATTGCTTGCAACTTAATACAAGCAAAACTGAGAACTAGCTCCTAGGGAAAGACACCCACTCTTGGGGCGACCACTGGTGGATCCCTCACTCAGTCCTCCTCCTCGCCCTAAGACTGGTCAAAAACCTAGATGTCTGGGTGGACAAGGCATTAACTTTTCAAGCACAGACAAAATCAGTGGTAGGCACATGCTTTGGACTTATGCATGGGCCTAAACCCATTCTAGGATTTTTTCACCCTCCCACTCGACAAGTAATTATTAAGTCAGCTATCCTTTCCAGCTAGACTACTGTACCATCCTCTACCTGGGAACCAACAAGGTTGGGATTCGCAGACTTCAGCTGGCTCAAAATGCCATGGCAAGGCTGCTGTTCTCGCTTCTAAAGTGCTGTCCTGTCTCTGGTCTTTTTTGCAAACTGCATTTGCTACCCATTGAGAAGCGTGTGCACTTTAAATCCTTGTGCACCACCTGGAAGATCTTTTTTTCCCAGGGGCCTCGCATCCTTTCCAATCTAGTGTTCCTGTACATGCCCTCTTGGGTACTGCGTTCAGCAAATTGTAATTTGGCTTCTGTTCCACCTGTTAAGAGAGTCTGAGCTGGTGGCCTTTATTTCTGTGCTAGGGCCCCAGCCCTTTGGAACACACTCCCTCTGTCCATTAGGAGTGTTCAGAACTACTGGTCTTTCTGGAAAATCCTGAATACCTGGTTATTCTCTTCTTAGCTGCTTCCTGCGGCACTTTGCGATAGGTCGCTTTTTGCAGTGTACTCTTTTAGGACAAACGATAGGAAGCCCTTTTGCTGCTGCAGCCAGGCTCTGCAGAAATCCTTTAACATAACATAACTTTTAGCCAGTACTCTTGAATCGCCTGGCATCCCCAAAGGGTATGGAAGACAGTACCTTCTTGGTCACACCCCCAGAGGCATAGTGGTGTACCTGCCCTCCCTAGCCTATGTAGTAGGGCCCCAGAGTAGTAGGACCTACGAAAATCCTCAGCTGTACTAGTCCAAACCGGGGAAGAATCACTGAGGTCTGATATCTTTGTTTCTTTTTCTGCCAGATAACTTTTTGTAAATCAATACTGATACACAGAAATCGCATTCAAAAGCAAATATTCTACAATGATGGTTTACACGCCCCAAAAAAACACAAGCATTTGCAATGTAGGCGGTCTCACATTTGTGAAAGATAGAGCTATTAGCGTTGTATGATAATGTTTTTTACTTATGTTTTTTTGTTTGCAGTGGAATGATTATTTAGAAAACGAGAGTTAGAGTTATTGGTGATGTAAATGCAACTATTTTTTACTCATGTGTTATGGAGTGGATGTCTGTGGTGTGAATTGGAATTATGTGGTTACCATCCTGATAATGTGAGAATTTAAGGAGCAGAGGTGTAGTTTGGATCGATTGGTTGGTGGAATGATAGAAGTTTGTATGAATGCTTGAATCGAGGGATACCTGTCTGAATACATGGATGGGTGTCTGGGTTATTAGATGAACGAAAAGATGGAAGGTTACGCATCGGTAGGATGGCTGCAAATGGTTGATATTGAAACATAAAGATGAATACATAGGTAAAATATTCATAAAAATAAATGTTACTACTTCATTGGACATTTGGTCAGAACTGGACAAATCCCATATTATAAATCTTGAGCCCTAACTGCATAGTTAACTATGAATAATGTTGTTGTTTTAGCTGTTTGTGAATCGCTTTTTGCAAACCCACAGAGACGGTAATAAGAAACAAAGTATAGTCTTTTTTGTTTTGTTCTTGGTGCATGGGGAGGTTAAGTGATTTGGCCACAATTACAGGATGTTTAGCCAATGCCGAGACTGTCACCTGGTTCCCCAGTTCCAAAGTCAGCAGCTCTGGTCATAACGTCACATCCTCTCCCCACTGAGAAAAGCATGCATGTAGCAGCATCAGCAATAACAAGAAGAAGTCAGGTCCAAATACTGGCAAAAAAACGTACCCGTGCTGTCTCAATAGAGCACTCCAGTCAAAATCCGTGGGTCACTTTAGACACTTTTTATTTTTTTAAATACTTACAACTTTCTTTTTATACACTTATATAACTCGCATTTTCAAGAAGTAGACTGTCATGTCTGGAGCGGAACCAGGCTTCAGCCAGGTTTGAATGGGGCCATTCAGACCCAGAGCTTCAGTGTGCATGTGACTCAGTGTGTGATCACGTGCTTCGGTTCACCCGTGCACCTCAATGTATTAGTGTGTCTGTCTCACGGGGTGCGTGTGTTTCTCAGCGTGTGCATGCATGTGTGGCCGTTTGTAGTGCGGTTTCAATGTATGTCTGTATGCGGGGGTCAACAGGGGGTAAAAGACATTGTCATTTACAACGCCATTACTTGATTAACCCCTTCGGTGCTGCGGACAGCCCCCGTCCCACGTGATGGTGTGCGGAGGACGGCCGGGGGCCGTCTAAACCCCGCCCACTGATTAAATACCCGCACCGCGGTCAACGGTTAATAACATTTTCAATGCCAATAGCTTAAAACAATGTAATTGTGAGACCTATTGCATTGTAAATACTGGTTTCCATTGGATAGGAAGCCAGATACAAAGTTACCATAACAATTCCATACTATTTGTGAAAGTTAATTTTAAATTAAAATGTAAAGTAAACAGACAAAGCATGCCGCAAACAAAGTTTTTAAAAAGGCGCAAACATTATGAACATGTCCCCGACAAAAAACAGCCTTCGCGAATAATATAAAAGTAGCTCATAGCAGCCCTTGTTCATTCTGTTACTCACAGATAAGAATCATGAAGTAGGTCGCACTCCTGAAAGCACTCGCCAGTCACATTCCTGAAGAAGGGCTATTGACTAAGTTAACCGCACTGAAAATGATATTTCCCTGTCACTTTTAACGAGCACGCGATTCCTGTGCCCCACCCTCCAGAGCACACCCTGACCATCTGAACACATGAAACAAAGCCATCAGTTTAAAGCTTGGGAGGTGGGTGGAAAAAGGCTCTTGGGGGCGACATCCAGCACAGTTTAAAGATCTCGGGCCCTGCAACAGAGACAGGATTCCTACGTCCCCCTAACTCTGAGCTGTCTATGGCTACACACATCCATTAGATGTGCAATGCTATTAACGTTTCAGCGCGGTCTGCCTCTCTGTCCCTTTGTCACTCTAACTTCAGCAGATCTTCAAATGATTATGAGCTTAAAATGAGACAAGCTACATCAGTCCGTAGTGAATGGCATTTAGCGCTCTGAAATGGCCTCGGTAACGCGTAGCGCTATGCAAAGCTAACCATTAAACATTTTTACATAGCAAGCTTCAATGTGTAATGTAACTCATTGTCTTTCAGTTAAAGGATAGTATGTATCAAAGATGTACCGGTCTCATTGCTGTCCGCCAACTACCGGATAATGCTCAGTCTGTTTTTAATCAGAAAAATATTTTGTCAAGATGTTATTAATGTTAAGTCGTTATTTAAACTTCGGTTTGTTTATCTAACTAAGTCTTGGTACTGCGTGCTCCAATCCGAACAGATGCGCACGGTGACTATATGTAGATACGATATGTTTTTGAGATAATGAAAACCGAAAAAAGTATAATTTAATTAGCGAGCACAGGGAATTAGGTATTGTTTAAGAATTGTGCTGTGCAACAGTGGCGGACGGTGACATTTGAAAGTGGTGAGGCGTAAAATGTTTGTGATACTTCAGCATAGCGAGCGAGCGTAGCGACCTCGCCCGAACAACCTAAGGGGGGTTCGGGGGGGTTTTCCCCCCTAGAAAATATTGAAAAAAGAGTGGAAAAATGGTGCATTTTCAAGCAAATTTCCAGATTTCTCGCCATCAAGCTCCTCCTGTCCACTTTTTACTTTACTTTCTTTGAGCCCTTCCTCTGATCTTTGTTTGCTTCTCTCTGCCCTTCTCCTTTCTTGCCTTATTTTCTTACTCCCTTCCTTTCCAGTTTCCCTCCGTTCCATCGTATTTCCATTTTCTTGTCTCCCCTCCTTCTCTATTTATTTTATTCCTTGCTCCTTTCCTTCCTCGCTCGTTCACACTTCCTCTCATCTCTGCATTTACATCTATAACAACATTTCCCTCTCTTCGCATCTCTTCTCTCTTCCTCTCGCGTGCTCCTCATTCTACTCCCTCGTAATTGCTTTCTTCCTTCCTCTTCATCTTATTGACCTTGTCCTACCCCATCTCACCCCTCTCTGTCTTGTAGTCTCTCACCTTTGCACTTCATACGCTCGTTTCTCTCCCCTGTCTCTTCTTTTGCCTCCCCCGCTTCACCATTCCTTTCTACATCCTTTTTTATCTCTACTCCGTTGTCCCCTTTTTCTCTGTTGTAACTATTGTTTTCACTTCCTGTCTCCCCTTTGCCTCCCCCGTTCTCTTCTCTCCCTCTTGCGGTTCATTACACTCTTCCTCCCACGTCTTTTTCTGCGCCCTTTCCCTCCATCTGTCTCTGTTTGCTCTCCCCTTCTCTTGGGCGCATCCCCTCGCTTCTTACTTGACAGCAGGATTGGGAGCATTCCTCGTATTTTATTAGCTTTCTGTTATACTACTTAGTGTCTGTTGTGTGATGTTATGCTCTCTCGCTGTACCGTCTGTACTCCTCCACGCTAGCAGCGCACTTCTTCCTAATAAGCCTTGTGCCACACACACAGGCCCCTGTCCGACCACCACTGGAGGCGGGAAGGGGGCCTCATCCACCCCTCCATCTGCCCTAGGTCTGCCCCAAAGGGTGAGTCGCAGTCGTACACCCCCGTTCTCTTGTCCCAGAGCCCGGGGGCAGGGTTTTATGTTAGTCAGATTTATTTCATTCTGTCAAAATGACGAAAGGGTATAGAAATGGAAAGGAAGCTCTGATATGTAGGATGGAAAGTAACTAATCATTTAAAAAAATTGCATTTTCAGCCCGAAAAAGATAGTGTCAGATTTTTCTGTAGAGGTATTTTGGAGGATAGAAACACTTGTAGATAACTACTTTTGTGTGTATTTTTTCAATTTAAATTGGGACTAGTGTGTAAGATAACAGAATGACGCAAAAATACCCCAAATGGGAGCCCTCGTGCCTATGAGTTGGTCGATACCTCCTACCGGAGGCACCTCAGAGCAGGGACTGGCCCTGCCTGGCCTGGGCTCACCGAGGGTGCTGTTATTTTGCCTGTTGCTAGGGTGTGGACTGCACTTTTAAGAGCACATTCCTGGATCCTAATTGAGAATAAGTTGAAGAGTGGAGGTGGGGGCCGGGGTGAGGAGGGGAATTGTCTTGGAACTGTACAGTCGAACCTGGGTGCAAGGAGGGATCTTCGTGCTGTGACAGGAGGGGCTGGGGCAGTCCGGTGTATGAAGAAAGCATTTTTAGGCCAGAGCATGGACCGCCGGCTGGCTAGAGTGCTGGGTAAGTGCAAGTGAGGAGAGAGAGGGGTTCTTATGTGTAAGGGACTGGGCCTCAGTCGAAGGGCTCGGTGACGGTGTAGTGTACAGTGTACACATTACAAAATACAAAAGCTTAAGCCTCCACATTATAGTGAGTGATACATACTAGAGTCAAAACTCGCTGCTGGCTGCTGCACTGTGTCTCGTCTGCTCGTCGTGCTCGCTCCGACTCGTGACTCTCTCTGACCGGGACTCCTCGCACCTCGTGTGTGTCGTGTGGCAGGCAGCAGGCACTGGCGCGGTGACGTGGTGCGCCGACAGCGTAGAGAGAGACTGAAATGGCCAATCACTACTGCATGGCTTCACATTGCCGCAGTGTGATTGGCCATACCATGCGTATGGCGCACCATGACTCACTCGACTGCTGCGCTGCGCGGACCGCGGTGAATAGACTCAGCCAACCCTGGCGCTGCATTACCAGCGCCACTGTGCCAGCAGCGCCAGGATTGGCTTAAGAGCAGGGTTAGTCCCTGCCCATAATGAGACCCGGGGGGCTGCGTTATGAGACGCACCCTCGGGTCCCAGTCACCACTGTAGTAGTCAAAGTTTCTAAGTGCCACACACACACACACACGTGTGCGCATGTTCGGGCCAGGATTCCAGAATAGAGCCCAAAACTTGACATGCACATTGCGCACTGCTGTCTGCTGGACTGCTGCGCGCCGCTATTTCCACATCAGCGGCAGCCCCGCTCCCACACACACCCACAGACTGCGACGCGCACTCAGTGAAACTGAAAAGGACTTTCAGGCTGGATTGGAACGTAAATGCCCTTGCAGGAGTTTGCGTCCATTGGGGGCGTTGGGGCTGTTCCAGCTTAGTGGGGCAACGCCCCCAATGGACGCACCGCCACTGCTGTGCAACTAATTCCCACTCCATCATGTTGTTACCCGTGAGACTTTCCGACATTAATTATAGAAAGGGAATCACACTTGCTTACAGAGTCAGGCACGCTCCATGTTTTCACAGACGCTCAGGTGTGATGAAATTTGTGGCAAGAGGTAGCACAGTATCAATCAATAAATCAGGAATAATAAAGCGCGGGGGGCGCTAGAGAGCCGGCTGGCAAGATGCCGCGCTTCCGTGAGGCTCCTGCAGCCCGAGGAAACAATCCATCATAATCCTGCCATAAAAGGCCGCTGGAACGAGCAGAAAGTGCAGCCCTGACAATGCCACGCTGTGCAGAAAATAATTGCTGCCTGGTCAGTAAGCATATTGTCCTTGTGTCTGGACTCGGGTCGTTCGGCAAAATGGCGGCAGTATACTAAACGTACGATCGGAGCGGAGCCCAGTGAGAGCCGCAGCAAAGGAAAAAAAGACAGCGACTATCCTCTGCCGGGTTGCGGCTGTGGACGGCGAGACACCCAGATGCTGCTGATTGCTGCAAGCGCACAAGATGGGAGATATACCCGCGCTGTGGGGTTTGTGCGGCGGTAAGTGTGAGACTGTTGCTGAGGGCCTGCTGTGCGGGAGATTGAGGCCGGTGAGCGCCACAGTGCCCTGGGCTCGGCTGGTGTCTCTTGCTGGCTGCGGCGGTGCGAGGACCCCCACGTCATCCTAACTACGGAACGAAGGTCAGAGTACGGGGGCTGCCTCACGGGCTGGGAGACGCGCTTCGGCTGCTATATGAGTTGGCAAGGGGCCTCAGGCTGAGACGTGGGTGCTCGTGGAACACATTGTTGGTCGCGGTCCCTGCTCATGCAGCCTGAAGAGCACACAAGGCTGGCGTGAGATCAGCCCAGCAACGAGGACAGTAGTTAATCTGTGTGCAGTGAACAGGCCACAACACTCCACACATCTCCAGGGGTAGTGAGTAAAATAAGGGTAACCTCAGAGGCCCACCAGGCTGAAGAGCAGCGGTATCTGCACATATAATCAACAAGTCCAATTGTAAGAGACTGCAGCTGCGCGGCTATATCCATCCAGCGCTTTGACTAAGCAGCACAGAGAACATCTTACAGCAGTATTAAATAGTGCTGTGTTATCAATAATTGTGTCCTGTGTGAACTTATCTAACTGGCAACACAAAGATGGGGAGAATAGAGGGAACACAGGCGAAACTGCCATTTGAACCACGCTAGACTCCTAGATGCCTGGAGGGAGATGCAGCCTCATCAGCGGCAGAGGGCTTCCAACTAGAGAACTCAGATGTCCGCTCTCTGCTATTAACAGTGAAACAAATCCTCAACTTTTTTGAGTCCAAAATGGATACGTTGAATGTAGGCATGGATTAATTCACTCAAAGGCTGGAGAAACATGACGGGCAGATCAGTGTAAATGAGCAAAGAATTTCGCAGTTGGAGGACGTCACGACCTCTGGTGGGGAGTAGATGCAAAACATAGAGCGCCTACTGAAAGTCATAGCGACAAAGGATAAATAGCTGGAGGCGCGCTCTCGCCGAAATCATATCCGTATTCTGAGGGTGCCGAACACAGTGAACACTGGCAAGATGAAGGACTATGTTGAAAGCCTGCTGGTAAACCTGTTCGATGCGTCCTCCTTCTCCAAGGTTTTAATAGTAGAGCGCGCACATCGATCCCTTGCCGTGAGACCACCAACGGGATCGCCCCCAAGGCCCATCATCGCGCACCTCCTGAATTATAAAGACAGGGACACTGTGCTTCGCTTGGTGTGCGAAAAGAGAAATCTCCATCATGATGGATACTCCATCTCCAAATTTCCGGACTTTGCTCTGATGGTTCAGGAAGCTCGTAAAAAATTCCTCCCTGTAAAACGCCAACTACAACAGGCTAATATCCCATACGCAATGTTGTATCCAGAGAGACTGTGCATCACACAGCAGGGCAAGCAACAATTCCCAACAGCCAAAGGATTTTCTCAAACAGACACTTTCCCGTGGACTCCGCTTGGAGAGGGATGATGACGACTCCCGATCTAATTCACCGACCCTTGGCGCTGACTGAAGGGATTAACCCTGGGCTGGCTGCTTCTATTAGCTCCATGAACTGTATTGTGAGCATTATGTTCTACACGCTTTATGATTACTTATTGGGGATGGTTCACAATGGCAGGTTAAACATTTCTATAAGTGAATAAACATATGAATAATGACAATCTCTTCTTGTTTCGGGGCTGCACTGTCGGGCTCAGGGCCTAGATGTCGCCAAAGCTCTGGTTACCCCAGGCACCCCCATGAAACGGGGAAGACCGCCAGGTTCTCTTGTATATAACCCCCTATGGGTATCCCCCTAAGGCTAGTTGCCATTAGATTCTGGTGTTTACGTTTACTTAATATACAGATCTGCCTGCACGGCATACAGTTCTGTTTGGAAGAATGTCCTGTATTAGTGGGCACCAGCTACGCATTTGCAGAATGCTATCAATTCTGGTTGGTAATGCATCAAAGATTCTGGGGTAGATGCTAGACCTTTATGTTAACAATTGATGGACTAAGTTTTCGATTCACAGGTGGGGATCATATTCGCCTGCGGGATTGGGCTTCGGGTGTGGAAGGGGGAGGGGTGCAGGGTTCTTTATTTGTAGTTTGTTGCAGCAGTGATTGTGCATGTAGAACAAGAGAGGCTGGCAAGCAGCACAGACATACACGATGGGTGTTGCGACAACCCTGCCGATACAGTTATGGTTGCGCAGGTTACACAACATAAATGCACAAATGAGTATCCCTAAACCCTCTACTGAACAAGCTATCCGGCTGCTGACTTGAAATGTGCGGGGATTGCGTGATCCCTGAAAAAGACAGCGCATGCTTAATTATCTAGATAATCACCATGTCCAAATAGCAATGACACAGGTGACCCATTTGGACCCAGGTCACTGCCTAGGTTCGCTGGCAAATGGGCGGCGCATAGATTTTTCGCTTTATATTCAACCTACTCAAGAGGCACTGCCATACTAATCAAAACAGGGGTCAGCTATTGTCCCACAGACACGCTCACGAATCCACAGGAAAGATACTGCATGATGTGGGGCCGATTGGCTGGACAGTCTGTTAGACTCCTTAATTGCTACGCACTGAATGTAGACGATGCACAGTTTTTTTATGCTCTGTGGGGCCAAATATTAGAGATCGGCTCAACGTACCTGGTGTGGGGGGGATATTTAAACCTGGTACTTAATCCTGAGATAGATCGCTCCTTTGGTACCGTAGAGCCCCATGCTAGGGCAGGGATACACTTAAACAGCATAATAACAGAACAGCATATGTTAGATGCCTGGAGAGTTTTACACCCTGCACATAGGGAGAGCATGTTTTACTCCTCAGTACATGCAAGCTGGTCAAGAATTGACTACTGTTTGCTCTCGGTTGGGCTGTTTACGTGGCTCAAAGACTCGAGGCATTTTGCCAGAACTTACTCAGACCATTCCCGTCCTTTTAACGCTCTGCCCTCCTGCCAATGAGACACCAAAACGCTCATGGAAACTCCAACCCACAACATTGCTGGACACTGCTTTTTGGGAGGAGTTAAGGCAAGAAATCCAGGATTTCTTCCCATGTAACGTGGCAGCGTGCAGACGCTGGCTAGCGTATGGGAGAGCTTCAAGGTAACAATTAGGGGACTGTGCATATCAAAAAACGGGGGTATACTGCGAGATATTAGTAACACTGTGCAAACTGGAGTAGACAATTGAAGCAACTGAGAAAGCTATAGTTGAGGCTCCCACCGCACCACTACATGCACAGCTGAAGGAACAATTAATAGAATACACAGACACATCAGAGCGGGAAATCCCCTAGCAGAGCCAACAAAACTCCTCGATTCACGAACAACATATTTGGTGTGGAGGACGAGGCCAGTGTATAGCACGCTGACCCCACAATAATCCTCAATATATTTGCATCCCAATACCAGCGGCTGTACAGCACGAACAGAGCTGGTCAGATTAATGTGGCAGCATACTTCGAAAACACAGCACTTGGGTGGATAAATGGCAGTCAAAGGGAATTCCTGGAAGCGGACATTGAGGAAGATGAGGTACAGGAGGTCATAATGCAGTTGTGCTCGGGCATAGCTCCTGGCCCCGATAGGCTACCAGTTGATTTTTATAAATGTTACATCGGTGAATTGGTCCCTATACTTAAAAAGGTATATGAGGAGGCCAGTGAAAGCGATATTTCCCTGCAGTCGGCATGGCAAGCCCTAATAATAACTCTCCTCCTATCCTTAATAAATTACGATTCTAGGATTCTAGCTAAAATACTAGCTAATAGACTTAGCCTACTGATGACTTGTCTGGTGCTGCCGGACCAGGCAGGGTTAATTCCCGGCAGAGCAACTTCCCACAATCTACGCACGGTCTTTGTACTGTTGCAAGTTATTGATCCGGAGTCAAATGCAGTGGCTGTATTCTTAGATGCCACCAAGGCATTTAACTCACTTGAATGGGACTACCTGCTTGCTATATTGGGAAGAATGGGATTTCCAATACCATATCTTAATTGGATAGCTCTGTTATATAACCAACCCACTGCTGTTGTACAGGTGAATGGATTACAATCCCCTCCTTTCCTAATTTCTAGGGGCACTCGGCAGGGGTGTCCCTTGTCGCCCCTGCTCTTTGCCCTTGCTATTGAACCCTTAGCGGCCAAATTACGGCAGCACCACAGAGAATATGCCATACCATTTCCCACAAGGCATATTCACCCCTCTTCAGCCAGGATAGCTTGATTCCAGCGGCATGGAGAGCACGGACCCACGTTGTGTGTTTTGCTGTTCGCCCTATGTGGGAAGGGTATGCCCAGACGTGGGTCCCGTGCTCACTACGCCACTGGAGTCAAGCTATCCTGGCTGAAGAGGGGTGAAACCCAGAAACAGGTCCTAGGATGCTTGATTCCGGTCCAGGGAAGACATGGCTTGGCAGTTTGGGCTGGACTGTTCCCATGAGGCACAGGGTCAAGACTGATTTGCATATGGCCATGTCTGAACTGGGGTGGCTTCGTGAGCAAAATAACGATGGATTAAACCCAGATCTGTGACTAGGGGTGAATGTTTTGCCAATGTGCAACATTCCGTCCATCATCTTGTGTGTTTTGCTGTTACTGGCAAAGAGACAGGTGGCATGCAGGTGGGCCGGGGATGTGCTCCCAAATTTAAGGAGTGGCTCGATGATTTAGTATACTGTAGGGATCAACTCAACACATAAGCTAGGTGCCCAGGTGCCTACAGCAAAACAAGACTTCTTTGTTTTTTTTTGTTCAGTGTCACTCTTAACGAGGCATTAATGAATTGTGTTTTTTTCTGTAGCTCCTGTATTATCTGGGAACAATTGTGCAATGAAGTCAAACATGTGAAGACTGAAGACAAGCCGAATAGGTTATTCCATTCACAATGAGTGCAAGTAAAATAAAACAAGAAATAAATCAAGAAAATAAAACAAGCGGTGGCGCAGGAAGGACAGCAGCAATCACTGGAGGGTGGGGGTGCGAGCGAGGAGGCAACATATGGCCAGGGATGGCCAACTAAACAGAACAATGAGTGAAATCAAAAGCAGCGGTGCAGGAAGGATGACTGCAATGACAGGAGCAAGGGGATGCTTGAGAGGAGGCAACAGATGCGCAGAGATGGCCCAAATAAATATGTGAATTTCGATGGGAGGGAACCAAGCACCCAAAGGCGGTACAGATGTACATAATTCAACCAGAGCAAAGGAATTTCGGAAGGCAGGCCAAACAACCAGCCAAAAGCACTGGGCTTGTTGAAAGCCCACAGACTGAATACAGCATGTCTTGCAGACAGCACATGCACTGCCTAGGCATGACCTAAGAATGAAACTCTAAGCCAAAATAAAAAAATGGAAAAGTGTGGGGAAACCACAAGCAAAAAGTGTTGGTGATGCAGTCGAGATTTCACTCTCACAACATCTAAATATGCCAATGCCAAAGCTCATGGTGGCTTCTCTTACCTTTGGCTTGGGATGTACAAGGGACTAGTGCAATGATGATTTTGATAAAACAGAAATCCATGCTCATGTTAAGACAAGATTATTTTGACATGATTTACCTAAATGTCCTCATTTAATTATTTAGTACAACTCAAGCTATTCAACCTTCTTAAAAGACAAGACCAGATTCAGACTCTTTAGAATGAGAATGTTTTTGCATGCTAAGGACTTGGGTCAAGCTGTAAGGACAACATCAAGAAGGTGCACTGGCTCCCACTGAAGTAGTAATAAATGTGTCCATCAAGCTGACTCTCTAAAAGTCCTGCTGCTCTAGAGCAGTGATTCTCAAACATTTTACCACCACGACTCACTTCATAAAACAACTAACATTCACTACTAATCTACCTTTCATGAACATGAGGCGGGGCGATTTTTGAATGCAACTAAAGCATTGTGTGGTCGCGCACTGTCATTTACTGTAACGGCCACTAAACTTGCACAGCAATACAGTTTTACTACTGAAACTATATAACACACAAATGATTATGTAAATAAGTTAGGTTTCTGTGAATCTTTATCATTTGTGCAGCACCAAGTAAGAGCCTCGGTTTGCTTTGATCCTATTAAAATATCGGTTTCCAGCACACTTCAGAATTACAAAAAGTGCATCACACTGATTTTCGTACTGCTGAATGCATACAGCTCAACAATGCAAAAAAAAAAATACTACTTCTTGGTCAAATAATTCCCTTTAAAAACTCCTCTTGGTTTGCTGTCAGGTAAAGAAGAGTAAACACTAATCCTCATGTTAAAAGAATGAAGCTGCCCAACATTTGACATCTGTTTTTGAATCACTGCAATTGTGACAAGTTAAACACAAAATTTAAAGACACCTTTATTTATTGCTCTGACTTTCACGGATTACCCAAAACTAGCTTGCGACCCACAGTTTGGGAAACACTGCTCTGTGTTTCCTTAAAACAATAACATAATTTGTGCTCATCAATGTTGTGTCAAATGTTTTTTCAGATATTTATCAAACTTTCACTGAGAAGATGCCAGTTGATTCAATTTAATTGTTAATTGATAAACATGCAGCAGCATTTATATCTAAAATGATATACCAAGTTGCAAAGAAAGGTTTGAGACCTGAATAAGTTTGAATGGACATAACTAGAGTTGATGAATCCACTTATAAGTTGAAGATAAATATATATTCCAAGAATGATTTAGATCTGTTTGTACACCCACTCTCCAAAGAACTGTGGAACTCATCTACATGTGTCATTGCAAGACCACACTGGAGCATGTGGTACAACTTCCTTTAGACTTTTTAGCACTCAGATTTAGGATTAAGGCACTAACATGGTCCCATGTGAGGCAAACTACAAGCCTGATCCTGCCAAGACTAAAACATTCCAATCTGCAGCATCAGAAGTCTGCATTTGGAGGGGCTATGTTTGCAGAAATATCTAGTAAGACTATTCAAAGAGTATCCATCTGATTTGGATTCGAAGAGAAAAGAAACTCAATAGAGTATGAATTTCTCAAGTGCATCTCATCTGAATGTTAGGATGGCTTAGGTGGGGCCAGGACAAATCCATATGATGGTACCACACTGAGCCAGAAGTGGACATGTATATCTAAAAGGAATGTGTTGGATTCTCTTGTGCTTCTTCTAGAAGTGACATGATGTATCTTCTGCTTCAGATCAACAATGCCTCCTTGACAATTATAAATACTCCAATGACGAGCCAATGGATTGAATTCACAGGCTTGTGTGATTTATTTAACTTTTGGGGGATTATTCCATAATATTAAATTTCATTCAAATCATGTCAAACATCAAGGAAAACACAAAAGAATGGAACAATTGTAGGATACAATACATGAATTACATGAACAAATAACAAACATCAACATATATTTACATGTGTATCAAACATCGACAAATATTAAATTCACAGTTGATGAAGCAAAAATCAATCAACATAAAGCACCAGTCCTCGACTCAAAATGGCACTTAGGCGGAGAAAAAAGGACCAAACTGTCAAAACACTACATGTGTGTTATGTCTCCTGCCTATATGCACAGCTCTGGGGACCTCTAATTCAAATTGTTGGCAACAAGGGAGGGAAATTAATTGAACTTTCTCCCTGAGCACTGGATGATATCTTATCACCGACGCCGTTGTCAACGCGTTTCCAACCCCATCACCATTAAGGGGTTTTCATCAGGACCTGGACATGGTGGTGTCTCTTTTCTTGGCCGCAGTTTTCCTTACTTGTTAGGAATTTACTGATGGGATAAAAGTTGTGGCCTGAGTCGGATGGTATTGTCAATTTCAAAGATCAAATCAGATTAACACTGTATGAACTCTGTGAATAGTTGAAATGACTGGTCCAAACGTTAATACCGGATCCAGTTGATTGAAGCTTCAATTGACAATATCATCTGACTCAGTAAGATATCCTCCAGTGCTCAGGGAGAAAGTTCAATTAATTTCTCTCCCTTGTTGCCAAAAATTTGAAATTAGAGGTCCCCAAGATGTTAGAAACTTGCAGAGATAGTACCTACATTATCATAGCTTGAAGGTTCCCAGGACATGCTGGCAATGAAGGTGTGATTTCAAGGTAAACAAACAGTGTTAAAAAGAGCAACAACAGAGGAATAATTAAGGTGGAAGAAATACAAGGAAAGCTCAAAATAGAACGGTGGGTTCATCTTTGAATTCATCAGACTCACACTTTGTTATGAAAAAACATATTAGCAAACAAAAAGGAAAAAGCAACTAGTCTACCTTGAACAAGAAGCCAAATCCCATCATCAAGTATGAGGGAGGAAGAAAGTTTTTCTTTCCTGAAAGCAAACATATGATGGTTACACATTTAATGATTAACCAAGTAAAATACGTCAAAATACAAAATTATTTTATAAGTATGTTGTATACTAATTAAAATCATATTGACAATTGGCTAGCATTGTAAGCGCTAAAATGTTATTTTTTAGTAGTCCAGTGTGACCAATGTAAATTATTTTCTGACTGTTTTCGGTGTACTAACACTAAGCAAGCATGCACTGCCTCCTGGTACGATCAGATCTCTGGTGTAAGCAATCCTGGACTTAGTTGGGCCTTTCTTTCTTTTAATAGGAATTTACAGGTGCATATAATTTGGAGTAGGGATTCTTTTGACTGGTGGCACAGATGACATTTCATTGATGTCTTGCCCTTTACTGTTCCATATTTAAAGTATTAAGTCAGTAACACTCTTGGCCTGCAAGAACCTCTTCTTGTACCTAACCCGCAAGGACTTGTTGTTGATGGTGAGAGGACACTTGGGAATGGTTTCTTGATGTTATATTTGTAATTACTTTTGGTAATCCTATTTCCGTACATACTCTATCTAGCAGCAGATTCCTCACCTTTTAAATATTCCACAAGTGTTAGAATGGAATCTGGACACTTTTCCATACTACCTCTGTGCGCCAGAAGGTGGTGTCTTGTGGCTCTGCAATGATGGATGTTCCACTGACGAAATGATGGGTGGGGCCTATACAGACACCACTCTCGAGGGTGCTGACGTCAGCTGCTTTCGAGACTGCCCGTACCCCCAGTAGCGGAGCCCCAAAAGGAGTGGCAGAGTTCAGATTCCTATTCTTGGTTTCTTAATAAAGGGTAGCTCCCAAACACAGAATGCGGAGGATGGAAGAGTCGTTGAGGAATCAGCAGCTAGATGGTGTGTCTTCCGGAAAGAGAGTTACCGAAGGTAGCTGGTTTTTACGCTATAAACTTCTAACCTTTTGAATAGTTAGCAAAGCAGTACCTAAGGAAGGTGGGCGGTGGATGGACTAAAACCAGAAAATACTACAGGATTGAGCAGGCAAAGTGCCTGTCTCTGCAACCCTGACAGTCCAGACAATGTGCTTCATGAATGTATGGAGGGACGCCCATATAACTGCCTGGCAAATGTCAAGGACAGGGACTCCATGGGCTAATGCAGCAGTAGCACTTTTTGCCCTGGTGGAATGGGAATGCAGGGCTACTGGAGGCTGCTTCTTCACCAGTGAGTAGCAGATCTTAATGCAGAGCACGAGCCAGTGTGAGAGGTGTGATTCCGCATAGACTGGCCTTTTTCACTCCAGCAAACCCCACAAAGAGCTGACCATCTTTTTGGTCTTTGGTGCAATTTATGTAGAAGCTGAGCGTTCTTTTGGGATACAAACAATGGAGCCTCTCCTCCTCCTTAGAAGGGATTAGTTGGAGCATAGAACGCCAACAGGGTGATAGTTTTGCTGACGTGGAACAACAACCCAACTTTTGGGAGAAAGGAAGTCCTAGTTTGGAGAACACGTTTGTCAGGGAAGAAGGTGGAATAAGGTGGTGAAGAGTTGTAACGGGCAACTATGAGCAGGTCAAAAGGAGTGCACTTCAGATAAGTAAGGACTTGATTGAGGTCCCATTGGGTCATCACAAAAGGAAAGGGCGAAACATATATTGCAGCCCTTTAAAAAAATGCATCAAAACAGGTGAATGAAATAACACGGGCTGATCAGGCAACAGTAGGAGGGTCGAAAAAGAACATCTAACTATGCCCAGAGCACAGCCTTGCCAGGCTAGAGACAGAACAAATAATGAAACATTGAACAGCTTGGCCTGTAAGGGGGTCAGTTGGACAACTGCAACACCAAATCACAAATCTTACCCCATGACAGGCATATATAGTTTTGTCAAGGGATGTCTGGCTGCCAAGATAACATCAACCACCTCCGGAGGAAGGTCAAAGGTGTTCAGCTGTTGACGCTCAATTTCCACACAAGAAGGTGGAGATTGTGAAGGCCCGAGTTAAGAACCTGGCTGTTCTGTTGCCATAGCAGATCCTCTTGGAGGGGCAGCCTTATTGGAGGACAGATGCTTAAGCCCAGGAGTTCTGGATACCATACCCACCGTGCCCAGTCTGGAGCAACTAGGATGACTTGGGCCCAGTCTGTCTTGATCTTCCTGCGAAACATGTGACAGGAGTGATATCGGCAGAAAGGCATACAGGAGTGCTGAGTTGCACTCGAGGCGGACATATCTCCAAACGAGACGTCCTGGAAACTCCAGCGCGCAGACATGCTAACATTGTGCTTTCTTGGGTGTGGCAAAAAGATAGAGCCAAGGTTCTTCCCATTTACAGAAGAGACCTTGCGCCACCTCTGGGTGTAACTGTGACTCGTGATGTGCTAGGCGCTAATGACTGATTTCACCCAGCCTGACCTTAAGTGAGCCCACCAGATGGTTCACCACCAGGAAGATTCCTTGATGGTCCAGCCATTTCAAGAGGTGCAGATTTCCTGGCACAAGGTTAGGGACCCCACCCCGCCCTGATTGTTGCAGTTCCACATGGCGTCGGTATTATCCGTAAGCACCTGCACCAACCTCCTCTTGATGGGTGGAAGAAAGGGATGGCCCTCCGCTGCAGAAGGTTAATATGGAGATGGGTCTCTGCCAGAAACTAGAGGCACCAACCCAAAAGTGAACCGCAAGTAGTGACAATGAGCCGGGAGGACATGAATGTAGAGATATGCGTCCTCCAGACCTAGTGTCACCATCCAGTCTCCAGGGTCGAGGGGTGACAAGACTTGTGCCAAAGTGAGCATTCTGAATTTCACCTTGCAGAGGAAGAAACTGAGAGTGCGCAGACCCAGAATAGGCCGACAGCCTCTATCTTTTTTGAGTACCAGAAAGTAGCGGGAATAACAACTATATCCTACTCATGGCACTGGCACCCTCTCAATAGCCCCTTTGACCAAAAGCAAAGTCGGCATCAGCATTGAAATGCCCGGGCCTGGATTGGGTAAGAGCCCTGAGTGCGTCGTCGATACTAGAGCCGAGAGAGGAATTGGCGCAGAGTCCAGCCACTCCCGAAGGCTAGGTGGTAGGCCTCTCGTACTTGTGGGGCCCAAAGGCACTCCAGAAGGAGCAGGTAAACAACAAGGAGCCGGAGAAGAACCCTTGATTTGCTGCGGCATAGCTGAAAGCCGTGGAAACTCATGGTTGTGCCGGACCCAGCTGTGGAATCGGCTCTGAAGTCAGACATCTTCAGGAGCGGGAATGGGACCGTTGGCACTGCCAATGCTGAGGAACTTCGATTTTCGATCGTGATTATATCGACCCGCCATTTTGTGCTCCGCCGCCATTTTGTGTTGCCCTCACTCAGGCAGCACGACGATCGAAGTCTTTTTCTGCTTTTCCTGCAATAGTGTGTCGAAATAACCTTGTGCCTCTGTTTACAAAAGCTGGTGTTAGAGACTGGCCGAGTACACTAATCCCTGTCTGGTTTTCCTAATCCCTGTCTCAACTATCTGTTGGTTCACACTATTCTCTTCTGATTTTATCTTATCGTCTGGCCTTCGCTGTCCTCTGCTCGTATTCTCTTGTTTTACAACTATCCTCCAAAACACACAAACGTATCTCGTCACCTGCAAGTCAGCTACAAGTCAGTTAATGAATTAGCTCGTGGGGAGGGGTGACAAACACAGTTAGAGGAGAGGCTTCTTCGAGTTACTCGATACTTTATTTTCAAACCTTTCCTATTGGTTCTGTTCTGTTTTCCAACTTTCCTTATTGGCTCCCTTTTATATGTTTTAGGTGTGTTCTTAGTTAATGTATATGTCACATATATACTATATAAGATTGTGCGCCACGGAGTGAAGTGGCAGTTTCCTGAGAACATACCGTGTGTACTTCTAGGACAACTGTACTAGCTGCAGCTAATAAATCTGATCTTTTACGCCGACAGAGTGTCCCCGTGTCTCTGTGTAGCTAAGCAGGAGAACCCAGGAGATTAAGGCGTACCCTGCGCCGCCAGGTCCAAAAGGTTCTGGTTCTTCAATGCACTCCATCGGCGGAGTGAGAACGGTGCGGAGACGAACTATGGTTCAATAACTTATCTTTGTTATGCTTACCCAAGGATTTGGAGTGCGACGAGGACCAGCCTCAAGAGTGGCTCTGTCTACTCCAGGCACAGGAGTGAGACCAGGAACAAGTTTTCAACTCAGACGGGACTTGGAGCAGTCCGGGCGCTGCATCTTCTTGAGCTTGACGACAAAGTTTTGTTTCATGTTCCATTATGGTCTTCGGCTTCATAGAAGCACAGTCCTTGCACATCTCAGAGTCACACCTGGTGGGGATGTGTCACAGACATCTCTTGCGACAGTCCTTGCAGGGCTTAAAACTTGTCATCTTAGGGAGTGACATCCTTAATAACTACTTATATAGAGACAGAGTTTTGGCTTTCCTTAAGTGACAACATATAGACATAAGCTTTGTAGGAAGGTAGGATCTTTCTAGCATGGTTACCCTCACTTTTTACCTGTTGTCAGTGTGTTTTCAACCTAGTTTGCTGGATTCCTGCTAATCAGGACCCCAGCATCTGTGCTTTCTCCCCAAAATTGGTTCTGGTAAGTACATTGGTACCTCCACAATTAGCTACTGTGTACCCTTCTAAGTCCCTAGTATATGGTATTAAAGTACCCAGGGGTCTCCCATGGGCTGCAGCATGTATTGTGCTACCCATGGGAGTCTACTTAAGCTGTGGCTACAGGTTTGCGATTGCAGCCTGTGTGAGTTGGTGTTTCTTATATCTGAAGTCACTGCACTTAAAACCTATAGCCACCCCTATGGCAGGCTCCTCAGTCCTGATGGCAGGGTGCTTCGTTACAAGTGTGAGGATGCCTCTGCATGAGCAGGACACCCCTACAAACCCCAGAGTGGATTCCCCAAGCTTTGTAAGTGCGGTCGGCCAATTTAAGACATATAGTGAACATCAGTCATCATGAGATATTCAACTATATAATGGCTGCACCGAACCCAGTCATGTTTGGTCAAGTATGATCCCATGTACTGGGGGGCCCTTAGAGGACCCCCCGTACTCCAGGTGACATCCTTTCAGGGTTTGCCAGTAAGATAGTGCTTCTGCTGACCACAGACACAATTCTACCCTACTGCTTCTGATCGGAACTCGAGCAGGGGAAGGTAGAACAATAGGTTTCCTATCACAGGGAGCTGTGACCACCTCCCAGACAGGACTTAGAGTACTGGGCTGGGGTGGGGGCGATTGCAAGCACTACCAGACTGCTTTAAAGGGCACAGATGGTGCCCTCCTTGAATACTCCAGTTACAGCTAGTTCAGGAACCCGTGGTTCCTGCTCTGAAGTGAAGCTGGACAAAGGACAGGGGAGTGTCCTCCCCTCCTTCCAGCCCCTCCTGTGGGAGGAACCCCCAAGTCGTCTCAACACTTTCCTTAGGGCACTTAAGGGCTACCCTGTGGGTGGGTCCTCAGATTCATCGTGGTACCAGACTCAACCCTGAAACTCTATCGCTCTTCAATCGTCTGGACACTGGACTTCGTTAGACTTCGACCGGAACCGAGAGCGCACCAAGGAAGACTCCTGATGCTCCTGGTCTCGCTGTTCAAGTCTTCTTCGTCGTCTGTGTTTCTTACAGATTCTTCAACAGACCTGTGGGCATTTTGGACACCGGAAGAAATCTCCCTTGAAGTTAGGGAGTCACTGCCCTGCATCTGCAGGCGCTGCAACGAAGCTGACCGGTCTGCTGCTCCTGACGTCCCACGGACATCCCAGGGCTCAGCAACACCGGTGGTGGTTCTGTGGTTCCCTAGATGCCTGACCTTTTTTCCCTGCAATTAGGAGGACAGTATCCCTTGTCTGGGCTGCTGGGACTGAACCCCTGTGCACTGGGTCCACTTGCCATTGCCAAGGCTTGTTGGCTCTACACACCAGAGATCTTCGCGCTACATGAAGCTCCAGCCTCCAGCACCTCACTACATGAAGAAGAGTCCTCCCTGCATATCCGCATTGTGGGACTCTGACTTTGGTGGCCTGCTTGAGATCCTCTTGCAGCTGCTGTGTGTCCGGCCAATGGGTCCTCCTGAAGGTCTTCTCTTGCTTCAATGGGCTCCCCTGCTTGCTCAGAGCCTGACCTGACTCCCCTGCCTTTGGTGAGTCCCTTGGACCTTGCTGGTCCCAACGTTTTCTCCTTTTCGTTCCCCACGCCAGTTGCTGCTACCAAGGCTTGCTGGTGCTCCTGACGGACACCGATAACCTAGACACCGACATTCAACGTGGAGTGGCTCATGCCTGGTCTTCCTCAGCATCGCCTGACCTCACAGCTTCAGCGACCAGGCCACGGTCGTCTCTTCTGAACCTGCCTGATGGGCATTGTGCTTCTGTGCCTCCTGGTCACTTCCAAGTGGCATAGACTCTGTCCCCTCTGCTTGCAGGTTCTTCACTTCAAGAATCCACCCATGGATTGCACCGGACTCCTTCACAGTCTTCTCCAGAGGCATCTTCTTCAAAATCTCCCATTGTCGTCTATGGCAGGTTCCGACGTCACTTCACCTCTATGCACCCGGCTTCCCTGGTGCAGGTAACCTGGTTCCTGGGGCATCAATGGGTGCGGTTGCTCTCCAACCTTCTGTCCTCCAAAGGGTTTCTTCGGGGCCCTCCGGGAAGAGTCCTTCTATAAAACTGCAGCACAACTTTTCCATTGACTTCTATTGGACACGAAGGCTGTGTATTCACTCTGCAAACCCCTCCGTGGGGTTCCTGGGTATTTACATTGGGTGGTTCCTTGTGTCCCCAGCTCCTCTGAGTCTTTTGGTCTAAGTCTGGTGTATATTTGTGCTACTTACCTGATTTTTTCAAAGTATTCTTGTGTATTGTGTTGATAGCTCCAGGTAGGAGATATACCAATGTGTTAGTGGTTGTGTTGTGTAATAAATAGACTTATTTTTGTATAAACACTGTGTGGTTCTTTTTCATTTAATGTACACTATTGATTAAAGTTGGTAAAACAAGCTGCTTTACACTCCTTCTAGATAAGTCTGAAGGCTGCTCTCCACAGCTACCACTTTGAAAGCTTTCTATGGTTATCAAAGACCACTAAAATCACCATAAGGGTTGTCTGGATTAGTGCAAGATGCATCACTTAAATAAATAATTGTGCACCATATACTAAGCCAGCCTCCTACAACCTTCCTCCAGGAAACACACCTAATTGGCCGAGAAGTGTCAAGGTTGCAGAGAACCTGGAGGGGCAGCTCTATGCCTCCGGGTATTCCTCTTTTGCTAGGGGTTCCTTGATCTCGATTTGCCCAGGGATCCCATTTGAAAAGGACAATCATACATGTTATACTCACAAGGACTCCAGATTGAGCTCGGGCATTACTGGGTAGCATCTATGCTACTAATACAGGGAGGGATCACTTTCTCACATCCCTGGCGCCTTACCTTACTCTTTTGACAAACAAGGTTGTTCTTTTCTTATAGTTGCCTGGAAAGTGTTGGGCAGCTGCCCACCTCATCCCATTGGTCCCTATGGTACCTGGCAAGTTATACCATAGATTTAACAATAGACCCTTGAGCCCTAACGCAACCCTTTTCCTAGTTGGTTCCCTTTTCTAGAGGTTTGCCACCTGTGCATTGCATGAATGCTTTTACTTGGTGTGTGCACAACCAAGGATTCTAGTGTGACATGTCTACAAATAAAGATGGGTCTTGTGGAGCCAGTTTAATTTATTTCCCACTTGAGGACTAACTATCCTGGCCTTGACAGGGTGCTTACAAATGCCAAAAGAACACTTCGATAACGTTTTTAGATGCAGTACGAGAGGAATAGAAGGCTCACTTTTAGACAGCTCTTGCAGTTATAGAGTGATACTTAGAGGTGTCATCTGGTGGCGAAGCCTTTACTGGATAAGGTTTCAGAGACATGTGCTTTTAACAGTCGATCCTATAGTCTTGCCAGGCATCTGCTTGATCATCAATAAGTCCTGTATCTTGATAGGCTAGAGCTGAATCTGAAAAATGTTCCTCATATGAATCTGAGTGTGAGTCGTTCAGCAATAGATCGTAGCGGAAAGGAGTTGAAATTGGCTTTTAAGTCCTCTGAAATAAACCCCTGAAATGTACGTTTCCTTTTCTTATGTGGAAATGGCATTGTTATAGGAGGTCCTGCAAATATGTGGCCAGTGTGCAGGTCCATGTAAATAATGTGCAGGCTTGTGTCAGCCTGTTCACCATCTTCTTGGCAAGACCCTCCCATACTGGGAATCAACAGTGTACTGTTTTGGAGCCAGAGGGATCTGGGTGACCTCTTGAACTAGAGCCTCTAGATGTCGACTTAAGTGCTTCAAGAACACTTTTTGTTGCTACAATTTTTAGGTCTCGCCTGAGACAGCGCTTTAGCGCTGCTCTGGCGAGACTTATAGTAAGCGACTTTTGGAAGTGGAAACGAGTGCATTTCAGGCCGCCAACTACAGTGCATGTGCTCCGGGCGCGCGCACCATTTGGCAGCCTGAAAGCATTTGTTTTCTTTCACTTTCGCGGCCGCACGGCCGCCCGCGAAAAGTGCTCACCATTTGCCAGCCTGCATTGCCTCTCTCCCCTACCCCCTCCCTTATCCCACTTCCTGCTTGTTGTTCTTGTTCTTGAAATGTGCCAATTCCCCTAACAATTGTTTGATGGTGACCTCTAAAGTCTAGAACCGCATGACTTCTAATAGAAGGTAATACTCTATGAAACCCTAAACTGAATAGACCGGGCAGAGTACTGGCAAATGCATTATTGCCTCGTTTTGTATTTCCGAGCTTTTACAACCGTAATTATACGGTTTCAGACCCTGATTCACATGCGGTGCAATGACATGTCTGGCAGGCTCCACAACTCTTTAGTGTCTTTGCAAATGGTGGAAACATAAGAACAATCAACCTGCCCCCGCAGTTCTCTCCTCTCACCAGAGCCGTAATTGCACGCCCCTGTTCCGGGTTTATTTAAATATCACACCTCTTATGGAGTCTACCGCAGTCTGAGGAAATGCACAAGGGACTTTGATTTCGCTTTGATTACACATGAATCTACAAGACTGCACCCAGACGTTGCTTAAGTGAACAGAAATTATTCACTTTCGTAATTATCCCAAACCACTATTTCCAGAAGCTTCTATCTAGCCCGTTCCATAAAAAACTAGTAAAAGCAGCCACCTGAAAGTCCCTGCTGCTAAAACCCGTGCACTCGTATCTTAGGTCATTAGCCACGTTTGGAAGGGGGGCGTAGCATGAGAAAGAAGTCTTGCCGAATAACAACAACTTGGGTAATTGCAGGGCTCTGTCAGCGCTGCCCACACCTATCATTGTGCATGCGCTCAGCTAACTAGCCTGTGGAGATGGCGTCGACAGCAGCAGCGCGGTGTCTGAGGAAATTAGAGACGCTTTTGTGCCGAGCTCAGTGAGAGCGCAGGAATTACCCCTCTCCCCCCCCCCCTCCCCCTTCCCCCCAATAGAAACCCATCTGCCTGGGAAAGGCCGCCCAGCCCCCCACTGGGCCATTGGCGGCATCTGAGACAGCCCAAATCGGCCACCACACTGGCCAAAAGGCAATTTAGGGCTGCATCTCCGATACACGCCCATTGCCCGAGTGCCCGCCTTAACAATCGCTCCTGTTTTGCAAGTGAGCTGTGGGCCAATTTTTTTTTTTTTTTTTTACAGCCGGTGGTGCTTTTTGACCAAAATGGCAATAAAGAAATGTAAACAAAGTATGTGCTTTACAAGGCATGGGAGACGGCATCGTGCAGGCAATGTTTGTTGTAAAATTCGGGGAATCCACAGTAAAACCCGGCCCACTCGCCCACAAACAGTCAGACAAGCATTTGCAATGCAATAGGTTTCACATTTATAAGAGTTTGAGCTATTGGCATTGTAAATGACAATGCTTTTTATTTAAGTTTGGTTTTTTTAAAACATAAATAAAAGGCACTGTCATTTACAATGCCAATAGCTCAAACTCGTATAAATGCGAGACCTATTGCATTGCAAATGCTTGTTTACATTAGTGGCAGTGCAGACTGTCAAGACTTTTTTGACAGTGGTTCCCTGGATGGAGAATCCTTGGTGCAGAATCTTTGGTGCTGGTGCCATATGTTATCCTATGTACTGTAGGCCATGTGGGATCTAGAAACATTTTGATGCAAATACTGTAAATCTGAGGAGCAGTCTTGGTCCTAGATGAGGGTTTCCTGCAGGGCCATGGAGATTCTTCTTCCGAGACGGAGTGGTGAGACTGAACTTCACTCTTCCCTGGCTTCTATGCTAACAGACATGCCTTCCTGACATGTCCTTTCTCACTCAAATACCTTGTCAGAGAGTGCTCCCTCGATAACTATGGCACCCAGAACAGGTAGCAACACAGTAGAGCACTAGAGTTGTTTCGTCAAGTAATTCACCCACATACTACTGCATCAGTGCTTAATTCTCTCTTGAAGGGCGTTACAGGCTGAGCAAGCACTTTTGCTGTGGTCTCATTGCAAACACAAATTACAGACTAGATTTGAGTGCTGCACTGAAACAGCCTCATAGACAGTGTAGTGTTAGGAAAGAGCTCTGGCAGGATAGGTCCAGTAGCCCAGCACAGCAGAATGCCAGTATGTTACTTCACAAACCTGGAAGGGACTCTCCTATTATCCCTGAAGTTTCTATTCCTCTCACAAGGAGACAATGAGAACCATCTCCTTTACTTTGTTCACACATACCATGACAGTGGCAGTATCTAGGATGGATGCAATCCTTGGGGGTCTCAGGGCAGAATTAATTGCCATCCATTCCATTAATGACTTTGTTGACAGAGCTAGCAAATCAAAACTGAATATTCAGGAACATTGGTTCGCTAGTAGAACCAGGAAACAGTCAACATCAAAAAATGATTGCTTAACAGATGCTGATCAGTTGCCTTTCCTTGTCTGTTATGATCCAGAGAGGCATAGATCTGTCCCAACTCTTAGCACTCAGCTCCTTTTTACTACTACTCTCCACTAATCTAACAGTAGTTAGCATCAAATATACACCTGTCCTCAACCCGTCCATCTCAGCTAAGGGTCCCATTACCATTTTCTCTTCCTCAACCCGCCTTCCTTCCATCACTGTGAAATCAACATCTTATTCTTGATCGCAGAGCAGGTCACTAACTGCAGACGTATTCAATTTCATACCTTTTTGGGCACAAACACAGCCTGACCTTGAAGAAAATGAGGCAAAGGTTTCTAAAATCAATGGTGTCTGAACTGTGACTAGCAGATTACATTCAGCTACATGATATCTACAACGCCTGGATAGCGAGAGAGCTACAGGTTAGGGAACAGTGGGTCTAGCTTCCTGAATGACCACTATATTTTTACCAATGCCCGTTCTGTGACAGAGGGCAAAAGGATAGCTGTGACAGCGCATGGGTGCTCCATTTCATGTCTCTTGATCTACTTTTATGACTTTCATCAGGTACACAGCACATTTGAAGACGATGTGAACAATACTGCATAGAAGATGCAGTCAACATTATGCTACAAATATTGAAATTAATAGAATGTGCAATAAAATAGACAATGTCTAATTTAAAGGTCATCACATATTCCACAGTTTCACTTTTTCTACATTTTGTATTGAAGCAAGGCTGTTTGGAGGCTTTCATATGGCAATTACACTTTGGCTTCAAAATATGTATATTTTAAGGATATGCCTCCATACAACCACTTGCTATAGAATCCACTCGCCAATGCACAGTATTGGATCAAGATAGTTTTCATAAATTAAAGTAAACAAGAGGACAGTAGCAGAATTTCTACCAAGCACTGGCAAAGCCAATGTGTGTTGGTTCAAGAAAGTTGAGCAAATGGTTTCAACCAATGCTTGATGTTAAATGCATAAGAGCACATGCAGCAAGCTGCGTACATATGCATGGCAGGCAATTTTGAAATGGGTTTTCTTTTAAATAAAACCCATTCCAAGATTGCCACTGAAGAACGCTGCGTTGTCATGAAGCATGGTGGCCATTTTTAGATTACAGTTGTGATATGGAGGAAGGCTATGTCAGAATGGTAAATTAAAATGAAAAAAAGGAAAAAGAAGTGAGCAGCCAAGTAGCACTTTGCAAGTGTGCAGCTCAAAACAAATAGTAACAACAATTAAAAAATACAAACATAACACAAGGAGCGAGATGGGGAGTGAGGCAGGGGAGCTGGGGTGGTTGTGGAAACTCAAAAAGGAACGTGCATGCAGGGAGCTACCCTGGCAGCACCTAGCACCTGCCGGGCACTCGTAACAAAATAAAAATATATATAACATGGAGGGCAGGGCGAGAAGCATGGTGGAGATGGTGAAGCAAAAACAAAGGTTGGGTAATGGGGGTAAAGAGGAATATGGAAAAGAATAGAATAGCAAAGGGGAAGAGAGAAAGGAAACACATGCACTCCTTCCATCGAGTGCTCACAGTAAATAAAAGTAAACAAAGAATTCCTCAAGTATACAGTCGACTTACTGTATTCTCATTGAATAAGTTGTGTAAGACTGAAATGCTCGTAGGCAGGGCAAACACAAGAATAGGGAGGAAAGCCAGCAGACAACTGAGATAGACAACCAATCAATCCAATCATATGCAAGGGCTGACCCAAAGCCCACCCTCAGTATAGGTTATGTATTAGAAATAATAGGTCTGCCGGCAGACAAGCCATAACTTGACATGGAATAGAGCAGAGAATAATGCACCATCCAGCTCTCACCTCGAACCATGAAACTTCCCGTTGTCAAATATTCACCAGTTGGTGCTGTTTTTGAGACCTAGAAATGCAAACGATTAAAAACATGTTGCCCCCGGTGAGAAAGCGTAAGACAAATATGGATACATAATCAATTTGAAAACAATAGCTCATTTGAGCAAAAAAATTATTTAACACTTTAACAAAGCTTATATGTTTGAACAGTAACCTGAAAATAAAACCACTGGTAATTTACAGAAATATATTTATTTTCTGGAGCTCTATATCTCTCATAATCACAACTGAGCTCACTGTTCTTACATTCAGGACAAACCTAAATAAAATTCATCTTTACACTCCTGTCAAAAGCTTTTAATTGTTATGCTAAATGTTTCTGAATTGATACAATGAAGGAAACGTCCAATTTCTTCAGAAATAACAGGTTTTTAGTTTACTATATAGCCACTAAATCCAAATGTTTTATACAGCAATGTCTCTCCAGATTTAATTAGAATACTTAATGAAAGTAATTCCATTGGTATGATTTCTTCAGCTATGCATATTTCAAATCCATGAGCGGTTTATTAATTTAAGTTTCTCAAACTAAATATTAATAGTTCTTGATTGCAGGATTCCTTAGCCTTTTTGTCATTGTTAAAAAAGGTACACGCTCTACATTCCCTCAACAAACAAAGTCCTTTCCTCAGAGTTGCAGGTAGTTAAAATAATCAAACGTCAAAAGTATAGAACGCATTATCAAAGTTCCACAGTGAATCCCTCGCATATTTTACCACATCTTAAATGTTTAAAAAATCGTACATATAGTTTATATATTTAACATGACGTCACATTTCAAAGTTCAGATGTTATTATATGATCTAAATATCCTTATACGACTATTACAATTATTACAATGTTATATAAATAGTCCAATTAAATTGTTTATTGTGATTTCTGGGGCAAAGAGTAACCGTAGGTACAAATCAAAAGCTAAATAGTTTTGAAGTTTTATTAGTTTTCAAAGACAAGTAAAATACGTAAAAAAACGTTTTACTGGCCAAAAATGTCAAGTCTAGCCAACTGAAAAGAATAAATAAAAATTTCAAATAACATAACATTCCTAGCGCCCCTTCTCATATCAGGGTCACTCAGATTTTTTTTTTATCTACCTTAGTCTGTATTCTGATATATTAAACAACGAACAAAGTTTAACACTCTTATATTATTCCGTGTTTGGTTGTGTGAATTCTCGGGACGAGTATGTAAACAACTTTGTTACTCTAATTAAATTAGCAGAGGTATTGGCGTATCTAGTAACTGAATCTTTAGTAGCTATATAATAAACTAAGACTATCTTGAGAAAACAATGAGACCTCTTTATACCATATGTCCTATGGCGACACTGTTGTGGAACTCAGTGTTATGGAAAGCCCATGGGTCATTTCTTTAATATTTATACCTGCAATGACTTTCCTATGGTACTTGCAAATAATTACTTTATTAATTGTTTTCATACAGTTCAAGAGTTTTGCTACATTCTTCAATGAAACTGGGTAAATCGAGTTGTATGCAGGGTGCCCAAATACCTGCTGGAGTGCTATATAAGCTTGTTAAATAAATTAATAGGGGACTCACTATTTTCAGGTCGCACTGGAGCCACAATTATTAGCGCAGAATTTGCGGTGCATTTCAATAATTATTAGAATAATTTTGCAGTGTGATGGATATGTTAATCTGTCGCAGGACAAAAATAAAAGATTTGAAAAGATTTGTAAAATCCCTGCCCCATTAATATTAACGAAGCAAGATTCTGTAGGCAAATTCTTCTGAATTCCTGCAGATGAAGGTATAGAGGCCTGTGAGGGACTGCATTCAAGATCACGATATGAAGAAATTGAAGCTGCACTTCAGTGCGCAGAAGCTTTGACGCTGCACATTCTCAGCAGTGGTGTACAGATCTAGACAGGGCATTCCCCACTGATCAAAGATGCCCTGTGTCACCTCTGGATGGCTCATCTGCTATGCCATTCTGGAACCCCAGTAGGAAGTTGGCTACCAAAAAGATCGTCTGCTGGTCCATCCACCTCCAGAGACATAGGGCCACTTGGCACAGGATTCAGGATCACACCCTGACCTGCTTATTACAGTAGCACATGGCGGTTGGGTTGTCAATTAGGACTTTTCCCATCCTTCTCTCGATGGTTAACAGGAAGGCTTTCTGGACGAGGCGGAAAGCCAGAACCTCCAAAAGGTTGATGTGGAGCTGGATGTCCAGTGCAGAACACAGGACCCTGATCATCTTGTCCCCGGCAGGCCTCCCCAACCCAATAACAATGCATCTGTTACGACTATGAAATCCAGGGGGGGAAGGAAGGGTGGCCTTACGATTGTCGTGTTGGCACTGATCTGCCACCACATGAGGTCCTGAACAGCCTCTTGCAAGATCTGGTCAGAGTCAGATAGGCAACCCTGGTGCTGTGGCCTTTGAGACCTTAGTGTCCTTTGCAGGGTCCACATGTACCATCTGGCGTAAGGACCTACGACGATACACGAGGCCAGGAGCCCGAAAAAGACGCAGAACCATCCTCACCAGGAATCCGGACAGACCCTGAAATATTAGGATTATATTCTGAATGTACCAGACTCTCTGTAGTGATGGAAAAGTCTTGAATGTTACTATGTCCAGAATAGCTCCAATGAAGGAAAACCTAAAGATCAAAAGTCCGGCAGTTGTCCTGAGGTAGTCTGTGACTTAGTGAAATGAGCCTGCCTTGAGCAGACACTCAATGAGGTATCGGAATATAGGTATCCCGACCTATGAAGATGATCTGGGAGCATAGCCTTCTCTTTCATGAACACCCAAGGGGTGAGGTAAATCAGGAACTCAGCAGGGCAATTTGGAACTGTTCCAACTCCATTGTAAGCTGCAGGTAGTATCTGTGTGACTGCAGGACGGGTATATGAAAATACTAGTACTGCAAGACCAATTACGCCATCCTTTCCCCTTGATCCAGAGCAGAGAAGATCTGAGCCTTTTCAGCATTTTAAATCTGTCCTTAAGAAAGCCATTTAACAGTTTGAGGTCCAGTATAGGCGTGAGGCCTCCATCCTTCTTTGGCATGAGGGGTAGAGCAAAGTACATCCCGTCTCTTTCCGGTAAATGACACATTTGGGCAGAAGGATATTAGCTTCTTACATGAAGATAGATTCATGGTCTACCGAAAATTGCTGTGGTGTTGAGAAAATAGGAGGGGAGGCAAGATAAAAGGCAAGGTGCAGCCTCTTTGATCAAGCTGTAAAACCCATCCACCACTGGCTGAATATGGTCTCTGGAACATCTCCTATGCTTTCTATATTACGAATGGAATTGTCTGGCCAGGAAAAATAACCTCAAAGACGAGCTGTGGAGCAACTATCTATGAATCACTTGAAGGCCGACTCAGCCTTTTCTCAGAATACTCTTGATCCATTGAAAGGCATGTCCCAAGAAATCTGGTTAACCACATTCTTGCGCACCTTCTAAGCACTACACTCTTGCCAAAAGCGTGACCTAAAGAGTTGGTGATGTCCAGGCCTGTATGCAACAAATACTTTGCTGCGTTCCATCTGTCTTGGATCGTTTTGGGCCAGTGAAGCTCTGTGGTCCTCTGGAATGGCTGGTATTAGAAATGGGTTTTCTGGTTGGCCAGGGAATGCACCTACATCAGGCAGAACCCACCCCTCTATTCAGGGTAAGTCAGTTACACACCAAAGATAACTTGTGCTCACCCTCTGGCAGCTTGGCACAGAGCAGGCAGGCTTATCATCAGTGGCAATGTGTAAAGCGTTTGTGCAACACACTCACACAGAAACACAATGAATACATCCCAAAAGAGACTCCACACAGGATTATATAAATATACGGGGTGGGTATCACAGCAAGGCAGCTCCAAACGGGCTCAGATGATATCCAATGTGTTCTACTAGAACTGCCCGGAAATAAACATTTAGCTCTCTTGAATGTCTATTCTAGACCCTCACCGAGTGGACGGGAATCCAAGGTCATACTACACTTGAATGATTATATCTTGACTCTGAATTCTGAATATTCTGTGATAGTGGGTGGCGATTTAAATTGCCAATATGAGCCACTAAGCCTGTTGGATTTGGAAGACCCAACGGCGGAAGACACACAATGGAATATCCCTGAGCCCTTGATTCCTATGGTCAAAGCTTGGACCCCCACTAGTGTTACAAATCCTTGCTCTCACTCTTTCTCTATCCTTGAGGGCTTGTAACGGCAGATTTAAATCTGACCGCCCTGGGCAAGCCACTTTTAACAGAGTGGGACAAACGTCGATCTTAGATTACATTCTCATTGAAATAAGATCCTGGGACAAGGTACTTGACTTTAGGGTGATAGTTCGAGATGATAGTGATCATAATGCTCTTACTATGAAACTAAAACCAGGAAGTTGGGGATTTACAAGCTATGATACTGTGGCGTCTTATACCTTCTCAACCCCTAATTCTGCATAATAATAGACACAGAGTTAGGTGGCCCTGTATCTTTGCTTGCCCGAACAAAATGGCAGAAACTTACAGACTGGCACTGCCCTGTCTCAATGATATGGCTGAAGCAGCGTCTAATTGCATCTCTACTGAGAGAAAATCTAGGCCTGTTAAAATCCATAGCCACTTAGTAACTCGACTCTTGGATGTCTTCTCTCCGGTTGTGACTAGGAGGGTCCACTCGGCTAATAGACAAATGTGGTATACTCCCGAGTGCAGGAAATTAAAGAGCGAACTGATCCTGGCAATTAAAGCCAAGGATAAAACCAGGACCAAATCACTACGGGTACAGTACAAGCTAATGATCCAAAGGGCAAGAAAGTCGTGGGAAGATGATAAGTGGGAGGAGTTAAGACTAGCTCTGCAGAATAAAGACTTTAAAGTCTTTTGGGCTATTGTTAGCAATGGTAAGAAAGAACCTGAGACTACTACTTGTTCTAACATAGCCCCTGCAGCCTGGGAAGATCATTTTAGGGGTTTATATTCAGATATAATCTGTAACACACCCTCTTTACCTGCTTCCCCTCCCAACATAGATTGCTGAGCTGAGGAATTCCCGATAATCACGATCAAGGAGGTTGAAAATGCCATCCATATGCTCATACCCAACACAATATTTTAAGTACCCTACAGGCGGGCTTCAGAAAGGGTATTTCAACCCTTGATCAGATCTTCCGACTTCAGGTTCTATATTGGAAGACTGTGAGTGTGGAGGGTGGCAGCCTCTATCTCATTTTTGTCGACCTAAGATCAGCATTTGATCTGGTTCCGCGCGAAAACCTGTGGAGAGTTCTTCGAGCACTTAATGTCCCCACCTATCTTTTGGATATCCTGAAGAGCCTCCACACGGGCGATTTCGCACAGGTCAGATGCGGGAAATATGGGGAGCTTTCTGAACGCTTTCCTGTCAATCGAGGAGTCCGCCAAGGATGTGTACTAGCGCCTACGCTGTTCTGCTTATACATTAATGGGCTTATAAAACATATCGAAGGCATAAAGGATACTGACATCCCTAGACTAGCCTTGGGTAAGGTACCAGCTTTAATGTTTGCTGACGATACCCTGTTGTTGTCGCGCACCCCCATGGGAATCCAGCGTATATTAGATGGTTTTGTAGACTTCTGTGGGGAAAGGGGTCTTGAGATTAATTTATCAAAAACGAAATTTATGATCCTTAATCCTCCCAAACATACACGCCCGAATCCAGTACTGAATGGTACTCCCCTCGAACGGGTAAAGACGTTTGGATACCTGGGGATCACACTTCAAGAAGACCTAGGATGGGGGGGTCAAGTTGCTAATTCCACTTTAAAGTTGACCCAAATCACAGGAGGAATGGCTAGACTGTTCAAAGGATCGGTCTTTAAACCAGCTGCACCAGTAATAGACATTTTTAAATCACAAGCAAGAGCAGCTACTACTTATGGAGCAGAACTTTGGGGCCACTCCAAAACCGAGAGTTTATCAAGGATTGAAAATTCCTTTATAAGGAACTTGCTGAGTTTACCATCTAGTTCCCCGTTGGTCCCCATCAGGTTTGACTTGGGTCTGCTCCCTATGGAAGAAGTGGTGGCCGTGCGGCCAGTGCTTTACTGGAAGAGGCTCTGGTCTAACCCGGATCTGGAATCCTACAGAGATGAATTTATGGGGGTTTTGCCTATAATTAAAAATAAGAACATCCCTTGGTTAATGTATGTTAGGGACACTTGTGCCAAGATTGGCTTTCCTGAACTATGGGGTACTCCGGAAAGCTCGTGTTTGGCTGTTTCCAAAGCTAATCTGGTAGAACAGTTTAGATACTTTCACCTTTTGCGCTTGCATACGAACCCAGATGTTGGTAGGTTAACCGCCCAGTTTCTCCAGATTAAACCGAATTACGGGAGGGAGATATTTTTAGATCTGATCTTCCCCCCTGTTGCTAGGAAGCTGTATTTACAGCTGAGAATGGGCACTCTACCGCTTAGGTCCTTCACTTCAAGATGGGACCCTAACAAAAACACTACGTGCCCCGCATGTGGTTATAAAATGGAGGATGTAAATCATGTTTTCTTCTTTTGCCCAACGTATTGTCTGCAAAGAAAACGCTGGGTAAAACCTATTTGCAGAAATCTTGGTTTTAGAGAGTGCGATAAAGCTCTGCGAGTTTTGAAATATGACACCCATCCCCCAATTGTATTTGCAGTTTCACGTTTTTTAAATGCTATGTGGTTGAAACGTAGGAAATTCTGCACTAACTAATAATTATCTGGATTAAGCTTAAATTTTAATTTTTCATTCGATTTTGGTACTTTTTATATTTGTGATTTTATCTTGATGTGATCGTCTTCCATTATTAACACTGTCTGTAAAATGTTGTCACTTTTATGGCCCTAGTGGCCGAAATAAAGTTTATGATGATGAAATATACATATATTTAATATATTTACATAAAACAAGACCAAAATAACATGATCATAAATATTGTGCATCCAACGCAATTCCCCAGACAGTACTTGTTATCCCGGACAATGCAAGGAAAAACCAACATATATCTGTAAAAACCTAGGGCATTTTATGCAGCAGAAAAGCACACCAATAACAGTACTCAAACATAGGTACAGGAACACCTGCAGCCCTACCAGCAGGGTTACAGTAATCACTATCGGTCTAACTGAAACAAGAGAACTTATGAATAAAATGTAGGGCACAAGGGCACCTGCACGCCTACTACCTATAAAACAGTAATTCACAGTTTCCTTGGATCAGGCAAGTTCCAACGGGTGATTTCACGCTGTGCCGGGGGGGATCAGTCGAGGTTCTTCCCTGCAATACTCACAGAAGATCAAGTGCCCCCAAGATTTGGCCTACAGAGTAAGGGGGTGGCACAAGACTCAAGGGTCACGCAGGAGACCTCGCTACCAGCTCCCTGAAAACACAGCTGCCAGCGAGTGTGCGGTGCCGCTGCCACAGGGCAGTACCTGGCAGTACCGGCGACACTGAGGCCTCCTCCGAATCGGGCGATGGCTGGCAAGGGGGTTCCTCAGATGGGTAACCCCTCTGTGAAGGGGAGAGACTGGCGAGCTCGAAAGGGGTTGAGACCGTACAGGTCTCTCGGAGAGGTGACTCCCACCGTCAGGAGTTGTTGTGCAGGACCCAGCGATCCGAGGGGACCCCGTGGGTGTCCTCGGCAACACAGAACCCTGGCAAAACATAGAGCAACTACACTAACCACTCTTCCTTCAGCGTCAGTCGGCCTTGGATGCGGGGCCTACATTTTCAACTAAATCGAGGCGTTTCTCTTGGGGCGGAGCAGTGTTGATGACGTTCGGCTACTAAGGCAACACAGCCTCGTTGAAAGGAAGCCTGCAGGGTCCATATGCCCGTCCGGGGCAGCGTGACTGAGGGAAGGAACACACCAGCCGTTCTCTATTGCAGCGTGAAGTGCAGCTTGCTCACCACAATGCTCTGTCCTCTGCTATAGCGAAGCACTGACGACGCACTAGGATGGGCTCCTGTTGCAGGTGTACAAAGACAAGGAGAAAAGGTGGTCTTTATGTAGCATGCTGCTGTCGGACTCGTAAGCCACCGAGTCACACAGCAGAGGAGCTTAGAGGCAATTTTTGATGGCCCTGGGATTGCTCAACAGGGATCAAGGTAACAAGCCCTTGGAGAGCACTAATAGGACACAGCAGAAGGCGGCAAGCAGCAGGTCAGCACATTCCGGCAGAGTGCGAAGTGGTAGTCCCTCCTGCAGCCCATCAATCAGCAGGCAGCAGGCCAACACAGCAGAGCAGTCAGTCAAATGGTGGTCCCTCCTGACAGCACAGCAGTCATCTGGCAATGTGCAGATTGTAAATCCAGCATCGTCTGGTTAAAACCCACGCAGTGTCTAAAAACATGGGATCAGAGACCCAGTACTTTTACTCAGAAATGTCTTTGATGAACCGGTGACTTCAAAGGAACCCTTAGAAAGGCGCAACACTCCCTTTCAACCCAGCCCTGGCTCCAGACAATCAGCAGGGGGTAAATCAGCCCTTTGTGTGAGGGCAGTACACAACCTATTCAAATGTTAAGTGTGACCCACCTCCATCTCTCAGTCCAAGAAGACTATCAGTATGCAGATGAATGCAGATGTATCCTCTGACACACCCAACACTTCCTGTGAAGTGGCTGTCTGGAATGTATGCACCAAGTGTAGCTGCCACCCAGGTCAGACAAGTATTGGAGTCAGGCTGTAAACCTCTAAAAGTGGCATTTCTAAAACAGTAATGTAATATCTTACTACACGCCTAAGTAGGATTTATCACTACTAATCTAAACATACCCAACATGGTAACGCCACTGCTTTATGATCCGGAATTACCACTTAAAAATATATAAAGGAATTCTCAATGCTAGCCTATGAGAGAAGTAGGTCTCACAGCAGTAAAAAATGAAATAGGCTGTTTGTCACTAACAGGACATGGCACACATAAAGACACATGTCCTACCTTCTACTTACACAGCACCCTGCCCATAGGGCTACCTATGGCCTAACTTAGGAGTGACAAAAAACACCGATTGGTTAGAGGGTCACAGGGAAATTTAAAGACCAGCACGGACACATCCCTTACTTACTTAATGTATATCAACAAAGAGTCCGCGGGTCTAGAAGTAAAACTGACAATAACCCAACAAAATGTTCATAAAAGAAGTCCTCAAAAAAAGGATGGAGTCCCATCACCCACCGAAGTGGCATGCTTCATCATCTGGGGCCTCCTCTTAACAGCACCTAGTGCCGTTAAGGAGCTACAACTCCTTACCAATGTCAATAGGAGGAGCTCGCGGATGTTTTAATGTGTATCAGGAGGACTAAATCTCCAAATAAACAAAGAAGCTACCTAGCGTGTGGTGAAGTATAATGTGGAAAATGTGCAGTATGGATAATCAGTGATTTAAAATTAACTACCCAGAGAAAAATAAGGTTATTCAGTATCCCTGGGTGTAAATCTCTAAAAGTGGCATTTCTAAAACAGTAATGTAATATCTTACTACACGTCTAAGTAGGATTTATCACCACTAATCTAAACATACCCTACATGGTAACGCCACTGCTTTATGATCCGGAATTACCACTTAAAAATATATAAAGGAATTCTCAACGCTAGCCTATGAGAGAAGTAGGTCTCACAGCAGTAAAAAATGAAATAGGCTGTTTGTCACTAACAGGACATGGCTCACATAAAGACACATGTCCTACCTTCTACTTACACAGCACCCTGCCCGTAGGGCTACCTATGGCCTAACTTAGGAGTGACTTATGTGTAATAAAAGGGGAGTTTAAGGCTTCGTAAATAGTTTTAAAAGCCAGGTTGAAGTGGTAGTAAACTGCACACACAGGCCCTGCGGTGGCAGGCCGGAGACAGGTTTGAAAGGCTACTTCCAAGGATTGCACAATGAGTGCTGCAGGCCCACTAGCAGCATTTAATTTACAGGCCCTGGGTATATAGGATACCACTTTGCAAGGGACTTATAAGTAAATCAAATATGCCAAACAGGTGTAACCCATCATACCACGATTAGAGGAAATAGCACATACACTCTCGCAATTATAAACAGTGGTAATTTGCCCAGAGTCCTAAAATCAACAAAAAGGAGGTCAGAAAAAATAGGCAGAGGGGGACAAAAAGTTTGGGGATAACCCTGCAGAAAGGGCCCGGTCCAACAACCAGCAAGACTAGGCTGGCCATGGTTCATAAGGCATGGGTGTAGCATTCCAGAAGGCACACCAAACTCAAAGATCATAGCTTGGAAAAGCTGAAGAAAACATTTTCTTAAAAGCATCAACAGATTACAACTGCCTCACAAGGTGTTTCAATGGAGAAACATTTCGAATTACTTTACTAGTAGATGCCTACACCACAAGGCTTTTAGGCATTGTGTGTTTCATCAAAAAATCATGTTCACCAGGGGCTGATCTATGACCTCTGGTCACGTCAGCTAACCGGAGGGGCTGAGCATGGCTCAGACTAAGTGGCTATGTAAGTGTCTGTAAGAATGTCTGGCTTTAAATGGCAATAGTGTCTTAAAAGTTTGAAGAATTTCAGCCAATAAATTGGCTTTGATTTCCATAGCAGGCAATTGCACATTTTCACACCAAAGCAAAAGAGACACTTCCTACCACTGGTGGACTAAGTGGTGAGTACAGCTCTAGGTGGGGTACTTAGCCCAATGGCATTATGCAAGTCTCAGCACAGCCCATCATCAGTGTAATGAGGGGGAGCAGATTGTCTGCCTCCTTGTCATCATCGGTGTTGTAAGGGACATTGGAGATGCTATGAACTGCACAAGAGTTGGGGGTCAAAGAAGGCCTGCATCCTTTGTAGTTCTGGCATCAAGGGGGGAGTCCGGGCTGAAGGCCTCACTGTAAAACTACTGACTGTGCTTTAGTTATTTTGCAGAATGAAATAGGCCTGGTACGGATCAGAGGAAAGCGTTTGTTTGGGGTCAGAGGAAGGCGTTGCAAATGGATCCGCTGCAGGTAGAGTCAGTATCAGTATCTAGAAAGAAGAAACTTGTGTGGACCCTGCGCTGGACTTGAAGTCTGGATCGGCTTCAGCAAATGCCAGGAATGTGACCGGAGGAAAGACACTGGACTGGAGGAGGGCCTTCTGACAGCAGTCTGACTTGAGGCCCATACGGCTGTAAAGTTACACCAGACGGTGCTGGCAGCATCTGAAAGATCTGCAGCATGGCCTCCTTGAAGACTGCCATTTGCTGCAGTATTGACGATGGCTAAGGAATTCAGGATGAGCCAGGGTCAACTGTAGAAGTGGATCAGATTCAGAAGACACGAGAGGCGAAGTTCCTGTCAAGTGTTGTCCACACGACTTCTCACCTGATTTTGAATGGTGAAATAAGGTTGAGTCTCACTTGCCTTTCTTGCATTTATGGCACATTTTTTACTACAACTTACCTGAAGACTTTGTGCAAGACTAGCCCAGCAGCCGCTCTGCAACTTGGAGCGGAGTGAGAGTGCTGTGCCAAACGCAACTTCTTCTTATGCTTGGCGACATAGAGCTTCTCCTCCTTCTGTCTGATCGCTTCTGATGCAGGAGTGTGCCCTTATTGCCCAACTTTAAGTTGTGTGAGTCCAAGAACCAGAGGCACACATTGTGTGGGTCTGTGAAACAACATCTGCTCCCAGCGGTCATGGCATGGCTTGACGTCTGTAGTTCTCATGGAAGGCATCTTCCCTGGCACACTGTTGGGCTAAATTTAAAGTTGTTGGAAAATTGACAAATTTGGTAGCAGATCTCTAAGTCCATTTCAAAGAGCATGGAAAGAAAGGAACGGACATCAGCACACAGGGGTGTGTGCTTACATGAGGCTTTATTCTGTCTCATCCAGAGCACTATGACATCACCATAAAATCACAAACATTGCCAGTCTGACACCTGGAAAGTTAGATTTCAGAGGTGAGGACTCTATGGTTAGAAGTATTCATCAGAATTTACACTTACTGATACTATCAACTATCCAGTCTTCAGAGCCAACAGACACCACAAAACAAGGAATGTCATTGCAGTCATCATCAATAATACCATTAACTGTAAAACTGTTTTATCTTCAATGTGCTGCACCAGCGAAATTTGTAAACCCGTAGTTCACACTTCCACATTGGATACTAGCCTAATCCACACAAATTGCCATCTATCTAAAAATAATTCTAAATTCACTGAGCAGCTCAAAAGACTATATTACATGCTATCCTCCAAAACATCTTCATGGAGATTTCAACACTGACTGAGAGCTGCTTTAGGCCTAACAATGAAAATTCATAACCTGCAGCAACACAGTTATCTTAAAACCCACTACAAATGTAAGATTCTGGAACTAATTTTTAAGGATTTGAAGCAAGTAATCTTTATTTCTCTCAACTGCATGAACCAATCACTTCCCTGTCCTTAAAGACACCACCACCAGCATAAATACTTGCCACAGCCCAAAAACAGTTTATTCCTTCAATTGTCCAACAACAAGTTGTGCCTCTACTGAACAAACCAAACAATTCAGAAGATTAAGTATTTGCAGGTAATAACCATGAAAAAAATCGCTGTTCACTTATTTGTACTTGTTCCCCTGCACACAGAAAGAAGCCATCACAAACCAACCAACCATGGTTCTTTGAGCAGTTAGCAGCTGCCGGATAAACTCTCAGAACATAAGAAGAATTGAAAAAAACTGACTTCCAGCCAACTGCTTTCCAAACTAAAAAGAAAATATCAGCTCATCACTACCAAACAACTCAAAATGCTGTTTGTTACCATAACCAGACCGATAATAGGCATGCCCCTGTCAAATCCACACCCACTCAGAGTTACAGAATTGGAGATAAAAGGAAGATATAACCTTAAGTTTGTAGCTTGTAGTGCTATAGAATGATATGTTCTGCTTCTAGTGTTGGGTGCAAACAATTGCATGTTATTTAAGTTAAGTCTTTAGTCTTGAGATAACTGGTGACTCCTACATTAGTCCACAATGCAACAGGGCTAAGACTCCACTTCAGATTATTTTCCTCAGTAGAAGAGTAATGTAAATGGAGTGTAATGTAGCAAGACAGAATTGTGCACTGTCCATTGAGACTAATAATTAGTATCTTAGATAGCAGCTCGCTTCCGAATAGGAGGGATGGCGAATGTGAATATCTGCAGGCCAAATAGATGCCCCCATGAAATTGCACGTTTGTGAGGTGCTATGGTATCTCAGGTCAAAAATCCGACACCATAAGCCACATGATTATGCTGATATTCACCTTCCTAAAGGCTTTGTCAGCTGAATCGAGGGACCACCAGATGAACAAGTTACTTATCTTCGGTAACGCTTTTTCAGGCAGAGATTATCTAACTGCAGATTCCTCACCTTAAAATAATCCCCAGGTGTCAGACTGGATCTGTAAAATCTTGAGCAGTACCTTCACGCACCAGAAGGTTGCGTAGTTCAGTTCTGCACAGGCATCATTTGCATATGAAGTGATGTCACGGTGCCTATAAAGGCACCACCCCAGCGCGCGGACATCAGTTTCTTCTGTAACTAGTTCCATACCATAAACATGGAGCCATGTCAAAACCAATGTTAGGATTTGACCAGACTGGATCTTTTTGAGAAAGACCCTAATTCGTAGAGTGGGGAGGATCAGTGAGGAATATGAAGTTAGATACAGTCTCTATCAGAAAAAAAGCCCTACCGAAGAGTAGTAACCTGTTCTTCTGATAGAGACTTCTAGCCACAGATTGACCTTGGAATAGATACCCAAGCAATACCTTGCAGGAGGAGGTTCTGTGAAATAACTTCGACCAAAAAGTCCTGGAGGATCCAATGATCGAAATGCCTATCACAATGGACCGGACTGTCCAAGCAGTAGTAGTTTATGAATGATTGGCGAGACAACCACGTGGCAGCTTGACAGATGTTCAGGATAGGCACTCCATGCGCTAATGCAGTAGTGGTGGCTTTGGTCCTGGTAGGGTGAGCTCACATGCCTTCGGGGAGTTGTTTCTTCACCAATGCGTGTCAGATTTTTATACAGAGTAGTATCCATCTGCAGATGGTTCGTTTTGCTTCTTTACTCCAGTGAACCCAATCAAGAGCTGATCATCCATGCGATGGTCTTTGGTCCAACC